>NC_090443.1:174619694-176006019 GCF_031143425.1 Pleurodeles waltl
AAAGTAGGAAGTAGTGTTGAAGCATCTCCTGGATCACATTGGGTGCCGAGTCAGTCATTGGCAGTGTGATGGTGGATAACTCCAAGAAGATGCCCTCACAGTGTAGAGGTGTTAAAACTTTGGGGCTTGTTTGCAGACCCCTTGAGCCGCAGGTGCATCACTTTTTCCCCATATAGAACTTGTTATGGCATAACGGCCAGAGCTGCTGCCTTTGGAGCTGGGGAACAAGGTTCGAGTGTCGGCAAGAGCTCAACATCCTGTGATTCTGGGCAAATCACTTTGTAGTGGATCCTATTTAGTTTTATTGGGAATCAGGAGTTCGCTTAGCCTTCTGACTTGCAGACCTGTGCCACCATCACCTAATGACTTTTAACCTACTTAGCCTGCTCTGTTTTAGCACATTTATTTAATTATTTCTTCCAAGAGGGCTGCTATGTTTAAAGCTAGGAAGATGTTTTGATTTCACGTTATCAGGGCCACTCTGTGAAAGCGTCACTGTCAGTGTCAAAGACAAGTGTTATACATAGGTTTTCATATCATGTCCCTTTCCCACTTGCGTGTGACAGGAACATCATGTACTTTTGGAGGGAATTGTTTATATAATTTCCGCCCCAAGCATGCCTTCTTATCTGTTGTTTGGGAAAATACCTGCGTCAGGGGTCCTACAAGATCTGTATAAATACATCTCACGCAGACAAGGTTATCAGAGGGATCCCTACCAGGTGCAATCAACGCTATCTATGGTACATGTCACCTTGATGCAGACCCAGTCTTCGCGCCTCTTGGAGTCTGATCTAGAGACCTCATTCCAAGGTAACAAGGTTGGGGGTTCTTCTCATGGACCTAGTACTGGCAGATTAGGGTTATCACACCTAGCTCTCTTTAGGTTAGTGATTAGGTTCGCCATGCTAGGGTATTAAGGCGTATTTTACATCTTATGTTCAGTGCAATATGGTGGGAGTCTTTGTATTCACGACTCTCATCTTTACAGTTCTGCTTCTTGCATTGTTAATTATCCTAATCATTGCAGCTTAATCATTTTACAGTAGATTGCAGACTTATTAATAAAACCTATTGAAAACTTCACTGAATCTCCTTTGTTGCCTGTATGTGACAAAGACTTATTGCTCATGTGAGAAAAGGGTAATCTCCATTTAACCACGACTCCCCTGAGATGTCACACTCTTGACTCCATGCGTAAAGGCTGCCAGAAATCTCCATTTACTGTTTGGGTTTTTGGCGAGGTACTGCTTTTGAGCCGGGAGAGTTGGGCCAACAGTTGCATCTTGTTGTATGACTGGACAGTTGCAACTTGTTGTATGATTGGCCTACTCGCCTACAAACAAAAGTGCTGTCATCCCTAAACCAGCAGTCTCACCTAGGAGCGGGGGTCCAAATACGACATGGTGCCACCAACGATGGTGGTTGACACTGATTTACAGATGCCCTGAGGGCTCTCTGTCTCACATACAACAGGAGCCCTAAGTATCATTTTAGGGAGATGTCTGTGGTCTTTGGGATAATCCTCCTCACCTGAAAATGGAGCACCTACCTAGGCTGTAGGTTGTTTGAGCTCGAACTCGTAAAAGGACTTTCTCCCCATTTGGTGTTCCATCTCTGTAGCCATTACATAATATGGCTAGCGCCATAGACATTCCAGAGAATGTCAGACATGCATTAACACTACATCTAATAACGCATGGCTTAACAGATGAGGGTGGGGAAGTCACATTAATTGGAGAAGCTCATGAAGCTTATCAAACAAAAACATTCTATTCCTGGGTCACCTTTCCTGAGGAAGACTCCGCTACATACAAATTCCATATAGAGTTGCAAACGCATCACAATGGTACCAAGCATATCAGTATCTTGAAATACTGATTACTTATCAAGAACATCAGAACTGGTTTAATGACACCCTACCACCCATAATACAACCTGTGAGATTAGGTCTCTTAGGTAACGATGGACCAACATGGCCAATGTTTGCCACATCTACGCCACACCCCGGTGTCCATAATTTGCAGGTAGCTGATTTGTGCAATCTTTACAACAAACTAGTAACTTTATACAGACAATTTGTTCAGTTCGTAATGCAAACTTTGAACAAAACACCAGCGCTTCCAGCACCACCAGCACCCGCTGGATACCAGTTGGCCATTACTGGGATTAACCCACAAACAGCACATTCTATCATGGGCAAGGTGCTGAAGGAACGGGAGAAAATCCCATTCTGGATAGCCCCGAAAACTAATCAGCTGAAAGTTGTGTTTTCCCATACTGGACCACAGGAGAAACATAGAATACTCACAATATCCTTGGCATTTGGAATGGGTCCCGCAGTAGATGACCGCACCACATGGGGTACAGTCTTCACTGAAATATACATTACCACATATGATACCCAGACACTTGCCAATTTACCGGAAGTGTTAAAACAAATTCAGAAAGAACACAGGGCTTCACCAGCCCTAGACTTGGGGATGAAATTGATGCGTAACTTCAACGCAGTCTCCTCAATAATACTCAGTAATATTAAAGGGGAAGTGGTATCTTTGGCTAAACGTCAGTGGCTCGAGAGATTCCACATCTGGAACAGGAAAAACAGCTACCCAAAATTATTTCTCACACCTATACTAGTAGAGGACAGGAAAGTTTGGTAGCCAAGCCAAAAAAAACTGAAATTCAGAGTACCACCCCAAAGGAAGGTACCAAACAAGCTCAGGAGGGTTCTAAAAAGCACTGGGATAAACCGAAACAAAATAAAGACAGATGAAGTGAGAGAGCAGACTCTCCACACCAGGAGAACTCTGTGAGGAGATATAGGGCCTGATTCTAACTTTGGAGGACGGTGTTAAACCGTCCCAAAAGTGGCGGATATACCACCTACCGTATTACGAGTCCATTATATCCTATGGAACTCGTAATACGGTAGGTGGTATATCCGCCACTTTTGGGACGGTTTAACACCGTCCTCCAAAGTTAGAATCAGGCCCATAATCTCAGAAATAGAGAAAATATAAAAAGATATACTGTTTCACATCCCTTTCGTTCTTTTTAGGACATATCGAAGATGTAGCGAGAGAGTGTGCTGGTCAGAGCAATGTCCTGACTATGTGAAACAGAAGAAAGACTCACAGCGGTCTTCAGACAAGAAAGAAGACAAGTTCCCACAACAAAAACTACAATTTAAAAAGAAAAAGGTGGCAGCAATTTCAATTAAACATGCCAGCAAACTTGAGAACATTGCTGAAGAACAAGACATTGGCAATGACCCTGCTAGACAGCGCAGCAGAAGTCACAATATGTCGCCATAGTCTGAAAGATCACCTGGATGCGGGAGCAACTTGATGCTTTATTGCAGATGAGACTGCGGACGGGCATGTACTCCCACCTGAAATGGTTTATGATTTAAAATCCAAATTGAGGGAGACATAGAGCGCACCATTAGTGTAATATTCTGGGATGAACTTAGTTGTGATATCCTATTGGCTGAAACAGCCAGGCCTCCTGAATAGGTCCATAAGTTCCCCCATGGGGAAGATGTAATTTTGCCTTCTTCCTCTAATCTTTTTCCAGAAGCGGTACAACAAGCCTACGCTGTCAACTGGGCTTTAGCATAGGCACCTGTGCTATACTACAACCTGTGCATTCTCATTCGGCTTTTGGGAGTGCATTCTCATTCGGCTCCCAAAAATGCTTCTGTTGTTTGCCCCAAGGTTACAAAAACAGCCCAGGGCTGTTCTCAGCCAGTGTAACATCAATACTGCATGATATTGACCCAGAGGCGTTGTCCTATGTGGATGATATATATCTCACAGATGACGACCTCCACTTTCATCTTGCCAGGGTCGATCAGATCATTCTAGGATTCGCAGCCCTTGGCTACAAATTCAATATCAAGACAACTAAAATAGCCTTTCTCAGTGTATTGTTCCTGGGATACAAGCTGTCAAATGAGGGCAAGAGAACTGGCCCTACACTTTTTCAGAAAATGTGCTAAACTCCAACCACCTAACACTATCAAGAAACTGCAGTCTTTACTTGGTTTCTTCAACTTTGGCAGAACGTATATTCCTGACTATGCTCAACGCGTTAAGCCACTCTATGACATAATACATCAAGATTTCTCAAGCAGACACTGGACAGTTGAACACACGTGCATCCTTAGACGATTGCAGCAAGACATGCTAGAAGCAAAACACTTACACACGTGACAACAAAATGAATTTGGTCATCAGAATAATTGCTGGTGCCATTGGGTTCACTTATGCCACCTTTAATGAAGGTGACATGGTACCCATAGCGTATAGCACATGTATACTCCAATGCAGAACAACGCTTTGCACCCACAGAAAACATTCTAACTGCAGTACAGATGGTTGTCATCAAGGAGAGGCCACTTGCCCAGGGGAAACACATTATTGTTACACCGGTGCCAGCCTTAAAGGCCGTCACCAAAGCTAGATTCCTAATGCTAAAGCATTACATCCACGCTGGATTCAGTGGGTACCCTCTCTGACTGCCACCGATGTTGATTACATCTTTGATACAAAACTTCAAACACAAAAAATTCTCCTATACGAACAGGAGTACCCCACACTTCTTGCCGCTTGACAAACACAATACTGTCATTTACACTGATGGTTCAGCACAACCAGCTCTAGGTACTAAACATCAGTACTCAGCCGCTTGCGCAGCCATGAGCGGAGTGCTGAAGGATGGTATATTCTACTCTCACAATACCTACATGCAGACCCTGGGGGACTGCACAGCTCAGCTGGCTGAACTTAAAGCCCTCATCCTAGCGCTAGAACACACTGATCCAGAACAACTCACATTGATTGTCTGTGATTCATACTATTGTGTCCAGTCCTACAATGATTGTCTTAATCATTGGTGATTGAACGGGTTCAGAGACTGAAAGGGGGAACACCATAAAACATAGAACTCTGTGGGGGAGGGTGGCTGATCTGATGGATAAGCTACCTGAGGCTCATGTAGTCCAGACATTGGGTCACCAACTTGTACGAGTACACATTATTGGAAACACTTTGGCTGACGAAGCGGCCAAATCCGCAGTAGCTACAGCTTCTGTTGCTGCAGTGACTCATTCTCAAACGAGATTGGATAATGAAATTCTGGCTACCATGAAAACTTTTGGCTGAAGCCAAGCCTCTCCCAAAAACATACCCTACAAAATATTCATACCACATCAGTGCACAGAATGTTGCCTTTGCAACAACTCCTGGGGTTGGAGATCGAGTGATCGCCAACCAAGACCAGAGATTAGATCTCAACTAAGCAGCGCCTGAGGGTGTTGCATCCGCTCATGCTGGTGTCTTGGCCACAAGAACACCCTTAAAGAAATGGTTCTCGTGGCCAGGTCTATACAAACAGGTCTAGCAATATGTTCTTTGCTGTGATATTTGCCAGCAGATAAAGGGCTCAAATATCAAACGCCCACTGCAGACACCCTTCTTAGCGTCCAATAGGCCACTACAATGTGTGTACCTGGACCATTGTGGTCCCTTAAAACCTGATGGTGCATACAAATACATCTTAGTCACTGTTGATTCTTGTTCTAGATTCCTATGCGTAGGGCCACAGCGGTCGGCTGCCGCTCGATCCATTATAAAAGGCTTGCTGATCTTTATCGGTACATATGCGGTTGCAGCATTCCATTCGGAGCAGGGCCCTGCCTTTGCCTCTAAGGCATTCATGGACACTATGAGGACGATGGGTTTTGAACTCCATTGCTCCTCACCCTCCAAGCCCGAGGGTAATTCGGTTGTGGAGAGGAGGAATCGAGATCTAAAGCAGTCCTTAACAGCTAGAGTATTATGTTCAGGTAGCAGTTGGCTTTATCACCTATTTACCAGAGAGCACTGAATAATCTGCCAAGACGGGTCCTTGGGAGGAAGTACTCCTTACAAGGTTCTCTTTGGGATACATATGTATGTCACAGATCTAGATGACCCTGGTTAGATGGCAGCAGATACACCTTTTGATATAAATGAATATCTCACTGTCTTACAGGAGCTTTAACAATTTGGTGATGATAATTCATCTGCCAGTGCTGTCACTTTAGGAATAAGAGATTTGAAACAACTCCTACAAGCTGGATTCCTAAAGTTGGGGATCTGATTTGTTGAAGTAGCAGTATGGCGCCAAATGTCATCTACCTCTCTTTGTCTAGTGAGAGGAAAGAAGACGTTCCCGCAGCATGTAACAATCTTAGAGACCGAAACAACATAAACTATTCTGGCTCGCATACCACAACAGTCTTCACTATTGAGAAGAACATAGCTGCCATTTGAAAGCACCTTGAATGCAGGTCTAATCAAGGGGACTGTAACTCCCTTCAGATACCAAGCCAGGTTCGCTGCCGAATCGTTACACACCCGTGGAAGGACAGCTGTTTACAAACCATTGAATGGCTGACAGTAGTCTTGCATTTACTACCGCTAAGAAAGACTTCTTTGATGCCACTGAGACATTTGTACGAGAAGGGCAGCTCCCACACCTCCTGGATGTAACTATCTCCCAGCCTTTCATATCTGCCTACTGGGATGTGTTTTAAACAGGACGTGAATTGAAGTGTTGAAATAGGCAGATTAATGACCCCGTGTATTAACCATTCAGCAGATGGTAGTTCAGCCACAGTAAAAGGCAACTTTTCTAACTTTTCAATGTTTAACATGACATAAGACGCTTCTTTCTTAGCCATTAGTTGTTGTTGTCGCGTTAAACATGAAAAATATGCCCCTTGCGCTAACATGTTGCCAGGGAACGCGACCTGTCTTCAATGTTTGAAGTGTCCAACCCAGCTGCATAATGGATCTAAGTTGACTTTGCCAAAAGTATAAGAACATCACTCTCTTTCACGATAATATACACACAAGCCAATGAGCTAACAGGATAATACTATCAAAACATGAATATTATTTATTTGTACTCAACATTGTAATATGACACATATGATTATATTTACTTTTGGTAAATTACCCTCGATCTCTCTCGATATTGATTTGAGGGCCCTGTTTTCTACTTGGTTTCTAAGTTGACTTTGTCCATGGTATAACAAGGACATATCACTTTGTATTATGTCTATTGCAGAAGAGACAATGTTATTTAAGGTATATATCCAGTCGGACAGGGTATTAATCCCATTATCTACAATAGCTAATGCCTTCTGTAAGTTTTCCTGGTCTATTTGCCTTAACTGGGCAGCAGCTTCTTGTTGGGAAAGCTACCAAATGTCATAATATACTTTACATAAGAAGAGCTTTCTGTGTTGTTTTATGGGGCACAACAGGAAGTCCTATAAGTCAGTTTTATTAGACAGGAGACTGAGGTGTTCTCTAACCGCATCTAGTGAGGAACTCTTCAACTATTGCTGGCATAGTTTCCCTACACTATTTGTTGTTACTATACCCCTGTGATCGGATGATGCATAGCGAGGGTCCGGCCTACTAGTTCTAAAACCCGTGGAGTTTATAAAACGTTTGTGACACCCATTGGTATCTATTGGCCACAATAACCACCTGCCAGGAAGTGACAGTAAAGCATTAAACGTGCCATTGTGGACCCCCTCATCAAGCTGATCTTCAGTTCATTTATATTTTGTTGCCATTTGTGAACTTGTGCAGGGGCAGGAATACTGGGCGCATTAAATTCCTTAATCTATCCTAACCCTAAACAACTTGTTTGTTGTACTGTTTCATTTAAAAATATAATTTGAACAGGTATCAAACATGCTCTAAACAAAGCTTCCTTCCACCTGATTTGCCAATTTCTAGTTCCCCACACACTTTTCAAGTCAATTGACTTAAGCCAATTTTCATAGCCTTTTATAGCCAACCGGGAAACAAGGGAATCTGAAAAAAGAAATTTTGTATCTGTCAATAACATGTGTACATTTTCCATTGATGGCAATTAAAAAAATTATGACTCAGCATTCTTAATATTGTGCCCAGAAAAATATGCAAACTTTTCAGAATATGTTTCAGAACTCCCCTGTGGTGGAGTCGGACAATGTTCCCATTGTGTGTAATTAAAAATAGTCTTTGGGGTACTTGCTCTGTGAATAAAATGGTGCCCATAATAATTATAGCAAAATCTATCACCATAATTCTTTTTAGATTGATAAACATCTCCACTTTCAAATACAGTATAATACTGCAATTCAGTCATCATGGAATCAACTGTTTTCACATCCCATTCATCAGAAACAACTCCGGGTATTATTACATAATTCATTTAAAGTTTAAACACATATGGTATTCGAATGACCTCTGGTCTTTCATATATATCAAATGTTACTTTATCCCAAACAATTCCATCAGGAATTGGTATAGCAGAAATGTTCACAAAGGAGAAGTTTCTGCGGACATTATGAGAAGAAAAATTGGGTTTTAGGACCTCATCCACCAGTTCAACTGTTGATCTTTCAGGAAGAAAATGACCATGTATTAATAGAAAGAATGTTATGACAAAACCAATCCAAAAGAGGAAAGCTAATATATTCAAAGAAAGCCACAGATAGTTCCATGGGAAAATAAAGCAATTTGTTTTAAGCCAGTTTATCAGCTTACATGTTTTTGACATTTCAGATGTAGAAGTGGCAAATGAGTCCAAGAAAGTGCCATTGACGCGGGTGAAGTATCCAGCAGCAGTTCGTGCAAAAGCTGGAGCTGTGTCCGTAGGTGGAGAACCGGTGGGGGTTTCCTGCGGTGGATAAGAATAAATGACGCCATCCGTCTGTGTTGAAGTTTTGTCAAATTGATCAGTTATTTCTGTATTGTTTGTTGAAAAAGATGTTAGTGGAACTAATGCAAGATCATTTTTCACCCTCCCCAAGCTCGGAGAGGTGTCAGGGTTGCTGCTTACAACGTGTAAAGGGCCTTCTTTACCAGTAGTGAGTGGGATTTGGGAACTACTGGCAGTTCCTCTTGGCCTGCTGTGTAGGATCGCCTACATGGTGTAACTTGAGAATGTCGATACATAGAAAGTGATTTTCTTTAGCACCAGCCAACGGTGGTAGAATGACAGTTCTGGTACCGTGTATTCCCAAGACTGGGACAGGTGCACGATAAGAAGGACCAAACTCCTCTTTCACAGCAACCTTTTCACATACTGGATCCCCAACCTTAGGAATCCAGCCAGTAGGTGTTACTGGTACATCCTTAATTCCTGTAGAGGCAGCACTGGCAGAAGTGTTGTCGTCACAGAACTGTTGTAATTCCTGTAAGATAGTGACACTTTCATTTATTTCAAAAGGTGTTTCTGCCGCCTCGACACCAGGACCATCAAGGTCTGGAACATACATTTGAGTTCCAAACAGGCACTCTTATGAAGTACGACCCCCCAGGGACCTTGTAGGCAGATTGTTAAGTGCTTTCTGGACTCCATACAGGTGGTTAAGCCAACTACGACCGTACCTAAGACTCTGGCTGTTAAGGACTACTTTAAATCACAGTTTCGTCGCTCCATAACACTATTTCCCTCGGGATGTAATGGAGACAAGTAATGGAGTTGGAGCCCTAACGAAGCCCTGGTGTCCCTGAATGCCCTTGAGGTGAAAGCAGGGCCCTGGTCCGAGTGGAAAGCCGCAACTGCATATGTACCGATAAAGACTTGCAAATCTTTAATAACAGTCTGAGCGTCAGCCGAGCGTTGTGGCCACACCTATAGAAATCTGGAGCAAGAGTCAACAGTGACTAAAATGTATTTGTATGTACTTTCTGGTGTTAGGGGACCACAATGGTCCAAGTACACACATTGCAATGGTTTGTTGGATATTAGGAGGGGTGTCTGCAGTGGGCGTCTGGTGGTTGAAACCTTACAACAAAGGACATACTGCTGTTTGTATAGACCTGGCCACCAATAACGTGCTTGCAACAATGATATTGTAGCCGCCACACTAGCATGGGCAGATGTTACCCCCTCATGCGCTGCTTTAATCAACTCTGATCTTATGTCTTTGGTGGGAATTACTCGAACCCCCACGCCGGGTATTACTACCTCGGGGTCTAGAAAGCCTCCCATTCTGTAGAAATATTTAGCAGGAAATGCTTTTGGTTAAGGCGTGCCTTCAGCCGTGACTTTCAAGGCAGCCCATATGACATCATCCAGTTTTGCTCCTTAGCGGGTTACTGCAGCAACAGTAGCTGTAGCTACAGCTGATTTTGTGGCTTCATCAGCCAGTATATTTCCAGCAACATGTATTCCAACACTCTGGTGTCCAAGTGTATGTACAATATGGACGCTTGGTAGCGTTTCCTTCAGATTCGCTACTTTCCCCCACAGAAGTCTGTGTTTAATGGTATTGCCTTTAGAATCTCTGAACCCATTCTGGCGCCAGTAATGCAGATATTCATTGAAGGACTGGACACAGTAGTACAAATCACAGACAATTAGTGTTAGCTGTGTAGGATCCGTATGTTCCAGTGCCATCACCACACCCTTTAGCTCTGCTAACTGTGCTGTGCAATCCCCTTGGGTTTGCGTGAACGTATGCTGGGACAAAATTTATTATCCTCCATGTAACCACTTACGACTGTGCAAGCAGCGGAGTATTGATGTTTTGTGCCTACTGCAGACTCTTTGATGCTGATCAATAGGCAGTGTGTTTGCTGGAACTGGGTACTCTAGTTCATATTGCAAAAATTCTTGAGTTTGTAATTTTGGGTAAAAAATGTAGTACATCAGTGGCTGTCAAAGACGTTGTCCATTGAATCCAATGTGGATGTAATGCTTTAGTGTTTGGAACGATGGCTTTGGTAACTGCCTCAAGGGCTGGTATTGGAGAGACAACAATAATGCGTTTGCTCTGGGCTCGAGGTCTTTCTTTAATGACGGCCATCTGAACAGCAGTAAGAAGTTTCTCAGTGGGAGCAAAGTGTTATTCTGCCGCTGAGTGCAAATGTGATTTGTATGCAATTGGGACTGTCTCACCCCCATTGAAAGTTACATAGGTGAAACCAATGGCACCAGCAATTACTCATTAATTGATGACCAAATGTGTTTTGTTGTCCCTTATGTGTAAATGTTGTGCTGCAAGCATGTCTGTTTGCAAAGCTCTGAGTATGCACGTGTGTTTGACTGTCCAAATTTTACTTGAAATGTCAGGAGGTATTAAGTCATATAAAGGTTTTATGCGTGTTGCATAATCAGGAATATAGGTTCTGCCAAAATTTAGGAAACCCAATAAGGATTGGAGTTTTTTAATGGTATTTGGAGGTTGTAACTGTGTGCATTTTTTCTAAGAATTGTGGCACTAGGCTCTTTCCTTTACTTGATAGCTCATATCCCAGAAACAGGACCCTGAGGAAGGCTATTTTTGTTTTTTTTAATTGAATTTGTAGCCAAACTCAGCAAATCCCACATCAATGCAGGCTACCCGTCTTAAATGTTGCAGCAATTCATCATCCATGAGATAGATATCATCTACATGGGACAATGCTTCAGGGCCAATGTCGTGCAATATTGAAGTCACATGAGATGCGAACAATCCTGGACTGTTCTTGTACCCTTGGGGTAAATGAAATAATTTTTCTGAGAGCCAACTGCGCGGAAACTTGTTAGGTGTCTACTCTCAGGTGCTATATTTTGGCAGAAGAAACCATTGGAAATGTCCAGTGTTGTTTTGTATTTTTTGCCCACTATGTTGTGCATGAGAGCTGTGCTATGTGAGTTTTGTATAGCATAGGTGCGTGTATGACTGTTTAAATGTCTGTAGTCTAAGACTATTCTATACAAAGGTTCCGGTTTAGCTACTGGGAATAAGGGATCATCATTGGTGAGACACAGGGTTCGATTACGCCCTGGTACTCTAGTAGTGAGAGGACCTCCCTCACAGATGCTTTAGCATCATGTTTTATTGGATATTGGGGTTGAGGTTGGGGTTGATTTTTTATAGCGATTACATGATGGGGGAATCTTTGTCCCATCCTACGTGGTTGCGATATAACGCAGGTGTTTGCGCCAATGCCCAATCGATGGCGTAGGATTCTGCGAGCTCCTCGGGAACAAGGGGTGAGAAATAATGTTTGATAACATCTTCCCCATATGGGCAAGTATGGCCACATTCAGGTGGCCAATCCTTTTCGGTCAGTAGAATATCATATATGTTTACAATGCGTCTATTATGTGCTCTATGTCTCCTAACTGTAACGTTACTTTGTACCCCCTATCGGGCATGGAGACACGCATGTCCGCAGTTTCTACTTGTAGGAAGTCATCAGTTGCTTTCACCTCCAGATGCTCTAGAAGATTCCGGTGAACTATTGTGACCTCTGCCTCACTGTCTAATAGCGCTAGTGCCCACTTCTTCTTCTTCAAGAGAGCCCTCTTCTTGAGTGGCACGTCGAATTGCAGCTGCTGCCACCTTTTTCTTTGTGATTTGTGTTTTTTTGGGGGGAAGTTTCTCTTCTTTTTTAACAGAAACTTCTGTTGAATGTTGTGATTCCTGTCTCGGTTTCACGTACTCAGTTCTTCGCTCTGACCACCCACCTCTCTCACTGCGTTTTTCCGATGAGTCCTGAAAGGAACGAGATTGGCGTGTAGCGGTATATTGGTATCTGTCAGGCGTTTTTATATTATCTCTATTTCTGAGATTGTATCTATTGTCTTCGTATGCAGAGATTCTCCCCTCACTTTTTTAGGTGTTTATTTTTTAGCCCAGTGTTTCTTAGTACCCTCAGGAGCTTGCTTGGTAGAATCTTTATTAGATTTACCTTGAAATTGTGGTTTTGTTGGTCTGGCCCCCAGACTATCTTGATCAATGCTAGAGTAGGTTCCTGCAATAATCTTTGGCAGCCTGTGTTCTCGATCCTGTGGAGGAACGTCCTGGAGCCGCATGCACACTGCTAGGGCGACCGCTTCTCCTTTAAGGTTACTTAATATAATTTAGGATACTGTGGCAAAATTGCCCATTAGTTGCATACCCAAGTCCAGGGCCTGGGCAGCCCCGTATTCATCTTGAATTTGTTTCAATACTTCCAGTAAGTTGGCAAGTGTCGGTGTACCGTGTGCGGTAGTATAGAGCATGGCAAATACCGTGCCCCATGTATTACAGTTATCTGCTGTGGGAACCATCCCAAATGGCAAATACATTGTCAATATTCTGTGTTTATCCTGAGTTCCCATATGGGGAAATACTGCTTCCAGCGCATTTATTTTTTGAGCTAACCAAAACGGATTTCTTCTCGTTTGCCGGGTACTTTACCCATGATCGAAATGTACAGTCACAGGATTAATGCCTGGCACTACTGCATGTGGTTGCGCCGGAGCAGCACTTGCTGGGTTTGTGTTTAATGTTTGCATTACAAGCTGTACTAATCGTCTATATATTTCTGTCAGCTCAGCATATAAGCGGCGGACCTCAGCTACTGTTAGGTTCGCTGCAGCAGGGTGAGGTGTATAAGTGGCCAATAAAGGCCAGGTAGGACCATCATTACTTAGAGGACCTAACCTAACATGTAAAATTGTGTGGGGTAGGGTGCCATCAAGCCAATTATTATGTTCTTGATAAGATAAGGGTATTTCTAAATATGCATACCATCAACGGATGGAAATGGGACCGAAGGATAAGAAAAGTTCTGTTCTATAGGCTGGGTGAGCCTCAACAACAAATGTGACTGGACCCCCATGGGCTGTTAGGCCGTGTGCCAGTAAATGGGCAGTAAGAGGTGGCGCATATTAACTGCTATTGCTACCTGTTGTGGATTCGCCATAATGAATGGTAAATCGGTTTAGAGATAAGCACACTAAATGGAGATTATCCTTTTAGAGTTCAAACTTGAACAACCTACAGCGTTAGTTAGGTACTCCCTAATTAGCTAAGGAGGAAATCCTCAATCGCACGGATGGCTCAGTATATAGTACTGAGGTGTCTTTGTATATAGTGAGACAGAGATAATCAGGAGGACCTGAAAATTAGAGCTTGACCAAACGCTGGTGGCGCCATGTCGCATAGGCTCTCATTATTCTAATGAGACTACTGGATTTGAGCGGCAGAATCACCTGCGGTGTGGGAGACTGAGGTGCTCATTCTGAGTTTGGCAGTCATTCCCAAAGACTCCTGTGCAAAAGGCAGCCGATACACCACCAGCGATGGCGGAATGAAGCCCGCCTCATTACGAGTGACCAACACAACACTGCCAAATTTTTACTGAAAAAACAACACCGTCAGCCCAAACGACGGAACGAAGGAGGTGGGTGCACCACTGCCACGCTGAGAAAATGCCACCCGCCAAATTTCGATACACAAATCAGCAACGTGGAAACCAACACGGCAGTAATCCATTGGCGGTCCAATCCGCCGCGGGAAAATAAGTAACCACCACCGCAGCAACACTGCACCAGATAGGATAACACCAATAGCAACACCTGAAACACATACACATGCCTGTCCACAGCACTACAAAACACCCCCCACACATACCCAGAACCCTTTTCAAATAGAAACCCTGATAGAGTGAGAGAAGAGCACACTGAAAGGAGGCACTGCACCTAGATACCAGAGGCACAATCATACTAAGCATGCATCACACCACTGCACACAAACACCACAGAGCACACGCACATACAATTACACATATTCACAACTGCAAACAGCACACACAGAATCCCTGCACACCCCCATCCATAACACAACCACCATGGCACCACAAAAAAAAAACAGATTCACAGAAGAGGAGCTCAGGGTAATGGTTGAAGAAATAGTCAAAGTGGAGCCGAGGCTGTTTGGAGCACTGGTCCAGCAGACATCCATAGCCCTGAAGAACGACTTATGGCAGAGAATAGTCAACAGGGTGAATGAAGTGGGGAACCATCCACGCACAAGGATTAGGAAGAGGTGGAACGACCTTAGGTGGAAGGTACGGGCCATGGCAGGCACCAAGTGGCCGTCAAGAGGACTGGTGGCAGACCCCACCCCCGCCTCCCCCCAGAAATGGCACTGTGGGAGGAGATGGTCCTGGCCAAACTACATCCGGAAGGGCGGAGAGGAATTGCTACTGGACTGGACACTAATAAGTCCCCTGTACTCACTGGCTACCTTGTCCCTGTGCAAGGCATGTACCCCCACCACCTTCTCACCCCCCTCAAACCACCTGAACGTGCACAATCCCATCATTGGCCCTATACCCACACTTGCATGCCATGTCTCCCCACTGACGCCATTCACCCACAGCCCAACCTAGTGTATGTATGCCTCACACAGCAGAAAGTACCACAACTACCACAATGCAACACTCCCTACCCTTGCCTGACTGTTACGTCCATATCACATCTCTGCAATTGCATGTTAAACCATGTCACTCCCCATCACCAATATGTGGTAAAAATGCACATCAGTACATGGCAATGACTGTAGCAAGACAAATGTAAACTGTACTGCAAATTAGGACCATTGCAACCTTCCACTGATGGGAACACAAGCAGTGGAATGGAAACTGTCAATGCCAATACTGCCCTGCAAATACAGTGAATGAGGGAATACAACCATGTGTGTCACCGCAAAAAGAACATTATCTGACACAACACCTCTCATCTCACAGGTCTCCCAAGTACTAACACACAGCAGAGGAGCCCAGAGACAGGAAGCCCAGCCTGGATGCAGCACCAATAGGGGAGGATTCACATGCAAGTCTGGATTCAGACAATGAACCTGGCCCATCAGGCATGAGTGGTCAGTCCACCACCACCAGCCTCACCCTGCCCACAACTCAAACCACCTCCCCTGTGGCAGCCAGTGCATAACAGAGCCCACCTTCCCATACCTGTGTCCCAATCATCAGTGTGCCCCACAGGACAGGGACAGGATTCAACAGTGCAAACCCAAGACAATGACGGTACTGGTGTCAGTTGGAGGGGGCACACTGCACCAGGGGCACAGGCACACGGGGCAAGGGCCAGTGGGAGGACAATTGTGGGACAAGGGATGAGGCAGGTACAGGACATGACTGGCCAGGAGGCAGTCTCCAGGGTCCTAGAAGCCTACCAGCAAACCCAGGACCAGTTGGGCCAGATACTCACCACCTTGCAAGACACACAAAGGGTGCAGGAGGAATACCACCAGGAGGCCAGGCAGCAGTGGCAGACACACAATGCCACCATGGCCTCCATATTAGTGGAGTTCAAGGAACTCAACTGCATCCTGCGGACATTCTCCACCCAACAGCAGGCCCCATCCAGTAGTCAGTCAAGACCACTGCCCTCAACATCAGCACCTGCTACTGGAATAGAGGCGCAGCAGGAGTACCCACAGGACGCCAGCACCCCTACCCCTGCAGCTGAGGAACCCCCCTGTAAAAGAAGTCACCCATCCAGACATCCTGCAGGACCCCAGGCCAAGACCAATCCCCCCACCAGGAAGTGATCCCTCTTCTGAAATGTCACCTTTGTGTGCCACTGTAACATCCTGTTGACTGTCCAATACCAAGGTCACATCATTCCGAGGCAAATGGACACAGGACCTATGAACCTAACAGCTGGACCACACACTCTGTTCATAACCTAGAGCACTATCCCACTCCTCTGGACTGTGAAATTCTACACTAAATAAACATCTATTATCACAAGTCATGGTGCATGTCTCTTTATTGTTAGTATTGCCAAATATGTTGAATAAAAACAAAATAATACACAGGTCTAAACAACCTAAATGTCCAGGTTACATATGTAGTGGGATACTCCAGCAGCTGTGTAAGTACATCCATTTTGTTTTAACATCCACTGTCAACTATACCAACAGGCAAATCAGCAAGCAGACTGCAAACAGAGATGTCACCCGAAGAGGGATAAATAAATGGAATGAGGAACAAGGTGGTAAGGAATGTAATCCACAGTCATACATCAATAGCAGTTGAACACAAACACAGGATGAATGTCCCAGCAGCTATGTTACACCATAAGTAAGGGACTGCATTGGCATTCACACACGTGTGGGACAGGAAAGATGATACATAGGTAACATCCTCAATTGCACAACTCCCCGAGTAGTCATGAACAGGTACCTGACACCCAGCAGATGTCAAAGCATGATATGCCTACACAGCAGGACAAAACTGATAAGTCCCCCTAACATATCCCCGAATAGGCAGCCTGAGGACCCTAAACCTTTTGCAACAACTTGAAGGCTGTACCGCCATTGCACCAGCATACCACAAATGAACTTAGAAGCTGTTCATTTCCACTACCTCTCATGGTGAGTCACATAACCTTCAAGGTCGTTACCCAATGTCTAAGGCTCCAGTCCCCACACATACATTTATGCATGCAAATACTGGCTGGAGATTGCCTTCAACAATACATCTCCCATGTGCAGATGATTTGTAATACATACATACCTGTACATCAAGGAAAGTAGTGACGAATCATGTCAGTCCTGTTGTCATGTGCCTCATCCTCGTCAGCCTCCCCCTCAGCATCAGAGTCACCGGCCACAAACACAGCTCCAGCATTAACGTCCCCCTCCTCCAACAGTGGGATGTGCCATCTGAGGGCCAGATTATGGAGCATGCAGCATGCAACAATGATCCCAGGATTGTACTGTAATGCACAACCAGATACAAGGAGACCACGAAATCTGGCTTTCAAGAGACCGAAAGTACGTTCAGTCACGCGCCTCGTCTAGCCGTGTGCCTCATTGTACCTGTTCTCCCCTAATGTAGTTGGATGTCTCACAGGTTTCAGGAGCCAGGGTAGGTTAGGGTATCTGGAGTCACCTGTGTGGAAAAGGAAACATGGTCATGAATAACATTGCTAGGCGGGGTGCTGACTGCGTCATGAGGGGTATAGACGCCTGACATGGAGAGCAGTACACATACCTATGAGCCGGCCCTTTCTCCTTATAGCTGTGACATCATGGCAGGGACACTGCTGTTCCTCAGGATGTAGGAATCATGTACTGATCCTGGAAATTTAGCATTCACGTGTAATGTATTGATCTGCAAGACACACCACTTGTAATTGAGTGAATATGTACTCTTCCTGTTCCTGTAAACCTGTTCATTGATCCTCGGGGATACCAGGGCGATGTGAGTCCTATCAATGGCCCCACTTACATGTGGGACATTTGAGATGTTGTAGAAGGCTGCTTTTACAGTGGGAAAATCTTGAGGTAGTGGGAACCTAATGTACCTGTGCACATGCTTGAGTAGGGCATCCAGCAGATCCTGCAACACCTTACCCAACTTACCTGCCGAAACGCCTGCAGCCAATCCCACTGTTCTCTGAAATGAGCCACTCACCAGGAAATGCACGACTGACAACACCTGGACTGTTTTGGGTGATGGCATGGGGATTCCTCAAACCCAGCAGGAGGTCTGCCTTCAACTGGGCGACCAGTTCCCTGATGCACAAACTGTTCAGTCGATAGGTCAGGATGATGTGGCACTCTTCCACGGTTTCAAGATCTACGAGTGGCCGGTAAATTGGTGCATTCCTCATTACTCCATTGTGGCCAAATCTGTGCTGGGATGCAAACACCAATCAGGATATCTGTCACAATGAAGGCAACACAGTATGACACACGACAGTCATTATGTATTAGTCATGCAAGTTGCCTGTAATGTGTGAGTACACATTACTCTACCCTCCGTACCTAACCAGATGATGGTACATGATTCCTGTGTGAATGGACATATACAGGACATGTACACCTACAACTTTCCTGTGTTTTACCATACTGATCAATTATGCTGACAATTGTTGTGACAAGTCTGTAAATTTCACTGGACACGCATTACATGTGTATATATTCACCATGTCAGACCTGAAGTATGTATTTGTGAGGACTGGCAGGTAGTTACGCTGTGTAAACTCAGAACAGTCATGTCACAAACTAAAATGGCATCCGTGTGTCTGGCATGCATTGCACTGCTGGAAGTGACCTCGTTCCGCCGGCGGAAGTCGTCATGGCGGAGTGCAGTCAGAACCGCCGTGCAACTCCTCATTGGTTAACATTGATGTCAATGGAAGACTGGGACAAATGAAGATCACCGCCGGCGGTGACGGTCATGACCGTTGCGGTCGTAACCGCCATTTTGTGTGAGACAGCTCACTTGACTCCTGGCATTCTGGCGAGACAGACCTCCACTTTGTGTGCTGCTGTGTCTTGACTCTTGGCCGAATGATGGCACGCATTTCAGGGGAAAGGGCCCCAGCCTTTTCAACAGAGGAGCTGGAAAAACTGGTGGAAGGGTTCCTACCTCTGTATGGGCAGTTGTACGGAGCTCCAGGACAACAGGTCAGTACAATGTCCTCAGTCCCACAAGTTGAGTGTTGTTTGATGATGTATGTGTGTGCACATTGACATGTCATGACTGATCAGGTGTGTAGCATGCACATGATATGTGTGGGATATTGCCAGTGTGCATGAGCAGTGTTCGTTGTGTGTCACCTAAGCTCACTGCTGGAGTGGTATCATTTACATCTTGTCCCCCTTTTCCCATTGTTTCCCAATAAGGTCAGTGCCCACCAGAAGAAATGTTGTGGCGAGCCATCACCAAGGAAGTGCGGACACTGGGGGTCCATTGCCAGCGGAGCACCCACTGCAGGAAGCGGTGGGAGGACATGCGTTGCTGGGCCCGAAAGACCACAGAGGTCCAGCTGGGGTCTGCCTCCAAACGTGGGAGGGATTGCACGTCAGTCCCTGACCCCCCTAATGTCCCACATACTGGCAGTGGCATACCCTGATTTGGATGTCCACTTGAAGGCAGCACAGCAGCCACGAGGGGGTAAGTGTTTACTGTCCGGTCACTACTGCATGGTTGTGCACTGTCACCCTCCTTGGACTTGGAATGAATGTAGTCAGATGTGATTTAGGGAATGTGCAGTCCTGGTTGCCACACTCATCAAGTAGAAGTGTGTGATGGACGCTATGTTGAGGTATGTAGGGTGAGTAGTGGTGGGACAGTGACAAATGTTCAGCTGTAGGTATAGGTGTCTCAAGTCTGCTATCATGTCAATGGCTGCATCCTCCATCTCTGCGTGTACTGTAGTAGTTTGAAGTGGTCATGATGGCACTGTATATGGGTAATGACAGGCATGTTACGTGAAGGTTGCAGTTACATTACTTCCTACATCAATGGATCCTCTGTACCACATGTACTCCTCACATTCCTATCAGTTAGTTAGTGTCCTTAGTCCCTCACTGCTTAGATTATTATCATCCTGTAGTGGATGACATGTGGATGACATGTGATTGGGTATAGTCCCTAGGAGTAGTCATTTGGGCGTTGATGGGCATGTAGGTGTCTTCATGCAGGAGCTTGGTCTGCAGGGTTGTTATAGGTTTGGACATAGCTTGCATGACTCTTTTTGGGAAAAACTGCTAAATGGTCTATTGTTTCGCAGGCAGGGACTGTTATCTGCATTGTTTGTATGTGAAGTGGATGTGTGGGTTCTAACATTTTCCTCCCAACTGCCACCCTCCTTTTCTCTCTCCTCCTCTGCTTATGTGTGCATTAGCATCATCTGGCGAGGAAGGAAGGGCACCGGCGAGTGGGGATGCTGCAGCCCATGGGACCCAGGATGCGGCCAGCAGTGAAGCCGAGGGGACCAGTGGGACAGAGGGCGAGGAGAGCACCATGGCGGAGACTGGAACTACCACAACATCTGAGTCAGATTCCTCCTCCGATGGCGGCGCCCTGGCAGTGGAGGACCCTTCTGGCTGCACACCATCGTTGTCCGCCACCCTCCTTTCCAGCACCTTCCTGTAGCAGCCCACCCAGTTGCCCGTGCCCGCTCACCCAGGAGGGTGGACGTCTCCTTTGCTGCAGGCACCCCTGCCCTGAAAAGCCCTGCTGCCCTCAGTGAGGAGGCTATTGACCTCCCGAGGTCCATCTCTGTGGGGCAGACAATGATCGTGAATGCCATCCAGGGACTGGCATCCCAGATGCAGCAGACCAATGCGTTTCTGGAAGGCATTCATGGTGCCTGGTCTGGCCTCCAGAGATCATTTCAGGCTCTAGCCTCCTTGTTGACAGCAACTAATGTCCCTTCATCTTCCGTTCCCCCTTCAAGCTACCTGTTCCCAATCCCCAAGCCCTCTCCCTACACCCGTCCATGGCACACCAACACACACGCATACACCCAGTACAACAGACAAGGTGCGCCAAGGCAGACATGGGCACTACAAACGTTCACACAGGCATGTACACACACAACACACATCTGCACACACAACAACAGAAACTTCCCCCACCACCTCCTCTCGTACAGTCACATCTCCACTCATACCTGCCAGCACAGCATCATCATACACTGGTTCTGCTTTCATTCCTGTCATCCCCTCAATCACCACAGCAGCAGACTCACAGTCACACACACCACATGCGCACTCACCACGACTACCATCTCTGCTATGTGCAGCACCTCCACCTCACTTGCACACACCACCTCAACATTCACTCACACATCACCCATTCCCTCTCCCTGCATCTCTGCCTCCTCCCGAGAAATGCATATGTACCTACTCACCCACCCAACATTCAGCCACCACACACATTCAGACACTGCACACACCAGCATCCACGTACAGCACACAGATACGTCAGACGAGCACTCCCTCTGCCTCCACTCTTCATCCTCAATCATGTGGCAGCCCGTGTACCTAAGAGAGTTTTCCTTGCCGCCCTTGACCTCTTCCCTACTCCTCTCCCACCCTGTCTTCCCCATAAACAGTGTGTCCCCCTGCCCCTCTCAGCCCTTCCACCTCCCATTCCTTGGTCCCCCCTTTGGTGTTTCCCCTGCTCCTCCACCCAGCAAAAAATACACCCCTCCCAGTGCCAAGGTCACCCCCTCCAAGCCCAAGCCAAAACGTGCCGCTTCCACATCCAAGCCTCCTCCACCACCTCCACATCCATGAGGTGCCTGCCTGTCCCATTGCTGCCCCTATGAAGTGGAGGCCTAGCTTCAATCAGGAGTCAAGTTGGGCCATTATTGATGGACAATGTGTCCTGCTGAATTGGACATTTGGACTTGCCATTGGCACTTTTTGTATATAGTTTATTGTTTGAATACAACTGCCCACATTGCTGTGGTTGGCAAGATAAGATGCTTGTCCTGGTTTCCTTCTACATGGTGGTGTGACATCTGTGTGCAAAGGTGTGTGGATTGTGTCTGTGTTGTTGCATGCGCTTGGTAGATGGTTTGGGCCATGGGGATGTTGTGATGTGTGTGTCTGCTTTCTTGTTTGTTTGTATAGAGTGCTGTGTGTGTCTGTGGGTCTAGTGCTGGATGTGTGTATTTCCTTGATTGTTGGTTGTATGTGTTGTGTCACCTCTATGATTCTATTTAAAGTGAGAATGGAGCACACACGAAAAGTATTCATAAATTATCAGTTATGTTCATAGATCCTTAAATTTTATTAGAGAACTAAAACAACAAGCATAATGTGATCAGATGTGATATCTATATAATATGTGATAATTTCAGAGAATGCATTATTCAGTTAACAAATTTAATACACATAATACAAATATAGCGTAATTTCATGAAGAAGTGTTCAGAAATTGTAACAAAGCTATAGTAGTACAACACAAAACTAATGTTACATAAAGTGTTAACAATATTTTTTCACAAATTGCATGGTTAAATCAAAAGCAAAATAATTCATCTCTAAAGCACTCATAGTTAATAGAAACAGATTCAATCAATCAATGGTGTGAGCGGAATTCATCCACTCTGATGACTTGAAGCGGAAAAATTTCTTTTCATCCAATGAAAGAATTGATTGTAAGTTTCAACCAGATTCAGCCGACACGTGTTTCATCCTACAAAGGACTTTATCAAGGCTGACAAGACAAATAATACAATCACTTGTTACAACCTGTTTTCCCACTAATTTCTGACTTAATACCAACCACAACATTAAAAAACCACACAATACATCGGCACAGCAGTGACAATATAAGTGTCATTCCAAAGATTAAAAGTATGTAAATAATAAAATACACCATGATACCACAACAATCACCAAATTATATATAGGTTAAAAGCAAACAGAAGCCATCCTTCTAAGTGTCCCCAATCGGTGTCAGCAATATTGTAAACCAAGTGAGGAAATGAAAGTGACAAAAGAGAGAACCAATGGACACAATGTCCTCATGCAAATTAGTAGTGATCAATTCCAAAAGAGGGAAGTTGTGAATAATGCCACAAGAGTCCAGAGGTCAGAAATAGTCAGTGATTTCCATGTGTATTCAAAGACCCAAGTTAGCACACTAACAGAAAAATATGTTAAATTATATACCTTTTCTTTTTATGTTTGTTAAGTTCTATTCAAGCTATAATTCCCCAATTTATTGCGAAACCACGACAAGTCTGTAAGATAAAACCATAAGTGTCCCATATCCAATAAGTAAATTCAAATTTCTACATATTGGTCAATCCAAAAGTCCAACCAACCTGTACTTATTAATCTCCAATGGAATAATTAGATCTTGGATAGGTGTTTGTAATCACAGAACAACCAATATTTCCCAAGAGTTGGTCATAAGTCCAAAGTATATGGTATCTGTAACAAATCAAATGAGGGAAGAGAGATTTTTAGTATATGGTCCAAGTAGGAAGGTGAGTCTAATAGACTCTCCCCATATTATTTGGAGTATCAAGAAAAAGAAAATTAGAAGAGTGCCTTAAAATATGTAGACATATACATTCTACATGTCACTCTCTCCCTAACTTTACACATTACCTTCATATCCTGTTCACCATAGTCCCACCGAGTGGTTTGCCCTTCAGTACCGGCATCAAACAACCGAGTAGTTTCAAAGTTCGTCTTTTTATGGAAAGTGGAGATAAAGGAAGGACACACCCTTTTCTAATTCGATGCAAGTCTGTAGCAGCGTTTTGAATACGTCCGCCATCTTTGAATTCCCGATCGGCATCTAATAGGCGTGCCGACAGGAAAAAAGAGGAGAAAGAAGAGAAGACGCTTATCCCTCATCGGGGCCATGTTGGATATAAATGTCATATTATCACAAACAAAATACTGGAATGCTAGCAATACAATGTGCTATGCCACGACACGCGCACATAGCGCGTCATAGCAATTACGGGCGCCATCTTGTAAGGACCCGCGATGCGCTTATAGATACCAGGATGTTCTAAAACCATAGGGGTGTCCCTGTCTGTGCCACAAGAACCGTCTATCAAATCACGACAAAATATTCATCTAAAAACAGACACATTATCAGGCCATATACGAAAAGAGGATAAGTCTACATACAAGATGGCACATCGACTTCAGGCGCCATCTTGGATCGGTCGTGTTTGTAATTATAAGTACCAGAACCTACCAAATCAATTTGGAAAAGTGTATTTACAGCACATAAAGGTCATACAAGACCATCTTAGAATCTATTGGGATATCCCCCTTCATATGATACAGCCCTTTTTAAATAAGGATTATCCAAACAAGGCCCTAGTACATGAGGATGGCACTCTAACATAATTAATAACTGAGGATATCTTAATGTCCATTGTTGACAACATTGTCAAATTTTATCTTAAGTTCCTGTCCAGTACACCTATAGTAGGTTTGTCAATGAGAGAGCTTGATACAAAGAGAACACTAATGTGCCAAAAAGTTTCCCAGGTGCATAGATATTCATTAGTATGTTTTTTTATATATATATCACACCCATTAGATATTATTAGTGTATTCTATATAGAGAAAATAGAGTTAGAGGGTGGTATGTCATGCAAAAGGTTGTAAAACATGTTTAGATGTGTGAATATCTGCTTTGTTAGTTGCTTTGACATATATTGTCCACGTACATCGTGTTACAATGGCATGATCTTACTAAAGAGACAATTTTTTTAAATCATGTAAAGTCATAAAAAATAATGCATTTCGTGGTCTAAGTTCATGCCTAATTGTATGGTCTTCAGCCTAAGTATCCATTTTGCCTTGTTTCTTCTAAGTTCCAGTTCACGGTTCCCTCCTCTGGGATGTGCCCGTGTCTGGCTGATGCCCATGTATTTAAGCCTAGGTATCTCTGTTGTGGAATGTTCCCTGCTGACATGACGTACTACAGGTGACAATGAATCATTATTTCTCAAAGCACGCACATGTTCTTGGATCCTCTCCTTAAGGGGTCTGATGGTGCTCCCTACATAGATCTTACAACATTCACACATCAGTATATACACTACATATCTAGTATTGCAATTGATAAAATCTTGAATCTTGTATGTTTTGCTACCATTGAAATTGAAGGTAAAAGTCTGTACAATACCCTATATTATAGGAAAGTGCGGCCATAAATTAGGTTTTCTGTTGTCAACCAGTTCCTTTAATGAAATAGATCACCAGTATGATTGTTTGGATGTATGTTCACAGCTATTGATTGTGTGTTATTGCGACATGGAGTTCATGGTGTATGTGTATGTGTGGTGTCGCACAACGTGCCCGTCTATGCCATTGTTGAGGTGTTTGTGGGGTAGTTGTCGTTGTGTGGTTATGGGATGTGTTGGTCGTGTTGTGCATTGTGCTGTATGTGTGGCACATATCTGCATGTCTTTGTGTGTGTATTGGGTATTTGGCATTGACATTAGTTGTGTGTGGCCTTCAGTGTGTGTGGGGTATGTGTGGTCAGTGTGGGAGTGTATCACTGCCATTTCCCTCCCCTCTGTGCTAGGTTTACTTACGTGGACGTCTTCCTCGTCAGTTGTCCTGAAGGTGTATGGTGAGATACAATGCTGGGAAGACTAGCAGTTAATGTGCCATGGCGGCGGCGTCTCTGTGCCTGGAGGTGGGTGTTTCCATTTATACTTTCTGTCTCCGCCAGGTTTTTCATGGCGGTAAGGTCTCACCGGATATCCTGGCGGAGTGGTTACTCAGAATATGGAGGGCGGGATGTTGACTGCCTCCTGTCTGGAGTTCTCTTTCTCCGGCGGATGCTGCTTGTCAGCGTTGGCGGGCTGGCAGTGAGTTGTCTGTATTGTGCTGGATTCACCACCTTACTCATTATTTGGCGGTCTGCTCCGCCACCCTGCCGCCATCGGCATGGCGGTTCGGTTACCGCCAAACTCTAAATGAGCACCTGAGGCTTAACCCACTACAGGTGACACCTGTCGCCCCAGTCGGGGTTTTGCTCTGGCTAACTAGCAGTGCCTCATCTCTAGAGCCAAGAGCAGGGAGGATTGGGCAGCTGAGCGCATGACACAATTGACTCCTCAGGGAAATCGTGGTCACTCAGGTCTCATCTGTTACATTAGTCTCACATATACAAGGACAAAGAGAAGCAGTATATGTTTCAATTAGGTTTTAATGAAGCAACTGCATCTTAGACAATAAAGTGTGTACTGCAATAACCAGGACGATAAAGCTTTACAGGATTAAAATTGTGACAAGGAGAGTAAAGCATAGAAATAACGCTACCATTTTGTCACTAGAGTCAATAGACTAATTCCTACCTACGCTATATTAGAGCACAGCATGTTGAGCTCTAGTTCTGCCCTTCAGATTCCCCTGGGAAGACATAATTCCCCATACCTGAGCAAAGGCCTGAAGTCTGCAGAAGCAGCTGCAGTGAAGCATTCAGCAATCAGCATACAGTCGTGGTCATCTGGCTGGAATCTCCCTCTAACGTGTATGGGACTGGGAAGTGTTTTTTATAATAAAACAACTGATGTTCTGAGAAAATGTCCCTAAGTAAGGATGTGGATGTTTCTATGAATACCAGAGACAAAGCATTACCATGTTTTACCGGCAACCTGTCTCACTGCAGCCTTGAGAGAAGCACAGAGTCCTTGTTTCAGAAAACAGTGCTGGCCTAAGCAAAGAACAGCTAGATAGAAAGAAATAAAACAAGACTGCAAATGTGGCTATTGTTAAAATAATAAACAAAGCTGAATAAAATATATGTAGGTTAAAGTGCACAGCGGCAGGCCTAGTGTGCTAAAATAACGTGCATGGAGCTATAACTAAAATGGCTACACAACCACCTTACCACCGCTAACAGGGTCTAAAGCAAACAGATTTGTTTCCATCGACAACATCAAACTACACCATGTCGCCGATCCTGCACAGTAGACCCAGAGGTACCTTTGGTAGTTCCCGGTCCCCTTTCACTACTGAACAGGACAACAACTCTTCTGACTACACCTGCATGTACAACAATGCTACAAATGCCTCCTCGCGTAGGGAGAGGGCGGAAATTGAGTTTTTGCTGATTCCTGTTACCACTTCACCGACAACAACTGCCCTAGATGTGACAGTTTTGTACTCCAATTCAACACAAACTGACAACACTGTCTACTATGAACCTCCATGCGAAGTGGATCCATCCACCAGTATCCACAGAGACTGCTTCTGGTTATTTCATCCATCTTGATGACTTTTCTTCAAATTCATCCACACCTGCAACCGAAACTGTACTCTGTACATATGGCTTAAAATGAACTATTTAGGGTATCCATGTAATTATCTGAGGATATTTCTGACATTGCTTACCCTTCTATTATGGATTGGTTTTGTGACTGTTTTTTTCTCCTTATGAATGGTCATTATCTTCCTGAACGCTCTTCTGTCGAGCCAGTGGATGAAGTTCTAACTCCATATCTTTCCTCATATAAGTTCCGAAGAGACTTGTCCCTTGTGAAAATTTCAGCTGTACCAATTCCTGATGGGATTGTTTGGGATATGTGCGGGCTTACTGAGGTCATTCAAATTCCGTATGTTTTCAAAATTTCAACGATTGAAGTAAATACACCTGGTGTTGCTTCTGATGCCTGGGGTGTTCAAACAGTTGATTCAATGCTTGCTGAGCTGAAAGCCTGTACTGTACTGTACTGTTTTTGAAAGTGATGATGAACATTCTAACACAAAGAATTATGGGGAAATGTTCTGTTACAATAATTGGGGACATTACTACCTGCACCAAGCAACAAGATATAGATCAGTATTTAATTACACATAGTGGGAACACTGTTCAACTCCGCCCAAAGCATTATTCAGACAAATGTGCATTTTTTTCTGGGCATGACATTAAAAATGCTGTCATACTACTTTAAGTTACCACCTTCTAAAATTAGGAAGATTTTGCTAACAAACACTAAATTAATCTACTCAGATTCCTTTGTTTCCCGCTTTGCAGTTGAAGGATACAGATCCTGGAAGAACACTATTGATATATAACGTGTATGGGGAACACAAAACTGGCAAATTCAGGGTAAGGAAGCTTTGTTTAGAGCATGTCTTATTCCTCTTCAAATTATATTTTTAAATGACACAGCTCAGTCGACATCCTGCTTAGGGTTAGCAAAAATGAAGGAAATGATAGAGCCCAATATCTCCACACCGGCCAAATTTACTAATTAGCAATACTTCCCGAATATCACCGAGGAAGAATTAGATACAAAGGTTCAAGCTGGCCTGGTACCTATAATTCTTTACTTTCCAGTTGCGGTGGGTGGTGATAGTGGGCAATAGACACAAATGGGTGTCAGGTGCATTTTGTAAATTCCTCAAGGGGTTTCAAGATCAGCCAGCCGGACCCTTGCTTTGTCTCAGGTCAACACTCTGGTATAGTTACCACATACAGTGTGAGTAAACTGTACCAACAATGATTGCAGACTAACACCTTAGCAGCAGTTAAAGAACATCTGAAACGCTAACTGAAGGCATTGACTGATGAGATTTCTTGTTAGGTCCCAGGAAGCCATGCTCTAAATGATTACTGTATACCGTATACAATGAGATCTGGAAGCTTTCTCAAAAGGAAGCAGCTGCGCGTTTAAGGCAGATAGATAAGGATAATTTGAAAAAGGCTTTAGCTGTTGTCGATAATGGCATGAATACTATCTCCAGCACAAAATAAACCCTGAATACTATAGTGTCATCTACAATTGACATCATTCAGAACAACATGTCCCTTTGACACCATGGACAAAGTCAACTGCGCTCCATCATGCAGTTAGGTTGGATGTTACAGATTGTGAAAAATGGCTGCGATCCATGGAAATACAGGAACGGTGGTGACTTGTTTGCTGCTTTTAAGGTATCCAGGAAGCAACAGACAATGGCTAAAAGGGAAGTCAGTTTCACCATGCTTCATATAGAAAAATTTGAAAAATTGTCTTTCACGTTTGCAGAAAGTCCATCAACAGTATGGCTCATACATGACATTATAACTTTTCCCATTTCCACCTTTCGTTTCACAAAATGCTTGAAACATCTTGCCATGGACAGATCCAAGCGACAGGGTGATAGATATATTAAAGAAGAGTGGGAGTTGCCCTTTGAATATAAACGTATGAAAGGTGAAACAGAGGTCTTTCTCACCAGAAGCGAATGTGAGACTACTGTTAGTCATTCAATGATTTGCAAACAGGTGTCCCTTCATGGCCTTTGCAATGCTGGGGTCGCAAACTTGGCCTGTTTTCTGAAGTGGACTCCCGTCCCTTTGATTCATCCAGCATTTCATATACTTTCAAATGGAAGATATGTGTTACTGAACGAACAGAGCTGATGCGATATGTGACTAGGAATTGCCTACGTAATTTCAGTCTCTAATATTGTAACTTGTTGCAGACATGTTTTATTCCCCCCCACACAAGAGATAAGAGTAGCAGAAATGTGGCCTCACATTGATACTACTATTGTAAACTATGACAAGCTGAGCAGACTAAAGACGCTACTGTTCCAAAAAGAAGTTGTATTGACATCGGCTAAAGAGAAGTATGCTCTCCAGATAGCAAGATCATCAGCCGAGATACAATCCCTATTAAATACCAACTTCCCCAAGCACTTTGGATAGCTGGTATCCAGAATATTCAACATTTCAAGTGCTACAGGGATTCTGCACTTCTTCAAGGCTGTCTGGTCTGGATTTGTGCCCATCTTCCAGACTGTCTTCATAGTAATTCCTTCAGCCATCCATTCACTCTTTTCAAGTGTGTTTGGCAGCTTTCCTGTTACTTTGGCTTTGATCGGCGGGATACTGCTGCTGCTGTTCCAGATACTCAGTGGTTGTGCCTTCCCAGCTAAGCGGAGAAATGGAGCTACTACCACCAGCCCAGCTCTGCCGTGATCACATGGTGCAGTTCTTTAGGGCTCCGTTGCCGCGAGAATTGGACAATGATTGATTACTGTCATTCCGACCAGTTTTATTGTGTGTGCAACCAGTCTTTCATTACACCTGGTGCCTCTTCGAGCATCTACCTTCGGTGTGCCTTGCTTTTCTGGCAGTGCCTTCTGTGGACCAAGAACTGCTAATGTTCCAGATGAGGGTTTGTTAGAAATGATGTCTCTTTTAGGCAGTCAGTCAGTTTGCACTCTGTCCAAGCAGGGACCCTCACTCTAGTCAGAGTAAGGGAGTCACACTCCTAAGACAACCCCTGCTCACTTCCTTGGTAGCTAGGCACAAGCAGTCAGGCTTATCTCAAAGGGAATGTGTAAAGTATTTGTACCAACACACACAGCAACACAGTGAAAACATTACAAAATGGACACCACATTATCTAAAGCAAACAAGACCAAAACAACAGAATTCCAACATACACAAGTCAAGTTATGAATTTTTAATGTGAAAAGAGTTTTACTCCATGGAAAACAATGCAAACATTGTTGTTACACAAAGTACCTGGCTTGCATCAAAAATTAAAGCTGCACGGACGAGCGTGTATCGGAAAAGTCATTGATGTGTTGATTCCTTACTCATTTCTTCTCTGGTCGGGTAGGCGATGCATTGTTTTTCTGTCCCGCGAGAGAGCGATGTGTTGATTTCCAGATGGGGCACCTCAGATCCGCACTGGTTCACGTTGATTTTGACGCCTAGCGACGATACGGGAGAATTCTGGCTGCACAGTGATGGAAAACCGTGCTGCGTGAGGTTTGAGTCAATTTTACCAGCCGCAAGCGGGTGTTGCGTCAAAATTTTACCCGCACGGCTTCCTGCACTTGGATTTCAGTCCTTGTTTTACGAACCTAAACTTTCAAGGGCTCAGGGACTGGATTGGGCACCACTTGGCAGGTGGAATTGGCAGTTTAAAACTGCAGTGGCAGGTCTGAGCCATATTTACAGGGCTGCTCATGTAGGTGGCACAATCAGTGCTGCAGGCCCACTAGTAGCATTTAATTTACAGGCCCTGGGCACCTCCAGTGCACTTTACTAGGGACTTACTCGTAAATCAAATGTGCCAATCATGGAAAAGCCAATTGCACATACAATTTACACAGGGAGCACTTGCACTTTAGAACTGGTCAGCAGTGGTAAAGTGCCCAGAGTACCAAAACCAGTCCAGCGCAGAGTCAAAACATAGGACGCAGAGGCAAAAAAACAGGGGAGACTACACCAAGGATGCCAGGTCTAACAGGGTTCACTCACCGATGTGCCCCATGAGACAGAGGCTGATTTGCAAGGCCACTTACGAGCTGCCTTTGGTGAACTATCTGGCTCCTTCAGGCACTTTGAATCGTGCTACCCTCCTGGGTGATCCTGCACTTGAGGCTGCTGCTCAACAATGCTCCTTGGATCCATCTGCCAATCATGTCATCGATCTGACATCTGACGATGTGGATTCATCCCTGAATGCCCTTCCTTTCAAGGACTACTGAGACATTCTTCAAGATCATGACTATTGTTAGATGAATTTGACCATTGGCTTTATTCTAAAATTTCAGAGTTATGCAAGGAATTTCCTTTTTACCTAATGCACTTTGGCCCGCTGAGCTTGTCATGATTGACATTTTATCTCTCTGTATGTTTTAGCTATTTTAACTAGTTTTTAAATCAGTTTTAATAAGATTTTAGTTTGTTTCTGTTCAGAACATTTTAGCTTGGGTTCATGCACCTTCTGTGGTGTCATCAATATGGGGTCATAATTGTTTCGGGTATGGGGAGGGTGTAGTGGATCCTATTTAGTTTTATTGGGAATCAGGAGATCGCTTATTCTTCTGGCTTGCGGACCTGTGCCCCCGTCACCTAGTGACTTTTAACCTACTTAGCCTGTTATATTTTAGGGCATTTATTTAATTATTTCTTCCAAGATGGCTGCTATGTTTATAGTTTGGAAGATGTTTTGATTTCACATTATGAGTGCCACTCTGTGAAGGTGTCACTATCAGCGTCAAAGACAAGTGATACACATAGGTATTCACATCATGTTCCTTTACCAATTATGTGTGACAGGAACATAATGTACTTTTGGAGGGAATTGTTTGCCTTCTTATCTATTGTTTGGGAACAAACCTGCGTCAGGGGTCCTACAAGATCTGTATAAATACATCTCATGAAGACAAGGTTATCAGAGGGATTCCTACCAGATGCCATCAATGCTATCTATGCAACACGTCGCCTTGATGCAGACCCAGCCTTCCTGCCCTCATAAAGTCTGATCTAGAGACCTCATTCCAAGGTAATGAGGGTTGGTGGATGCTTCGTAATGGATCTGATACTTGCTGATTAGGTTTATCACGCCTAGCTCTCTTTAGGTTAGAAATGTAGGGGCCAGATGTATTAAACGGCTTTACCCATTTTGTATCTATGGGAAAATGTGTTCATACATATGGCCCTAGGTTCCCCATGCTAGGGCATTAGGGCCTTTTCTACATGTTATGTTCATTACAGTGTGGTGGGGGACTTTGTATTCACGACTCTCATCTTTACAATTCTGCTTCTTGCATTGTTAATTATCCTAATCATTACATCCTGTGCATTTTACATTAGATTGCAGTTTTGTTAAAAAAAATCTACTGAAAACTTCACTGCATCTCCTTCATTGCCTGTGTGTGACTGAGACTTATTGCTCATTTGAGAAAATGCTAATCTCTGTTTAACCGCGACTCCCCTGAGATGCCGCACTCTTGAGTCCATGCGTAAAGGCTGCCAGAAATCCCCTTTACTGTTTGTATTTTTAGTGAGGTACTGCTTGTGAGCGAGGAGGGTTGGGCCGACAGTTGCAACTTGATGGCGGATTGGTCAAGTCACCCACAAACAAAAGTGCTGTCATCCCTAAACCAACAGTCTCGCCTAGGAGCGAGAGTTCAACTACGGGAACTTAATCTCCCCATGCCTATCAAAAAATGAATGTGACCTTGCGCTCTAATACCTTTGGGTCGAGTTTGCGCTATTTAAAACTGCAAAATAAAAAATAAATAAATGAAAAGTGACATACCGGTGGCGCAAGGGCCTTGTAATTAAGCCCCCTTGGTTTATTGTACAGAAGAAACTCCAGCCACAGTCTCTGCCAAATAACTCAGGTAACTGCCTTTCACAGCTTCAACCGTATAAACATTCTACTCAAAGCTCTCTGCACTTTGAGAGCTCGTCATGTTAACAACAGAATATCATAGAAACAGAACACAGTCAAAACCCAACATAAATAAATATCTACAAATTCCCTCACCCTGTTATACCTTTTATAACCACGTGATGGCAGCACAAACTCACAAATATGACTTACTTGAAGTAAGGTGCGTTCTTTGAGAAGAATTCACGGTAAAGTTTTGTTTTTCCTGCGTGGTAGGCAAAAAAGCATATTTTTTGCCGAATCCAGTTGTCAACCCAAGCGACACAATTCCCGTCCAGGCTTACCTGGCCTTTCCATCATTCGATAAGATCTCTGTAACATAATATGAAAGAGGGTATTATTTATTTATGTAAGTGCATTGTAAGGCTATTATGGGGCTTTGGAAATAACTACACATATTTTTAAAGAGACCAAATTTGATGTTTTCCAAAATTTACACGAAATGGTCGAATTTTCTTATAGATGAAATTGGTCTGGTTGTTGAGTGGAGAAAGGGTAACACAGAAAACGGCTTTTTAAAGCATGAATTGTTGTAAGGTGTGATGGTGAAATAAGGAGTTATACGGTGGGAGTGATCTGTTTTATTTAGCCATGGAGAAATGTGTGGAATGAGCAAAAGGTTTTGGATCTGGAATGAAGTCCTTACATTTTACTGTAGCAGAGAAGAAACTTTAGGAACGATCACTTTTTTGCTTGAAGGTCAGAAATGAGTCACATTTGATTTCGTATTTGGGGGGAATAAGTTTTTTTCTCTTTGCACGTTGACCAACAAGAATAATATCAGTCAGCTTACCATGAAATTTAGTGATATAAGTTTCAAGATTGATTTCCAAATGCCTACTTTCTGTTTAGTTTCATGCCTCAACAAACACGTGGATCACCCGCTCGATTTAGAATCTAGAAATACCAGTGTTTATACCAGGGGTGTAAACAAGAGGATCATCCTGCCTTATTGAGGGTGAGGGGAATATTTCTCGTTTCCCCTGCATTTGTGTGCTATGCAAGGCAAGGGGGCACCTACAGGGAAATGCATAGCTGCCAAGTGTTCAGATTGTATAGGTGTGACATTTTCAAGGTTTCAGGGTACTTCTAATTGACATTCCACAACCAAGTGTGTGACGCAAGGAGTGACATTTTCTCGCTAAGAAACACAAGCAATAAAGTCCATGAAAAAAAAAACATAAGTAGCAAGGAGAAGCTTTAAAAATATTTAGAAACTGCTTCAAAATCCCTGAAACTAAAGATCATAACTAGAAATTACATCAGGTCTTTGATAGGAAGTGGGCCGAGGTTAAACTAAAGATTCCGTTGTGCTAGGCTTTGCAGTGTCCATACTTAGAAGGCCACCTACCGTCAGGCAGTGCTCGCTTACATGTGACCCTATACAGTGCTTTAAATGGGAAAAAATAAGTGCATGTACTCATTAAAATGAGTTATGGGTGTGGCTGGTGGGCGGGGCTAGAGGCGGGGCTAAGGGTGAAACATGATGATACATCTATCCAGTATTCATATTGCTCTTGCATTGCCCATGACAGTGGTCCTAAACACACCATATGTGCAGATCCCCTCTGCACATGTGGCACACTACATAAATATTAATTTACAGCACAAATTATTAATTTCAGAAATATGTATACAGTCCATTGCATTTAAAGGGAAAGGTTAGGTTGAATGGCCATGGCAAAGGATCCTTGGAACAAATTTAACAGATCTTGAACGGTGCACTCTCAACATCAATGTGTGTGATATTAGACATGGACAGTGTTCTAGGCCAGTATTATGTGATCCCAGTACTGTTATATATTGGGCATTGATAAGTATGCATATGCCATTGCTATATATTAGACAAGTGCTGTCATATTGTGTGTGGGTGCTTTGTGATAATAGGGCCAATTTTTGTGCTAATGCCACAATGTTGAGTGATCTTGCGTACCGCTTTTTATTTAGCTGGGCTGGGCCAGCACTGTGTATTGAGATAAGTGCTACTAATGCACCGACATTATGTACAGGGAATTGACCATGCATCTTATTAAGTGCTTACCAGTTTCGCTAAGAAGTAGAGTTGACTGTACCTGATGTAGAGGCAGGTGTATCCTCAACACAACACAGAAAATATGTTCACTGTTAGCCAGATGTAGTGATTGTACTAGTGATTGGCATGAAGTTGCAGTGCAACTGATATAATACTGAGTTGATTTATAAAATAAATTAACTGAAAGTGCCCCTAGTTCTCTTCTCTAGTTGCTGAATTTGAAAATGCCCAGCAAGGGTGGACCAAAACACCTCAAGAGGCCACTGGCGCATCAACGGCCCCCGCACACCGCAGTGCACGTGGGGGGTTGAGCTCCAGGAGGCCCCCTCAGCACAGCACCTGGCATGGGTTAGTCTGGAGGGGGCCCTCCATGTTCTTTGCAGAGAGGCCCCCTCCACTTTTTGTACCACTGCAAGAGGCCCAGACTGGGTGTGAATGCACACTGTAAATAAGGTGTGATAGGAGTGCCTTTCGGGGGGGAGCCTTTCTTTAAAAGGTGAAATGGGGAAGGCCTTTTACCTTTTACGTTTGTTAATAGTGAGTGGGGTGAAGACCTGCTGGGAATAGACACTAAATCAAAATGGAAGAATCCCTAAACCAGGAATACATCCAAGCCATCAGCAGCAGCACTACTGGTCCCAGCAAGTTAATAATCGGTGTGCCCCTTGAAACTGACTGGAATAGCAGCATTAGTAATTACTTCTATACGAGTTGCAGCACTCACCAAACCATGTGACAAATGTATTAATAGAATAGGTTAACTCGTCACACAAAATGTAGGCCAAACATGATGATGTTTTGCAATATTTTCAGCTTGTTAATGGCGCACTTTATGCTTTCTTTTGGCACAATACCTAAATATTCTTGAGTGCACGTACACCCAGAAATAAACAAGCAGACATGAACACACACAGCATTCCACATGTTTTCTTTAAAATATATCCTGAGTGTCCCGATTCTCTCCCTCTTTCCGCCGCTTTTCTCTTACACAAACCAGGCACACACAAGCAAGCCAACACACAGACACTCACGCAAGAGACTCGGATGGGATAAAAGCCATTTTAAACTCCTTACCTCTGTGGCTTGTGGCTTTCTTAATTGCGCCTGTTATTGGGCTTCCTGGATTCAGTGTGTTCTCAAATTCACGAGATAGTGTGAACGAGATTGACAGTGTAGGGCCTTATGGGCCATGCTCCGTCCTCCAACATACAGTAGTCCGTGATCCTGGGCAACCGGACATTATGCAAATGAGACTATGCTGAATAGTTCAGCAGTGGCTCAGCTCAGGGCTACAAAGGCAGTTTGGCTGTCAAAGTGTCGTCCAGGCAGGCTCCACTTTCACAGCCTCGAGCTCAGAAGCACGAGCAGCAACGAGCCTTTTATGAGTACAGGTACTCTCATTGCAGGCAGAGAAGTGCCGGTACTCACAGCGGTAAAAATAAAAAGTGCTGGTACTCAGTACCTGTGAGTACCGGCCCATTTAAAGCACTGACCCTATATGTAACAAACACATTTTATTAGGGGATTGTACCACATAATCACTTCCAATTAGGATATGGCCCATGTGTACTAAAAAGCTCCTTATATGTTGGATCTTTGTGTTTTCTGCATTGAGGAAACAAACTCCCGCTTTGGGAGCTTATTTTCTTCATACAAAAACGTTTATCAAGCAGGTTCTTTAAACATGGCACCCACTCGGCAAATCTGTAGTGCTGTAGATCTGTAGCGAGCCACCACGTTTCCTTTCATACCACAGAGATCCCAGCGAAACAGGGGTCTGTAAAAAGGATGGACAGTACCCCTCCATGGTGGAGGAGACCATAGACCCCAGTCCTAGGGTGGGCCTGCAGACATCCTGCCACGGTCTGAATAACCTCATTTATCATGCATACGGAATTAATGTTTGTCGTGCTGTTTGACACACTTCTTATGCCGTTTGAGGAATTTATTATATATGGATGTTACCATCTGTCTTGTGATTTAAATTACGTTAATGGATCACAACATTAGAGACGTAATTGTGCATGAGGGATTACAATTTGTCATGATGTTTATCACACACTAGCTATGCCATTGGCAAATAGTTTATCACTTAGTGTTTTATATATTGGTGCTAAACTACGGTCAGTCAATGAGGATTATATTGTTGCTGCAAGCAGTAATGTATCTCATTCACACTGATGCTGCAAATCCCAAAGACGTTGAGGTGTTATGTCAGTCATGCAGTTATTCAAGCAATTGTTCTTGCTTTTTGGTAGTGGTCTTGCAGGTCATCAAGGAATTGATCATGCAGCCAGCATACTCAAGCGTAACGAGTAATTGTAATTTAGAACACAGAGTTACATATTAAATTTCTTGCATTTCACAAATAATGAACTTACTTTCATGATCATGTATCTTTTATTTGGTGTCATCCATTTCGATTTACAACTGCTAGCCACACACACAAATATTCCCGCCATGTTCAGCATTACTCATTGAGTGGCTTTTTATTGGACTCTGTGTTTTAGACTCTATTGTCCTGCGGGTTTGATGATAAAGGAGGGGCTGAATCAGGAGTGTTGCATGGCTCTCCCTAGTGCTCACACAGAGCACTGACCTAATAGAGAACCAGAGAGTAGGTCTGGTTTGCCCAATTGTACGAAAGTCCCATCTTCCTTGGCATGTTACCCCCATTTTTTACCTCTATGTCAGTATGTTTTGCCTGTCTCACTGGGATCCTGCTGGTCAAGACCCCAGTGCTCACAGTTTATGGCCTAATGTGTGTGTCTGTATAGTGCTTGACTGTGTCACTGAGGCTCTGCTAATCAGAACCTCAGTGCTTATGCTCTCTCTGCTTTTAAATTTGTCACTGTAGGCTAGTGACTTCATTTACCAATTTCAATTGGCACACTGGACCCCCTTATAAGTCCCTAGTATATGGTACCTAGTTACCCAGGACATTGGGGTTCCAGGGGATCCATAGTTGCCCCCACATAGATCAAGGCCATTTCCCGGGACTTTGTGAGTGTGGGGACGCCAATACACATGTGCACTACATATAGGTCAATACCTAAATGTAGCTTCACAATGGTAACTCCGAATATGGCCATGTAACATGTCTAAGATCATGCAATTGTCCCCCCATTCCAAAACTGGGGAGCCAATTCCATGCATCCTGGGGGCTCCACCATGGACCCCCAGTACTGCCAAACCAGCTACAGCTGCTGCCACCTCACAGACAGGGTTCTGCCCTCCTGGGATCTGACCAGCTCAGTCCCAGGAAGGAGGCAGAACAAAGCATTTCCTCTGAGAGCAGCTTCACCCTTTGGAAATAGGTGTTACAGGCTGGGGAGGGGTAGCCTCCCCCAGCCTCCGGAAATGCTTTGTAGAGCACAGATGGTGCCCTCCGTGCATAAACCAGTCCACATCAGTTCAGGGACCCCCTGTCCCCTGCTTTGGCACGAAACTGGACAAAGGAAAGGAGAGTGACCACTCCCTTGTCCATCACCACCCCAGGGATGGTGCCCAAAGCTCCTCCAGTGTGTCCCAAACTTCAGCTATCTCGCTTTGCAAGGTGTGGGGGCACTCTGGAGGGCTCTCTGGCCAGTGCCAGCAGGTCACATCAGAGACCCCTCCTGATAGGTCCTTACCTGATAAGGTAGCCAATCCCCTTCTCAGGGCTATTTAGGATCTCTCCTGTGGGTTCTCTTCAGAATCCTCTGCAACTACGACTTCATCCTCTGACCTCCGATCAACCGCAGCCTGCTCCAGGAACCGCTGTAACAGCAACAAAGTATCCACAAGGGATACTTTTCCTCTGCAACTTCAGCTGTTCTGCTATAGCTACCTCTATCCGCCTAAGCTGTTAGAACACCCCTACTTCACTAATAAGGGATAACTGGACCTGGTATAAGGTGTAAGTACCCAAGGTACCCACTACGAACCAGGCCAGCCTCCTACACCAATCCTGTAGGACAATATTGTTAAGGGCTCCTCTCCTTGAACTGAGCAAATTCCATAGTTTTGGAACTTTTGCAGCGAAGGAGGTACAACTAGAGGTCTTCATTTTGTAACATGGTTTGATTAGCTGTTTTGCCAACCAGGATCTCAGTGTCCGTGTCTGTGTATGAGAGTATTACTTGAGATTAACTTTTAGGAAAGATGGGCCCTTGATGCATATCACCCTATGCATAATGGACAGAACATTGAAAGTATGCTTTCTGCTGATTGGGAGCAACTTAAGGACTTTTAAAGAATGGTAGATGTACTCCTGTTGGTGTTTTACAGGCGTTGTCTTGCTGCATAATCCTGAGGTCTTTGTAGGCATCTCATTAATGAAACTGTAGGCAAAGTCTAGTACTGATATAGTGATCAGGGAGATAGCTGCCTGGATTTTCTGCAAGAAGTCTAGATATGGAATGGTCCGTTGTAACATTAGCATATTATGAGATGCTCTTTTAGTGTGGTCAGTTTGGGGGGCAACAGAGAGGGCAGAGACCATGATGAATCCTATGTTTCTTAATTCTGTTGGTGTTGCTAGTGGAGACCCATGTCCCATGGGAATAGATGTCAATAGATCATGTTTTTTCCATTTTCACATCAGTTTTGGATGCATTGATTTTAAAGTGGTTTATTAGCATCCAGTGTTCAAAGAGTCAGAGGTAGTCGCCTAATCTTAATATTGCAATACAGCAAGGATTTTCCCATTCCAGGGTGATCTTTGTATCACCAGCACAGTTATAGTATGCAAGTTTAAATTATTTGATCAGTCTGAAGTGAGCGTAGGTCCCTGTTGAAGAGGAGTGGGGAAATTAGCGAGTCTTGTTGTACGCCTTCCTTTATATTGTAAGGTGGAGAAGCCAAGTGGTGGTAGTGAGATAATGCTTGATCTTGGAGTTGGAGGAGATTCTGTCTTGGATGCTGTTCTGAAAGACTTTAACACAATCACAACACAGTGAGGGCACACTGCACAGAAAAGCTTTGCCCTCCAAATCTTACATATCCTAGAATTATCAAATCATTTACTAAAGATTAGAGCAGGTTGCAAGTAGGTTCATATAGTGCAATGAACTTTTCTACAAATGAAGGTGACATATTATGCAATGACTCAAAGGCCAGGCAGCAGGTTCTAAACAAGATTCTTTGTTTCATTGAAAGTCAATGCAACTATTTCAAGAGCTGTGTAATGCTAGATCGTGTTAATACTTTAAAAAGAGGTGTAGATTAGCATCCTGAACTGCTTACAGTCTGAAATGTAAATTATTAGACAGACCCAGATATAAGCAATTGTATTGTCCAACGTTGAACTAATCATAGCACCGTGACCAGTTTAAGGGCTTCCTTGGGCAAAAATGGCACTAGCTTCCTATTTTGCGCAAGAAAATAGATTACATGGTAGTATGCTTTCTTAAATTAATGTTGGGGCTCAGAGAAAAGGCTGCTACGGTTGCTATTTCTCACTAGGTTTTCTCTTGACTGGTCCCTTTGAGATTGGATTGTAGTAGTTTGGATTTGTTAAGCCAAGGTTATTTTAATGTGTGGCCATATATAGGATACATTGAGTTCAGCTAGAAACATGTCTGTGGTTAAGGCACTGTTGGTTATGTTCATTGGAGTATAGCAGCCGGTGCTAGTAAGATATTCAAAAAGACTGTTGTGGGCATACATCCAACAGTTAGCTGGTCTTCACCAGCTCACGGACATCTGAAGGGGACAGTTACACGAAGCATGTTAGAGTGGGTGAATTTCTCTTTGCAGCGATCTCTTGTTCCTTTGGCTAAAATTGCCAACTAGTGTTTTTTGTTTGTAAGATAGAATTTTAGTGTGTCAGCTTCCATAACAGAGTACCCTGCCACTAAGTTATAAAAGTCTTCTGATTAAGGAGTCCTCGTGGAAGTGCATTCCTATTCGTGGAACTTGGAAAATATTCTGGGAAATTCTTTAGTGGGGCGCATGGAATTGGATAGGTTATTTGAGTAATGAGGTCATTTCACTTTTGTTGATGGTTAATTTGTAAATCATGTTGAGTCTTTGGAGGTGGATTTTGTCTTGAGAGTTTACACCAATGTTGTTCATGTGCAGACAGCCTGTATCTTTATTTTGTTTCTGATCTACGGCATTTTCCGTTTCTGTTTTGGGTGCACGGATTTGTTGAGGGAGCTCATTTTGTCAAAGTCTTTATTATTCCAATTATACAACTGGTTGGTGGCGATTATCTATTCTGGATTTGCCATTGCATTATACTGTGATTCGAGTACTTCCATGTTAAGTTTGTTCCATTTTATTATGTTGTGGAGAATGCTGTACAGCTTGTTGTAGATTTAGAAGGGATGTCATCGATGAAAGACATAAAATGATGCTCAATCCAGGGAATGAGCTAATTTCTTTTTATTGTGAAGATTATGTCCAGTGTATTTCTTGCTGGTTTGTATGGCCAATGACATGAGATGTTGTAGGCTTCAAGGCTTGTTATGATGCTTTGAGGCTCAGGCATGACTATACTGGTAAACCAAATATTCCGGTCTCCAGGGAGGCACATGTCAGTATATGTGGCGGATATATTTGTTATGGCATCCAGGAGGGTACTTATAAAGAAAATTTTACTTGCAAGATGTCTCTATTGTAGTAGGAAAGTACAAGAAGTACAGGTAGATATGCATTGCACTAGCCATGGTTCACAGGTTGATACTTGCATGTCTTCACTTTTGGAGGTTTCAAGCAATTACTAGAGCATCAGTGCTAAGTCTCCCCCTGCGTTCTCTTGACCATTTTGTGTTTGTCTTTGATATCTTGAAAACTCCATTACACTGGCTGCTAAGGCAGAACTCCTCCAAGAGGGTGCCCACCTTTGCCATCAACCTGCGGAGTATGCTGATAGCTGACTAGAGTTTATACAGATAGAAAAGGCTTCTGAGGTACAAATTGCTAATACTACTGCATGCTTTACAACATATTGATGGGCACTATATGACGTGAAAGAGACTCCTGCAAGGTGGCACCACTAGCCGTATCTGCACCCATTTGTTCCCCTTCATGCGAGGCATCTGCAATTAACCTAGGAGTCATAAAGGACACAATGGAAGGGCCTTAGCTTTATAAGTGGTCTCTTTGGGTATGGAAATACTAGCTCAGAGCTACAGCAGACATGTACTCCAAGCAGCGTGAGCCACCAGAGTAACGGGTGCCTCGCTCTGAGGACAGCATGAACTGCTGATGGAGATAATGTACACATACATAGCTGCCTGTGCCGACCGGACATTCTCATGGGGGCATAGACTCCCCTTCCTGATAAGTACTTACTGCAAGGAGCCTTGCACTTCTTTTCAGTCAAAGATACCTGCCGCAGGGCTTGCCACTGCCTCCGTGGGCGCACCCGTTGGGGACTACATGTCCCACAATCCTTCTTGCGCAAATCACCTGTGCCTTATCTTCTTCATGCTATTTCTGGTGCGCTGCATTCCTGCTGAATGGGGGCTGCCTGTGCCGACCGGACATTCTCATGGGGGCATAGGCTCCCCTTCCTGACAAGTACTTACTGCAAGGAGCCTTGCCCTGTCACAGTCAAGGATACCTGCCACTGGGCTCACTGTCACTTGGGATAGCTGCCCTGAGAGCACCCACTGGGGGGTGCATGTCCCCCAATCCCTCTAGTGCAAAGCTCCTGTGCCTTTTCTGCTCCATGCTATTTCTGGAGCGCTGCAGTCCCGCTGCACAGGACATATGTGGGCTGCTGCTGTGCCCAGGGTGGGCCCATCCACGCCCGTTGGAGCCCAGAGGAGGCTGGCCTCCTCTCTAACATCTACGCAAGACGCTTAAGGTACTGTTTGTTGTTCACTTGTCTGACTGCAGTTGCAGTCTTTCTTTTAGCTGTTGAGTGACATTGGATAAGGCTGAACGGTCGGGGAGAAGGCTTGTATCTTATTGCTGCATGGACTACTTTTCCTTTGTCTTTTTAATCTTGTTGGTATTCACACCCTTGTTTGTGGGGTAACTATGATCGTATATGGCAAAAGGAAGGGGGCAAAGGGTGGTTGAGTTTGGTAAAAAAGAAAACTTGCAAAACACTGAAAAATGCGGGGGATAATTGCATTCTGGAAAGAATTGATAATCTCTTAGTGAAATGCGAGGAGATACTGGCATTGCCTTTAGAATCCTCCCACCCTTCTTCTCCGAGTCTGCCTATCTCTACAAATCCCTCGAGTACACTGTAGGAGGCTGGCCTGGCTTGTAGTGGGTACCAGAGGTACTTAAAACTTGTGCCAGGTCCAGTTATCCCTTTTTAGTGTAGAAGAGGTGTTTCTAGCAGCTCAGGCTGATAGAAGGTAGCTATAGCAGAGCAGCTTAGGCTGAACTAGGAGACATGCAAAGCTCTTACTATACACAACTGGTGTCATATGCACAATATCATAAGAAAACACAATACACAGAGTTACTAAAAATAAAGGTACTTTATTTTTATGACAATATGTCACAAGTATCTCAGTGAGTACCCTCAGTAAGAAGGTAAGTAATATACACAAGTTATATGTACACAAACCCAAAATAGGTAAGTAAGAGTCAGAAAAGTAATGCAAACAGTGTAGAATTACAATAGGTAGCAATAGGAGAGCATAGGTATAGGGGCAACAAAAACCATATACTCCAAAAGTGGAATGCGAACCACGAATGGACCCGAAACATATGTGAGCTTGTAGAGGGTCGCTAGGACTGTAAGAAAACAGTGAGTGTTACCAAAATACCCCACCCCAAGAGCCTGAAAAGAAAGAGTAAAGTGCACCTACTACCCCAAAAGAGCACAATAGTTGTGATAGGGGGATTCTGCAAGAACAACAAACACCAGCAGTGCACTGACAACGGATTTCCAGACCTGAGGACCTGCAAGGCAAGGGGACCAAGTCCAATAGTCGCAACAGTGTCCAGGGGGGCAGGAGCCCAGGAAACCCTGGATGAAGGTGCAAGGAAGCTGCCTCTGGATGGAAGAAGCTTGGAGTTCTGCAAGAAAGAAGAGGACTAAGAACTTCTCCTTTGGAAGACAGATGTCTCACGTCGCGATAAAGCTTGCAGAGGTGTTCTCACGCAGAAATACCGAAAACAAGCCTTGCTAGCTGCAAGGGTTGTGGTAGAGGTTTTTGGGTGCTGCTGAGGACCAGGAAAGACCAGGATGTCGCCTTTTGGAGGAGGAGACAGAGGGGGTGCTCAGCAACTCAGAGAGCCCTCGCAGACGCAGGCAGCATCCACAGAAGTACCCCAACAGGCACTTAGAAGAAGAGTGAACTGGAGTCCACACGAAGTTACAAAAGGGGGTCCCACGATGTCGGAGGACAACTCAGAAGATTGTGCACTGCAGGACGGAGTGCTGGGGACCCAGGCTATGCTGTGCATGAAGGAAATCCTGGAAGAGTGCACAGGAGCCGGAGCAGCTGCAAATCACACAGTACACAGCTTTGCAGTCTAGCGTGGGGAGGCAAGGACTTACCTCCACCAAACCTGGACTGAAGAGTCACTGGACTGTGGGAGTCACTTGGACAAAGTTGCTGTGTTCCAGGGTCCACACTCGTCAGGATGAGAGGGGACCAGGAGGACCGGTGATGCAGTCTTTTGGTGCCTGCCTTAGCAGGGGGAAGATTCAGTCAACCCACGGGAGAGCTTCTGGTGCAGGGTGAAGGCAGGCTACCCCCAGAGCATGCACCACCAGGAAACAGTCGAGAAAGCCGGCAGGATTAAGCGCTACAATGTTGCTGGTAGTCGTCCTGCTACTTTGTTGCGGTTTTGCAGGCGTCCTGGAGCAGTCAGCTGTCTATCCTTGGTAGAAGGTGAAGAGGGAGATGCAGAGGAACTCTGGTGAGCTCTTGCATTCGTTATCTGAAGAATTCCCCAAAGCAGAGACCCTAAATACCCAGAAAAGGAGGTTTGGCTACCAAGAAAGGAGGATTGGCTACCAAGAAAGGTAAGAGCCTATCAGAGGGGGTCTCTGACGTCACCTGGTGGCACTGGCCACTCAGAGCAGTCCAGTGTGCCCCCAACACCTCTGTTTCCAAGATGGCAGAGGTCTGGGACACACCGGAGGAGCTCTAGGCACCTCCCCTGGAGGTACTGGTCAGGGGAGTGGTCACTCCCCTTTCCTTTGTCCAGTTTCGCGCCAGAACAGGGCTGGGGGATCCCTGAACCGGTGTAGACTGGCTTATGTAGAGATGGGCACCATCTGTGCCCATCAAAGCATTTCCAGAGGCTGGGGGAGGCTACTCCTCCCCAGCCCTTCACACCTATTTCCAAAGGGAGAGGGTGTAACACCCTCTCTCAGAGGAAATCCTTTGTTCTGCCTTCCTGGGCCACGGCTGCCTGGACCCCAGGAGGGCAGAAACCTGTCTGAGCGGTTGGCAGCAGCTGCAGTCAGACCCCGGAAAGGCAGTTTTGCACTACCCGGGTTCTGTGCTAGAGACCCGGGGGATCATGGAATTGTCCCCCCAATACCAGGATGGTATTGGGGTGACAATTCCATGATCTTAGACATGTTACATGGCCATGTTCAGAATTACCATTGTGACGCTATACATTGGTAGTGACCTATGTATAGTGCACACGTGTAATAGTGTCCCGCACTCACAAAGTCTGGGGAATTTGCCCTGAACGATGTGGGGGCACCTTGGCTAGTGCCAGGGTGCCCACACACTAAGTAACTTGGCACAAACCTTCACCAGGTGAAGGTTAGACATATAGGTGACTTATAAGTTACTTATGTGCAGTGTAATATGGCTGTGAAATAACTGGGACGTTATTTCACGCAGGCTGCAGTGGTCCTATGGGTGGCAAAAGAAATGCTGCAGCCCATAGGGATCTCCTGGAACCCCAATACCCTCTGTACCTCAGTACCATATACAAAGGAATTATATGGGTGTACCAGTGTGCCAATGAGAATTGGTAAATTTAGTCACTTGTCTGCAGTGACAAATTTAATAAGCAGAGAGAGCATAAACACTGAGGTTCTGGTTAGCAGAGCCTCAGTGATACAGTTAGGCACCACACAGGGAACACATACAGGGCATACACTATGAGCACTGGGGTCCTGGCTAGCAAGGTCCCAGTGATACATAACAAACATACTGACAATATAGGGTTTTCACTATGAGCACTGGGCCCTGGCTAGCAGGATCCCAGTGAGTCAGTGAAAACACCCTGACATATACTCACAAACAGGCCAAAAGTGGGGGTAACAAGGCTAGAAAGAGGCTACCTTCCTACATAAACTCAAGAAAATCCCATACATGTCTAAAAAATGGGACAAGTGGGGGTTGGAGCCAGCTGGCGAAGCCATACTGGATCTAGTTCTTGCTCATTCACCATCTGTTCCAACTCATTTGCCTTAGTCTAACAGTGATGGTGTTTTGATATGTAGCAGCTACTTTGCTCTTTTAAGCAACATGTTGGATGAGTAGGGCCACTCCATTAACCAGGCTTCTTCTGTTGCAGCCTCCGCTATAAATATTTCCCCTCCTTTCGAACAATCGCAGTACATTTCTCTCGTACAAGATCTGAAGGCTGAAGTTGGAGAGCTAAAGTCCATGGTAATTTCCTTGACTTCCACCTTAAAACAGCTGTTACTTTGTAAAGGGGAGAACAAAATAAGTAAAACACATGCTTATGCACTAACAGCTCATTTGTTGCCCCATCTAGCCTATCTTTGATGCCCTTGAACAAGGATCTTCCTCCTTCTCCTAGGTGGTCTTTTACCATTGACCCTGTTCACTGTCCTGCTCGACCCACTGTTTTGCGGAGACTGGGGGTTAACCGCCAGGGTCTTAATGCAACTGATCCCCATCCAATGAGGTTAGTGGGCTGCCAAGCGGCAACAGATTGTTGCTTACCTCCCAGGCATGTTTATGGTAGCACAGACAAGCATCCAGTGTACTCTAGTAATAGTCAAATACTCCTAACATTGTCATGATAGTCAACGTCCCCAAGCTAACTATTTCATCAAGTAAAGAAGGAGAAGAATTAATTAAAAATAAAGTGACACATTGGATACATCATGTAAGAGGCTGTTACTCAGTCATGTGTGACAATATAACTGGGCCTCTAGGATAAAAGACCCTAATTTACACTGGGACATGATTGAATTAAATCTCAGGGATAATAACATGGTTGACAATCTGGTGGCCCTTGATGCTAGAACATATCCACCGATTTATTTGAGTATCCAGGACCTTCCTATTACTCTGGCCCTTAGTGTACATAGCGAGTTGCTCTTCACGTTTAAGTGACAATGACGGACTTGGAGAGATAGTTGATCTCCCTCTAAATCCTCCTTTTCCCCTTCCATTGACTTCCACCCTTTCTCCTTTGGCTGTAGTGACCGGGATATGGTTAACTCAAATAGCCCGTGTGTATCTGAATCCTTGCCTGTTTCTAGTTCCAATCCTACATCTATAGTTGACCTCATTTCTCACGATCTCGCTAGTTTTGACTACTTTTTATCCAATGATATCTCAAAGGCAGAAGCTACTCAGCCTATAATGTTGCCAATGTCATCAATGGCATTACAACACACTGGGTCGCTCCTCATCTCTTAGAACGTAGAAGGCTTGTGGTCTAAGGTATCTCGTCCCCATTGTGCCCAATTTTGGGCTGATTATGACATCTGTCTCTTTCAGGAGACGCGATTCATAGGTCAGGATATCTTAACTTTTGCATGCTGCGCTCGCAAAAACTATTTGGGTCAAAACATCGTTAAATTGTCATATTCAACAACTAAACATTGATTCTCCTGACTTTGATTACCTTTATATTATTCACGAGGAGGACACTGTGTGGTCTGTCCCTTCTCTGGGTATTCCTCCTATTAATAGGTGGTCACAGGCAGCCGTCCAACTTTAAGCTTTAACTATTGAGTTTGGGTTAAGGGCCCTTAATGGAAGGACAAAATCTGATTCCAAGGGATGTCACATGTATAATGAAGTTGATCACACAAGTAGACTAGACTATTGTTTAGTCGATCTAAGGCTGTGGTCAACTGTTATCGACATGACGGTAGTAAAGTGAACAGAAAGTGATCACAATCCGCTCTCTGTGTCTATGCAGGCATTATGTAGTAAGATTCTTACAGATTTAGGCCCTGATATATATGCTAGGGACGTAACTTTGACCAATGACAAACGTAATTTTAAATGGGATCAGGTGGCTACCCGTCCTGATATATTATGTGCAGTGAATACTAATCTTAAATCTTTCCTTACGTGTATAGAGGAGGACTGCACTATCATCAATGACCAGCTGATATAATCAAATATCGATTTCTTCAATGGAGTAGTGGCAGTTTTTTTTTACTGCCAATAAACTGGTAAGTAATAGAACAGGAGGGAAACATTCCTGGTTCACTAAAGAATGTTGCGCATTAAATTCCTCATAAGCAATAAAATCTAAGAACACAGCTCTAATTTCTACACTTAGGAAATCTTATAAGGTGGCCATCCTTAAAGCCAAGCAGAATTGGGATGAACAGAGGTGGGGAGCTTTGACAGATGCATCTTCTGCTAAAGACTGCTTTAAATTTTGGTCATTGGTCGCTCGTGGCTCTGCCACAAGTGCACTGGATGTTACAAAAATATTGCCCCTGCAGACTGGGTAGACTACTTTAGTCAATTGTATTCTGTAGATCCCATTAGCTTGGCTCAGGAATAGTGTTTGATTTAATCTGTCTGTCCCAGTGTTTCTTCCAACCGTATATTCATACTTTCTGATGTTGCTCCATCACATTACGCTGTTAAGCGTGATAGGGCCTCTGGCCCGGATGGCGTCCCAGCTGACTTGTCTTTAACTGACAGGAAAACTTGACCCAGTTACTTCTGTGCAATAGCTAATGCTATAGCAGCAGAGACCCCATCTCTGACACCTGGAAGGGTGCTACTACATTCCTTTTAGCCCATTAGATTGTCTGTAGAAAGTTTTCTGTCGCAGTATCCTGGGGAAAATTAAGGACTGGATATCTGATCATGACATCCTTAGTCCATTTCAAGGTGGATTCCGATGAAAATGTTCACTATAAATCAAGTGCTGTGGTTCTTGCTCCTATACTGGAAAACTGTCACAATTGGTAAGGGCAATCTTTACGTAGCCTTTGTAGACTTTAAGTCAGCTTCTGACCTAGTCCCTCAAGCTGGTCTATGGAATGCTCTTTCAGACATGGCAATGCTTCTACCCTCACGTTCTATCATTACTCATACTTTTACATGAGGGTAACTATGCGCGTGACAGGTGGCGACACCAAGGCCAGCTGACAGATAAGATACCTGTACCTAGAGGAATGCACCAGGGTTGTGCACTGGTGCCTACCTTGTTTTCATTATTTATCAACAACATAGTTCCCTTTCTGACTTGGGTAGAGACGGACGCCTCACTCTTGGCGAAAGCTGATGTTCTGATCCTTTTATTTGCAGACAACACTCTGTTGATCTCCAAGACACCAAGTGGACTGCAGAAACACCTAACACACTTTGATGATTTCTGTCTCGCTTGTGGCTTGGAGATCAACACATCTAAAACTAAATTAATGCTGCTCAATCCCCACAAATCATTTAAAGGGAATATTGCCTTGAGCGGAATCCCTCTTAGGTGGGTGAATTCTTTCACTTACTTAGGAGTAACGATCTCCGGAAGTATAACTTGGAAACCGCACATCATCAAGGCAACCATTAAACAAAAACAGATTATGGGTGCCTTAATTATGCAATACTCTGCTTCACATGCAAAACCAATTCGACTGGCCCTCCAAATTTATGAGGTCAAGGCCTCTTGTTTCACCCTCTATGGTGCAGAACTGTGGGTGTTTCTACTATTAAGGAGTTATCCAAGGTAGAAAACAATTTTGGGAGCACTAAGCTTCTCTTCAATTGAGTAACCTGATGTACTCACAATTTATGGATCTGAGCATCAAGGGGTTGGTGCACAAAGCAAGATTTGCATTCTCTCTTGTTCTGGAGGCGTCTAAGGAGTAGTCCCTAGTTAGCTCAATACGTAGGAGCCCTCCAGGATGTGCTAAAAGCTGACCACTTTATTAAAGTTCCCAGGTTCAGGGGCATAAAAGGCATGCTGTATTCCCTTGGGCTGTCTGAGTTGTGGGATCGCCCAGAGATTGCTAAATTTCCATCTAAGGATGATTCATAAAAGCGTTATTGGATGGCTGTAGCTAATAATGAATTGCAAAGCACTGCTTGTTCTAAGCTATCATGTGATTTTATTGACTTTAAAAGTGAGAGCAAATAAAAGTTTTTTGGGGGGATCAGAGTTTGATAGCCAAAGACAGGAAACTCTATTTCCAGTTTCTAGTAGGTGCTCTACCTCTAACATTGTTTACTCGTAAATGGTTGAGCGGGGATCAATTGTATGTCCAGCTTGCAGCTTCCATAAAGAGTCTTTCCCATGTTTTTTTGTATGTCCAGTTTATGCATCTCCTCATTGAAAGTGGCTGGATTCAGTATGCAGACTTTCAGGTGTCCGCAGCCACTCAATTGCTCTTCCTATTCTTAAGACAGATACTTGACTGGCCCTAGCCATTTCCGTTGCCAAGTTTCTTGGCACTCTGTGGCTTCTTAGAAGAAAAATCCTCCTCTTATTATGAATAGCCTGAAGTTGCTGGGTAGCCTAATTGTTGCATTCTGAATATTCGTGTACTGTAATTTTACATTGGTTTTTACCAATAGTATTAGCTGCATTTGTTAGCAAAAGCACTGATCACATAGTGTGTAATTTGCCCGCAGGCTATACTCATGCTCTTAGCAATTGTTTATGTTTCATTGTCTGAATTGAATTGCATGTTTATATTTATTTTTCGTATTCTGTTTGTCTGTACTTTATGGCCCTGGAGGCCGAAATAAAGTTTTAAAATACAAATACAATACTAACTCAAGAATATTGGAATATTCACTGTGAAATCCAAGTAATTTAAGAAAATTGGCCAAACTGCTGAATGACTCTATGCAAAGGCTTGCAGAGGTGAAAACGCAAATAACAGAGACTGGAGATTTATGTGCAAAACAGCGATAGGTGTGCCATATGTTTCTCAATTATCTAACAATGCAGCACGTTACAGTCTTTCACAGTCATTACAGATGAAATAACTTAGGGTTCACAGCCCTGTAGAAGAGATTTAGAGCCAGGATCTAAAGTAATGTATTGTTAAAACAATCGCTAAGCTTGCCATTAAAGACAAGTAACTTCTGAAAGTAGTTCTACCATTCCAGGGCTTGATATATGTATTTATTTTTAACTTCATTATTTTTAATTTTTATCTTATGGAGATCTAGTTTGACAGGGCTTAGGCAAATCATCCTTTTGTTTTATAATTTCCAAATTTTGCTACACCACTATGAACCTCTGGTGGCAACTTCTTAAGTGAATTGACCCATTTAAACGTCTTAAAAGAACCTACTAAACTCAAAATAAAGGGGGGCATAAAAAACGTCTTTGCTTGTCAATCTATTACCTAAACAAATACTTGATCACGGTTTATGTGTTGGGGGTCATGATGTGTATGTAACAGGTGATGTTCAGTAATGCTCTCTTCTGCTGTATGGGTAGCTTACAGTGTTTACTTATATGTGATTATTGAAGGAAAAGAGGTTGATGTGGGAATGGGGTGGCTGATTTGGTGTGCATGAATGAAGTAAGAACATTGATAGATTGAGTGGCACAGAGGAGAAAAAATAAGCAATATGTTGAAGAGAATTGTGTAATGTGTCGAAGAGTAGAAAATAAAGGAGACATGTAGGTTTACATAGAAAAACAGAAGAGTTATTTGGTACACATTTTGTCTTCAAATGCTAAGGGCCTAAATGAAGTGGATAAGCGCACGATGAGTAAAAGAATAATTGAGGCAGCTGAATTTTTATTTTGTATGTTGCAAGAGAAACCTGCTTATGAAAATATTCACTGCTTGATGAATGAACAGGAGTTTTAGTCCATGTTATATTACATGTAGACAGTAGACATCTATGGGAATGTTAGGGCAACAATTCTGATACTCCCACATGAGAAAATTACTTGTAGACCTAACATCCTTCGCATAGTTTTGTCGTAGTTTGACTCTTGCTCTAGACAAGACTGCTGGTTTAAGTATGATAGTACTTATGTTTGTAGACGACTATGCCAATCCTACAACAAGTCACAACTGTCGTCCCGACCCTCCCGGCTCACATGTAGCACCTCACCAAAAACACAAACAGTAAAAGGTGATTTGTGGCAGCCTTTACGCATGGACTCAAGAGTGTGACAACTCAGATAGTGTTGTGGTTAAATGGAGATTACCCCTTTCTCACATGAACAACATGTCTCAATCAAACACAGGCAATGAAAGCAATGCAGCAAATTTTCAATACATTTTATTTAGCACAACTGCAATCTGCGATAAGTTGCATGGGTTGCAATAATTAGGATAATGAACAGTGCAAGAAACAGAATCGTAAAGACAAGAGTAATTAATACAAAGACCCCCACCATCTTGCAATGACATAAAGTGACATGGAGTGTGAAATATGTCCTAATATCCTAATAATGTGAACCTAATCTCTAACTTAAAACAGAGTTAGGTGTGTTAAACCTAATCTGCCAATGCCATGTCCATGAGAAGAGCCCCCCAACCCTCGTTACATTGGAATGAGGTCTCTAGCTCAGACTCCGTTGGGACACAAAGACTGGGTCAGCGTCAGGGCAACTTGCGGCATTGAAAGCAGCAATGGCATCTGGTCGGAATACCTCCAACTATCTGTCTAAGTGAGGTGAGTTTATACAGATCTGCTCGGACCCCTGACCGTAGGTCTGTTTCCAAACAATAGATAACAAGACATGCTTGGGACGGTAATTTATATAAACAATTCCCTCGAAGGCATGAAGAGGGAAAGTACCTAGTGTGAACACCTACAATTTGTTTATCTTTGTCGCTTGACATTGAGGCCTTAGCGCAGTGGCACTGATAACGTGAAACTAAAACATAGGCCTAACTAAAAACAAGGCAGACATCTTAAAAGATATAATTAAATAAATGTGCTAAAACAGAGCAAGATAAGCAGGGTAAAACTCACTAGGTAACGGGGGCACGAGTCTGCAAGCCAAAGGCTAAGCTAACTCCTGTTTCCCATAAAAACAAACTAGGATTCACTACACCCTCCCCATTGCCATAACAAGTATGATGCCATAGTAGTGATGCCACCGAAGGCGAATGAACCCAAATGCTAAAAAGTGCTGGGGACTAAATGCTAAAAGCATAAAAACTAGATAAAAAATCATACTTAAAACATGTTAAAAACCAAATTGCTTAAAAACACACGAAGAGATATAGGCCCTCATTCCAACCCTGGCGGTCTATGACCGCCAGGGTGGAGGGCGACGGAAGCACCGCCAACAGGCTGGCGGTGCTTCCAGGGCCATTCTGACCGCGGCGGTAAAGCCGCGGTCGGAAAAGGGGAACCAGCGGTTTCCCGGCGGTTTTCCCCTGGCCCAGGGCCATGGGGATTCCGACCCCCTTCCCGCCAGCCTGTTTCTGGCGGTTTACACCGCCAGAACCAGGATGGCGGGAACGGGTGTCGTGGGGCCCCTGGGGGCCCCTGCACTGCCCATGCCACTGGCATGGGCAGTGCAGGGGCCCCCTAACAGGGCCCCATGAAGATTTTCACTGTCTGCTTTGCAGACAGTGAAAATCGCGACGGGTACTACTGCACCCGTCGCACCCCTGCAACACCGCCGGCTCCATTCGGAGCCGGCTTCTATGTTGCAGGGACTTTCCCGCTGGGCCGGCGGGCGGCCTTTTGGCGGTCGCCCGCCGGCCCAGCAGGAAAACCAGAATGGCATCCGCGGAATTTGGCTATGACCGCATGGCGGGCGGCGACTGCCGCCCGCCGCGGTCAGAATGACCGCCATAATGTCGATCATGACAAGCACAGCAGGCCAAAGTAAGGACAATTAATGCACATTTAGAATTTGGTATTATAAGCCAATCAGCAAATCTTTCTAACAATAGTCATGATCTTGAAGAGCATCTTCGAAGCCAACGAATGGAAAGGACCTCAGGAAGGAGGCCACATCGTCAGATCTTAAATCGACCATGTGATAGGCAGATGGATTCTCGGAGCAGTAGTGCATAGTAGTCTCTTGTGCAGGTCCACCTGCAGGAGTGGCACTCTCCAAAGCACCAAAAAGAGCCAGATCGTTCACCAAGGGTGGCTCATAAGTGACCTCGTGAATCAGCCTTAGTTTCAAGGGGCACGACTGTGAATGTCCTCATCGGGTACATCAGCAGTGCTTGGTCCACATGAGGCACCGGCGTAACAGCAAGACACACGGTAGGGAAGTGTTCGAAGAGGCACTATACGCAGCGAAAACTAGTTGCACATACCATAAATGTGGTTGGAATGACAATGACCAATCACGCTCCAATTCCTCCAGCAACGGAGCATTAAAGACCTGAACCATGTGTTCACAGCACAGTTGAGCTGGTGGAAGTGACTCCATTGCTTCGCATAGCTGGAAAGACACAATCTCTGCAAATCAGAAGAAATAGCAGCAGTATTCCGCAAATCAATGCCAATATTATGGGAAAGCCACCAAACACACTAGAAAAGAGTGAGTGAATGGCTGATGGAATGACTCTGAAGGCAGTCAGGAAGATGGACACAAATCCAGACCCAACAGCCTTAAAGAAATGGACAATCCCCGTAGTGCTCGAAGTGTTGAAAATTCTGGATACCAGCTCTCCAAAGTGTTTGGGGAAGTTGGTATTTAATAGGGATTGTATCTCAGCTGATGATCTCGCAATCTGGAGAGCATACGTCTCTCTAGCTGATGTCAACGCGACTTGTTTTTGGAACAGTAGCACCTTTAGTCTGCTCAGCTTGTCATAATTTTCATTAGCAGTATCAATGTGAGGCCACATTTCTGACACTTTTATCTCTTGTGTGGGGGGGAATAAAACTTGTCCACAACATGTAACAACCTTAGAGACTGAAATTGCGTAGGCAATTCCTGGTCGCATACCCCAACACCTTTGGTCGCTAGGCACCACATAACTTCCATTCAAAAGTACATGAAATGCTGGTTGAATCAAAGGGACGGGAGTACCCTTCAGAAAACAGGCTAAGTTTGCGACCCCCCCATTGCAAAGGCCGTTAAGGGACACCTGCTTGCAGATCATTGAATGACAAGCAGTAGTCTTGAATTCACTTCTGCTGAGAAAAACCTCTGTTTCACCGTTCAGACATTTGTATTCAAAGGGCAACTCCCACTCTTCTTTAATATAGCTATTGCCCAGTCGCTCATACCCACCCTCTGCAAGATATTTCAAATATTTCGAAAAATGAAAAGTGGAAATGGGCAAATTAATAATGCCATGTAGTAGCCATACCATTGAAGGACTCTCTGCAACTGTGAAAGGCAACTTTTCTAACATCTCTATGTGAAGCATGGTGAAACTTTCTTCCCTTGTAGCCATTGTCTGTTGTTCCTTGGATAAATTAAAAGTGGTGGACAATTCACTACCATTAATGTACTTCCATGGAACTCGGCCATTTTTCAAAGTGTGTAACGTCCAAACTAACTGCATGATGGAAAGCAGCTGACTTTGCCCATGGTATAAAAGGGACGTCTGTCTGAATGAAATCTATTGTGGACAACACTATGTTTGTCAGCAAATAAATCCTGTTGGACAGTGTTCATGCTGTTACCGACAACAGCTAAAGCCTTTTCTAAGTTTTCCTTATCTATTTGCCTTAAATGCGCAGCAGCTTCTGTCTGAGAAAGCTTACAGATCTCATTATACATAGCATAGATGAATCTTTTAGAGTGTCCTTTTCTAGGACCTAACAAAAAGTCCTGCAAGTCTTCATCTTCAGAAAGAGTGTTAAGATGTTCTTTGACTGCGGCTAACGTGTTAGACTCTACCCATTGTTGGCACAGCTTACCCACAATGTATGTTGTAACTATACCCGTGTGTTGACCCAAGACAAAGCGAGGGTCTGGTCGGCTCATCTTGAAACTCCCTGAGGAATTCACAAAAAATGTCTGACATCCATTTGTGTCTATTGGCCAAATCAACCACCCGCCGGGACTGGAAAGTGAAGAGTTATAGGTACCAGCCTGAACCCTTGCATCTAGCTCTTCCTCAGTGACATTCAGGAAGAATTGCCAATCCTTAAACTTTGCCGATGTGGGGATACTGGGCATGTTCATTTCTTTTATTTTTGCTAACCCTGGACACAAGGTCTGTTAAATAGTGCCATTTAGAAAGATCATTTGTACAAGAATCGGGCACGCTCTAAATAAAGCTTCCTAACCCTGTATTTACCAATCTAGTGTTCCCTGTACACTCTTTAAATCCATAGTGTTCTTCCAGTATTCGTAACCTTCAACTGACAGGAAACAAAAGAGTCTGAATAAATCACTTTTGTATCTGTGAGCAAAATGTTCCTAATTTTGTAAGGAGGTAACTTGACATAATATGACTCTGGATGTTTTGTGTCATGCCTAGAAAAATAAGTTAATTTATCTGAATAATGTTTTGGGCTCCCCACAGGTAGTGTAGAGCAGTGTTCCCACTGTGTGTAGTTAAGTACTGGTCTGGGTCTAGTGGCACAGTGCAGGTAGTAATGTCCCCAGCTGTTATAGCAGAACAGTTCCCCATAATTCATTGTATTTGTATATACATCATCCCTTTCAAATACTGAATAGTCCTTCATTTCAGTTAGCAAAGAATCAGCTGTTTAGACATCCCAGTCATCAGATACAACACCAGGTGTAATTACATCAGTCATAGAAATTTTGAAGACGTAGGTTATTGGAATGACCTCAGTAGGCCCGTATATATCAAATGGAACATTGTCCCACACAGTCCCATCAGGAATTGGTACAGCTGAAATGTTGACACAGGACAAGTCTCTTCGGACCTTATGCGAGGAATGATGTGGAGGAAGACTTAATCCACAGGCTCAACAGAGGAGCGTTCAGGAAGGTAATGACCATTTCTGAGAAAAAAAAACAGTCACGAAATCAATCCATAGAAAAAATGCAAAGATTGTCAAGTAGAACCATAAATAGTTCCATTGGTGTATTAAATAGTTATTTTTGAGCCATAGGTACATCTTACGTGTCTTTGATACATTTTCAATTAATGGAGTGGATGAGTCTGAAGAAAAGTCATCAATGTTGATGAAATAACCATAAGCAGTTTCTGCAAACGCAGGAGCAGGTGCATTACTGGTGGATGGATCCACTTTGAGTGGAGGCTCATAGTAGACAGTGTTGTCAGTCTGTGTAGAAAACAGCCAAATCTTGGACAAGTGCTGTCGGGAAATTGGTAACTGGAATCAGCAAGAGCTCCCACCGGCTGAGGAGGTATTTGTAGCATCATTGGACATTGTTGTGTAGTCCAAAGTAGTGTTGTTATGTCTACTTTGAAGAGGTATGTCCTGTTGGGTAGTGAGAGGGGACCGGGAACTACCCAAGGGACCTCTTGGTCTACTATGTAGGATCAGCCACATGGTGAAGTTTGATGTCATCAATGGAAATTAGTCTGTTTGCTTTAGAACCAGGCAGCGGTGGCAAGATGACCGTTCTGGTACCTTGTACTCCCAGGACTGGGACCGGTGCTCTGTAGGATGGAGCGAATTCCTCCTTCACAGCGATCTTTTCATGAACCAGATCCAAATCCAGACTTTAGGAATCCAGCCAGTGGAAGTTGTTGGTAAATCCCTTATTCCTAAGGTGGCAGCACTGGCGGAAGATGTATCATCTCGAAATTGCTGAAGCTCCTGTAAGACAGTGAGATGTTCATTTATGTCAAAAGGTGTGTCTGCTGCCACCAAACCAGGGCCATCAAGATCTGGGACATACATAGGTATCCTAAGAAAACCTCATAAGAAGTGCGTCACACCAAGGACCGTCTTGGCAGATTATTCAGTGCTATCTGGACCCCCACATATGTGATGGAGCCAGCTGTGGCCAGGCTCTAATACTCTAGCTGTTAAGGACTGCTTTAGATCACAGTTCCTCCTTTCCACAACCGAATTCCCCTTGGGATTGTATGGTGAGGAGTAATAGAGTTCAACAACCATCATCCCCCCTGGTGTCCCTGAATGTCTTGGAGGCAAAAGCAGGGCCCTGGTCTGAATGGAACGCTGCAACTGCATATGTACCGATAAAGATCAGCAAGTCTTTTATAACAGTTTGAGTGTCAGCCGACTGCAGTGGCTATGCCCACAGGAATCTAGAACAAGAATCTACAGCAACTAAGATGTATTTGAATGCACCATCAGGTTGGAGTGGACTGCAATGGTCCTGGTACACACATTGTAGTGGCCTGCTGGACATTAAGAGTGAATGTGTGCGGTGGGCGTTGAATGTTTGAGCCCTTGATTTGCTGGCAAATGTCACAACAAAGGACATACTGTTTTGTCTGTTTGTATAGGCCTGGTCACCAGAAATGTTTCTGTAAGAGTGTTACCGTGGCCGAAATACTAGCATGAGCAGAAGCGACACCTTCAGGCGCTGCATTTATTAGATCTAATCTCTGGTCTTGGTTGGGGATCACACGATCTCCAACCCCAGGAAGTGTTGCGTAGGCAACATTCTATGCACTGATATGGTAAGAGTATTTTGTAGGGTATGCTTTGAAAGAGGCTTGCCTTCAGCCAAAGCTTTCATGGCAGTCAGAATTTCATTATCCAGTCTTGTCAGAGAATGAGTCACCGCAGCCACAGAAGCTGCAGCTACTTCAGAGTTTGCCGCTTCATCAGCCAAAGTACTGCTGATAACGTGTACTCCTACACATTGTAGTACATGGACACAAGGTAGCTTATCCATAATATCAGCCCCCCTCTCCTCCCCCTCACAGAGTTCAGTGTTCTATGGTGTTCTCTTTGGAATCTCTGGACCCGTTCATTTACCAATGATTAAGGTAATCATTGTAGGACTGTTAGCAGTGGTATGAGTCACAGCCAACTAAAGTCAGTAACCCTGGCTCTGTGTGGTCTAACGCTAATATTAGGGCTTTAAGTTCATCCAGCTGAGCTGTGCAGTCCCCTAAGGTCTGCTTGTAGGTATTATGAGGGTGGAAGATTCAATCCTTCATCACTCCGCACACAGTATCTGTCAAGTGGCAAAATAACTAGAGGAGCAGGGTACTCCTGTTCAAATTCTTGTGTCTGGAGTTTTGGATCAAAGATGTAGTCTACATCGGTGGCAGTCAGGGTGGTTGCCCACTGAATCCAATGTGGATGTAATGCTCTAGCGTTAGGAACGCTTGCTTTGGTGACAGCCTCTAAGGCTGACACCCGGGTAACGACAATGATGCGTTTCCCTTGGACAAGTGGCCTCTACTGAAAGACAGCCATCTGCACTGCAGTTAGAATTTTTTCTGTGGGTACAAAACATTGTTCTGGATTGGAGTATAAGTGTGATTTATATGCTAAGGGCACTGTGTCACCCTCATTAAAGGTGACATAAGTGAACCCAATGGCACCAGCTGTTATTCTGATGACCAAATTTGTTTTATTTTCACAGTTGTGCAAGTGTTTTGCTTCTAGCATGTCCTATTGCAATTGCCTAAGGATGCGTGTGTGTTCAACTGTCCAGTGTCGGCTAGAAAAGTCAGGGCGTATTAAGTCATAGAGTGGCTTGATAAGTTGTGCATAGTCAGGAATGTATGTTCTGCTAAAATTAAAGAAACCAAGTAAAGACTGTAGTTTCTTAAGTGTTTAGTGGGTGTAGTTGTGCACATTTCTCTAGAAAGTGCGGTGCCAAGCTCTTCCCCTACTTTGATAGCTCGTATCGCAGGAACAATACACTGAGAAAGGCTATTTTGGTTTTCCTATAATTAAATTTTAGCCAAGGGCTGCGAATCCTGAAATGGTCCGATCAAACCTGGCAAGATGAATGTTGAGGTCATCATCTGTGAGATAAATGTCGTCATCAACGCCTCAGAATCAATATCATGCAATTTTGATGTTACATGGGCTGAGAACAGCCCTCAGCTGTTTTTGTAGCCTTGGGGCAAACAACAGAAGCGTTTTTGTGAGCCAAATGAGAATGCACTTACGTCGCAACTCTCATGCTAAATTCTGGCGGAAGAAACCGTTGGAAATATCCAAGGTTGTTTTGTATTTTTTATGCACTATGTTGTTAACCAGTGCTGTGCTTTGTTAATTTTGTATAGCGTATGTACATGTATGGCTGCTTAAGTGTCTGTAATCCAAGACTATTCTGTAGGAATGGTCTAGTTTTTCAACGGAGAATAACGGCTTATTCATTTCAGAGACACAGGGCCCAATCACTCCCTGGTACACAAGCTGAGTAAGGATTTCCCTCACTGGAGCTTTTGCTTCATGTTAAACAGGATATTGTGGCTGAGGCTGGGGTGTAGACCAGATACATATTACATGACAAGGAGAGACCTTGTCCCAGCCTACATGATTGCAGTATAACGCAGGTGCCTGTGCTAAAGCCCAACTGACAGCGTAGGCTTGTTTTACCGCTTCTGGGACAAGATCAGAGAAAGAAAGCAAAATTACATCTTGTCCATGTGAGAGCTTATGGACGTGCTCGAGTGGACAGTCCCTTTCGACCAGTAGGATATCACAACTAAGTTCATCCCAGAATATCACACCAATGGTGCGCTCCACGTCTCTCTCAATTTGGATATTTAAATCATAAACCCTGCCTGGTGGGAGAACGCAGCAGTCTGCAGTCTGAACTGCAATGAAATCGCTAGTTGCTGCTGCATCTAGATGATCTTTCAGACTCTGGCAACATATCGTGACCTTAGCTGCGCTGTCTAACAGTGTCACTGCCCACGTTTTGTTCTTCAGCAATGTTCTCAAGTGTACTTGCATTTTTAACTGACAGTGCTGCCACTTTTTTTTTAATATAAACTGTGGCTTCTGTTGTGGGACTTATCTTCTTTTTTTGTCTGATGATTGTGGTAAGTCTTTCTTCTTTTTCCATATTCAGGTCGTTGATCAGGATGGCCCCATCTCTCGCTATGTCTATCCGGTGTGTCCTGAAAGGAACTAAAGGGACGTGAATCAGTATATCTGTCAGGAGCTTTTATATTTTCTCTATTTCTGAGAGTATGTCTCCTGTCGGAGTTCTCCGGGTGTGGAGGATCAGCTCTCTATCTTTAAATTGTTTTTGCTTATCCCAGCACTTCTTAGAACCCTTCTGTGCTTGTTTAGTACCTTCTTTAGGGGTGGTACTCTGTATTTCAAGCTGCTTTGGCTTGGCTCCCAAACTATATTGTCCTATACTGGTATAGGTGTTGGAAATAATTTTCGGTAGCTCTTTCTCCCGGTCCAAATGTGGAATCTCTCGGACGCTCTGGTGTATAGCCAGTGCTACCGATTCCCCTTTAATATTACTGAGTATGATTGAGGAGACTGCATCAAAGTTATGCATAGGATCCATCTCCAAATCTAGGGCTGGTGCAGCCCCATGCTCATGCTGTATTTTTGTTTTAACACTTCTGGTAGGTTGACAAGTGTTGGGGTACCATGTGTGGTAGTATAAATTGCAGCGAAGACTCTACCCCATGTGGTGCAGTCATCCACCAAGGGAACCATCCCAAAGGGCAAGCGCATTGTGAGAATTCTATGTTTCTCCTGTTGTCCCGTATTGGGAAACACAGCTTCCAGCTGATTTGTTTTCTGGGCTGTCCAGAGCTGTATTTGCTCTTGTTCTGTGGGTACCTTACCAATGATAGTGTGTACTGTTTGTTGGTTAACTCCATTAGCCAATTAATATCCAGCAGGTGCTGGTGGTGCTGGACGAGCTGGTGTAGTGTTCAGAGTTCGAATTACAAACTGAACAAGTCATCTGTAAAGTGTTACTAGCTCAGGGTATAAGTTTTGCAGGTCTGCTGCCTGTATATTTTGTATACCTGGGTGAGGTGTGTATGTGGCAAATATAGGCCATGTTGGTCCTTTAATACCTAAGGGACCTAATAGCAAAGGTTGTATTACGTGTGGTAGGGCGCCATTAAACCAGTTCTGATGTTCTTGATAGGTAAACGGAATCTCAAGATACTGGTATGCTGGGTACCGTTGAGGTACATTTGCAATTCTGTATGTGTGGAATGTGAATGGTCTTTGGTCTTCCTCAGGAAAGGTGACCCAAAAATAGAATGTTTCTGTTTGGTAAGCTTCATTAGCTTCTACTATGAATGCAACACCCCCATCCTTATCTGTTAAGCCATGTGCTACCAGGTGTAGTGTTAATGCTTGTCTAGCATTCCCAGGAATGCCTATTGTGTTAGCCATATTGTGAAATGGGTAAAGAGATGGAACACCAAATGGGGTAAAAAGTCCTTTTATGAGTTTGAGCTCGAACAACCTACAGCCTAATTAGGTGCTCCCTGTTCAGATGAGGAGGATCTCCCCCAAGACCACTACACTACACTACAGTTTCCTCCCAATCATTCTGCCCTCCATCCTCCTGTCTTGCTGAATTTGGTTTCATTGGCCTTAGGGCTCTGCACACTTAATCCCTAGTAACCAGTGCTAACGTGCCTGTGCTTATTCCTCTAAACATGATACATTTGGCTTGCACCCAATCAGCATATTCAGTTTACCTGTTAGTCCCAAGTAAAATGGTATCACATTTACCTATGGCCTGTAAATGAAATGCTACGTGGGGGCATGCAGCACTCATTGTGTCACCCATTTAAGTAGCCTCTTTAAACAAGTCTCACCACTGCCATTGCACCATTTGCACAGTTTTAAACAGCTATTACGGCCTGGCAAAAATAACCCTTCTACCAGGCCTAAATCTTTCTTTTAATACATATAAGAAACCCCTAGGGTAGGTCCTAAACAAGGTCTAGTGTATTTAAAATGTTGGACGTGTAATTTAAAATTTTACACGTCTCGTTAGTGAATAACTCTTAAATTTGCTTTTCACCTCTGCAAGGTCTACCTCCCACAGGATAGACCTGGGTTACCTTATTATTATATTTAATAAGTGATAAATTTTGCTTGGGAACAGGTAGAAAGATTGTTTGGCTTTAAAAAAATTTAATTTAAAATGCTCTGTGATTTAATTTCGGATTGTAAGCCATAATTCTGAAAATGCCACCTTTAGAAAGTTGGCATTTTCTTGTCCTAACCTTTTGGTGCTGGTAGTCTGTGTCCTGGGTCACTTGACTAGGTGTAGTTGGCAGGTGACCTTTGCGTAATCCTCCCAGACATATTTACACAGGAGGACTGGGTGTTGGCAGGATGTCTGCCCTGACAGGATGGGTGGGGGAAGAGCGGGGCTGTCACCTACTGCACATGCACTTCAGTAGGAGCTGCCTCCTGCACTCACAAGGACCTTCAAACTAGCCTTTTATCACCAAAGAAATCTTAGGGCCAGGACATGGTAAGGAAGGAAATTCCAGATGTGAGAGGAAGTCTAAAAGTTTCCCCCTACGCTTTCAAAGTTGGCAACTGGTATAAAAATTGGAACCTGAGACCATCTCTTCAGTACTCTTCTGAACCTGTGGATAATACAGAAAAAGGACTGCGTTGCTGCAGAAGATTGCCATGCTGTCTGGAAAGGAAGATGGGACCTCCTTGCTTCATCCCAGGCTACCTGAAGTGCCTCCAAGGGTCAGCTACCTGACCTCTTGTTCAGAGCTACAGAGCATAGGCTCCAGAGGTCTTCCTGGAACTGCCCAACTGACCTGCCAAAACTGGACCTGCAACTGGACCAGCCTTAGCCATAATGACATCTGCAAGAATAAGTCCCTGATTCCCAAGAAGCACCTCCCCTGGGCCTGGGCATTTGATTGGCATCAGAGTGCACTGCTCTGTACACAAAGGAGAAATCCTGAAGTTTTGGGAGCTTCACAACCACGAACTGGCCCATTCGTGCTGAGATTTTGCCGTATGCACCTACCCTAAAAAATGCTCCAGTGAACCTGACTGCCAACGACAATCGCAACACAAGATCCGCACTTCGCGCTACAGCATTAACAGCCCGCAGTGACCACCAACACCAAGCCCTAGCAATGACAGTCTGTGACATGTGGCAAGATCTCCTTGTTACATTGACTCTTGTCCTTGATGCCTGGCCTGCTGTTGGCACTACAGCAGCGACCATTCATGATGCTTCCCTGCTCCTCACAGCCACTTCCACAATGAACTGGACTCTTCTTGCAGGATTTTTGAAAGCTAACTCTTTCAACGGGACATACCTCGTACCTGTGTCTGGCATTAAGTCCATTACAGTCTCCTGAATCTATTACTTTCACCCGGTCTCGCATGACCAGATAACTGCGAGTGGCGCTTTGTGCTTTAAGGCACTATACTTACCTAAATCTTTGAAATTACATACCTCTTGTTCCACTGATTGGAGTTTTGTTGCTTTGGTGTCAAATAATTTCTTTTATTTTACTCTACTTTTCTAAATTGATGTTGATTTTTTTTCTTGTGTTTTCTCTTTGTTGCTGTTTGTGTCCTGCATAAATACTTTACACAAATTTATTAGGACTGTGTGTCATGTCACAATATAGCAAGTTAGGGCCTCATTTAGATTTCAGTGGAGGGAATACTCTTTCCCACTGTGACAGATATCCTGTCCATCGCATTATGGTCCCCATAAGATATAATGGGATCGGTATAGGGCTGATGGAATACGTATTGCCCTCCACCAAGACCTAAATCAGGCCCTTAGTCTACATATAGCATCAGTAAATGTTGGATAATGAGGCTAGCTCAAAGTACCATATCTAAAATGCCTAACCTTTCAGGGTAATAGATGTTGCAGGTAACATCAAACAGGACCACTCTGAATCCCAAGGAATTTGTGGAAACAGATCTAACCCCATCATTTGTTACTTTTGAATACCCAGGATTTCTACAAGGAAAGATATGAAAATATATTTTCAAATATTTATTGAAAAAGATCTTATTCTTGCAATTAAAACGTGCTGTGATTACTATGCAGATGAGACATTGTTTCAATAAGCATTGTTAGAATGGTGAAAATTACAAACAATTCAACCATGTCAATTGCTACTTTTGTTACTCCTATCTGTATCCGGCATCTGTACACTTGAGAGAGCATACTGGGAGAATATATTCTGCCAGACCTATTTGGAATGATCTAACCCCCATACTTTGGTATTATATGTAAGGAAGCCAGCCTCAACCTCAGCGCATTCATTAATGCGCCCTTCTGAATGTGCAGGCTCTCTTCCCTCTCAGGATGAAGATTTGAGTCAGCATGGCTGTATCACAGCAGTTATATGATAATCTCAGCATGAAATGTTCTTCTCATTGAGTTCAGCGTGGATGCTATTTATATAATAAAACACGAGCTTTATTGCACTGTGTCAGAGGCATAGAACAGCATATTTAGTTTGACTAGAGTGAAAGAGTTGTCTTACGAGCACAGAAAAGTTAACGAGGCTATTGCGTACTAATTCTGTGACCCTAGAACTAAATGTGCAGACTACTGGGTGACAATGTCTACCAAGCATAACAGCATGCTTGTCATGGTCTTGTGTTTAGCTAAAACATGTGAAAAACACCATCAAAAAAGATGTCAAGCTAAAAAGGAAATCTAAAATGAAGACTAAATTCAGGCTCTACAATATTGCTTCTAAGAAGCCGTACTGTTTTTGTGGCAAGCTACCAGAGGGTGAAGCACAAGTTAATTTGGTGACTTTTGTGGTTCACATTGACAAGCACTGGGGTTGTTGCTTGAGTGGGTTTCACCCCCTCAATCAATAACCCAAATTCTCACAATGACACGAGAGGGTATAATGCAGATTCACAATCTGTATCCGTTTGATTCATGTCTCTGCAACATTACATTCTACTATGCAGGTTGCCAAATAAGGGGTATATCTTTCAGCGTTCATCTGCAATCTTTATTAGAACATTGGGATATTGAGCCCTTCTTTGAAGACAGTGGAGTGGCTCAAGGTCAATAATGGCGGGCATTGAACTTCTGGTCCAGCATTCCAACACTTGTCTTTATGGGCCTTCCATTTTAATTTAGAACATTCTACCCTGAGGGGGTGCAATTTTCTAATAGCCTTTTATCCCTTTTGCCTTGGACTGTAATGCTTCTTAAGGACCTTTCCCTCCTTATAGGCCCTTGCCTACAGCTCGGCCTATAACCTGGGCACAGGGCTTTTACAAACAGTATAGCCCTCAGTTGGCAATATTGCTATATTTTAGATCTGTTGTGTGGCAGACCTTAATGTGAGTTGTATTGTGCTGAATATTTTACAGCTAGCGAAATATGATCTGCCATAATGTCATTATCAGAATTCTGATGCTGAGGTGTTGATTCAGAGGTGAAGAGGGGGATCCTTCATACAGTTTATCTCTTTGAGGCAACACCTGTGGCAAAAGGAGAACATTACAATTGTCTACTCTGGCTTCCTCTAAAAGAAACTAACCCCATCTTCTAACCACATTTGTTATTTTGCTCCTGCAATGAGCAGAAATACATTAAATTACTTTTCCAATTTAACATTAGGTTAGCAGTTAAAAACTTTTGAACAGATGAGTCTTATTCACAGTCAGCCCAACTTAAATACATATTGTATACATGAATATGCAATAAGGTATGGAATATACTGTAAGGTAGTGATTATACTTTTAGTTATACAAAGTGTAGCTTCTCTTTACGTATATGACTACACATTACCACACAGATTAATATAATGTTAGTCTAAATATAATATATAAAACTGGGCTGTCTGATTACCCTTGCCCTCTTCCAGTCGAGGTCAGGCAGAGCCCTTTCGTTTGACTTGACCTCCCTTCCTTATTGTGTAGAGCTGTGGATGAGAGGAGGACCTAAATGTGTTAATAATTTTGGTGAAACACCACGATTCAAAACATTATGACTCACTGGAATACTGGAGTTACCTCAATGAATGCCTGAAGTGATAAAAGGTCAGGTGAGAGAGAAGGTATGGTGTAGCAGGTATAAGAGTAAATAGAGCAGGGTGCGCAGAAATTCAATGAGGATTTGTGCTAGAGTAAACAATGTGACACCATGGTCATGTAGAGAAAATAGTCTTATATTTAATTAATGGTTTTGCACAGCCACGAATGTGCCAAAATCAATGGGTTAACAAAGGTTACTGGTAAATACGTATATACTGGGTCTCAACCCCAAGCCAATAACTTTTCTGCACATCCACCATTTATACGTTTGGAACATAAAAGAAAACGTTGAGGGTGGCATGAAGTTAGAGATTTTCTTTTTTTCTAAATAATTGTACTGAAGCCTGGCAGTGGTATGTAGACATACTCTGTTGCCTAATTAAAAGTTTAAAAAACAGCATAAGGTTGCACTTAACAACTCACCTTGACAATGATTTATTATACCAGGGTTGTACATTTTCTAGCAATATAGCTCGCTGTAGCAGGCTACACCATCCATTAAAGGCCTACTCCAGCATTAAAAACCTGAGCCAAAGGCAAGGGCCTTTAACAAGGGAGCAGGCCTTTAATGGCCGGTATTGGCCAGACACAGTGGCTGTAAAGCTATTAGAACATTCCACCCCCATCAGGACAGAATGTTCTAATTAGTAAAACAAAGGCCTCAAGGAGCCCGAGGGGGATGAAATCCCCTCAGGCTCAGTAAGGTCTTTGTTCACAGCTATTGCTTTGAAAGTTAACATTGGAATGTCGTATATGAGCCATTAGAAGCCTGGAACTTGTCCAATGGAGAGCTCACAATCCAATGTTCTAATATGGCCACTTTATTTATAAATACCTAAACACTATGGCGGTCATTCCGACCCTGGCGGTCATGGACCGCCAGGGACGGGGACCGCGGGAGCACCGCCAACAGGCTGGCGGTGCTCCCAAGGGCATTCTGACCACGGCGGTACAGCCGCGGTCAGAAACGGAAAACCGGCGGTGTACCGCCGGTTTTCCGCTGCCCTGGGGAATCCTCCATGGCGGCGCAGCAGGATTCCGACCCCCATTCCGCCATCCTGTTCCTGGTGGTTTTGGCCGCCAGGAACAGGATGGCGGTATGGGGTGTCGTAGGGCCCCTGGGAGCCCCTGCAGTGCCCATGCCAATGGCATGGGCACTGCAGGGGCCCCCGTAACAGGGCCCCACCAAGATTTTCAGTGTCTGCCATGCAGACACTGAAAATCGCGACGGGTGCAACTGCACCCGTCGCACCCCTTCCACTCCCCCGGCTCCATTCGGAGCCGGCATCCTTGTGGAAGGGTATTTCCCGCTGGGCTGGCGGGCGGCCTTCTGGCGGTCGCCCGCCAGCCCAGCGGGAAACCCAGAATACCCGCGGCGGTCTTGTGACCGCGCAGCGGTATTCTGGCGGCTCCCGCCGGCCCTGCGGATACCGCGGCCGGCGGGAGTCAGAATGACCCCCTATGTGTGGGTTTAATTTGTAGACAGGGCAGAATGTGAGCCCAAAAGGCAGGTAAAAGAAATGCCAAGGAAAGTTTAACATAAGGCTCACAAATTCCCACGCATGGTGAGCACAGTAGCCATTCAGGGACGTTCGGAACACTGGAAGAGATGAGGAGGTCCAGGGGTAGCTCATGTCATCAAAAGGGGATTTCCCCTCTGACCATATATGGATGATCCTGGAACTGTCAAAGCACAAACGTTAGAACACCCTAACTGGGATCTAAAGTGTGGCGTGTGTTGTGCACAGGCTGTAGTTCCTTGAGTGACAGATTGCCCCTAATTATATTTTTCCACTGTTCTTTAAGAAAATGCTGCAAACTATGCAGCACTTAGATAAAAGGAGTATAATACTATTGCATTATTTACTCATGAACCTCTGTTGAAATCATCGTAACTAGAGCCCAGCTGAAGGGCGGGGAATACTACAGAATTAGGAGCCTGAAAAGCTGTGTTTCAACTCTTTTTCAGAAGGTAAGAAGGTTTGAAATTATTGTTATGAATCTTGGGATAGTGTCCCATAGTCTGGGTGCTAGATTTTAGGATCTCCTGTGTCAGTGTCAAATGTTCTCTGATTAGTTTCTGTCTCCCCACGGTGTGAAGTTTTTCCTGCAGGTAACATTGGAGCCCTGAGAGCACCACCTTGTGCTTTAGGTAGAGAAACTTTAAATTTAAACATAGCTTTTATTATCTGCACTCCTTATATACGTTTCATTATGAGTGGTCAAATTCCCTACCTGAACTTCATTTAGAGTTACAAAAAAAATGCCCCTAATTAACTTTCCCTGGCAGAATCTCCATTGGTCACACCTAATTGTTCCACTTTATGTCTTAGGTGGTCATTACAACCCTGGCGGTCGGTGTTAAAGCGGCGGTGCAACCGACAACAGGCCGGCGGAAACAAAATGGAATTACAACCGTGGCGGAAACCGCTAACATAGACAGCCACTTTCACACTCCGACCGCCACGGCGGTACAAACAAACACCGCGGCGGTAACCGCCAACAGACGGGTGGAGGACAATGTACTGCCCACAGAATTGCAACAGTCCAACCCACTACCTTTTCCAGGGCGGATTCACCGCGAACAAAAACACGGCGGAAACAGGACCTGGAAGGGAAAACGCTCACCTCTACACACCCCACGAGGAACCAGGACACCATGGAGCCCGAGCTCCAGATCCTTCCAGCCTTTATCTTCCTGCTCCTCTACCCGGAGCATGACGGCGGCGGCGAAGACCACGGTGAGTACTGCACCTACGACACAGGGGAGGGGGGAGGGAAAAAAGAGTGACACACACGCAACACCCCCACCCCCACCCACAACACACACACTAATACATCATGACACATTACAGTTACACCCCCCACACCTCCCCCGGAAGAATGCAAGGAGAAAAAGAAATGAGTCAAATGATTGTAATATATTCAAATACAGTAATCAAAAAATATAGCGATATATAAAGATATGTACACTATAAACAAATATAAATACCAAGAATACAAGTCCAAGGTATTCCACCATCATAGTCCGTGGACCACTGGGCCCAAAAGGCATGGGTGAGGCCCACACAAGATACCCGAACAAGACGGAGAGAACACTGCTGGGGCATCAGATAGAAAAAAAAACAGGCACCTCAGGGGGAAGGGAAGGGGGGGCACCTCAGCCGAATGAGTGCACAACGCCAGATCCACGAGGGGGCTCCATGCCCACTGTTCAATCCTGGGGAGTGCAAAGCCACAGTCTCTCAAGTCTTTACAGTGGGTGGTTTGCCCACTGTTCAATCCTGGGGAGTGCAAAGCCACAGTCTCTCAAGTCTGTACAGTGGGTGGGTTGCCCACTGTTCAATCCTGGGGAGTGCAAAGCCACAGTCTCTCAAGTGGATAACAGTCTCCACTGGTTCTGGAGGGGGCTTTGTGCCCACAGTGCTTCATCCTGACAAGGACAGAGGTAGTGGATGCCTTTCTCCACTGGTTCTGGAGGGGGCTTTGTGCCCAGAGTGCTTCATCCTGCCAAGGACAGAGGTAGTGGATGTGAATCCCCACTGGTTCTGGAGGGGGCTTTGTGCCCAGAGTGCTTCATCCTGCCAAGGACTGAGGTGATGGATGTCTTCCTCCACTGGTTCTGGAGGGGGCTTTGTGCCCAGACTACTTCATCCTGCCAAGGACAGAGGTAGTGGATGTGAATCTCCACTGGTTCTGGAGGGGGCTTTGTGCCCAGAGTGCTTCATACTGCCCGTGGCGGCCCCAGTAGCGTCGGAATCATTGGCGCTCACTGGCCTGCGGTGCTGCTGGCGGCGGTGTCCTGGGCAGCGGAGCTGCTGGCGGCGGTGTCCTGGGCAGCAGAGCTGCTGGCGGCGGTGTCCTGGGCAGCGGAGCTGCTGGTGGTGGTGTCCTGGGCAGCGGGGCTGATGGCGGCGGTGTCCTGGGCAGCGGGGCTGTTGGCGGCGGTGTCCTGGGCAGCGGGGCTGGTGGCGGCGGTGTCCTGGGCAGAGGTTCTGCTCGCGGCGGTGTCCTGGGCAGCGGGGCTGGTGGCGGCGGTGTCCTGGGCAGCGGGGCTGGTGGCGGCGGTGTCCTGGGCAGAGGTTCTGCTCGCGGCGGTGTCCTGGGCAGCGGGGCTGGTGGCGGCGGGGTCCTGGGCAGCGGGGCTGGTGGCGGTCTTGTCCGCCATGCAGATCTTCCCAGACTTGCCGGTTTTACTGTGCCCCTTCCCCACCTTGGATGGTGGCGCAGCTGTCTCCACACTCCCAACTGTACCCCTGGGAGCGCCTTTGGTGGCTGATTTCTTTCCCCTCTCCTGCCGGGCACTGGCCAACTTTTTATGCTTTACAGGTGGGGGACTGTCTGTGCTCTGGCTCCTTGCCACACTGGCTGCCCTGCTGCCTGGCGCACTCCAGAAGCCGGTTACTACTGGCACCACTGGTCCCGCTGATGTTGTGGCTGAGGTGCAGGGTTGGACCTGGAGAGTCGGGCCCTAGGAGACTGAAGGGGTGGGGGAGGTGAGGGAAAGAGGTCAGGGTTGTACAGGAAAAGTTTCTTAGGAACACTGGGGCGGGTAGCTGGAGGGCGTTTGGGAGAGGAGGAAGAGGTAGTGGTTGTAGGAGGTGTACGTTTGGTGACTTTGGGAAAAGGTGCATGGGCTGGAGACTGTCGTGAGGTGGATGGCTGTTGGGTGGGTGTGTGGCTGCGTTTGTGTACCTTGGGAGGTGGCCTCACAGACACACTGGGAGAGGACACCGGGGACGTGTGAATGGTAGTGGGGGTGGTGACTGCACGTGAGCGGGTGTGGTGGTGGGTGTGCTGGTGATGGATATAGTGGTTGAGGATGTAGTGCATGCAGGTGTGAGTGGAGACGAGGAGGAGGGGGACACAGTGGAGGCAGTGGATGTTGGTGTGGGTGCACGTGTCTGATGCTTGTGTGAGTGCCTGTGGGATGTGTGGTGCTTATGTTTGCCAGAGCTTCCCTTGTGTGTTGAGGTGTGTGCATGCTGGTCTGATGGTGTGCTTGGGATAGGCTGAGGTACAGGGGTTTGGGTCTGGGTGGAGGAAGTTGGAGGGGGGAGGCTAGTGACAGGGACAATGGCTGCCATCAGTCCTGAGGCCAGAGTCTGAAAAGGTCGCTGATGGGCTGCCTGACCAGAGTGAATGCCCTCCTGGTATGCATTGGTTTGTTGCAACTGCCTCTCTACACCCTGGATGGCATTCAAAATGGTAGACTGCCCAGCAGTGAGGGACCTGAGGAGGTCAATGGCCTCCTCGCTGAGGGCAGCAGGGGTGACAGGGGCAGGGGCTGAGGTGCCTGGGGCGAAGGAGATGCCCACCCTCCTGGGTGAGCGGGCACAGGACACATGCTGAGGAGCTGCTGGGAGGGTGGTGCTGGTAGGGGGGGTGGCAGCTGTACCTGTAGATGCAGGAGGCACAGATGGGCCCGCCACCACAAGGGAACTCCCATCAGAGGAGGAGTCCATATCGCTGGTGTCAGCTCCTGTCCCCGCCGTGGAGCTCCCCTCGCCCTCTGTCCCACTGGTGGATTCAGACTCTGCAGTGTCGCCCTCCAGGGCCATGTGGGATGCAGCTCCCTCCTACTCCGGTACCACTGCTCCTCCGCCTGATGATGCTAATGCACACAAGAACAGGGAGACCACAAAAAGGGGGGGAAGAGAGAAGAAAGACATGTTGAGTGCATGCAATACCGCTACCGTTGGCGGACACTACAGACACAGAAGCCCCCTGCACGTCGTGCGCTTGGAGTTCCCTATTCAATCCCAGGGACATGGGTTACAAGGCTATGCCCGATTGCTGCACACATGGATGTCACAGGAGCCTGACTAGGTGTAGTTGGCACTGTACACAGGTGGGGTGGGGTGCCACAGGGCCTGTCTAAAGAAGGGCCCTTGCCTACTAAACTCCCCCTTGCCTAGGGGAACCCACAGCCCACCTCCCCCACCCAGACACCTACAATGCACGCTGAATCAGCAGAATGAGAGTGTACTCACCCCCTTGTGGCTGCTGTGATGCCCTCAAGCGCCCATCCAACTCCGGGTACTCCACCGCCAGGATCCTGAACATCAGGGGGGTCATGGTGCGAGGGGCATCACTCCCACGTTGGGAGGCCATCCGCAGCTGGGCCTCCGCCGTCTTCTTGCTCCAGCGGCAAATGTCCTCCCATCTTTTATGGCAGTGGGTGCTCCGTCTGTGGTAGACCCCCAGGGTCCGGACTTCCTTGGCGATGGCATGCCAAATGTCCTTCTTCTGGTGGGCGCTGACCTACAGGAATAGTACAGGGGAAAAAGAGAAGTTATTACCGTCCGCACCGTCACAGTCATTGGCCTGCATCCCTACCCTTGCCATGACGCACATGCACTCACCGTCGTTTCATGCACGCCTCATTCTCACCCCCCCTATTTTTCATCCACACCACTCAATACAGGCATTACCCATACAGCATGCTCACAGTGTACTTACCTGTTTGTCTGGAGGACCGTAGAGTAGCGTGTACTGGGTGAGGACCCCATTCACGAGTTTCTCCAACTCCTCCGTGACGAAGGCAAGGGCCCTTTCCCCAGAAACATGAGCCATTGTCTCTTCCAGACTGAGGTCACAGCAGCACTTGCAGTGTAGGTCCTCTCGTGTCGAAGATCAGGTATCAAGTGATTCAACAGAGAGAAAATGGCGGTCACATCCGCAGCAGTGCGTACCGTCACCGCCCGCATACATCGTCATTAGCTCCTGGGACCCATAGGGTCCAATGTAAACCAATGCAGGATTGCGCCACGGTCTTCGACTGCCTACCGCGACGGTGTACAACGACAGCGCAGTTACCTCATATCCCCTTTTCCCACTTTACAGGTCAGGCAGCCGCCATTTCATGGGCCCACATGACATTATTTTGGACTGTTTCACACATATCTAGGCCTTGCCTAAACACTCATACAGGCATATGTTGATTTGCTAATATTTTCAGAGTAAGCTGTGTTTACGTACCTCAGAGTTGGTTGACTCTCTGCTCGCTGTTCTCCTCCATAGGCACCGTCCGCTGGGGCATGTGAGGAGATGGCAGCATCCTCCGGTGTACAGACCGCCGGTGGACCTGTCAACAATGGAGGAGCGACATGTGATCATCACCTACAGACTTGATCGTGGCACAATCCAGGAACTGTGTGCCCAGTTGGAGCCAGACCTGATGTCAGAGATCCGCCATCCCACAGGAATCCCCCCTCAAGTGCAGGTGCATCAGTACTCCATTTCCTAGCAAGTGGGTCATTTCAAACTACAGTGGCCATAGCATCAGGGATGTCCCAGCCTATGTTTTCCAACGTGTTGCGCAGAGTGTTATCTGCCCTGCTGAAACACATGCAGAGCTACATCGTTTTCCCTCAGGTGGAGGATTTGCCTACAGTCAAAGGTGATTTATATGCTCTGGGACATATCCCCAACACCATAGGTGCCATTGATGAGACACATGTTGCCTTGGTCCCCCCCCGCAGGAGTGAACAGGTGTACAGAAACCGGAAGAGTTACCATTCGATGAATGTGCAGATGGTGTGTTTGGCAGACCAGTACATCTCCCATGTGAATGCCAAATTCCCTGGCTCAGTGCATGACACTTAAATTCTGAGGAATAGCAGCATCCCTTATGTGATGGGGCAACTCCAGAGGCACTGTGTGTGGCTATTAGGTGAGGACATGGACCCAATACAGTGTGAATAGTTGTCTGGGTCTGGGGATGTCCCTATGAGTTAGTGTGTGTCTAACAGTTGTCCCTCGACATCTGCAGGTGACTCTGGTTACCCCAACCTGTCATGGCTACTGACCCCAGTGAGGAATCCCAGGACAAGGGCAGAGGAATGCTACAATGAGGCCCATGGGCGAACTAGGAGAATTATAGAGCGGTACTTCAGCCTCCTGAAGGCCAGGTTCCGGTGCCTCCATATGACAGGTGGTTTCCTATTCTACTCACCAAAGAAGGTATGCCAGATCATCGTGGCCTGCTGTATGCTTCACAACTTGGCTTTGCGACGACAGGTGCCTTTTCTGCAGGAGGATGGTCCAGATGGAGGTGTTGTGGCAGCTGTGGAGCCTGTGGACAGTGAAGACGAGTAAGCAAAAGAAGAGGACATAGACAACAGGAACACGGTGATCCTGCAATACTTCCAGTGAGACACAGGTAAGAAGACAACACTGCCTGCTACATCTGATTTAATTCTACTACCTCTCATCTGTCTGTCATTTTCACCCATTGTATGGTCACTGAGTTGTCACTTTCCCTTACGATTTCACAGATGTGGGTCCCACTGTGTGACATCTGCTTTGTTTCCGCATGGACTAGAGCTGTGTGACATAGGTATGTTGACATTACATTTGATATAGCATTTTGCCACTGTAATTGCTAATACACAATTTCGAAATCACAGAGAGACTCCTGATTGTTTTGTGATTCAAGAGTGTTTATTTAAGTGCTCAATATTGGAGGGTGTTGTAAAATGGTCAGGGGTGATGGTGGAGGAATGTCCATGGCAGAGTCCAGTCTATCAGTCTCACAGGTGCATTGTCCAAAGGGGCATAGGAAGTGGAGTTGGGGCAGTTTAAGGATGGACAGGGTGACAAAGTGGGCAGAAGGATGACATTCAGGGTGGTCTCATTTCTTGGCGGGGGTCTTAGCATTGTTCTGTCTTTCTCCTGGATCTCAGGGACCGATTGCGGGGTGCTGGTGTGGTGGTCCTGTGGCGGTGCCTCCTGTCCACTAGCGCCGGCAGAGGTGGTGGGCAGTTCATCATCCAGGCTAGTGTCAGGGGCCCCTTGTTGTGTCACAGTGTCCCTCCTGGTGTTGACGAGGTCCTTCAGCACCCCTACAATGGTGCCCAGGGTGGAACTGATGGATTTGAGTTCCTCCCTGAACCCCAAATACTGTTCCTCCTGCAGCCGCTGGGTCTCCTGAAACTTGGTCAGTACAGTTGCCATCGTCTCATGGGACTGGTGGTAGGCTTCCATGATGTTGGAGAGTGCCTCGTGGAGAGTGGGTTCCCTTGTCCTGTCCTCCCCCTGTTGCAAAGCAGCCCTCCCAGTTCCCCTGTGTTCCTGTGCCTCTGTCCCCTGAACCGTGTGCCCACTACCACTGCCCCCAGGTCCCTGGTGTTGTTGGGGTGGTGGGTTAGCCTGGGTTCTCTGTAATGGTGGACACACTGCTGATTGACGTGTCTTGGGGACAAAGGTATGGGCCCGCTGGGTGGGTGCTGTGCTGGTGTTTCCAGAGGGGGGAAGCTCTGTAGTGGCCTGTGCCAGTGTGAGGGGAACCGACTGTCCCGAGGTCCCAGATGGGCCGGGCTGTTCATCTTGATCCAGTTGGACAGAGCTGCTGTCATCACTGTGGGCCTCTTCTGTGGATGGAGTGGACCTATCTGGACCCTCCTGTCCGGTGACGTTGGGTAGGGGTCCTGCAGGGGTGTAAAGGCATGATTATTGCATCTGTGTGTGCCATGGTGTGCAATGGGTGGGTGACCGTTTACCCCAGTGCTTGCATTCCTGTGTAGGACCTTGTGTGATGATGGTTTAGGGGGGGTGTATGGGTATGTGCAGTGGCCATGCTTTGGTGATGGGTATCCATGCTTTGTTGTTGAATGCAGGGCTTGGGTTTGGGATGTGTGGTTTGCGATATTGGGACATCTGTAAGGAGTTGGAGTGATGGTGGTGAGGGTGGGGGTATGTGATGGCATGCAGGTAGGGGGGTGAAAATAGTGAAGAGTGACTTACCAGAGTCCATTCCTCCAGCTACTCCTGCGAGGCCCTCAGGATGCAGTATAGCCAGGACCTGCTCCTCCCATGTTGTTAGTTGTGGGGGAGGAGGTGGGGGTCTGCCGCCAGTCCTCTGAACCGCAATGTTGTGTCTAGAGACCACAGAACGCACCTTCCCTTGTAGGCTGTTCCACCTCTTCCTGATGTCATCCCTAGTTCTTGGGTGCTGTCCCACTGCGTTGACCCTGTCCAAAATTCTTCGCCATAGCTCCATCTTCCTAGCTATGGTGGTGTGCTGCACCTGTGATCCGAATAGCTGTGGCTCTACCCAGATGATTTCCTCCACCTTGACCCTGAGCTCCTCCTCAGAGAACCTGGGGTGTCTTTGCGGGGCCATGGAGTGGTGTGGGTGATGTGTGGGGTGGTGTATGTTGTGATGTGTGGGGTGATATTTAGAGGTGTGTTGTGTGAGGTGCTTGGATGTTGTGTGCGTGATGGTGTTGAGTGCCTGTGAATGCTAGTGTTGTTTCTGGTGGTGTCTCTCTCTGGCCTTCAGTCACAATTCTGGTCGTAAGGGTTTGTGGGTGATGTTGGTTTGTGTTTTATATTTTATTGGATGTGTGGGAGTGGTGTGTGTATGTGTATCAGGTGTGTGTATTTGGAATTGTCCAATGTGGATGTGTTTTGTAAATGTGTGTGTGTGTATTTTGAGCGCGGCGGTGTGTACCGCCAATGGATTACCGCGGTTGAAAGACCGCTGCGTGGATTCGTGGGTTATGATGGTGTGGGTGTATTCCTGTTGGCGTGACGGTGTCGGTTTTGTTATCGCCAGTTTATCACTGACCTTTGGTGTGGCGGACTTGTGTGGGTGTCTTGATTTTGGCGGATTCCGGGCTGTGGGTCATATTGACCGTGGCGGAATTCCGCGGCGGTGTTTTGGCGGTCTTCTGCACGGCGGTAAGCGGCTTTTTCTGCCAATGTTGTAATGACCCCCTTAATTTCCGTGAGTTCGCTACAGGAGAACCAACAGTAGAAGGTATAACACTGCCTCTCATTGTGTAGGAGCTCATAGATAAGAATCAGAATAGCCGATTCTGTAATTTTGCACGGATTTAATGAGCTTCAGACTACTTGTCTTTCCTTTTTTCAGTCTGCGGCACAACCACCCTCTTCTTGGATGTCCTCATGTCTCTCCCTTTCAGTTATTAAATGTAATTTATACCTTCCTACTTTGGTTTACTGAACCGTTGTGATGATTTTCAAATTTAACATGCCAGCATTAGTTACATATTCTTATCATGTTTGTTTTGCTCCAGGACATTTAAGTGTCTAGTGAGTGGTAATATTGCGCCCCAATCCTATTACAGGAATTGTCCCTGTGCCTTCCTCCTGCCAGCCTATTTGAAGGGTTCCATTTCATCCTGAATGTTGGTGCCTGCTTTTAACATGGATCAGTCTGTGTACTTTTGGCAATTCTAAGGCCCAGATTTGTACTTGCTTTGTGCTGAATTAGCATCATGTTTCTTACGCTAATTCAGCGCAAGTCATTTTTTTGCTAACGGGAAACTACCTTGCATCAATTAGATGCAAGGTAGGCGTTCCAGGGCAAAAAATGACTCTAAGGCCCAGTTGTCGTATTTATCCTCCCGTGCAAAAATGGTGCACAGGAGGGAGATGGGCCTAAATAATGGCGCTAAGCTTGTTTGGTGCCATTATTTATCACCTGGGTCATGGCAGGTGTTAGGGGACCTGTGGGCCTATTTCCATGGTGGAACACCATGGAATAGGTCCACAGGTGCCCTCCCCAGACCCCAGGGACACCCCCCACCCACACCAGAGGGACAGCGGAGGATGGGGAAACCATCCCAGGTAAGTAGAAGTGAGTATATCATTATTTTTTTAAAGTGCCATTGGGGGCCCTGAAATGGGCCCTCCTACATGGCACTGGGTGCAATGGCCATGCCCAGGGGATCCTTGTCCTCTGTGCTGGCCACTGGGGTGGTGGGCATGACTCCTGTCTATTATAAGACAGGAGTCATGTGGTATGGGATGTTTAGCGTCAAGAAATTATGCTAGGCTGGTTAGTCATCCTTTTTTTACTCCATCCAGCCTAATGTAATTTTTTGGTGCAAAACCCCCTTCTCCCATACCGCCACCTCCACCCAACTAACATCCTTTTCCATGACGTTAGCCCGCCCTTTGCGCCGGATTCCGCCGTTCCATAAATAAGACGCTCGGCTGGCATCTTGGATTGGCGTAGCTGGCAGTAAACTTTTTCATGCAAAACTGTGTTAGCACAGTTTTGTGTGAAAAAGTATACATTTGGCCCTAAGTCTGCCATGTTCATACTTCAGTTTACACGCAACAAGTGCCATTTATTCCATATACAGGTAAATTCCATCCACCCCATGAGGTCGAACTTCAACAAAACTTTCATTGCACCCTTTTGCCTGAAGGCCTGTGAAGAAGGCAAAGCGTTTTTCGGTACTAGTTGCTAAACCGTGCAATCAAAACCCGACCCAACTTCCATTTTTATGGGCGAGCACAAAGTGCTCGTCCATTCTGTAATCTCTCTTTGGGCTTGAAACCACGCCCATGCCACGTAAGTTACTTACATTGGTTCGTGGACTTGCCTTTTAAAATCTGCTTGCTTTCATTTGTGAAAGGCATGCATATGTCATGCTTTTTCCGGTGTTTAGCCCATCTACACAGCACCTGTAAAGTACCAAAAACATACGAGGCTCGATGTTTTCAGCCCTGAGTCTGGACTACTTTATCTGTTTATTTTCCACGCAGCGCGATCGCGCTGCATTTTACATAGCGCGATCACACTGCGTTTTTTTTTTTTTGCTCTACAATGCTAATAGCTCTAACTCTAACAAATGCGAGACCCGTTGCATTAAAAATGCTTGTTTATAACGTGGTTAAGAGTAAGACCTAGCTTTTCCCAGAGTAATCTGAGGCAAAGTTGTGTAAAGTCAGGAGCCCGTGTTGGTGTCTAACTCCGCTCTAGAAATAAAGCGAGTAGTAGAATGAGTGAGAGAAAGAGAGGACTGATGAGAAAGAAGGGAGAATGATTTAAAGGTTTTAGGAGAGAGCAGGAGACTATGGCAAGAACAGGAAAGCGTAAAAGATGTATAGAGGAAAATTATTTATTTGCGTATGTGTGTGAGAGCGAAGGTGGAATGAAGAAGACAGAAGAGAGAGATGCTAGAAAGATGAAGAGGGAAAAAGACCAAAAACAGCACGAGCTCGCTGATGTTCTCACAGTTCTGCACACGGAGCCCTCTTCATTGTCTGAGCCAATAGCAATGTAAATGATGGACAAAGGGCACTCACTGCAGCGTGACAACATTGGAGAGTTTTCCAAGCATGGCACCAGCTATGAGCTTCCTCTCCTTGATTGCCATGCACCGGATGCGAGGCCAAATCCATTTTATTCCCCTCGCAAAGTGGAGGAATGCTTTGATATCCCCTAGAAAAAATATGAGCTCCAATGTTCAGCTGTCTGTAGGTGAAGTGGACTCTCGTGACCAGCACGCTGGCTTTATTTACCCTTGTTTTTTTTATCTTCCTCGGACCATACCTGGCTTTTTCTGAACCCAGAACTCTAAACATTTTAACTAAGGTAGATTCAATTTAATTTTAGTTCTATTTATTAGCATATTTTGCAATTCAAAAAGTACAATTATAAAAAAACATACCCTACACAAAGACCCCCTTTTGCATCAGTTCATCAACTTCCACAAAATATTTCTCCAGTTCAAAACACAAGTGAAAGCTTAAATTTTCCTGAACCTGGCCAATGTAAAGATTCATTAAAAAAAAAAGGTAACAATCAGCAAAAGTACTTCTTCCTAGGAAAGTTCTACTTTTGTGCCAAGTTTATTGTAAATCCGTCCAGTGGTTTAGGATGCAACCACGAACTAAAATGGGAAAAACATATTTTTTCACTCCTCCCCTTTAACTTTGTTCCCCTATGGGAATCTGCATGAACATAGGCAAAACAGTCTTTAGCTGACTATGCCAAGATGTAGCCCAAAACGGTGCAGATCCATTATGGTATATTTTACGCTACATTTTGAGGACTTTGGATTACCTCCATTAAGATGCTGGTTAAACAAGCATTGGTAAAGCCTACAGGTCTTGCCTGTGTGAGAGCTATTGGCTTTGCCAAAGTCTTTAAGCCATGTTTAAGCATGGCTAAGTGTTAGTGGCATAAAATGGAATAGAGGAGAGTGGCGTAGAGGAGACAGGAGTAGAGTAGGGTGGAGTGGCTTAGAGTGATTTGGCACAGAGGAGAGGAGAGTGGTTCAGAGTGATGTAGAGCTGAGTGGCAGAGTAGAATGGAGTGACATTGAGTGGCATAGAGTATAGTGGAGTGGAGGGGCATACTGTATAGTGGCATGGAGTGGCTTAGAGTGGAATAGTGATGGTTGGCATAGAGGAGAGTTGCATAAGGTGGAGAGGATTAGAGTGGATTGGTGTGGAGTGACATAAAATGGAGTGAAGTGGCATACAATGGTGTTGAGTGGTGTGGGGTGGTGTAGAGTAGTTTAGCGTAGAGTGGGAGTGGGGTAGAATGGAGTGGCACAGAGTGGCGTGAAGTGAAGTGATGTTGAGTAGAGTGGCATAGAATAGTGTGAAGTGACAGAGTGGAGTGACACAGAGTGGCATGGAATAGGTAGAGTGGTGTGACATGGAGTGGCATAGAATACAGTGGCCTAGTGTGGAACTTAGTGGTGTGGAGTGGCATAGAGTAGCATGAAGTGGAGTAGTGTAGAGTGGGGTGGCATAGATCTAGCTCTAGATTAAGGTGGTATGGAGTGGCATGGAGTTGCGTAGAGTGGAATGGATAGGCATAGAGTGGAGCAGCATAGAGTGGAGCTGTATAGAGGAGAATGGAGTGGCATAGAGTGAAGGGGTATACAGTACCTTGGAATGGAATGCATAGAGTAAAGTGAAGCAAAATTGTGTGGAGTGTTGTAGAGTGGAGTATCAGAGTAGTACAGTTGTGGGTGTAAGTTACTTAAACAAGGAGCCAAGCTAAAAATCAACGCAAAGGTATGAGGCGTAAATGAGATGAAGGACTGAAGCAAAGAAAATTGGCGTGAGGCTGCAAGCATCATGAAGGTGTAAATGTGCTGGTAGTGTGGTATTTGTACATTATACCAGTTTAGTCCGACTTATATAAAATGTAATTTTATTTTAGTTTTATGAATACGTCAAAAGATGCAGGTGTAGATAGACAATGTCCAAAAGTTTGTTTGAAAACAGAAGCAATTGATAAAGCAGCACAAGAATTGCAAACAGAGGAAGCGTCCTGAAACTTGTACATGTACAGTGATACGCAATACAAAAAAAGATGTATACAAACAGTGCAGCAGTAAAAGAAATAGTATCTGAATCACAGCCTGAGCAGCAGAAGGACACTAATTAAAATGAATGAATCTGTGGTTGCTCAATGCTCCACGCAAATAAAAGGAAGTGCTGCCTGCACGCTCTGGCAAGTTAGGAGCAACAAAGAAGAGTGACAGTGAAGCCAACAAATGGTAAGTAATGGGCGGGCTCCAAACGCTTTTTTGTAAAGAAAATCTTTTGCAAACAAGAGTGCATGTAGCGCATCCGCTGTCACAGGCGAGACCTAAAAAGCGGTTTCCAAAGACATGAAAACACTTATGTTTACTGTATAGATATGCTGTTAAGTGGGTTATCCTCAACTTTCCATTGTAGATACTCCTCTGTGCCCCAGCTCTCTAGTGAAAATGAGAAGTATAAAATAAAATGACCTTCTAACACGAATTCTCTTGAAATTATTTCAGTACTATGGGACAGATGTACTTTTGTTTAACAAATATTACCAGTGATTATTGGTCTCGGAGTGATGAGATGTCTCTGTCAAAAAGTACTAGATAAGCATAAGGACAAGGAGGTGGATTTTAAAATAATGCTTAAGTTGTAAGACCCTCCATCCAAGAGAGATCTGAGGGATAACTTTTAAAATTGAAAAACGTATTCTTTGTCACCTCTTCTTAAGAAGTAGAGGAGGAAGCATTAAAGAGGTAAGACTCTGTGACTGGGGACCGTTTTTGAAATAACATCTACAAATGTTCACAGTGTTCAATAACAGACAGGGAATTTGTCTTATATTCCAGAAATTATTATAGAAGATAGACATACAGGAGATCATGCTCAATCTCTAGAATATTTAATGCTCAGTTTATGTTAAATGGTGCCTTTTCAAACATCATGTAGAAAGTTTACATATCTGGAGCAAGAAGAATATTAAAAACAATCCTACTCAACCTGAGAGTAGAATGTTCACGGTCTTCTGTGGACCCCAGAGTTGGGTCCAAACAAGTTATCTTTTTTGCAAAGCGTAAGATGACCAAATAGGTGATCTTATCAGGATAGGGCTTTCCTTTCTTTATTCTGAATACCAAGATAAGATTCTAAGAAGCCTAAAGAAGATACAAAGCCAAGGGAATACATGGTGTGCACAAATAATGATATTTGTATGATGCGCAATACCATGTGAATAGGTGCTTGGATGAGCCACATGGAGCTACTTACTAGTATATAATTGATACAGTACTACATATCATTTCTCACTACAGTTTTACACACTCAAATTGCACATTATCTTTGTTAGAAATGGAGGCTCTAGTTGGCAGTTGATTTGCACCCTGTCCAAGTAGGGACCCTCACTTTAGTCAGGGTGAGGGAGATACCTGCTCAGATAACCCCTGCTCCCCCCACTTGGTAGCTCGGCACGAGCAGTCAGGCTTATCTCAGAAGCAATGGACACCACACCAGTTTTAGAAAAATAGCTAATATTTATCTGTGTAAAACAAGACCAAAACGATAAAAATCCAATATACAGTAATAAAGATATTAATTTTGAAAGAATTAACTTAAAAATACAGTTCCTTGAAGTCGATAGCTCCACCTGGGGCTATACGGTGTCATGAACAACAAATCCAACAGTCCAGGCCTGTCGCAGCATTGCAGGTCAGCCACGGAGTCGGGAAGACCCGCAAACAGTACCTTGGAATTGCAGGGCTTCATGATCCCCGCGATGAGATCTGGAGAGTGGCATCCCTGGTGTCGCTGTGTCCGTTCTGGAGACAGTGCGGGGGTCGTTGGGCTCTTAAAGTCACACGCATTGCAGATTGAACTCCAGGCTGATGAATTCAGAAGGGCTGGTGTGGATGTCGTCGGGCTGCAGTGCGAAGCGGGACAGTGCAATGTATGTGCAGGCAACGGCTCGGTGACGGCATCAGGCGGTGTCGGTGAGACTAGGGCTGTAGTGTCAAGCGGGGCGGTGCAATGTGCAGTGTCACCAGGTCACGGTGCAGGCATCAGCGTCCTCGTTGCTGAAGCGCTGTTTTCGGTAGGCCCAAGTCGGCGGTGTAGTGCGGGACAGGCTCCGTGCGGCATCCTCCGGTTGCAGTGCAGACTGGGATGTCTGTTGACGACACTGGAGACGATGGTGCTGGCATCTGTGGATCGGGGCGACGGGGCGGGACAGGACGGGACAGTGCTTTGTGTATCTCACGAGTGGTGTCCACAGGCAAAGGTGCAGGCAGCGGCACAGGTGTCAGCACGCGTGGCCTCCTTGGGGATGCCCAGGCTGCTGTGTAAGGAAGGTGATGCCGGAGTGCGGGGCCCACAAGTCACGGTGCAAGCAGCGGCTCAGTGGCAGCATCTGATGACGTCATCAGCGAGACCAGGGTTGCAGGGCGAAGCGGGGCAGTGCGGCTCTGTGCGGCGTCGGCAGGTTGCGGTGCAGGCCAGCGGCGTCATTGGTGGGGTCGCAGTGGTTTTTCTTCCTGAACAGCACAAAACACACAGTTCACAGTGGTGTAGGCAGATGAAACTGAAGTCTTTGGTGTACCTGAGACTTCCAACAGGAGGCAAGCTCTACTCCAAGCCCTTGGAGAACTTTCTCAAGCAGGATACAGAGCAAAGTTCACCCTTTGCTCTCTTTTAAGGCAGAAACAGCAACTGCAGGCCAGTCCAGCAAAGCAACACTGCAAAGGGGCAGTACTCCTCCTCCAGCTCTTCTCCTTGGCAGAGGTTCCACTTGATTCCAGAAAGATTCTAAAAGACTGAGGTTTTGGGTCCACTACTTATACCCCTTTCTGCCTTTGAAGTAGGCATACTTCAAAGGAAAGTCTCTTTTGTTCACAAGATCCTGCAAAGCCCAGGCCGGGCCCCAGATACACTCCAGGGGGTTGGAGACTGCATTGTGTGAGGGCAGCCACAGCCCATTCAGGTGTGAGTGACAACTCCTCCCTCCGCTCTAGACCAGATGGCCCATCAGGATATGCAGGCTACACCCCAGCTCCCTTTGTGTCACTGTCTAAAGGAAAGTCACAAAAGCCCAACTGTCAGTCTGACGCAGATGTGGAATATACAAGCAGGCAGAGGCACAGAATGGTGTAAGCTAGAAAATGCCTACTTTCTAAAAGTGGCATTTTCAAACTAACAATCTAAAAACAAACTTCACTAAAATATGTATTTTCAAACTGTGAGTGCAGAGATCCCAAACTCCAGATTTCTATCTGCTCTCAAAGGTAATTTGCACTTTAAAGTTATTTAAGGGCAGCCCGATGTTAACCTATGAGGGAGATAGGCCTTGCAACAGTGAAGACTGAATTTAGCAATATTTCACTGGCAGGACATGTAACACCCCTCAGTACATGTCCCACCTTTAACATACACTTCACCTTGCCCATGGGGCTACCTAGGGCCTACCTTAGGGGTACCTTACAGGTAGTAAAAGGGAAGGTTTAGGCCTGGCAAGTGGGTGCACTTGCCAGGTCGAATTGGCAGTTGAAACTGCACACACAGACACAGCAGTGGCAGGTCTGAGGCCTGTTTACAGGGCCACTCATGTTGGTGGCACAATCAGTGCTATAGGCCCACTAGTAGCATTTGATTTACAGGCCTTGGGCACCTCTAGTGCACTTTACTAGGGACCTACCAGTAAATCAAATATGCCAATCATGGCTGAACCAATCAACAGTACAATTTATATAGGAAGCACTTGCACTTTAGCACTGATTAGCAGTAGTAAGGTGCGCAGAGACAATAAACCAGCAAAAACAGAGTCCAGTATACCATAAAAACAGGAGGTCAGAAGGCAAAAAGACAGGGGAGACACACCACAAAGCTGCCAGGTCTAACAATCCTAAAACTCCTCCTCATGCTATGTTTCTAAAACACTGCATAAAAAGTTGATCTTGACTAAAAACTAGTGATTGTTTCCTTCCATTTATCGAATGATCTTCTCTTTCCCTTCCATCTTTTGCATGCCTTATTCTATATGAGGATAGCATATTTCTGCAAGCTTCCCACACCTCTTGCAGTAGATCCCAATCACTCTTCCTTTTATAAACTCACTGCAAATTACCAATAATTAACCTATAGCCTCTCTACGCATCCCACTATCCATTTGCACGTGCCCAAACTAATGATCACACCTTGTACCTATTACCAAATCTACTACAAAGCAACTGGAGTAAATGCCTCAGACTTTTTCCTTGAAAGCAAAAGACTGATCCCAATAAAGAAAAATCTCTGGATGAACTGCTAACCTTTGGTTCCAGAGTAGTGTGCTATCTACAGTAAAGCTCTAAAGCGCCTCTTCAGGTTTAGCAAGCGCTATATAAATGCAATAACCATACAATACACTCCAATAAATCTTCCTGTTCTTGATTTATTTAAAGCTTTACAGAATAATTACATATGCTTCAGCCACTGGACGATCCCCTGGCACATCATACATGATCATTGTGCACTTGGTCGATTTTCTCAAACACAACTCCAGCAATGGACGCTTGCAGAGGCTTGCTTGTGTTTGCGTACCTTGAGTGTACACTCATTAAATACAAGTGTGAGATCCCCATTGTTGATCACTTTCGTTTACTCATTTTGGTTCCTGCACAGGAATCGATATCAGCTGGCAAATCTCCTGCTTGATAGTCATCCCGTCCCTTGTTACACTAAATCCTCCGATGACTAATTAAACCAAGACCAGTGGGTGTAGTAATGCTGACTCGCAGAATACCTTAAAAGGAATATCGTAGACACTTTTAACTCCATCTTACTGGCTCTTGATGGGGGCTTTTTCAGCCACCATAGTGATGGCACATTGGCACCTTTGGATGAAGATGCATGGCCAAAATCAGGAAATGACTTAGTTATCTTCCACTGTGAAAGTTCTAAATGTTGCAGTAATTGTTACAAATGAAGGTATGGTGCCCCCTGTGGATGAAGTCTTCAGATTGGGTGAGGGTGCCACTTACAGGTGCCGTGGTGTCCCCAAAGAGGTGACACTAGGTTGACTTTGTCCTCTGAGTGAGGTACTGCACTCCTACTGGTGACAGCTGGAGGGCGAGGGACACGACTTTGATCTTATATACTGTTCTATGGTAAGTTGTTGACTATTTGGTGGATACTCACATTGTTTGGTGGGTTGCAGTCCCAGCTGAGAATCCAGTGGTTGAAAAATAGTTTAGCCAGTTAATAGAGTATGTGAAAACTCATTATTTTTTCTTATGAGGCGTTTGGTGTAGATGGAGTTGAGCACCTAGACCCAAAATACAAATTGAAGTGTCAGATTTGGGGAAAGTGAAACTCCTATAACTAGTGAGATTTAGAATGAGAGGTTCCATCTATACGAGTGAGGTGAGAAAAAGGCTGTGGTCTGTAGGCATTATAGTACTTGTGTTTTACATTTACAATCGATAGCTGCTCTCCGGATCGGCTAATAGGAGTCCTTTATTCTCTTATGGGCCGAATCTTGGCCTTAACATAGCATTCTAGTTCCACTTGGAAACCGGTTTATTTAATTAATGTTTAAGGCCGAGAAGATTCACGACTACATGCTCGTTAATTAATAAGAGTGGTATTGGTGCCTAAAACAGGTTTAGTACCTCGAAGATCGGATAGCCCAATTGTGGTACTAGTGAATGAAGTACGTATGCTGGTTGCGCGTTGTACTGATTTGATGGTGGTGGAGGTTGGTAAAGGACACTTTGATAGGAAATCCACTGAGGCCTGATTTTCATGCCCATGCTGCAATGTTGAACCTGGCCACGCTCTTTGCACTGCATTCTCATGCCCATCAGAAGGCAGCGTGTTGTCAGAGGGGTCATTATTACCCAGCCCCGCAATTCTTGAGGGCACTGCCCTTGTGCTACAACATATTTATAGATTAGAAAAGAAAAAGTAAAATATGCACTCTTTATTAACCCCTTCGCTGCCAGACATTTTCCCCCTCAGGTGCCAGGCCTTTTTTTCGCTTTTTGGGGCAGGGCGCGCGTAGGCCCTCATAACTCTTTGTCCACATAAACTCCCCACGCCAAATTTCCATCCTTTTTTTCCAAAATCCTAGGGATTCTAAAGGTACCCAGACTTTGTGGGTTCTCCTGAAGAAGACCAAGAAATTAGTCTAAATACAGTGAAAATGTCGTTTAAAAAAAAAAAAGGAAAAAGGGCTGCAGAAGAAGGCTTGTGGTTTTTTCCCCTGAAAATGGCATCAACAAAGGGTTTACAGTGCTAAAATCACCAGCTTCCCAGCTTTCAGGAACAGGCAGACTTGAATCAGAAAACCCAATTTTTCAACACAATTTTGGCATTTTACTGGGACATACCCCATTTTAAAAAAAAATTGTGCTTTCAACCTCCTTCCAGTCAGTGACAGAAGTGGGTATGAAACCAATGCTGGATCCCAGAAACCTAAACATTTCTGAAATGTAGACAAAACTCTGAATTCAGCAATGGGTAATTTCTGTAGATCCTACAAGGGTTTCCTACAGAAAATAACAACTGAAATAAAAAAATATTGAAATTGAGGTAAAAAAAAAACAGCAATTTTTCTCTACGTTTTATTTTGTAACATTTTCCTGCAATGTCAGATTTTTGAAAGCAATATACTGTTACGTCTGCTGGACTCTTCTGGTTGCGGGCATATATAGGGCTTGTAGGTTAATCAAGAACCCTATGTACCCAGAGCCAATAAATGAGCTGCACCTTGCAGTGGGTTTTCGTTCTTTACCGTGTACACAGCAATTCATTTGCTGAAATATAAAGAGTGAAAAATAGGTATCAAGAAAATCTTTGTATTTCCAAAATGAGCACAAGATAATGTGTTGAGGAGCAGTGGTTATTTGCACATCTCTGAATTCTGGGGTGCCCATACTAGCATGTGAATTACAGGGCATTTCTCAAATAGACATCTTTTTTACACACTGTCTTATATTTGGAAGGAAACATTTTTGAGAAAGACAAGGGGCAATAACAATTGTTTTGCTATTCTATGTTCCCCCAAGTCTCCTGATAAAAAATGGTACCTCACTTGTGTGGGTAGGCCTAGCGCTCGCAACAGGAAATGCCCCAAAACACAACATGGACACATCCTATTTTCCCAAAGAAAACAAAGGTGTTTTTTGGAAAGTGCCTACCTGTGGATTTTGGCCTCTAGCTCAGCCGGCACCTACGGAAACCTACCAAACCTGTGCAGTTTTGAAAACTAGAGACCTAGGGGAATCCAAGATGGGGTGACTTGTGGGGCTCTGACTAAGTTCTGTTACCCAGAATCCTTTGCAAACCTCAAAATTTGGCTAAAAAAAAAACACCTTTTCCTCACATTTCGGTGACAGAAAGCTCTGGAATCTGAGAGGAGCCACAAATTTCCTTCCACCCAGTGTTTCCCCAAGTCCCCCGATAAAAATGGTACCTCACTTGTGTGGGTAGGCCAAGTGCTTGCGACAGGAAATGCCCCAAAACACAACATGGACACATCCTATTTTCCCAAAGAAAACAAAGGTGTTTTTTGGAAAGTGCCTACCTGTGGATTTTGGCCTCTAGCTCAGCCGGCACCTACGGAAACCTACCAAACCTGTGCAGTTTTGAAAACTAGAGACCTAGGGGAATCCAAGATGGGGTGACTTGTGGGGCTCTGACTAAGTTCTGTTACCCAGAATCCTTTGCAAACCTCAAAATTTGGCTAAAAAAAAAACACCTTTTCCTCACATTTCGGTGACAGAAAGCTCTGGAATCTGAGAGGAGCCACAAATTTCCTTCCACCCAGTGTTTCCCCAAGTCCCCCGATAAAAATGGTACCTCACTTGTGTGGGTAGGCCAAGTGCTTGCGACAGGAAATGCCCCAAAACACAATGTGGACACATCACATTTTTCCACAAAAAACAGAGGTGCTTTTTGCAAAGTGCCTACCTGTGGATTTTGGCCTCTAGCTCAGCAGGCACCTAGGGAAACCTACCAAACCTGTGCATTTTTTTTAAAACTAGAGACCTAGGGGAATCCAAGATGGGGTGACTTGAGGGGCTCTCACCAGGTTCTGTTACCCAGAATCCTTTGCAAACCTCAAAAATTGGCAGAAAAAACACTTTTTCCTCACATTTCGGTGACAGAAAGTTCAGGAATCTGAGAGGAGCCACAAATTTCCTTTCACCCAGCGTTCCCCAAAGCATCCCGATAAAAATGGTACCTCATTTGTGTGGGTAAACCTTGTGCTTGCAACATGAAATGCCCCAAAACACTAACTGGACACATCAAAATTCTCAACTACAAAACAACCTGTTTTTGTGGGGGGAGCACCTGCGTTTTTGGTCCTGGGCTCAGCAGCCATCTAGGGAAACCTACCAAACCCAGACACTTCTGAAAACTAGACACCCGAGGGAGTCCAGGGAGGTGTGACTTGTGTGGATCCCTGAATGCTTTCTTACCCAGAATCCTCAGCAAACCTCAAATGTAGCTAAAAAAACACATTTTTTCCCCACATTTCTGTGTGGGATCACCGCACCGGGAGAAATTTCATACCACCCAATGTTCCACTCAGGGTCCCAGTAAAAATGATACCTCACTTGTGTATCTGGGGCAAGTGCTTGTGACAGGAAAAAGCCAAAACATGTCAAAATTGAGGGGGAGCCAAAGTGGTTTCAATAGGGCAGTATGAAAATAAACCTTTTTAGGCTGACAAGTGCAGCAGAATGTTTATCGGTATATGTTAGAAATGGAGTTTCTGGTTGGCTAGGGTATGCACCTCAACCAGACAGAACTTACCCACTCTAGTCAGGGCAAGGGAGTTACACGTCCAAGATAACCCCTGCTCACCCCCTTGGTAGCTTGGCACGAGCAGTCAGGCTTAACCCGGAGGCAATGCGTAAAGCGTTTGCACAACACACATACATGTGACGCAATATCCCCACCACAAAGTACACAACGTAATTATCAGACCAACATCACATAACAGTATATTTTCATATAATCTGGTGTTGTGTTTCCTTTGTGGTGGGGATATTGCGTCACATGTATGTGTGTTGTGCAAACGCTTTACGCATTGCCTCCGGGTTAAGCCTGACTGCTCGTGCCAAGCTACCAAGGGGGTGAGCAGGGGTTATCTTGGACGTGTAACTCCCTTGCCCTGACTAGAGTGGGTAAGTTCTGCCTGGTTGAGGTGCATACCCTAGCCAACCAGAAACTCCATTTCTAACATTGGAAGCAGCGACGGGATAGGACTTGCGCTTGCACAATACCATTGTGACTCATTATTTCACTACAAGAATTGCGTTTAGACCATCACATGTTTGGCTTCCCTTAACTTTCTCTCTTTGGTCATTTTTCCTGTTTTCAGTTCTCACGCTTGGGTATTGTGGTTGTCACAGTTGAGTTATTTGTACCTTTTCAAGATGGGGCTTACCTTTGATTTAGAGGACCTGCCGTTTTACACGCAGGGGGAATTAGAGGGGTTCTGTAGAGAGAGAGGGCTGCCTGTAGAAGGGGACCTCAGGAGATCTCTGAATTTCTTTGAAAGGTTTGTGACATTTACCCAGGGAGGGAGTGTGCGTAGGGGGTACCCAGAGGATCCTGAGTGTAGCGAGGGTTCCCAATGGGAGGGCTCCCAGACCTCATCCCTAGAGAGTGGTAGAGAGACTGATCAGGAGGGTGAGAATGACCGGTTGGGGACGCCAGTTGACAGGGAAGGCCCCAGTGATAGGGAGTCCCTGGTTGGGTCCAGTGTAAGAAGCAGGGCTACCTCTCATTCCTTGACGCCTGATGAGCTAAGAGATAGGCGGGAAGAGAGGGACCTGAAGTTGCAGTTAGCGCGCCTAGCTGTTGAGGAGAGAAGGGCTGAGGTAGAGAAGGCCTTAGTACAGGAGAGAATGGCAGAGGCAGAGAGGGCCTTTGCCAGAGAAAGACTCGCTCTAGAGCGCAGTCTGAAGGTTCTGGACTCACCAGCGCTGCAGGTGGAGTCCAGTGGTGGCAGCAATGTACAGTGCTGTAGCAAAGATGTTCCTCACATACCCATAGATCTGGTACCTAGGTTCCAAGAGGGGGGTGACATACGTCAGTGGTTAAAGGAATATGAGAAGGCTCTGGTAGAGCGCAGGAGCCCTGAGAAGGATTGGGGAACTGGCCTAGGGAGTTTTATTCCTGAGGAGGGGAGGGATGCCCTACTGACTCTAGAAGAGAGTGACAGGGAGGGGTACTCAGCAGTGAAGAACGCACTGATTGTGAAGTATGGTTTTTCCCCTGAGGAATACAGAAAAAGGTTTAGGGGTGGTAAGAAACTGTCCCACCAGTCTTGGGAGGAGTTTGTGGAGGATTGCTGCATTGCACTAGATGGATGGGTGAAGGGTAGCACAGTAAACAATTTTGAAGGGCTGTTTAATCTGATTCTCAGAGAGCACCTGTTTCGTTGTTGTTTTTCAGAGTTACGCCAACACTTGTCAGTGTGTGAGCTCTCTGACCCCAGGGAGCTCGCAAAGGAGGCAGACTTCTGGTTGCGTACCAGAGGGTCTGGTGTGGCATTAGGGGGTGTTCCTAATGAGAGTGGTCTAGGTGTTTCCCAACAAGGTGTGGTGGGAAAGGAATGGAGTGTCCCAGGTAGGTCCCAGTGGACTGGGGTGGGTGAGGGACCCCATGTCCCGTCTCTGAGGAGAGGGAATGGGGCTGGGCTGAGGCCCAAGGTGCCCGAGATCCCGTCCCAGGCCCCTGAAGGTTCCATGAGTGAACGCCAGGAGGTGAGCCTAACCTGTGCCGTAGGGCCAGCTGTTCAGAAGGATCCCATTTTGTCATTAGGACTTAGGCGGGTGGCTGGTGATAGCGTTCCGCCGGTCCTGGTGTCTGGTAGTCTCGCTCTACAGCGGAGGAGGCGGAAATCCAGGCATAGGGTTGAGAGGGGGCTGCGGGCCCCAGTGGAGAACCTGGAGGGTGAGGGGTCTGCTCTGAGTGCAGAGCCCCCCAGGAATGACCTTGGTGAGACCATTTCTGGGCTGGGAGGAATCCAGACTCTGTCAGATGGGCAGAGGTCAGGAGACCTGCGCCAGCCAGACTCTTGTGTGGCCCTTGGGGAAAGTGTTTCCCTGGTGGGGGGTAGGTGTGCCCCCCAGGAAGTCCTGGTGCGCCAGGCAGTGGTTCAACCGCAGGGTAGTGACTCTGTGTTGGATTGCCAGATTCAGGGGGTAAGCTCTGATCTGGTAGGGGGTAGGTGTGCTCCCAAGGAAGTCCTGGTTCGCTGGGCAATGGTCGAGTCTAAGGGTGTCGTCCCTGGACTAGATAGACAGGTTCAGGGGGTAAACTCTGATCTGGTTGGGGGGGCGGTTAGTGTGCTCACCCCCCGTGTGAAACTTCTGGTGGCTTCTCCCGAGGTGGGGAGACGCAGGACTCTGGAAGTGGGGTTCAGGGAGGGGGAAGCCCGCCCCGGACCCCGGTGCAACCCAAGGGTGTTGTCCCTAGGTTGGGTGGTCAGTCGCCAGGTAGTGATCCTGGGCTGGCGAGAAAGTTCTGCAGGGCTGCTGTACCCAGCACCCTGGCAAGTGTGGATTCTGGTGATACCCCTCCTAGGAGAGGAGGGCGGGATCCTAGAAGGAGGGGTAGAGGGAGGAGAGCCTCGCCTCTAGCCCCTGTAGAACCTATGGGTGCGGACCCTAGGTTGGTGGATCAGTGGCAGGGTAGAGCCCCTAAACTGATCGGAAATGGAGTGGAGACAGGTTGCTTTGCACCTGGGGCTACCGCCCCCCACTCATTATGGTTTCAGAGACCAGAGGCTCCTAGATGGCCTGGGGCCTGGTTCTGGCCATTGGCAGCTAGAGAATCCCCATTTTTGTGATGGAACCTTCCGGAATCTGCATGAATCCACAAAATTCCTACCACCCAGTATTTTCTTGTGTATACTGTTGGACTTTTTGGCCATACGCATGGTCATCCCTAGTCTTTTTGCCTCCTTCCTCCTGGTTTTTCTGACCTCTCGCTGTTGGCTCTAGGACTCTGAGCACTTTATCACTGCTGACCAGTGCTAAAGTGCAGGTGCTCTCCCATCTAAAGTTGGTATGATTGACTTATACCTAATTGGCATATTTAATTTACCTATAAGTCCCTTGTACAGTGGTATCTCTATACCCAGGGCCTGTAAATTAAATACTACTAGTGGGCCTGCAGCGCTGCTTGCGCCACCCACTGAAGTAGACTTTCAAACCTATCTCAGGCCTGCTAGCGCAGGGCCTGTGTGCGCAGTTTTCGGCCACAGGGACCTGGCATCTAAATTTACTTGCCAGGCCCAGAACTCCCCTTTTACTACATGTAAGTCACCCCTAAAGTACGCCCTAGCTAGCCCTATGGGCAGGGTGCCATGTATGTAGAAAGGCAGGACATGTGCCATATTGCATGGCCTGTCCTGGTAGTGACAAACAGCCTAACTTGGTGTCTCACTGCTGTGAGTGCTGCCTTCTCAAAGGATTGCATTAGAAATGCCCTGCCTTATGTGTAAGGGGTATTGTCTGATTTATGAGGGGTAGCGTAGGCGTGTTTGGTACGGTTGTGATGGTGATAATAAATACTGCTTACTGGTGTGGGTGTATTTTTTATTACTATCACAGAAATGCCACTTCTAGAAAGTGCGCATTTATCTGTGCTTATGATTCTGGTGTTTTGCAGCTTGACTCCAATCCACGTCTGGGCAGAGTGACAGTTGGGGCTTTGTGCATACTTTTCAGACAGCCTGTACACAGGGAGGGTGGAGGTGTCACTGAGGTGCATCTACATACTGAATAGTCTTCCTGGGCTGAGAGAAGGGGGAGGCGGGGCACACCTGCATTTGTAAAGACTGTGCCCTGGCCTCGCACAATAGGGTCGTTAACCCCCCACTGATGGTTGGAGCCTGTGCTGAAAGGAGAGAGGGGGCACTCCCAGAACCAGTTGTAACTGGCTGGAACCTCCTCTCCCTACCATTGTAAAACACTGTAAGAACTGACTATAAGTACAGGGGAATTTTCCCCACAATTTGAACATTCTTGGAACTTGAAACTGGACACAGAACGCTGATGAATGGACTCACCAGGAAACCGCCATGGACTGCTGCTGCTGTGCTGACCTGTGACCTGCCTGGTCACTAGGAGGAACTGCCACCAACTGCACCCCTTGAGCTGGCCTGTAGCTGTATCCACCAGCCCTGTACCGTCTCCTTGATTATTGTTCCCAGGGGCAGGGTGCTGTGGACCCTGACCCCTGCAACTAGCTTTTCTTTTGCCCAAAGAAATCACCGCCGCAGCCCAGGCTGCATAATTGTCTTAGCGCTGTGAAAAGCGCTTGATGGAAATCACCGCCGCAGCCCGGGAGCCTCATGGTGCCTTCGCGCTCTCTACGGCGCCTTTTCTTGAATGAAATCACCGCCGCAGCCCGGGCAGGGCTTTTTGTTTCAAGCGCGAGGATCGCGCTGACTTTAGTGCCCCCGGGGCACTTGAGGAAGTGAAGGAAGGAGCAGCACGCTCCTACCGTGCCCCTGGGGGACGCGCACCCTACAGAGCGCCCCCGGGGCACACCGGGTCCTTACCTTTCGGCGCTGCCTCCCCAGAGGTCGAGGGAAGGCAGCACTGCGGCCGCGCACCGGACCGGGTGCGGCCGCTTTCAGGAAGCGGGAGCAGTGCCTCAACGGAGGCCCCTGCTTCCCCCACTTCGTTGGCAGCCGCACCGAGGACAAGGGCGGCTGCCTCCCAGCAAGCAGGACGCGGGGAGGAAGGGGGTTCCCTTTCCCCCGGTCACTGCGCTAGGGGCGCGAACGCCCCTCCAGCTCTCATCTTTACCGCTTTGGGCTCCCCCTCGTGGAGAGGGCCGGTTGAGCCCCGAGGGGGGGGCCCTAAAGTCCCCGAGGCCCCAGGAGGGACTCAATAAGGATCGGAGAGGGTGCGTGTTGCCCCTCTCCCGTTACAGGATCACGAGGCCCCCGTTTGGCGCAGGGAGCGCCAGGGGCCCCCTTGTTTCGGCTCCTCAGGCACTGGAGGTGCTTTTAGCAAAACAGGTACTTTTAAATGGACCAATATAATTATAATCTAGAGTTCTTGCTACAGACTTTGCCATTATGATGTATTGCCTACCTGTTACATGATGCTTTTACATATGTGTGCACATGTTCCTTCTATGGACATGACTTGCTAATATGTTTGCTTAACTTGCCATAGATTTTCTAATGTTCCTACTATGGGCGTTTTATGATATTCTTATAACGTGTTTCCTGACTACTGCTTATGTTGCAGAATACTGAGTAACCTGTGTGTTATGTGTGACTACTGCTAGTTTGCAGAGTAACTAATGTGTAACGTGTTCTGACAACTGCTAAGGTAGCAGGATAGTACTGTTATGTGATGTTGGTCTGATAATTACGTTGTGTACAATACAGTATATTTTCATATAATCTGGTGTTGTGTTTCCTTTGTGGTGGGGATATTGCGTCACATGTATGTGTGTGTTGTGCAAACGCTTTACGCATTGCCTCCGGGTTAAGCCTGACTGCTCGTATACATGATGGCAAAGTCTGTAGCAAGAACTCTAGATTATAATTATATTGGTCCATTTAAAAGTACCTGTTTTGCTAAAAGCACCTCCAGTGCCTGAGGAGCCGAAACAAGGGCCCCCCCGGCGCTCCCTGCGCCAAACGGGGGCCTCGTGATCCTGTAACGGGAGAGGGGCAACACGCACCCTCTCCGATCCTTATTGAGTCCCTCCTGGGGCCTCGGGCCTTTAGGGCCCCCCCCTCGGGCCTCAACCGGCCCTCTCCACGAGGTGGAGCCCAAAGCGGTAAAGATGAGAGCTGGAGGGGCGTTCACGCCCCTAGCGCAGTGACCGGGGGAAGGGGAACCCCCTTCCTCCCCGCGTCCTGCTTGCCGGGAGGCAGCCGCCCTTGTCCTCGGTGCGGCTGCCAACGAAGTGGGGGAAGCAGGGGCCTCCGTTGAGGCACTGCTCCCGCTTCCTGAAAGCGGCCGCACCCGGTCCGGTGCGCGGCCGCGGTGCTGCCTTCCCTCGACCTCTGGGGAGGCAGCACCGAGAGGTAAGGACCTGTGTGCCCCGGGGGCGCTCCGAAGGGTGCGCGTCCCCCAGGGGCACGGTAGGAGCGTGCTGCTCCTTCCTTCACTTCCTCAAGTGCCCCGGGGGCACTAAAGTCAGCGCGATCCTCGCGCTTGAAACAAAAAGCCCTGCCCGGGCTGCGGCGGTGATTTCATTCAAGAAAAGGCGCCGTAGAGAGCGCGAAGGCACCATGAGGCTCCCGGGCTGCGGCGGTGATTTCCATCAAGCGCTTTTCACAGCGCTAAGACAATTATGCAGCCTGGGCTGCGGCGGTGATTTCTTTGGGCAAAAGAAAAGCTAGTTGCAGGGGTCAGGGGCCACAGCACCCTGCCCCTAGGGAACAATAATCAAGGAGACGGTACAGGGCTCCGGGAAAATTCCCCTGTACTTATAGTCAGTTCTTACAGTGTTTTACAATGGTAGGGAGAGGAGGTTCCAGCCAGTTACAACTGGTTCTGGGAGTGCCCCCTCTCTCCTTTCAGCACAGGCTCCAACCATCAGTGGGGGGTTAACAACCCTATTGTGTGAGGCCAGGGCACAGTCTTTACAAATGCAGGTGTGCCCCGCCTCCCCCTTCTCTCAGCCCAGGAAGACTATTCAGTATGTAGATGCACCTCAGTGACACCTCCACCCTCCCTGTGTACAGGCTGTCTGAAAAGTATGCACAAAGCCCCAACTGTCACTCTGCCCAGACGTGGATTGGAGTAAAGCTGCAAAACACCAGAATCATAAGCACAGATAAATGCGCACTTTCTAGAAGTGGCATTTCTGTGATAGTAATAAAAAATACACCCACACCAGTAAGCAGTATTTATTATCACCATTACAACCATACCAAACACGCCTACGCTACCCCTCATAAATCAGACAATACCCCTTACACATAAGGCAGGGCATTTCTAATGCAATCCTATGAGAAGGCAGCACTCACAGCAGTGAGACACCAAGTTAGGCTGTTTGTCACTACCAGGACAGGCCATGCAATATGGCACATGTCCTGCCTTTCTACATACATGGCACCCTGCCCATAGGGCTAGCTAGGGCGTACTTTAGGGGTGACTTACATTTAGTAAAAGGGGAGTTCTGGGCCTGGCAAGTAAATTTAGATGCCAGGTCCCTGTGGCAGAAAACTGCGCACACAGGCCCTGCGCTAGCAGGCCTGAGACAGGTTTGAAAGTCTACTTCAGTGGGTGGCCCAAGCAGCGCTGCAGGCCCACTAGTAGTATTTAATTTACAGGCCCTGGGTATAGAGATACCACTGTACAAGGGACTTATAGGTAAATTAAATATGCCAACTAGGTATAAGCCAATCATACCAACTTTAGATGGGAGAGCACCTGCACTTTAGCACTGGTCAGCAGTGATAAAGTGCTCAGAGTCTTAGAGCCAACAGCGAGAGGTCAGAAAAACCAGGAGGAAGGAGGCAAAAAGACTAGGGATGACCATGCGTATGGCCAAAAAGTCCAACAGTATACACAAGAAAATACTGGGTGGTAGGAATTTTGTGGATTCATGCAGATTCCGGAAGGTTCCATCACAAAAATGTGGGAAAAATATGTGCTTTCCAGCAAAGTTGCAGGTTTGCAAGGCATTGTGGGTAAGGTAATGGTGCATGGTGCATGTGAAGCACACCACCCCGGAATCAACTAGATGTTTAGTTTTCCGATGTGTCTAGGTTTTGTGGTTTTTTCTACTTGGCAGTGTCCCAAAGTAAAAAAAAAAAAAGTGCAGCCCTCACCATTTCAAGTGGGACGATTTTGAGAGTTACCAAGCTCTCATGGCCTAAATGTAAAACAAAAACCAAAAATAATCAAATGTCCTCTTTCTTGCCATGGGATAAGATGTTTTCGTGTGCAGGGGAGAGCTGAAAGACTGTTAGCCCCTTCAATTCGGGTGGGGGCATAACCAGGCCCGTACTGGTTGGTAGCCACCACCCCACTATTTTCTTTTATTTTTTTTATTCCCTGGCATCCAGTAGACTTTCTGTCCCCCTGGGGTGTGGATCGGGGGTAATTGCCCAATCTGCCCACTGGTGGGCAGAACATCTTTGGCCCCATTTATTTGGGGTGAGGGTATGGCCATACCCCAACCTCTTATTTTGAGAAAAAAAAAAACTTTTCCTGATCTCTGGTGGGCTTTCTACCCCCCTTGGGGGCAGATGGGCTTTCCAAAAATAGGCCAATCTGCCCCCAACGGGGGCAGTTATGGCCAACAGTAATGTGCCCCCATGGGGAGCGACCCTTGCCCCAGGGGCTGCCCCCCCAACAAAACACACACACCAATCCATGGTGTCTAAAGGTTTCTGCCCCCTTTGGGGGCAGATTGCCCTAACAAAAGTAGGCCAATCTGCCCCCAAGGACGGCAGAAATGGCCTAAATACAATTTGCCCCGCAGGGGAGCGACCCTTGCCTAAGGGGTCGCTCCCCAGACATAATTTTTTTTAAAATAAACATTTTTTTTTTATCCCTGGTGTCTAGTGGTTGTCTGCCCCCCTCCCTCCCCCCCCCCCGGGGCAGATGCCCCCATGGGGTCAGAAATGGCTTAAAAATAATTTGACCCCCCAGGGCCGCTCCCCTTATGTGCAAGTATGAATAAAAGAAATAATCCCTGGTGTCTATAGTGGTTTCTGCCCCCCCCCCCCCAGGGGCAGAAATGGCCTAATAATAATTTGGCCCCCCAGGAGCGACTCTTGCTTAAGGGGTCGCTCCCCAAACATAAAACAAAAACAAATACCCCTGGTGTCTAGCGGTTTTCTGCCCCCCACCCACACCCCTACATCAGGAATGAAAGGGGAATCGCTTTCCCTTTCATCCTGACCCCCCCACCACCACAGTGACTTCTCTGAAAATCGCACGCTGACCTTATCAGAGGTCACCTGCTTCCAGCGTGATCCAGGAAGAGAAATGCTTTTGCATTTCTCTTCTGACCGGGAGGTGGGGTGGGAGATACAAGAAAGTAAAGGAAAGGCCTTTACTTTCCTTTCTTGTCTCTCACATCATTTCTGCTGCCCGATCGCGATGCGATTGGGCAGCAGAAATGCCCACTAGACACCAGGGATTTATTTTTTGGCCTCGTCCAGGGCACACGGGAACCGTGTCCCTGGACAAGACCAGCTCGCCCGCAGCACCCTTGGGGTTAAAGATGAGGTAGCTAATGCAGGGAATATCACCAGATTGCGACAGATGCTGGATCAGCCATGTTTTATAATTCTGCAGAGAACACATTTTTTAAGTTTGAAACTAGTTCTCATTTTATGAGATTTTGTGGTTTCTGAGGCCCAATCTGGGTTTACTTTATTTCTAAAGCACTGTTTAATGCTTCTAGAGGCCTTGAATCCGTGAGATGGACATGTGTCTCGAAATATCTGCCAGCATACTGCTGAAGAAGTCAAACATTTTCAGCCATCCACTTAGAACCTGAATTTGGCTTAAGAAGCTTCATTGAGACAATTATCTCCCGCATTCCCTCATACCAGAAGATTTTTGCCTTAGGGAATTCTATGCAGCACATGCTTCAATCATATTTCGAACATTACAGTATAAAGGGTCATTCATGTCTCTGAATACTCAGATATAGGGGCCAGTCCAACTGATTGTTCGCATACTTGCACCTTGTGAGTGTACCATGGAGGCTGAGAGCAATAAGAATTATAATATGTGATGGCATCCCTCTGGTTTGCATGCTGCAGTATCAAATGCAGAGGAATGGAAAGGATTTCTGCGATCATGATGACAGGCTACCGATCTAGTGAGCATGGGGTTAACTACAAAGACTAACACAGGGCTACTGGCCTCCCAGGAGTGCTTTGGTACCACTGCACTAGAATCAAGCTACTAACCTTCAAAGCCTACTATTCTGGAGAAGTATGTAAGTACATAATAGTGAGACTGTGAAAGAATTGTAGTGCATGAACTAGATTGGTGTCATTATCAAGACAGGGATCATGGAAATGGGAAAATCTGTTATTCATCCGCCTCCATTTAGGGCACTGGCAATGACACTGGCAGCACACTTCTAGCACAAACGCAAACACAAGTCAATATCTTCACTTCTACAGGCAATATTATCACTTGATAGCTCGATTTAGAACAAACGTCTGTGGACACTCCAGTGGGTCAGGAGTATAATATTGATGGACTTCAGTGGGCCCTTCAGTACCTGGCTGATTTACAGATCTCTGAATCTGAGGTACTTCTATCACTTAAACAGAAATAAATGGGGTGGTCAGTAGTGTATTGTAATACGCAGGCAAAAACGCCATGGTGACAAAAGTGACACTGCATGAGGTGTATACTTCAAAAAGTAGCTAACATAGATCTCATGTGACTCCTTCCTGAGAGACATAAAATGAAAATGAGCCTTTTCAGAATGTAATCACAAGTATGGGAATGGTGCGGGTAGCCGAAAAACGCATAGCACTAAATCCAGTACAGATTATTATAGCGTGGGGAACAAAGCCAAATCAACCCCACTGGTTTCTAGACTTCGGTTTTGATTTTATGGACACTGCCCAAGAGGCACCTCACTTGTAGTGTTAACAACATTGGATTGCTGGCAAGGTGAGGCAAAACATAAACTCTCAACTTCCACCAAACAGAATTATCTAGAACCTGTTTTCATAGATGATGTCAAGTTTACAGATCAAGATGGGAATAGAGTCCAAACATGAAGATGTCAGGCAGGACTGCCTGCTGAGGGACTACTTTATAGATTAGTGGAGGCTGATATAATCAGAGTATAGGTTTCTGCCAATGCAAATTCAATGGTGTAGAAGATACCCCAGGCGACACTTTTGCCCAGAGAGATATACAATTACATAGTCTGAGAAGTTCAGCTCACCAGAAGAGCAATAGCAGCTGTTAAACGTGCAAAAGAGTAACCTCCCTGAGAAGTAAAGGTTGCTTGATGTTGGAGAGCTGGACCTGGCATTTTTGCTGATAAAAGTTTTGTTGGCCTTAAGATTTTGTGCACCTCTCCACTGCTAACTAGTCCTAAAGTGAATCTGCTCTCTCCCCCATACATATTAAAATTGACTTACAATCTAAACATGTTAAAATTGACTTGCAGCCAACTGGCACATTTAATGTACATGTAAGGCACTAGTAAATTGGTACCACAAGTACTCACGGCCTGTAAATTAAATGCTACTAGTGGGCCCACAGCGCTCATTGTGCTACACACTAAAGTAGCCTTTTTAAACATATCTCAAGCCTGTAATTGCAGCTTTTGTGTGCATTTGTACACTGCCAGTTCGACCTGGCAAAATAAACCTTTTGTCAGGCTTAAACCTTCCTTTTTAATACATATGTCATCGCTAGGGTAGGCCCGAAACTATCAGTAGGGTAGGGTGAACTATATCTAAAAAGTTAGACATGTACTTTTAACTTTTACATGTCCTTGTAGTGAAAAACTTTAATTCCTTTTTCACTACTGCAAGGCCTACCTCTCCCATTGGATAGCACTGGGGTGTCTTATTACATTTCATGAGTGTTAATGTTTAACTGGAAACAGGTGAACATTTCGAGTTTGGTTTCTAAAGAACTGTAATTTAAAAGCATCTTTAATGGTAAAGTCGGATTTTGAGTCACAATTCTGAAAATGCCACTTTTGAAAAGTTATGTAGTAAGAGATACAGGCGTAACCTGTACACCCATGTGGGACCAGGGTATATTTTATAACAATTGACAATGTCCCAAAGGGGATTCACATAAAGGGAAACCACATACAATACATCTGGCATCCAGAGAGCACATCTGAAGTGGGTTGGTCAGACGGGGACATTTGCAACTAAAGCTTTAGATTGTACATCATCACTGCATTGGCCACATGTAATACTCAGACTGTGGGCCTCTTTGCTTTTCTCTAGATTTAAGAGCTGTAAAAAACTTGTAAATTACTTCCGCTCGTGTTTTCAAATTGTCAGAACCTGGATGCAATACATTTTATTAACCCTTTCACTGCCAGGCCTTTCCCCCTCCTGTGCTGAGCCTTTTTTTGGCTGTTTGGGGTAGTTCACACTTAGGCCCTCATAACTTTTTGTCAGCATAAGCTATAAGCACCATATTTGCGTCCATTTTTCCAAGATCCGAGGGATTCTAAAGGGACCCAGAGTTTGTGGGTTCCCCTGGAGGAGACCAAGAAATTAACCAAAATACAGCTAAAATTTGTTTTTATGGGAAAAAATTTGAAAAAAGTGCTACAGAAGAAAGCATGTGTTTTTTCCCCTGCAAATGGCATCAACAAAGGGTTTGCACTGCTAAAATCACCAACTTCCCATATTTCAGGAACAGGCAGACTTTAATCAGAAAACCAATTTTTTCTACACAATTTTGGCATTTTACTGGGACATTCCCCATTTTTACTATTTTTTTTATGCTTTAAGCCTCCTTTCAGTTAGTGACAGAAATAGGTGTGAAACCAATGGTGGATCGCGGACAGCTAAACATTTCTGAAAGGTAGACACAATTTTGAATTCAGCAAGGGGTCACTTGTGTAGATCCTTCAAGATTTTCCTACAAAAGGTAACAGCTGAAATAAACAAATAATTGAAATTGAGATAAAAAAACCACCAATTTCTGTAACTTTTTCCAGCTATGGCAGGCTTTTAAAAGAAATATACCGTTACGTCTGCTGGACTCCTTTGGTTGCAAGGTTATATAGGGCTTGTAGGTTAATCAAGAACCCCTGGTACCCAGAGCCAATAAATGAGCTGCACCTTGCAATGGGTTTTCTTTGAATACTAGGTATACAGCAATTAATTTGGTAAAATATAAAGAGTGGAAAATAGGTATCAAAGAAACTGTTGTATTTCCTAAATGGTCACAAGATAAAGTATTGAGAAGCAGTGGTTATTAGCACATCTCTGAATTCGGGGGTCCCGATACTAGCATGTGAATTACAGGGCATTTCTCAAATAGACTTCTTTCTTACACACTGTCTTACATTTGGAAGGGAAAAATGTAGAGAAAGACACGGAGCAATAACACTTGTTCTGCTATTCTGTGTTCCCCCAAGTCTCCCGAACTAAAAATGGTCCCTCAATTGTGTGGGTAGGCCTAGTGCGCATGTTGGCTCATCAGTCCTTAATAAGTAAACTTATAAGGGGATGCGAATAGGTTGATGAACTTTTTGACTCAAAGTTAAAATGTTCCCACCATAACTCCAGTACATGAGGATCAATGATCAATTAATATCATGAATAATCAATAGCATTAGTAATCAATTGGAGTCATTAATTGTCACACACCATGACCTTTCAGTCATGAATAACCACACCTTTGGTAAAAGTTAGAATATTTATTTCCCTATATTACCAATGCTAAAGTCACGTAAATTAATCTCAAAATCAAATGATGCACATACAGAAGCAACACTGGCTATCCAAATCTGTGAAAGAAACATAATCTAATCAAAGCTTGAACTATTACACATTTTAAGGTTACAGTGCAAATCAATAACAAGAATAATTGCTCAAAAAATATCACATACATTTAGATTCAGAAAATACATCAAACGTTATTCCCTATCGCAGATTTTCATTATTGAGAATCCCTAACTAACACCAGATTAGCATCAGCATGTTGGGCGTCCTGCAAAACAATTTAGCAAACACAAATTTGGAAAACATCTAACCATGGCTCTATCAAAACAGTGCGATTGGTACCTATAAAGGAAAAGCCAATAGGTATAACAAACACATGGGTACAAGAATACCTCTCCTCAATTGGATCGGCAAAACTAAGATAGTCTTTGTCATCAGGACATCAGTCTGGTCAGCAAGGATTCAGGATTCAGCATCAATGTTCAAAAACGCAAAGTCTTTAAGCATTAAAGTTAAGTACGTCTCTCATCAAGACGCACAAAAAAGTATTGACCTTTCGGCCAGCAAGAAAATGGGCAATGGGCTAAATGGCTGCTGCTTCTCAGTTCAGTCCTGTTAAGTTAAATTCCCTAAAACTGTTTCCCAAGTGCCTATTGGTAAAGGGATCGCATGTTCATACTTAGTCCAATAAAACTAAAACTTCAAATCTATGAATTCTACCACTACTCCATTCACATGTTGCTGACTGGCTTCTCTTGCAATGTCCTCATCAGGTAACAATATTGTCGCAGCTTATGCTCAAGTCAGTGTCATCATTGTTCTCCTCCTGAGAAAGTCAGTTTTACACATATTACACTCATAATGTTACATTTAGCAAGAACAGCATCTTCTAGCAATCTGTTCTCATGAGAAAGACTTTTAGCTACGAGCACATTTAGACAATACAGTGGAAAGTCATGGTTAACTCTCTGAACAGTCATTTTATTAACAGTACAGTTTGACTTGAGGCCGTGCAACTAGGCCAAGACCTCCGCTAAGTTAAGGCCTACAATTAACCCCTTCACTGCCAGGCCTTTTCCCCTTCAGGTGACAGGCCTTTTTTCGGCTATTTGGAGAAGTTCACGCTTTGGCTCTCATAACTTTTTGTCCTCATAAGCTACCCATGCCAAATTTGCATCATTTTTTTCCAACATTCTAGGGATTCTAGAAATTAGCCAAAATACAGAAGAAGGCCTGTGATTTTTTTTTTCCTTGAAAAAGGCATCAACAAAGGGTTTGTGGTGCTAAAATCACCAGCTTCCCAGATTTCAGGAACAGGCCGACTTGAACCAGCAAACCCCATTTTTCAACCCAAATTTGGCATTTTACTGGGACATAGCCCATTTTTACTATTTTTTGTGCTTTCAGCCTCCTTCCAGTTAGTGACTGAAATGGGTGTGAAACCAATGATGGATCCCAGAAAGCTAAACATTTCTGAAAAGCAGACAATATTCTGAATTCAGCAAGGGGTAATTTGTCTAGATCCTATAAGGTTTTCCTACAGAAAATAACAGCTGAAATAAAAAAAAGTATTGAAATTGAGGTAAAAAAACAGCCATTTTTCTCAACGTTTTACTCTGTAACGTTTTCCTGCGATGTCAGATTTTTTAAAGCAATATACCATTACGTCTGCTGGACACTTCTGGTTGCAGGGATATATAGGGCTTGTAGGTTCATCAAGAACCCTAGGTACCCAGGACCAATAAATGAGCTGCATCTTGCTGTGGGTTTTCATTCTATACCAGGAATACAGCAATTCATTTGCTGAAATATAAAGAGTGAAAAATAGGTATCAAGAAAATCTTTGTATTTCCAAAATGGGCACAAGATAAGGTGTTGAGAAGCAGTGGTTATTTGAACATCTCTGAATTCCGGGGTGCCCATACTAGCATGTGAATTACAGGGCATTTCTCTAATAGACGTCTTTTTTACACACTGTCTTACATTTGGAAGGAAAAAATTTAGAGAAAGACAAGGGGCAATAACACTTATTTAGCTATTCGGTGTTCCCCCAAGTTTCCCGATAAAAATGGTACCTCACTTGCGTGAGAAGGCCTAATGCTTGAGACAGGACATTGAAACTGTGTTTTTTGCAAAGTGCCTAGCTGTAGATTTTGGCCTCTAGCTCAGCCGGCACCTTTTTCCTTACATTTTGGTGACAGAAAGGTTTGGAACCTGAGAGGAGCCACAAATTTCCTTCCACCCAGTGCTCCTCCAAGTTTCCCATAGGCCCAGCACCTGTGACAGGAAACGTGGGCACATCACATTTTCCCACAGAAACCAGACCTGTTTTTTTGCATGTGCCTAACTGTGGATTTTGGCCTCTATCTCAGCTGGCACCTATGGAAACCTACCAAACCTGCACATTTGTTAAAACTAGACATCTAGGGGAATCCAAGATGGGGTGACTTGTGGGGCTCTCACCAGGTTCTGTTACCCAGAATCCTTTGCAAACCTCAAAATGTTGGCCAAAAAACAGTTTTTCCTCACATTTCGGTGACAGAAAGTTCTGGAATCTCAGAGGAGCCACAAATGTCCTTCCACCCAGCATTCCCCCAAGTCTCCCGATAAAAATTATACCTCACTTGTGTGGGTGGCCCATGTGCCTGCAACAGAAAAATGCCAAAAACCTGTAGAGATTGAGGGGATGGCACAGCGAGTTAATAAGCACATATTTTTCTTTTATACATCTTTAAGCTGACTCTGCTTTGGGGGATCCACACAAGTGAGGTATCATTTTACTGGGGAGACTGAGGGGAACGCTGGGTGGTAGGAAATTTGTGCCAATGTACTTCTGTGATGTTCCAAACACTAAAACTGTGAAAAGAAATGCACTTAGGTTATGTTAAAAAGACCCTCACCCACCAACTAAGTTGGTGGCATGTTTCATCATCGGGGTCCCACCCAAGACACCTAGCGTGTCACGGGTGTGCTGCGACGCCTCATTACTGCAGAGCAGGTTTTGTCATTTTTACCACACATACTAGTTAGATTTGGCACGAGGGTGAGTGATGGTTCAGTAGTACCGATTTTATTAACAAGAGATTTCACAAAAATGAAGTGTTAATTACTGAAAGGCCAAAACACGGAACCAATGACTCACACTAGTGAGCTGTAAAGCTGCCACAAGGCACCAACCGCTTTACAGTCCATTCACACACCTTTCATACATGACATGCGCAAGACCATTCACGCCACCAGCCATGGGCCCAGCACATTACAACACTCGCATAGACAGAAAGCGACACTGAAGGGGCCATCACTTTCATGTGCCCACATGCCTGATACTGCACTCACATCAGCTGATGGGAGTGTGTGGACTGCTGTTTGGCTGGCACCTCCAGCTAAGCGCCACTCCACGCACACTGCCAGCCAAGCGCCACTCCACGCACACTGCCAGCCAAGCGCCACTCCACACACACCGCCAGCCCAAGCGCCACTCCACACAAACGACCAGCCCAAGCGCCACTCCACACACACCGCCAGCCCAAGCGCCACTCCACACACACCGCCAGCCTAAGCGCCACTCCACGCACACCGCCAGCCAAGCGCCACTCCACGCACACCGCCAGCCAAGCGCCGCTCCACGCACACCGCCAGCCAAGCGTCACTCCATGCACACTGCCAGCCAAGCGCCGCTCCATGCACACCATCACTTTTTTTTGTTTTTAAACTAAGGAACCTATAATTATAAATAAGTACGAAACTACAAACACAAAAGCTCTAGCTGAATACCTGACAGTAATGCCAACCGTGAAACTGAACATATGAAAATATAAAACGACAGTTTATGCTCACGGTACTTCCCAGTAATTCTTCTGTGTGTGGTAACTCCTGAAACAGCCAGCCACACACAGCCCAGGCTTTGAAGGACAGTCTGGGCAGTAAATCCAGCTCTCTCTCTGGATACCTCTTAGGGCACAGACTCTAAATTTCTTAGTAGGCAAGTCTTTTTTGGGAGTGGGAGGAATGTGAGCAGGAAAGTGGCGGTCTTTCAATCTAGCCACATCCTCCACCGTTCCTACTCTAGGAACTCTTGCATGTTCCACCACAATAAGGCTCTCTATCACTGACTCCTGAAATTTAACAAATTTCATCCTTGACTCAGGGGAACAATCCTGCAATACAATAAAAGCATTAAAAGTTGCCAAATGAAACAAATGGATGGCCAACTTTTTATACCACACGTAAGACTTACGAAGAACAGTGTAAGGTTCCAACCTTTGATCTACTCCATCAACACCACCCATGTGCTTATTGTAGTCCAAAATGCATGCAGGTTTGAGCACTTCTGCAACCTGACCCCAAACAGTCACAGGGGAAGTACTCTCATCATGGATGGTAGTTAGCATGTACACATCCCTCCTGTCTGCACATTTCAGAGCTAGGAGCTCATTGTTCCGCAAGGCACTGCACTGTCCCCTCTCAAGTTTTTTAGACAAGCTCCCTTTGATAGCCTTTCCGGTTAGAGTGATTGTGCCACAAACAACAGTGTCCACTCTGAACAATTCCTTGAACAACTGAACTCCAGTGTAGAAGTTATTTACATACAAATGGTGACCTTTGTTAAACAGTCGTCTACCAAGTTCCCACACACTTTTCTCACTAACTCCAAAAATGAGCGGACAACCAGGAGGGTCACTACTGGAATCCCTACCAGTGTAGACCCGGGAATTATAAACATATCCTGTACTACTTTCAGACAGCATGTACAATTTTATTTCACACCGTGCCCTCTTGCTAGGAATGTCTTTCCTAAAAACCAAACAACCCTTGAACAGGACCAAAGACTCACCCACACTTATTTCTTTGCCTGGAACATAAACCTCTGAAAAACGATCTACAAAATAAGCAAGGAAAGGCCTGATCTTAAAAAGACGGTCAGAATCAGGGTGATCTAGTGGCAAGGCTGAAGCATTGTCAACAAAACGCAGCATCCGAAGAAAAAGCAAATAGCGATTGCTAGTCATGGTTGCAGGAAATATAGCTGTTGCCATCAAGGGACTTGTTGACCAATAAGAAGCCAGTGACGGCTTCCTTATCAACCCCATCAAAAAAGTGAAACCCAAGAACTTTTTCATCTCTTCCAGATTTGTGGGAATCCACTGGGTAACTCTAGACTAAGTCCTAAGTCTAGCAGCGTTGTCCCTCAAATAGTGCTCTGCATGGAAATTAGTCTACTCAACAACCTCTTCCAAAAATACATTGTCCATAAACTACTCAAAGAAATTGACAGGCAAAACGTTTTCCATATTTACTCTACACCCTGTGAGACCTGTAAAGGCAGGCAACTATGGCTGCTCCATGTTTGGGGCAACCCAGGTGTCAGGTCTTCTAATGGGAAACCTTTCAGCCCCAAGCTGCTGCACTATTGGCACATCAGTGTCCTCCTCTAAAACAGGCCCTTCATCTGCACTCAAAGTGGCTTCCTCATCAGAAGATTCCTCTCTGACAGAAAACTCACTGCCAGAATCTCTCTCTTCCTCCTCTGCCTATGATGCAGAGTCCGTCTCATAATCATGGTCAGAAGATAACTCAAAAAGCATGCAAACAACCTGCTGAGCGGTCACTCTGCGGCTAGCCATGATCCTTTCTAAGAAGTGTGACTTGATAAATGCGCCAACAACAACCAGCACTGTCTAAAATAAGTAGTAAACAAAGTGTGGCTGTATCAAAAGAGTTATGTACTCAAAAACAATACCAATCACTTGCCTGAAAAAGCTAAACTCACCAGCAACTACTCTGCACAGACACCGCAATCACCAATGATATCTAACTAAAAAGAAAAAAGAAAAGCAAATTATAGATAAGACAACACAAATATCATTGTGCACAAATCTAAGGGCAATTTCACACACAATCCTGCATTTAGCATACCACCTACAAACATGTAATTCATGCATGGCAACATTACTCCTTTGGAGTAAATTGTTTTTACTTACCTAAAACATGAAACTACACAAACCACAGGTCGACCACTGCCAACACTTCGAGGACCCACAGCAAAGGAAGCAAAAGCTTTGAACTAGAACAAAAAGAATAAATAAACTGTTATAATCACAAATGTGAAACCTTCGCCAGTTGACAAACACCCACCACCAAAATTTTGAAATTCTCCTAAGAAAATATGCTGATCTGCTCCCGAGGGGGGCAGAAATAGCCAACAGTTGTTTGCCCCCTTTGGGGAGCGACTGTTGCCCAAAGGGTCACCCAAGGGGTCACCCCCCCAAACACAAAAAAACAAATGGAAAAAATCCCTGGTGTGTTTGTCGTTTCTGCCCCCATGGAGGCAGTTGGGCCTGAAAATAATAGTCATATCCAACAGTTATACGTCCCTAAGGGGCCACCCCCAAGAAACAAAAAACACACACACCCACAGATCCCTGGCACCTAGTGGATTTTGACCCCCCCTCGCCACAGGGGGCAGATCGGCCGAAAAGGTGGTGATCTAGCACCGGGATACCGAAATATAGAAAAATATATTGCCCCCAGGGCAGTCACCCTTGCCCAAGGGGTCACTACCCTAAAAATAACATTTCCTAAATCCCTGGTGCCTAGTGGGTTTCGGCCACCCGGGAGGGCCGATCCGCCGAACAAACGGACGATCTAGCCCCGGGGGGGGAACACAGATCCAATATTGCCCCCAGCGGCGCTTCAGAGGTTGAAGGCTAAACATTCGAGAAATGGGCTGAGGCACAAGGAAGATATATAGACTGGCATGGCAGAAGTGGGTTTGATGGTGTGTGGAGAGGGATTTTGATCCTGTTTCAATGGATGTTGCAGAAGTGGTAAATTATTGTCTCTTTTGTTGAGGCCAAATTTGTCAGATAGGACATTAACGTTTATAGATCTGCAATTGCTGCACAACATGTTTTATTGGAAGGTGTTACTGTTGGGCAGAATGTTTTGGTTAAAGGTTTGATGCAAAGTATAAGAGTATCAAAATCATTAGTCTTGAGATACAGTTCTGTTGGGACGTTACTAAGGTGCTTGGTTATTTGGAGAGTTTGGAAGAATTGTCTCAGAAGTTTACTATTTTACTGTGTTTACTTTCTTTCAGAAGGGTTTCTGATGTAAGAGCATTTGATATTAGTTGTAGGATTTTCAGTCTAGAAGGGACGTTTTTATTTGAATAAAAGGGCAAAGACAAGTTCAGAAATCATTTTTTACCCTTATTTTGATAAGCATGAGAGGTTGTGTGTGGCTTGTTGCATTAAAAAGTATGAGATGAGAACTTGTCAATTAAGATCATCTGAGAAGCAGTTATTAATATCTTTTAGGGGTCCTTATAAAACTGTGTCTGCGCCTTTTGCTCGTTGGGTGAAAGAGGTGATGAAGAACGCAGGTGTGGATGTCGGTTTGTTTGGGGCCACATTCTGTGAAAGGTTTCTATTTCGAATGCTTTTATGTTGGAAGGTGCGTTGCAGGATATTTTGAGATGTGCTGATTGGTCAAATTATGCAATTTTCAGGTGGTTTTATTTTAAACCTGTGGTGAATGCTGCTTCTTGTTTATGAGAGAAGCTTTGAACTTGCAATAATGTTAGCCTCTGGTCTTGCTATAAAATGTAGATGTTTCCCAGCTTGATGGTCAGAAAATCTGGGTTTTATTAAAGACACAGAGGCTAATATTATTCCTCCTTTAACCCATACTCTATTGTTAACTTTGTTCTGCTTTTTCATATAGCCTATGAGTAATATAGGAAGCAGTTAGAAGAAGATTGGACCTGACGGGAAGTTTTGTGCTGGATTACAGAAGAGATGTTTTTTAGTCTGTGGTTTATAAATCATGAAGTAAATGAAAATGTATTCTTGTTATGTTTGTAAGTAAGCTAAAAAAGAAAGATGTTGGCTGGGAGTTCTGTCCTCTTGTTGATGTTTAGAATTTTGTAAAAGTTTTATATTCTTTAAAGGAGCTGCTGTGGGAGTGGCATTAAAGAAAGGAGATTGCAATAATATTAGCTTCTGTGTCTTTAATAAAAGCCAGCTTTTCTGAACATCAAACTGGGGGAAATCTACATTTTAATGCACTGAATGTATTACTCAACCTCATTTATATTCATGTACTTTGAATAAGGTATTATGGTGAACTTGAATATAATCATGTCTCATAATCATGTTGTAATTATAACTGAAGATGCACGTATAATCATGTACTTCAAATGTGCATTGAAATGCCATATTAAGTTAGCACAACCAAGGCCTAAAATGTTGATCTTGTGCGTCTAACCTTCAATGTGGAGTTTTGCTCGTGTTGCAGTATTTTTTATTTGCAGGTGCGTTTGTCTCAGTCCTACAGTTAAGGACGAAGGAGACCTAATAAAATGAGATGAAAAGACCCCTGTTTGTGTACCAGGATCCACAAGGCACTCAAGGTCGTCCTGATGTTCGATTCGTGGGATGAGAACATGATGGGAGTCTCCAGTTTCAACTGTGCAAAGAAGATGGAAAACTGCTGGTGTTGATGATGTGGATTTTCTCGGAGGTTCTTTAGACTTATTTCATATTCACCTAGTTAGATGAGGGCAGAGTCCCTTTAGTCTCTGACGAGAGCAGACTCCCTTGAGACTTGAAAGGGTACAGACCTCTCTACTCTTTATCCCTTTGAAGGATTTATGCTACGCAACACCTCTCTATCAGAAATTTTACTGAGATTTCTGCTATGCTGATACTTTCCTATATTTCCATCATTTTCTTTAATTCGTGAGAGACAGTTAGAAATTCCTTTAGCTTAGTTTAGGGGTTTTAGATTAATTTAGCTCCTCCAATGATTAGACAAGAGGATTGTGACTTATATACTGATGACCAAATCTTGTTCCTCATCTTATGCATTGCTGCAACTGAGATTCTTGTATGCCTTATGCTTGTACAATTTATTCTCATTCATTGCTTTACTGCATCTTTGGTGATTTTATAGTTGTATAGCATGTTCTCGAGATTCATTTACATATGTTTGGCCCTTAATGTGTAATAAACGTTTGAACTTTCCTCTCCGTCTTCAGGATTTAAAGTGTGACCAAATAGGATACCCTGTTCATTGATTTGAAGTGTTAATTTTAAATCCCCTTTACCCTGAGACTCCTAAAAAGGTCTGTTGGAAGAAGTGAAGCAAGAATATGGGCCCGAAGGGCCATCAGTTTCTTTCACACTTCTAGACATCCATGGTTTTAGGCCATGTTGGGACTGCTACAAACAAATGTCTGTGACGAATCCCATCACCTGTGCCTATGGTGCATAAGACGTTTCACTGGGACCATTCCAAGTTACGCTCCACATCCAAGGTTTGATTCTGTTCCCATTCTTGTGTTCAACTGAGCCGCTCCAGAGGCCATTCTTCATTATGCCCCAAATCTTCAGGTAAGCCAAAGAAACACAAAAAAATTGAAGCAGGATTCTGCTCTCATGCCACTCATTTGCCACAACAAGCGTGGGGGCTGTAAGGGCACCATTCTTCTCGAAATCACTCCTGACGTTGGCTAACTTTGGAGCCAGTCTTGCAGCTGATTCTGAGACAACTTGCTTCTGTTGGACCTCAGCAACGCCGCATCCGATCAAACAGTTTTGCACAGCCTTGCTCTGGTGCCATGACTTATGCCAGCCCCGGCACTTCAGTGCCCATGTCACCAATGCCAAAGGAGGTGGCCCTGATAGTTCTCTTTGATGCTGAGTCACCGTAGGTCTGACCTCGACTGAACTCATGCCAGAATCTAGTTAAGCTCTACTTCCTTTCAATCATGTTGGACAGGTGGGTTCTCCAAACTACCCTTCTTTCTTTCCTTCGGCAGTCTTCACCGCCCCCCCCAAGTGACTGACGGAGGACCATCTCTCTGTAAGTCTTTTTGGCCAAAGGGGTTGTTGACAAGGTGTCAGGGCTGGAAGTAAGATGTGGTTGTTATTTATGCTACTTTTCAGTGTTCGAGAGGGATGGAGGCCTACAGTCTAATCTAGATCTGTGCTCTATCAGCACATTTCTTGGGAAGGAGAAATTCAAAATTCTCACTCTGGCTCAAGTCTTTTCTGCCCTTGACCCTGGTTACTGGATGGTGGCGCTAGACCTGCATGATGCCTATTTCCATACACCTGTCCTGCCTGCCCGTTGGGGTTACCTGTGGTTCGTGTTGGGACAGGAGAATTTTCAATTAACTGTGCTCCCTTTTGTCATAAGCACCTCGGATGTTCACAAAAGTGAAGGCGGTGGTGGCAGCTCATCTTATGAGGTCAGTGGTGCCAGTCTTTCCCTACCTGGATGTTGAAGGACAGCTCACTCCAGGTAGACATCCACCGCCTCCTGACTACTGTGAACCTCATGTCATCTTTGTGGTTGACTATTAACGAATCAAACTGACTCATGCTCAGAAGCTCCTTTTCAAATGAGCCATTCTGGAAATGGTTTGGTTATGTGCCTTTCCCTCAGGAAAGAGAGTCCAGGACATACAGGCTATGATCACAACCTTTCCACCTCAGTCCTGAATTTGAGTGAGGTCAACTCTGAGGCTGCTGAGACTGATGGCCTACTGCATCCTGCTAGTTGAGCACATCAAGTGGCATATACAGACTCGGTAGTGGGATTTGAAATCCTAGTAGGCCAAACATCAAGGGGACGTTTGTGACCATTTTCAGATTTCAGAGGAGAGTTCAAAAGAAATGCTCAGAAGCTCCTTTTCAAATGAGCCATTCTGGAAATGGTTTGGTTATGTGCCTTTCCCTCAGGAAGAGAGTCCAGGACATACAGGCTATGATCACAACCTTTCCACCTCAGTCCTGAATTTGAGTGAGGTCAACTCTGAGGCTGCTGAGACTGATGGCCTACTGCATCCTGCTAGTTGAGCACATCAAGTGGCATATAGAGACTCGGTAGTGGGATTTGAAATTTTCAGATTTCAGAGGAGATTTCAAAAGACCTGCAGTGGTGGTTGCTGGACCACAATTGGGTCATCAGCAGACCTCTCTCCTTTCCCCCACCCAGAGCCGGTAGTGGTGACCGATGCTTTGCGTTTTGATTCGGGTGACAATCTGGGAGAGGAGATCACAGGCCTCCGGTCTCAGGCGGAGTCTGAGTTCCATCTCAACCTTTTGAAGCTGAAGGCTATTTACTTGATGTTGAAATCCTTCCTTCCACCTATCAAGGTGAGGATGGTACAGGTGCTCAAAGACAACAGCACCAATATGTGGCATTACAACAAACAGGACGTGGGGAGGTCACAGACCCTGTGCCAGAAGGTCTTGCACCTCTGAAAATGGCTGGGCCACCAAGGGATTTTCCTGGTGGTGGATCACCTGGCAGGATCATTGAAAGCCAGGGCAGACAAACTCAGACATCAGTGCCAATTGGACCATGAAAGGCACACAAACAGGTGACACACGTTTTTTGGGGCAAATGGCGTGGACCTGGTCTCGATCTGTTCACCGTCTCGGAGAAAATGCAATGTCAGCAACTGTGCACATTGGAGTTTCCAGCTCCTGTCAAGTTCTCAAGAAGATCAGGACCGACTGGGCCCAAGTCACCCTACTGGCTCATGTGTTGTGGAGGGGGGTGAATACCCCAATGTGCCATCCCTGAGAGTGGGAAGAAAGCCCTCTAGACACCAGGGAAATGTAAAAAAATATATATATATAGGTGTGGGGGCTGCCCACAATGGGCATGGCTATGATGGCCTTACTCCAGAAAGGCACAATCAGTCTTTTTGTTCCCCCTCAGGGCAGACAGGGGTGACTACCCCTAAAATATTTCTCCCTCCAAGGTGTAGAAAGCCCAATAGACAGGAGGGAGAGAAGCACCAGGAGAAAAAATAAAGATGTTGGGACTGCCCACCATGGGCCTAGCGATGCTCCCACCCCAAAAAAGGACTCTGTAGTCTTTCTGCCCCTCCTGGGGGGCAGAGTTACCTCCAATGTGTCCTCGCTAGACACCAGGGACAGCATTTATGCAGTATTTTTGGCAGAGCAGCACTGCAAGATGCCTGGGCATGACCCTATGCTGTCCCCTCCAGTAGACTCAAAATGGTGGCAAACCAAATAAAAGGAGGGGTGACTCACCCTGGCATTGAGCCATACCCTCATCCCAGAAGGGGCAATAGTGTTTTTCTGCCCTCCCGGAGGCAGATAGAAAGTTTGTGCCATTGGGTAGGTTGCCCCAAATCTACCCCCTTGGGGGGTAGAAAGCCCAGTGAACACAAGGAGTTGTGTATTTGGGACAAAAGAAAGGGCACAGGTATCACACTGCAGTACTCCCATCCCAAATGGGACAAACCAGTATTTTGGCCTTACCAAAGAACAGAGAGAGGGGGTTTGCCCCCATATTGCCCCTGGAGGCAAAAAGCTCACTGGAAGACAGGACTATTTTTTTTAAATAAAATAATTTGGCAGAGTTTGGCCCTTCCTGACATCCTACATTCAAGCAAGAGGACATTTGATTCTTTTGGGTGTTGTTTGTATGCACTGCCCAGTAGAGTGGGGCTAAATCCCAATATTATCCCACTTGCCAGGGTGAATGGCTGCATGTGGTGGGCTTGTGTAGGCCTCTACCTGGAGAAAACTACTAGACTCCAAACATTTTGGAAAACTAGACACCGAGGGGAGTCCAGGGTGGTATGCCTTGCCTGGATCCCATGACGTTTTCTTACCCACAATGCTCTTCATTCCTTAAACCCTGCTCAAGATCATGCATTTCCTTGCCCTTTAATGATGTAAACTTCGATAATACATAGGGATCCACAAAATTCCTACGTTCCAGCATTTCCTCACTTGTTCTGAATAAAAACATTACTCATCTTACATTGGTGGGCTGTGTCCACGGCAGGAAAAGCCACAAAATATAATGTGGAAACATCTACATTTCCTGCAAAAAAACGAACCTAATTTGTCAATGGGGTAGCTGCATTAACTGGCACAAACTTACACCCTCAGCGGCAGAGAGGCAGCCAGGTGCAAAGGCCAACACAGCGTCGGGCTCCCAATGCAAGTCAATGGGGGAGATCAATTTTGGAAAAAAAGCTGCAGGCTCGGCCAGGAGGCTGAATGAAGAAAACCCAAAGCTGCCCAGGTAAGTTCTGATGCTAGCGGATGTAGTTACACCAACGGTCCAGCTCTCCAAAACCCAGACGCTCCGGGTGCAGGGGTGTCCTTTGACATCTGGAATAGCGTAATGGGCAGGTCTCGGTCAGGGGAAGTTTTTAATTTGAGGATGCAGGCTTTGAGGCAGAGTCAAGCAGGGGTCAGCCCAAAGTGGAATCTGACTGAGAATTGCCGGGGAACCTTCGCAGGACCGGTGGGTCACTTGACATCTGGCCGTGGGCGTCGGGTGCACAGGTCCCGAGGCGTTTATACGGTTCCTTAGGGCAGAGTTGTTTTCTTTTAAAGTTGATTTCTTCTTGAACAGGTTCGCTGTTCTCGGGAGATCTTGGTCTTTGTCGAAGGTAGGTAGTCCTCCCAAAGCGTTGGAGGTCGTTGGGCTGACGGACGAATCCTCTTTTGGTGCAGGATCCTGCAAGGCTGCAGACAGGCCGGTAGAGCTATGGCCAAGTCAGTTGGTGTCTGCAGCCTTCTCTGCTGATGCAACTGTGTAGCGTCCTGTTTTTCTTAGGCCATCACGAATCTGTGTTCTAGGATTTGGAGTTGCCACCTAAATACTTAATTTAGGGGTGTTAGGAGGAGTGCCAGGTGGTAGCCAATGGGCTACTCACCTTTAGGGTGACTACACCCTTTTTTATGACCTCTTCCATTGGGAAGCGGATATAACCCTAACCCTAGTGGCCTAATTCCTTCCAAACAAGATAGAGAGATGTAAAAAGTAGTGTCCACGTCAGCTTGTCCTAATTTAACTAATTTTCCTGCCTGTGCTGGTGTAAAAAGTGGGGTCAGGACAGGTGGCTGGTCATCTCCACCATCTGGAGAGACCTGGATCACATTACAAAGGGGGAAAGGCCTTTGAAGCTACCCACCCCGGAATGTTCATCCTGCCTGGGAAAGGAGGTAACACCTCTGCATAGTGCAGACTTCTGTCTCTGGGCCTTAAGAGCACTGGCTCTCACAGTGGGTCCCAGAAACACGGCTGTGGTGCCTGAAATGGTCATAGCCAGTCAGTCAACACATTAGTAGCTGGTAGGTTTTCTGGGGACACCTCTAAGGTGCCCTCTGTCTGCATTTTTTAATAAATCCATCACTGGGGTCAGCAAGGGTTTATTATTCTGAGATGTTTGATACCAAACATCCAGGATTCAGAGAACCCATCATGTAGCTGGGGACTCGTAATGACCAGTGTCCAGCACATGCATTTAAAAAGGCTTCCTTGTACACTTTCTAAGTCTGAGAATTGACAAAGACATAGCAGGGGCATGTCTGCTCATGCAGAAATGCCCTTACATGTAATATAATGCACTCTGCCTTAGGGCTGTAAGGCCTGCTAGAGGGGTGACACATATAATGCAAGCAGTGTGTAGGGCACATGGCACACAGGTTGTGTGCCATGTCATGTTTTCAATTAAGGAAGCACCTTGTCAAGCAACCTGCAATGGCAGTCTGTGGTGCTGGGTCCCTCAGAGTGGCACAGATTGTGCTGTAGCTCTGAGGGGCCCTTTTCAGTACACATGCCCTAGGTACCAAGGGTACTATTTACTAGGGACTTACAGGGTGCTGAAGGGCCTGGTCACTTGGGGATCAAGGGACCAAGTGTCCTGTTTTAGGAAAGGAACACTGGCACTGGGGACCTGGTTATCAGGCACCTAGTGCACTTCAGTCAAAGTTGCATCTAAAACCAGGCAAAAAGTGTGTCTGGGCTGGGTACTGCAACCAGAATCCAGCTCTCTTCAGTGGTGTGCTTCTTGTGAACTCTATAATATTTCCCTACTGACAATGCCCTGCAAATCTCAAACTAAGCCTAAAATCACAACTTTTCCTTGTATTTTTGTGATGGGAATTTCCAGAATCTGAGAGATGATCAAAATTCCATTCACCCTGCATTCCCCCAGTTCTTGCAATAAAATCACTACCCCAGTTATGTGACTGGTTGTGTCCTAATACAGTGAAATTAACAGATCAAACAAGGGTCAATGGAAGGACCTCACAATTGCTCTTGGTTTGATCCGTTCCTGTCACTGGTACTAGGTCCAGCCACACAAGTGGGGCAGTGTTTTTATCGGCACAAGTGGAGTAACGCTGGGAGGTAGAAATGTTGTGGATTCCTGCACATTCTGGAAGTTTCCATTACAGAAATGGAAGGAAAATGTGTGATTTCAGACAAAGTTTGAGGTTTTCAAGGCATTGTAAGAAAACCTCATGGGATTCACGCAAGGCACACCACCCTGGAATCCACTGATTGTCGATTTTTAAAAAAATATATGTGGTTCATAGGTTTGCATGGGTGGCACCACAGCACTGCCTCAAATACTGCAACTACTCCTATTGCTTAGTTCTCAACATATCGTCTTTTGGCCCACCAACACAAGTGGGTTGCTGTTCTTATCAAGAAACGTATGGGAACTCAGAGTGATAGGAACTTTGTGGCTCCTTGCAGATTCCAGAACTTTCCATCACGGAAATGTGAGGAAAATGTGTGCTTCTTATCAAAGTATGATGTTTGCAAGGATTCCAGACATTTTCCTCACACAAATGTATGTTTTTAGTTTAAGTTTGAGGTTTGCGAAGGCTTCTGGGTAAAGTTACCTGGTGAGAGACATGCATGTCATGCACACCTGAACTTCCCTGGTTTCTAGTTTTCAGAAATGGGCAGGTCCCAAAACAGGGTCCATTTTCCTTGCAAAAATGTGATTACTATGTTGCGTTTGGGGCCCTTTTCTGCCCAGGTACTAGGCCCACTCACACAAGTGAGGTAGCATTTTCATTAGACGTCTTGGGGGAGTGCTTTATGATAGGAAATTAGTTGCTCTCTGCAGACTGCAGAAGTTTCCATCTTTGAAATGTGAGGAAAACTTATGTTTCTTACTAAAGTTTGAGGTTTCAGGGGTTTCTGGGTAAAAGTACTTAGTGCGAGCCTCGCAAGCCACTCACCCCTCCCTCATTGTGTAGTTTTAAAAAACATGCAAGTTTGCTAGGTTTCCCCTGGTGCCAACTGACCCAGTGCCCAAAATCCACAGCTACCCACATTGTAAAAAAGGGTGTATTTCCAGTGCAAAAATGTGATAAGTCTATATTTTGTTTGGGGCCCTTTACTGTCACAGGCACTAGGTCTTTCAACACAAGTGTTGTAGCATTTTTATAAGCTTAGGGGAAGGCTTGGTAGTAGGAAATGTGGGGCTCCCTACAGATTGCAGATGTTTTCCTCACAGAAATGTGTGGAAAATGTGTGCATTTAGTCAAAGTTCGAGGTTTACAAAGGCTTCTGGGTAAACTTAATTGGTGAGACCACACAAGTCAACATACTCTGGACTCGTCTAGTTTTTAAAAATGTACAGGTTTCCTAGGTTTTTCTAGGTGCCGGCTAAGCTAGGGCCCAAGATCTACAGCTACTCACATTGGGAAAAAAGAGCCAGTTTTTAGTGGAAAAAAGTGTTGTGTCCATGTTGTGTTCTGGCCTATTTCCTAAGGCAGGCACTAGGCCTACCCAGACACGTGAAGCACCATTTTTATCAGACATGTGGGAACATAGAATAGTAGAACATTTGTTATTACCAACTGGATTTCCCTACATTTCTCCCTTTTAAATATAAGCCAATGTGTAAGAAAGAAGGGGATTATGAAAAATGACCCTCTAAAGCACATGCTAGTTTGGATCCCCATAAATTCATAGATGTAGAAATAACCGCTGCTTCCGCACTGTATATTTTGTGCCCATTTCAGAAATACATAGGTTTCCTTGATACCCATTTTTACGCTACATATTTCACTATGTGAGCTGGCCTATACTCTGTACACAATGTAAAAGCATTTATAGTGTAGGTCTGCTGTTGGCTCTGAATACCTCAGGTTCTTGGAGAAGCCACAAGCCTTATAAGCCCACAGCCAGAATGGTCTAGCAGACGTAATGGTATATTGCTTTTGTAAATTGTCCATCGTGACAGAAAGTTCGGAGGAAAATATCACAAATGGCATTATCTCTTCTCTTTTTCAATATTTATTTCATGAGTGAGTCTGTTTCTTTCAGAAAACCCTGAGGGATCTGTACATGTGATCCCCTGCTGAATTTGGAATTTTCTGCTTTTCAGAAGTCTATAGCTTTTCCTGAATCACCATGGGTTTCACACTGATTTCCTCCACAAACAAGAAGCCAATTGAAGATCAGAAAACTTGAAAAATGGGCTAACTCTCTGAAAAATATCGAAACTGAGGAAAAAATATAGGCGGTCATTCTGACTGAGGCGGGCGGCGGTCACCGCCCGCCATGCGGTCACCGCCGAATGACCGCCCTGCGGTCAAAAGACCGCGGCGGCCATTCCAACTTTCCCGCTGGGCCGGCGGGCGCCCTCCAAAAGAGCGCCCGCCGGCCCAGCGGGAAAGCCCCTGCAACAATGAAGCCGGCTCCGAATGGAGCCGGCGGAGTTGCAGGGGTGCGACGGGTGCAGTGGCACCCGTCGCGATTTTCACTGTCTGCTAAGCAGACAGTGAAAATCTTTGTGGGGCCCTGTTAGGGGGCCCCTGCACTGCCCATGCCAGTGCCATGGGCAGTGCAGGGGCCCCCAGGGGCCCCACGGCACCCGTTTCCGCCAGCCTGGTTCTGGCGGTGAAAACCGCCAGAAACAGGCTGGCGCGAAGGGGGTCGGAATCCCCATGGCGGCGCTGCAAGCAGCGCCGTCATGGAGGATTCCCTGGGCCAGGGGAAAACCGGCGGGAAACCGCCGGTTCCCCTTTTCTGACCGCGGCTTTACCGCCGCAGTCAGAATAGCCCAGGATGCACCGCCAGCCTGTTGGCGGTGCTTCCGCTGCCCTCCGCCCTGGCGGTCAGAGACCGCCAGGGTTGGAATGAGGGCCATAGTTTTTTTGTTTTTAGTCAGGTCTGCGTGTTACTGAAAGTTGGGAAGACTATGACTCTAGCTCAGCAAGTCTTTCATTGACACTGTTTTTAGGAAATAAAACTTTTATCGGCAGCACCATTTTCCTATTTTTCCTAAAAATAAAAAAAAACTCACATTTAGCCATATTGTGCCTATATTTCTTTCAGTCTCAAGTGATGGAATCCAGAAACCCTGGGTACTTTAGAATCCCCAGGATGTTGGAAACAAGGACACAAATTTGGCGTGGATACTTTATGTGGACTATGGAAGTTTTACTTCAGATGTAATTCTACAGGTATTGTGATTTTATTTCTTGACTTACAGTGCCTGTAAACTAAGCAATACTGAAAAAAATCAATGTAGGTCTTTGAGAAGATGTTCCCCAGGTCGTTTCAGGTAACTTTGATAATCACTTTTAAACTTGTCAATTCAGTATATTAATGAACACCACCATTATGAAGCAGAGCACTGATGCATGTGACTTACCTTTAAATACATGTTGCCTAGCAACCACTGGAAAATGTTCGGTACTGAGATTTGCTGATTTTTGCTTAGCACCATTCTGCGTTGATATGAATGGGTAAACATGTTTCCAGTACCATGCTACATTTTGTTGGGCTACCCACAATCATCACTTTGTGACATGAAATTGATGTTGTAGGCTTTTACATTGCCATCCTTTGTCAAAATTGTTCTTATGCTTTACACTAGTTAATTAAACTCAGAATGCATCAAGGCCTTCAAACACTAAAAGTTTACCGTTAAGTTTTCATGTAATTCATACAACCCTTAAACAGCTCTTCAGCCAGACCCCTGGGGAGAACATGTGTTGGCTGCATAAACATGTATTCAAGGAACTCTATAGCGAGTGTCGTAATTATTTTAATTTTCCTCCAATATGACTACTCTGGGTTATTGGGTTATACACAATTGAATCATTTATTTGCACCTATTACAATTCCAATTCTTAGCAAAATAAGGGACAGTACCTGCTCTGTTTATTCCGGTGAAGAACTTAAAAGCATGGACAAAATATCACTAGTTGGAGTACCAATAGTTATATTGAACAAACTTCGAAACAACTTTCAGACAAAAATGGACAGATTACCAAAAGATTCACCTTTTGAATTGAAAGAATGAAAAGCTATGTGATTAGGACTGACGTTTTTGTCTTCCTCCAAACACAATTCTTGTTGTTCCAAACTTTTATTAATTTCCTAAAGTACATCTCTCACTCAAAGGCAGCAGTATTCATGTCAGCATTGGGTGTCTCATTGAGAAGCTGCTGATTTATGTCATCAACTTCTCATTTCAGTGTGTGATGGGATTACCCTTTTGTGTCAGGTACTCAAAGTTGATGGTGAACAGGCTTAACTGCCTTGGAAACTCTAATATAAGCTGGTAAAATTGGACGTGACCATGTTATACTGTAGCATATTCAACATGAGGATGTGAGGAAACTGCAAAATACGTCTTACAGGACGGAGTGGTATCTTACTATCAAGATAGTGAGATACTAATCAGATTGATGACTTTTATGCATGCTCATAATTCACATCCGAAAATTAGTAAGGCTTGCTTGGTAAGGGGCGTTATTAAGGACCAGAAGGATTTGATCTAAAATTAGTTTCAGAATCGAGGCTTGTAGCATGCAGAACCATTTTATTTATATAAAAATATGTTTTTCCTCTGCCTACAATTGTGCTATCATAATACAAATGGATTATTAAATATATACAATAATAATGAGATAGATTATTCTAAGATTAGATTTATAACCACTTACAGAAAAGGCAGCAATGAATGTGCTCATTTAAAGACGGACTGGAGTCTCGACAGTTTATACTCTGATTTACAGGCCTGTGCGGGACTGAGACCTTCGACCACCTACAAGAATTCCTAATTAATGGCTAATTTGATTTATACGAGTAATTTTCCACTCTAAAAAGTGCCAATCGGATCCAAACATCTAACGTAGGTTTCCTTATCTACATGAATTGCTACACCTGCCGTTTTCGTATTATCAGACTGAAACAATGTGCTCAATCCTGATATGAAAATAATATTTAATATTAAAACTAATAATAATACTAATAATAATAATAATGTGTTTTATTGATTGCATAGATTGCTTTTTTGGCTTATGTCGTGATTTCCCCTTGCCATTTCATTTTTGATTTCAGTACTATACACCCTCTAAAGATTACCTTTTTGTGTCACATGTATGGCTAGCAAAAATGTGGACACCTGCACTACATTTTACATCGTTATCGCCCTGGTGGTCTGAACATAGTATAGTTTCTCTAGATCAATAATAATGTATGTAGGTGATGATAGAGTGGCTGCTCAGACAAATGGGAGACAAATGGCTTCCGAAAAAAGATTCAGTTAATGACTAGGCGTTCTGTAGTATCTTGTGAATTTTGAGGAGTAGGTTTGTGGTAAATGTTTTAATATGTATCAGAAAAATATATATTTTGTTATGGTATTGTGAATTTAACAATAGTACCCTTATACAATCATAAACAATGAGTACAAAGTTGAATGATTACATTTTTAATCAGACTTTTGAGGCTTTTAGTTTCCTTTACTGCTTTACCTTGTGTTAATGCTTTTATGTATTTTAAAATATTATAACTGTTAACTCTTAATAATAATTGAAACCAAAACTTAATTGGACACCAAATGTATTTACAGTCATAAATAATGCATTGATTTTGTATGACAATAGCAGGAGGTGGAATTATTTAGCTGTGCTACTAACAAGTGGTGCGGGAATGGTCTGTATAATTGAGTATACCAGGATGGCTGAAAGGCCTATGGACCCCTCCAGAGCTTTCGACCCATATAAAAAGCCTAGGAATATAGCTTAACAGCTTCCTGGTGATTGAAGCACAGGTAAAACATGGACCTGTTCATGCTTTGCCCTGTTGAGAACACTGCGGAAAATTCTGAATCCCCTCCCTTTTCCATCTAGAAGAATCGTTGTCCAGGCACTAATATTGTCACCCTTGGAATCTCCTTATATTCGGGCTCATATAAAACAGTTCTAAATAGATTCCAAGAGGTCCAAAATGCTGCATCCAGAACAGTTTTTTAAGATGCCAAAGCGTGCCTTAGTCAAAGAGGACTTGGCATCTTCGCAATGGCTTCCTGTGGAGAAGAGATTAAAATTAAAGATGCTGTGTATCACCCATAGGGCAGTCAGTCACAGAGGACCCAATATGATTAGGGATCTTCTCACTCCCTATACCCCCAAGATGACATTAAGATCCTCTAATAGAGGTGTGCTGAAGGTCCATTGCATCCAAAAGCCCATACAATTAGCAATGCGTGTTAAAAGCAAAAAGAATATCAGCACCCTTTCATAACAGACCTCTATGGATGCACATTTACTATTATTTTTTTGTGTGGGCAATTATGCATTCAGTCAATGGTAATGCTGGATAAAAATCACAACTTTTCCAGGAGTACCTTTGGAAATCTGCAACTGGCACAACTTTTCTGGAGAAATCTTGGGATGGTTTGCGAATCAGAAGAAAGTTTAAACGTATACTTATGGTGAGCTATAAATCTCCATGCATACTTTTTGTACTTTTGTTTGCTAATCAGGACCTTCTACTGCAGTGCATTTCGGTGCAAAATTCGGACTGGGTCAGCATTCTCATTTCAAAAAACCTCTGTTAGAAATGGGGTTTTTGGTTGTCAGTCAGGTTACCCTCTGTCCAAGCAAGAACCCTCACTCTAGTCAGGGTAAGTCACACACAATCCAAAATTATCCTGTGCCCACCTTCTGGTAGCTTGGCACGAGCAGTCAGGCTTAACTTAGAAGGCAATGTGTAAAGTATTTGTGCAATAAATCATACAATAACACAATATAGCACCACAAAAATACACCACACAGTGTTTAGAAAAATATATAATATTTATCAGGATAATTGTAGGTCAAAACGAATGAAGATGCAATGTGAAATTGTAGAGATATCACTGAAAAGTGATATAAAGTATCTTAAGTCTTTAAAAAACAAACAAAGGGCCTGATTCTAACTTTGGAGGACGGTGTTAAACCGTCCCAAAAGTGGCGGATATACCACCTACCGTATTACGAGTTCCATAGGATATAATGGACTCGTAATACGATAGGTGGTATATCCGCCACTTTTGGGACGGTTTAACACCGTCCTCCAAAGTTAGAATCAGGCCCAAAGTCTCTTTCAAGCACTAAGTACCTGGCTTAAAGTGGAAAATCTCTGCAAAGGGCCGCAGAAGAAGAGATACGTGGAAAAATGGTGTGTGCGTCGATTTCTCCCCTGCACACACGGACTTGCGTAGTTATTTTTCACGCGGGGAAGTCGTGCGTCGTTTTCCGGCACGCAGACAGTCTCTTTCTGTGGGTCGCAGGATTACCAGATGTCCCGGGGTCTGTGTGTGGATTCTTTGGCTTGTTTTCCGGCTGCGCGTCGTTCTGGGAGGCTGTGCGTGGAATTCTCGTTCTCACTGCAGGCGTCGCGTCGATTTTCCCTCTGGAAGTCGGGCGGCGTTGTCCTTGCGAGGCCGTGCGTCGAAGTTCCGGTCGCCCCGAAGCTGTCGCGTCGATCAGCGTCAGTGTGTCCCGCAATTTTCTCGCCGCAGAGCAAGCTGTGCGTCGAAACTTTCAGCGCACGAAGAGTCCAAATGAAAAAGAGAAGTATTTTTGGTCCTGAGACTTCAGGGAACAGGAGGCAAGCTCTATCCAAGCCCTTAGAGAGCACTTTCACAGCCAGACAAGAGTTCAGCAAGGCAGCAGGACAACAGCAAGGCAGCAGTCCTTTGTAGAAAGCAGTCAGGTGAGTCCTTTAGGCAGCCAGGCAGTTCTTCTTGGCAGGATGCAGGTTCTGGTTCAGGTTTCTTCTCCAGCAAGTGTATGATGAGGTAGGGCAGAGGCCCTGTTTTATACCCAAATGTGTCTTTGAAGTGGGGGAGACTTCAAAGAGTGGCTAAGAAGTGCACCAGGTCCCCTTTCAGTTCAATCCTCTCTGCCAGGGTCCCAGTAGGGGGTGCGGCAGTCCTTTGTGTGAGAGCAGGCCCTCCACCCTCCCAGCCCAGGAAGACCCATTCAAAATGCAGATGTATGCAAGTGAGGCTGAGTACCCTGTGTTTTGGGGGTGTCTGAGTGAATGCACAAGGAGCTGTCAACCAAGCCCAGCCAGACGTGGATTGTAAGGCACAGAAAGATTTAAGTGCAAAGAAATGCTCACTTTCTAAAAGTGGCATTTCTAGAATAGTAATATTAAATCCAACTTCACCGGTCAGCAGGATTTGGTATTACCATTCTGGCCATACTAAATATGACCTTCGTACTCCTTTCAGATCAGCAGCTAAGACTTCAATACTGTATGAGGGCAGCCCCAATGTTAGCCTATGAAGGGAGCAGGCCTCACAGTAGTGCAAAAACGAATTTAGGAGTTTTACACTACCAGGACATGTAAACTACACATGTCCTGCCTTTCACCCACACAGCACCCTGCTCTAGGGGTTACCTAGGGCACAAATTAGAGGTGACGTATATGTGGAGAAAGGGGAGCTTTAGGCTTGGCAAGTACTTTTAAATTCCAAGTCGAGGTGACAGTGAAACTGCACACACGGACCTTGCAATAGCAGGCCTGAGACAAGGTAATGGGGCTACTTAAGTGGGTGGCACAACCAGTGCTGCAGGCCCACTAGTAGCATTTAATCTACAGGCCCATGGCACATATAGTGTACATTACTAGGGACTTATAAGTAAATTAAATAGTCCAATCAGGTATGATCCAAGGTTACCATGTTTAAAGGGAGAGAGCATATGCACTTTAGCACTGGTTAGCAGTGGTAAAGTGCGCAGAGTCTAAAAGCCAGCAAAACAGAGTCCAAAAAGTGGAGGGAGGCAGGCAAAAAGTTAGGGGTGACCACCCTAAGGCATGTCAGGTCTAACATGTGTCCCCCCCAGCTGAAAGTGGGGAGAGCTACCCGACCTCCTGGGAGCTCTCATCGCTAAGGCGGAAGTATCTGGAGAGACCATCAGCATTGGCGTGGTCAACCCCTGGGCGATGCTCCACCGTAAAGTCCATCCCCTGTAGGGAAATGGACCACCTCAAGAGTTTGGGATTCTCACCTCTCATCTGCATGAGCCATCTGAGGGGCCTTTGGTTGGTCTGAACCCGGACGTGAGTCCCAAACAGGTAGGGTCTTAGCTTCTTCAGTGCCCAGACCACAGCAAATGCTTCTCTCTCAATAGCACTCCACCTTTGTTCCCGTGGTAATAGTCTTCTGCTAATAAAGACTACTGGTTGGTCTGAGCCCTCCTCATTTAGCTGTGCTAGAACAGCCCCTATGCCATGCTCTGAAGCGTCTGTCTGCACAATAAATTCCTGGGAGTAGTCAGGGGCCTTGAGCACGGGGGCCGTGCACATGGCTTCCTTCAGAGAATCAAAGGCTTTCTGACAAGCCTCTGTCCAATTCACCAACCTAGGTTGTTTCTTGGAAGTGAGTTCTGTCAAGGGGGACACAATGGTACCATAGCCCTTGACGAATCTGCGGTAGTATCCAGTGAGGCCCACAAAGGCTCTCACCTCAGTCTGTGTTCTAGGTGGTTGCCAGGCCTTGATAGTTTCAATCTTGGCCTGGAGTGGCTGCACCTTGCCACCACCTACTAGGTGTCCCAAGTACACCACGGAACCCTGCCCAATCTGGCACTTACTAGCCTTGATAGTCAGGCCTGCCTGTTGCAGAGCCTGAAGCACCTCCTTGAGGTGGAGCAGGTGTTCCTCCCAGCTGGAACTGTAGACAGCTATGTCATCCAGGTAAGCTGCACAGTAGGCATCTTTACCAGCTAGGACCCCGTTAACCAACCATTGGAAGGTAGCGGGGCAATTTTTCAGTCCAAATGGCATCACCCGGAATTGGTAATGGCCATCAGGGGGGGGAATGCTGATCTTTCTTTAGCCCCCTCAGTCAGGCTGATCTGCCAGTACCCTGAAATATGATCGAACGTACTCAGGAACTTGGCAGCACCGAGTCTGTCAACGAGCTCATCAGCTCGGGTGATGGGGTGAGCATCAGTCCGGGTGACTGAGTTGAGACCCCGGTAGTCCACACAGAACCGGAGTTCTGGCTTCGCACCTGGGACAGTAGCCTTAGGAACCAATACCACAGGGCTGGCCCAAGGACTACTGGATTTCTCAATAACCCCTTAAGTCAACATCTTGGAGACCTCCTCCTTGATGCTGGCTTTCACCATATCCGACAACCTGTAAATTTTGTTCTTCACAGGGGGACTGTCACCTGTGTCAATGTCATGAACACAGAGGTGGGTTAGTCCAGGAGTAAGGGAGAACAGGGGGGAGAACTGCTCTAACAGCTCATAGCAGTCTCCTCTCTGGGTCAGAGTCAGGGAGTCAGAGAGAATGACACCCCCCACTGACCCATCCCCTTCCTTGACAGCGAGGAGGTCGGGGAGAGGTTCACTCTCCTCTTCCATGCCCTCATCTGTGACCAGGAGCATACTGACCTCAGACCTCTCAAAGTGAGGTTTGAGCCTGTTGTCGTGGAGGACCCTTAGGGGGTGCCTACGGGTCTTGAGGTCCACTAGGTAAGTGGTCTCTCCTTTACGCTTCTTGATCTCAAAGGGGCCAGTCCAGCGGTCCTGGAGAGCCCTGGGCTCTACTGGCTCCATCACCCAAACTTTGTCTCCAGGTGAGAACTCAACTAGAGTGGCCTTCTGGTCATACCACTCCTTCATCACCTCTTGACTAGCCTCGAGGTTACTCTGGGCCTGCTTCCAGAAGCGTTGGGTTTGGTTGCGGAGGGCCAGTATGTAGCTGACCACATCCTGGGAGGTGACTTGGGAGCTTTCTCCCAGCCCTCCTTAACAATGCTTAGTGGTCCCCTGACAGGGTGACCATAGAGAAGCTCACAGGGGCTGAACCCCACCCCTTTCTGGGGCACCCCTCTGTAAGCAAACAGGCAGGGTAAGAGGACGTCCCACTTACGCCTCATGGCATCAGTCAGGCCACCAATCATGCCTTTCAGGGTCTGGTTAAATCTCTCAACAAGCCCATTGGATTGGGGATGATAAGGGGTGGTGAACCGGTAGGTCACCCCACAATCATCCCACATGGCCTTCATGTATGCAGACATGAAGTTTGTGCCCCGGTCGGACACAACCTCCTTAGGGAACCCCACACCGGTGAATATTCCCAACAGTGCTCTTGTCACCACCGATGCAGTCACTGTTCTCAGAGGGATTGCCTCTGAATAGCAGGTGGCATGGTCCACCAAAACCAGGATAAACCTGTTGCCCAAGGCAGTTTGGGGTCCAAGGGACCAACAATGTCGATGCCCACCCTTTCAAAGGGGGTGCCAATGACTGGGAGGGGGATCAGGGGAGCTTTAAGCCATTTCCCTGACTTCCCACTAGCCTGGCAGGAGGGGCAAGCTCTGCCGAAGTTATCTGAGGCTGTCCTCATTCTGGGCCAATAGAAGTGGGTGTCAAGCATGTTAAAAGTCTTGTCTTGGCCCAGGTGTCCTGCCAGGGGGATGTCGTGAGCCAGGCCCAGTAGGAAGTTCCTGTAGCACTGGGGGACCACCAGCACCCGGGGCGCCCCAGGATCTGGAACCTTACGCTCACTGTAAAGGAGATCATTCTCCCAGTAAATATGATGAGCGCCAGAGGCGTCACCTGCTGCTTGGGCTGTGGCCTGTTGCCTCAGACCCTCAAGGGCGGGGCATTCCTTCTGCACCTTGCAGAATGCTGCCCTGGTTGGCCCCCCTCTACTTGCCAGCCAGCAAGTTCAGGTAGGTTACCAAGGTCAGCTATGTCCTCCCCAGTTGGCTCAGGGGCCTCATCCACCACCGTGGGAACATTTGAGGCGGGTTTCCCGAGCCTCTTGCCCTTCCTCTTTGCAGCTGTCTGGGCCATCTTTCCAGGCTCCAGACGCCCTTGACTCCCTTCCCGGGCAGCCATGGACCGTGTGGTCATGCAGACCCACTCAGGTAACCCTAACATCTCCAGGTGAGGTCTGAGTTCTACTTCTTTCCAAGCAGTATGCTCAAGATCATTGCCTAACAGACAATCTGCAGGCATGGCAGGACTCACAGCTACTTTCAGAGTACCAGAGCCCCCCTCCCACTCAAAGGTAACCAGAGCCAACGGTAGGTGACTCTCACGATTGTCACCGACTATGACCTGGTGGAATGTATTAGGGACTATCTGCTCTGTTGACACCAGCTGACTCTTGATAGTAGTCATACTGGCTCCTGTGTCACGCAGAGCCTCCACCTTTTGCCCATCAATGGTGACCCACTGCCTGTACTTGGAAGTATTGTGGGGCATGTGGGCTTTGGGCACCATTTCTCTTTCTCCCAGGGACACTAGGGGAATCTCTACCTGCTCCCCAAAGCTATCTGGGTCCATCTCCCCCGAGCGCTACAATAGTCAACGCAGGTGTCTGTCCAGTAGTGGACGGTGCCCTCTTGGAGCACTGGGGGTCGCCTTTATAGTGACCATACTGGTAGCACTCTAAGCATTTGGGGTTGGACCTCCCTGATTTATCATAAGTCCCTGGCTTTTTCCCAAATCTGGAAAAGGAATCTTTGCCACCCCCTTTGGGAATTCTTTTGGGGGGGTTTGGAGAGTTCCTTATCTGTAAGTTTATCTCCCCCCTCTTTCTTCGGTTGGGAACCCTGACCACCTTTGTGTGTGTGTCCCCCAGGTACCTTTTTGGACACTCTGGTGCTAACCCAGAGGTCCGCCTCCTCAGCAAGCTTCCTGGGATCAGTCAGCTTACTATCTACGAAGTGCTGGTGCAACTCTGTAAAAGTAATATTGAGCATATGCTCTCTCAGAATCAAGTCATATAACCCTTTATAATTATCTACTTTGTTGCCCCGCACCCATCCATTCAGTGCCTTACAGGAAAAGTCAAAGAAATGTACCCATGTTTGTGTGGTTTGTTTGGTGCTGTCCCTGAACCTCTGACGGTATCCTTCAGGGGTCAGCCCAAACTTGGCAAGTAAAGTGGGTTGCTGAAGTGGGTATGTGTTTTGATCAGGTTGATCCAATGTGAGAAGTGTGTCCCTCCCCAATGGCGGCACATAACCCCACATAGCTACCCCCCATTGCCCTTTAGGAACCTGATGAGCCCTTAGTGCAACTTCATAAGCAGCTAACCATTTATCTATGTCATCTCCCACCACAAAACTGGGCGCCACATTTATGGGTATACAAACCTTCTTTTCTCCAGCAGGTCCTGTCTGTATGCTGCCACCATTATTGCTGGATTCAGACTGTCTCACCTTGATCTCCAGCTCCTTGAGACTCAGTTCATGAGCCAACAATAGTTTCTTTTCAGCCAAAGCTCTTTCAGCTTCCCTTTGTTTGGCTTCTCTCTCTGCCCTCTTTTCTTCCTGTTGGTCCTCAATTTTCAGTTTTGCCATTTGCAAATGGAACTCCCTTTCCTCTCTCCTTTCCTCTGCGGTCAGGCTTTGCACAGAGACACTGCTTCCTGGTCTGGAAGGGGGCACAATTGCAGTGGTAACATCATCCACTGATAGCAACAAATCCTCTGAGGGGGCATTTTCTGGCTCCTCTTCCTCATCATCCTCCTCTATATGGGCTTCTGCCCAGGCCCTCAGCGCCACTTGAAAGTCCTCCTTTTTGGAGGCCCTTTGGGTGGGTACTCTCATCACCCTGCAGAACCCTCTTAGCTTTTTGACTGTATATGTATCCAACAGGGCTAGGTCAAAGTCTCCTACTTGAGACCCAGTCAAAGACATGTTGAGTGAGGATTTAGTTTTTGAAAATTGTCAGGAAAAACGAATTTGCAAAACAAGAGATAAAAATCAAGTTGACCTTCAACTGTGGGTAGGTAGTGAAATACTTAGCTACTGTATGTCACTGCATAAATACAAGTCCTATCCTCACCACTGATCACCAATGTTAGAAATTGGGTTTTTGGTTGGAAGTCAGGTTACCCTCTTTCCAAGCAAGAACCCTCACTCTAGTCAGGGTAAGTCACACAAAATACAAAATTATCCTGTGCCCACCCTCTGGTAGCTTGGCACGAGCAGTCAGGCTTAACTTAGAAGGCAATGTGTAAAGTATTTGTGCAATAAATCATACAATAACACAATATAGCACCACAAAAATATACCACACAGTGTTTAGAAAAATATATAATATTTATCAGGATAATTGTAGGTCAAAACGAATAAAATGCAATGTGAAATTGTAGAGATATCACTGAAAAGTGATATAAAGTGTCTTAAGTATTTAAAAAGCAAACAAAGTCTCTTTCAATCACAAAGTACCTGGTTTAAAGTGGAAAATCTCCGCAAACAGCCGCAGAAGAAGAGATACGTGGAAAAATGGTGTGTGCGTCGATTTCTCCCCTGCACACACGGACTTGCGTCGTTATTTTTCACGCGGGGAAGTTGTGCGTCGTCTTCTGGCGCGCGGGCAGTCTCTTTCTGTGGGTCGCAGTATTATCAGATGTCCTGGGGTCTGTGCATGGATTCTTCAGCTTGTTTTCCAGCTGCGCGTCGTTCCGGGAGGCTGTACATGGAATTCTCGTTCTCAAGGCAGGCGTTGCATCGATTTTCCCTCTGGAAGTCGGTCGCCGTTGTCCTTGCGAGGCCGTGCGTCGAAGTTCCGTTCGCCCCGAAGGTGTTGCTTCGATCAGCGTCGGTGTGCAGCGATTTTCTCGCCGTGGAGCAAGCTGTGCGTCAAAATTTTCGGCGCACGAAGAGTCCAAATGAAAAAGAGAAGTCTTTTTGGTCCTGAGATTTCAGGTAACAGGAGACAAGCTCTATCCAAGCCCTTGGAGAGCACTTTCACAGCCAGACAAGAGTTCAGCAAGGCAGCAGGGCAACAGCATGCAGCAGTCCTTTATAGAATGCAGTCAGGTGAGTCCTTTAGGCAGCCAGGCAGCCAGGCAGTTCTTCTTGGAAGGATGCAGGTTCTGGTTCAGGTTTCTTCTCCAGCAAGTGTCTGATGAGGTAGGGCAGAGGCCCTGTTTTATACCCAAATGTGCCTTTGAAGTGGGGGAGACTTCAAAGAGTGGCTAAGAAGTGCACCAGGTCCCCTTTCAGTTCAATCCTGTCTTCCAGGGTCCCAGTAGGGGGTGTGGCAGTCCTTTGTGTGAGAGCAGGCCCTCCACCCTCCCAGCCCAGGAAGACCCATTCAAAATGCAGATTTATGCAAGTGAGGCTGAGTACCCTGTGTTTGGGGTGTGTCTGAGTGAATGCACAAGGAGCTGTCAACCAAGCCCAGCCAGACGTGGATTGTAAGGCACAGAAAGATTTAAGTGCAAAGAAATGCTCACTTTCTAAAAGTGGCATTTCTAGAATAGTAATTTTAAATCCAACTTCACCGGTCAGCAGGATTTGGTATTACCAATCTGGCCATACTAAATATGACCTTCCTACTCCTTTCAGATCAGCAGCTACCATTTCAATACTGTATGAGGGCAGCCCCAATGTTAGCCTATGAAGGGAGCAGGCCTCACAGTAGTGCAAAAACACATTTAGGAGTTTTACACTACCAGGACATGTAAACTACACAGGTACATGTCCTGCCTTTCACCTACACAGCACCCTGCTCTAGGGGTTACCTAGGGCACACATTAGAGGTGACTTATATGTGGAGAAAGGGGAGGTTTAGGCTTGGCAAGTACTTTTATATTCCAAGTCGAGGTGACAGTGAAACTGCACACACAGGCCTTGCAATGGCAGGCCTGAGACAAGGTAAAGGGGCTACTTAAGTGGGTGGCACAACCAGTGCTGCAGGCCCACTAGTAGCATTTAATCTACAGGCCCTAGGCACATATAGTGCACATTACTAGGGACTTATAAGTAAATTAAATAGTCCAATCAGGTATGATCCAAGATTACCATGTTTAAAGGGAGAGAGCATATGCACTTTAGCACTGGTTAGCAGTGGTAAAATGTGCAGAGTCTAAAAGCCAGCAAAACAGAGTTCAAAAAGTGGAGGGAGGCAGGCAAAAAGTTATGGGTGACCACCCTAAGGCATGTCAGGTCTAACAACCTCCTTCACTACGTTCAAGTTGGGAGCTGTGTATGGCCTTGCAAGAGTGTCAGTAGGCTAGTCTGTCAACTTTCAAACTGCAGAACACCCATGATGCAGAAGGAATACTTCTCTCTCATCTGCTTGCTGGCGTTCATGGAGGGCTAGGCCTATTTTCTTCGCGTGCTACAGAACAATTACAGCTTTCAGAGAATGGATGCTGAAATGAAAGAAATTCCTCCCAATTATTTTCTCTACCATTAACGTAATTACAGCAATTTAGCCGGTAGCTTGACGAATACAAACGAATAGAAGCATCAGCCATATTTGCAATTACGTCTCACATATATCTGTGTATATGTATATCTGATTTTATTCATTTGTGGCGCAATGCCACATGTCCTAAAATCAGCAGCATTCAGGTACTAGACTAAAGGCGAGATTAAGGAAGGATCGAACACACTGGAAAGAGCACTTTGAGGCGATGCCATTTCCTACATGGCGACGTTCGCTGCTACTGGAGCGAAGACCACAATAAAGGAAGCTGGAGTCCTTTCAAAAACAGCTTCTACTCCTCCCACCACTGAAGCCCCATCTGGCAATACTTAGAAGAATACATGACAAAAAAGTCCCTAAATGCACAGCAGCCACACATCACTGTGGAAAGGCAAGCAAACCAACTCTTCTCCTTTCTCAGTGTCCTCCATCCTACCATCTTAGTGCTTTGCGTGTTAAACATCTGTCAAAAACAAGTTTATCGAAAACGAAGTTGCCATTTTTTTCCAAGATCTTATAAGTTGTTAGTGAAACGAACGGAATGTTTCGGTTGCCCTCTCACAAATATTTATGGAAAGCACAATATTTGACTGCACACTGCAGAATAAGTTTCTGTCTGTTATACTTCTTTCCAGCAGGGGCAGTATGCTGCAGATGACTCGCGATGGCAAGAGCGATTAATCGTCCTCTATTGATAATAATGTTTACTTATTCCTGCCAAATGATTGTAGACCTAAATGACTAAGGTATATGTCTGTAATTTTTTGGCACGTCTTTTAAATCATATGTGACCATTAATAGTTTTGATGTAACGTATTTCCTTCTTAAATAAGATTTTGAAAGTGGTGCTATTATCCAATGCTCTTTCTGTGCGTCAGGATGAGACGCAAAGCTTTTTCCTTAAGTCTACCTGTGAAAAAACATTTTTAGAATGCTTCTAAAATTGTATTTCGAATATGGTGGGAAAAAAAATTCAGAGTAAAACAATTACTTGAGCAAGGCAATGAGTGGCCCGATTCATCCTGGGAGGCCCACCAAATGAACCCTGGGCCGAAACAAATCTACACCACAGGGAGGCACCTACAAACAATCATTAGCAAATACAACACATCTAGCTTACATTCTGAGAATTTGCCTGTAATAAAAAGTGCAGATACATGGTGTTGCCATTAAATTGTAGGCACACTACCTTATGTCACAAAAAGTTATTAATGCGCAGTGTGTAAACTCGTGTTGATCCGCAATATGCCAGTGCCATATGCAATTTATGAAAGGAGTTTGCACAGCCTCTCAAGATGTCTGCGGTAGGTGCTAAAAATCTACTAAGCTATTAAACGTGCTTTAAAAAAATAATTAGGAGAGTAGTAAAGGTGTTTTTGTTAGAAACCTCGCGTATTCAATATAGGAAATAAGGAAGGCAGCCTGCCTTCACTGTGCATTGCTGCACTAGAGCACATAATAAAATATATATTTTTTTCATAACAAATTTATTTGAGTTTTACCGAAAGGATCAGGTCGTATAGCCCAGCAAACATAAATGAAAAAGAAAATCACAAACAGACGTACATATTAACAAAAGGTATGCACAGACACAGGCACACTTTCCCACTCCACCCCACCTCCCGACAGCAAACCAAATTACTCACTTTAAAGAACATTATGTATTGTTGTTTAAAATCTCCCGTCCAAGCGGCCAAGCAATCAAATCTCTTTGTCTATCGAGGGGCTCGCCACGAGGGACGGTTGCAGTATAATCCCCCGTTGGTCTGCCCATCTCTGCCAAATTTTGTTATGCTTCTAAGGGCATCCCCTTAGCCAGATATACAGCAATCTCCAGACCCTTACAGTGATATAATCCCTTCTTCCACACCTCAGGGAAGGGGTCCCCAGCCTTCCATGCCCTGGCAATGTCTCTTTTTGCCAAGGTCAAGCCTAAAAACAGGAGTGTCCTCTTGTACCAATTGACCCAAGGCCTTCAGAAACATGCAGGAAAATTAGCCTCGGATCCAGAGGAATTGTCAATATGGCTGCCTCATGAGGTGATCTTAGTGCCTCGCACCAGTCATGATCATCCAGGATCTTAATATCCGTTTCCAATGCAACTCTAAGGGAAGAAATCATTTGTGGGCTGTTGAAAACTAGGGTGCGAAATCGCCCATAAGGAGTTACTTTCAACAGAGTTAAAGTCAGGGAGGGACTCCAGGTTGCCAATGTAGGGGGTAATAGCGTGTCAGAGCTGCAGGCAGCGGTGAAATTGACTGTGATGTAGGCAATATTCCTGCTGGAGCTCTTGGAAGGTCTTCAGGTCAGTATCATTCATTACATCGCCTACGGTGGATATAACCATAGTGCTTCATTTCTTAAATCCCTCCAGTTGTGCCACCTGCTGCAGCAATACAAGAATATTTCAGTAAGATTTTTGAGGTCGGAGTGAAGTCTTTCTCTGCACTGGCACCCTGTTTCTGGAACTTCCTAAAAACACCACCTCGGGGATACTAAAAAATAAAGGCAGTTTAAGAAATAAATTGATTCAATCAATTTTACTCTTCTGACATCAAAGAGAATTGGTCAACTAGTGATAGCGCGTCAGAACTTTGGTAAGTAAACTTACAAGGAGACATGCGTAGGCCGATGAACCTTTTGACCACGTTCAGAGACTTCCCAGGACGAGGTGTCTTTCTGGCATCACAAAATCAATATCTCAATAACCCAATCAATCTCTTAGTAACTAATAAACAAGATAATCAATAACATTTAATAGGAATCAATAACGAAATCACCATGACCTTTCGGCCATGAATAACCACACAAATCTAGTTAAGTGTTTGGATATGTATTCCCTATTGGTTACAATCTAATAGTCATCTCCGTTAATCTCATTAGCAATCAAACTCATTAGTGACTCTTCAGATGCATAATTTGAGCACAGTTAATCAACGCATAGAGAATATTCATTAAGCATTAATACATCATTAATAAGAAGCAGCTTAGCAAAGTCTCAGAGTGCCAGATTCAACAAAGCAAGAACTCAGTCATTTGTCTATTTGCGTCAGATTTTAATGAACACCTTAACTAACCTCGAATTAGCATTGGCATGTTGGGCTTCCTGCAAAACAATTTAGCAAACACAAATTTGGAAAACATCTAACTATGGCCTCTATCAAAAGAGCAGTTGGTACCTAGAAAGAAAAGGCAAACAGACAATTACAATTTTCATCAGATAGTTACCCCTCCAACGAATCAGCAAACAGTGTCAGTCTTCGTCCTCAGGACATCAGTTGATTCACCATCAGCAATGATAGAACAGGGCAAAGTCTCAGTATGGCATAGCTAAAGAATAAGGCTCTTTTCTCATATGAAGGCGAAGCAAGCATCAGCAAGGACTTAGATAGAGGATGGTTTTAAGTATCAGGAAGAATAAACAGCAAAGGCTCAAAAGAGCAATGGCAAAGTATGGCTTAAGGCAGAATGTCATAATAAAGGCAAAAGTATCCCAATAATGGCTGATTTTTCCTTGGGTCATGCAGTTATATCAAACCTGTCAAACTAGCCCTTAATTCCCCATTGGATAGTATTTGGTGCATAAATTATCTCTGTCCAATAATTCTTCACACACCTCATTAGAATTTTCCACAGAACACAGTTCTCATGCCGTTGATTGGCCCATGTTATTGACGTCTTCATCGGTTGGAATGTCAGGTAAGAAAAGTTACACTTTACGCTTCAGTCAGTAGTCCCATTGTTTTCTCCTACTCCAGACAGCCTTGTACCTGTTACGAATTACACTGTTGCATTCAGCAAGAATGTCTACTTGAGCAAGTCGGGTCCCATGAGAAAGAATTTACTACTGCTACACACACACACACCTCTAGCTTCTGGAAAAGTACAGCTTCATGTCCTTCAGGAAGACAGCACATTGAACGTTAGAAAAAACACAGTTTAATATGAGACCAGGCAGCTAGGCCCAGACCCTCGCTAACTAAGGCCTAGTAATTAACTTAGCAAAACCCAAATACATAGCTCTAATTATGATATGCTAATACAAATTCAAACAGTAGTACATAGTTCATCATTAATGAGTTTCATTAGTCTTGGTATACATTGGTGGCCACTCCCCGGGGGTACATTTCAAACATTTACATTATTTTCTATGTTAACACATTTTCTATGCAGCTTCATTACACAATATATTGCAAGCTTTTCATGTTAATATTAATTTTAAAAGACACACTCCAACAATCCCTCCTCTGATGACTCTTGTCATCACACAAACCTTTACCCTCGAATTTTACATTCTAAAATTCCTTCATTTCAATTTCTTCCCTTAACCTTTCCCCCTGTGATTTTGTCCTGAATAATTTTTCCCTCTGTTTTTCTCCCCTCCTCTTATAATTTTTCGACATTTTCAATTTTATTCTTTTACTTAATTTACATGCCACCAATAATCCGAATAAGCAAGCTATAACAATCAATATCCTCTGTATTATTTTTGCCAATATCCCATGCCAAATATTACTAAACCACTTTCCCACTGAAGCAAATCCCTTCCCAACCTTTTCCCTAACACCTGGTTCTTTCAGTTCCTTCAAGTCAGTACTATCCCTAGTTAAGTTAGTAAGCATACTTCTAATCTCGTTACTATTGTCTGGTATGTAAGCACAGCAGTGACGCTCATTAAGCATCTTACAAACTCCGATGTTTTTTGCTTAAAAGAATGTCTAAAGCAAGCCTGTAAAATTTGTCAGCATGTTATCCACGATAGTCGACAACTTTCAAATCTTTATGGAGTTCAAGATAACTCCCACTGAAGGAATTATCGCCCCAAATATGTCTCCTACTACACCAGCAGCAGTCTCTCTTTTTTGTCTAGTACGATGTAATTCGGACAATTTTGGAAACATTTTCAAATTGTCAAGTTGATATATCTTTGGGAACACTATCCCCAAGTAACATGTCCCATACCATCCCTTTGGAAGACAGGTAATAAGCATTAAGTCCACATATATAATAGAACCCAGGGATCGCTGGATCCTGGCCATTTAACATGAACGTCCACTTACTCTGAAACAAAAACACATGCTTACATTCACTCATTCCTACAAACACATTGTCATAATATGACTTCAGCCTAGATATGCAAAGCATACCTATGTGTAGTGCATCTAAAGTTAACTTCCCCTGTTCCCTAATTGCACTATAACCCTCACTGTAGGAAAGTACCATCTTGCCTGGCATGTTACCCCCATATTTCACTGTATCTATGTTGTTTTAGTCTATGTGTCACTGGGACCCTGCCAGGCAGGGCCCCAGTGCTCATAAGTGTGCCCTGTATGTGTTCCCTGTGTGATGACTAACTGTGTCACTGAGGCTCTGCTAACCAGAACCTCAGTGGTTATGCTCTCTCTGCTTTCCAAATTGTCACTAACAGGCTAGTGACCAATTTCACCAATTCACATTGGCATACTGGAACACCCTTATAATTCCCCAGTATATGGTACTGAGGTACCCAGGGTATTGGGGTTCCAGGAGATTCCTATGGGCTGCAGCATTTCTTTTGCCACCCATAGGGAGATCTGACAATTCTTACACAGGCCTGCCAGTGCAGCCTGATTGAAATAACGTCCACGTTATTTCACAGCCATTTACCACTGCACTTAAGTAACTTATAAGTCACCTATATATCTAACCTTCACCTGGTGAAGGTTGGGTGCAAAGTTACTTAGTGTGTGGGCACCCTGGCACTAGCCAAGGTGCCCCCACATCGTTCAGGGCAAATTCCCCGGACTTTGTGAGTGCGGGGACACCATTACACGTGTGCACTGTACATAGGTCACTACCCATGTACAGCGCCACAATGGTAACTCCGAACATGGCCATGTAACATGTCTAAGATCAATGCCATTCTGGCATTGGGGAGACAATTCCATGATCCCCCGAGTCTCTAGCACAGAACCCGGGTGCCTCCAAACTGCCTTTCCGGGGTCTCCACTGCAGCTGCTGCTGCTGCCAACCCCTCAGACAGGTTTCTGCCCTCCTGGGGTCCAGGCTGCCCTGGCCCAGGAAGGCAGAACAAAGGATTTCCTCTGAGAGAGGGTGTAACACCCTCTCCCTTTGGAAATAGGTGTGAAGGCTGGGGAGGGGTAGCCTCCCCCAGCCTCTGGAAATGCTTTGATGGGCACAGATGCTGCCCATCTCTGCATAAGCCAGTCTACACCGGTTCAGGGATCCTCCAGCCCTGCTCTGGTGCGAAACTGGACAAAGGAAAGGGGAGTGACCACTCCCATGACCTGCACCTCCCAGGGGAGCTGCCCAGAGCTCCTCCAGTGTGCTCCAGACTTCTGCCATCTTGGAAACAGAGGTGTTGCAGGCACACTGGACTGCTCTGAGTGGCCTGTGCCATCAGGTGACGTCAGAGACTCCTTCTGATAGGCTCTTACCTGCGTTACTAGCCTATCCTCCATCCTAGGTAGCCAAACCTCCTTTTCTGGCTATTTAGGGTCTCTGCTTTGGGGAATTCTTGAGATATCAAATGCAAGAGCTCACCAGAGTTCCTCTGCATCTCTCTCTTCACCTTCTGCCAAAGGATCGACCGCTGACTGCTCAGGACGCCTGCAAAACCGCAACAAAGTGGCAAAGACAACTACTGCAACCTTGTATCACTTCTCCTGCCGCCTTCTTGACTGTTTCCTGGTGGTGCATGCTCTGGGGGTAGCCTGCCTCCTCTCTGCACCAGGAGCTCTGAAGAAATCTCCAGTGGGACGACGGAATCTTCCCCCTGCAACCGCAGGCAACAAAAGACTGCATTACCGGTCCTCTGGGTCCCCTCTCAGCACGACGAGCATGGTCCTTGGAACTCAGCAACTCTGTCCAAGTGACTCCCACAGTCCAGTGACTCTTCAGTCCAAGTTTGGTGGAGGTAAGTCCTTGCCTCCCCACGCTAGACTGCATTGCTGGGTACTGCATGATTTGCAGCTGCTCCGGCTCCTGTGCACTCTTCCAGGATTTCCTTCGTGCACAGCCAAGCCTGGGACCCCGACACTCTAACCTGCAGTGCACAACCTTCTGAGTTGTCCTTCGGCGTCGTGGGACTCCCTTTTGTGACTTCGGGTGGACTCAGGTTCACTCCTCTTCTAAGTGCCTGATCCGGTACTTCTGCGGATGCTGCCTGCTTCTGTGAGGGCTCCCTGACTTGCTGGGTGCCCCTTCTGTCTCCTCATCCAAGTGGCGACATCCTGGTCCCTCCTGGGCCACAGCAGTGTCCAAAAACCCTAACCACGACCCTTGCAGCTAGCAAGGCTTGTTTGCGGTCTTTCTGTGTGGGAACACCTCTGCAAGCTTCTTCATGACGTGGGACATCCATACTCCAAAGGGGAAGTTCCTAGTCCTCTTCATTCTTGAAAACACCAAGCTTCTTCCATCTGGTGGCAGCTTCCTTGCACCCTCAGCTGGCATTTCCTGGGCTCCTGCCCACTCTCGACACTGTCGCGACTCTTGGACTTGGTCCCCTTGTCTTACAGGTACTCAGGTCTGGAAATCCACTGTTGCATTGCTGGTGTTGGTTTTCCTTGCAGAATTCCCCTATCACGACTTCTGTGTTCTCTGGGGGTTGTAGGTGCACTTTACACCTACCTTACAGGGTCTTGGGGTGGGCTATTTTTCTAACCCTCACTGTTTTCTTACAGTCCCAGCAACCCTCTACAAGCTCACATAGGTTTGGGGTCCATTCGTGGTTCGCATTCCACTTTTGGAGTATATGGTTTGTGTTGCCCCTATACCTATGTGCTCCTATTGCAATCTATTGTAACTTTACACTGCTTGCATTACTTCCTTTTGCTATTACTGCATAATTTTGGTATGGTGTACATATATCTTGTGTATATTTGGCATCCTCATACTGAGGGTACTCACTGAGATACTTTTGGCATATTGTCATAAATATAAAGTACCTTTATTTTTAGTATATCTGTGTATTGTGTTTTCTTATGATATTGTGCATAGGACACCAGTGGTATAGTAGGAGCTTTGCATGTCTCCTAGTTCAGCCTAAGCTGCTCTGCTATAGCTACCTTCTATCAGCCTGAGCTGCTAGAAACACCTCTACTGCACTAATAAGGGATAACTGGACCAGGAACAAGGTGTAAGTACCTCTGGTACCCACTACAAGCCAGGCCAGCCTCCTACACTCACTACTAGCAAAAGCTCGCTGCTGGAATCCTTTCTCTAATTTACCCTTCAATGCCCTTCTCCTATCTTCTGTGTGATCTAAAAAGCTTTTCTCTACAGGTGTAAGCAAGCATGGCAAATTTTTGCTGTGTGCATAAGAAGTACTCATTGTTAATGCCGCCTCAAAGAATCCTTTCACTAATTTTATACTATAGTACTTAGCTACACTACTCAAATCCTCTATGATAGGCACATAAGAAAACACAGGGTCATGGTTCGAATAAAAATATTGAGGGGGTCATTCTGACCTCGGCAGTAAAAGGCGCTTACCGCCAGCCAGTAGTCCGCCATAACACCGCCGCGTACGCGGTAAACCGCCACGGTCATTCTGACCCACAACTGCCAAACCGCCAGAAACCCGACCTCCACTGAAGGCCGCCACATCAGCGGCCAGCGATAAACTGGAGATGACCAAACCTCCACCGTCACGCCAACAGAAATACGCCCATGCCATTACGACCCACGAATCCACGCGGCGGTCTTTCAACCGCAGTATTCCATTGGCGGTACGCCGCGGTCAAAATACACACATATTTACAAAACACAACCACATTGGACAATTCACAATACACACACCTGATACACATACAAACAACACTCCCACACACCCAACACTATATAAAACACACACCCACATCACCCACAAACCCCCACAATTCGAAATTCAGAGACAAGGCGCAATACACAGAGAGAGAGCACAGGGAACGCAAACCACAACTCACACAGGAACCCAACATCATCACCCACACCACATCTACGCACAAAACACCACACACCACCACACTCAGCACCACAAACACCACCCCACACCTCATCCACACCACCCCATGGCACCCCAAAGACATCCCAGGTTCTCGGACCAAGAACTCAGGGTCATGGTGGAGGAAATAATTAGGGTAGAGCCCCAGCTCTTCGGCACACAGGTGCAGCACACCATAATAGCCAGGAAGACGGAGCTATGGCAAAGGATCGTCGACAGGGTCAACGCTGTGGGACAGCATCCCAGAAATCGGGAAGACATCCGAAAGCGCTGGAACGACCTACGGGGGAAGGTGTGGTCGATGGTGTCAAGACACAACATCGCTGTGCAGAAGACTGGCCGCGGACCCCCCCCCACTCCACCCGAATTCACAGCATGGGAGCAAGAGGTCTTTAACATCCTGCACCCTGAGGGCCTCACTGGAGTAGGCGGAGGAATGGACTCTGGTAAGTCTAATCTCAACTACTTCATCCCCCCCAACCACCAGCATGCCAACCCACACCCCCACCCTCACCCCAACCCCCCAGCACACATCCTCCCTGCCAATTTCTCACCAGCACAACCCACCCAACCCAACACCAACCCCTGAATGCCAACACAAACCATGGACACCCATCACCTAAGCATGACCACTGCACATACCCATCCCCCCCCACAAACCACCCTCACAACTCCTCCCACAAGGGAATGCCAGCACTGGGGGACAAGGGCACCCACAAATCGCACGCCATGGCACACACAGAAGCAATAACCATACTCTTTTACCCCTGCAGGGCCCGAACGCCAACACACCGGCCAGGATGGTCCAGAATTGTCCATCCCACCCCCAGAACAGGCCCCCAGTGATGACAGCAGCTCTGTCGACCCAGAACCTGATGACCAGCCCGGACCATCGGGGACCTCTGGACAGTCGATTACCCTCAGGCAGCCACAAGCCACAGCAGACCTACCCCCCTCTGGAAACACCAGTACAGCACCCACCCAGCGGGCCCATGCCTCTGTCTCCAGGACACGTCAAGCAGCGGTGTGTCTACCAGTACAGGGCACCCAGGGTAACCCACCACCCCAACAACAACAGGGACCTGGGGGCAGTGGTAGTGGGCACACCGTCCAGGGGACAGAGGCCCAGGAACAAAGGGGCACTGGGAGGGCTTCTGTGCGACAGAGAAAGGACAGGGCCAGGGAACCCACTGTCCAAGAGGCCCTCACCACCATCATGGGAGCGTACCACGTCTCCCAAGAGACGATGGCGACGGTCCTGGCTAGGTTCCAGGAGATCCAGCTTCTGCAGGAGCAACAGTACATGGGGTTCCGGGAAGAACTGCGCAGCATCAGTTCCGCAATGGGTACAATGGTGGTGGCACTCAACCAGATTGTCGCCACTTTGCGTGACCATGTGGCCCCCCAAAGGGCCCCTGCCACTAGCATGGAGGAAGAACAGCCCACCACCTCCGCCGGCGCTAGTGGTCAGGATGCCCCGACACAACAGCAACGGCCCACCCGGACCCCACCCCCTGCAGAACAAGAACCACCCCGCAAGAAAGGCCTGAGATCTAGGAAGAAGACAGAGTAGGATGTCAAGACCCCCGCCATGCACGGATCCCCCCGGATGTCATCCCACTGTCCCACTTGTTCACCCTGTCTAAGCTTGAACTGCCCCTGCTCCACCTTCCACAGGCATATGGACAATGCACCTGTACGAACGAGAGTCTGGACTCTGCCATGGACATGCCTCCACCATCACCCATCACCCTTTTTGAACTATACACCTATTTAGCAACTTCAATAAACACAATTATTGCACAAAAACCATCAGGAGTCTGCTATCTATTTTTTCAAATCCAAATGTATTCGATATAACCAACCAAAATTTTTTAATTACATTGTGATGACAACATACCAGTGTCACACAGCGGTAGTCCATGGGGAAATAAACCAGAGGGCACTCCGTGGGGACCAGATCACTGAAATAGGAAGGGAAATACAAAACTAAGTTACCATACATTGGGGTGAAAGGTCAGACAGTAGAGAGCCAGTACTGTTATAGATATAATACAATGCAGGAGTAGATTCTTACCTGTGTGTTACTGGAAATACTGCAGTATCACTCTGTCCCTGTTGTCTGTGTCGTCCTCTTCGTCTTCCTCCTCTTCACTCTCCGCAGGCTCCACAGCGGCCTCAACACCACCATCTGGACCATCCTCCTGCAGGAAAGGCACCTGGCGTCGCAAAGCCAGGTTGTGAAGCATGCAGCAGGCCACGATGATATGACACACCTTCTTTGGTGAGTACATTAGGGATCCACCTGTCATATGCAGGCACCTAAACCTGGCCTTCAGGAGCCCGAAGGTCTGCTCGATCACCCTCCTAGTACTCCCAAGGGCCTCATTGTACCGTTCCTCTGCCCTGGTCCTGGGATTCCTCAGTGGGGTCAATAGCCAAGGCAGGTTGGGGTAACCAGAGTCACCAATTAGCCACACACGGTGTCTCTGTAGCTGTTCCATCACATAAGGTATGCTGCTATTTCGCATGACGTACGCGTCATGCACTGACCCTGGGAACTTGGCATTTAAATGGGAGATGTACTGGTCAGCCAAACAGACCACCTGGACATTCATCGAATGATAATTTTTTCGGTTCCTGTACACCTGTTCATTGTCTTTTGGGGGTACCAAAGCCACATGGGTACCATCAATTGCACCAATGATATTGGGAATGTGTCCAAGGGCATAGAAATCACCCTTCACTGTAGGCAAGTCACCCACCTCAGGGAAAACGATGTAGCTCCGCATGTATTTCATCAGGGCAGACAACACTCTGGACAACACCTTTGAAAACATAGGCTGAGACATCCCAGATGAAATGGCCACTGTAGTTTGAAATGATCCACTGACAAAAAAATGCAGTACTGACAGCACCTGCACTAGAGGCGGAATCCCTGTGGGTTGGCGGATGGGGGACATCAGGTCTGGCTCCAGCTGGGCACACAGTTCCTGTATAGTGGCACGGTTGAGTCTGTAGGTGAGGATGACGTGTCGTTCTTCCATTGTCGACAGGTCCACCAGCGGTCTGTACACGGGAACATTCCTCCGTCTCCTCGCAAGTCCCAGCGGACGGTGCCTAGGAAGGACAACATGGAGCACAGAGTCAAGCAACCCACAGGTAAGTGCCCACAGCATGCACATAACACGAATCTCTCAGGATTGAATGGCTAGTATGATTGTCGGTGCAAGGCCTAGCCATGTGTGACGCAGTAGGAATTGAGCCATGTGGGCCCTTGAAATGGCGGCTGCCTGACCTGTGAAGTGTGACAATGTGAAGTGAGGTCATTGCGCTGGCGTGGCACACCGTGGCGGTAGGCGGTCGCAGTCCGCGGCGCAAAGCCGCATTGGACAACATTGAACCCTATGGGTTTCAGGAGCCAATGGCGGTGAGCGCCGGCGGTCGTGGTACGCACCGCCGCGGTACGCACCGCTGCGGCCGTAACCACCATTTTCTCTATGCTTAATCACACGAGACCTGAGCATCCACAGGAGAGGACCTATACTGCAAGTGCTGCTGTGACCTCGGTCTGGAAGTGACAATGGCTACTGCGACTGGGGAAAGGGCCCCCGCCTTCAGTTCCGAAGAGTTGGAGAAGCTCGTGGACGGGGTCCTCCCCCAGTATGCGCTACTCTACGGCCCTCCAGACCAACAGGTGAGTACACGGGGGCAATGCATAGTGGGCTATGCCTGTAATGAGTGGGGAGGATGTACGATGGCGGGGAGGGCAGCGAATGACGAATGCATGGCATGACAGATGAGAGCATGTGCCACATGGCAAGTTTGGGGAGGGGGGCCACTCACATCGAGCATGCAGAAAAGTGATGATGTTTCTCTTCCCCCCTGTACATGTCACATAGGTCAGCGCCCATCAGAAGATCGACATTTGGCGTGCCATCGCCAAGGACGTCCGGGCCCTGGGGGTCCACAACAGACGGGGCACCTACTGCCGCAAGAGGTGGGAGGACATCCGCCGCGGGAGCAGGAAGACCGTCGAGGCTCTGCTTGGGATGGCCTCCCAACCTAGGAGGGGTGCCAGTCGTACCTTAACCCCCCTGATGTCCCGGATCCTGGCGGTGGCCTACCCCGATTTAGATGGGCGCTTGAGGACATCACAGCAGACACAAGGGGGTGAGTACCAGCACATTCAGCTATTTTGCGCGCAGTGGAGTTGCCTGGGTGGGGAGGAGGGTTGTGGGTATCCCTAGGCCAGGGTGATTTCTGTAGGATAGGCCCGTCCGTGAGGTATGATCCTGTGCCCCCACCCCCCACCTCTGTAGGGTGCCTAGTAACGCGATTCATGGACCTGTGTATTCTGTGTGGGCAGTTGTCGCCCATAGGCTTGTAGGGCATGTCCCAGTGAATGAGTAGTGTACCCCAGGTGCGCAGCGTAATGCAGGGGGCTTCTGTGTCTGTCCTCTCCGCCAACGGTGTCCCCAATGCAAGCACTCAACTTGTCTTTATGTTTTCCACCCCCCCCTTTTCTTTTTTTTTCTGTGAATGTGTGCATTAGCATCATCAGGCGGAGGAGAAGTGGCATCGGCGCAAGAGGGAGCTGCTTCTCACATGGCCCCGGAGGGCCATGCAACGGACTCCGACATGACCAGTGAGACGGAGGGCGAGGGGGGCTCCACCACGGGGACCCGTGCAGACGTCAGTGACACCGACACGTCCTCAGATGGGAGCTCCCTTGCGGTGGCGGCAACATCCATGCCCACCGATCCTACAGGTACAGCCGCCACCCAGCGCACTAGCTCCGCCCTCCCAGCAGCCCCTCGGCCTTCGGCCCGTGCCCGCACGGCCAGGAAGCCGGCCATCTCCTTCGCCCCAGGCACCTCAGGCCCTGCCCCAGTCACCCCTGCTGCCCTCAGTGAGGAGGTCATTGACCATCATTGTTGGGCAGTCTACCCTTTTGAATGCCATCCAGGGTGTGGAGAGGGAGGTGCATCAAAGCAATGCATACCTGGAGGGCCTTCATTCGGGTCAGGCTGCCCAGCAGCGATCGTTCAACGCTCTGGCCTCAGCACTGACGGCAGCGATTGTCCCTGTCTCCAGCCTCCCTCTTCTAACTCCCTCCACCCAGTCCCACTCCCCTGTTCCTCTGCCTATCCCATCCACACCTACAGACCAGCCTGCACACACCTCAACACCCAAGGGAAGCTCATCCAGACATAAGCACCACAGATCACACAAGCATTCACCCAAGCAACATACAGATGCAGACATGCCAACAGTCACTACCTCCTCTGTTTCCCCCACCTCCTCGTCTCCCTCCTCCCTCCCTGTGACGTCTACACTCACACCTGCAAGCACACCACCATCAGCCATTACACCTATCACCAGCACACCCTCCAGACCAGTCCGCACACGTGCAGTCACCACCCCCACTGCCATGTACACGTCCCCTGTGTCCTCTCCCAGTGTGTCTGTCACCCCCGCTTCCAAACCACACAAACGCAGGCAGGCACCCAACCAACAGCCATCCACCTCACGTCAGCCTCCAGCCCAAGCACCTGCACCCAAAGACAGCACACTTGACTCTCCTACAACCACATCCTCTTCCTCCACTCCCATACCGACTCCAGCTCCCCTTCCCATGGCTCCCCAAAAAAATTTCCTCTCTAAACTGGACCTCTTTTCCTCACCTGACCCACCCCCTCCATCCCGTAAGAGTTCCACAAACACCTCAGCCACCACCAGCCCAGCAACTCCCAAGAACGTCGTGCCTGGTTTTTGGAGTCCGCCCTTTCCTTGGGCTGGGACATCGTCCAGCAGCAAAGACACAGCCAGCCCCCCCGTGGAAAGAGGAGCAAAAAACTGAAGGGCAGGCGCGACAGGCCTGATACGCCTGCCCCCAAGGAGGGTAGCCTTGCACCGTCACCTGCCACATCGGGTAAGGGAGCCAAGGGCCACGGACAGTCTGCCAAGGAGGGCAATGTCACGACTCACGTGCTGCTTGCGCCTGGAGTTTGCAGATCTTGAGGCGTGGATCTTGAGGGTTCGACTTTGGCCCAAAAAGGGGCGACTCTTTCTGGTAGCCACGGTGCTGTAGGCGAGGAAACGCCAAGGACAGACCGTGACCGTGAGAAAGTAGCGCCAGAGGGAAAAACCCCTTCAGAAGAAGAGGAAAAACCTCCCAGAAGATTCGCAGGGGATTCCTGGAACAAGAACAGAGGAACAGGAATCAAAGGAACTGACGTAACACAGAAATGGCGAAATCCAGAGCCAAGGGCTAGGAAATCAGGAGCGAGGACACTAACTGAAACAGAGAGTGTTGCAGCGCAAAGAGGAAAAGAAAAACCACCCTTAAATACCATAAAACAGGAAGTGACCCACAGGAAGAAAAAGGACACCATCTTGAATAGGGAAAGGTAGATAGAATAGACTGGAGCAGAAACCATAGAGAATAGGGAAGGAGGAATGCTGGGAAGACAGAGGTAACCTGGGAAGGGAAAAGACATAAAGGACAGAGGAGAAAACAGACCCAAAAAGGAAGAAAGACAGAAAAGAAGAAAAAGGAGCCCCAAACAGGTAAGAGGGGTCAGGAGACCCCAACAAGACGGAGGGAGAGCGCAGCGCGAGGCCCCTAGTAAGTCCTGGGGCCTCGCAGGGTGCAAGAAAGGCTCGGGGCGCGCCGCGTCCTAGAGACGCGAAGCGCGGCCCGAGCCAAACGCGCGGCTTGTGCCGAACGCTCGGCTCGCGCCGCGCGGTGCGGCGCGACAGGCAAGGGCAGCAAAGAGCAAAAGGCAGGGAGCAGCCGACCTGGCCATGAAGGCCCCACCAGCCCCATTCCGGGGGTATCGGAGGAGAGCCAGGGCCCCAGGACTCCATCACAGGAGGGCCCCACAACGGATAGTTCCGATGCTGACTGAGCGCCAAGTATTGGCCAGGTGTGGTTCACTCGAAACACAAGACAGGCACCGCTGAACAGGGCCCCGCCGTGAGGAGCACCGCTGAACAGGGCCCCGCCGTGAGGAGCACCGCTGAACAGGGCCCCGCCGTGAGAAGCACCGCTCCGCTGGACACCGCCATCTCAAGAACCGCTCCGCTGGGCCCTTCATCTCAAGCACCGCTCCGCTGGGCACCGCCGTCTCAAGCACCGCTCCACTGGGCCCTTCATCTCAAGCACCGCTCCGCTGGGCCCTTCATCTCAAGCACCGCTCCGCTGGGCCCTTCCTGTCAAGCACCGCTCCGCTGGGCCCTTCCTGTCAAGCACCGCTCCGCTGGGCACCGCCGTCTCAAGCACCGCTCCGCTGGGCCCTTCATCTCAAGCACCGCTCCGCTGGGCCCTTCCTGTCAAGCACCGCTCCGCTGGGCACCGCCGTCTCAAGCACCGCTCCGCTGGGCCCTTCATCTCAAGCACCGCTCCGCTGGGCCCTTCCTGTCAAGCACCGCCCTGCTGGGCACCGCCGTCTCAACACCGCTGGCCCATTGGCAGTCCCGGTTCTGTGTCGGGCAGGGCTTCACGAGGCACTCTGCCCACCATGCCTCCTCCATGACCAGTGGACTCTGTACTCCACCTGATGGACTGTGGCTTTGCACTCCCCAGGATGGCACAGTGGGCAAGCCACCCACTGTTATCAACTTGAGAGACTGTGGCTTTGCACTCCCCAGGATGGCACAGTGGGCAATCCACCCACTGTAGAGACTTGAGAGACTGTGGCTTTGCACTCCCCAGGATGGCACAGTGGGCAATCCACCCACTGTAGAGACTTGAGAGACTGTGGCTTTGCACTCCCCAGGATGGCACAGTGGGCATGGAGGCCCTTCGTGAATCTGGCGTCGTGGACTCATGTGGCTGAGGTGCCCCCCTTCCCTTCCCCCTGAGGTGCCTGTTTTTTATTTTTGTGATGCCCCAGCAGTGTTCTCTCCAATGGACTCGATCTCGTGTGTGGGCTTTGCCCATGTGTTGCTGCACATTGGCCCACGGACATTTGGACTTTGAAAAACTGTGCCGGACTTTTGCTACTTGTATGGATATAGTTCTAGATGTGTAATAATTCTTTATATATTGCTAAGATCGCTATACTTTATTGTTGCAATAATATAGTTCTACTTTCACATTCATTGGCTTTTGTCTTTGCTTGTTTTTTTGGGGGGGTTTGGGGGTGTCACTCTGACTTTTTTAACTGCATTGGTGTGTAGGTATTTCGGTGGGGGTGAGGGTGGGGGTGGGTGTGTCGCGTATGTGTGTGCCCATAACCTTTCCTCCTCCCCCCTCCCCTGTGTCGTAGGTGCAGTACTCACCGTTGTCGTCTGCGGCGAGGTTCGTGATCCTGGAAGAAGAGCAGGAAGGCAATGGCTGGGAGGATGTGGAGTTCGGGTTCCATGCTGTTCCGATTCCGCGTGGAGTGTGTTGAGGTAAGCGTTTTCCATTGGAAATGTCTGTTTCCGCCGTGTTTTTATCGGCGGGGCTCCCGCCCATGGAAAAGGTGGCGGATTGGTGAGTCGTGATAGGGTGGGCGGTACATTGTCTGCCACCTGCCTGTTGGCGGTGACCGCCGCGCTGTTTGTTTGTGCCGCCGTGGTGGTCGGTGTGTTAATGCGGCGGCCTGTGTTGGCGGTTCCCGCCAGGGTCAGAATTCCATTTTTTTGACCGCCAGCCTGTTGGCGGGTTGGCCGCCACTTTAACACTGACCGCCAGGGTCGGAATGACCCCCTGAATCTCTTCCTGGTTATAGAATCTTGTTAGTAACAGACTACAGCTTATCCCATATGTTAAGGGTAGACTATGATAGGTAACCCCCTCTTGTACCGAAACAGGAATCTGTGTGCACACAAAGCAATCCTTTGCATCCATTGTGTCAACATACTCACTCAGCAAGCAATAGAAAACATTTGTGGATAGTTCCCCCTTTGCGTAAGTTCCCTCATGCAAATATTTGGTATCCTGCTCGAACCTCTCCCAAGCTGTTAGTGCAGTGGTAGGCTCAGAAATTGTAGCATTGTTAGTCTCACTCTTATCCATTAGTGGCATGCCCGCAATCACAACCATGATGAATATCACACACACAACACCCAAGACAACACCCAAAAATGTACAACCCCAATTCCCTCTAGTATCCTCTCTAGTGTTAGCCATGATCTGTAAAGAATCAGAAAGTGAAGGAAGGTTAATTCAAACAACAACAGAGGTCAGTTAGAAAAACTTTCTTCTTCTTTTTTTTCTCCTTTTTTTTTCACAGCAAAGTCAAAACAAGCAAGTATTTACAGTTCTCAGTTTCACTCCCTGGATCCTTGTCAATTCAGGTTAGCAGCTTGTCAAAATCGGGTTTCAAAAGTCAATTCAGGTTATCAGTATCTCATCCGGTAAGTTTCTCGAAAATTTTCTTTAATTCAGTTCTTATGCCAACTCAGTCTCTTCGGCCAGACTCAGGTGCCAAAGTACTGACCAGGGATCCCTCTATCAAAGCAAAATGCCAAGAACACTTGTTGCCTTTCAGCTGACGTTGCATACTCCCATTCAGGACCCGGGTACCTTCTGTTTGCTACTCTCTTTCTTTTCAACTTGCGATCACCTTGCAACTCTCCTTCACTTAGATCTTCTCTCCTTGTTGCATCAATCTCTTCCTCTATTGCATCTTCAACAACCACCTTTCCCTTTTTTCACTTGCAACTCTGGCCACTTATCTCCTTTCAGTGTCTCTCTGGTCCTTGATCTTTCCTGTGGCAGCCCTTCGCCCTCCTCTGACTCTATGGTGATTTCTCTTGATGGACCTGCAGTTTGCTCAGGAGGAGTTTGGACGCTCTGACTCTCTTCCGCCTCAACTCCTTCGCCTTCTGGGTCCGTCAGGGGCTCTCAAATCAATCAAATCATTAACATTTATAAAGCGCGCTACTCACCCGTGCGGGTCTCAAGGCGCTAGGGGAAAAAAAAAAAAAAAGGGGGGGTTATCGCTGCTCGAACAGCCAGGTCTTTAGGAGTCTCCGGAAAGCGGAGTGGTCCTGGGTGGTCCTGAGGCTGGTGGGAAGGGAGTTCCAGGTCTTGGCCGCCAGGAAGGAGAAAGATCTCGCACCCGCCGTGGAGCGGCGGATGCGAGGGACAGCAGCGAGTGCGAGGCCAGAGGAGCGGAGGAGGCGGATGGGGACGTAGAAGCTGAGGCGTCTGTTGAGGTATTCCGGTCCCTTGTCGTGGAGGGCTTTGTGTGCGTGGGTGAGAAGTCGGAAGGTGATCCTTTTGCTGACTGGGAGCCAATGTAGGTGTCTCAGGTGTGCGGAGATGTGGCTGCTGCTGGGTATGTCGAGGATGAGGCGGGCCGAGGCGTTTTGAATGCGTTGCAGGCGGTTTTGGAGTTTGGCTGTGGTCCCGGCGTAGAGGGTGTTGCCGTAGTCCAGGCGGCTCGTGACGAGGGCGTGGGTCACGGTTTTTCTGGTGTCGGCGGGGATCCAGCGGAAGATCTTGCGGAGCATGCAGAGGGTGAGGAAGCAGGCGGAGGACACGGCGTTGACTTGCTTGGTCATGGTGAGAAGAGGGTCCAAGATGAAGCCGAGGTTGCGGGTGTGGTCTGTGGGGGTCGGTGCGGTGCCGAGGGCAGTGGGCCACCAGGAGTCGTGTCAGGCGGACGGGGTGTTGAAGAGGATGAGGACTTCCGTTTTTTCTGAGTTCAGCTTTAGGCGGCTGAGCCTCATCCAATCTGCGACTTCCTTCATTCCCTCTTGTAGGTTGGTCTTGGCGCTGGCGGGTTCCTTGGTGAGGGAGAGTATAAGTTGGGTGTCGTCGGCGTAGGAGGTGATGATGATGTCGTGCTTGCGTACGATGTTGGCGAGGGGGCTCATGTAGACATTGAAGAATGTCGGGCTGAGTGATGAGCCTTGGGGTACGCCGCAGATGATCTCGGTGGGTTCAGAGCGAAACGGAGGGAGGTAAACTCTTTGGGAACGGTTAGAGAGGAAGGAGGCGATCCAGTCCAGGGCCTGGCCTTGGATTCCGGTGGAGCGGAGGCGGGTGATTAGGGTGCGGTGACAGACGGTGTCAAAGGCAGCCGAGAGGTCGAGCAGAATGAAGGCGACTGTTTCACCGTTGTCCATCAGGGTTCTGATGTCGTCAGTGACTGAGATGAGGGCGGTTTCAGTGCTGTGGTTGGTTCGGAATCCAGTTTGTGAGGGGTCGAGCAGGTTGTTGTCTTCCAGGAAGGTGGTCAGCTGTTTGTTGACGGTCTTCTCTATTACTTTGGCTGGGAAAGGCAGAAGAGAGATGGGGCGGAAGTTTTTCAGGTCGCTCGGGTCAGCCGTAGGTTTCTTTAGTAGAGCGTTGACTTCGGCGTGTTTCCAGCATTCTAGCTCATTTCCATATTCATCTACTTCTGGGAGAACCTCCCTCTGATTTGGCTCTCCTGGTGCCTCAGTTGAGATAGGCTCACCGTCACCCCTCTGGGTCTCCTCTTCTTTGTCTCTTACTGGAGTGACCAAGCCATCCTCAACGGGTTCCCCTTCTGTCTCAGTTCCCCTTCGATCACTCTCCGGCCCTGAGACTTCCTTCTCTGTTGTTGGTACTTTCAACAATTCAACTTCCTCATCAGTTGGACTCGTAATCTTTTTCGTGTGACTGGCATGGATCCAATTCGGAATTCCCACACACTTCACAGCAGTAGTAGTCGTTAGTATCACTTGGTATGGCCCCTTCCAACGTGGCTCCAAACACGACTTCCTTACGTTGATGAAAACCCAGTCACCAGCTTTCAGATTGTGTCCTGGATCATTTATCAGTGGCAGGGTGGTAGCTTCCACCTGGTGAGAAAAAGAGCGGACCACGTCAGCCAGACCCTTGCAGTAGTCCAACACCATATCATCTGTGATATTCACAAGAGCATTCTCAGGCACTGCGGGCAGTCTCGCGGGTCGGCCCATGGGAATCTCATGAGGAGACAGTCCTGTTTTCTTGTTAGGTGTGTTTCTCATTGATATTAGCACCAAAGGCAATGCATCGGGCCATTTCAAATTCGTGGCTGCACACATTTTTGCCATTCTCGACTTCAGGGTGCCATTCATCTGCTCCACTAGTCCTGATGCTTCAGTGCAGTAACTACAATGCAACTTCTGCTCAATGTTCAATGCTGCACACAATAGCTTAACCACCTCGTTGTTGAATTGACTTCCACCATCTGATTCTAAAGAGATCGGAAACCCGAAACGTGGTCTCAATTCCCTAAGCAGCAGCTTCGCTACTGTGAGACTGTCATTCCTGCGTGTAGGGTACGCTTCAATGCAGTGACTAAAGATACAATCACCAACACATATCTCAATCCTCCACACACGGGCATCTGAATAAAATCCAATTGCATTCTGGTAAATGGTCCTCCTGCTATCCCAATGTGGCTCAAATTCACCACTGTCCCTTTCCCCGCATTCATCTGTTAACAGAAGATACACCTATGGCAAATCACTTCTGCAGCTTGTCTGAACTTCGGGTTAAACCAGTCAATTTTGAACAACCTGATCATGGATTCTCTCCCAATATGTGCTTGACCATGGTAAAACCTTGCAAATTGTTACAGGAGACTGTTTGGCAAAACCATTTTCCCTTCATCTGAAACCCACAAGTCATCTGGTCTTTGTACACATTGCATCCTAACCCAAGAATGCTTCTCATCTTTGCTGGCACGTCCCTGCAACAATCTCAATTCTTCTAATGTGTCAATCACCCTTAATGCGTAACCTGTGCATGTCTCATTTTCTGTTTCAGGTAACAATTCCCACTGATCCTTAAACGATATACAGTTCAATGTGCAAAACCTTGCGACTTGATCTGCACATCCATTTCCCATTGAAAGAAAGTCTTGTGATTTCAAATGAACACTGCATTTCACCATGGCAATTTCATGAGGTAACTGAATAGCGTGCAACAACTCCTTAATTCTCTCACCATTTTTTACTGGAGAACCAGAAGAGGTCAGGAAACCCCTCTGTGACCATAGTTGGCCAAAATCATGGACAATTCCAAATCCGTATCTGCTATCAGTATAGAAAGTCCCTCTCAGCTGGGCAGAAGCATGGCACGCTCTAGTAAGAGCAACCAATTCAGCCACTTGAGCAGAATATACTCTCTCAAGCCAAGACGCTTCCAGGATGCCAGAGATCGTACATACAGCGTATCTGGGCCTCAGCACTCCTACTAAGTCTCTTAAACAGGAGCCATCTACAAAAATAATTTGATAATTTTCTTCCAATTGGGTATCTTTGTTATTAGACCTTGGTTTGGTGTACATTTCTGATACCTCAAGACAATCATGTTCTACATCCTCAACATCTTCAACCTCTGTGTTTTCTTTTGGAAGCAAAGTTGCCAGTTTCAACACTGTACATCTTTTCAACGTTACATTTGGGGATCCCAATATAATAGTTTCATATTTTGTCAGTCTTGCATTTGTCATGTGTTGCGTCTTTGTATGGGTTAACAGGATCTCAACTGAGTGAGGGACCATGACTGTTAGAGGATGTCCCATCACTATGCCTTCACACTGTGTGAGGCTTTGACCAACTGCTGCTACTGCACGCAAACAACCTGGTAAGGCTGCTGCAACTGGGTCCAAGGTAGCTGAAAAATATTCTACTGGTTGGTTTACACCTCCATGGACCTATGTCAGGACAGACAAAGAACATGCATCACGTTCGTGACAAAACAGAACAAAAGGCTTTGTGTAATCAGGCATACCTAAAGCTGGAGTCCTGCACATACTCTCCCTTAGTTCAGTAAACGCCTTAATTTCTTTCTCTGTCAACACTATGACATTTGGCCCTTCCTTGACTGTCAGTCTCACTAATGGCTTGGAGATGACTGAAAAATTCGGGATCCACTGATGACAGTATCCTACCATTACCAGAAACATCCTAACATCTCTCCATGTCGTTGGGGGATTCATCATCATCATCATCAACACATAGCTTTATTCGGTTACTTTCAACCATAAAAGCAAAACAACCAACGTTTAAATAAAAGAGCAAATACGAGTTAGATTAAAAAAGATAAGAAAGAGATAAAAACATATATGTCAGCCTTAAAACACATAAAATTATTTTCCTTAAAAAAGACACCTAACCCCCTAATACCTAACATTTAAATTAAACATGGGGTTTTCTTTCAGTCTAGGTGTGTATTTAAAATTTGGCAGCTAAAACACTTTAAGCATTTGGTCCTCATCATCATTGTTTCCCCAAAAGTTTTGTACGTATATGCCAAGCAGCTACAATATACTTGCTGACCGCACAAGATAGAGGGAGAGAAGTTTCCCTCATCATGATCCTTAAGGCAACAATACAGTGTCTTGTCCCCATATTACTGCACACAGATCGTAACCACTTCCGACGCGCAATCAAATAAGCAGGGCATATAAACATGAAATGTACAATAGATTCCGAAATTTGATTGCAGCTCGGGCAAGTGTCAGGACTTGGGATCGTACTCCGCGTACTGCCATACGACTTAAGAGGCAGACAACCATATCTGAACTGAATATATAGACTCTTACTTAATGGATCAAGAATTGTATCCATAAATGGTTCCAAATATGGATACCATTTAAAGTCAAAGAATTGTGACGTCAATCTGCCGTGTGTTGTGCACAGCAGATAGTTTTCCCTGACATGTATCCAGTAAACAGTTTTCAGATGATTCTTCTGATCCTTCCTTATACTTTCTGGATGACTCCAAAACTTACTAAGACCCAATCTATGAAACCATTTTGAGATGTGGTTAAACCAGGAAATGTTAAGTACATTTGGTCTGTCTAGAATGTCTTGAATAGACTCCTTGTATGTGGATAGCTCAGGGGTGGTCCATACACGGACCCAGAAAAGCAATGGTCGTAGGGCAATTACATCTGAAATGCGTGGTAGGTCGAGGTCCCAGAACATTGGCAGCAGTGGGGTACTGCGAGGACAGGCCAAGATTGATCTTACAAAGTTGTTTTCCCCCACTGCTAGCTTGCTAATGTTCGAGGGCCCCCAAATTTCTGCCCCATAGACGGCAGCGCTCTGTGCCTTTGCTCGGTAAATTTTAATAGTTGGAGTAATCACTCTCTCAGAGGTGGACTTGTGGAAGCGTAAAATGGCCCCAGATCTCTGTGCCAGAAGAGCTCAGCTTTTATCGATTTGGGGCCCCCAATACAGGTTGTTGCTAATTCTCACCCCCAAATAATCTATGGAGCTTACCATACCTAGGGGGGTTCCATTATAGAAAATTGAGTATCTCTTTGTGGGACCACAGCCCAGGGTCATGAGTTTGGTTTTGCTGTGGTTGAGTTCAAGCCCATAGTCAACACAGAATGAACTAAACTTATCCACAAGTACCTGGAGACCCATAGGAGTTCTGGAGATCAGGAGGGAATCGTTGGGGGATTCATCTGTAACAGGGCAGTTACTCTCTCCCTGGACAACTTCCTTGACCCTTTCTCGATCTGATGACCCAAATATTTCACCTCTTTTTGGCAATATTGCAGCTTCTTTGGGGACACTTTGTGCCCGAGTGGTTCAGTAAGGCAATCGAATCATACTTGCACTCATCCCTCGTTTTGGATGCGATCAGCAGATCATCAATGTACTGCACTAGAGTCGATTGAAAAGGCAATTCCAATGACTCCAAATCCTTCTTCGTATTTGATTGAATATAGAAGGTGATTCCGAAAACCATTGAGGAATTCGACACCAATTGTAAACCTTGTCCAAGAATTTGAGAATGAAGAGAAATTGGCTATCCTCATGAAGAGCCACAGAAAAGAACGCTTGGGACAAATCAATTACTGTGAACCACTCTGCATCACATGGAACCTGGAACAAAATCACAGCTGGATTTGGCAGCACTGGGCAGCATTTCACCACTATGTCATTAATCTTTCTCAAGTCTTGGACAATGCAAACCTTCCCACAAGGCTTTCTCAACCCCATTATTGGTGAGTTACATGGACTGCTCATCACTTCTTTCAAGACTCCCTGTTTCACAAAGTCTGCAATTAACTGCGCCACCTTTATAAGGACATCTTGCGCCATATGGTACTGCAGTACCCGGGGAAACACAGCATTTGGATTTACATTGACTTTAACCGGTTCTACTCCTTTTATCAGTCCTGCTTCTTTCCCTGTCAAATACCACACCTTCTCTTGGACTGTTCCCTGCAAGTTTGCTGGGAGATCAGCCACTGTGAACATCGGGAAGAAGTTAATCAGAGGATATTCCTCGTCTGTGGTCTCCGTTTCAGGCTCTGAAATCTGCTCCTCATCCCCTTGATCATCACTGTTTGTCTGAACCTCAATCCCCTCATCGGAACAGGTGATCGAACACCTTGTCTTGCAGAGTAAGGCCCTCATTCCAACCCTGGCGGTCTCTGACCGCCAGGGCGGAGGGCAGTGGAAGCACCGCCAACAGGCTGGCGGTGCTTCCAGGGCTATTCTGACCGCGGCGGTAAAGCCGCGGTCAGAAAATGGGAACCAGCGTTTTCCCGCCGGTTTTCCCCTGGCCCAGGGAATCCTGGGATTCCGATCCCCTTCCCGCCAGCCTGTTTCTGGTGGTTTTCACCACCAGAACCAGGATGGCGGGAACGGGTATCATGGGGCCCCTGGGGGCCCCTGCACTGCCCATGCCACTGGCACTGCCCATGCCCCCTAGACAGTGAAAATCGCGACGGGTGCCACTGCACCCGTCGCACCCCTGCAACTCCGCCGGCTCCATTCGGAGCCGGCTTCCTCATTGCAGGGGCATTCCCGCTGGGCCGGCGGGAAAGCCAGAATGGCATCCGCGGTCTCCTGACCGCGGAGCGGCCATTCAGCGGTGACCGCATGGTGGGTGGCGACCGCCGCCCGCCGCGGTCAGAATGACCGCCTAAGTCTCTTCCCAGTAGGGACACAGGACTCAAATCACAAACCACAAATCTGTGCAATCCCTGAAAGGTGCCAAGCTCGACTTGAACCGGATCTGTGATCAGGTTAGTCAGGAGCTGGTTTGCCACTCCTATTACTTTGACTGTACGTCCCGAAAGGGGCCGTTTCGGAACCTCTGTACTTCTGACTGTAGAGTGTGCAGCTCCTTTGTCAACCAAGAATGAAACCTTGTGACCCATTACTTTCCACTGAACATAGGGCCCTTTCTGATCTACTTCTAGGGACGCTGCAAGCCTACACTCCTCACTATCTGAACTCTCATCTGACCATTCATTGTTTATTCCATTCTCACCACGCAGTGGGAACTGTTGTACGGTGTTATTTTGACTCATTCTTTGACCTGTGACCTGTTGAGGAAGCATTATCTGTTGCTGTTCCATTGGCGCTAAAGGCACTTGCATTTGCTGTCTAGGTACCATAGGAACCTGCTGTTGCATTTGCTGCATCTGCATCGGCTGTATACGTGGCATCTGCACCTGCTGCATGGGTTGGAAACCCTGCATCTGATTCATGTTATTCTGAAAATTCGGGTTAGGACCTCTCAGCCTTGGTCCCTTCATATTTTGAAATGCAATTACATCATTGCTTTGTTGAACAACACCCTCCTGCACCATCATCGGGCACTCCTGCTTCCAATGTCCAACGCCCCTGCAAGCATAGCATGACAAGGTAACATCTTCTTCATCCCCTGCACATCATTTTGAACTACTACAGTGTTCAAATCCAGACTTCGATTCACAAAACCTCTGCGACCCCTGCCTCCCACTTGCGCCTGAAACATTCCGTTTCCTTGCGGCTGTTGCACCATCTGTTGTCGACAACCTCCCTGCATCCCTGATTATGCTGCCTTAATTTGCAGCACCATCGCTTTCTCCTTCAGCTTTCTCTGCTTCAACTCAATCTCGTCACTGCAATACTTCGCATACTGCAACACCTCGTCGATCGGCTTTGCTTGCCAGCAAATCAAGTGATTCTTAATCATCTGACTAATCTCAAGTCTCAACCCTTCAATAAACCTAAACACAAGGTGATTCATGTCCTTCGCTTCAACAACCTCTGTACCGCTGTAGTGTTTGAACGCTTTCAACAACCTCTCATAATAGGCATGTATCGACTCTTTGGATTCCTGAGCCGCCCGATCAATCTTTTACCAATCAATATTCTGTGGCGAAACTCTCTGTTTCAAGAACTCAATCACCTTATATTAGTACCTCATCACCTCAGGAGATGGTGCTCCTGTGACTCTATCTCTAGCCGTTTCCGCGGTTGTTCAATCCACACTCCTCTTGCACTCAAGCCACAAATCAGCTGAAACTATGATGTCAAAGAGAGTATTCAGGTCTTCCCAGAGACATTTCGCAAGCTTCACAAACCTGTCCGTCTGCTGATATCATTCTATCAGTTTCTCCCTCAGCCTGGGAAAGTCATTTGTAAATGACCAAATATCACCTCTAGTCCACGGCACATGGACAAGAACCCCTCCAGCTGTTTCTCTCATTGGTAACATCTTTACCACACCAGCATCCTGTGAGGTTTTAGCTGGCGGCTCTGTGCAATCACTTTTCCTCTTATCTCTTTTCTTTGCCCATCTGCCTTCCCACATCTCTAAGGCTCCCCAAACTTGTGCACTCTGCAGTATCTCCTTAAGGTGTGCCTTCATCCCAGTAGACCGCATGTGTTCAAAGTCTAACCTGTAACTCCTCTTCAGATGTTTGGTATTTTCTAAGTCTATTCCATATTTATCTGCCAAATTTGCCAACCTCTGGTGCACCCTGCTCACTTCTTTAGTTATCTTTGGACACAAGTATCTCAATTCTGCTTCCGTGTATGACTCTAACCTGTTCACTCCTATGCTTCCTTCAACAAGTTCATTTGCCTCCATGCCCAACCTCACAAAATTCAGGTACTCTTTTCCTCCTGACCTCCCTGCCGCTGCAGGAGTAGACTGTGGTGAATTCAACTTATCCAATCAGTTGTTTAGCTGTTGGGCTGTCAAACCTTGTAATGAGATATTCCCAGCCTGCGCTATGGGTGTCTGCGGCATATTCGCACTCGAGATCTGCGGTGTCAGCAGTCCCAAACCTGATTGTCTCATGGCATCTGGAGGAGCCCCAATCGGACTGAAGTCTAACAAAGACCTAGATCTTTTGAATGTCGGCTCCACTGGAGTCATCCCTTGAGAGCTCCCTGCGAACCCTCCTCTTGCCATCTCTTGAGTCATTATCCCTTGATCGCATACACTAGGCTTTGCTTGTGCATACAATGGTACTGGTGGACCAACTGTAATGGGCAAGGATATGGCGGCTGGCGGCTGCCTATTCCCCAAAACCTGTGGAGTATTAACTCCCATATTCTGGTTCATTATTGGTGCCACGGCTGACTGCGGTCTTGTGACCGAAGTGAAATTCAGAATCATTTGTTGCTGCACCTGGGGCAGTAAAGGGGGAGTTGGATCAGTCTGAATCAGCTTTGGTCTCGTATATGCCGGCACTGATGGCACCATCAAACTCATTGTAGTCTCTAATATTGGGACATCAGGGTAAAGTCTCTGAACCTGTGGTGGCTGCAGCTGAGATTGCATCTCAGGAGCAGTGGACACACTAATGCTACTCTGCACCGGAGCCGGTGTAGAGACAGGACTAACCTGTACCGGATTCGTTGTCACTTTGTCTTGTGACGAACCTGCAGGACATGTACTAGTACTCGGTCTATTGGCATCTATAGCATATGTCGGTGGTCGGTCATTCAGTAACTGATTAAGGAACTCATCATCGTCTGAGTCATCCATCTCTGACCAGGGCTTCCTAGCCTCTTTGTCTTTAGAAGAACCTTTGTCAGTCTTACAAGTAGCTTTCCCTCCTTTGTCTTCACCTTCTTGAGCTATTGCTGGAAACATCCTGATTCCATCTATTGTTTCTCTCTTCCAAACTCTCTGTGCACTATCCCACCTAACCTCCGCTAGTGTCTTTTCTGCTTTCCTCATTCTCCTCTCAAAATTCTGTAGCTGCTGACGTATTGCCATCAATTCCCAAATTGCTAACGCCTCAAACTGTGCTGGACTCGGAGGTGGCTTTAGCTCATTTAACACGCTCCTCAAATTTTCCAAAACCCTTATGTTGAACGTTCCGTGTTCCAGAAACACCAAACACCCTTCTCTCTCTCTGTCGCCTTGCACCATTGCTTTAGCCAAAGACATGGCGCGACACCTCTTTCCTCCATTACGGCATAAGCCGGTGTATCTTCTGGCAGTGTAACCTCCCCTACACTCGCAGTAATATATACATCTCCCCTCAAAGCACTCTTTAAAGCCTTGAAAAATTTCATTTTTGCGTCTTTTATTTTGTTCACAATCGAATCAGGAAGTGACTTTAATTCCCAGAACTCTCTTCGCCTACCTTCTCAACCAATTGCCTCTCACGGACGGCTGCCAATCCATGCGCGACCCTTCACAGCAACCGACCTATCCCAGCGTGGCTCCAATGACGTCACACTCACACACACTGCGGCTGACAAATCTTGCGGCTTGTCTTCCTCACTCTCGATTCACACAAACTAATGCAATATATTGCGAGCACCAACAAAAACTCAAATTTACCGGTTTACTACAGGAAAGGGGTAATACAATCGCTTCAGAACGTTACAGGGATTTTGCTTAGCCTGGGCCGCTACTCTCTCATTCTCAGATCCCGCACTCGCTAGCAAAATTTGACCAGCAAATTTTACTCTTGACTTGTCAATGGGTTGTTCTAGTGCACTTTAGAACTCACCAAATCTCCATTGAAGTTTTCATTCACTCAAACTCGACTCGTCAACCATGCCCGATTGACCTATTAAACCGCGCAAATTACAACATAAACCAAGTGTCTCATGCACTTATCAATATACTCAGAGTCTTAGACCACGCAGGGTCCATACATCACCAACAGCCACGTAGACAATTGTTGAGCACAAAGCACCACACTTACATGAAGTTTGCCGACTTCCCTACTCTCATACTGTGTACGCACACTCCTACTAAAACATCATAATTTGGACTAAAATCCTCACAGACTTCACACTTCACCTGTGATATGCATAAGCTGTGCAATCGCAAACCCTACTTCATTCGCACTATCACTAGAACGCCGAGAACATACTCAAACTCCCTTCAGCAGGCTCAGAGATTCCGGGAAAGTCATTTGGGACTTAGTGGCACATCATCTCTCCAATTAGCATAATTGAAAAAGAAAAATTTTCCCAAAACCCGATCTTATCAAACAGTGGTCCCTCGTCCTGGGGCCCCAAAGGGCCAAACCATCCTCTGCTACCAAAAACTGATAGCGCGTCAGAACCTTGATAAGTAAACTTACAAGGAGACACGACTAGGCTGATGAACCTTTTGACCACGTTCGGAGACTTCCCAGTACGAGGTGTCTTTCTGGCATCACAAAATCAATATCTCAATAACCCAATCAATCTCTTAGTAACTAATCAACAAGATAATCAATAACATTTAATAGGAATCAATAACGAAATCACCATGACCTTTCAGCCATGAATAACCACACAAATCTAGTTAAGTGTTAGGATATTTATTCCCTATTGGTTACAATCTAATAGTCATCTCCGTTAATCTCATTAGCAATCAAACTCATTAGTAACTCTTCAGATGCATAATTTGAACACAGTTAATCAACGCATAGAGAATATTCATTAAGTATTAATACATCATTAATAAGAAGCAGCTTAGCAAAGTCTCAGAGTGCCAGATTCAACAAAGCAAGAACTCAGGGACAGATGTAAGAAGGCTTTTGCGCCTTGCAAACGGCGAAAAACGCCGCTTGCGAGGCGCAAAAGCCCTTCCGCGATGCTGAAACACATTTTGCGAGTCGGTACCGACTCGCAAAATGTGTTTCAGACTCGCAAATAGGAAGGGGTGTTCCCTACCTATTTGCGAGTCGCACCGCGATGTAGAGTTGATTTGTGACCGCGAAAGCGGTCGCAAATCAACTCGCAGTTACCATCCACTTGAAGTGGATGGTAACTCATTCGCAAACGGGAAGGGGTCCCCATGGGATTCTAATGAACACCTTAACTAACCTCGAATTAGCATCGGCATGTTGGGCTTCCTGCAAAACAATTTAGCAAACACAAATTTGGAAAACATCTAACTATGGCCTCTATCAAAAGAGCAGTTGGTACCTAGAAAGAAAAGGCAAACAGACAATTACAATTTTCATCAGATAGTTACCCCTCCAACAAATCAGCAAACAGCATCAGTCTTCGTCCTCAGGACATCAGTTGATTCACCATCAGCAAGGATAGAACAGTGCAAAGTCTCAGTATGGCATAGCAAAAGAATAAGGCCCTTCCCTCATATGGAGGCGAAGCAAGCATCAGCAAGGACTTAGATAGAGGATGGTTTAAAGTATCAGGAAGAATAAACAGCAAAGGCTCAAAATAGCAATGGCAAAGTATGGCTTAAGGTAGAATGTTAGAATAATGGCAAAAGTGTCCCAAAAATGGCTGATTTCCCCTTGGGTCATGCGGTTATATCAAACCTGTCAAACTAGCCCTTAATTCCCCATTGGATAGTATTTGGTGCATCATTATCTCTGTCCAATAATTCTTCACACACCTCATTAGAATTTTCCACAGAACACAGTTCACATGCCGTTGATTGGCCCATGTTATTGACGTCTTCATCGGTTGGAATGTCAGGTAAGAAAAGTTACACTTTACGCTCCAGTCAGTAGTCCTATTGTTTTCTCCTACTCCAGACAGCCTTGTACCTGTTACGAATTACACTGTTGCATTCAGCAAGAATGTCTCCTTGAGCAAGTCGGGTCCCATGAGAAAGAATTTACTACGGCTACACACACATCTCTAGCTTCTGGAAAAGTACAGCTTGGTGTCCTAAAGGAAGACAGCACATTGCACGTTAGAAAAAACACGGTTTAATATGAGACCAGGCAGCTAGGCCCAGACCCTCGCTAACTAAGGCCTAGTAATTAACTTAGCAAAACCCAAATACATAGCTCTAATTATGATATGCTAATACAAATTCAGACATTAGTACATAGTTAGTTCATCATTAATGAGTTTCATTAGTCTTCGTATATATTGGTGGCCACTCCCTGTTGGCATATTTCAAACGCGTACGTTATTTTCTATGTTAACACATTTTCTATGCAGCTTCATTACACAATATTTTGCAAGCTTTTTGTGTTAATATTAATTTTAAAAGACATACTGCAACACTAGTATGGCACATACATACACCTCCTGTTTGTTTCTTTCATGTGCTACTCAATCACCATCTTTCTATCCTTAAACTCAATTTGCAACCGTTCACAAGTCTGAGCTTTCTCCCTCTCATTTTTGAATTGGGTGAAAGTGTGTCTTTTTTTATGACTTCAAGAAAAGGCCCTCAAAAGCAATGGCTCCATTGCTGGGCACTGCACTGCGTACCCACTTCGTAACATTAGTTTCCCTTTGTATTCTCTTGCTCTTCATCCAACATCTTGCTGTATGCATCCAAGCACTGTAAATTATGCAGTATTTCCTTTCGGGATCTCCTAACAAAACTAATCAAGACAGCAAACTAAAACTTTCCCCTGTAAAAATACCAAAGCTCTGAGCCGTCGGCTACATCAAGAAACAATTACGTTTCTGGTTTATTGTCTTTAAAGGATAGCAAATGGAATCAGGTTTGTTGGAAGCCACAGTGCTGTCCTATATTGAAGGAGGAGTTCTCATTCTCTCTCTATCCTAACATATCGAGATCCATGTTGAAGACTTCCATCTTTGATAGTTCTGATACAATATCTTCCTCATATTGCTAATCTCCTTTGCTAATAATGCAGATTTTTGAGTTATAATTTAAAATCACTAAATCGTTTGGATTTTCATGCAGTGAACAGGGATGAAAACATGTTCTGTCTATATATCGACCTGATGGAGTTATTTTCTAAGTGCTATGTGTATTATTCTAGTTTTGCAATATATTACAAAGTTAAGCAGTCATTCGGCTCTTTGCACGCCATTTGTCTATTACACAAAATGGCAGAACGTTCTTTGTAAATCGGGTTTGTTGACGTGGTTCAAACAATCAATGGGAGAACAACATTCATGCCAGGTACTACTGGAATACTGGTGGTGTTCTGCTAGGATACGAAACAGTCAGAGGCTGCAGAATGTCATCATATTTCAAGGTCCTACGGAATACTTTGGAGTCTTTCACCTTCCCTCAGCACCACAAACTGAACTCTTATAATTCCAATAGCAGTTTGTCAGTGAAAGTAAAGATCAAAGTGTACATTATTTATATTGCCTAACATATTGCAGAAAAAATAATAATAATTCATATCAACAGTTTACACAGACATTAATTAACAAACATATATTCAATCTTTATACAATTAAATAAACATTTCGCTGTTGCAAACAATAAAATAATTGATGCTTGTTTCCAAATTGTTGAGGTTTATGATCTGAAATCTCAGAACTTTTGTTTTTTATCAGCAAAGTATAAGGCAAATAACAGTTGAACGTGTTCCAGAACTTCCCTCCCACTCCTACAATATTGTTTAACTATATAGGTGAGTGATAATATTTTATATTTATTAATCTTAAAGTAAAAATCAATTTTTGTGGCATACCTTCAATGGTCACCTTACAATATCAACTAATTTATTCAGACTGAGCTGGTAATAAGTTCGTCTACAGTAGTTGCCTGTAGTGGTAGACCTCTAAAAACATGTTTCCATCATTGTTTAAGAATTTGGCCAGCTGAATGTAAACTAATAATGACTTTACATACTCTGGAAGTGGCCTCTGACATACTAATTCTGGAACAAACTCAATGGTTTCTACTGCATTCAATTACTCCGCCATCAATTCTGAGGTCATCACTGGAGCACTAGTAAAAACAGAGTTAGTGATAGATTGCCACTAACTCAATCTTATCATCTCATCATTATATATATATATATATATAATAAATTGAAACTGGTCCAACAATTCACAACGAAATCATTAGTGACCTGGCCTGCTTTATACCAAAAATATCAGTAAAAATCCTGCAAGGGCTGCACACTTCCTCATCCCCTCTCTCTCCATGGCTGATTTACTCTTCAATAAAATATGTTAGAAATTGGGTTTCTGGTGGGCAGACCTAGGCACCCTGTCCAAGCAGGAACCACAATCCAAGTCAGAGTATACCGCCAACACACCCTAAATTACCCTGTGCTCATCCCCTGGTAGCTTGGAACAACAACAGGCTTAACTTAAGAGGCAATATGGTTTGTATTTGTGTAAAATACAAAAATAGTGCAAAAACACCCAACAAGAAATACCACACCTGGTTAGAAAAACAGAATTTAATAAATAAAACGAAACCAAAACAAAAAAAATTCCAATTAGTGTAATTCGACATCTGAAGTTTTAGTAACTGAAATAGCTCTTGGAAGAAATAAACACTTACTTGGGATATCTAGTTGCGCTTGACTGGGACAAACTGAAGAGTTCAGGCTGACCGCAATGGAGCATGGGCCAGTTACAGGGACTCAGTGAGGCCTGCTGAACAAGAGAACCTTAATCCTGGTAGCGTCAATGGTGACACAGGGGAGCAGAAAGTGCGGAGCGCCATTGTCGATCCCATAACAAAGGAGAGGAGTTGATTTTCTCGATGCAATCATTTTTCACCATGCAGCAGCTGCGATGCAGAGATAACAGGATGTGATGGTTCTAAAGGCAATGCCCCACAGTTGATTTCTGCAGCAGAGGAGCTGCATTGATTTCCCCACACTGTACAGGATGTGGGAGAGCAGCAGTGGCATGCGGTGACTCCTTTGGTGCAGCAGTTCCGGAGGCAATGTGCCATCTGGCCTTACAGCAGCAGCGATGTGTTGATGTGGCCGATGCTCCAGTTCTGATCCATGCAACGGGGTGATGCGCTGGGTCTGTCCCTTGCAAAAGTGACAATGTCTCAATTCTTGCTGGAGAAGCAATTTATACCCACTTCCAACTGGCCACAACAGGATTGGCACCACGTGGCATGGCAAGAATCACAGTTGGCAGATTCCAAGTGCCGTAGGTGATGAGTTGGAAGCCTTTTGTGTCCCTGAAAGTTTAGAAAAGAAGGCAAGCCAGCAAGCCCCTGGAGTTACTCTTGGTGTGGGTTCAAGTGATGTGAGTCTAGTCCTTTTCACATAGGCAAGGAGGGCTGCAGATCAGCACAGCAAGAAAGCAGTTCTTCCAGAGCAGCAGTCCCGCAGAGCAGCAATCATTGTAGTGGCACAGCAGTCCTTCTTCCTGGTCCAGATGTGTACTGAATTGGTAGGGTCAGAAGTCCAGTTCTTATACCATGTGGTGCCTTTAAAGTGGAGGAGACTTCAATGAAGGGCTTTAAAGTGCACAGAGGACCTCCTTTCCTGCCTTAGCTCCAGACTCACCTCAGGGGGTTAAGCAGTCCTTTGTGTGGGGATGGGACATAGCCTATTCAGGTGAAAGTGTGAGGCTATGCCCAGCTCCTCCCTCCTACCCTGCCCTAGATGGCCATTCAGGATGTTGATGGCCCATCAGTTGCACCTAAGCTTCCCTTGTGTGTGACTCTATAGAAGGAATCCACAAGCCCAGGTTTCACCCCACCCCAATCAATCAATCAATCAATCACTGCATTTGTAAAGCGCGCTACATACCCGTGAGGGTCTCAAGGCACTGGGGAGGGGGGGGTGCTACTGGTCGAAGAGCCAGGTCTTGAGGAGTCTTCTGAAGGCCAGCAGGTCCTGGGTCTGTCGTAGGATGGTGGGGAGAGTGTTCCAGGTCTTGGCGGCGAGGTAGGAGAAGGATCTGCCGCCGGCGGTGGTTTTTCAGATGCGGGGGACTGTGGCGAGGGCGAGGTTGGCTGAGCGGAGGCTTCGGGTGGGGGTGTGAAAGCTGAGTCGGTTGTTAAGGTAGGTGGGTCCGGTGTTGTGCAGTGCTTTGTGTGCGTGGATCAGGAGCTTGAAGGTGATCCTTTTGTTGATGGGGAGCCAGTGCAGGCCTCTCAGGTGGAGTGTGATGTGGCTGCGGCGGGGGACATCGAGGATGAGTCGGGCAGAGGCATTCTGGATGCGTTGGAGTCGTCTCAGGAGCTTGTTTGTAGTTCCCGAGTAGAGGGCGTTCCCGTAGTCGAGTCTGTTGGTGATGAGGGCATGGGTAACGTTTTTTCTCGTGTCGTGGGGGATCCATTTGAAGATCCTGCGGAGCATACGGAGGGTGTTGAAGCAGGACGCGGAGACGGCGTTGACTTGCCTGGTCATGGAGAGAGTGGAGTCGAGGATGACCCCCAGGTTGCGTGCGTGGTCCGTGGGTTCCGGGGCTGTGCCTAGTGACGTGGGCCACCAAGAGTCGTCCCAGGCTGATGGGGTGGGTCTGAGAATGAGGACCTCCGTCTTGTCTGAGTTCAGCTTCAGTCTGCTGTCCTTCATCCAGTCGGCTATGGCCTTCATTCCTCGGTGGAGGTTAGCTTTGGCGGTGTGGGGATCTTCGGTGAGGGATATGATCAGCTGGGTGTCGTCGGCGTAGGAGATGATGTTGAGGTTGTGTTTTCGTGCAACGTGGGCGAGGGGGGCCATGTAGATATTGAACAGTGTCGGGCTGAGGGAGGATCCCTGTGGGACGCCGCAGATTATCTCAGTGGTTTTGGAGCGGAAGGGTGGGAGGCGGACGCTCTGGGTTCTGCCGGAGAGGAAGAATGTGGTCCAGGCCAGGGAATTCTCTTGGATACCGGCATCATGGAGGCGTGCAGATAGGGTGCGGTGGCAGACCGTGTCAAAGGCTGCTGATAGGTCCAGGAGGATGAGGGCGGCTGTTTCTCCTTTGTCCATCAGGGTCCTGATGTCATCAGTGGCGGCGATGAGGGCGGTGTTGATGCTGTGGTTACTGCGAAAACCAGATTGGGAAGGGTCCAGGATGTTGTTGACCTCGAGGTAGCAGGTCAGCTGTTTGTTGACAATCTTCTCGGTCACTTTTGCAGGGAAAGGGAGCAGGGAGATGGGCCGGAAGTTCTTGAGGTCCTTGGGGTCCGCCTTGGGCTTCTTCAGAAGGGCGTTGATCTCGGCGTGCTTCCAGCTTTCTCGGAAGGTTGCTGTCTCGAAGGAACAGTTGATTGTTTTCCGGAGGTGGGGCGCGATGGCTGTGCTGGCTTTGTTGAAGACGTGGTGAGGGCAGGGGTCCGATGGGGATCCGGAGTGGATGGAGTTCATGGTTTTGATGGTGTCTTTATTGCTGACGCTGGACCAGACGGTCAGGCAACTGGTGCGAGTGGTAGTCGCAGGGGTGGTGGACTCGGTGGTGGGTGCGGGGGGTCGGGGTTGAAGCTGTTGTGGATGTCGGTGATCTTGCGGTGGAAGAAGGTGGCCAGGGAGTCGCACAGGTCTTGAGATGGCGGGATGTCGTTGGTGATGGAGCTGGGGTTGGAGAGTTCTTTCACGATGCTGAAGAGCTCTTCGGTGTTGTGTGCGTTGTTGTCTAGGCGGTCCTTGAAGGCGGTCTTCTTGGCGGTCCTGATGAGTTGGTGATGTCTGCGGGTGGTGCTCTTGAGGGCTGTGTGGTTGTCTGGTGTTCGGTCGTGGAGCCATTTCTTCTCCAGCTTCCGACAGGTGTGCTTGGAGATCCAGAGGTCCTCGGTGAACCAGGCGGCTTTCTTGTTGGTGTGGTTGGTTGTAGAGGTCTTGAGAGGGGTGAGGGTGTTGGCGCAGTCATTGATCCACTGTGTGAGGTTGGTTGCGGCGGTGTCTGGGTTGGTGGGATCGGTGGGTGGTCTCAGGGTGAGGGCTGTAGTCAGTTGGTCCTTGGTGACCTTGCCCCTGCAGTGGTGTGGTAGTTGTTGGGTGCAGTGGTGTGTGGTGGGTTTTCTGAAGGTGAAGTGGACGCATCTGTGGTCGGTCCAGTGTGGTTCGGGGTGTGGTTGAAGGAGACGAGGGGCTTGCGGAGAAGATGGGGTCGAGTGTGTGCCCAGCGGCGTGAGTGGGTGTCGTTACGAGCTGTTTGAGTCCGAGGTTGGCGAGGTTGTCGATCAGGGCGGTGGAGTTGGCATTGTTGTTGTTTTCGAGGTGGAAGTTCAGGTCCCCGAGGAGGATGTAGTCCGTGGAATCGAGGGCGTGGGTGCTGATGAGGTCGGCGATGGTGTCACTGAACTATGGGCGGGGTCCGGGAGGTCTGTAGATGAGAGTTCCTCTGAGGGTGGTGTTGGGGTCGGTGTGGATCTGGAAGTGCATGTGCTCGGCGGTGGTGAGGGTGTCATTGGTGTTCGTTGAGATTTTGATGGAGTCTTTGTGGATGATGGCGATTCCTCCTCCCACTCCGTTGGTGGGGTCTCTGCAGGAGATCTTGTAGCCCTGTGGGATGGCTATGGCGATGTCTGGTGCTGAGGTGGCGTTCAGCCAGGTCTCTGTCAGGAAGGCGACGTCGGGGCGGTGGAGTCTAGGAGGTCCCAAAGTTCGATGGCATGCTTGCGAGTGGAGCGGGTGTTGAGGAGGATGCAGCGGAGGTGGTTGGGTTCTCTGGCTGGTGGTGTGGAGGGTTGGGTGCTGGTGAATCTGCAGTTCCGGCATGTGAAAGGCCCCTGGGTGCGTTTCGGGGGGGCCCGGTAGCAGGGATGGTCTCGTCTGGTGTTGAGTGCGTGGAGGGTGCTTGCGTCGTAGTGCAGTCTGGCGTTGTGGGGGGTGCGGGTTCCAGGGGTTCTGGTGCTGGGTGCGGTCCAGGCGCGGACGGGCGCAGACGGGCTTGCCTTAGGCGTGCCTGTGGCACGCCAGCGGATCGCCACCGGCGCGCACGCTGCGCGCGTCCGCTGCGCGCATGCTTCGCGGCCGCCATATAAGGGCAGAGGGAGGGAGGAGCAGCTGGGAGGTGGGAGCGGGGCAGGCAATGGGAGTGAAGGGAGCAGGGCAGCAGGGGCTCAGCGGCAAGGGAAAAACCAGAGGAAAAACCCAGGGAAATAACGGCGGGAAAAGACGGCGGGAGAGGGACAACAGAGCACAGGGGTACAGAAAGCCAAACACAGGGGCACAGAATGAAAAAAAAAAGTGGCAGCAGGGGCTCAGCGGCAAGGGACAAATCCGGGGAAAAAACGGCGGGAAAAGACGGCGGGAGAGGGACAACAGAGCACAGGGGTACAGAAAGCATAACACAGGGGCACAGAATGAAATAACGAAGTGGCACAGAAGCCAAGCGCAGGGGTACAGAAAAAAGGGAGCGAGTAGTCAGGCGGCAAAAGCGGCAACAGAGGTTCAACCCACAGGGGGCTGCGTGGAAGATGGGGGGAGCGACCTGCCTGGTGTCAGGGTCAAAGGTCGCTCCTGGTGGTCGCTACCCCAGACATGTATTGGAGGCAAGCTGCAGGCACACAGGACTAAAAGCAGCAAAATGCCAACTTTCTAAAAGTGGCATTTTCAAAATTGTAACAATAAACCTGATTTTACCTGAAAAGAGGATGTATCATTTGAATTTCATAGGTACTACACATGACGGATCTACCCCTTCCCAATCAGGAATTTCGGCTTATTAAATGTAACAAGACATCCCCAATGTTATCCTATGGTTAGGGTAAGCCTCACAGTAGTTGAAAAACGGATTTGAGAGTTTTTCATTACCAGCACATGTAAAACCTAAAAGTATACATCCTGCCTTTAAATTACGTAGCACCCTGTCCTATGGGTGACCTAGGGCCTAACTTAGGGGTGACACATATGTAATAAAAGGAGAGTTTAAGGCTTTGCAAGGTGTTTTAAATGCCAAGTGGACATAGTAGTGTAACACTGCATTCCGGCTGCAGTGGCAGGCTAGGTACATGTTCTAAATTGCTACTTAGGTGGGTGGCACAAGCTGTGTGCAGACCTACCATGAAAATTTGGAAATCCGTAAGCTGTATTGTAGCCTAATATCTATGGCTATACATGTACACAAATCACGGCACCTGCCACAAAAAGGGCAATCCCAACGGGATTAAATATAGAAGATATATAGATAGTGCACCACTGCGCAAAGTCAGTAAAGTCCAGTAACACAACGTTGTCTTTTAACCATCTTCATTTTTTTATTATTGCTTTTTCTTGCATATACGAACAATCAGCCAACGCGTTTCTTCCTAAACAAAAGGACTTCTTCAAGGCTTATATTTGCATAGTCTTTAAATTGATTGTCTTTCCATATTATTGAAATGGTAGATGTCCAATGCTAACCCAATGTTACCTATATTGTAAGGGATGAGCCATGTCCGTCCCGGTCGGAAAGAGAAGTACTTCTGTACTTGTTACGATATGGGTAACAAAGGGTTATCGTCTAAATCATCAGACCATCATGTAGACAGTTGTACCCCGATCTGTCGCCAGACAATTGCAATCCCAATTGCATACCTCCCTGATACAAGTATTGTCAGTGCTATACTACCTGGACACAGGCTCATTTCAGAATAGTGTCGCATTAACAGCGGGATGTCTCAGCCCATGTTAAGTGTGGTGTTGAAGGATGTACTGCTTTGTTGAAACACCTAGTCAGCTACATCAGGTTCCCCCGAAGAGCAGATTTGGCCTATGTGCAGGCAGACTTTTATGAGATGGGACACACTCCTCATGTGGTAGGGGCTATTAATGGCACACATGTAGCCCTGGTCCCTCCCAGTGCCAATGAACATGTATACAAGAACAGGAAGAACTGCCACTCTATCAACGTGCAGGTGGTGTGTCTAGCAGACCAGTACATCTCACAAGTGACAGTCAAGTTTCCTGTATCAGTGCATGGCTCTTACATATTGTGGAACAGCAATGTCTCACACATGATGGTACGACTACACACTGAGAGGGCCTGGCTGCTTGGTAAGTATGCAGTTGTATGTGTTTCAGTTTAATGTCACCTGTCAACATAGTCTGGCCAGTTGCTAAATCTCTTCTTTCAGTTGCCCTACTATTGTGTTCACAGGTGACACTGGCTATTCAAACCTTCCTTGGCTGTTGACACCAGTGAGGTACCCAGCCATGCCAGGGGAACTCTGTTTCAATGAGGCCTGTGGGAGGACAAGGTCTGGAATTGAGTGAACTTTCAGCCTCCTGAAGGCAAGGTTCAGGAGGACCTACCTGGAGATGCCCTCCTCTACTTGCCCCACAAGGTTTGCCATATCATCGTTGCCTGCTGAATGCTGCACAATCTGGGCCTGAGACATCCAATACCATTGCTAGCTGATGATGGTGAGACAGCTGGATCAGTGGCTGGAAATGCTGATATGGCAAGTGATGAAGAGCCAGAGGAAGAAGAAGCAGCTGACTCTAGGACAGAGCTCTTCAATCAGGACTTCCAGTGACATAAAGGTATGTTGAGTGGACCTTTTAAAGTCTTGAATGTGCACATTCAGAAGTGGATTGCTGACATTACACCTCATAACTTTAATCATCAGTGTGGGTATAATGAGGTCCAATGCCTATGTGTGAGTTGTGGAAGCAAACAGATACAATGTTAGGTGTACAGTAATATTGGTTCAGCTCTAACATGTGTTATTACAACTGATTCCAACATACACTTCTCTATTGGACTGACCAGTACTGAGCTATGTATCCTGCATTCTCCTATTCTCAGTTCCTTCCATCCATTGATACTGGAATGTATTGTGTGGCTCTGCTTCCTAGGGGTTGAGGTATTCATTGTCAGTAGCCAATGGTAAGTGATTACAGACATGAGAGGTGTACATGACAGACAGCTGGTGAAATGGATTTTGTGAAATGTCTGTGACTGGTGATGTATAGGTCCAATCTGAGTGCCTCTGATTTTTACAATGGGCACAACATCTGTGAGCTGCATATGTACTTTGTGTGGCACCTGGTCTTCTTTCCTGATGGCACTCTCTGTAATGCTCTAATTGCAGATCCGTATGCGAACTATGCCTTTGTGTTGCTCTGGATTTCAACCTCACTCTCTGACATCTGTCCGGTGACATCACTTTTGTCATGTGTCCTGCTCAGGGAGCCTCCGTCTGATGGCCATTACACTGCCAGTTCGAATCAGGGGGGCATTACCAGACCACAGTTAGGAAGCATCACATTTGTTGTTGCATCAATCAAGACACATATACAGTAGCTGTGTTCAAATTTGATTTATTGTGTATTTAAGATTTTTAACAGTCAAAAGAAATGTGAATAATATAACTAAAGGTGATGAGTGGTGACATGGTAGATGGAGTACTCAGCGTAGCTGCTACAACTGTTGGTTACACAGGTCCTGTGCCCTTGTACCATGGGAAAATGGAGTTCTGTCTCAGAACAGTCAACAGGGTGTCTCAGTGGCACACAAGGGTGACAAATCATGAAAGGTTCACTTCCTGGCAGTGGGTTTTGCCTTGGCATGTGCTCCAGCTAGATGTCTGGGTGGAGGTCCATGTTTGCAGGAAGGTTCTTCAGCTACAGAGGGAGGGTTGTTTGAGGCATGTGGTTCCCCTGGCAGGGCCTCCATTCCACTATCTGCCGCTTATGCAGCTGGGACAGATGTAACGTTGCTAGTGGAAAGAGCCTCATGGTGGGTTGAGAAACCACGCAGGGTGGTGTTGATGCCTCTCAGCACCCCTGCAATGGAGGCCATGGTGGCGTTGTGTGCCTGCCACTGCTGCATGACCTCCTGGTGGTATTACCTCTGTTGCCTTTGATTTTCCTCTAACATGGTGATTATCTGGCCCCATCCAGTCCTGGGAAGTTCAGTATGCTCACAGGACTTGGGAGATGGTTTCCTGGTCAGTGGAGCCCCTAAGGGAGCCTGTTCTCTGTTCCAATGATTCCCTCCTATGCCCCCCACCCAGGAGGCTGTGCCCCTGGCACTGTATTCCTCCTCCCAGTGTTAGCAGCACCATCATTGTATGGGGTTTGAAAGTTAGACTCTGGTCCCTGTACTGTGGAGCACACAATAGTTTGAACAGTTGGGGCAAATGGTTGGCTGTGATGTCGATGCAACAGGGTTAGGGGTGATTGATGTGGGCAGGGTGAGGCATCGTAGACCGACCAGGTGTCCCAGAGGTACCAGGTAGGTCCTCACTGTCCAGACATCCAGGCGTGTTGGCTTCACTGGCGCTTCCATCCTAAGAAGGGCTGGCAGTGTCTGGTATCCTATTCATGGCAGCACTGGAAGGGTTACCAGTGGATGGAGTGAGACAGAGAGTTCAGTTTCAAAAGTGTGTTTGGTTGCCTCTTTGTTGGATGCATATAGTGACTTTACCTGTTTCCCTCCAATGACAATGACAGATACTGGACAGCATACCTTGGTGGTACATACAAGTCTGCGACATGAGTTCCATACTCCATGTTGTGAGCTGCTATTCAGGAATGGTACATATAGCACTGCATATGGGTTCTGGTTCTGTCTGATATTTTACTTGACTGTTCAGGTCTGTTACCTAGTGAATAGACAGGCTTGCTAGATGTCACACAATATGCCAGCCCATTGCACCATGGTGTGCCAGTGGGAATACAGTATGTGAGTATGCAAGGACAGTAGTCCTGTCACTGGATGTTGTGCATGTGAATGGAGTCTGCCATCTTAATTTCCAAACCATGGTCAGTCCATTTGAGGCTTGGGGATATGGATCAGTGGCCAATTGGATTAGTCACTGAGCTGTAGCTGTGTTTAGCCTAGGTTGCCATTGTGGTGTGCCACTGCATTGCTGTCATTGCCGTGAACTGGTCCTCAGTCGTACATTCTAGTTGGTGTAGCTAGTGCAATAGTCATACATGCATGTGATGTGATGTGCACATTCCAGGTTTTCCATTTGATGGGTTAGCACATTCTGGGAGTCATACTGATTTGATTGGCCTATAGTATCTGTGCCTTTGCCAAGGGCTGTGGGGCAGTTGGGCTATGTGGGGTGGTGGCATGCAGGGTAGGGGCTTTAGGTGATTGGCAGGTCGATGTAGTGGAAAATTCTGTTAACCAGGGAGTATTTGGGTAGTGAGGAAGCATGCCGGACACGACAATTGCGTGACATGGATGTTGTGGGTCCCCCAGGTATTCCAGCCAGGCCCTCAGGATGCAGTATGTCCAAGATCTTCTCCTTCCATAATGTGAACTGTTTGGGAGGAGGTGGGGGCCCACCGCCAGCCTTGGGCACGGCAATCCGGTGTTGTGATGCCATGGAACTTACCTTCCCTCTAGGGTCATTCTACCTCTTCCTGATGTCCTCCCTTGTGCATGGATGGTTGACTACTGAGTTGACACTGTTGACTTGTCTTTGCCACGACTCCATTTTCCTGGCAATTGAAGTTTGCTGGACCTGTGCTCCAAACAGTTGTGGCTTTACCCTGACAATTTCCTCCACCATGACCCTCAACTTGTCAGTGAAATGTGGGTGCTTTTGTAGGGACATGGTAGTGGTTGTTTTGATGGTGTGAGGTGGTGTTGTGTGTGTAAGGGTGCAGTGCTGGGTGATTGATGGGGTGTGGGTGGTGCATTGTGAGGAATGGACGCTTTTTGTGAAATATTTGTGCTCGTTATGTGTGTTATGTTTTAGTTATGCTGACAAGTGGTGTATGATGCGTGTGGTCTGTGCGTGCCTATAGTGTAAGGGTGCTCTCTCTGTGTAATTACCTGCTGTTGGTGTGTCAGATTTGCATTTTTGTAGCAAAGCATTGTGGGTTGTGTGGGGGTGTGTTATATAGTGCAGTGTGTAGGTGTGTCAGGTGTGTGGATGTGTGTCAGGTGTGGGGTATTCAAACTGACCAATGTGGTGTTGTGTTCTGACAGTAGTGGGTTCTGACTGTGGTGTCTCACACCCCCAATGATTATCTGACACGGAAGGACCCCTCGCTGTGGTGATTTGTGAGTCGTAATCTGGTGGGCGGATTTGTGTCAGGCTGGCAGTGCTGGTGGTGGGACCGCCTCTTTCCCACCCTCCAGTGCCCTGGTGGTTTTGCAATTTTGGCTGTTTTTCAGTGGTCTTCACTCTGTGAGTCGTAATACGGCAGTCGGATGACCGCCAACTTGGCTGTATTTTGGTGGCTGCCACTGCGGCAGTCTTGCCAAAAGACTGCCAAAGTCGTAATGACCCCCTAAGTGTGAGTCTAGCACCTAAAGCTGCACCTTTAATTTGTTTATAGAAGCTCTATAGGAACTTAAAATAGTTTTGGGTTGGGGTGATTTCAGACGCAGCCAAGATTAATTCAGTTTCAACTTGTGTGGGAAAAGAGCATGAGGTTTATATAGTCTGACACTGGACATCATCCAGGGAGATGTTTGCATACAATGATTGAATGTGTGCGGTAACAAAGATGTGTGACTCTTCATTGAATTTCATGTCCATGAAGTGTTGATAAAATCAGTAACTGTTTTACTTAATCAGTTTGTTGACTTAAAGGATTCAAAATGGGTCTGCTACCCGTTGGGTAGAGTGGATTCTGGAGTTGTCTGGGTAGAGTGGATTCTGGAGTTGTCTGTGAATGTTGGGTAAAGTGGAAATCACTTGAATGCATGTGTTGTTTCGTAAAGAAGATATATCCATTTTTACTGAGTTCTTAGCTTGCACACTGAGATCATCAACCAATTTGCTAATTATATGTGTAGAATCACCTGATAATTTCTTGTACTGAAGGGATATTGATACTTGCCTCAAACCCTCCCTGTCACCTGTTCAATTTGTGATTCCATTATTTACGTAAGTGAGACCAAAGATCTATCTTTGTTCTATCCAGGAAATAATTTGCCTGATGTAGTTTGCTTGTGAAAGTCATCAAGCTCCGTTGATACGAGTTTGTACTTTGATGGATGAGATATAGATCAAGGTTTAGCACACAAAAGTAGATGTTGGATTTTCAGTTTTTACCAATGGTAATACTGTCATCACCTTCTTCTCTTCTGGGGGAAGTTGAGGCTAGTTCTTTCCCCTACCCTGTCCTTGTCCTCTCTGGCCATGTAGTGAATCCTAGTTTGTTTTAATGGGATAACAGGAGTTAGCTTAGCCTCTGGCTTACAGACTCGTGCCCCCGTCACCTAGTGACTGTTAACCTACTTACCTTGCCCTATCTTAGCCCATTTAATTATTCAATTCTTCTAAGATGGCTGCCTTGTTTATAGTTAGGCCACTTGTTCTGCTTTGCATTATCAGGGTCACCGCGCTAAGGCGTCAAGATCAAGCAACAAAGACAAACAAACAGTAGGTGTTCCCACTTAGTGATTTTTACCTCTCTATACTTTTGAGGGATTATTTATATTAATTGAGTCCCAAGCATGTCTGTTATCTATTGTTTGGGAGCACACCTCCGTCAGGGGTCCTTGTAGATCTGTATAAATACATCGCACTTTAGACAGATAATCAGAGGGATTCTGACCAGAGGGCATCGCCACCATCGCTGATATCGATGCTGCATGTCGTCTTGATGCTGACCCAGTCTTTGTGTCCCTGCGGAGTCTGAGATAGAGACCTCATTCCAAGGTAACGAGGGTTGGGGGCTCCTCTCATGGAAATGGCATTGGCAGATTAGGGTTAGCAAACCCAGCTCTCCTTTAGGTAGGAGGTTAGGCCTCTCACATTAGGGTATTAGGGCATATTACATCTCGTATGTCTTTCTTATGCATTGCAAGATGGTGGGGGTCTTTGTAATAATGACTCTTGTCTTCACAATTCTGTTTCTTGCATTATTCATTATCCTAATCATTGTAGCCCATGCAACTTATCGCAAATTGCAGATATGTTAAATAAAAACTATTGAAACTTTACTGCATCTTTGCCATTGCCTGTGTTTGTATGAGACATGATATATCTGTGAGAAAGGGGTACATTCACTGAGATGTCTTATTCTCCAGTTCATGCGTAAAGACTGCCACAAATCACCTTTTACTATTGTGTTTTTGGTGAGGTGCTGCTAGTAAGCCGGTAAGGTTGGGACAACAGTTGTGATTTGTTGTAGGATAGGCATAGTCGCCTACGGACAAAAGTACTGTCATCCTTTAACCAGCAGTCTTGCCCAGAGCAAGAGTCCATACTACGACAGCCACTCCATATAAATGTGTGCCTGGTGGGGTTCAGAGGGTTAGGGGCATGTCCAGGGGGAATGTGAATTTCACTTGTACCTTGTTGAGGGTTGGTGTCTTTATCTGAGCTTCTGGAAATGGAGAATTAAAAAAAGTTACAGAATATTTTCTGTAAGGATACAGTGACTCTATTTTGTTGTTTCCTTTGGTTAGTTTGATTATAATACTCCTTTGCCAAGTAAGGGTAAGCTGCTACCAGTGTGGTTGTCGTTCCAAGTTCTGCAGCAACGTTCACACTTGGGGCCTTATTTAGTCCTTGGTGGGCATCCCAACATCCTGCCAGGGATCAGAGGTCGAAACTTGATCCATCCTGACAGATGACAACCTGCTTTAATTAGAGAAAGCGGGGAGCTCTCTTTTATGAAGGAATCCACTGCTGCAGTGGCTCCCTTCACAGCAGTGAGGTTTGCAAATGGGCATCATGTTTAAAGTTTATCTTGTTCAGAGAATGTAAATGCCCAAATATTGAGTTTCTGTGGCTGAGTCAACAGAGGCGTTAGGTTGCCAGCAATTTTGTTTTGTCATGGTTTCTGTAAAACTTTATTTTTGTGAGAGGTGCTAGGCCCCCATCGCTACAAAAAATAAATGTTTGCCAAGAAAAAATGATTCTTGATCTTAAAATGTATATTGCTTAGTAGTCCATGACACTGGAGGAAATTACTTTGTGTGTAGATGTCCTACTTGTGAAAAAATAGAATGCTGTCACACTGACAGTGAGGGGAAGTCATGGTCAAAGTCGGCTGGCCAATTTCCACAGGCCTTATGATGTAGCGGGTGGAATTAAAATGTGAAGGTCACAAAAGACTAATAGGTGATCATGGCTGGCGCTAGAAATGGAGTCTCTGGTTAGCAGTCAGTTTGTACTCTATCCAAGCAGGGACCTTCACTCTAGGCAGGGTAAGGGAGTTACACTCCTAAGACGACCCCTGCTCACCTCCTTGGTAGCTTGGCACAAGCAGTCAGGCGTATTTCAAAAGCAGTGTGTAAAGGATTTGTACAAAACACGCAGTAATACAGTGAAAAACTACAAAATGGACACCACACCAGTTTAGAAAAATAGGCAATATTTATCTAAATCAAACAAGACCAAAATGACAAAAATCCAACATACACAAGTCAAGTTATGAATTTGTAAATTAAAAAGAGTCTTGCTCCATGGAAAACAATGAAAATGTTGTTTTTACACAAAGTTTCTGGCTTGCATCAAATATAAAGCTGCAGGGGCAAACGTGCCTCGGAAAAGTCAGCAATACGTTGATTCCTTTCTCCCAAGTGAGCCGGTGCATCGTTTCTTCTCCGGTCGGGTAGGCGATGCATTGTTTTTTCTCCCTCGAGAGAGAGATGCGTTGATTTCTGGACAGGGCACCTCGGATCCACACAGGGTTACATAGATTTTGAAGCCCAGGGATGTCGCATGAGAAACCCGGCTGCACAGTGATGGAATACTGCGCTGTGTGGGGTTTGCAGCATTTTCAGCAAGCACCTGTTGTGTCGTTTTTTTCAGCCACTTTGCAGATGGTGCGTCAAAATCAGCCACGAGGTGGGTGACGCATCATTTTTACAGCTGCGTTTTGAGGTGGTGCAACGAAATTTTCCCTGCACGGCTCCCTGTGCATAGATTTCAGTCCTTGTTTTACCAGTTTCACCTTTCAGGGCCCGAAGGACTGAGTAGGGCAATACTTGGCAGGGCAGGAGTCTCAGCAGAGAGTCCAGGTGCTGGTAGAGGAAGTTTTTGATGGCCCTGAGACTTTGAAACAGGAGGCAAGCTCAGCCCAAGCCCTTGGAGATTCTTCCACAAGCAGGAATATACCACAAATTCCAGTCTTTGTACTCTTTCAGGCAGAAACAGCAACTGCAGGCCAACCCAGTAAGCACAGTCGCAGGCAAAGGGGTGGTACTCCTCCTCCAGCTCTTCGCCTTGGCAGAGGTTACTCTTGGTTCCAGAAGTAATCTTTAAATTTGGGGTTTTGGGTCCACTACTTATACCCCTTTCTGCCTTTGAAGTAGGCAAACTTCAAAGAAAGTCTCTGTTGTTCACAAGATCCTGCCTTGCTCCAGACACACAGCAGAGGGTTGGAGACTGCATTGTGTGACAACAGGCACAGCCCATTTAGGTGTAAGTGACCACCCCCCTCTACTCTAGCCCAGATGGCTAGATCTGGATATGCAGACTACAACCCAGCTCCCTTTGTTTCACTGTCTAGAGGGGATTCGCAAGCAGACCCACTGTTAGTCTGACCCGGACAGTGAATACACAAGCAGGCAGAGTCACAGAATGGATTAAGCAAGAAAATGCCCACTTTCTAAAAGTGTCATTTTCAAACAGACAATTTTAAAATCCAACTTTACCAAAATATGTATCTTTTTCATTCTGAGTTGAGAGACCCCAAACTCTATATCTCTATCTGCTCCCAAGAGGAAACTGCACTTGAAAGCTATTTAAAGGCAGCCCCCATGTTAACCTCTGAGAGAGATAGGCCTTGCAACAGTGAAAACCGAAGTTGGCAGTATTTCACTGCGAAGTCATGTAAAACACACCGGTACTGTCCCTCCTTTAACATACACTGCACCCTGCCTATGGGGCTACCTAGGGCCTACCTTAGGGGTGCCTTACATACATAAAAAGGGAAAGTTTGAGGCTGGCAAGTGGGTACAATTGCTAGGTTGAATTGGCAGTTGAAAACTGCACACACAGGCACTGTAGTGGCAGGTCTGAGCCATGTTTACAGACCTACTCATGTAGATGGCACAATCAGTGCTCCAGGCCCACTAGTAGCATTTGATGTATAGGTCCAGTGCACTTTACTAGGGACTTAATAGTAAATCATAGATGCCAATCACGGGAAAGCCAATTATACATACAATTTACACAGGGAGCACTTTAGCACTTGTCAGCAGTGGTAAAGTGCCCAGCATACCAAAAACAGCAAAAACAAAGTCCAGCACACAGTCAAAGCATAGGAATCAGAGGCAAAAAAGACAGGGGAGACCACGTCAAGGATTCCAGGTCTAACAGCTGGCTTAAAGCCTCAGTAATTAATAGGACATATATATATATATATATATATATATTTATTTATTTTTTCACTTAAAAACCAAAGGTTACCGGGGTGTTACAGTTAGGCTCACATTTTAAATGTACAAACCATAGAAATTCAGCTGTTCATAATTAGAGTTATTTCAAGTAACTATAACTCGTGCCCCGCCATGCAGTTTTCTCATCAATAATATTACTGCAAATGTTAAACTGATGTTATCAATAATGTTATCAAATATGTCATGAGTGTTGTTATATCTGGGGTAATTAGCAGTACATGGGGAAGGCCTGGGGTATAGTTATCTTAGGGCATGAGTTGTAGTTACTTGAAGTAACTCTAACACCTGCATTTCCATGGTTTTGTACGTTTGAAATGTGAGCTTAATACAATGTCCCTGCAACCTTTGTTTTTTAAGTGAATTTCCATGTTTTTAAAATGATATTTCCTAACGATAACATCCCTGTAACCTTTGTTTTTTCAGTGCTTTTCTAGAGTTTTTTTAATGCACTGAGTGGGTTGACTGCAGGGCCTGGCCTGCGACCAGGCCCTGAAGCCAACCCCTGCTTGCATCCAACACCTGTGTGTGCATCGAACCACCTGCTGTACACAGCCTTTGAGGGAGAAACCAGGAGAGGGCACAAAAAAGGGGTGTTGTGCATGCCTGCTGCTTGCTTTTTCCTCCATCTCCCTGCTGTCTCCTCGCTCTCAGCCTCATTTTGTGCGTGACTGCTGCTTGCCTTTCTCTTGTTCTCACTGCTTTTTCCTTGCTCTCGGACTCGTTTTGTGTGTGCCTGCTGCTTGCCTTTCCCTCGTTCTCACTGCTTACTCTTTTGCTCGCAACCCCTTTTTGTGTGTGTCTGCTCCTTGACTTTCCCTCCTTCTCACTGCTAACTATAACAGGTGAATTTCTATGGTTTTGCCAGTTTAAAATGTGAGCCTAACTTATAACGGCCATGTAACCTTTGTTTTTTTAAGTAAGTTTCTATATTTTTTTAATTCTACTTCCTAACTCTAACATCCCTATAACCTTGGCTTTTTCAGTGAATTTCTGTTTTTTTTTTTTAGCATAAAGTAATTTTAATTCCTGTACATTAATCTAACCACCGCCTGTGGCCAAACCCTTCGGCCAACCCCCTATAACCACCCAAAACCATGCCACACATGGCCTTTGGCCATGCGTGGCGTGAGTTGGCCACAGGTCCTGTGGACAGACCCTGCACCCAACAACACACCATGAACAGCCTTTGGACGTGCGTTGTGAGGGCTAGCAGCAGGGCCTGGCCTGAGGCCAAGCCTTGCAGTCAGGCCCTCTGCCCAACCCCCTATAACTACCCAACCCTGTGCCACCCATGGCCATCTGCGATGGGGTTGGCCACAGGCCCTGTAGTCAATCCCCTATAATTACCCAACTACATGTCACACATGGTCTTTGGCCATGCGCAGCAGGGTACGGCCACAGGCCCTGGCCTGTGGCCAGGCCCTGCATCCTACCCCATGGCACTCATGAAGTGATTCTTTGTTTGGTGTAGGTCTAATCATATTCCTGTGCATCTCTAAAATCGTTTTGAAAGGCGTTCGGAGTGTCCTTGTAGTAAGCTGTTCATCTTCCTTGGAAAATGGAGTGGGCATGTTGCATGCCACTTATGCATATGGGGCAATGCAAAAAGAATGGGGCTACTAGGCCATTTCACACACTTGTATTTTTGAAAAGGGATAACACAAAATCTGATCTCAACAGCACATGACTAAAAAGATCCTGCTTGTCACAGTTCCTACATGTGATATTGTGCTAAAAAAAGCAAGGAGCTTCTAGGCCCCAGCCAGCTTCTCGCCTCCAGGGGGAGTGGGCATTGCACCCACATGCAGGGAGCTACTGAAAATGCAGCACGCTGTGTCCAGGAGCAATAGTTTCATCTCTTTCCGTGCCATCATGTCTGGGGGCAGGGAAAGAGATAAAAAACCCACTTCCAGCAAGCAGGAGCATTTTCAGAGCTCCCGCGCACTGGAAATGGAGTGTTTACTTTTGCTTGTCAGGAGCTGTCACAACTCCCACCAAGCAAAAGAAAACAGCTTCCTCTTGTGGGTGGGCACCTCAGGCTGTAGCAGGAGCTGGCACTGGGGGATGGCTGTCCCCGTAGCCATATATGGCTTCAGTAGATGGGCTGCGCAGCCCCCCTCCTTTCTTCACAAAACATATTTGGTTCCAGGGATGTGGTGGTCCTGGGGGGATCTGCGCGCCCCCCATCATTTCTTAACAGTTTGCTTTGAGGGGGTGGTCCCTGGGCAACCACACGCCCCCCTGTATAATCACAAAATGTAGCCACGGGGAGGTGGTCCCTGGGGCCCAGGGGGGTCCACACAGCTCCTCATTCTTTTTTTATTTATGTTGCCCCGGGAAGGTGTTGGTCCCTGGGATTTTAGGGGTTCCTCGCAGAACCCACATCATTTATTATCAGGTATCCCCATAGAGGTGGTGGTTCCTGGGGCCCAGGGGGATTGTGCACCCCCCCCATATAACCATTAAATGTACCTCAGGGAGGTGGTGGTCCTTGGTTCCTGGGGTGGTCCGCGTTGCCGCCTTTTCACTTTAATATGTAGCCCCGGGGAAGGTCAGCTCAGCCTCCCCTGAATATTTACTGCATAAAGCCCCCCTGATGTGTGGTTCTCAGGGTTTTTTAGTACCATAGTAGGGAGACCCCATATGCCCCCCCCCCCCCAATTTTTTTTATTATTACACATGTCCTAGGACCTGACTCACCTCAGGGCAAAATTAAAAGCAAGTGCAGGAGAACATTTTGTTTTAATTCACCACAAAAGTCGTGAATATTTGAAAATTGTGCTGTGGATTCTAAAAAAAAAGGAATGCATTTTTGCCCTGGCAGGGTCCCAGGAGACACCTGCACCAAGGCTAGTGGGTTAGGGTAAATGAACCCTGTCCCCTTTGCTGTTTTTTTTCTGTTTGTTTTTGAGACTCGGCTGAAGCGGAGTCTCAGAATGGCTGCCAAAACGTCCTGGTTGAAGTGTTGGCAGCAAATCAGATCTCTGAACAAGATCAGCAGTAAAAGTTGCTACGTCGGTGCAACCCTAGATATACAAATTTGGATTTCCTTTCATTTCTTTTAAAATACTGAACAGGTTTACACCAGATAACAAAAAGTGTGATCTATGGACAAAACGCTTCCTTTCTGCCAAATTTGGTGTAATTACTTCCACTTGGTTTAATTCTGCACTTTTCCTCACCCCACCTCCCTTTTTCTCAGCCCCCCACTTGACAGATCACCCCAAAACATTCCATGTACAACAAGATCCTTGGGCACACTTTTTTTGGAAAATTTCTGAAAGATTCATCAAACGGTGGCAAAGATATAGCCAAGTCAAAAAACGCTTTTCCAATGGAATCAAGATCCTAACTGTACCTACCTACGGTTGAGCTTCAGTAGATTTTTATATATAGATATATATAAAAAATATATATATTTGTTATATTTAGATGTCAATAAACAAGTCAGCAAACCCCCTTTGTAAACTTCCCCTTCCCCCACTGTCCCACTGTGTCAGAATGGACCATGACGATGACCTCCGAAGTTCCATCTCTCCTTTGTTGTTTTCATCATGTTCCTTTCTGTATATACTAACCTCATGACAAGCTTCTTATAGCATATCGTCAGCCTTAATGTTCTAGGGGCCACAGACTTTGGAGAATTTCATGAGGTATGCACCAGCTTTGTATATTTGTTCCTCTGCTAACCTACACCAGTCCTAAAAATGGTTGGTACCTAGGAAGGCTTTTTACAACATTCTAGAAAATAACATCAGAACTTGCCTTATTCTTACACTCCCATTGTTGGTGAGTGTTGATACCACCAGCTGTGCTTCTCCAAAGGAATACTTCCAGTAAAGAATGTGCTGGAAGTGCTTTGTACATAGTGTTTTTTTAAACCCCTTCAAATAGAGAATGCCATGAACTTTAAAGCATCTGTAATTGCCAGTCCAGTCTTTTACAAAGATTAAGGTCGCCATACATAGTCTGACATTAAGCGTCTCTAAACTCCATGTGAGCAGGCATACTTTCAACAAGGGTCTGGGGTCTCTTTAATGAATTCTGGAGGCTGGCATTAGTCCTTTCTACAGTTGCGGGTTACTGCTGATTTTCAAAGCATTCTTCCTTTTCTCATTGGAGCCCAAACACCACAAACTCTCCTTTAGCATGTAGGCATGAGAATCTAACAAGACAAGGGCATGCCGAGGGAGATATAAAAAAACTGTTCTTGGGGTTACATTATCAGACCTTTCTGAAGCATGCCTTCTTGTCTCGTATCCATCTCTCTGATGTGCTGAAAAAGATCTGGCCAATTAATCACCCATGAAGAGAGAACAGTGACAAACCTAGGGGCGAGAGGACCACTCCAGCCCTGAGTTGCAAGGTGTCCTCACCTCCTGTAGCATTTCCTTCACCAATGACCCAAAAACCAGCAGATCTTTTTAGGTCTAGTTACAGACACTTTAGCATCCAGCTACCAGCTTTAGCTCTCTGTCAGATGTTTTAATGCAAGTTCTTGAAAATATACATACAAGGACTTCTGGTTCTGCTCAGAGGAGCATTACTCTCTTCTCTCATGATATTGGCTCTTTGCTGTATCATTCCTCTTCTTACTGAGTGCATGATTGCAATGCATGAGAGACTATTTTCATCTCAATTGTTTACTGGGCCATCATACACCAAATTATTACCTCATGTATGTGTTGTATTTAGAAAGCAATCCTCTTTAGTTTTGTGTTCTCTGCAGCAGACTTCTTTTTTATGATTTAGCCAGGAGGTGTGCAAGCTTGTTTTTAAGATGGCTGCCCTATTGGTTGTTTCTTTACTCATAGGGGATAGCATGACCCCAAGATGTCCACTTCCAAAGTTTATGAGGCCAGTAGCAGCAGATGCCATCTCTTGAGACTTTGCTGTGGGTGCATCTTGTGTTCAGGCTCCCCTGCCGCTCAATCCCTGTTCAACTGTTGCCTTGTCACAGCTTTCCCTGCTGTTGGGGTCCTGCTGGACACTCTTCTCCTCTGCTTTTGTAGTGCTGCTCACACAGCTATTGTGCCCTCTGCACTGTTGCAGCTCACAGTGTGAATCCATCAGATGGTTCCTTTCCTCTGCTGTTGTGCCACCACGGCACTGATCACACAGTAAGCAGGCTTTGCATTCTTCTCACTGCTGCAGTTCATGAAGTGAGCATGCCCAGTCAGTTTGCTGAACAGCAAGGTCTTGGGCCCTTCTGGTTTGTACAATGTCAAATCGGAGACCTATTTTTAGCCAATGTTTTTTTCTGGTATGTAGTGGATATCAGTAGGGGATGAGGAAATCACATTCTGACAGTGGAAGCAAGCAGCCAATATTATATCTTATCTAGAAGTTCTGATGAGGCATGCATTTAGACAGCACAGTTTATAGGTGAAGTCAACTTTACTAGCAGTAAAGTGCTGATTTCTTTATTGGGGTGCAGGGGCATCGCCCCCCTCTCTGTTTTTTGCCCTATTTTGGTTGCTGAGTTGTATACTGTGTTCCATTACTATTATCAGTGCACGGAATGGCCCAGGGAAAGTTTGCCCTACAGAAGCGTGAGGGGGTGGGACTGGGAGCTTGCTTAAGAGTGATTGACAGGTCAGGGTGCCAGGCATCCTTGGGCTGAAGTGTGCATGTCAGGTTGGCTGGGTGCTTTGCTCCGACCAGCCCGACATGACCACTTGAACTCTCACCTACTTGCATAATGTAGGGAGCCGTAGGGATTGCTGCCACGGTCCCCAAGTCTCCTTTGGAGTGTTGGCAGTGCCTGACCAAGCCAATCCTCACACTGCCCTCATGCTGTTTCCTAACATAAACAGCAAGGGGACAGCATCTACATTGGCTCAGGAGTCACAGTGGTGTGACAAGCTCTGAGCTGGTGGTCACAACGATGCATACACGCGTCTGGGTTACACAAGGCACATACTAACAAGGAGAGCAGTATTGTCTCACTCTCTGTCTCTGTCAAGACCGACAGTCCCGCCCGGGGCAGGACAGTGAGTGAGTGTATGAGTAATTAAATAAAATAAGTTTGGCACAGTGGTGCACAACAATTTACATATATTAATCAAAGAAGCTGCATCCTTTCAAGGGGTAAGGATTCCTTTTGCCGCACATGCCTTGCCCTCACAATCACAAAGATAATAAATATATTGTATTGGCTGAGGGTTGTTGTGTGTAGGTTCATGGCCCGGCCAAGAAAAATAATTTTGAAGGGATATGTTGTGGCATTGCCAAGAAATGTGTGCCTGCTGCAAACTAGGACGTTACGTGGGTGACGGGAGTACTGTAAGCAAGCCGATTACCTACAAGACTGGGTCTGAGTGACAGTCTAGGAATAGTGTGTTTTAAAAAATGAAATAAACAAGGCATTACTGAAGCATAAGAATTCCTTTTCTGCGACAGTGCTGCTTTGCATAGTACCTTGCTACACAACAATGCACCTAAGGAGGAGTGCAGTAGGAATGTGTCGCTCTCTGTCTCTGAGATTGAGACCGACAGTCCTGACCAGGGCAAGATGGTGAGTGAGTATGTGAGTGATTAAATAAATTAATTAACTTTGGCACAGTGGTACTCTTTGTAGTGTTGGCCGGTGTTTGGGCCAGCCTACCCTGTGAGAGTTCCCAGGTGTGTAATGAGAACTACCCCTACTCATAGGGTCTTTATGGCCGCAGCCTGGCATGACGTAGCCGAAGGTATTTATGTGCGGAGCGAGGGCGGGAAAGGGCACTCAGGCCCAGATATATAATTAAATAAATGTGCTTTTAAAAAACCTAATTGACTCACGTGTCATCTTTATGGCCTACAACCCTACAGTTGGTGACGAGGGGGGCCCTGCTGCCTACAGCACCATCCTGGTGCCAAACGCCATGCCAGATGCACCACAGGGTCATCACGGTGGTGAACACCCCGCTGGGCAGAGGACAGAGCATTTTCCAGCGACAGCAGTGCGTCAGCATGCGCACGCCGCCCAGGCTTTCCAGTGCCGGTTTCACTCGGCGTCACGCTTCCTTGCTGCCGGCTGCCCCACCCGAGCGCCTCCACCCGGCCTGCTGCCCCACCTTACCGGCACCTCCTGCGGCTCTCATGCACGCTGCTATTGAGAACGCTATGGCCCACCCACACGGCTTCATCGTCTACACCCCCCCGGCGGCTCTCTGGCACACTGCGATTAGGACAGAGACTCTTCCTGGTGCCGGAATCTGCAAAGTGCAGTTTGAGCACCTGCCACGTGCGCTCAAACCTGCAAGCGTCTGCTTCTGCTGTCAGTGGCCCCCATAGGAGCCCCATGCTGCAAGGTGACTGCCTCTGAGGATCGACATGGAGGCGAGCAGGCCAGAAGTGATCCCAGCTGCATTGAGTGAGGTGAGGAGTCAGACAGGCCACTGCACAAACCACCCCCCCAGGGCTTGGAGTCTGAAACTCCTCACTCTGCACCCCTCTGGCAGTAATACGTGCCCGTTGACGGCAGGTATCTCTGCCCTTGAGCCTTTTACTATCACCGGAGCCCCCACCACCCAGACCACAAGGTGGAAAGCATGGATTGAGTGCCTAGAAACCTACTTCGAGGCTCCAGAGGTGGAAGATGAGCGCAAAAGCCCTTTAACTCATTCATTTGGGAGAGGCAGACATTCATAAAGTATCCAAGTCTGTGGCAGAAGCAACACCTCACACATATGACACGCTGAAAGGTGCGATCACTGCTCATTTTTAATCTTATACAAATCCAGACTATGAGCTTTTCCTACTGCGCTAAGCGCGCCAAAAGCCAGACGAGTCAATGGATGTTTTCTATGCGTGCCTAAGGGAACTGGCCAGCACATGCACCTTGCCCGACGAGGAAGATGAAGTGAGGGCGCAGTTCATCCAAGGATGCTCTTCATCAAAACTCCAGGAACATATCCTACAGGAGCCAAACATGCGGATGAGAGACGTCCTCACCCTAGGACGCTCACAAGAACTGTTGAAGGCAAGGGCCAAGCATATGGAGCAGGCGTCGACTGTCCAAATAAAGACGTAGCCAGTCAGTGTGGTAACCACAGACATGCCAAAGGGGAGAGCTGGGAGCCACAAAGGGAAACCAAGGGACAGACTTTGCAGATTGTGTGGGAGCCCTGTGCCACATCCTGGAGTTTGCCCAGCCTGAGGGAAGACTTGCAGCGCATGTGGCAAACTCAACCACTTCATGAAGGTCTTCCGTTCCTCACCAAAGGTGGCAGTGCCCACCCCCAAGAAGGCCATCCGGGCTGTAGCTGCCCTTCCAACCACCTCATCAGACAGTGACATGGACGACGACCAACAAGTAGTCTATGTTGTGCAGGCAATCTGTAACCGATGGATGCCCACGTGCCAGGTGCTACTGCGACATCAACCCATCTCAGCTCTGATTGACACAGGGGCCTCGCTTAACTTCATGGGTGCCGATGTGTACCATAGACTTCCAAACCCACCGCCACTCACACCTACCAGGATACAAGTCTACGCTTTTGGAAATACGCACCCACTCGAGATAGCCGGAGTCTTCACAGCAGGCGTTACCCATGAGAGCACGAAGATCACGACTAAAGTCTACAAAGCGTGAAGGGACAGGCTTCCTACTCAGCTGCCAAGCCGCCAAAAGCCTCAAGCTGGTGCACTTTGCGTTCAGTGTCCACGCCAGCAGCTTGGGAGACCTTGTGAAGGAGTTCGACTCGCTATTCAATGGCATTGGATTCCTGAGAGGCCCTCCATTTAGATGACTCTGTAGCCCCCGTCGCCCTCAGGCACAGGCGGGTGGCTTTCCATCTGCATCCAAAAGTGGAACTACAACTGCTGGAGGGAGCTGGAATAATCGAAAGGGTGTCGAGCCCCACCCCTTGGGTGTCCCGATAGTCAGTGCCAGAAAGCCCAAGCAACCTGATGCCATCCAGATCTGTGTGGACATGCACCTGCCCAATCTGGCCATCAAGAGAGAAAGGTACTTAACCCCAACCATAGACTACATCATTGGAGAGCTCTCAGGGTCTAAGTGATTTTCCAAAATGGACCTCTGGTCTGGGTACCACCAGACTGTACTACACCCAAACTCACGACCAATAACCAAGTTTTCCACACACACAGGCCTCTGGAGGTACACCGGCTAAATTTTGGCATCACCAGAGCAGCCGAGGTGTTCCAGCAAACCATCAAAGGGGTCTTGAAAAGACTCTTGGGAGTCCTCAACATGAGCTACAACATTCTGGTGCAGGCCCCCACCGTCGAAGACTACATGGCAAGGCTGCGAGCGGTGTTCGCAAGATTGCAGGAGCATGGGCTGACGCTACACCAAGAAAAATAGGAGTTTCTCAAAAGAGACATTTGCTTCTTTGGGTACCAGTTTTCAGAGCACAGGATTGGCCTCAGCAAAGTGAGAGACATCCAGGAGGCCCCAGCTCTGACCCTTGTCTCGGGGGTCAGGAGTTTTCTTGGAATGGTCACCGACTGTGGCCAGTTCATGAAGAACCTGTTCGATCCCACCGGCCCCCCTGCGAGTGCTAACCTGAGCTGATCATCCTTGGGTCTGGGGTGAACAGCAAGAATGGGCTTTTGAAAACACAAAAAACGCCCTCTCAGCTGACACCACACTAGGTTTCTTTGATCCTCAACGTGAATCGCAGTTGGCTGTGGACATCAGTCCCACGGGGCTGGGTGTCGTACTGACCCAGAAACAGGATTGTGGGGACTGGGCACCCATCGCTTTCGCCAGCCTAACCCTTATGCCTACAGAACAGCGATGCTCCCAGATAGAGCGGGAAGCCATCACCATTCACAACGGCAAAGCTCTTACCGTGATTACTGACCACAAGCCACTACTTCCCCTCTTTATTTAAAGAGTCTTCATCGAAGCCACCGCCACTGATCGAAAAGTGGATACTGTAGCTGCAGGAATTCAACTTCACCGTGGAATATCAAACATGCACTCAAAACCGTGCAGACTTCCTGCCACGCACGCCTGGCTACCCCCCAGGAAGCTGAACAAGGTTTAGAGACTGAAGACTACGTTCGGTTAGTGGTTGATAGGGCCAGGCCGCTGCCCATACTGTCACGGAAGTGGTTCGCACAGACAATGGGCCCCCATTCAAAAGCCGGGAGTGGGCACACTTTCTAAGATCAAGAAAGACAAAACATCGCCAGATCACGCCTAGGTGGCCATAGGCAAATGGAGAGCTGGAACAGTTTGTCAAACACTAACCAAGGTAATCCACTAGCCACAGCAGAATCGCAGAACATCAAAAGTCCCATATACACGTTCCTCCGGGAGTACCGGGTCACACCCCATGCCACCACCGGCGCGACCCGAGCCAGCTCTACTTCGGTAGGGTAGTGACCGACCACATCCCGCACTATCCTTTGTGGACAACTCAGCCACTGCCGCAGAGCCAATCCATGTGGCGGAGGGCTTGCACCAAAGAATACGCCTCTAGGAAGCAGAGGGCCAGAGTAATTTTTATCCAAGTGGGGGACACCATCTTGGTGAAAGACCACCACCCCGGAGGGAAGTTCCGGTTGCCTTTCGAGACAGATCCATGGACTGTGACTTCCATTAGGGGAACGATGGTGATGCGGGAAGAGGAGCCGAAAGTGTGCCCTGGAATGTGTCCCAGTTCAAGCGTTTTTCCTTCGTCACTCCCTCAGCATGCGACGATGATGACTCCGCAGCACCCGGGGGTCACAGTGACCTTGTGGATGCCCTACCTCGACCCAAAACCCCTGCAGGACAAAGGTCCTCGACGGCCAAAGGTGCTGCGGCGAGCCAACCGGTGCCGATGAACTCATCACTGTCAGCACCAGTGGGAGCCACCACCCTGGAAGGAGAGCCATCCAGCACCTGGAGGAGCCGGAGGCCGCTGTGAGGGAGGCTCAGAGGCGGGCGGTACCATCTGAGGTACAACCCCAACCCTTCCCGGCACTATGCAAATTTCGTGGCTGACTGAAGAAGAAACGTAAGGAACTCCTTGGCATTGGTCACCACCGTCTGTGTCCACTGAACTCTATGTTTTCTAAGTAAACTGCTTTTGAGTTTTGGTTTTGTTTGTTTCCAGTTGGGGAGGAATGTAGTGTTGGACCGTGTTTAGGGCAACCCACCCTGTGAGGGTTCGCAGGTGTGTAATGAGGACTACCCCTCCTCATAGGGGCTTTACGGCAGCACCCTGGCATGACATAGCCGAAGGTATTTATGTGCAGAGCCAGGGCGGGAAAGGGCATTCAGGCCCAGAGATCTAATTAAATAAATGTGCTGTTCAAAAACCTAATTGACTCAGGTGTCATCTTTACGGCCTACACTGGGGCACTATATGCACATATTATATTAATAAAAGAAGGTGCAGCCTTTCAAGCGGTAAGGATCCCTTTTGCCTTGCATACCGTGCCCTCACCAAGATAAATATATTCTACTGGCTGAGGCTCGCTGTGTGTTGGTTGGCAGGGAAAGAAAAAAGATTTTGACTAGAGGCCCCAGTTTGTTTCTTCTCTCGTGTATGAGGCACATATAGAAGGTGCATTGCACCAGTGCCAGCTCTTCGTACTTATTCCAACGCTCTTCTCCAGTTATAATAAACATATTACTCTGAGGCAAAGGAGAAATCGTGCCTGATTTGCTGTGAGGCCATTCTTTGCAGTTTGCACATGGGAGCTGTGGGGTCCTCTAGAGCAAGAACCTTCACTGCCAAAAGATACCATAGGCACAACAGAATTTACTACTTTATTAATATTGTATTCACTTCTGATTGGAAGTAAAAAACCTTTGGTGAAAAAAAATGCCAATATGTGTATGTTTTTATAAAATGCACATATCACTTGAAGTGAGACCATTGCGAGCTCTGGAGCAAAGGATGGAGGTGGTGAGAATTTCTCACAGTGCCTGTTAGTGGGTCAAAAAGGTGTTCAGAATACTTGGTCATCCAATCCCTGGCCTCTCTTTTGAACAAACAGAGCAATGGTCACTTATTCCACTTGCAATTGTGATTCTGTGCTACACTGTGTGAAGGAGGCGCACTTTTGATAAAAATATTGAGAAGACAAAAGTAAATGAAAAAATACAGTGCTTACTGGTGAGTTGGTGGGTTGCTGGTTTGGGGGTTCTGATTGAAAACCTGGAGTCTACAGAGCATAAGTTTTTTATCTGGACGAGATCTTGAGAGAAAAGGGTGTTTGTGTGTGTCTAACGCAAAGTGAGCATAACTAGGAGACACTCTGCAGACCACTACAGGCCTCAGCAATGTTTAATTTACAGTCTCACAGATTCAGAATGGGAACATGTTGAATATTATTTACAACAAAATATTTGTTACTCATTTATCTTAAACAGCTAACAACAACCACCATTAACAAAACCAAAAGTCCTAACTGGTTTAAAATGTAGTGCAGTTGCTGGGTTATATATCATCTGAATGCAATAACTGAAATCGCAGACAAATCAAAATACCGCCCAATGACGAAATTACATAGATTATACCCCTTTTCCTCTGGGGGAATCATTGCAGAGACAGGGGCAGAACACCTCAGCTTCGAGAGCTAGATTCTAGCTCTTCCAAAGGGTAGTATGCATTAACTTGGCTTTGACATACAATTTATGTGTTTGGTTGCCACTGCTAATTATGCATCGTTTCTGTTTTTAGCATCTGGTAAAGGGGAAGAGGAAATCACAGGTAAGGTGGATGGTGATAAGAACTATGGGCCTCAGTTATATGAATCTGACGCATCAGCATTGATGCATCAGATTTCTTGAGCTTCCCTAACGACGCAATGGATGTGCTGTACTTACCATACAGAGCTCCATGACGCACATTTTCACAGATGCATCAGAAATTCTGACACATCTGGTGGTGTTAAACTCATTCATTTCTGGAGTAGTGTTGTGAAAATGCTGCTACTCCAGAAATGCGAGAAGGTTCCATTGGGAACAGCCCTGCGTCAATTTTATGCATGCTCTGAGCAGGCAGTAACATTTTGACGCAGTGAAGTCACAGAATGATGCAGTGAAATGTTGTAAATTTAACTTCTTAAGTTCTGCATGGATTTTTGCCTGGGAATGCCTACCCTGCATACACTATACCTGGTGCAGGTATAATCTGACGCAGGGCTTTACAGACTGACACATTGGTCCCAATGCGTTAGTTTGTAAATCTGGAGCAGTGCAGTGCACTGCTAAGGCAACTGCTGCATCAAACAAAATGATGCAGTGGTGGCGCAAATGGCTTGTAAATGATGCCCTAAATCCACAGAATATCCTACAGGGCTAGCACACAACCTAACTCTCACTCACACTGTATATGTTAGAATGTTGCATGATCCACTCCTCCTAACCTTACACTACCATAGCAAAAACTTCACCCTAAAATCTACTCACATTTATTCAAGGCAGAGCAATACTGAATGCAGGCTCTCCATGAAGAACATCCACCTGGCAAAGAGAACCTAGAGCAAGCACCAAAAGCCCAATAAAGTACCCTCTGCTGCTTTACAGAAAACCGTGTAACATAGCACTCTATGTCACTTCAGCATACTGTATGTCTCTCCACTCTAAGACACTCTCTGACATGCAGCTCCCCTATATGACCTGCCACTCCACTCTACGAAACACCACTCGAATTCACAAGACCCCACTCTATGACTCTCCATGTCACTCCACGACATGCCATTACACTCTACAATGTGCCAATACACTTTACAACATGCCACTCCACTTTACTGTACAGTACACCACTTCATGCCACCCCAGTGTACTCTGCAACCCACCACTCCACTCTATACCACTCCTCTCTATGCCACTCTATTCTATGCCACTCCAGTAAACACCACTTCATTCTACACCACTCAACTCTTTACCATGACACACTACGTCATAAGATTCTGCACCATGACACTCTACACCATGATACTCTTATGCCATGACACTCTACACCGCAACACTGTATGCCTGTCCACTCTACTTCACTTTACAATACTCTACTCCACTCTATGCCTCTCCACTTTATTCCATTCTGTGCCACTGTATTCCATTCTATGACATTCCACTACACAACAGTTCACTCTGGCACTCCACTCTATTATACAACATGCCACTACACTCTTCGCCACTTCACTCTATAACGCCCTTTTTCAAAGTATGCCCTCCACTCTGTGCCTCTCTACTCAATTAATTGAGTGTCATGTAATGCTACGACACTATAGCCCTCATTACGACTCTGGGGTCGGTGATAAAGTGGCGGTAATACCGCCAACAGGCTGGTGGTAAGTACCGTAAAATTATGACCATGGCGGTGATATCTCCGATAGACAGCCAATGTACCACACCGACCGCCAGGGCAGAAACAACAGTCACCACGGCGGTAGCCGCCTACAACCTGGCAGAAGACAAAGGGGGTCATTCCAACTTGGGCGGGCGGCGGAGGCCGCCCACCAAAGTTCCCCCTCCAGAAGACCGTACCGCGGTCAAATGACCGCGGCGGTCATTCTGACTTTCCCGATGGGTGGGCGGGCGACCGCCAAAAGGACGCCCGCCCGCCCAGCGGGAAAGCCCCAGCAACGATGAAGCCGGCTCCGAATGGAGCCGGCGGAGTTGCTGGTGTGCGACGGGTGCAGTGGCACCCGTCGCGATTTTCAGTGTCTGCTTTGCAGACACTGAAAATCTTAATGGGGCCCTGTTAGGGGGCCCCTGCAGTGCCCATGCCAGTGGCATGGGCACTGCAGGGGCCCCCAGGGGCCCCACGACACCCGTTCCCGCCAGCCTCTTCCTGGCGGTGTAAACCGCCAGGAACAGGCTGGCGGGAAGGGGGTCGGAATCCCCATGGTGGCGCTGCTTGCAGCGCCACCGTGGAGGATTCCCTGGGGCAGGGGAAAACCGGCGGGAAACCGCCGGTTTCCCTTTTCTGACCGCGGCTTTACCGCCACGGTCAGAATTGCCCCTGAAGCACCGCCAGCCTGTTGGCGGTGCTTCCTCCGTCCCCGGGCCTGGCGGTCCATGACCGCCAGGGTCGGAATGAGGCCCAAAGTCCTGCCCACCATATTAAGACCCTGCAAACCGCCACTTTTTCCGGGGAGGTACCAACGCCATCAAAAGCCTCGCGAAACACATCAAGGAAGTGAAAGGACTCACCATTGGAGACACAGGGAAGAACCATGCCGACATGGAACCCGAACTGCAAGTCTTTCTGATGATCTTCTACGTTATGCTCCACCTGGAACACCAACGCTGGCAAAGACGACGGTGAGTAAAGCCGCCTAGTACACAAGGGTGGGAGGAAAAAGAGAGTGACACACACACCCGACATACACACGCCATACACACAACCATTTGCATTACAAAAACAATTTGACCACGAAAATCTGCAGAATAATGCAAAGGCAACAGGAATTTATGAAAATGATTGTAATCAGTCCAACAATAAAATCAACTATCTGATTTGGCCATGAAACAGATCTGGACACTTGTATAAAAAAGGGACACTGCCCAGTTCATAATCAATGGGCCCACATGGCCAGAGGGCACAGTCCAAGGCCCCACTCGAATCCAGCACCAATCCGGATAGAACACTGCAGGGGCATCATTTGTCAAATAAGCAGGCACCTCAGGGGGAGGGGGACACCTCAGCCGGATGCAGGAACAAGCCCACTGGTTCTGGATGGGGCTCCATGCCCATTGCTCTGTCCTGGGGAGTACAAAGTCACAGTCTCTGGAGTGGGTGACTTTCCCCACTGGTTCTGGAGGCGGCTCCATGCCCATTACTCTGTCCTGGGCAGTTCAAGGCCACAGTCTCTGGAGTGGGTGTCTTGCCCACTGGTTCTGGAGGAGGCAACATGCCCATTGCTCTTAGTCCTACGGAGTGCAAGGCCACAGTCTCTCAAGTGGGTCTCTTGCCCACTGGTTCTGGTGGGGGCAAGCCGCACAGCAGCCCTTGGAGGCCGGACTACATGGCGTCCGCCAGCAGATATGGCTGCAATGTAGTGGTGGTTGGGGGAGGCTCCTGCTCAGCCCCTGCACCCTCTGATGGCTGACTGTGGTGGTGGTTGGGGGAGGCTCCTGCTCAGCCCCTGCACTCTCTGATGGCTGCACAACCACGGCTGGTGGTGGGGCCCCTGTGACAGCTGGTGGTGGTGGCGGTGTTTGGCTGGCAGCTTCCGCTGGTGTAGATTGCCTCCTCTCCTCCTGCTCATAGGTTGGGGATCCCTTACCCCTCCTCACACTGGTGGATGGGCTCTTCCCCCCTCTGCCTGCTGGTGCAGGCTCCTTCCCTTTCTTTCCAGCTGCTGCAGGCTCCTTCCCATTCTTAGCAGCTGCTGCAGGCTCCTTCCCCTTCTTAGCAGCTGCTGCAGACTCCTTCCCCTGCAATCCCTACCACCACGAGTAGGTGAGTAGGTGAGTAGGTGGTGCTACCATTGGGCCCATGGACTGTTTGGCTGAGGTGCTTGGCTGGGTCCTTGCTACCCTGCCCATACGTGCAGGACGGGGGGTAGGGAAGAGGTCAATCATGGAAATGAAAAGTTTTTCAGGGATGTTGGGGCAGGAGGAGGGAGGAGTAATGGGAGTGGAGGATGAGGGAGTGGTTGTTGGAGGTGTTTGTCTGCTGGATTTGGGTGCAGGTGCATGGGCTGTATGCTGTTGTGAGGTGGATGGCTGTTGGGTGTCTGAGTGCTTGTATTTGTGTACTTTAGGAGTGGGGGCAGACATGGTGGGAGAGGGCACTGGGGACACATGCATGGATGCTGTGGAGGTGTCTGCCAGTGAGGTGTGTGTTCTGCTTGGTGTGGTGATGATGCTGGTAGTGGATATTGATTTAGTGCATGGAGGTATGAGTGTAGACGCAACTGGGTGGGAGGGGGAAACAGTGGGGATAGTGGATGTTGTCGTGTCTGCAAATGAATGGTGTTTGTGTGAGTGCCTGTGGGATGAAGTGTGGTGCTTGTGTTTCCCTGTGACACTCTTGGGAGTTGTCTTGTGTGCATGCTCATCTGCCTGTGAGCTTGGGATGGGTTGAGGAGAATGAGACTGGGAAGTGGAAGTTGGCGGGGGACGGTTGAAACAAGGACAATGCCTGCCATCAGAGAGGATGCCAGAGCCTGAATCAATCTCTGTTGGGCTGCCAATCCACCGTAAATGCCCTCCAGGAATGCATTAGATTGCTGCATCTGGGCTTCCAGCCCCTGGATGGCATTCACAATGGTTGTTTACACTATAGAGATGGATCTCAGGAGGTCAATGGCCTCCTCACTCTGGGCAGAATGGGCTCACCGGGGCAGGGCCTGAGGTGCCTGGGGCGAAGGAGATGCCAATCCTCCTGGGTGGGAGGGCACAGGCAACTCCCTGAGGGCCAACGGGGAGGGCAGTGCTGGTATGGTGGGTGACGGATGTACCTGTAGCTGGGGTGGTCACAGAGGTGTCCACCACCACCAGGGAGCTTCCATCGCAGGAGGTATCAGAGTCTGTATTGTCCCCTCCAGTCTCCGCCGTGCTGCTCCCCTCACCCTCCGTCCCACTGGTTCCCTCAGCATTGTTGAACTCTGCCTCCAGGGTCCTGTGTTTCCGTTGACTCTGCTCCTCTGCCAGATGATGCTCATGCACATAAGGACAGGATGACAAAACAAGAAAGGGGGGAGAGAGACAAAGGATACACAGTGTCAATGACTGCACCAACATCACTTTGGCGTACACAGCAACCTCACACACAGGGAACAGGCCTACGCTCTATGCATGGGACTACCAGTGAAATAGCTAGTCACCAAGGAATGAGGAGGGGCACACACCGCCAACTGCAGCACGCCTGGGACCCATGCAGCCCTGCCCAGAAGTGAATACTAACAAGCTAGGTAAGCAGTATTTCCCATTCAAACCCTTAGCCTCCAGAGGACCTATGCTGCTATGTCTGGCCTGGCCTAGGGGCACCCAAGGACGCACAACCACCACCCAGATACCACCCTACCAGCTGTAAGTTGTAATGATAGCCACTGTACTCACCCCCTTATGGCTGCTGTGATGCCCTCAAGTGCCCATCCAGCTTAGGGTAGGACACGCCTGTAAGTGGGCCTTCAGAGGGGGTCAGGGTCCGACGGGCACCTCTTCCTAATTGGGAGGCCAACCCCAGTTGAGCCTCCGTGGTCTTTCGTGCCCGGCATCTCAGGTCCTCCCACCGTTCGCGACAGTGGGTGCTCCGCCTGCAATAGACCCCAAGGGTTTGCACGTCCTTGGTGATGGCACCCCATATTCCCTTCTTTTAATGGGCGCTGACATGCAGAAGCAATACAGACAGGAGAACACCATTAGACAAACAGCCCAGCCTGTCACAGAAATGGCCCACCATACCTTTTTGCATCACCATTGGCACACATATAGCCCAGCCCACAACATGTACACCGCCAAGAGGATATCCACCCACCCCCTTACATGAGGCCTTCACACACAACTCCATGCATTCATCCCACATGCATCGTGCCCAAGGTGTACTCCCCTGTTGGTCTGGAGGTCCATATATAACAGTCCGTACTGGGTAAAGGACCCATCCACCAGTCGCTCCAACTCCTCAGAAGTGAAGGCTGGGGCCCTTTCCCCGGTCACACGGGCCATGGTAGGTTCCAGACACAGGTCACAGCAGCACATGCAATGAAGGTCCACTCCTATGGAAGGTCAGGAAACAAGTGAGGAATCAGATAAAAAATGGTGGTCACGTCCACAGTGGTGCATAGCATCACTGCCGGCGTAGATCACCATTGGTCACTGTACCCCATATGGCCCAATATTAACCAATGATGAATTGCACGGCGGATCACCACTGCCTACCGCCACGGCGCACAACGTCAGCGGCATTACCTCACTTCCACCTGTCCCTACCCACAGGACAGGCAGTCGCCATTTCAGGGGGGATGAACAGGCCTATCGATTATTGCTGCGTCACTGGATAAGTAGGCACATATTTCACTAATTACACTGTCCCATAACATGTTTGCACATTGCAGACTGCTGTTGTGGCTCCATTGTTCAGTTTGTGACAGCCTACTTACTCACTCTTGTGTCCCTTAGATACCTACCGCTGTGGATGAATAGGAGATGGAGACATACCCCCGTGTACAGACCCCTGGTGGACTTGGCTACACTGGAGGACAGGCACGTAATACTCACCTATAGACTGGACAGGGCCACAATCACAGAGCTGTGTGCCCAATTGGAGTCTGACCTGATATCAGCTATCCGTCACCCCACTGGGATCCCCTCTCTTGTGGAAGTGCTATCAGTGCTCCATTTCCTAGCAACTGGTTCTTTCCAAGTGACAGTGGGCTAGGCAGCAGGAATGTCACAGCCAATGTTCTAAATCGTGCTAACAAGAGTGTTGTCTGCCGTGATAAAACACATGTGCAGCTACATTGCTTTCCCCCAGGTTGAGGATTTGGCCACTGTGAAGGCCGGCTTCTGTGCAATGGGACATATCCCCTATATAATAGGTGCGATTGACGGAACTCATAATGTATTTGTGCCCCCCCGCCAGAATGAACAGGTGTTCAGGAATCGTAAGAGTTTCCACTCCATGAATGTGTAGATGGTGTGCTTGGTGGACCCGTACATCTCCCATGTCAATGGTAAGCATCCTGGGTCAGTGCATGATGCCTTTGTCCCAAGGTATAGCAGCATCCCAAATGTGATGGCCCAACTACAGAGGCACAGGGTGTGGCTAATAGGTGAGCCCTGGTTCCCACCCAGTATATGTTGGTGTATGCCTATGGTGTTGGCAATATGGGATAGTGTGTGGCTAAATGTTGTCCCTCAATATTTGCAGGTGACCCTGGTTGCCCAAACCTATCATGGCTGCTGACCCCTGTAAGGAATGCCAGGACAAGGGCAGAAGAACGTTATAATGAGACACATGGGCGAACCAGAAGGATCATTGAAAGGACCTTTGGCCTCCTGAAGGCCAGGTTCAGGTGCCTCCATCTAACAGGTGGATCCCTGTGCTACTCACCCAAGAAGGTCTGCCAGATAGTAGTGGCATGCTGCATGTTGCACAAATTGGCCCTCAGACGCCATGTACCTTTTCTGCAGGAGGAGGAGACTGGAGATGCCCCTATGGCAGCAGTGGACCCTGAGTACAGTGAGGATGAGGAGGCAGAGGATGAGTGTGTGGACAACAGAACATCTGTGATACGTCAGTACTTCCAATGACACCCAGGTGAGACAGTGCAACTTTACATTTCTATGACTATTGTTTTATTCTGTCTGGCATTGCCATGCTGGCATTACCCACTTATTTGCGCTACTTACTGTTACCTCTGGATATTCATTTTGCAGATGTTGGTGATACAACACATTCTCCTGGTGTGCTCACAACAGCCAGCTACAGGTCATTAATTCTGTGGTCATTCTATGTGTAGTTCATTTGCAATGGTTGTAGCTGTTTCAATCAATACAAATTTACAATACATGAAATACTAGTAGTCAAGTTTTGTCCAAGGGTGTTTATTGTAGTGCTAAAATATAGAGGGGAAAGTGCAATGGAATGGGGTGATGATGGAGGAAAGACCGGGGTATTTTTCCAGTCTGTTTGTAGCACAGGTGCATTGTCCATGGGGACATAGGAAGGGGAGCAATGGCAGTTCAAGGTGGAGAAGGTGACTGAGTGGAACATAAGAGGGACAATCAGGAGAGTCTCATTTCCTGGCGGTGGTCTTGGCAAGTGTCTCTGGCTTCTGTCTGGATCGCAGGAACGTTTACAGGGTGGTTCACATTCTGCAGGGGGAGGGGTGCTGGTGGCCTGTTGGTCCTGTGGCAGGGCCTCCTGGCCACTAGCGGCAGTGGAAGTGGAAGTGGAGGGCTGTTCAGATGACTGGCTAGTGGTAGAGGCCCGCTGGTGTGACACTGCCTCCCTCATGATGTTGGCCATGTCTGCTAGCACCCCTGCTATGGGGACCAGGATGGCGTTAATGGCCTGCAAGTCCTCCCTGATCCCCTGATACTGTCCCTCATGCAGCCACCTGTTCTCCTGCACATTGTCTAGGATCTGGCCCATCGTGTCCTGGGGATGTTGGTAGGCTCCCAGGATCTCAGAGAGTGCCTCCTGGAGAGTCAGTTCCCTTGTCCTGTCCTCCCCGTGGCACACAGCAGTCCTCCCAGTGTCCCTGTTGGTCTATGCCTCTGTCCCCTGACCCGTGTGCCCACTGATGCCAGGTCCCTGATTGTCTTGTATGCGAGATGTGGCCTGGGGCCCCTGTACAGGTGGGCACTCTACTGATTGATGTGTCCTGGGGACAAAGGTTTGGGGACGCTGGGTGGCTGCTGTGGTGTTGGATCCTGATGGGGGAGGCTCTGTGGTGGTCTGTGACTGGGCTTGGGTGACCGACTGTACAGTGGTCCCTGATGGGCCAGGTACATCATCCAGATCCTGACGTCCAGAGTTACTGTCCTTACTGTGATCCTCTTCTATTGGGGGGCTGGATAATGGTGGCATCTCCTCTCCAGTGACCTTGGCTGAGGTTCCAGTGGGGATGTAAATGATGTATTATACTTCAGGTGTCTGGGACATTTGTACTTCTATAGCTTCCCCTCTATGGCTGTTGTTCCCCTGCCAGCTTTTGCTTGTGTATGTTGGTGTGTAGTGGTTATGCTAGTTTCCCTATGTTGTGCATGCTTTGGAGATGACTGTCCATGCAGGGCTGGAGGGGTGTCCATGCATTGGTACAGCATGCAGGGCTTGGCATTGGGATTAGTGTGATGTGATGGTGGAGTTTGTGGGATGGAGTGGAGTGATGGGAGTGAGGGTGTGGGTGTGTGATGGCATGCAGGTATGGGGGGTGGTAATTGTTAAAAGTTGACTTACCAGTGTCGAGTCCTCCTCCAACTCCGGCGAGTCACTCAGGATGCAGTATTGCCAAAACTTGCTCTTCCCATGCTGTGAGTTGTGGGGGAGGAGGTAGGGGTCCACCGCTAGTCCTCTGTTTAGCAAGCTGGTGTGCAATGGAACGTACCTTCCCCCGTTGGTCATTCCACCTCTTCCTGATGTTGTCCCTTGTTATTGGGTGCTGTCCCACGGCATTGACCCTGTACACAATTCCTCACCATAGCTCCATCTTCCTTGCTACTGATATCTGCTGCACCTGTGCTCCAAATAGCTGTAGCTCCACCCTAACGATCTCCTCCACCATGACCCTTAACTCCTCCTAAGTGAAACAGGGGTGTCTTTGTGGTGCCATGGGTGTTATGTGATGTGTGTTGGTGAGGGGGTGTTGGGTAATGTGTTGGGGTGTGTGATGAGGAGTGCGTGAGGGGTGTATTGGTGTGAGTGATGTGTGTTTAGTTGTCGCAGTGGTCTTGGTGTCAGTCTCGTGGCAATGAATTGTATTCATAAAGGGTTGGCGGTAATGTGGGTATGTGTTTTATAGTGGTGTGGGTGTGGTGTGTGTATGGGTATCAGGTGTGTGTTGTTTAAATTGGCCAATGTGGTGGTGTTTTGTATGTGGGTGTCCATTGTGAGCGTGGCGGTATGTACCACCAATGGTTTACCACTGTTGAATGTCCGCCGTGGTGATTCGTGGGTCATAATGTGATGGGTGTTGTTCTTTTGGCATAATGGTGTGGGTTTTGGGACTGCCACTTTTGCACTGACCTTTGGGCTGGCGGATTTGTGTATGTGGCTGTATTCTGTCTGATTCATGTGTGTGTCATAATATGGTAAACGAATATTCACCAGTGTTGCGTTAAGTTGGCGGCCGTCAGCACGGCGGTCAGCGGCATTTACCGCCAAGGTCATAATGAGGGTCTATATGATGTGCGACTCCACTCCAATTAACGACACATCACTCCACTCTATGACATGCCACCGCACTCCATGAGATGCCACTCCATTCTGGAACACTCCACTCTGACACTACATGCCACTCCACTCTGACACACCACTCCATTATACAACACATCACTCCACTTTGACAGATCACTCCACTCTGTGGTACTCCCCTTAATGCCCCTCACCTCGAAGTCACTCTATGACATGCCACTCTAGGAACATGCCACTCCACTCTACCATGACATTCCACCCCACTCTATGCCATTCCACTCTACTCCACGCCACCCCACTGCACCCCCATCCCTTAGTATGCCAGTCCATTTTACGCCACTTCACTCCACGTTACGACACTCTATGCCATGATACTCTATGACACAACACTCCACATAACTCCACACTGCCACTCCACTCTACTCTGCTCCACTTCACATCACTATACGCCCCTCCACTCTATGCTACTCCACTCTAAAACACTATACTCTACTCTGTCACTCAACACTTCACTCCATTTTATGACACACTTACTCCAATCTATTCCACTTTACTCCACTCTCAGCCACGCCACTCTGTCACTATATGCAACTCCACTCTACCACACTCTGTGCCACTCCATTCTCCCACAGCCTACAACACTCTAGTCCAATCTACAACACTGTACTATACTCTGTGCCACTCCACTCCTCATCACTCCGCTCCACTCTAAGAGCCAAATGTAGCAAAAGATTTTACCCATTCTGTGTCCATGGGAAATTGTGTTCGTACATATGGCCCTAAGTCACTCTAAAACATTTTACTTGATGATCCACATCTCAACAACAGTCCACTGTACAACCCTCCACTTTATGAAACTCCACTCCACAGTATGCCGCCCCACTCTTCTCTGTGACATGCCACTCCACTCTAGAACACAGTGCTCCACAGTATGTCTCTCCACTCTACTGCACTCTGATACTCTACGACACACCACTTCACCCCACTGTATGACATGCCCCTCCACTGTATGTCATGCCAATGTATTTTACAACACAGTACTCAACAACACTCCACTCTATTGTAAGCCACTCCACGCCACTGAACTTTACTCTTCAACATGCCACTCCACTCTATGACATGCCACTCCACTCTAAAACATAACATTGTATGCCACTCCACTCTAAGACACTCCACTCAATACCACTCCACTTGACACCTCACCACTCTACGCCATGACACTTTATGCCACGACACTCTGACACAATATTCTATGACATGATGCTCTAAACCACTTCACTCAGTGCCACTCCACTATACTCAACTTTGGCACTCTACACCCACCACTCTATTACACTCTACTCCATGTTATGCCACTCCAGTCTACAAAGCTATAGTCCACTCTATGGCACTCTAGGACACGCAGTGCCACTTTACTCCACTCTACTCTATGAAACACTACTCCACTCTGTTCTACTTTACTGCACTGTAGGCCACTCTGCTCTAAGCCACTCTATTCCACTCCACTCTATGACACTCAAAGCCACTCCAGTCTACCGCATTCTAGTCCACTCTACAACACTCTACTCCACTCTATGTCACAACACTTTATGACTCTATACCATGATACTCCATGCCACAAGACTCTACACAATGAGACTCTACACTATGACACGGTACAACACTCTATGCCATGAAACTGCATGCCACAACACTCTATACCACTCCATGACATGCAATGGCTCTCCTCTCTACGCCAGACTACTCCACTCTAAGCCAGTCTACTTTACTCTATGCCACTCTACGACACTGTACTCCACTCTGTGACAATCCACTTTATGACACTCCGCTCCAGGCCACTCCACTCTAGACATGTTACTACACTCTATGACATGCCACTACACTCTATGCCACTACACTCTAGAACACTTTACTCCACTGTTTGCCCCTACACACTATACCAATCTACTCTACTCTCTGACACACCACTCCAATCCACTGTATAACATTAAACTTCACTCTATGACATGCCACTCAACTCTACAAGAGGCAACTCGACCCTACGACACCCCACTCCATTCTACAAAACTCTACAAAACACCACACCACCCACTATATGACAGGCCATACCATTCTACTCTGTTCCAAGCCATGATATGCTCCTCCACTTTAACACATTTTAGGACATGCCACTCTACCCCATGCCACTCCACTCTACTCTGTCACACACCACTCTACTCTATGCCACTCTTTTTTACTCTACAACATGCCACTTCACTCTACGCCACTCCACTCTACTCCATTGTATACGATACAACTCTGACACTCTACGCCCCTCCAGTCTTTGACACACTCAGGGGGTCATTACGACCCTGGCGGAACAAGTCCGCCAGGGCCGTGGGACGCGGTGGCACCGCCGACAGGCCGGCGGTGCCCCGCGGGGCATTCTGACCACGGCGGCTCAGCCGCGGTCAGAGAAGGGAAACCGGCGGTCTCCCGCCGGTTTCCCGCTGCCCCAAAGGAATCCTCCAAGCCGGCGCAGCATGCTGCGCCGGCATGGGGATTCCGACTCCCCCTCCCGCCATCCAGTTCCTGGCGGTTCTCCCGCCGGGAACCGGATGGCGGGAGGGGGAGTCGCGGGGCCCCTGGGGGCCCCTGCCGTGCCCATGCCTATGGCATGGGCACGGCAGGGGCCCCCGTAAGAGGGCCCCTAAAAGTATTTCAGTGTCTGCAAAGCAGACACTGAAATACGCGACGGGTGCAACTGCACCCGTCGCACCTTCCCACTCCGCCGGCTCTATTACGAGCCGGCGTCATCGTGGGAAGGGAGTTTTCCCCTGGGCTGGCGGGCGGTCTTGTGAAGACCGCCCGCCAGCCCAGGGGAAAACTCGGAATACCCTCCGCGGTCTTACGACCGCGGAGCGGTATTTCGGAGGGGGGAAGCCTGGCGGGCGGCCTCTGCCGCCCGCCAGGCTCGGAATGAGGGCCTCAATGTCAATGACACTCCTCTTAATGACACTCTACTCTACGATTTAAACACACATTTTTATATAAAAAAAACTGAACATTGAAATTCAATGAAAAAAACTAATGGTTAAACCAAAGGTTAAACCTTAGTGATACTTAGGAAAACATAGGCCCTCATTACGACCCTGGCGGTCGGTGGTAAAGTGGCGGTAAAACCACCAACAGGCCAGCGGTACATTTTTTTTAATTATGACCATAGCGGAAACCGCCAACATAGACAGCCACTTTAACACTCTAACCTCCACGGAGGTACAAACAAACAGCATGGCGGTCACCGCCAACAGACAGGCGGGAGACAATGTACCGTCCACACTATTATGAGAGGCCAATCTGCCACCTTTTCCATGGCGAATTCAACGCGAACAAAAACACGGTGGAAACAGGACTTGGAAGGGAAAACTGTCACCTCTACACAACCCACGAGGAACCAGAACGCAATGGAGCTGGAACTTCACATCCTCCCTGCGATTGTCTTCCTGCTCCTCTACCAGGAGCACGACCGACGGCGGTGACGACCACAGTGAGTACTGCACCTACGACACAGGGGAGGGGGAGGGAAAAGAGAGTGACACACCCACGCAACACGCAACACCCCCACCCTCACCCTCACCCACAATAACACATACACAAATACATGTTGAAACGTTACATTTTCTCCCCTGTAAGAACACAAGGACAAAAGGAAATGATTTGAACAAATTTAATCAAGAGAAATCCATTACTCAAAAATGTATATACACTATTAACAAATATGTACAGCAAGAATTTAAGTCCGGGTACTGCACCTATATAGTCCATGGACCACTGGGCCCAAAATGCATGGGCGAGGCCCACACAAGATACCCGATCCAAACGGAGAGTACACTGCAGGAGCATCAGATTGAAATAAAACAGGCACCTCAGGAGGAAGGGAAGGGGGTGATGCAGGATGAGTGCCCGACGCCAGCTCCACGAGGGGGCCCCATGCCCATTGATCTATCCTGGGGAGTGCAAAGCCACAGTCTCTCAAGTCGCTCCAGTGGGTGGTTTGCCCACTGCTTTGTCCTGGGGAGTGCAAAGCCACACTCTCACAAGTCTTTTCAGTGAGTGGTTTGCCCACTGCTTTATCCTGGGGAGTGCAAAGCCACAGTTTCTCAAGTCTCTCCAGTGGGTGGTTTGCCCACTGCTTTATACTGGGGAGTGCAAAGCCACAGTCTCTCAAGTCTCTCCAGTGGGTGGTTTGCCCACTGCTTTATCCTGGGGAGTGCAAAGCCACAGTCTCTCAAGTCTTTTCAGTGGGTGGGTTAGCCACTGCTGCATCCTGGGGAGTGCAAAACCACAGTCTCTCAAGTCTTTTCAGTGGGTGGTTTGCCCACTGCTTTATCCTGGGGAGTGCAGAGCCACAGTGTCCCAAGTCTTTTCAGTGGGTGGTTTGCCCACTGCTTGATCCTGGGGAGTGCAAAGCCACAGTCTCTCAAGTGGATAACAGTTTCCACTGGTTCTGGAGGGGGCTTTGTGTCCAGAGTGCTTCATCCTGCCAAGGACAGAGGTACTGGACGTGATACTCCACTGGTTCTGGAGGGGGCTATGTGCCCAGAGTGCTACATCCTGCCAAGGACAGAGGTAGTGGATGTGATACTCCACTGGTTCTGGAGGGGGCTTTGTGCCCAGAGTGCTTCATCCTGGCTATGACTGAGGTAGTGGATGCTTTTCTCCACTGGTTCTGGAGGGGGCTTTGTGCCCAGAGTGCTTCATCCTGCCTAGGACTGAGGTAGTGGATGTGATACTCCACTGATGGTGGTGCAACATGGAAGCTGCCCAGGCCCCTGGAACTGACCACCAGCCTCGTACGAATGACCGATGGGGATGGCAGCCATGTCTGCGGTGGTGCCACTGGCTCAGGATGTCGCGTGGTTGCTGGCGGTGCTGGCGGCGGGCTCAGTAGCAGCGGTGTTTGCGGCGGTCATTGGGCAGCGGTGCTGGTGGGGGGCTCACTAACCTCGGTGCTGGCGGCGGTGCTGGTGGGGGGCTCACTGACCTCGGTGCTGGAGGCGGTGTCATGAGCGGCGGTGCTGGTGGGGGACTCACTGACCTTGGTGCTGGCAGCGGTGTCATGAGCGGCGGTTCTGGTGGGGGGCTCACTGACCTCGGTGCTGGCGGCGGTGAAATGAGCGGTGGTGCTGGTGGCGGGCTCACTGACCTCGGTGCTGCTGAAGAGCACAGTGTCTGCGTTGCTGGTGAAGGGCTCAGTATCTTGGGTTCTGGCGGCGGTGGCCATGGCAGCGGTGGCCATGGCGGCGGTGCATGTGGCGGTGCCGGTGGTGGTCTTGTCCGCTGTGCGGGTTGTTACAGACTTGCCTTTCTTTTTCAGGCCCTTCCCCACCTTGGATGGTGGCGCAGCTGTCTTGCCACTCCCAACTGTTGACTTGGCTGAGCCCTTGGTGGCAGGTGTTTTGGCCTTCTCACTCCGGGATGTGGGCAACTTCTTCTGTTTTGAAGGTGGGGGAATGTCCTTGGACTCGCTCTTGGGACACTGGCAGCCCTGCTGCTTGGTGCACTCCAGAAGCCGGTTACTGCTGGCTCCACTGGGCCCAGTGATGTGGTGGCTGAGGTGCTGGGTTGGGACCTGGAAAGGCGGGCCCTAGGGAACGGAAGGGGTGGGGGAGGTGAAGGGAAAAGGTCAAGGTTTGACAGGAAAAGTTTCTTAGACACACTGGGATGAGTAGATGGAGGGGGTTTGGGAGTGGAGGAAGAGTTAGTGGTTGTAGGAAGTGTCCCTTTGCTGACTTTGGGTGAAGGTGCATGGGCTGCAGGCTGTCATGAGGTGGATGGCTGTTGGGTGGGTGTGTGACTGCGTTTGTGTACTTTGGGAGGAGAGCTCACAGACACACTGGGAGAGGACACAGGGCAGGGAATGGGTGAATGGTAGTGGGGTGGTGACTGCACGTGAGCGGTGTGTGGTGATGGGCATGCTGGTGATGGAGGTAGTGGCTGAAGATGTAGTGCATGCAGGTGTGAGTGGAGACTTGACAAGGAGGGAGGAGGGAGACATGGAGGAGGGGGACACAGTGGAGGCAGTGGATGTTGGTATGTGTGCATGGGTATGATACTTGTGTGAGTGCCTGTGGGATATGTGGTGCTTATGTTTGCCAGAGCTACCCTTGTGTGTTGAGGTGTGTGCATGCTGGTCTGATGGTGTGCTTGGGATAGGCTGAGGTACTGTGGATTGGCTCTGGGTGGAGGAAGTTGGAGGGGGGAGGCTGGACAATGGCTGCCATCAGTGCTGAGGCCATAGTATGAAATGCTCGCTGTTGGGCTGCCTGGCCAGAATGAATGCCCTCCAGGTATGCTTTTGTCTGTTGCAACTGCCTTTCTACACCCTGGATGGCATTCAGAATGGTAGACTGCCCAACAGTGAGGGATCTGAGGAGGTCAATGGCCTCCTCACTGAGGGCAGCAGGGCTGACTGGGGCAGGGCCTGAGGTGCCTGGGGCGAAGGACATGCCCACCCTCCTGGGTCAGCGGACACGGTGCACACGCTGAGGGGCTGCTGGGAGGGGGGGGCTGGTAGGGGTGGCGGCGGCTGTACCTGTAGATGCGGGGGGCACAGAGGGGCCCACCACCGCAAGGGAGCTCCCATCAGTAGAGGAGTCGGTGTCGCTGGCCTCTGCTCCAGTCCCCGCTGTGGAGCTCCCCTCGCCCTCTGTCCCACTGGTGGCTTCTGACTCCGTTGCTCACCCTCCAGGGCCAAGTGGGATGCAGCTCCCTCCTGCTCTGGTGGCTCAGCGCCTCCGCCTGATGATGCTAATGCACATAAGAACAGGGAGACCACAAAAAGGGTGGGGGAAAGAAAGTAGAAAGACATGTTCAGTGCATGCAACACCGCTACCGTTGGCGGACACTACAGACACAGCATCCCTCTGCACTACCCCATGCACTTAGAGTTCCCTAATTTATCACAGGGACATGGGGTACATGGCCTATGCCCGACTGCTGCACACATGGAAGTCACAGGAGCCTGACTAGGTGTAGATGGCTCTTACTACTGGCGTGGGGTGGGGTACCACTTAGCCTGCCTCACGAAGGGTCCTTGCCTACAAAGCTCGCCCTAGCCTAGGGGAACCCACTGCCCACCTTCCCCACCCAGACACCTCCAATGCGCGCAGAGTCAGATGGATGTGACGGTACTCACCACCTTGTGGCTGCTGTGATGCCCTCAAGCGCCCATTCAACTCCGGATACGCCACCGGCAGGATCTGGAACATCAGGGGGGTCATGGTGCGACGGGCACCCCTCCCACATTGGGAGGCCATCCCCAGCTGGGCCTCCGCCGTCTTCTTGCTCCAGTGGCGAATGTCCTCCCATCTTTTCCGGCAGTGGGTGCTACGTCTGTGGTGGACCCCCAGGGTCCGGACGTCCTTGGCGATGGCACGCCAAATATCCTTCTTCTGGTGGGCGTTGACCTACAGGGATAGTACAGGGGAAAAGGAAAAACTTTAACCGTCCGGACTGTCACAGTCATTATCCCACGTTCCCACCCTTGCCCTGACACTCATACACTCACCGTCGTATCATGGACACCTCATCCGCCCCCCATCTCCCATCCACACCACTCCAGGCATTGCCCATACAGCATGCTCACAGTTTACCCACCTGTTTGTCTGGAGGACCGTAGAGTAGCATGTACAGGGGGAGGACCCCATCCACTAGTTTCTCCAACTCCTCCGATGTGAAGGCAGGGGCCCTTTCCCCAGACACTTGAGCCATTGTCGCTTCCAGACTGGGGTCACAGCAGGACTTGCAGTGTAGGTCCTCTCCTGTCGAAGATCAGGTATCAAGTGAGTGAACAGAGAGAAAATGGCGGTCACGTCCGCGGCGGTGCGTACCGTCACCGCCGGCGTATATCGTCATTGGCTCCTGGGACCCATAGGGTCCAATGTTAACCAATACAAGATTGCCCCCCGGTCTTCAACCGCCTACAGCGACGGTGTACAACGCCAGCCCAGTTACCTCATATCCCCTTTCCCACCTTACAGGTCAGGCAGCCACCATTTCAGGGTGCCACATGGAATTAATTTTAAATGCGTCACACATATCTAGGCCTTGCATACACACTAAGACAGGCACATAGCGGATTGACAATTGTGTACAATAAATTTGTTTTTTGGTACCTCAGTGTTGGCTGACCCTCTGATCGCTGTTCTCATCCATCGAGCACGTCCGCTGGGGCAGGTGTGGAGATGGCGGCATCTTCCGGTATACAGACCGCTGGTGGACTTGTCGACAATGGAAGAGCGACATGTAATAGTCACCTACAGACTTGATCGTGCCACAATCCAGGAACTGTGTGCCCAGTTGGAGCCAGACCTGATGTCAGCTATCCGCCATCCCACAGGAATCCCCCCTCTAGTGCAGGTCCTGTCAGTACTCCATTTCCTGGCAAGTGGGTCTTTTCAAACAACAGTGGCCATAGCATCAGGGATGTCCCAGCCTATGTTTTCAAACATGTTGTCCAGAGTGTTGTCTGCCCTGCTGAATCACATGCGCAGCTATGTCGTTTTCCCTCAGGTGGAGGATTTGTCTACAGTGAAAGGTGACTTCTATGCCCTGGGACAGATCCCCAACATCATAGGTGCCATTGAAGGGACACATGTGGCCTTGGTACCCCCCCTGCAGGAGTGAACAGGTGTAGAGAAACCAGAAAAGCAACCATTCTATGAATGTGCAGATGGTGTGTTTGGCTGACCAGTACATCTCCCATGTGAACTGCAAGTTTCCTGGCTCAGTGCATGACTCTTACATTCTGAGGAATAGCAGCATCCCCTATGTGATGGGGCAACTACAGAGGCACAGTGTGTGGCTATTAGGTGAGGACAAGGACCCTATACCCTGTGAATAGTTGTCTGGGTCAGGGGTTGTCCCTAAGGGTTAGTGTGTGTCTAACAGTTGTCCCTTGACATTTGCAGGTGACTCTGGCTACCCCAACCTGTCATGGTTACTGACCCCAGTGAGGAATCCCAGGACAAGGGCAGAGGAACGCCACAATGAGGCACATGGGTGAACTAGGAGGGTTATGGAGAGGACCTTCGGCCTCCTGAAGGCCAGGTTCCGGTGCCTCCATATGACAGGTGGTTCCCTTTACTACTCACCAAAGAAGGTGTGCCAGATCATCGTGGTCTGCTGTATGCTGCACAACTTGGCTTTGCGACGACAGATGCCTTTTCTGCAGGAGGATGGTCCTGAAGGAGGTGTTGTGGAAGCTGTGGAGCCTGTGGACAGTGAAGAGGAGGCAGAAGAAAAGGACATAGACAACAGAAACACCGTGATCCAACAATACTTCCAGTGAAACACAGGTAAGAAGACATCACTGCCTCCTACATCTGATAAAATTGTTCGACCTCATCTGTCTGTCACGTTCACCCAGTGTATGGACCCTAGTTTGTCACCTTCCCTTTCGATTTCACAGATGTGGGTCCCACTGTGCGACCTCTGCTATGTTACCTCATGGACTGGAGCTGTGTGACATAGGTATGTTGACAATAGTATGGACATTGCTGTTTCCCGCAGTTATTGCAAATACACATTTGTGAAAGCACAGACTGACTCCAGATTGTTTTGTGGTTCAAGGGTGTTTATTTAAGTGCTAAATAGTGGAGGGGGTTGTAAAATGGTCAGGGGGTGATGGTGGAGGAATGTCCAAGGCAGAGTCCAGTCTATTGGTCTCACATGTGCATTGTTCAAAGGGGCATAGGAAGTGGAGCTAGGGCAGTTGAAGGATGGACACGGTGACAAAGTGGGACAGAAGGATGACATTCAGGGTGGTCTCATTTCTTGGCGGGGATCTTGGTATTGTTCTCTGTCTTTGTCCTGGATCTCAGGGACCGCTTGCGGGGTGGTTCTCCATCTGCAGGGGGTGTGGTGCTGGTGTCGTGGTCCTGTGGCGGTGCCTCCTGTCCACTAGCGCCGGCGGAGGTGGTGGGCAGTTCATCATCCAGGCTAGTGGCAGGGGCCCCTTGTTGTGCCACAGTGTTCCTCCTGGTAATCACGAGATCCTTCAGCACCCCTACAATGGTGCCCTGTACCCCAGTGCTTTCATTCTTGTGTAGGACCTTGTGTGATAATTGTTTAGGGGTCTGTGTGGGTATGTGTAGTGGACATGCATTGGTGATGGGTGTCCATGCTTTGTTGTTGCATGCAGGGCTTGGTGTTGGGATGTTTGGTTTGTGATAGTGGGACATATGTGAGGAGTTGGAGTGATGAGGGTGAGGGCAAGGGTGAGTGTATGTGATAGCATGCAGGTAGGGTGGGGGATGAAGTAGTGAAAGATTTGACTTACCAGAGTCCATTCCTCCAGCTACTCCTGTGAGGCCCTCAGGATGCAGTATAGCCAAGACCTTCTCCTCCCATGTTGTTAGTTGTGGGGGAGGAGGTGGGGGTCCGCCGACAGTCCTCTGAACCGCAATACGGTGTCTTGAGACCACGGAAAGCACCTTCCCCCGTAGGTTGTTCCACCTCTTCCTGATGTCATCCCGTGTTCTTGGGTGCTGTCCCACTGCGTTGACCCTGTCCACGATTCTGTGCCATAGCTCCATCTTCCTAGCTATGGTGGTGTGCTGCACCTGTGATCCGAATAGCTGTGGCTCTACCCGGAGGATTTCCTCCACCATGACCCTGAGCTCCTCCTCAGGAAACCTGGGGTGTCTTTACAGTGCCATGGGGTGGTGTGGGTGATGTGTGAGGTGGTGTGTGTTGTAATGTGTGGGGTGATGTTTAGGGGTGTGTAGTGTTTTGTGCGTGGATGTTGTGTGAGTGATAGTGTTGTGTGCCTCTGTATGCTGGTGTGGTCTTTGCTTTGCTGTCTCTCTGCTTCTGCCAAATTTTTGGTTGTAAGGGTTTGTGGGTAATGTGGGTGTGTGTTTTATATTGTATTGGGTGTGGGTGTGGTGTGTGTATGTGTATCAGGTGTGTGTATTTGGAATTGTCCAATGTGGTTGTGTTCTGTAAATGTGTGTGTATTTTGAGAGCGGCGGTGTGTACCGCCAATGGAATACCGCGGTTGAAAGACCGCCGCATGGATTTGTGGGTCATGATAGTGTGGGCGTATTCCTGTTGGCGTGACGGTGGAGGTTTGGTTATCGCCAGTTTATCACTGACCTTTGGTGTGGCGGACTTGTGTGGGTGTCTAGATTTTGGCGGATTGTGAGCTGTGGGTCGTAATAGCTGTAGCGGATTTCCGCGTCCGCGGCGGTGTGTTGGGGGTCTTCTGCAAGGCGGTAAGCGGGATTTACCGCCAATGTTGTAATGAGGGCCATAATGTATTATTTCCATACAAAACCAACTTAAACTAACAAACATTAGAAATTCTGATGTTTTAGTTCTAACTTACAGTTATAATTTGTAAGTACTATGTAACTCGCACATCTCCACACACAATGTTGTCAACTCGCTAGCCACTTACTAGTCACACTACCTTAAGTATAGTTGCACCTGCACAATGTACAGCTTATACCCTTTCATTTTAAACCACTTATAGTTTGCTAAATCATAGCACCTATAGCACATTAAATGTTAGCATTTATAACAAGACTGAAGACATCTCAATTACATCACTCATAGCTTGAGTTATAGCTATACATATGTGTGTCCTGTCAACCCTTCGCTTCCACAGAGACCCTTCAATATCTCGAATCCTGGATGAAAGAACGGCCATGGGCTCATACATCTTCCAAAGTGAATTTCTTTTTTTTCACAAAAGGCAGCACAACACCCAATGTGTTTCAAAATTCTCTGATCCTGTCTAACATTTTTAAACACCAGTGCAATCAACCATCAAAAATGGACTACATTGATGGTCATCATGGCTTTCTTTGTAAGCAGATAGGCCATCTTGGAATGTAGTTCTTAAGTACGTTATTTGTCATACTTATTATTAAATTCCATTGGTATTCAAACCTCTCCAGTGATCAATTTTAACATGTTTTATAATCATTGTTATTATCATTATAAAGCATGTTATTATTTTAACATCAAGCCCCAGTTGGCTGAAAAAATAACATAATCAAATGTTATTTTGATAATCTTTTAATTTAACTAACTTTGGTCAGAGCTTTTTGAATAATAGACTTAGGGTACACCCTTTCCCTAAATTCCTCTGTCATAATTTAAATTTCTTTAAGAAACGCTGCATCTGAACTGCAGTTTCTCCTAGCTCCTAAAAGTTCCCCATAGGGGATACTGAGTATCAAACCCCAATTTGTGCCCTCACTCCCATCACTTTACCACCTCCCACATACACCACCATCACAACCTACTCATCCCAAAACCAAGCCCTCCATGTAACACCAATGCTTGGACACCCCTCACAGACCTGCATGGACACCTATCACCACTACATGCACACTGGAGAGAATCACCTAGCCCACCAAATAGCTACTCACTCAAAGGCAAATCTGCCAGGGCAACAACAACCACAGAGGGCAACACACCCATGCACATAATGTCACACGCAGAAACAATAACACTGCATTTACATCCCCACAGGTTCCCCAGCCAGTGTCACCAGAGAAGATGTGCCAGCAACATCCAGCCCATCCCCCCAGAAGAGGCCCACAGTGACGACAGCAGCTGAGCTCGTCTGGATCTGGATGACCAACCTGGCCCATCAGGGATCTCCAGACAGTCGGTTACCCAGGCACAGTCTCACACTACCACAGAGCCTCCCCCCTCAGGAAACACCACTACAGCACCCACCCAGCGGGCCCATACCTCTGTCCCCAGGACAGTCAACAGTAGTGTGTCCACAACTACAGGGACCCCAGGCTGCCCCACAAACACAGGACGATCAGTGGTAGTGGGCACACAGTTCAGGGGGACAGACGCACAGGACAAGAGGGAAGCTGGGAGGACTGCTGTGCAACAGGGGGAGGACAGGCCCAGGGGACCGATTCTCCAGGAGGAACTCACCACGATCCTTGGAGCATACCACCATTCCCAGGAGATGACGGGCCAGATACTGGACAAGTTGCAGGAGAACATGCAGCTGCAGGAGGGACAGAATCTGGGGATCAGGGAGGACTTGAAGGACATCAACACCACCCTGGCGTCCATTGCAGGGGTGCTGGCAGGCATGACCAACACTATGAGGGAGGCAGTGGCACCCCACCAGGCCTCTGCCACTAGCCAAACCAATGAACAGCCTTCCACCTCCACTGCCACTAGTGGACAGGAGGCCCACCAAAGGACTAACAGGCCACAGCACCCCTCCCCCTGCAGAGGGTGAACCACCCCACCAATGTTCCCTGTGATCCAGGCAGAAGCCAGAGACTATTACCAAGACCCCCGCCAGGAAATAAGACTCTCCTGATTGTCACCCTTGTGTCCCACTCTGTCACCCTGTCCACCATGAACTGCCATTGCTCATCTTCCTATGCCCCCTTGGAAAATGCACCTGTGATACAAATAGACTGGACTCCAACCTGGACTTTCCTCCATCACCCCCCCAGCCCATTGCACATCCCCCTCTACCTCTTAGCACTGAAATAAACACCCTTTGAAAAAATACAAGTATGGAGTTTGTCAAATGATTTAAGTATGTATTCGTTTAACAAGGTTGAAACATTGAAAATCAACTGTACAGAAATGTATACATAGGAATGACCTGTAGTTGGCTGCAGTCAACACACCAGGAGCGATAGTGGGGCACAAATATCTGCAAATAGAGATGCCAAAGGCTACAGTGAGTGGCCATAGAAGTGGGAAAATCAGCCTGCCAGTGACAATGTCAAACACAAAACAGTCATTTAAATGTGAAGTTACACTGTCTTACCTATGTGTCATTTGAAGTATTGACAAATGATTGTACTTCTGCTGTCCTCATCCTCTGCCTCCTCATCTTCACTGCCACAGGGTCCACTGCTGCCACATGGGCATCTCCAGCCTCCTCATCCTGCAGAAAAGGCACCTGGCGACGTAAGGCAAGGTTGTGCAACATACAGTATGGCACGATGATCTGGCAGACCTTCTTGGGTGAGTAGTACAGGGTTCCACCTGTTAGATGGAGGCAACGAAACCTGGCCTTCAGGAGGCCAAAGGTCCTCTCTATAATTCTTCTTGTTTGCCCATGTGCCTCATTGTAATGTTCCTCTGCCCTTGTCCTGGGATTCCTCACAAGGGTCAGTAGCCATGAGAGGTTGGCGTAACCAGAGTAACCTGCAAATATCAAGGGACAACTGTTAGCCACACACCAACCCTTAGGGCCCACAAAAGACCCATACACCAACATCCACTGGGTGGGAACCAGGGCTCACCTATTAGCCACAACCTGTGCCTCTGGAGTTGAGCCATCACATATGGGATGCTGCTATTCCCCAGGATAAAGGCATCATGCACAGGCCCAGGATATTTTGCATTGACGTGGAAGATGTACTGATCCGCCAGGCACACCATCTGAGTATCCATCGAGTGAAAGCTCTTTCGATTTCTGAACACCTGTTCATTTAGCCGGGTGGGGACAAATGCTATATGTGTACCATCAATTGCCCCAATAATGTTGGGGATATGTCCCGTTGCATAGAAATCAGCTTCCACTGTGACCAAATCCTCCACCTGGGGGAAAACGATGTAGCTGTGCATGGGTTTAATCAGGGCAGACAACACCCCGGTCAGCACTATTGAGAACACTGGCTGAGACATTCCTGCTGCCAAGCCCTCGGTCACTTGGAAGGAGCCGGTTGCCAAAAAAATGGAGCACTGATAGCACTTGAGCAAGATGGGGGATCCCTGTGGGGTGACGGATAGCAGAGATTAGGTCAGGCTCCAATTGGGCACACAGCTCTGTGATTGTGGCCCTGTCCAGTCCATAGGTGAGGATAATGTGCCTGTCCTTCATTGTTGCCAAGTCCACCAGGGTTCTGTACATGGGGGGGATGTCTCCATCTCCTATTCACCCGCAGAGGTTGGAATGTATGGGGCAAAATGGTGAGCAGCTGGTCAGTATCTCTTATTTCCAACCACTACACTTCAATGCATGTCGTGATTGTAGCAGTATTGTTTTGGAGAGGTCCAAATGGTGCATATGTGTACTGTAATGAAGTTAGGAGCCATGGCCTGCACCCCCCCCTGAAATGGCGTCCACCTGTCCTGTGTGGAGGGACAGGTGGAAATGAGGAAATTCCGCTGACGTGCGCCGTTGCAGGAGGCGGTCGATAACCGCCGTGAAACTCCTCATTGGTTAACATTGGGCCCTATGGGGTACAGTGGCCAATGGTGATGTATGCCGGCGGTGACGGTATGCACCGCTGTGGACGTCACCGCCATTTTCTATCTGTTCACTCACTTGCAACCTGACCTTCAACACGAGAGGACCTGCGCTGCAAGTGCTGCTGTGACCTGTGTCTGGAACTTACCATGGCTCGTGTCACTGGGAAAAGGGCCCCTGCCTTCACCTCAGCAGAGTTGGAGTGACTGGTGGATGGGGTCCTACCCCAGTACCGAATGCTGTATGGGCCTCAAGACCAACATGTGGGTACACTGTGAGTAAGATGCATGGGGCGTGAATGCATGGAGTACTGTGTGTGAAGGCCTCATGTAGGGGGAGGTTGGTGGATGGGCCCTGGGCAGCGTGCTGCATCTATGGTGGGCCATGTCTGTGATAATGGGGATGGGAAGGGGCATGGTGGGCCATGAGTGTAACATGCCGGACGGTCTGACTAATACCTTTCCTTGTGTCCATTTCCCTGCAGGTCAGCGCCCAACAGAAAAAGGGACTATGGAGTGCCATTGCCAAGGATGTGCGGACCCTGGGGGTATACAGCAGGCGGAGCATGCACTGTAGCAAACGGTGGGAGGACCTGAGACGCTGGGCATGGAAGACGGCAGAGGCCCAGCTGGGGATGGCCTCCCAATGAGGAAGGGGTGTCTGTCGAACTCTGAACCCCCTGATGTCCTGCATACTGGTGGTGACATATCCAGAGCTGGATGGGCACTTGGGGGCATCACAGCAGCAACAAGGGGGTGAGTACAGTGCCCTAATATACAACTTGCGCCTGGTGGGGTAGTAGTAACAGGTTGGGGGATGTGGGCCTGTGGGTGCCCCTAGACCAGGCCTGACATTGCAAAGTAGGTCCCATGTTGGGCAGGGTTCTGATGTAAAATACCTCCAATCAAGTTACTAAGCATCCACTACTGGGCAGGGGTCTGTGGGTGTCAGGTATGCTGCAATTGACGTTCAGTGTCCTATCCATGGGCTGGTGACTAGCATTGTGACTGGTAGTGCATTGCCTAGTGCATAGGGCTGTTCCCTGTGTGTTTGTGTCGTGTACGCCAACGGTGGTGTTGTTGGCGCCATTGACCAAGTGTATCCTTTGTCTCTTCCCCCCTCTTTTTGTTTTGTCACCATGTCCTTATGTGCATTAGCATCATCTGGGGGAGGGGCTGAGGCACCGGCGAGGGCACCAATGGGACGGAGGTGAAGGGGGGCACCACGGCGGAGACAGGAGGGGACAGTTCGGACACGGATTCCTCCTCCGATGGAAGCTCCCTGGTTGTGGGGGACACCTCTGTGTCCACCCCAGCTACAAGTACAGCCGCCACCCCCATTACCAGCACCTCCCTCCCAGCAGCCCCTCAGCATGTTTCCCATGCCCGCTCACCCAGTAGGGTGGGCATCTCCTTTGCCCCAGGCACCTCAGGCCGTGGCCCAGTTAGCCCTGCTGCCCTGAGTGAGGAGGCAGTTGACCTCCTGCGATCCATCTCTGTTGGGCAGTCAACCATTGTGAATGCCATCCAGGGGCTGGCAGCCCAAATGAAACAGACAAATGCATTCCTGAAAGGTATTCACACTGGCATGGCAGCCCAACTGAGATCAATCCAGGCTCTGGCCTCCTCTCTGATGGCAGCCATTGTCCCTGTTTCCACACTCCCCCTCCAACTTCCTCTACCCAATCCCATTCCCCTCAACCCCAACCTACCCCAAGCACACAAGCAGACGAGCAGGCACCCAGGACAACACACAAGAGTGGACGTGGCAAACACAAGCACCACACTTCATCCCACAGGCACTGACACAAACACCATCTAGATGCAGACATACCAACATCTACTGCCTCCACTGTGTCCCCCTCCTCCTCCTCCTCATTCACCTCTCTCCCAGTTGCGTCTACACTCACACCTGCATGCACTACATCCTTATCCACTACCCCCATCACCAGCACGCCTATGAGCACATGCCCCTCACTGGCAGTCACCACCCCCATTTCCACACATCCCCTGTGTCCTCTCCCACTGTGCCTGTGCCCCCTCCTGCCAAAGTACACAAACGCAAGCACTCAGACACCCAACTGCCATCCACCTCACAAGAGCATCCAGCCATGCACCTGCACCCAAACACAGGAGACAGACATCTCCTACAACCACTCCTGCAACAGCAGGCAAAAAGGTCAGGAGGCCTAGTGCTGGGACTCAGTCCCCACCACCAACCATGGTGGTGCAGTCGTCTGAGGCTGCAGGGGATGGGCTGGAGCCTCCCCCCACCACTGCTAGCACCACCGCCAGCACCACTGCCAGCAGCAGCAGCCACAGTGGGCAGCCGTCTGAGGCTGCAGAGGAAGGGCTGGAGCCTTCCTCTTACTACTGCCAGCACCAGCACCACTGCCAGCAGCAGCAGCCCCAGTGGGCAGCTGTCCGAGGCTGCAGGGGAAGGACTGGAGCCTCCCCCACCACTGCCAGCACGATACCAGCACCTCTGCCAGCAGTATTAGCCACAGTGGGCAGCCGTCCGAGGCTGCAGGGGAAGGGCTGGAGCCTCCCCTACCACTGCCAGCACCACCACCAGCACCACTGCCAGCAGCAGCAGCCCCAGTGGGCAGCCGTCAAAGGCTCCAGGGGAAGGGCTGGAGCCTCCCCCCACTGCCAGCTCCACAAGTGGCACCACCACTGCCACCACTGAGCAGCTGTCACCGCTGGCGGACAGTCTGTAGTCCTGCTCCATGGGCTGTTGTGCAGTTGGCCCCTGTAGATCCTGTGGGTCTGACACTCAGGTGAGAGACTGTGACCCTGCACTCCCCAAGATCTGCATCACAGGGGTCAATGCCCCCTCCAGAACCAGTGGGGAAGCCATCCACTTACCCCATCCTCCACAGGATGAAGCAGCTCACTGGGCACAATGCCCCCTCCAGAACCAGTGGAAGTAGTCACTTACTAGAGAGACTGTGGCCTTGCACTCCCCAGGACCAAGCACAGGGCATGTTGCCCCCTCCAGAGCATGTAGGCAAATCACCCACTTGAAAGACTGTGTCCTTGCACTCCCCAGGACAAGTCAGTGGGCAAATCACCCACTTGAGAGACTGTGCCTTGCACTTCCCATAACCAAGCACAGGGCATGTTGCCCCCTCCACAGCATGTGGGCAAATCACCCACTTGAGAGACTGTGGCCTTGCACTCCCCAGGACAAGTCAGTGGGCAAATCACCCACTTGAGAGACTGTGGCCTTGCACTCCCCAGGACAAGTTAGTGAGCAAATCACCCACTTGAGGGATTGTGGCCTTGCACTCCCTAGGACAGAGTGATGGGCATGTTGCCCCCTCCAGGACCAGTGGTGTTCCATCTTCCGGCTGAGGCACCCCCCCATTCCCCGTCCCGCTGAGATGCCTGCCTATTTTCGACCTGATGCCCCTGTAGTGTTCTCTCCGTGTTGTTGCAGGACTGAGGTTGGGCCTTGGACTTTGTGATGTGGCCCTGTGGCCCACGGACATTGAGGACTGGACAGTGTCCCTTGCATTGTTAATATGTATATACTTTTTGATTTGGATGCACGAATTTCACATATATTTATCTTATTACAGCCTTTTTATGCTATAGTAGTTGTCCTTGCATCATTCCTGAGGGGTACGGGGTGTTTATGTTATGTTACTGCATCTGGTTGTGTGTGTGTGGTGTTGGGGGTGGGGGTGGGGGTGTTGCATGTTGCGTGTGTGTGTCACTCTCTTTTTCCTCCCCCCTACCCCTGTGTGATAGGCAGCTGTACTCACTGTGGTCGTCTTGGCCGGCACTGGTGTTCGTAATGGAGCAGAAGATAGAAGAGCATGGGGAAGACATGCAACTCGGGCTCCATGTCAGCATGGTTCTTCCTTGAGTGTCCAGAGGTGAGTCGTTTCCCTTCTGTGCAGTGCTTCCGCCAGGCTTTTGATGTCGTTGGTACTGCCCTGGAAAAGGTGGCGGATTGGACTGTCATTATACGGTGGGCGGTACATTGTCTTCCGCCTGACTGTTGGCGGATACCGCTGTGGTGCCTGTTGGTTTCGCCCTGGTGGTCGTTGTGTTAATTGGCTGTCTGTCTGAGCGTTTTCCGCTGTGGTCATAATTTCATATTTATTACTGCCGGCCTGTTGGCGGTATTACTGACCGACAGGGTTGTAACGAGGGACTAAACCTCTTCTTCTGCCATTACTGTTGGCACCTCCCCATTCTCCGGGACCTCTATGATTTCCTGTTCCTCTTCCTGAGTGTACAGCTAGCGTTCCTTGGGCCGTGAGGGCGAACTCCTAAGCCAAACTGCCAAACCATCCAACCCCACTTGCCCACACTAACCCTGTGCCCCTGGCTGATATTGGCCCATGGAACCCCAACACCCGGGGCCAGGCCATGTCACCTGGGTGCCCCCCAGTCAAAAAGGTTGGGAACCATGGGCGCCTCCTGCAGGAGTCAGCATTGCTGTCAGAGAGGCAGATGCTAAACATGCAGCTTCCTCTCTGTGAGAGAAATAGTTTCCTCTGTTTCTCTGCAGGCAGGGGAACAGAGGAAACCTCCACTGGTGGATTGTTCTCACGAACTGTAGTTTTTGATTTAACTTAAGGGGAGCTGTCAAAACTTCTGCCACGTCAGAGCAAACGGCTGAGTCCCGGGGGTAGGCACCCTGGGACGTAGCAGGATCCAGCCATGGAGAGTGATGGTCCCCAGGTTCATCTATGGCACCACGAGGGGGTCCTCACGGCCCCCCCAACATTACAATTTGCCCCAGGGAGATGGAAGTCCCCAGGGATGAGGGTCCACAACTGACCCCTTATCTTCTTTAAATTCAGCCCCAGGAGAGGTGGCAGTCCCTGGGGATGCAGGGTGGCCGAACAGCCTCTCTGCATTTCATTCTATCTTTGGCCCCAGGGAGGTGGCGGTCCCAAGGGCTGAAGGGGGGACTGTGTGGTCCCGCATTTAATTGTATCTTTGGCCCTGGGAAGGTGGCGTTCACTGGGGCTTCAGGTGGGCAGGGCTGCCCCCACATTTAATTCTGTGTGCCCCAGAGAGGTGGCTGTCCACAGGGCACGGGGGCTTGCTGACCCCTGCATATTATTCTATTATTCCTCATTATCATCATGTAAAGCTTACTTTGGATTAAAAAAATAACCATGAAACCGCATACACCAGGATACATAACCACATAGATGTAAACACAATTTTAAATCAAGTCTTCAATAATAAAATATTATAAGGTAATGCACAATTCTTGTTCAATAAACAAAATACTTCATCAGCAGCTAAGAAATCATATCATTTAAAGAAACATAAACAATTGGCATATAAAATGCAAATACACAAAAGCATGCGGTCTCAGCCACAAGGGATCCTGAGGGCAAAGAAAAAGAAGCAGCAGACCTTACCAATAGACCTTTAGAAGCAGATGAGCTGTTTGCAGATAAGCATAGAGTCCGTTTAACCGCATTAGTGAAAAAAAAAAAAAATAACGTTGGGTATCTGGCACACAAATATCTTTGTTTAAATACATTAAAAGTATCCCAGGCATAAATTTATTGGGTAGGGTTAGCAAGGATTAACATTAAGTGACAAAACCATCAAATCAACTTCTGTCTTGCAGCACTGAATGCACCCATAAGAAACTTTGATTTAAAAAAAGAAAAACATTTTCTATAGCTAAGAGTTGTAAGTATGAAAAAGTGGGCCTGACCTGATAAAAATACACAGTTAAAAAAATAAGTTTTATATATTTGTGCCTAATAGAAGTATAAAAAGGGCATATCAATTCACTATGCATGGTGTCACAAATGGAGATCGAATCACAAGAGCAAGAGGGAAGATGTGAGCACTTATGCCATATACCCACTGGAGCAATCAAAAGGTGAAATAAACCAAGTCTAAAATAGGTGAGTAACCATTGCTGGCAGCTAGACATTTCAAGGAGGAGGTATGGCTCAATCCCAAAAACTGTTTTTACCACGGCAAATTTGCGAAACAACACCTTTGTTAGGACTGAAACTTTCCTCTCTGCTGTCATTTTCATGGAAAAGGCCTCTTTTAACCAGGTAACATCTTGTTTGGTGATGCACTAATGGCTTAAAAATAGCTCTGGTCTCTCAAGAGCTCTAAAGTTATCCTTAGCATACACCAGCCAAGTTTGCTGACCATATCTTTTAACCACATGCAGTCTTCAATGACTAGCCTGTTAATGCTCAAACCTACCTTCAGTCAGATGGCACACCACAATAGAAGAGGTCCAAAATCAAAATAATCAATTCCTAACTCTTCATATAGGATCTCATTGGCAAAACTTTGTCCAACACACAGGAGGACCCTTAAAAATGTATCTTCTACCACCCCCAGATAATCTATATTCTCATAGCCCTAAACATCACAGGAAAAACTAGAAATAGGTATGCATTTAGCTTCATAAATCTTTAACATGGTTCTCAGGGGCTTATGACCAAGGCGGGATGCAAAGTCACTCACGCACAAGCCCTCTTAATGTTACCTATATTTTTTTTTGATCAGTGGTTGCCAATTAATGTTTGGAATCTATTAGAATTCTCAGATAAGTAAAGGTTTCCAACATACTTAAAATTTGACCCTGAACAGAAAAGATTTCAGGTTTTGTGTTTTTTGGCCCAAGAACCATCACATATGACTTTTTATAATTTGTCAGGAGATCCAGACTAGCCATAAAATCAACAAAGATATCTAAAAGTTTTTGCAGACTTTTAGCAGTACAAAGTTGTCTTCATTTAAGGGTGCCGGGAATGGCCTACCTCCAGCTTTTGGCATACCAAAACCCTGGTTCCAAAAGTGCACCCTCCAAACGATTGACGTACTTAATAAAAAGAAAGAGGGTAAAGATACACCCCGTCCCAAGTGCAAAATGCCTAGTACATTTGCCATTAATCCCATAGCGGGCTGAAGCCGTAAGCCCCTGGTGAAGATATCTGAAAAAATTTACCAGACTCACATCCTCCACCATGGATCCCAGCCCTTCCCAAAGCTTATCTATGATCATTTTATCAAAGGCAGAACTGAGGTCCATGAAGTTGAGATGCAAATAGCCCTTCTTCACCCAAATGTATTTATTCATAATAAGATGGAGATTAAGGTTCTGCTCCACTGTACAAAACCCATATTGAATATTAGACAAAATGTTTTCTTGTTCCGACCATTGGTTAGTCTATTCAATATAACCCTACTGAAAATCTTGACCTCAACCTCAATTAGAGAAATGGGCCTATAGCAGGATGAGTTTGCTCCCCCTTCTTAAATAGCGGTACAATAACAGAATGACTCCACAAGACAGAAATTAAACAATTAATGGTGGTATTAAGATAAAGAGTAAGAAGAGGGGACCAGAGACTCATGAGGGACTTGACCAGGTCCCCAGGCATACCATTTGCCCCGGGAGCCTTCCCCATGGGGAGGGATGCAATTGCATCTCTGACTTTTTCCAATGATAATATAATATTAGTTTCCCAGTTCGGGAGAGGGGGAAAAGGAGTAGACTCCTCTTCATTATACAATGCTGAAAAATGGGACTGTGACAATTTGGCAGGTACTATAGCGGCCTCATCCCCCCACCTTGTCATCCTAGAAAAAGGGATGATTAACTACTTTTGAGAATAACATGCTGGTCTTCTGGGTACTGGCCTGGAACAAATCTTCCCATAGTTATTTTTTAGGTCCAGCTTCCTAGATTTTAATACAATTCTATAATCAGCTCTGTATTTTCTTCCCTCCCCCTATCCCCAGGTTGTTTTTTTAATGCAGGAAGAAGTACTTTTTTGTCCCACAAACAATTATTGTCAAACAGACGACAAAGTCAGGGGGCCTGCCCTGGCTTGCCTTGATAAAGCTTCATTAATATTAAAATAGATCTTATCATATGCCAGTAAAATCTCTGTTTGAAAGCCTCTGTGTTTAAAAAAAGCACAGAACAGGATGCAACTAACCTAGCAATAAACTGCTCAGGAATTATTTTGCACCACTTAAGTCTGCGACCCCTATTTCAAAAACTTCATTTGGAGGGAGTATTGACTGAGTTCCCCCAACTCAAATCCCAGTGCAAACTGGCAATAAGTGGATTATGATAACTAATAATGTTCTAGTTCACAGAGAAGGAAATAAGTGAAGAAAACAGAACCACAGAAACATAAATATAATCAATGTGAGTCCATTTCCCATGACCCTTAAAGGTGGGGGCAATTTGTCCTTCTTGCAGGCTCTCTAGACTCAAAATATTGACCAAATTAAATTCAGCAAACAGATCATTCATAACATTCCCTTGTTTGGTATGACTGAGAGGAACTTGAGTTTGAAAATCTCCACCCTCCTGCCCATCATCTTCATAGAGATAACCCTTTACAGGGGTGCGGATTAAAGTCAAAGAGAACCAGAATTACTATATTGGAACCAATGTGGGGGGAATAAAAAATAGTAAGAACCTAATAAAATCATCCCTTCCTCTGATTCATTCCCATGTACTGCATTATAAAAATTGACACATAGGGTCCCTGTGTTGTTCTTAAATTTAAGAAGCACTCCATGAATATGAGGGGAAATACCAGCAATCTCTTCCATACTATAGGCTAGATATACCTTAACCAAAATCATCAATTTCCCACTGGCCCTTCCACTAGATAAGAGCAAAGCATTAGTTGAAAAAGAAACAAAAACATCCAAATGAAACACCCCACTTAAGGCCCACATTTCCTGAAAAGATATAGGCCCTCATTCTGACCCTGGCGGTCGGTGATAAAGCGGCGGCCAAGCCGCCAACAGGCCGGCGGTCTAAAATATGCAATTTTGACCCTGGCGGGAACCGCCAACACAGCCCGCCAACTTAACACTCCGCCCGCCACAGCGGTACAAACAAACAGCGCGGCGGTTCCCGCCAACAGCCAGGCGGCAGACAATGTACCGCCCACCCTATTACGACCCACCAATCTGCCACCTTTTCCGGGGCGGGAGCACCGCCGATAAGAACACGGCGGAAACAGACTACGAACGGGAAAACGCTCACCTCTACGCACTCCACGCGAGATTCCGGCAGCATGGAACCAGAGTTGCAGGTCATCCCCGCACTCCTATTCCTGCTCATATACCAGGAGCACGCCCGGCGGCGCGGAAGACATCGGTGAGTACTGCACCTACGACACAGGGGAGGGAAAAGATTACCGGCACACACCCACCCACCCACACCCACTACAACACACACATCAATGCATTCCCACAGATCACTGTCACAACCCACAAACCACCCCCCTCCGAAATAATGCAAAGACCAAAAGAAGAGATCATAAACGGGCAGATATATTGAAATATGGACACCAGTAATCGCAATAAATAAATAAACTATATACAAAATATATACAGCTACTAAATGTAGTCCAACCACTGTCCGTGGATCACAGGGGTCCTGTGCAAAGGGGCAAGGCCCAGTCCCACGACAAGAACTCCACGGAGAGAACACTGCAGGGGCAACAGAAAGAAAATCGGACAGGCACCTCAGGGGGAAGGGAAGGGGGGGCACCTCAGCCACTTGAGTACACGACGCCAGATCCACGAGGGGACTCCATGACCAACCTGCCCACTGGGCCATCCTGGGGAGAGCAAAGCCACAGTCCATACAGTCCATACAGTGGGTGGCCTGCCCACTGGGCCATCCTGGGGAGAGCAAAGCCACAGTCCATACAGTCCATACAGTGGGTGGCCTGCCCACTGGGCCATCCTGGGGAGAGCAAAGCCACAGTCCATACAGTCCATACAGTGGGTGGCCTGCCCACTGGGCCATCCTGGGGAGAGCAAAGCCACAGTCCATACAGTCCATACAGTGGGTGGCCTGCCCACTGGGCCATCCTGGGGAGAGCAAAGCCACAGTCCATACAGTCCATACAGTGGGTGGCCTGCCCACTGGGCCATCCTGGGGAGAGCAAAGCCACAGTCCATACAGTCCATACAGTGGGTGGCCTGCCCACTGGGCCATCCTGGGGAGAGCAAAGCCACAGTCCATACAGTCCATACAGTGGGTGGCCTGCCCACTGGGCCATCCTGGGGAGAGCAAAGCCACAGTCCAAACAGTCCATACAGTGGGTGGCCTGCCCACTGGGCCATCCTGGGGAGAGCAAAGCCACAGTCCATACAGTCCATACAGTGGGTGGCCTGCCCACTGGGCCATCCTGGGGAGAGCAAAGCCACAGTCCATACAGTCCATAACAGACCCCACTGCCACTGGAGGAGGCAAGTTGGCCAGAGGACATCCTGCAGCCCTGCCCGAGATAGATCCTGCCCTGCCACGTCTGCCAAAGGGCCAGCGGTTCTTGCCTTGAAGGGCCCAGTTCAGCGGTTCCTGAGACGGCGGGGCCCAGTTCAGCGGTCCTTGCCCTGAAGGGCCCAGTTCAGCGGTGCTTGAGACGGCGGGGCCCAGTTCAGCGCTCCTTGCCTTGAAGGGCCCAGTTCAGCGGTGCTTGAGACGGCGGGGCCCAGTTCAGCGCTCCTTGCCTTGAAGGGCCCAGTTCAGCGGTGCTTGAGACGGCGGGGCCCAGTTCAGCGCTCCTTGCCTTGAAGGGCCCAGTTCAGCGGTGCTTGAGACGGCGGGGCCCAGCGGAGCGGTTCTTGAGACGGCGGGGCCCAGTTCAGCGGTGCTTGAGACGGCGGGGCCCAGTTCAGCGGTCCTTGCCCTGAAGGGCCCAGTTCAGCGGTTCTTGAGACGGCGGGGCCCAGTTCAGCGCTCCTTGCCTTGAAGGGCCCAGTTCAGCGGTGCTTGAGACGGCGGGGCCCAGTTCAGCGCTCCTTGCCTTGAAGGGCCCAGTTCAGCGGTGCTTGAGACGGCGGGGCCCAGTTCAGCGGTGCTTGAGACGGCGGGGCCCAGTTCAGCGCTCCTTGCCTTGAAGGGCCCAGTTCAGCGGTGCTTGAGACGGCGGGGCCCAGTTCAGCGCTCCTTGCCTTGAAGGGCCCAGTTCAGCGGTGCTTGAGACGGCGGGGCCCAGTTCAGCGCTCCTTGCCTTGAAGGGCCCAGTTCAGCGGTGCTTGAGACGGCGGGGCCCAGCGGAGCGGTTCTTGAGACGGCGGGGCCCAGTTCAGCGCTCCTTGCCTTGAAGGGCCCAGTTCAGCGGTGCTTGAGACGGCGGGGCCCAGCGGAGCGGTTCTTGAGACGGCGGGGCCCAGTTCAGCGGTGCTTGAGACGGCGGGGCCCAGTTCAGCGGTCCTTGCCCTGAAGGGCCCAGTTCAGCGGTTCTTGAGACGGCGGGGCCCAGTTCAGCGCTCCTTGCCTTGAAGGGCCCAGTTCAGCGGTGCTTGAGACGGCGGGGCCCAGTTCAGCGCTCCTTGCCTTAAAGGGCCCAGTTCAGCGGTGCTTGAGACGGCGGGGCCCAGTTCAGCGGTCCTTGCCCTGAAGGGCCCAGTTCAGCGTTTCCTGAGACGGCGGGGCCCAGTTCAGCGGTCCTTGCCTTGAAGGGCCCAGTTCAGCGGTTCTTGAGACGGCGGACGGTCTATGGCCAACTGCTAATTGCCTGGTGGTGCCCTCCTGGGCAGCGGGGATGGTGCTCCTTCACTGCCCACCTGGGCTGTGGGTGGTGGGGCCCTCCTGGCCAGCTGGGCTGGGTCCTCCCTGGGCAGCGGCTATGGGGGTGGTGGGCTCTCCCGGGGCAGCTGTGCCGGTTCCTCCCGGGGCAGCGGCTATGGGGGTTGTGGGCTCCTCCTGGGCAGCAGGCCTGCTGCCTGACCTCTCCGACTTGCTGCCCTTGCCCTCCTTAGTCGTCGGCCTGTGGCCCTTTCCTCCCTTTGGAGCTGTGGCTGGTGACTGTCTCTGGGTGGTGTCCGGGGGGGATGTAGAAGGCGGGCTCCTGCGGCGCCCCTTCCGCCTTCTGCTCCTCTTCCCAGGGGGTGGGCTGGCTGTCCCCTTGCTGCTGGGCGAAGATCCAGACATGCGGGCTGGCGGGCTCCAATACCCCTGCACCCTTGTCAAGGGGGCTGCAGGGCTGGTGGTGGCTGAGGTGCTCTTCTTACCCCGACGAGAAGGAGGGGGGGGCTCAGGGTCAGGAAAGAAGTTAGTAGTGGCGAGGAAGAGCTTCTTGGGACAATGGAGAGTGGTAGGTACAGTGGGAATGGGAGTGGAGGGAGAGGATGTGGTTGTAGGTGAGTCACGTTTGCTGTCTTTGGGTGCAGGTGCAGGAGGGATAGGCTGTCGTGAGGTGGATGGCTGTTGGGTGGGTGGGTGGCTGCGTTTGTGTGGTGTGGAAGAGGGGGTGACAGACACAGTGGGAGAGGACACAGGGGACGTGTAAATGGCAGTGGGGGTGGTGACTGCACGTGTGCGGACTGGAGTGGAGGGTGTGCTGGTGATGGAAACACTGGCTGATGGTGAGGTGAATGGAGGTGTGAGTGTAGACGTCACAGGGAGGGAGGAGGGAGACGAGGAGGTGGGGGTCACAGAGGTGGTAGTGACTGTTGGCATGTCTGCATCGGAATGTTGCGTGTGTGAATGTCTGCGTGATCTGTGGTGCTTATGTTTGGATGAGCTTCTCTTGGGTGTTGAGGTGTGTGCAGGCTGGTCTGATGGTGTGGGTGGGACAGGCAGAGGAACAGGAGACTGGGAGGAGGGAGTTAGTAGAGGCAGGCAGGAGACAGGGACAATGGCTGCCGTCAGTGCTGAGGCCAGAGCCTGGAACGATCGCTGATGGGCAGCCTGACCCGAATGAATGCCCTCCAGGTACGCATTGCTGCGATGAACCTCCCTCTCCACCCCCTGGATGGCATTCAAAAGGGTAGTCTGCCCAACAATGAGCGTTCGGAGGAGGTCAATGACCTCCTCACTGAGGGCAGCGGGGGTAACAGGGGCAGGGCCTGAGGTGCCTGGGGCGAAGGAGATGCCCGGCTTCCTGGCAGAGCGGGCACGGGGCGAACGCTGAGGGGCTGCTGGGAGGGCGGAGATGGTGCGCTGGGTGGCGGCTGTACCTGTAATGGCGGGGGGCACGGATGGTGCCACCCCCGCAAGGGAGCCCCCTTCCGAGGACGTGTCCGTGTCGCTGCAGGCTCCAGTCGTCCCCGTCGTGGAGCTCCCCTCGCCCTCCGTCTCACTGGTCCAGTCTGACTCTGTGGCATGGCCCTCCTGGGCCATGTGAGATGCAGCTCCCTCCTGCCCCGATGCCACTTCTCCTCCGCCTGATGATGCTGATGCACACAAGCACAGAAAGACAAACAAAAAGGGGGGGGGGAGAGAAATAAAGGGATATTGAGTACATGGATCTCCGGTACAGTTAGCGGACATGACAGACACAGATGCCCCCTGCACTAAGTTGCGCACTTGGGGTCCGCTACGCATTCCGTGGAACATGCCCTACACGCCTAGAGTTGACAACTGCACCCATGGATGACACGGCCCAGGGATGGCTGTACTGACAAACTACTGAGGGTGGTGGCTGGGGACACAGGGGCTTACGGGGGTGCCCAGCCTACAGATATCGCCCTGGCCTAGGGGGACCCCCAGCCATCCTCCCCCAACCAGACACCTCCACTGCGCGACAACAGAGTAGATAATGCTTGTACTCACCCCCTTGTGTCTGCTGTGCTGCCCTCACGCGCCCATCCAATTCAGGGTAGGCCACCGCCAGGATCCGGAACATCAGGGGGCTCAGTTGACGGCAGGCACCCCGCCTACGTTGGGAGGCCATCCCCAGCAGAGACTCGGCGGTCTTCTTGGTCCCGCGGCGGATGTCCTCCCACCTCTTGCGGCAGTGGGTGCCCCGTCGATGGTGGACCCCCAGGGTCCGGACTTCCTTGGCGATGGCACGCCAAATCCCGATCTTCTCATGGGCGCGGACCTATGTGACACGTACAGGGAGGGAGAAATACCACGTTCAAGTTTGTCAGCATTTTCCTTTCCAGTGGCCCAACGCCCCCCATCCCCGCCAGGCCCCCCGCCATGCCCAACATGCCCCCCATCCCCGCCAGGCCCCCCGCCATGCCCCCGCCAGGCCCAACATGCCCCCCATCCCCGCCAGGCCCCCCGCCAGGCCCAACATGCCCCCCATCCCCGCCAGGCCCCCGCCATGCCCCCCGCCAGGCCCAACATGCCCCCCATCCCCGCCAGGCCCCCCGCCATGCCCCCCGCCATGCCCAACATGCCCCCCATCCCCGCCAGGCCCCCCGCCATGCCCCCCGCCAGGCCCAACATGCCCCCCATCCCCGCCAGGCCCCCCGCCAGGCCCAACATGCCCCCCATCCCCGACAGGCCCCCCGCCATGCCCCCCGCCAGGCCCAACATGCCCCCCATCCCCGCCAGGCCCCCCGCCATGCCCCCCGCAATGCCCAACATGCCCCCCATCCCCGCCAGGCCCCCCGCCAGGCCCAACATGCCCCCCATCCCCGCCAGGCCCCCCGCCATGACCCCCGCCAGGCCCAACATGCCCCCCATCCCCGCCAGGCCCCCCGCCAGGCCCAACATGCCCCCCATCCCCGCCAGGCCCCCCGCCAGGCCCAACATGCCCCCCATCCCCGCCAGGCCCCCCGCCATGCCCCCCGCCATGCCCAACATGCCCCCCATCCCCGCCAGGCCCCCGCCAGGCCCAACATGCCCCCCATCCCCGCCAGGCCCCCCGCCATGCCCCCCGCCAGGCCCAACATGCCCCCCATCCCCGCCAGGCCCCCCGCCAGGCCCAACATGCCCCCCATCCCCGCCAGGCCCCCCGCCATGCCCCCGCCAGGCCCAACATGCCCCCCATCCCCGCCAGGCCCCCCGCCAGGCCCAACATGCCCCCCATCCCCGCCAGGCCCCCCGCCAGGCCCCCAAGCCAGCCAGTGTCCCCAAATCCAGATTGAATTAAACTCACTTGTTGGTCTGGAGGACCGTAGAGTAGCGCATACTGGGGGAGGACCCCATCCACGAGTTTCTCCAACTCCTCTCCAGTGAAGGCAGGGGCCCTTTCCCCAGGTGCAGCAGCCATTGTCCCTTCCAGACCGAGGTCACAGCAACACTTGCAGTATAGGTCCTCTCCTGTGAAAGTTCAAGTCGCAAGTGGATAAGTAGATAGAAAATGGCGGTCACGTCCGCGGCGGTGCGTACCGCGGCGGTGCGTCCCGCCACCGCCGGCGCCCTTCGCCATTGGCTCCTGAAACCCATAGGCTTCAATGTTAACCAATGCGGCTTTGCGCCGCGGTCTTCGCCCGCCGCCCGCCGCGGTGTGCCACGCCAGCGCATTGACCTCACATCCCATTGTCACACTTCACAGGTCAGGCAGCCGCCATTTCCAGGGCCCACATGGCTCAATTTCAACTGCGTCACACAGGCCTAGGCCTTGCATAGCCACTCAGACACGCCATTCACTGCATAGAGAATCGTATACTGTGCTAGCTGTGAGTACGTACCTGTGGGTTGCTTGACTGTGTGCTCCATGTTGTCCTTCCTAGGCACCGTCCACTGGGTTGGGCGAGGAGACGGATGAATCCTCCCGTGTACCGACCGCTGGTGGACCTGTCGACAATGGAAGAACGCCACATTATCCTGACCTACCGTCTTAACCGTGCCACTATCCATGAACTGTGTGCCCAGCTGGAGCCCGACCTGATGTCCCCCATCCGCCAACCCACAGGGATTCCCCCTCTGGTGCAGGTCATGTCAGTACTCCATTTCTTGGCAAGTGGGTCATTTCAGACAACGTGGGAATTGCTTCTGGGATGTCTCAGCCCATGTTTTCGAAGGTGTTATCCAGAGTGTTGTCTGCCCTGATGAAATCCGTGAGGAGCTACATCATTTTCCCTGAGGTGGGCGAATTGGCTACAGTGAAGGGTGATTTCTACACCCTTGGACATATTCCCAACGTAATTGGTGCCATTGATGGGACCCATGTGGCTTTGGTTCCCCCAAGAGACAGGGAGCAGGTGTACAGGAACAGAAAAAATTACCATTCAATGAACATCCAGGTGGTGTGTTTGGCTGACCAGTACATCTCGCATGTAAATGCCAAATTCCCAGGGTCAGTGCATGACGCCTACATCCTAAGGAATAGCAGCATCCCTTACGTGATGGAACAGCTACAGATACACCGTGTATGGCTAGTGGGGGACTCTGGGTACCCCAACCTGTCGTGGCTACTGACCCCAGTAAGGAATCCCCGGACCAGGGCAGAGGAACGGTACAATGAGGCCCATGGGCGTACTAGGAGGGTGATCGAACGCACCTTTGGCCTCCTAAAGGCCAGGTTTAGGTGCCTGCATATGACAGGTGGATCCCTAATGTACTCACCTAAGAAGGTGTGTCACATCATCGTGGCCTGCTGCATGCTTCACAACCTGGCTTTGCGCCGCCAGGTGCCTTTCCTGCAGGAGGATGGTCGAGACGGTGGTGTTGTGGCAGCGGTGGAACCTGAGGAGAGTGACGAGGAGGAAGACGACGGGGCTGAAACAGACAACAGGGACAGAATCATTGAACAGTACTTCCAATAGGACACAGGTAACATTTCAAAGATAATTTAGTAAATGTTAACTACTCTCCAGCATCTCTGCTGCCTGTCTATTTGCCCCAGTGTATGATGACTGAGTTTTGGCTTTTCCCTCCCTATTTCAGATCTGGGGTCCCCACTACGAGTCCTGTGCTTCGTTTCCCCATGGACTACAGCTTTGTGGCAGCTGTTTGTTGACTTCACCATGTACAAGGACATATTTGCACTGTCATGTCAATTACAATCTATTGAAATCACAGCCAGACTCCAGATATTTTGGTGCAAAATAGGTGTTTATTGAAGTGCTCAAAATGGGATGGGTGGTTTCAAGTGGGTGGGGGCTATGGTGAAGGAATGTCCATGGCAGAGTCCAGAGTAACAGTCACACAGGTGCATTGTCCAGAGGCCTGTGGAGAGATGGAGCATGGGCAGTTCAAGGATGGACAGGGTGACAATGTGGGACAGTGGGATGACATCAGGTGGTATCCATTGCTGGCGGGGGTCTTGACATCCTACTCTGTCTTCTTGCGAGATCTCAGGGCCCTCTTGCGGGGTGGTTCTTCTCCTGCAGGAGGTGGGGGTCTGGTGGGCTGCTGCTGTGCGGGGGCCTCCTGTCCACTAGCGCCGGCGGAGGTGGTTGGCTGTTCTTGGTCCAGGCTAGTGGCAGGGGCCCTTGGGTGTTGTTCAGTGTCCGCCCTGGTATTTACGAGGTCCTGCAGCAGCCCTACCATGGTAACCAGGGTGGTGTTGATGGCTCTGATGTCCTCCCTGTACCCCCGATAGTGTTCCTCCTGCAGTGCCTGGATCTCCTGGAACCGGGCCAGTACCGTCGCCATCGTCTCCTGGGAGCGGTTGTATGCTCCCATGATGGTGGTGAGGACCTCGTGGAGAGTGGGTTCCCTGGGCCTCTCCTCCCCCCCCTGTCGCACAGCTGCCCTCCGAGTTCCCCTGTTTCCCTGGGCCTCTGCCCCCTGGCCGGTGTGCCCACTACCACTGCCCCCAGGTCCCTGTTGTTGTTGGGGTGGTGGGTTATCCTGGGTGCCCTGTAGTGGTAGACACACCGCAGATTGACGCGCCCTGGAGACAGAGGCATGGGCCCGCTGGGTGGGAGCTGTGCTTGTGTTCCCAGAGGGGTTAGGGTCTCTAGTGGCCTGGGCCTGTGTGAGGGGAACCGACTGTCCAGAGGTCCCCGATGGTCCGGGCTGGTCATCGGTGTCCAGGTCGACAGAGCTGCTGTCATCGCTGACGGCCTCTTGGGTGGGGGGTGTGGAGAATTCTGGCCCCTCCGCCACGGTGTGTTGACGGTCGGGTCCTGCAGGGGTATAGAGGTATGGTTATAGTTTCAATGTGTGGCATATGGGTGTATCTGTGGGTTCTCGTGTCCCCAAGTGCTGGCATTCGTGTGTGGGGGCTTTGGTGAGGGTGGCTTGTGGGGGGGATATGTATATGCATTGGGCATGCTTTGGTGATGGGTGTCCATGCTTAGTGGACGCATGCAGGCCTAGGTTTTGGGATGTGTGGGTTGTGATGGTGAGACATTGACGGGGAATAGGTGTGCTGGGGGTGGGGGTGAGGATGGTGGTGGGGGTGAGGATGGTGGTGGTGGTGGGGGTGAGGGTGGGGGTGAGGATGGGGGTGGGGGTGAGGGTGGGGTTCGAGGATGGGGGTGAGGGTTGGGGTCTGATTTGGCATGCAGGTGGGGGGGAAGCAGTATTGAAGCTTCAACTTACCAGTATCCATTCCTCCGCCGACTCCTGCGAGGCCGACAGGATGCAGGATGTTCAAGACTTCCTCCTCCCATGATGTGAATTGTGGGGGTTGAGGTGGGGGTCCTCCGCCAGTCTTCTGCACGGCGATGTTGTGCCTGGATACCATGGAACGCACCTTCCCCCGTAGGTCGTTCCATCGCTTCCTGATGTCTTCCCGATTTCTGGGGTGCTGTCCCACTGCGTTCACCCTGTCGACAATCCTCTGCCATAGCTCCGTCCTCCGGGCAATGCTGGTGTATTGTATCTGTGTGCCGAACAGCTGGGGCTCTACCCGAACGATTTCCTCCACCATGACCCTGAGTTCTTCGTCTGTGAAGCGGGGTTGTCTTTGGGGTGCCATGGGGTGGTGTGTATGATGTGTGGGGTGGAGTATGTGTATTTAAGTGAGTTGAGTGTGGTGGTGTGTGTTGTTTTGTGTGTGGATAGTGTGTGGGTGATGGTGTTGAGTGGCTGTGGCTGTTATTTTTTGGATGCTGGTGTCTCGCTCTTGCCTTCTTTACGAATTTTTTAGCGTAGGGGTTTGTGGGTGATGTGGGTGTGTGTTTTATATTGTATTGTGTGTGTGGGAGTGGTGTGTGTATGTGTATCAGGTGTGTGGGATTCAAATCGTCCAATGTGGCTGAGTTTTGTTCGTTTGTGTGTATTCTGACCGCGGCGGTGTGTCCCGCCAATGGAATACCGCGTTTGAATGACCGCCGCGTGGATTCGTGGGTCGTAATGGCATGGGCGTATTTCTGTTGGCGTGACGGTGGAGGTTTTGTCACCTCCACCTTTCCGCCGACCGCTGGTCTGGCGGTCTGTTGTGGCGGTCGGATTTTCTGAGGTTTGCCTTCTGCGGGTCAGAATGACCGTGGCGGGTTTCCGCGACCGCGGCGGGATTATGGAGGATTTCTGACCGGCGGTAGGCGCCTTTTACCGCCGAGGTCAGAATGACCCCCATAATATGAAAGGAATAAGGGATTTCAACCAATCAGGCTCATCAGATTTCGCCCGTTGGCCTGTCATATTCCAGGACATGACTTTAAGGGATCTAAAGGATGTTACCACTGAAGAAGCAACACTGGGACTTTTATCCCCCCCCCAGTCAGTTTTCCTCATTCAGGTAAGAGAGAGGTTCAAAGTGGTTGGTCAAAGCAAAATGTGGGCCTGCATTCCCAACATAACCTCTATCGACTATATACCCTGTGAGAGTCTTGAAGAGGGGCCAACAAGGATGACCTCGGGGGAAAGGTTTATAAACAAAAAACAGAGGTAGAATTGTAATGCCAGTGTTGGTTGTGGATCCAGACCCAAGTTTCCTTATTAAGCAACACGCCCTAAAATTATTACGGAAATTGAAAACAATGCAGTCCCCTCCAATAGATTTAGATAAGTGGCCAATCAAGCCCACCCTGCGAACCATGATTATTTCATCATATAACTGTGACCTACGATCTGGTGATGACCTTTCTGTTAGCCAGTGGGTAACCTTCTTTTTGAGTTGATGGTAATCTCCTCCCACAGCATGCGCCATGGTTGGGACATTGGCCAAAATTATTACATATGGAGTACAAGCGGGGGAAGATTCAGAGTATCAGAGGGCAAACCCAATGGGGGAACCTGGGAAAATAAAGGAGCCACTTGTAGTGCAGTGGCTGAGATGGGTGTAGGAAGAACCAGTCAGGAGCTGCCTCTTAAGTTTGTACAGGCAGCCCTCTCAACAGAGGAGCCATGAGCATCAGAACAGGTACTTGGATTTTACTTGCATTAGCACAGGCAATAGATGGCATGTTTACAGTGTTTGCCTGTTGTGGAATATAATTTAAAGCAGGCGAGCACTGACTATGGGTGGGGCATGTATCAATATTAGATTCCCTCCAATGGGGAGCAATGACAGAAGCAGATGCAATATGTGTAGAAGTAGTTGTAGTGATAAAAGATTCAAATTGATCCCTCAAAAGACCAACAGAACATGCCAGGGAACCCACCCTGTTTTCCAACTTAGCCAGCCTACAGGTTATAGTTTCTAAAGCTGGTAACATTTTTGCCTCTACAGAGCTAAGAATGGTCTGTTCAATAGACACACTTCTGTTAACCGACTTCCCCCTTTTAGATTTCCTAGAGTTGCTAGGATTAGAAAGTAAAGTCGGCACAAGCACCCCCTGCCATTAATGCCTTTTACATTAAGATTACTAGCTAATGTTTTCACCCAAAGTACACCCCTATCCCTATCTGACACAGCAGCCAAGGCTGTGGGATTCAAACTGGTCCCAGGACTCCCTCCCTGAAGAACATCTTGTTTGGTAGAATCCACAGTAAATGAAGCAGGTAAATCAGATGGTTCACTTACAGTCACAGAATCCGTATCTAGTTTTGAGTTAGAGTTAGGCATTTGCTCCTCCACTGAGGAGATCTCGTTAGCAATAACTCCCAAAGCATTATTTAAAAAGGTTAGAATAGAACTACAAGTTCCCTGGCATTTATCAGTAAGGTTCTTAATCTCGGATTTCATTTTCCCCATGATTCAACTAGAAAACCAGTTAATAGAGAGGCCTGCACAGTACCTTAATCCAGCACAAAAAAGAGGTTATGCACCAAATAATGATGCAAAGGGGGGTGGCCCAGCCCAACCTCTTCCTAGCTATGACAGGCTGGGTCCGGTCATGCACCCAGGCTTGTCCTGCACTGCGGGCTCGCTTTAATTAGTCCTGGTCCTGGCCTTGCCTACTGAGTCCTTCAGATGGCAGGGGGACCGTGTCCCACCCCAGCTTTGTGGTCACCAGGTAGTGTGCAGGGAAACAGATCAGGTAACGTCCCGTGCTGTGGGCTCCCTTGAGTATTTTAAATAGTCAGGGCTGTCCCCTCCCACTGAGTCCTTTAGGCAGCTGTGGGACAGCATTCCACACCAGGCCTGTGGTCACCAGATAGAGTGCATAGAAACAGACCAGGTAACGTCCCGTGGTGCAGGCTCCCTCAGGTGTTTTAAATAGTCAGGGCTGGCCCTGCCCACTGAGTCCCTCAGGCGGCAGGGGGACTGTGTCCCACCCCAGCTGTGTGGTCACCAGATAGCGTGCAGGGACACAGACCTGGTAATGAGCTACGCTGCAGGCTCCTTCAGGTGTTTTAAATAGTCATGGCTGGCTGTGCCCACTGAGTCCTTCAGGCAGCTGGGGGACCGCTCCCCACCCCAGCTGTGTAATCATCAGATAGCATGCAGGGAAACAGACTAGGTAATGTCACACGCTGAAAACTCCCCTGATTGTTTTAAATAGTCAGGACTAGCCCCGCCCACTGAGTCTTTCAAGCAGCTGGAGGACAGCATCTCACCCTAGCCATGAGGTAACCAAGTAGTGTGCAGAGAAACAGACCGGGTAATGTGGAGGTGGCGGTCCCTGGGCACGAGGGGTCCACAACACCCCCCTACTTAAATAAAAGCATTTTTCCCCAGGGAGGCGATAGTTCCCAAGACACGGGGAAACACGTGGCTCCCTTCATTCAATGTAATAATTGCCCCGGGGAGGTGGCAATCCCCAGGGCTTCAGAAAGCCCAAGAGGCGGGCCCTGTGCACCCCCCTCCCTATATTTTATATGCTGCTGGGACCTGGCTCATCTGGGGGCTTTATGAAAAAAAGCTCTGGAGCCAGGTTTTTTTCTCACAGATTTGTGACCCCATTGCAAAGTCGTGGCAAAAATGTTTTAAAAAAATGCTTTTTGTGCCCTGGGTGGGTCCCTCTTGGACTCCAGTAGCAGAACTAAGGGGTCAAAATGTCCCTACCCTGGTGTTATTTCTCATTCTTTATCTTTTTTGCTGGGGTTCGGCTGAAGCAGAGTCCCAAGATGGCTGTCAACATTTCCTTGTTGAAGTGGGCAGCCAATCAGATCTCAGCACAAGATCAGGAGGGTTTGCAGAGCTTTATCGTCCCTATATATACAAATGTGTTTTTTCTTTAATTTCTCAATAAGTACTGAACAGATTTACACCAGAGTCACCAGTAAATATCGAGGGACAACTGTTAGCCACACACTAACTCTTATGGCCCACACCATACCCATACACCAACATCCACTGGGTGGGAACCAAAACTCACCTATTAGCCACACCCTGTGCCTCTGAAGTTGGGCCATCACATTTGGGATGCTGCTCTTCCTCAGGATAAAAAGCATCATGCACCGTGCCTGGATACTTAGCATTGACATGGGAGATGTACTGGTCTGCCAAACACACCATCTGCACATTCATGGAGAGAAAACCTTTTCAATTTCATTTTTCCGGGAGAGGACAAATGCAATATGTGTTCCATCAGTCGCCCCAATTATATTGGGGATATGTCCCAGGGCATAAAAGTCAGCCTTCACTGTGGCCAAATCCTCCACCTGAGGGGACACGATGGAGCTGTGCATGTGTTTCAGCAGGGCAGACAACACTCTGGTCAACACGTTTGAGAACATTGGATGAGACATCCCTGATGCCATGGCCAATGTTGTTTGGAAGGAACCACTTGCCAGGAAATGAAGCACTGACAGGACCTGCACTAGAGGGGGGATTCCTGTGGGCTGGCAGATAGCTGACATCAGGTCTGGCTCCAACTGGGCACACAGTTCTTGGATTGTGGCACAATCAAGTTTGTATGTGATGATAATGTGTCTGTCCTCCATTGTCACAAGGTCCACCAGGGGTCTGTACACCAGAGAATGCCGCCATCTCATATTCTGCCTCAGCGGTTGAAGCCTATGGAAGAGAATGGTGAGCAGAGGGTCATATTTCCACATCTTTTGCACTAATGTTGAATAATTTACTTTACAGAAGCAGTATGTGAACTTAAGAGTAAGTTCATGTGCCAATGTTTGCTGTGACGCAGTTAGGTGCCATGCTCTGTGCCGCCCTGAAATGGCAGCTGCCTCACTTGTGAGGAGGGACAAGTGGAAATGATGTAATTGTGCTGGCTTTGTGCGCCGTCGCGGTAGGCGGTCGATGACCGCTGCGCATCTTTGCATTGGTTATTATTGGGCCCTATGGGTGCCAGGAGCCAATGACAATGTATGCCGGTGGTGACGGTACGCACCGCTGCGGAGGTGGCCACCATTTTCTAACTACTCACTCACTTGCTACCTGACCTTCAACAGGAGAGAACCTACACTGCAAGTGCTGCTGTGACCTGTGTCTGGATGGGACAATGGCTCATGTGTCTGGGGAAAGGGCCCCTGCCCTCTCTGCGGAGGAGTTGGAGAAACTGGTGGATGGGGTCCTACCCCAGTACACATTACTCTACGGTACTCCAGACAAACAGTTGAGTATTCTTTGAGCATGATGCGTGGGCCATGAATGTATGGAGTGCTGTGGATGTAAGCCGCATGTTAGGGGTGCTGAGCGTCCTGGCCAGAGTGCAGCATGTAAGGTGGTCAGTGTATGTGCGTCAGGGCATGGGTGGGAACTGGTGGGCATGACGGTCCGGATGGGTGAGTAATTTCATTTTCTGCTGTCTTTTCCCTCCAGGTCAGCGCCCACCAGAAAAAGGGTATTTGGCGTGCCATTGGCAAAAAGCTGCAGACCCTGAGGGTCTTTCACAGACGGAGCACCCACTGCCGCAAGAGATGGGAGGAACTGTGCCGCTGGTCAAAGAAGACAGTGGAGGCCCATCTGGGGCTGGCCTCCCAATGAGGAAGGGTTGCCCGTCGCACCATGACCCCCTAATATTCTGCATCCTGGCGGTGACCTATCCGGAGATGGATGGGCGCTTGAGGGCAACACAGCAGCCACAAGGGGGTGAGTACAGAGTTAGAATCATGACTTTGTGTGCGTTAAGGTGTCACCTGGGTGGGGGATGTGGGCTGAGGGTGCCGTTAGGCTAGGGTGAACATTTCAGGGTGGGTCCCCTGTTGGGCAGGCTCTGGAGCACTCCTTACCCAATAGTGTAAGTGGCCATCTACTACTGGGCCGGGTCCTGTGGGTTTCTGGTGTGCAGATGCTGCCGTTAGGCATTGTACCCCATGGGCAGGTGACTGTCTTAGTAAATGGTTGGCCATGGCCTAGTGCATAGGGCTGCTCCCTGTGTGTAGTGTATGCCAACGGTGGTGTTGTTGCTGGCATTGACCAAGTGTATCCTCTGTCTTCCCCCACCCCCTTTTTGTTTTGTCACCCTGTCCCTGTGTGCGTTAGCATCATCTGGCGGAGGAGCAGAGGCACCGGCGAAGGAGGGAGCTGCATCCCACATGGGCCTGGAGGCCGAATCAACCGAGGGTGAAAGCACCAGTGGGACTGAGAGTGAGGGAGCACCACGACGGGGACAGGAGGGGAGATCACAGACAGCGACTCCTCCGCCGATGGCAGCTCCCTGGCGGTGGCAGACACCTCTGTGCCCACCCCAACAACAGGTATAGCCTCCACCCCCCTACCAGCACCGCCCTCCCAGCAGCCCCTCAGTGTGTTTCCCGTGCCGGCTTACCCAGGAGGGTGGGCATCTCCTTCATCCCAGGCACCTCAGGCCCTGCCCCAGTCAGCCCTGCTGCCCTGAGTGAGGAGGCTATTGACCTCCTGAGATCCTTCACTGTTGGGCAGTCAACCATTCTGAATGCCATCCAGGGTGTCAAGAGGCATTTGCAACAAACAAATGCATACCTGGAGGGCATTCACTCTGGCGTGGCAGCCCAACAGAGAGCATTTCAGGCTCTGGCCTCACCACTGATGGCAGCCATTGTCCCTGTGTCTAGCCTCCCTCCTCCAACTTCCTCTACCCAGTCCCAATCCCCTCAACCTCAGCCTATCCCAAGCACACCTTCAGACCAGCATTCACCCAAATCAACACACAAAAGTGGCTCATGCAAACATAAGCACCATACTTCATCTTACAGGCACTCACACAAGCACCATGCCCATGCAAACACATCAACATCCACTGCCTCCACTGTGTTCCCCTCCTCTTCATCGTCCACCTCCCTCCCAGTATCGTCTCCACTCACACCTGCATGCACTACATCCTCATCCACTACCTCCATCACCAGCATGCCTATCACAACACACCTCTCACTGGCAGTCACCACCCCCACAACCATGCATACGTCCCGTGTCCTCTTCCAGTATGTCTGTGACCCTTCCTCCCAAAGTACACAAACACAAGCACCCACCCACCCTCCCAACAGGCATCCACCTCACAACAGCATCCAGCCCATGCACCTTCACCCAAACTCAGCAGACACCACCTACAACCACTCCCTCTTCCTCCACTCCCAAACCTTCTCCATCTTCTCGTCCCAGTGTGCCTAAAAAACTTTTACTGGCAAACGTTGACCTCTTCCCTACCCCCCCCCGTCCTTCACCTCGGGCCAGGGTGCCCACATCCCAGGCCAGCACCCCAGCCACCAAGTGGATCAAAAGGGGCACCCGCCAGGCCAGGCAGTGTGCCACCAACCCCTGCAAAGGACCAACCCATTCCGCCACCTGCCAAGGTGAAGATGGGGCCAGCATGCAGCACCCCTAAGGAACAGGACCCACCCAGCAAGGCCTCCTCCAAAACTCGAGCTGCCAGTGCCAAGGTCCCAGCAGCAACTGCCAAGGTGAGGAAGGGGCAGAAAAGCCAAGACAAGGCACTTCATGCCTCGGAGGCTCCAGGTGAGGGTCTGCTGCCCACCATCAGAATCGACAGCCCCTACAAGCACCGCCACTTGCACCGCCACCAGCCCCGCTGCTGCCACATCAACTGTCAGCAGCAGCATCCCCAGTGGGCAGGCGTTCGAAGCTGCAGGAGACGGGCTGGTGCCTCCCTCCACTACTACCAGCACCTGCATCACGGACAGCACCACCAGCATCCCCGCTGCAAGCACCACCACCTGCAGCAGCATCCTCAGTGGGCAGCCATCCGAGGCTGCAGGAGATGGCCTGGAGCCTCCCACCACCACTGGAAGTACCCCCACCAGCACCAGCACTACCACCAGTTTGCAGCCCTAGTCCCCGCAGGATGGAGTTTGGCCCTGCCTCCATGGAGTATCATGCTACCTGCAAATCTCGTGCCTCAGACACCCAGGTGAGGGAATGTGAACTGCCACACCCAAGTGCAGCATCACTGGGCACAGAGCCCCCTCCAGAACCAGTGGAGAAAGGCATCCACTCCCCCTATCTTTGGCAGGATGAAGCAGACTGGGTACAAAGCCCCCTCCAGAATCAGTGGAGAAAGGCATCCACTCCCCCTATCCTGGCAGGATGAAGCAGACTGGGCACAAAGCCCCTTCCAGAACCAGTGGAAATGCCACCCCCTTGAGAAACTGAGGCCTTGCACTCCCCAGGAGCAAGCAGTGGGCAACCCACCCACTTGAGAGACTGTGGCTTTGCACTCCCCAGAAGCAAGCAGTGGGCAACCCACCCACTTGAGAGACTGTGGCTTTGCACTCCCCAGGACCAAGCAGTGGGCAACCCACCCACTAGAGAGACTGTGGCTTTGCACTCCCCAGGACATCGCTGTGGTCATGGAGCCCCCTTGAGCAGTGGCGTAGTATCATCTTCCGGCTCAGGTGCCCCCCCTTCCCAGTCCCCCTGTTGTGCCTGTGTTTTTTTGACCTGATGCCCCTGCAGTGTTCTCTCCGTATTGAGGCAAGAGTCAAGTGTGGGCTTGGGCCATGATTTTTGGCCCAGTGGGCCACGGATATTTTCAAAGGACAGTGTAGAGCCTTCTGTACACATTGTAAATATTTGTATATACTGTTCTTCTATTCGTTAAGTATATCTGCCTATTTCTAAAATATCACTGATTTAACTCAATTCCTTTTGTCCTTGCGTTCTTCCAGGGGGTAACGAGTGTAAATGTAATGTTGAGGCATGTGTTTGTTTGTATGGTGTTGTGAGTGGGGGTGGGGGTGTTGCGTGTGTGTGTCATTCTCTTTTTCCTCTCCCCTCCCCTGTGTGCTAGGTGCAGTACTCACTGTGGTCGTCACCGCCGCCTCCTTTGATATTCCTCGTGTATGAGGAGGTAGACCAGCATAGGCAGGACCTGCAGCTCGGGCTCCATAGTGTCCTGGTTCTTCTTTGATTATTGGAAGGCGAGTGGTTTCCCTTCCAAAGAGTATTTCTGCTGTGCTTTTGATGGCGTTGGTACTGCCCCGAAAAAGCTGGCGGATTGGCGGGGTGTAAAAAGCTAGTGGATTGCCTGTCTGTTGGCGGTGACTGCCGCGGTGTTTATTGCTACCGCTGTGACGGTCGGACTGTTAAAGTGTCTGTCTAAGTTGGCGATTTCCGCCGTGGTTGTGATCACATTTACTTTACTGCCGGCCTTTTGGCAGTTTTATCTCCGCTTTCACACTGACCGCCAGGGTTGTAATAAGGGCCTTAATGGTTCAAATGTGGCACCTTCTCCTGAATGCCCTTCAAAGTGGCAACAAAAAGCAAAAAAACTGAGAAAGACACTTGGGTCCAAATCCCAGAAGCCCGGGTCCAAGCTACTACTTTGTCAATTTCATCTGTGGCCTATCCTCCCACTGGCAAATTTGGAAAGGGGGCAGTTCCTCAACCGCACTGGCTGGCATAACTAGTGAAGAAGGTTGTTTATAGAATCAAGGGCATTTTAATTGTAAATCATTTTCCAATATTGGCGCAACTTGCTATAATCGAGCAAATGGACAAAGATATCCTAGACATGCATTCACAACCCCAGCAGACTATGGGTCCTGTTGCTGCAGTCAGACCACAGGTTGTGCAAAGTACTTCTACTTCACCACCTAAATGCACTGATCGGAACTGTACTAACAGAGACCCACTTCCTGCTGTAAATTTACAACCACCTGTAGGAGGCTGGCCTGGTTTGTAGGGGTACCAAGGGGTACTTACACTCTGCACCAGGTCCAGTTATCCCTTATTAGTGTAGAAGAGGTGTCTAGCAGCTTAGGCTGATAGAAAAGGTAGCTTAGCAGAGCAGCTTAGGCTGAACTAGGAGACGTGTAAAGCTCCTACTATACCACTGGTGTCATATGCACAATATCATAAGAAAACACAATACACAGATATACTAAAAATAAAGGTACTTTATTTTTATGACAATATGCCAAAAGTATCTCAGTGAGTACCCTCAGTATGAGGATAGCAAATATACACAAGATATATGTACACAATACCAAAATTATGCAGTCATAGCAATAGAAAGCAATGCAAGCAATGTACAGTCACAATAGATTGCAATGAGAGCACATAGGTATAGGGGCAACACAAACCATATACTCTAGAAGTGGAATGCGAACCACGAATGGACCCCAAACCTATGTGAGCTTGTAGAGGGTCGGTGGGACTGTAAGAAAACAGTGAGGGTTAGAAAAATAGCCCACCCCAAGACCCTGTAAGGTAGGTGTAAAGTGCACCTAAGTTCCCCAGAGAGCACAGAAGTTGTGATAGGGGAATTCTGCAAGGAAGACCAACACCAGCAATGCAACAACGATGGATTTCCAGACGAGAGTACCTGTGGAACAAGGGGACCAAGTCCAAGAGTCACACTCAAGTCGGGAGTGGGCAGATGCCCAGGAAATGCCAGCTGTGGGTACAAAGAAGCTGCCACCGGATGGTAGAAGCTGTGGATTCTGCAAGAACGAAGAGGACTAGGAACTTCCCCTTTGGAGGATGGATGTCCCACGTCGTGAAGAAGCTTGCAGAGGTGTTCCCATGCAGAAAGACCGCAAAAAAGCCTTTCTAGCTGCAAGGGTCGCTGTTAGGATTTTTGGATGCTGCTGTGGCCCAGGAGGGACCAGGATGTCGCCAATTGCGTGAGGAGACAGAGGGGGCGTCCAGCAAGACAAGGAGCCCACTCAGAAGCAAGCAGCACCCGCAGAAGTGCCGGAACAGGCACTACGAAGAAGAGTGAACCGGAGCTCACCCGAAGTCACAAAAGAAGGTCCCACGACGTCGGAGGACAACTCAGGAGGTCGTGCACTGCAGGTTAGAGTGTCGGGGACCCAGGCTTGGCTGTGCACAAAGGAAATCCTGGAAGAGTGCACAGGAGCCGGAGCAGCTGCAAATCACGCGGCACCCAGCAATGCAGTCTAGCGTGGGGAGGCAAGGACTTACCTCCACCAAACTTGGACTGAAGAGTCACTGGACTGTGGGAGTCACTTGGACAGAGTTGCTGAGTTCCAGGGACCACGCTCGTCGTGCTGAGAGGGGACCCAGGGGACCGGTGATGCAGTCTTTCGGTGGCTGCGGTTGCAGGGGGAAGATTCCGTCGACCCACAGGAGATTTCTTCGGAGCTTCTAGTGCAGAGAGGAGGCAGACTACCCCCACAGCATGCACCACCAGGAAAACAGTCGAGAAGGCCGCAGGATCAGCGATACAAGGTTGCAGTAGTCGTCTTTGCTACTTTGTTGCGATTTTGCAGGGGTCCAGAGCAGTCAGTGGTCGATTCCTTGGCAGAAGGTGAAGAGAGAGATGCAGAGGAACTCTGATGAGCTCTTGCATTCGTTATCTAAAGAATTCCCCAAAGCAGATACCCTAAATAGCCAGAAAAGGTGGTTTGGCTACCTAGGAAGGAGGATAGGCTAGCAACACAGGTAAGAGCCTATCAGAAGGAGTCTCTGACGTCACCTGCTGGCACTGGCCACTCAGAGCAGTCCAGTGTGCCAGCAGCACCTCTGTTTCCAAGATGACAGAGGTCTGGAGCACACTGGAGGAGCTCTGGGCACCTCCCAGGGGAGGTGCAAGTCAGGGGAGTGGTCACTCCCCTTTCCTTTGTCCAGTTTCGCGCCAAAGCAGGGCTGGGGGATCCCTGAACCGGTGTAGACTGGCTTATGCAGAGATGGGCACCATCTGTGCCCATCAAAGCATTTCCAGAGGCTGGGGGAGGCTACTCCTCCCCAGCCCTGACACCTTTTTCCAAAGGGAGAGGGTGTAACACCCTCTCTCTGAGGAAGCCCTTTGTTCTGCCTTCCGGGGCCAAGCCTGGCTGGACCCCAGGAGGGCAGAAACCTGTCTGAGGGGTTGGCAGCAGCTGCAGTGAAACCCCGGGAAAGGTAGTTTGGAAGTACCCGGGTCTGTGCTAGAGATTCGAGGGATCATGGAACTGTCTCCCCAATGCCAGAATGGCATTGGGGTGACAATTCCATGATCTTAGACATGTTACATGGCCATGTTCGGAGTTACCATTGTGACGCTATACATAGGTAGTGACCTATGTATAGTGCGCGCTTGTAATGGTGTCCCCGCACTCACAAAGACCGGGGAATTTGCCCTGAACGATGTGGGGGCACCTTGGCTAGTGCCAGGGTGCCCACACACTAAGTAACTTAGCACCCAACGTTTACCAGCTAAAGGTTAGACATATAGGTGACTTATTAGTTACTTAAGTGCAGTGGTAAATGGCTGTGAAATAACGTACACGTTATTTCACTCAGGCTGCAATGGCAGGCCTGTGTAAGAATTGTCAGAGCTCCCTATGGGTGGCAAAAGAAATGCTGCAGCCCATAGGGATCTCCTGGAACCCCAATACCCTGGGTACCTCAGTACCATATGCTAGGGAATTATAAGGGTGTTCCAGTATGCCAATGTAAATTGGTGAAATTGGTCACTAGCCTGTTAGTGACAATTTGGAAAGAAATGAGAGAGCATAACCACTGAGGTTCTGGTTAGCAGAGCCTCAGTGAGACAGTTAGTCATCACACAGGAAACACATACAGGGCACACTTATGAACACTGGGGCCCTGGCTGGCAGGGTCCCAGTGACACATACAACTAAAACAACATATATATAGTGAAATATGAGGGTAACATGCCAGGCAAGATGGTACTTTCCTACACCACCCAGGGCTAGTCTTCCCCTCTCGAGAGGATGAAGTTCCAGAGGAGAGCAACCAACATCTACAAGAAGCGACAGTGGACAGAGCAAGACCACTGGTACTGCCCAAAGTAAAAAGCTGCTGGTTATTAATATGCTCCTGGGTCCTCTCCTTATGCGATTGTCCTCGCAGGAGTTCCGTAGCTGCATGGAGGACAGAAAGAAACACATGAGGACCTTGCTAACAAATGATTGCATTGGTTTGTGAGAAATAAGAACTTTTCCACCATAATGGCGTACAATATACTGTTTACATGCTGGGTGGGGTCGATTGGACCAGGCCGGGTAGATTGTTCTGGGAGTGGCATGCTCATTTTGAAGATTTTGTGGCGATTCGTTAAACTGAGCCAAAGTTATTGGCAAAACAAACAATGCTTTTCCTATAAAAACTAGGTCCTAACTATAACTACTTAAAAAGTGACATCATACTTGGGCAAGGTAGTAAGATTTTAGCTTACATTAGGAAAACCCTAGAAATTCACTGAAAAACAATGGTTATAAAACAACTGTTGAATAAAAGCAAAAAACTAACCCAAATGTACCAGTTATAGTGTACTGAGCTAACTATAACTTGGCCCCACACCATGCACTGGTTTCAACCTCAAATATTACATTACTTATGACACTGTAAATCACATCACTGATGACAGTACTGATGCCATCTTACATCTCAGATAACATCATTGATGACATCACAGATGACATCCTCCAAGCTACTGCTCCTCCAATAGCTATATAACTGCTTGATTATTAAAAAAAAAAAAATTAGGTAGTAAAGGGGCCAGAAAAATATGCAGTATAGATCGACTTTATGTACATGCGTAGATATATGAAATAGAAACAGTGTAGTACTGTAAACTAGCCTGATTCATTATGGCAAAAGGTAAATGCTGCACACTTTAGCTACCGGAGAAGCTTCAAGTGCAAATTGTACTTCATTTAAACAAGGTAGCGTCTGAGCACCACTAGTGGGAGTTGCAGACTTACTTTTCAAACAGGTTGTGAGTTAATTCAAAGGCCTGTGGCCAAAATGTGAAAAAACTAAAGCTTCTCCTTACAGTACATTATTCACCTGTGGATTTTTGTGCACATACTAATGTCAAAGAGTCCTCATTTAGGGCCATATGTACGAACACTTTTTCCCATAGACAAAGAATGGGTAAAAACCTTTGCTACATCTGGCCCTTAGTGTTTTCAACAAATTCTATTTAAACTGGAGATTTTTACTTCCATACGTTCAGTGAAAATGAAGAGACAGTATACATTGTTGTAGAATGTAAAATGCAACCTGTTCAAGTTGCAGTATGAGTTTAAGTGTTGTTAAAAAGGTGTACGCCATTCTGCTCTTTTCTGGAATATGTGTAGGATACTTTCGTGATCTATGGACTCTTGTTCATAGGGACTTGTGCATTTCTTATCTTGACTAGTGTACAGATTCAAAGCCGTTCACATAAAATTCTATATCTATTCTTAGGTATTTAACAGGCACTTCTTTTTAAGGTAAATAATGGCAACCAAACTCTTTTGAATGGTATTCAGAGTTTAATAAGTTGCTTCTCTTAATGATATCCACAGAGCCATTACCTAATGCAGAAGGACCACCTACATAATTTAAAAAATCAGAAATGAATACAATTTTTAAATAAATTATTTAAACTAATTTTCTCACTTTTAAATAAATGAATTAAATTAAGTTTCTAATGCACCCCAATATCAGTTAAAAAAGAGAATAATATCTACCTAATGTGGTTGATTTCACATATATGCTTCATATTCTGCTTCCTGAGAAACGTTATGCATATTAGTGCCACAGATGTTATGGAAATTTGGATCTACGTGTATCTTCCTGAATACTTTCCAGTAGGAAAAGCTTAAAAATTAAAGCAAACTTTCATATTTGTTGGATGATGTGGTCAGTGATGTCATTGATCATGTCATTTGAAATGCCATTTAAAAAGTCTTCAGCGATGTCATATGTGAGGTCATAAGCAGTGCATGAGAGGGGTGCAAGTAATAGTTAGCTCAGTAAAATATAACTGGTAAATTTACGTGTATTTTTTGTTCATTAGATGTTCATTTTTGTAATATTTCAACATCTAACTGTAATGTCACTTTAACAGCTAGCTTTTTTCATTGAGCCAGGCAGAAGGATTACATCTATGATTTCTACTACCTCCCATAATCGACTTAATAGTATCTTGATGCATGTGTTATGAGGTTCCTATTTTGATAATAAGGCTGCGCATTTAGGGTGGCAACACCATTGAGTGTGGGTCAAGCTCACACTGTTTGGTAGCTGTCGGCCTAACTCCTGGATAGCTCACAGTAAAAAGCAATTTGTGGCAGCCTGAACCTGACACTCTGATTCCTCAGGGAAGTTGTGGAAACAGACGCTACCCCTTTCAATCGGTTAATTAGTTACTCATGCATGCCAGGGCAAGACACAAGACGCAAACGGGATTTTAATGCATGTATTAACGCAATTGAATCCTAGTGTAAAAAGCATGTGCTGTGATAATAAGGCAGATGAAACATAACATGGTAATCATCATGGTTGTAACCCTTCTGTCTGGAACAACCTAAGGGAGTAGCGCCAGCCGCATACCTGAATAGAGTAGCAGGGGTCAGCCTGTTGTCTGGATGACAGTCCTCATGGGAAGCTGAGAGTAAGCACCAGGATCAGCAATGCTGTCTGTCGTGTGGTACTTGTCACTGGACGGTTATGACCATAATGCCCTCTAGCCTCCTTAGGCCTATGTGATGATTAAATATGAACCCATACAGTGTTCATAGAACAGGCCTAACATGATGACAGTAACTGGCTCCCGAGACTGATAAAAACATGAAGCATTAACTCTGCCTTCCTAGAAAAGGCAGCTAAATAAAATTGGTAAAACAATTGCTAAAAGCAGGCTTGCTAAGAAGGTGCTGAGGATCTATAAAATGTCGAAGAGTGTAAAAGGCACATGTTATGGAACTAAACTAAAATAAGGGTGTCTAATCCGGGTACTAAATGGTCCTTACAACACAGGGGTTTTTCCAAAGGGTCTTACTGGTGGTGGTGGCCCTAATAGGGAAGACATCACAGGAAAAACAAGGTTCTTCTCACTGTGAATGAGGATGGTGAACCAGCCAAAGGATTTTCATTCTGCAACAGGCACTTAAACCAAAAGAAAATACAGTGAGTGAAAAATTCAAGACATAGGCGGTCATTCCGACCCTGGCGGTAAAATCCGCCAGGGCCGGGGACCGCGGATGCACCGCCAACAGGCTGGCGGTGCATCCCTGGGCATTCTGACCGCGGCGGTACAGCCGCGGTCAGAAACGGGAAACCGGCGGTGTACCGCCGGTTTCCCGCTGCCCTGGGGAATCCTCCACGGCGGTGCAGCTTGCTGCGCCGCCATGGGGATTCCGACCCCCTTACCGCCATCCTGTTCCTGGCGGTTTTGGCCGCCAGGAACAGGATGGCGGTAAGGGGTGTCGTGGGGCCCCTGGGGGCCCCTGCAGTGCCCATGCCAATGGCATGGGCACTGAAGGGGCCCCCGTAACAGGGCCCCACCAAGATTTTCAGTGTCTGACATGCAGACACTGAAAATCGCGACGGGTGCAACTGCACCCGTCGCACCCTTTCCACTCCGCCGGCTCCATTCGGAGCCGGCATCCTCGTGGAAGGGGGTTTCCCGCTGGGCGGGCGGGCGGCCTTCTGGCGGTCGCCCGCCCAGCGGGAAACTCAGAATAACCGCGGCGGTATTCTGACCGCGCAGCGGTATTCTGGCGGCTCCCGCCGGCCCTGCGGTTACCGCGGCCGGCGGGAGTCAGAATGACCCCCATAGACTTTTGTAAACCAACATAGTGTACGCAGTTATATATGTTTACGGAGGTAAGCATAATGAACCCTTAAGTCTCAAGAGACAAGAGAAGGTTACTTTAGTAGAATCCATGGGGCATAGATTAAAGTGGGGGCATGGACAAAATTACGATTTTTATTAACCTCCTATCAAACAGTTAGCTTAACTTCAACCACATCTGCCCGACCAACTATAAGATCTGTTGATAGTGGCAATTAACAGCACAACATGTCACACAACTTAGAGGAAGAAGTTATGGATTCAATGAATGGATGGGTTGGAGGAATTTGGAAAAGGAAATATAAGCCCAACATTAAACAAGTCAACAAGCATGTTGGACCTGTCATGGAAGGAAATTGAATTTGTTACCTGAACTGTCAAACTGTCTTTCGTTCCCCGACTTACAAGTTAGCTAATCATTACCTGCGCTTTAAAATGCAAAACAAGAAGGACTCACACAGCTCAAAGTTGTTGTTATAATAAAAGAAAAATGATACTGTATACAAATGGATGGTGCACCTGCATTCTTCTAGCATTGTGTATCCTGGCTACAGGGCTGAATCAAAGAGCAAGAGAGTGGTGGAGCTTTCTTGCTGAAGAGAAAGCCTGTGGAATGTAAAAAGCAAATGCCAATATTGAAGAGCCAAGGTGTGCATGGTGCATGGGGAGTCAGATAATGGAGAATTGACTGAACCCATTGCTTACCAATCTCAGGCAACCAGAAAACTAGCTAAGTACCCAGATGGTCACCCATAAGAAAATTAGGTATGTCTATTGTGACAATTTGATTACTCAACAAAAAGGTTATAAGGTGTTGCAGAGGATATAGTGTAAAAACTGTGACCCATTAGCTAAAGTGGAATGTATGACAGTGATTAAAAGTTAGCTTTCGCTTTCCTGATGGCTCTATGCTATCTTCTATGCAGAGCAAATAGATTGTCCAAACATTACCACTAAGTAACTTTTTTCTATTGTTAAATCTTTAACTGACTCCACTTTTTAAAGCACCTATTAATCCTACTTCAGAGGAGAAATGCAATGCCCTGGTTAACTTTTTTCCTATCAAAATAGCTACCATATGCTATTCTTCCTCACAGTTGTAAACTTACTCATAATGCATAATTTATGACTACCCAAAAAAATTTAAATTTAGACAAAAATGTAAGTTTACCTTTGTGAATCCGGCCTTATACTCTCATATTGCCTGTGTGCTTGCTCACAATCTGTTGGCTCTCGCTCTGAACGAAACTTTAATCAATTACCTATTTGAGCCACTCAAGAACATAGCTGATGTTATATCCATCACCAATAATAGACGGAATGTAAAGGGGGAACTAATACAATGCCCATCTGTCACTGAATTAATTTAAGAATCCTAATTCCTGTATTGTCATTTTTTTGAATGATAATTTGGATAGTGCCTCATATCTACTTGAAACCCTCATCAGGTTTTTCTCCGAACTAAAGTTTTTTTTAAACATATCAAAATAGAGACTAAAATACCACCTAGGACACAGGAGTGGTTTTATACTGACTAATGGGTAACAAAGAACCAGCCTATTTTTAAAAATAAACAGGGAGTAAACATATAATAAAAAAAGCCAGGATTGCTTATAAACATAAATTGAAAGAAGCAAAATTGGCTTGGGAAACAGAATTATGGAAGAACCTATTAGAAGCATCCAGATCCAAAGATATAAAAACATTTTGGCACATAGAGGTACAAGGGTATTGGACTCAGATCATTAGATTAGAGATCTATATTCAGCCAACAATTGTGTCAAACAGTTCCAGGCCCTTTATACAGCACCTTCTGAAGATGTCACTATAGATGCCTCTTTAAAAATGTAGGATAGTAATCTTACATCTACCATAACATGCCCTCTCTTATTCTCTATGGCTGTAACTTTCTCTGTTATTTGTGTAGAGAGACCAGGAAAGGTACCCAGTTTAGACAAAATACCTGCTGACTTGTTCTGTTCAATACCCTCTATATGGGTACCATATGTAAGTTTACGAGCACCACGAGGAACACAAACACACGGAGACTTAGTGTGCTTGCAGACACACGAGAGTGCGTCACCGCAGCTCTCTCTTTATTATATACTGGTGCTCCGTGCCCCTCCGGGACACGCAGAGCACGTTATACAAACAAGGAGAGCCTGCATGGCTCTCCGCTTATTCTCTACATCCCCCCCATGTTTTACTCCACATGGAGATGGATTAACTGAGTGAAAAAAACTAAAAGAAACAAACTAAACAACAAAACCCAAACAGTACAATTCTGTAACAACTAGTACCCCATCTTTTCACACTGTCCTCTTTAGACGCCCGGAGACATTCTCACACTGTCCCCATCAGTCTCCAACAGTGCTCCGTCATCAAAAGATGATGATAATATGCAGCTTATGACTAGTCAACTTGACAGACAAAGGCGGTCATTCCAACCCTGGCGGGCTGAGACCGCCAGGGTTGGGGACCGCGGGAGCACCGCCAACAGGCTGGCGGTGCTCCCATGGGCATTCTGACCGCGGCGGTACAGCCGCGGTCAGAAACGGAAAACCAGCGGTGTACCGCCGGTTTTCCGCTGCCCTGGGGAATCCTCCATGGCGGCGCAGCATGGGATTCTGACCCCCATACCGCCATCCTGTTCCTGGCGGTTTTGGCTGCCAGGAACAGGATGGCGGTATGGGGTGTCGTGGGGCCCCTGGGGGCCCCTGCAGTGCCCATGCCAATGGCATGGGCACTGCAGGGGCCCCCGTAACAGGGCCCCACAAAGATTTTCAGTGTCTGCCATGCAGACACTGAAAATCGCGACTGGTGCAACTGCACCCGTCGCACCCCTTCCACTCCGCCGGCTCCATTCGGAGCCGGCATCCTCATGGAAGGGTGTTTCCCGCTGGGCTGGCGGGCGGCCTTCTGGCGGTCGCCCGCCAGCCCAGCGGGAAACCCAGAATAACCGCAGCGGTCTTCTGACCGCGCAGCGGTATTCTGCCGGCTCCCGCCGGCCCTGCGGTTACCGCGGCCGGCGGGAGTCAGAATGACCCCCAAAGTCTTTTAGCTTGCTACTTGGTGCAGGATTGGGGCGTAAGTCATACCTCCCACTTCTAGTGTGCACATTCCCATGCCCAGGAACACAATTAGGCTGGGTTTGTTCAGTTACAGCTGATCCAGATGTACTTTCCATCTCTCCAGATGTCATGGAGGGACCACCATTGGCATCATCCATCTCGCATTCTTCTTCTTCTTCCACCAATTCTCTCCGGCCAGCCCTCCGAAAGTGTGACACATTTCGGGTCACTCTCTGTCTACCTCTGGACGCAGTTATCATTGACCCTTTTACTCCAATGACTTCCCATACTTCAGGCTCAAACGGTGTCCTAAACTGCCCTCCTCCTCTCCGACATCTTACTACTACTCGATCGCCTTCTTGAAACCCTCGATATTTGGATCTTCGTTTAATACTGGCCTTCTGATTAGTAATTGCTCGTCGTCGTTGAGTTGCCTTGACATCCAGCGCAGGAGGTTTCCATTTAGCACCAGCTGGAATGCAGTCACGTGGAGACACCTTGAACATCAGAGCAGAGGGAGCACACCCAGTAGTACTGTGAGGCGTTTGACGATAAGCACTCAAGAACTGATGCAAACACTGTTCACTGTCTTCCTTCTGCTCAACTCCAATTTGGAGGGCCCTATTCAAAGTTCGCATAAACCTTTCAACATCCCCATTTGCCTGAGGCCAGTAGGGCATTATCTTACGATGATGAATTGCCAACCCATCAAGATACGCGCGAAACTCTTGCCCTTGGAATGGGGGCCCATTGTCCGTTCTAATTTCGTCGGGCAGACCAAACAACGCAAACGTCTTTTGCAGAACTGGTCTTACATTTTCAAACGCCGTAGACGATACCAATTCGACCACAGGGAATTTTGTATACGAATCAATCAGGACAGCCGTCAATCTTCCATCCGGAAAACTTCCGAAGTCCATGCTCACCTTTGCCCATGGTTTCAAAGTGGCCGGTTCGGTTGCCACGGGGCAACTCGGAGGTTCCATCGATGTGATAATACAGGAGTGACACTTCCCCACCACTTCGTCCACTTGCTTATCCATACCAGGGAACCACACTTTGGCACGTAGCCTCGCTTTAGTTTTCCCAACACCTTGATGAGCCAACGCAACCACTCGAGACCAGAGACACTGTGGAAGTACGATTCTTCTTCCTCTTAGAACCAAACCATCATTATCTGTAGACAATTCATCACGCACCTTCCACATACCTTGCATAGCCAACTTCTGATTTGGGCATGACACACTAGTTTTCTCTAGAAAGTACATCCATTTCTTATGCGTCAACGCCTCCTTGACATGACTCAGCACCACATCATCCCGGGTAGCGGTGACGATGTCAGCTATAAGCAGAGCATTGGGACACGCCGACTGTACAACCATGCTGACAAAGACCTCGGTACTTTCCTCATAATGTTCTTGGTGTGCATCAAATACCTTTGGAGAAGGGTGACAAGATAGATAGTCTGCAGGATTACTCGCCCCAGGGCGATACACGACCGTGAAGCGATAGGGCTGAAGCAGAATGGTCCATCGTTCAATTCTCGGGGGACGCAAGGCGTGGACTGCCCGCAAACAACAACACTAACGGCTTGTGATCAGTGACCACCTGAAACTCATGCCCATACAAATAGAGATGAAAATGGCGGAACGCCCATCGAATAGCCAGCGCTTCGCGTTCAATCTGTGCGTATCTAGTTTCTACCGCCGACAAAGCCCTACTGGCATATGCGACAGGGATCCACTCTTGATGTCTCTGTTCTTGCAATAAAACCGCCCCTAGCCCAACGGGGCTCGCATCCACCACCACTTCCGTTCTCCTGCGGGGGTTGAAATAAGCCATAGTTGACCTATCAAGCAATGCAGCCTTAATGTCCACAAAAGCCTTGTGGGCCTCCTGAGTCCAGTCCCAGCGATGTTGCCCTTTCGTGAGCTGTCGAAGAGGTTCAGACATAGTGGCAAGTTGTGGTATAAACCTTCCACAATACGTGGCCATTCCTAGAAAACTACGAACTTCCGTGGGACTTTGTGGAATGGGGGCTTGTTGGATTGCTTCGGCTTTCCATGGATCCACCTGCAGGCCATCTTTCGAGAATATGTAACCAAAGAAATCTACAGATGTTTGATAAAACGCACACTTCTTTTTGTGCAGCGTCAGTCCCGCATTAGCTAACCTCTGCAAAGTCGATCTCAGATGGCGATGATGCTCCTCTCTCGTCCGGGAATGTATCAAGATGTCATCACTTAAATTGATCACTCCCGGTAATCCAGACAATGTCTCTCTGATTGCATTCTGAAAAACCTCAGCAGCCGAAGATACCCCAAAACTTAGTTTCTTATATCTTCTTAACCCCACATGGGTCGAGAAAGTGGTGATATTCCTACTTCCAGGGTCTAGTTCCAACTGATGATACCCTGCGTTAAGATCCAGTTTCGAGAACCACTGTGCCCCATTCAAATCCGCAATGATATCATCCATTGTGGGCGTTATGTGTCTCTCTCTTTTAATGGCCTTGTTCGGCAAACGCATATCAACACAGAGATGAATCGCCCCCGGTTGTTTAGGCTTTGGCGCGATCACCAACGGTGACACCCAAGGTGTAGGCCCATCTACCTTTTCAATGACTCCTTGGTCCTCCAGCAGCTGCAATTCTTTCTCAACAGCAGGACGCAAATGGAACGGTACTCGACGATGTCTTAGCGCCACCGGAGCCACGCTACGGTCTATGTGCAGTTTGATGCGCTTTCCTTTCAGCCGTCCCAACCCTTCGAAGAGCTGCGGGAACTCATTGAGAAGCTGTTCCACCTGAGTGTCATGAACTTGACGTGCGAAGAACACCAATTCTAACTCTTCTGCCGTGTGACATCCTAGTAGAGTGCCACGATCCCCAGCCACCACATAGAACTTTGCATCCGTTGACTTACCCCCGCTATGCACTGCCACCTCTACTGTTCCTTTGAGAGGAAGGGGGTCTCGTCCTCCATAGTTATATATTTTTGTCGATGTTGGAGTGAGTATCGGGGCCAGTACTAACTTCTTGAAAAGAGTTTCATCCATAACATTGACAGACGCCCCTGTATCAATGAGTACGGATACAGGCATGCCATTTACCTGAACGTCGCTAATGGGAGGCGGTCTCTTCTTTAGTTGTCTCCCTCCCGTGAAAGAAATTACAAAAATGTCTTCTTCTTCGTCTTCATCGAAAACTGGGGCACTCACCATGACATGGTCCCTTACTTCTTCCGTGCTTTTGGATACAGCTCTAACACTAGCATCTTTTCCTTTCGTTTCTCTTGGCTTATTTCTTCTGGATCTGCACACTTTAGCAAAATGGTTTGCTTTACCACAGCGGTTGCACGATTGTCCTTTCGCCGGGCACCCCATGTTCGCTCGGTGCTCATAGCCACAGCTTCCACAAACCCTGTCATTGGATTTGGCCGGGTTTGGTTTACGCGGTGCTACCTGGCGTGTCTGGACAGCATCCACCTGTTCTTCCTTAACCTGGACAGCACGAGTTGAAGACGCTGCAGCTAACGACTGGCCCCTTACGGCTGCCATTGCGTCTGCTCGTACCGCAGATAGTTCATGCGATCGCGCAAGAATAAAAATATCGTCGAGTGACATACCCTGCTGTCGAAGAATAAGCTTCCTTAAGGCATTGGACCGGCAACCTTGGATGATTTGCGCTCGAATTTCCTCTTGCTGATTGAGCCCTGTTCACAAGCTCACCAGCTTTCTCAACCTGGCATAAAACATATCCATCGACTCGACTTCTGTCTGTTGCGCCTGTCTCAATTTAAAACGTTCAAAATCAGAATTAAGTTGAGGATCAAAGTGTCTATTTAAAGCAGTTACCGCTGCATCAAAATCAGACTTGTCTCCTGTATCAGGAAGAGAATCAAACAGCTCTTGCAGTTCATCTCCTCCCATCAACAGCATTACGGACCTACGTACGGCTCCATCCGTTTCTCTAGTTGCGCAAAAATAGTTTTCTAGGCGATTTATCCATAAGCGCCATCTGGGTGCAGCAGTGGCCGGGGTCAATCAGTTGGCTAAACGGTGGTAACGACGTAATTGAGGAGTGCATACTATTATTCAACTGTGCTGGGAGTTGGGGATTCCCTGGTGGTGGTGGTGGCGGATCGGCATTGTCCTGGGGCGGGGCACTCATATTTGCCCTCTCCACTGATTCACAGAAATTAAAGTTTTATTTGTTTTATTGTCTCTAGAACAGTCTTTGTATTAAATAAATCCTGGCTCACCCCCACTTGTCTTGTACTTGTTGGTTACTACTGAGATAGAGAAGAGAGAGAGAGAAAAAAAAAAACTCTCTTTATTTTTTATTTTTTTATTTTTTATTTACTTGATCGCAGGCCTCTGCCTGCCAGTAGTGCCTCCAGCTATCACAGGCACTCGTCTCCTGTGTTCAGAGGCAGTTGCCTCACTCTCACATAGTCTATTTAATTTGTTTCCCCCAGCTCCAGGGGAAACATTCAGCTCGCTGCTCTTCCGCAGCGGCAGAACACTTCGAGGGAATCACCCGATCCGACAGCACCTGCGTCACTGTTGCTCTCCTGGCAACAGGACGCTTAAATCAGGCGCGCTCGACGAAGCGTGTCACCCCACGTGGTGCACACTTCAATCAGGATCTCCCGTCACCAGGATTATCCAATCGGAGCGCTCAACGGAGCTTTTCTCCCCCCGTATTTTTTTTTCTCTGGGGCGGGGCAGGGCGTGTCTCACCGCTCACCGTATTCGGCTTCCCCAGGCAGGGGGCCAAGCCGCACGCTCTCCGGCACGCTCCACACCAGGCGGTCAATTTCCTTTTCAGGCGGCCGACACCGCACGACTTTCGGTATGTTTATTCTGCCGACACAGCACGACTTTCGGTATGTTTATTCTTCTTCGTTCGTTTTTTTTTTTTTTTTTTATTTCACCTCGTCCCTCACTTGAGGTTCTATTCTTCGAACGCGTGGGACATCGACATCCCGCTCGTTGCCATTGTAAGTTTACGAGCACCACGAGGAACACAAACACACGGAGACTTAGGGCCTGATTCTAACTTTGGAGGACGGTGTTAAACCGTCCCAAAAGTGGCGGATATACCACCTACCGTATTACGAGTTCCATAGGATATAATGGACTCGTAATACGGTCGGTGGTATATCCTCCACTTTTGGGACGGTTTAACACCGTCCTCCAAAGTTAGAATCAGGCCCTTAGTGTGCTTGCAGCCACACACGAGAGTGCGTCACCGCAGCTCTCTCTTTATTATATACTGGTGCTCCGTGCCCCTCCCGGACACGCAGAGCACGTTATACAAACAAGGAGAGCCCGCATGGCTCTCCGCTTATTCTCTACACCATACATTAATGCTGTTTGAAATGCTATAGGAGCTTGTGCTCCAGTACAGAACAGAAGGTTGCAGAGATAATACTGATCTTCAAGAAGGTATGTTATAATATGTCTGGTAACTACCACCCTATTTGTTTAATAGGTAATATCCAGAAAGTATTCTGTCATAAAGTCCTTGACAAACTGACAACCAGGAAGTTTGATAATGAGATTCTGATCCACTTCTAGGTGGGGTTGACAGCAAGGACAGAGATAGTAGGAAAGGTTGTCTTATTCCTTATGATTAGGGGGAAGACTGGTGGACATTGATCAGGGCAGCCCATACATTGCCTTTGTTGAGCTAATGGTTGCCTTTGATATGATTCTGGGAGGGGAGATTGGGATATGCATTTCAAGTCCCTCCTGACTTATTACATATATCCAGTCTCTTACACACAGAAAAATTCGCCTGGGTACAATGGAGCCCAAATGGAGAACTTAGTGAGCAAATTGTAGTTAGCAAAGGAATGTGGTAGTGTTTTGTACTAGTCCCTACCCTTTTTTTCTCCTTTTTATAAATGGGTGTGTTGATTATTTACTTATTTGCGTAAATGATTCACCTGCTTTGGCTGTTGAGGAGACTCCTGCTTTACCCTTTGAGGTGACGCCCTAATGATTTGGAAAACTCGAAGCAGGCTTTATACCCTTCTAGAGAGGTTTTCCTCATTTTGCAATATCCATGGCAACACTTTAAAACTGCATGGATGGTGATTACTACCCATAAGAAGTTCAGGGTCAAATTATTATTAAGTGATACTGCTTTGGAGAGACAGGAGGCATTTGATTATCTAGGAGTCAGGTTATCTAGCTTTTCATTGTTGGTCTCTGCAAATCTCAAAGGGTACCATTTTACTGAATCATAAGGCCTCCTTAATGCTCATTTTAGCCAGGTATACAGTATCCAGTGTACCCAGCCCTTAAACTCTAGAGAGCTCAAGCAGCTATTGCTGCTGAGTATGGTTCAGAACCTTGTGAGTATTTTAATGTTGATGCTCTGTGGATAGCCGAAAATAATGTTATAATATTGTAGCTGTTGCTCTCCCTGAGCCCTCCATTGCTACATCTGAAACTGGATTTAGCGTTAAAACTGATTTTTAGGTTTGTAAAATTGAGGTCTATTTTTTTTCTGGCTTCGCATATGTTCTGTTGATAAACTGGAGTAGTTAAAACTAAACATTGATTTCTCTCCTTTTTCTTTTCACCTATTCAACCTGTATTAAGACTCTTTATTTTCAGATCTGGCTTAACAGTGCAGTTGTTACCCAATCTTATGGGAGCACCCTAAAAAAAAAGGAGTGCTAAAGAGAGAGACCTCACATATTGATGGACAGGAGTAGATGTTTTAATTAGGCAGGCATTGTGTGCTTCTACCAACAAACTGCTTACCTTCTAAGGGCTGAAATGAGGCATTTATCAAGTCGTGTGATCCAGAGCACTTTATCAAGTTTAGCTATTGTGTTCTAATGGAGCTGAACATTTAGATAAAACACATGCCACTGCAATGCTACATGTCTCACAGAAAATCAAATAAAGATGTTATTTGTTCTTTACTGCAGCAGCACAGATGTGAGGAGGAATGAGCTTCTCTATTGTAGTCCCAGCTACCTCCCCCACCTTACCTTTTAATAATCAAACTAAGAGATACCTTAACATGGCGCTCCTTGAGATAATGTTTTTCCTAATGTCTAGTTTTATGACTTATGGGCTTGAGAAACGTTTAACAGCTCTTCAGCTCCAAAAAGTGAATATAATCATTAATTTTAATTATTTATTTCTTGTTATTTAATTTTTTTAAATTACATTGCAATATTAGTTGTATTTTACTTCAGATTTAAATGTGTTATATAGTAAATTGCATTAATTTACTTAATGAATATACTGTATTTTAAATTAGCCTTCCTTGAATTCCAATAACTCCTTACTGCCCATTAATGCTGCCATTCCCTGAACCCTGAAAGTCTTTATTACAGCTAATGCTACCCTTTCCTGAATTCCTTACTATAAATTTGACCTCCTCTTCCTTGAACCCTGAAAACCGCTAGCTAACCCTTGGTGCTATTCATCCCTGAACCCTAAAATTCTTTTCTACCTCTTACTGATACGCTTCCCTGAACTCTTAAAACCCATTGCTATAACTTACTCCTACCTTTCCTGAATCCTAAAAATGTTATACTACTCCTTAATGCTACCCTTCAAGAAAGCTAAAAAAAACTTATTACCCCTTACTGCTACCATTCTTTTAACCCTAAGAATACATTACTTATCCTAATGCTTTCCATCCCTGAACCCCACAAATCCTTTACTACCCTTTAATGCTACCATTACCTGAACCCTTGAAACCCCTTAATGAAGCCGTTCCTTGAAACCTGAAGTACCCCACTAACCATTATTGCCACTCATTCCTGAACACTAAAAGCCCATGTAGACTTTAACGAAACTGTTAGAAATGGAGTTTTGGGTGGCAGTCAGATTACTCCCTGTCCAAGCAAGGACCCTGACTCTAGTCAGGGTAAGTCACACACAATCCAAATTATCCTGTGCCCACCCTCTGGTAGCTTGGCACTGAGGAGGCAGGCTTAACTTAGAAGGAAATGTGTAAATATAAATCATACAATACCACAATATAACACCACAAAAATACACCACACAGTGTTTAGAAAAATATATAATATTATCTGGATAAATGCAGGTCAAAAAGATGAAATAAGCAAATGTAGGGATATCACTGAAAGTGATATCTAGGGGCATATTTATACTCCGTTTGCGCCGGAATTGCGTATTTTTTTTTTACGCAATTCCGACGCAAAACTAACTCCATATTTATACTTTGGCGTTAGACGCGTCTAGCGCCAAAGTCCATGGAGTTTGCGTCATTTTTTAGCGTGGACACCTACTTTGCGTTAATGATATGCAAGGTAGGCGTTCACGTCTAAAAAATTTACTCCGAGGCATGTGCGCCGTATTTACACTCCCGGTCAAAATTCACGCCCGGGAGTGGGCGGGTAAAAAAAAATGACGTACGGCCGCTTTCGCGCCGTTTTTTAGCGACTGGAAAAGGCAGGCGTTAAGGGACCTGTGGGCTCTGAAGGAGCCCAGAGGTGCCCTCCCATGCCCCCAGGGACACCCCCTGTCACCCTTGCCCTCCCCAGGAGGACACCCAAGGCTGGAGGGACCCATCCCAGGGACATTAAGGTAAGTTCAGGTAAGTCTTTTTTTTTTCTTTTTTTTGTGGCATAGGGGGGCCTGATTTGTGCCCCCCTACATGCCACTATGCCCAATGACCATGCCCAGGGGACAGAAGTCCCCTGGGCATGGCCATTGGGCAAGGGGGCATGACTCCTGTCTTTGCTAAGACAGGAGTCATTTCTATGGGGGTTGGGAGTCGGAAAAAATGGCGCAAATCGGGTTGAGGCGAAACATTTGCCTCAACCTGACTTGCCCCATTTTTTTACGCCCAAGCCCCATATCCCCCTAAGCCGGCGCTGCCTGGTGTACGTCGTTTTTTTCCACGCACACCAGGCTGCGCCGGCGGCTAACGCCGGCTAACCTCATTGAATAAATATGGCACCCGCATGGTGCTTCAGAATGGCGTTAGCCGGCGCTAATTTTTTTGATGTAAAACTGCGCTAGCGCAGTTTTGCATCCAAAAGTATAAATATGGCCCCAAGTGTCTTAGAGTTGAACTATTACTGTAAAAGGAATAAAAAGTGTCTTAAGTTCTCCTAGAAACAACAAGTATCTCTTGCAGGGCAAAGTACCTGATTCGCGTTGAAAAATCCTCGCAAGGGACCGCAGAGGAGGAGGTGCGTGGAAAACGGTAGGTATGCGTCGGTTTCGCCCCTTTGCACACAGACTTGTGTCATTATTTTCTACGCGGGGAAGACATTGCGTCGATTTCCGGTGGGCGGACTTGGATCCTCGTCAGGTTGAGGGGTTTTCAGACACCCCAGGGATGATGCGTAGAATCCTGGGCTTGCGGAGCGAAGCTACAGGTGCTGCCTCAATTCCGGTGGGTGATGCGTGGAATTTTCTTCCGCATGGCAGGCGCTGCTTTGATTCCTCCCAGGAAGTCGGGCTGCGTCGTTCTGTGTCGGCTTGCGTCAATCCAGTAGGGCCATGCATCTAAGTTTCGGTCGCGTCACTGGTGCTGCGTCGATCTTCTGTCGCGAAGTCCGGCTGCGTTGTTCCGGACTCGGCGTGTGGTGAATTTTTCACCGCGAGCAGGCTGTGCGTCGTTCTTGGCAGGTGGTGTGTTGAATTTTCGCGGCATGGGGATTCCAGCTGCAGGAGAGAAGTATTTTTGATCCCAAGAGTTCAGGGAATAGGAGGCAAGCTCTATCCAAGCCCTTGGAGAGCACTTCTGCAGCACAGCAATAGAGCAGCAAGACAGCAGGGCAACAGCAAGGCAGCAGTACTCTTAAGAACGCAGTCAGGTGAGTCCTCTGGGCAGCCAGGCAATTCTTCTTGTCAGGGTGCAGGTTCTGGTTCAGGTTTCTTCTCCAGGAAGTGTCTGTGTTGGTAGGGCAGAGACCCTGTTATTATACCCAAATGTGCCTTTGAAGTGGGGAAGACTTCACAAAGTGGCTTAGAAGTGCACCAGGTCCACTTTCAGTCCAATCCTGTCTGTCAGGGTCCCAGTAGGGGGTGTTGCAGTCCTTTGTGTGAGAGCAGCCCTGAAAGGCCTATTCAAAATGCAGATGTATGCAAGTGAGGCTGAGTATCCTGTGTTTGGGGTGTGTTTGAGTGAATGCACAAGGAGCTGTCAACTAAACCCCGCCAGATATGTACTGTAAGGCACAAAAAGATTTAAGTGCAGACAAATGCTCACTTTCTAAAAGTGGCATTTCTAAAATAGTAATATTAAATCCAACTTCACCAGTCCGCAGAATTTTGTATTACCATTCTGGCCTTAGTAAGTATGACCTTCCTACCCCTTTCAGATCAGCAGCTACCACTCAAACAATGTATGAAGGCAGCCCCAATGTTAGCCTATGAAGGAAGCAGGCCTCAGAGTAGTGTAAAAACGAATTTTAGGAGTTTTACACCACCAGGACATGTAAACTATACAGTTACATGTCCTGCCTTTTACCTACACAGCACCCTGCCCTAGGGGTTACCTAGGGCACAACTTAAGGGTGACTTATATGTAGAAAAAGGGGAGTTTTAGGCTTGGGAAGTACTTTTAAATGCCAAGTCGAATTGGCAGTGAAACTGCATACACAGGCCTTGCAATGGCAGGCCTGAGACAAGGTTAAGGGGCTACTTAAGTTGGTGGCACAATCAGTGCTGCAGGCCCACTAGTAGCTTTTAATCTACAGGACCTGGGCACATATAGTGTACTCTGCTAGGGACTTATAAGTAAATTAAATAGCCCAATTTGGTGTGATCCAATGTTGCCATGTTTAAAGGGAGAGAGCATATGTACTTTAGCACTGGTTAGCAGAGGTAAAATGTGCAAAGTCTAAAAACCAGCAAAAACAGTATCTCAAAAGTGGAGGGAGGCAGGCAAAAAGTTAGGGGTGCCGACCCTAAGGCTGTCAGGTCTAATAGCTACCCTTCCCTTTACCTTAAAAACCCTAATAGTTATCCTTCTGTAAACCCTAAAAACAGCATAATACCCATTAACACTAGCCTTTCTGGAACTCCAAAAACTGTTACCACCCTTAACGCTACCCATCAGTGAACACTAAAAACCCCTTACTAATTTTCAACACGACCCTTCAAACAACAAAACTTAGGACCCTTAATTGTACCCTTCCCTGAACCCTAAAAACACCTTAGTTCCCTTCAAAACTGCTCTTCCCTGAAACTTAAAAACCTTTACTACGCCTTAACGTTAATCTTCCCTGAACTTTCAAACCCCTTGTTAGTGCTCAACTCCAACCTTCTCTGAACCCTAAAATTCAATTACTACCCCTTACCGCTACCCTTGAACCCTACAAATACCTTACTATCGCTTTATACTAACCACCGCTGAGGCTTAACAATGCTAACTGCCTCTAATGCTACCCTTCCTTGAACTCCAAAAACGTATTACTACCTCTTAATGGTACCATGCCTGAACCCTAAAAATCTTTACTACCCCTTAAAGCTTCCTATTACTGAATCCCTAATTTTTATGGGGACCTTCAGGGTGCCGCTTGTGATCCTTTTTATTTCTGTTACCACCTCCCTCCCTGCAATTATGAATATCCCTGGTATGGAGAACCTAGGGAGGAGTTACTGTACATCAGATATTTCCCTAAAAGGCCCTTAGTGGAGTTAAGCAACACGGAAAATCTTACCTTTTCAAAGATTAAGAAGAACACTTTCCAGTACCAGTGGAATCACTTTTAGGACTACATTCTGTAGTTTATGTACAGTGGCGCTGTGCTGCATTGCCTTTTGGGAGAAATTAGCATCAGCTCGTCAGGATGACATTATTTTAGCCATTCTTTAAAATATGCACAAAGTGGGCTTTGGCTTGGCTCCGTTGAGAGGAGTGTTACTCTCTCCCCTCATGCTATCAGCTGACAATGTATCATTCCGTCTTTCAAGTGGTGCTTTCATTAGAATGCATAAGGGATTGTTCTAAATCTGGAAAATAAACAACACATTCAGTTGTTTTTCTCCTATGTGTAGTCTACACAGAATGCAATATTTTTGCTACTTTTTTCCCATCATTGTCAAAGCCAGTAGGGGAGGCTACACAATGTTTGTGCATAAAATGCATGCAAACAGCATTTGTAAATGCCTGTATTTACATTTGTTTGGTGCATTAAAGCCAGATCCTTTGGCTTTACCAATGCATCTTTTGTAAAAATGACACGTATGGTATCTGGGTTAGTGCGCTAGTGGTGCACTCCTGGAATACCTCTGGTATTCTCACTCCAGATACTTTGTGATTCACTTAAAGAATACATTTCTCCTTTAACCATAATCCTTAGTTTAAAGTGTGTCTTTATCCTAGAAGGAAAGGCTATGGAGAATGTTTTAAAGGGCATCAAATGAAGGATTTGCATACTTCGTTCCAGACAGAATTGGTGCCTGAGCACAAACCCTTTTCAAACACCAAAACTTCGACTAACAACGGCAGTGTCGAGGTGTCCTAAGGAACTTGATCCCATTTCACCAATGAGACAATTTTCAGTAAAACCTCACCTCGGGCCTCCCTTTCCCTACACCTTCGGCCTGCGTGACAGCATAATTAGTGTTGATGAAAAACATCCACCGCTTTTCCCTCCCTGCACTATGTATCCTCCCAAATTGAGCGTTTGGTTAGTAATCAGTCACTCCTTTCTTAAACATTTCCATATGTTTCTGACACAGTCAGCAGCTTAGGGGCTGTGTGGTCTTTCACCAGAACAGGCAAATCTTACAGATACTTCTTCCATCTCTCCTCATTCACTTGCCCCCCAACTCCTCCCAAAAAAGACTTTCTGTAGCGCAACAGAGGGAGTGGGAGAGCATGACCCGAAATAATAAAAAAAAAATCTTTAACTGTGTCTAATTGTAGAACTTCAGAAAATGCACAGCATTGAACGTATTCCCTTTCTGGAATTACAGAAGGCAGAGTCACCTTGCGTAATTTAGGCGGGTAAGACTTCTTGTTTCGAATCTTAGTTTCTGCTTATCCTCCCAAACATTTCAAGGCGGCCTTTCAAGCATCCCTCATGAGTAAACATAATCAACATTCCAGTTAAGTGAAAAAGGCAATTTATAAGGACAGGCTTGAAATGTCATAATACCCTAACTGCACAAAAAAGACCCAGTTCCTCTTCTTTGATACACCTGTGTACCAGCACCTGACACTGTGTTCTTGACAAAAAACCTCACTGCCAAGTTGTTTGCCTATGGCCCCATGTTTCAGTGCTCCTGTAAGGCATATATCCGTCTATACCAAACAGGTTCTAGCCAGTTGTTGCTTAATGAGTTGCAAAGCCCATTGCATGTGTTGCAGGAGGGTGAACCCTGATAGCCAGACCAAATTGTTTTCTCTCAAGTGCAGAACAAGCATGTCAGGGCACCCCCATTTCAGAACTATGGGCAACAACCAGGGCAGCAAATCCCCCATTCTCATCTCACTCTTTCTCCACCGCAGCACCTCATGCTGTTTGCTAGGCAATCCCAGGTTACGTCCATAGATTTGTCTCTATGCATATTTGGCTGCCCAGTGTATAAATAATTGTCCTACCATCCATGTGACCATTTTTGGCCTCCCAGGACTGCTCACACACCTTACAAGAGAATAAAAGTATTAGCAGGCCCCCTGGACTCCCCATCCTCCCAGCGTATCCCCCACCCAACCAGTGAACTCTTCTACTTGCGTACATACCTCTCACAGCATCTAGGTCTCAAAATACCATACTTTTGAATCTTTGGCCAGTTCCATGTTAACCTTGCTGGCACAGTTGCAGCACAATTCTGAATGAATGAGTCCCAAACTTGGCTGCATCCTTACCCAGTTACTGCAAAGCCATGCGGAGCACTGCAAATAACTGAAAAGATGTGACCTTATCCCCATTCACATGACAAAAGATTGCTTACTGTTTACACCCAGACCACTCATTATATCTGTGCTACTCATTCAACGAACACGCCCCCTCTTGTCCACCTCACTGAAACCATACCCATTTCCCCCTACCTAGCTGATCTGTCTTCGATTTCCGTTGCCAGATCCACAACTGTCCTCCATCCAACCTCACCTCCTCATGAAGTATCCCTCAGTTCCGACATGACCCAAGCAGCTCAGATACCCTAAAAGCACCAAAAACATCCATATCATGCATAAATGAAAAATAGCAACCTCAAACACATCATGACAGATTCTGACAACACACCCAATAGCTCTACTAATAAGCTGACGGTAATAGCCTCCTGCAGCTCTCTACCCCGCCCCATCCTTCCTTTGCTCCACCCTCTTAAGATCCTCCCATGAATATCATCCATAATGTCCCATAAAAAGATAAGCCAGACAAACCTTTACCAATTAAAAATATAACCGATCGTATAACCTTCTGTTCCATAATACCTTGCTCTTGACTCAAGAACCCTCCAGTGCACCCTTCAAGCATTTCAAATTCTTCCCATGCCAAGTGATAACTTCTCTTAGTGGACTCAGCTAAGGACTTCTTGACCAGGCTAATGACTTTCATGCCCCCCCACTCCCAGATCTCTGCTGGTACGGGTGTCCTGTGTTCCTCTGCTCCTGGTGCCAGGCTGCGAGAACATTGCCACTGTGAATGAGACAATGAATCTACTATGGAGTTGTTAACAGCTGCCTTGAAAACTATATTCAACTTCAAACACAACAGGATGAAGTGCTGCAAAAGCCTCATAATCCTCAGATCCTGCGCCTTCTGGTTATTCCCCAGCTCCACCACTGTCAATGTTAAACATAACCATCCTGTTGGCCAACTCACTGCCCCACACTGTTGATGCCATAAGCAAAGGAAAAAATTCAAAGAAGGCTATGTTCCTTCCGGGTTCCACCCAGGACTGCGGCCAACCTTCAGCTCACCATCATCTGTCCCAAAACAGACCAAAACCAAAGGCCCCTGCTGCATCCGAGAATATCTGAACTTGCCAAACTGTGTCCTCTTCCTTGAAAGTCATGGGGACACTATTGAAAATATCAAGATAGATTTCCAAATCGAAAGATCAGCCTGTAGTCTGAGGGAGACTAGAATCCTGTGGTGTGGCAAAGCCCAATCTCCACCAGAAAGTTATATTCCCCCCCCCCCCCAGACTACTCTGCATGCAAAATTTATGAAACCCAGTGTTAGAAATGTTTTTTTTTGGTTGGCAGTCAGGTTACCCGCTGTCCAAGCAAGGACCCACACTCTGTTCAGGGCAAGTCACACACAATCCAAATTATTCTGTGCCCACCCTCTGGTAGCTTGGCACTGAGCAGTCAGGCTTAACTTAGAAGGCAATGTGTAAATTATTTGTGCAATAATCATGCAATAATACAGTAGAAACACCACAAAAATACATCACACAAGTTTAGCAAAATATAGAATATTCATCTGAGTAGATTAAAGTAAAAACTTGATAAATACAAGCTTAAATATCACTTTTGTAATGATAAATAGAGTCTTAAGTTTTTTAAAAAGCAATAAGTGTCTCTTGCAAGCACAAAGTACCTGGTTTGCGTCTAAATTATCCACACAGGACAGCAGAGGAGGAGATGCGTGGAAAACTGGGAGATGTGAGTCAGTTTCTCCAGGCGCACACAGACGATGCGTTGATGCTTTTCCACTCAGCAAGGGCTTTGCATCGATTTCTGGCGCACAGACTCAGATCCTCTTCAGGGTGCAGGCTGTTTAGACGCCCCGGGGGCGATGTGGAGAAATCCTGGGCGTGCAGGACGAAGTCACAGCAGCTGTGTCGATCTGGTGGGCGATGTGGTGAAATTTATGTTGCACAGCAGGTGCTGCGTCAATTCCTTTCACAGGAAGTCTAGCTGCGTTGGTCCGGCTCGGCTCGGCATCGTTCCGGTGGACTGTGGGTCGAAGTTCCAGTCGCAATGCTGGCACTGCATCGATCTTTACTTGGGGAGTCGGGCTGCGTCGTTCCGGTTCAGCAATGAGGTGATTTTCTAACCGCAGGGCAGGCTGTGCATCGAGTTTCGCTGCACAAGGAGTTCTTTGCAGAGATGAAGTCTTTTTGGCCCTGAGACTTCAGGAAACATTGGGCAAGCTCAATCCAAGTCCTTGGAGAGCACTTCTCAGCAGAGGGCAGCAAGGCAGCAGGGCAACAGCAAGGCAGCAGTCCCTTACAGCAAAGCAGTCAGGTGAGTCCTTTGGGCAGCCAGGCAGCTTCTTTTAGCAGGTTGAAGGTTCTGGTTCAGAGTTCCTTTCCCAGTAGGTATCTTGTCAAGAAGTGTCTGGGTTGGTAGGGTTAGAGACCCGGTTTAAATACTCAAATGTGCCTTTGAAGTGTGGGAGACTTCAACGAGTAGCTTAGAAGTGCACAAGGTCCCCTTTCAGTTCCATCCTGTCTGCCAGGGTCCCAGTAGGGGGCAGTCCATTGTGTGAGGGCAGGCCACTGTCCTTTGACATGTGTCAGGCCCTCCACCCTCCCAGCACAGGAAGACCCATTCAGTGTGCAGATGTCTGCGGGTGTGACTGAGCATCCTGCGTTTGGGATTGTCTGAGTGAAATGCACAAGGGAGCTGTCAACTAAGGCACAGGAAGGATTTAAGTGCAGAGAAATGCTCACTTTCTAAAAATGTAATTTCTAAAATAGTAGTAATATTAAATCCAACTTCACCAGTCTGCAGGATTTTGTATTTCCATTCTGGCCATACTAAATATGACCTTGTTACTCCTTTCAGATCAGAGTCTACCACTCAGTTTATGAGGGTAGCCTTAATGTTAGCCTATGACAGGAGCAGGCCTCACAGCAGTGTAAAACGAATTTAGGAGTTTTACACTACCAGGACATAGAGAACACATATGTTCATGTCCTGCCTTTTACTTACATAGCACCCTGCCCTATGGGTTACCTAGGGCCTACCATAGGGATGACAGAAAAAGGGGAGTTTTAAGGCTTTGCAAGTACTCTTACATGCCAAGTCGAATTGCCAGTGAAACTGCCCACACAGGCCTTGCAATGGCAGGCCTGAGACATGGTTAAGGAGCTACTTATGTGGGAGGCACAGTTAGTGCTGCAGACCCACTAGAAGCTTTTAATCTACAGGCCCTGGGCACATGTAGTGCACTTTACTAGGGATTTATAAGTACATTAAATTAAATAAGCCAATTGTGTATGAGCCAATGTCACCATGTTTGAAGGGAGAGAGCATATGCACTTTAGCGCTGGTTAGCAGTGGTAAAGTGTGCAGGATCCTAAAACCAGCAAAAACAGTGTCAAAAAGTGGAGGGAGGAAGGCAAAAAGTTATGGATGACCACCCTAAGGCTGTCAGGTCTAACACCCAGCAATTGTTGCACCACCCAAAGCTCCAAACTGTGCGCCTTCATTACTGTCCCCAGGAATGTCTGAATCTCCTGCGCCTTTTCCCTAGGCAACTTTGCCACCATCTGAACTGTGTCCAACTCAATCCTCAAAAAGGATAAAACTGTGTTAGGGCCTTCTGTTTTCTCTGGGGCCAATGATACCCCCAAATCTGCCTTCCACACAAAGAAGAAATCATCAAGACAGTGAGACACCACCTGATGCCCACTCGTCCTTGTGACAACCCACTGCAAAAAAGTACTAAAGGCCTGGAACAAGGGACACAAGATAGCGCACCCCATTGGTAACATTCTGTCCACATAAATGGCTCCATCCTGTTGCATGCCCAATAAAGGAAACTCATCTGGGTGAATGGGCGAATGCTAAAATACCGACTTGATGTCACATTTTGCCAATTCTGATCCCTGACCACTCCCTCTGATTTTGTGGATGACATCATCAACCAAAGCATATACCACTCTCATGTCTTCTGCTGCAATGCAATTATTCACAGAGGCCCCTTCCAGCCAAGACAAGTGTTGGATCAGACAGAACTCCTCTTCCCTCTTCTTGGGAACCATTCCCAATGGAGAAATCATTAAGTCCACCAAAGGCCAGTCATATTAAGGGCCAACAATTCTCCCCTCCTAAATCTTCTTCTGGATGTTAGCTGACACTATTCCTGGTGCTGCTTTGGCTGACCACAAATTGTCAGCCCACCTCCTTGTCCTGGGCCCTTAACAACCAACCTTGAAACCTTCCCGAAAGCCCCACTTCAATCGCAAGGCCACCCTTTCTGTCTGGGTCCAAGTCCAGCCATGGCAGGAGTCTGTCCAACCTAATTGGCATATGAGCCTTTCGTCCCTGTAGCCCCCTGAGATCTCCTGCCTCTGGACACCCTCCACTGTTTTGAGGGACTGGCCACGGAACACTTGTGCTTGGATTTACACGATGACATGAACAAAAGCCTTTGTTGAAATTCCAACATGCCAGAGAGTTGGCTTTTGGTGCCCTTGCCTTGTTACCCGCCCCATGCTTGTGGGTCATGATTGAAAGGGCTTATATGTAATGGGAAGGGTACTCCCAGTATCGGTCAAGGCCATAGATTTAGTCGAGTCCACATCCCCCCAGGTTTGGCCGGGTTGATGCTTGCCCTGGCTCTAAATTCCTCCTCAACTGAGCCAAGCATAGACTTCAAAATGTATCTGTGCTTTTCTTTTTATGTCCATATATTTTTAGTAGAGCAATAGCCCTATCGGCATACTTTGCACAGTAGATGCTAGCAAAAGTCACCAAGGCTGATGTCGAATTTTCCATTATAATGGACACCCTCGGCCTTTGTGCTAACTCCCACTCCTCTTCCTTTGACCTTTCTTTGGCCTGAATGTCTCTATGTAATAATTTGAATACATCTACATATTCATGTCTCCAATCCAGCCCTTGGTTTTCTCAGAAACTTGTGACCCCAGGGGCATTGCCAAACCCATGTATGGCAAGCCCTTCTTAGAACTCCCCCCATCTTTATTGTAGCGGCTGTATCCTCTTCCCTCTTTTTCGTGTCCACGGAAATCCCATGACTAATTTTGGCCTTACCATCTTGTGCCTCCTTTTCTTTACCTGTGCCTGCATTGCCATCAGTCCAGGTAACACCTGTCTCCTCCATCACCCTCCCTCACTGATTTACATGATCTCACCCCTGTGCTAGCCGGTTGAGGCTCCAATGCCACCCACCAATCCCTCTTACCAAGTGGCAACTGTGTTGGTTACCGGCTCGTCTTGCGACTTTCGCCTTGCACCTCCTTGCGTTGTACAGCTGTGTACCCAGTGTCTGCACTTGACAGCTGAAAAATACCAACCGAAGAGGCTGTTGCATCCCCCCCAATTCCCTAGGCTGACCCGTCACACCCCGTTTCGTGCTTTCTTTCAATTCACCTGGCTTCCAATCATCACTTCCAACTAAATCCACCCCATCTTCCTACTCATGCATCAGGCGCCCGGCTGCATTCACGCTTTTCGAGCCAAGCTCTGCCCTCTTGCATGGATTAGTAGAGTCCTTGTTGTCAGCTCGTGACTGATCCCTCACTGTAGAGAAGGTCGTCAAGGACCCTTCTAGTGCTTCACACTAACATCCTAAGGCCATCAAGCACCCCGTTGGTGTCTCTGATATTCTACCAGCCTCACTAGCTGGTGATGGCCATCTATGCACAGCCTGGCTGCTCCAACCCTGTGGTCCCCCATGCTACCAGTCCCCCGAGCCGCACTGGCTCCTAAAAACTGAGAAATCCCATGATTATCATCAGGCACTCACACCAAGCACCCCCCACTGTTGGCAGGCCTCAACGCTGCCCCATTATCCCCAGGGCCAGCCATGCCCGTCACTCTCTTGGCTTGCCCCACCTGCTTAACTGCCAATTTACTATTCCCTCAAAGTCCCTCCATTGCTCTTCAGCTTTAGTCACCAATCTGCCTTGTTCCCCAATCCTCGCCTCTAAATCCCTCCCCCTGCCAGGTGCTTCTCTGTCCACTCCTCAATCCTACCAACTCTACATAAGCCTTGAAACCCCTTTGCCCCTGCCCCCCTGAAGATGCCTGCCCCCCCAGCTGCCTCCAATTCTGTCTGTTGTGCCATCCCAGTGACACCCTACACTTGAGGTTCAACCATATCCCATTGTGTCCTGTCATTTCTGGCCTTCCTTTTCATTACCTGGGCCTTAATGGGGCCTGCTGCACTTCCTCCCTCCTTTTGCAGGTCAGACCCATTGGGCCTTCTAGTTCCAATGGGAGAAGGAACCTGTGTTCTCCCCAGCCTGTTCTAGAGCATTCATGCATTCCTCTGATAATCCGCCCACTAGGGAGCCCCATTATCAGGCAGGCCGCTCTCCTATGCAGCCCCCCGTCTTGGCAGCAGTGAGGCCTACCTGCAGACTTCTTTTTTGTGGCTGGGGAGGCGCGCTTGCCCGTGGCCTACCCCGTCCTGCTTTACCTGAGACTTGCCACATGTTGAAGCACAAGCTATGACTGCTGTGGCAACACCACCCGACGCTGCCCTCGTCAGGTGGAAAATACCAACCCAGACCTGGTCGACTACACCAGGCCCGATGTGATCTGCGTGTCCTGCTTCACCAATGGTCCACAGTGCAGCCCTAACAGCTTCAGCCTGCTCTGTAGCCGGCATCGCCCCGATCGCCGGCCACAACTATCCCAACACCTAAGCCTACCTCACAGAAACTTTCACTGCCAAAAACTTTCACTGCCTTGATAGAGCAGGGTGCATGATCCAGCGAAGAGAGGACTACTCCCTCTCCTGGCTCCTATTTAAACCTTTCCCCTAATCTCACTCACACTTACATTGCAGCCTATCCTGTCTGTTTCCATATGCTACTCACAAAGTATCCTGAGAGAGACTAGGCTGCCCTTCTGCTTCCACAGGACCCTCCTTAGTGATAATGATGATGGTCTACGGTACACGGTTGTGTTTTGGTACATTGTTAGAGCACTGACTTGCATTGGAGAATCATCATGTTCTTTTGGAATTGTTTACTCACTTTTGTGGGCAAAACATTATAATAGGCCTCCTTCCAGCAAGTACTACTTACTGACTGACATCAGCTGAGTGTGAAGCGAGAGAAGAAATTTTGCCACTTCACCCAAATCCATATGCTCAATTTAAAGAAACCTGGTTGATACAAAGGACTGGATTTGTAGACACATCTATTCCTGCTTTATTTCATTAGAGGCCACTCTGGGTCTCTAACTGAAGATGAGAATGTGCGTTTGGTTGTGTTTCTCTCACAAACTTTCTTTATTTCTCAGAAGTAGCACGCATATTACTTGTAGTTTGCAAAGATTGCTGCATAAGTTTGTTTACAATAATATCACACTTATGTGCTTCTTTTACATAGTTTCTACCCAAAGATCACCACCATCTAGTTTAAAATTCGTGAGTAGCATATCTTTAAGGTTACCTTTGAAGAAAATGTTCTATCTGTTTTCATCTCCACATAGCTTTTGAGGGAGCGAAGGTTGGCTGTGCCACTATGCCTCTTAAACATGAATGTGAAAGGGTGGTTATTTTTCTACATAACATGAAGAGACATTTTCATTTAAATGATGCACTGCAATACATATGAATAAAGTGCACAGTTAGGTGTAACATTTTAAGCAAGCTACATTTAATCCTAGCTGTTGTTAGGATGTTATGGTACAATGTTTCAGAAGTATTATTCTATATAATCATTTTGAATTTTATCATAAGCAATAGTGTTAATTTAAACTAAAAGTATATCTGTGTTTCATTAGGTTGGCTGAAGTGAAGGCCTTACGTATTTTTTCTGTGCCTAATCTACAACGTGAAGTTTGCTTTTGCATGTTTTCTACGAGCTGCAGGTGAACAGAATCCATGACCAAATTAATGAGAAGTCTATTGTACTCAAGAGATAAGAAGATCTGTGAGAAGCGCCACAAGGACAAAAGGAGTAACCTGGGATGATATTCTTAACTTTTGTGAAATTCCTGAAAGTGTGAGGGTGTACAAGGTTGATGCAGAAGGCTTCAGAGGGTATCAGAAAGTTCAACTGTGAATTAATTTTAATTTAAAGACTAGTTTTTCAGTAAGGATGTTTTTGCAATGATGTAAGCCTCTGGAAGGATTGAGATTTAAGTGTGGTTTAGCTAGTGGAAGATCTAGATTCCCTTTGTCCTTTGCCGAGAGCAGACCCTGCTTAGATGTATACCTTAGACGTAGATTCTCATGTGGCTTCATGTCGCTTCACCTCTTTTAACGGAAACTTCTACAGAAATTCTGTTTGCTGACCTTTTTCTCTAAAATCTTTAGTATTAGAATAATTAAGAACTTATATTCAATGGTTAGGCAGAAGAATTTTATTTTACATTTTAAACATCTGTCTTTGTTTCTGATTTTCTGCACTATTGCTATTGAGATACTTGTCTTTCATATGCTTCTGAAGTTTAATTATGTAAGTTTGACTTTGAGTCTGTAATAAAGCTCTTTGAAAGTTTAAGATAGTCTCTGAGATTTAGGGGGTCATTCTGACCGCGGCGGACGGCGGTCGCCGCCCGCCACGCGGTTCCCGCCGAAAGACCGCTCCGCGGTCAAAAGACCGCGGCGGTCATTCTGGCTTTCCCACTGGGCTGGCGGGCGACCGCCGAAAGTCCGCCCGCCAGCCCAGCGGGAAACACCCTTCCCACGAGGACGCCGGCTCAGAATTGAGCCGGCGGTGTGGGAAGGTGCGACGGGTGCAGTTGCACCCGTCGCGAATTTCAGTGTCTGCTAGGCAGACACTGAAATTCTTTTTGGGGCCCTCTTACGGGGGCCCCTGCAGTGCCCATGCCATTGGCATGGGACCTGCAGGGGCCCCCAGGGGCCCCGCGGCACCCACCAACCGCCATCCTGTTCCCGGCGGCAGAACCGCCAGGAACTGGATGGCGGTAGGGGGTGTCAGAATCCCCATGGCGGCGGAGCGCGCTCCGCCGCCATGGAGGATTCTCAAGGGCAGCGGAAAGTCGGCGGGACACCGCCGACTTTCCGTTTCTGGCCGCGGCTGAACCGCCGCGGTCAGAATGCCCAGCGGTGCACCGCCAGCCTGTTGGCGGTGCTACCGCCGACCTCCGCCATGGCGGTAATTACCGCCAGGGTCAGAATGACCCCCTTAGTGTGTGGCTTACTGAGTTATACTGTATAATTTGATGCATGTTCTCACTCTCATGACAAACTATTTCCACTTTGCACATAAAAATCATGCCATGGCATAAACACAGGAAAAGCTGGAAACCCACTGAATACCGGGTAGTAATAATCAGGATCTATGTAAAAATTCCCTTAGTATACTTCTTTAATTAAAGGTGCAAGAGAATTTCTTTAAATTAAAATCTCTAATGGCAAAACATGATGAAAGCCAATTTGGGAGACCTGGAGATGCCCTCTCAACACAGATTACTTTTAGCTTTGCCCTCCTTGGTATTCAGCATCCGCTGAGTGCTTCCTCATGCCAGACGCAGATGGGGCTTTCCTCATTTAGGGCAGTCTGCTTCCCTCTTTCAGCAAGCAGGCCGGCAGGCTTCTAGGCACTCATGTCAGACCCTCAATATTTACAACAAGCTGCAGTATTCAGGTGCTATCCCTCCCCCTCCTGGAAGTCTGGATGTCATGCAGACCCCAGGCATGGACTCACAGCAACTCTGTGACACACTCCTTTCCTTTGTCAAGAAAACCTATAAACTGTATCAAAGTAGGGTGGTTTATGTCACACTTCTTTACTCTTTTTTTTGCAGAAAGGGGAATGTGGATCCATTGTCTTAAGTACTGAAACAAATGTGAGTATCATTTTCTGCAAGTTTGTACAAAGTGATGGCTCTCTAAGCAGATAATGAAGATCCTTGCTCTAAGCAGGAATATCAAACATATGGGCACAGCCTTCAGAAGTAGCAATCAGTGATAGACAAATGGGCAGAGCTTGCCTAAAACCTTTCACACATTTAACAACAGAATCTGCTGACTCATCACATCTATCCTACCATCCATCAAATAGCAGTGCTCAGGAAAATCTAATGTTAAAAGATCCTTACACAATTTCTAAGGGTAGCCCTTTCCATCCTTCCTCAGTTCATTGTCTGGGTCTGCACCCACCTGCCACAATAATGTAGGCAATACAATGCATTTCACTGTCTGGGAAAGCTGTTCTCATACACTTACTTGTGTTATGCTAAACCAGGTACATCAAACACACAAGTGATTGGAGGAATACATGCAAATAGTCTAAACCCGTGGTACGCAAAGTACGGCCCGCGTGCCGCCAGCGGCCCCACGGACCTACCTTGGCGGCCCGCGGACACGTCGGACAAACGCCATATGATAATGGCCGCCATACATAAACATAGAAGAGGGCCGCAGGAGCATGCGCAATAGTGGCTTCTTTGCGCATTCTCCCGCGGCCCTCCTCTATGTTTAAGTACGGCGGCCATTATCTTATAGCGTTTCCATGACGTCTCCACGTCTGCCCCTATAAGCCCCGCCCCCCCACCCCCGCTGTCACTTCAGTGCGGCCCTCGGCCGCAAACCATGTTGCAATTTTGGCCCCCGAGAAAAAGTTTGTGAGTACCCATGGTCTAAACCATTGACAAAAATTGTTCTCTGTAGCATCCCAACCCATTGTTTTTTATGCACTATGCACTCTAAATAGAGGCTGCTCTTTTGCAAATCAGTACTGCCCCTCCTCCTCACCGGATCAGGCAACCCCAAATTGACAAGCAAGGCCTATTCCAGAAGGAAACACAAGCAACCCTAGACCGATTTCAGTCTTATTAGGCCTTGCTAGTGAGGTATAGCTTAGATCCTATAGCAAATTGATGTCCTAAGTGTGACAGGTTTGTCCAGATGTATGTCCCATGCTGAATGTGCATCTGGAATCAAACTAGACCTACTGAGAAGGCAGAAATAGGCTGAAACCAACCTGGGCTTCCTTGAGTTCTGGTTTGGAATGGTCAGAAGCTGGCAGCTTGGAATGGATTGAGCCTATTGAAGCAGGACCAAGACTAATTAGCATATGATGGGGTCCTGCCTGAGGTAGTATGGTGGAGAAAAAAAGAAGGAGTGGGATGTGGTCCCATGTAATTACCAGTGGCTGAGATTAATTCAAGCATTCTACTCATTATTTTTTTTTAAATCATCAATGCTAAACAAGGGACATTCAAAATACATTTCACTGGCCCTATCACTCAAACTCATAACACATATAAAGCCCTATTATTATACATGTTGCAAACACTTGCAAGATGCCAGAGGAACACATTCTTTTTGACACAGATAACATTAGAACACACTATTTTGGACACAGAGATAAAGGGTTTGTCGCACCAAACAGCCGCAAACATGGTTTTACTGCCACTACCACTTTGTGTCTCACTCAGGGTATGGACAGTTGTTCTGTGATCACTGTGAGGGCGTATTTGATGAGCTCCTCCAGGTCACAGAAAAGGTTCTGGCCCTCACATTTTCAGGGACAGTCTTAGGGCTCTGTGCCTCCACTAGATTATCATCATTACTCTATGGCCGTGCAAAATGTCAGAATTCCAGTTTTGCATGCAGTTGGGCACTCATCGCAGGGATACTTGCTTGTTTACCAATCTGGAAGCATTTCAGTCTCACAACCAATTGCTCATTTACGTTTCTGAACACTAATCATGGCTCAAAAAGCAGTAACCAGAAAAAAATACAATTTGTGAAGAACGTGACAAATTTTAAAAATAATCGTGTTTCTGTGAACTTTCCTCACAGAAGAACCCACATTTTGCAGCAAGACATTCAAAGGCAAAGCACACACAGAGGAACCTGCACTGTGAATACTAACTACCTCAAAATATACTGTTTCCCATTCCTGGAAGTCTAGAAAAATAAACACGTGAAAAAAACTTTGATGTACCTTCTGTCTCCCATCCACATCCATGATCATCTTGCAGGCACTGTGTTAGTGCTTATAAGAGATTGGGGCCTCAAGTATAATGCCACTTTAAGGATCCTTCTGTAGATCGCAGAGACAGGAGCAACATGATATAGTTGTCAAGGACCGAAAGCTTGGAAGGTCTTGTGAGTTTCCTTCTTGATTGTCCAAGGAAAGGGACACTTCTCATAGTAGCAACGGTGTCACCCTCCACACGGTAGTACATATGAGAGTCCCCAGAAGAGGTTCCTACTTAAGAGCAAAAAAATAGGAAAACAGCTCACAAGGAGTAAAAAAACTTCCTTGGCAGTCTTGTAGCTGTTGACTCAGAAGGCAGAAAAAGAGCCAAGCAGAAATATCTAGGAGTATATCATAGAAGTTCCGACTGTTGGATTTAAAATTCAGGGACAAAAATAGTAGTAGCTCAGTGAAGTACATGACAGAATAAGGAAAATAATGCATTGGGAATCATCCTTCACTTGGAAATGCTTCTTTACATATAATTCTAAAAACAACTGACATTATAGGAACATACTTTACTTCATCTTGGATTGTGAACCTCGAATGACAGCCTATGCAGAGACTGCTTTTGAATTCTGTTCATGCTGCAGTCCTGAAGCACATGCTATTTGTTTGGTACATGAAGAAGCCCAAGTTTGACATCCTTCACCCAACAATGTATTTTGATGTCCCACTGCTGCCTTTCATTATTGACATTCTAGTCAGCTTGTGGAGCACCCTCAGAGTGGCAACTATTGTCTAATCTTATGCTGAAACTAGCATTGCCGGGTTCCATGAAACACGAATCCAGTTGGTCATTATCCAGAATTTTCTCCATCAGACCGCTGGTGAATAATTAAGTGGAACATGGAAGACAATAGCAGGCTTACCCATTATTGATAGAGGAGATAATGGATGGCCTATTTGTTTCAAAGACCAATATCTCTGTCTTCTCAAAGATAAGCTTTTAAGCAGTTATTCACCCAGATAGTAACTGGGAGAAGACACTGCTTCAATCTGTCTTGGATGGAGGTATTCTCATCGGTCAGAGATAAAATGATTTGTGTGTCATCCTCATATGACAGCACTTCGAGGCCAAAACTATGGATCCATGTTGCAAGAGGAATCATATACATATTAAAGAGCAATGACCCCTGATGTACTCCATGAACTAGTGCACTCCTTTAGAACAGAAGTGGGGAGCCTAATAGCGTGAGTTCTATTTGCCAGGAAGTTGCAAATCCAAGAAATTGCTGGGTCTTTGATGCCAACCTATTGTATTCTGTGGATTAAGATTGAATGTGAGATGGTGTCAAAGGCTGCTGACAATAAAGGAGTAGGATGGCAACGGTACCTCCGATGTCCAACATCAATTTGAGATGGTTGGAAACTGCAAGAAGAATTAATTCTGTGCTGTGACCAGCATGGAAACAGAACTGGGAAGTATGAAAAATATTATTGGTTGCTAGATAGTGAGATCATTTTTCGAATTATGGCCCTCATTACAATCTTGGTGGTAAATGCTGTCTACCGCTGTGCTGACTGCCGCCAAGATACCTTGACTGCGGCGGTATACCGTTACGGGTATTATGACCCACACAGAGAAATCTGCCACTATACAGACACATACACAAGTCTTCCAGACCAAAGGTCAGTGATAAATTGGCGGTACCAAACCCACACCGTTACGCCAACAGAAATATGCCCACAGTATCAGGACCCATGAATCACCGTGGCGGTCTTTCAACCGCGGTAAACCATAGGCGGTACACACCACCACGCTCAAAATACACACACACTAACAAAACTAGACCACATTGGACAATTCAAACTACACACACCTGACACACATACACACACCACACCCACACACCCACACACCAACACCACTATAAAACACACACCTACATTACCCACCACCCTTTCAACGAAAAAAAGGAAAGGTTGCTAACTGAGAGAGAGAGACAAGCCAGGGGCACCCACTCAATCTGAGCAAAGAACACCATCACCCATACACCATCCACTCACCTCATAGCACACACCCCAACATAGCACCCCACACACCCTCACACATACCACTCACACCACATCCATGGCACCCCAAAGACACCCCAGGTTTTCTAAGGAGGAGCTAAGGGTCATGGTGGAGGAAATCATCCGGGTAGAGCCACAGCTATTCGGATCACAGGTGCAGCAGACATTCATTGCAAGGAAGATGGAGCTATGGTGGAGAGTCGTGGACAGGGTCAACGCCCTGGGACAGCACCCCAGAACAAGGGATGACATCAGGAAGAGGTGGAATAACCTACTGGGAAAGGTGCGTTCCGTGGTAGCAAGACACCAGCTAGCTGTATAGAGGACTGGCTGTGGACCCCCACCTCCTCCCCCACAACTAACAACATGGGAGGAGCAAGTCTTGGCAATCATGCATCTTGAGGGCCTCGCAGGAGTAGCAGGAGGACTGGACTCTGGTAAGTCAAATCTTTACTATTATATCCCTCGCCCTACCTGCATGCCATCACAAACTCCTACCCATACCCTCACCACCATCACTCTACCACCTCACATATACTCCACTATAACAACCCACCCATCCTAAAACCAAGCCTTGCATGCCACACCAATGCATGGACACCCATGACAGACCTGCATGGACACCCATCACAAAAGCATGCACATTAGAGAGAATCACCTAGCCCACAAAATCACCACTCACACAAGGCAGTGCTGACAGGGCAATCACGACCATACAGGGAAACACACCCTTGCACAAGATGGCAAATGCAGGTACAATAACACTGCATTTACATCCCCACAGGACCCCCTCTCAACGTCACCGGAGAGGAGGTGCCGCCAACATCCAGTCCCACCCGAGAAGAGGCCCACAGTGATGACAGCAGCTCTGAACGCCTGTATCACAATGACCAACCAGGCCCATCAGGAACCTCTGGGCAGTCGGTTACCCTGCCACAGTTCCAACCTACCACAGAGCCACCCCCCTCAGGAAACATGACCACAACACCCACCCAGCGGGCCCATACCTCTGTCCCCAGGACACGTCAATCAGCAGGTTGTCCACCACTACAGGCAGCCCAGGCAACCCCACAAACCCAAGACAATCAGAGACCTGGGGTCAGTGACAGTGGGCACACGGTTCAGGGGACAGAGGGACAGGACAACAGGGAAGCTGGGAGGACTGCTCTGCGACAGGGGGAGGACAGGCCCAGGGAACCCACTCTCCACGAGACACTTGCAGGGATCCCGGGAGCATACCACCATTCCCAGGAGACCTTGGGCCAGATACTGGCCAAGTTGCAGGAGACCCAGCGGCTGTAGGAGGAACAGTACCTGGGGATCAAGGAGGACCTCAAACACATCCACACCATCCTGGTCAGCATTGCAGGGGTGCTGGCTGACATGGCCAACACCATGAGGGATGCAGTGGCACACCAACGGGCCCCTGACACTAGCCAAACCGAAGAACAGTCCTCCACCTCCGCCGGCACTAGTGGACGGTAGGCCCCGCCACAGGACCAATTGGCCACCAGAACCCCACCCCCTGCAGAAGGAGAACCACCCCGCAGTCAACCCGATCCAGGCAGAAGCCAGAGAACATTGCCAAGACCCCCACCAGGAAATAGGACTCTCCTGAATGTCACCCTTGTGTCCCACTATGTCTCCCTGTCGACCTTGAACTGCCATTGCTTCCCTTCCTATACCCCCTTGGACAATGCACCTGTGATACAAAGAGACTGGACTCTATCTGGAAATACCTCCACCATCACCCCAGCCCATTGTCCATCCCCCTCTACCTCTTAGCACTTAAATAAACACTCATGGAACAAATACAACTATGGAGTCTGTCAATTGATTGAAATATGTATTAGTTCAACAAGCTGTAAACATTTCAAATCATATGTACATTTATATATGCATTGGTATGACCTGTAGTGGGCAGCACTAAACACACCAGGAGCCAGAGTGGGCCACAGAGATCTGAAAATAGAGATGCCATAGGGTACAGTAAGTGGCCGTAGACATAGGGAAATCGTGCTGCCATGTCCAAGGACTAACACAAAACTGCAATGGAAAGTGAAGTTACAGTGTCCTACCTGTATGTCACTGGAAGTACTGTTGTAGGAGTGGGCTTCTGTTATCCACATCTTCTTCCTCTACCTCCTCTTCCTCACTGTCCACATCTGCCACAAGACCATCTCCATGCTCATCTTCCTGCAGAAAAGGAACCTGGCGTCGCAAGGCCAGGTTGTGCAACATGCAACAATGATCTGGCACACCTTCTTGGGTGAGTAGTACAGGGATCCACCTGTCAGATGGAGGTACCAGAACCTGGCCTTCAGGAGGCCAAAGGTTCTTTCAATTATTCTCCTTGTTCGCCCATGTGCCTCATTGTAACGTTCCTCTGCCCTTGTCCTGGCATTCCTCACTGGGGTCAGAGCCATGAGAGGTTGGGTTAACCAGAGTCACCTGCAAATATTTGAGGGATACCTGTTAGACATACACTCACCCTTAGGGACAACCCCACACCCATATACCTACATCAACTGGGTGGGGACCATGGGCTCACCCATTAGCCATACCCTGTGCCTCTGGAGTTCATACATCACATTTGGAATGCTGCTATTCCTCAAGATAAAGGCATAATGCACAGAACCAGGATACCTGGCATTCTCATGGGAGATGTACTGGTCCGCCAAACACATAGGGGGTCATTCTGACCCTGGCGGCCGGTGACCGCCAGGGTCACCGACCACGGGAGCACCGCCAACAGGCTGGCGGTGCTCCCAAGGGCATTCTGACCGCGGCGGTTCAACCGCGGCCAGAAAGGGTAAACCGGCGGCCTCCCGCCGGTTTACCACTGCCCTACAGAATCCTCCATGGCGGCGGAGCGCGCTCCGCCGCCATGGGGATTCTGACACCCCCTACCGCCATCCTGTTCCTGGCGGGTCTCCCTCCAGGAACAGGATGGCGGTAGGGGATGCTGCGGGGCCCCTGGGGGCCCCTGCAGTGCCCATGCCAATGGCATGGGCACTGCAGGGGCCCCCGTAAGAGGGCCCCACAAAGTATTTCAGTGTCTGCAAAGCAGACACTGAAATATGCGACGGGTGCAACTGCACCCGTCGCACCTTCCCACTACGCCGGCTCCATTCGGAGCCGGCGTCCTCGTGGGAAGGTAGATTTGCCCTGGGCTGGCGGGCGGCCTTTTGGCGGCCGCCCGCCAGCCCAGGGCAAATCTCAAAATACCCTCAGCGGTCTTGTGACCGCGGAGCGATATTTTGACGGGGGAACATTGGCGGGCGGCCTCCGCCGCCCGCCAATGTTAGAATCACCCCCATAATCTGCACATTCAGAGAGTGAAAGCTTTTTCTATTCCTGAACACTTGTTCATTCCTCCGGGGGCGGACAAATGCTACATCTGTACCATCAATGGCACCAATGATGTTGGGGATACATCCCAGGGCATAGAAGTCAGCTTTCACTGTAGCCAAATCCTCCACCTGGGGGAATGCGATGTAGCTGCGCATGTGTTTCAGCAGGGCAGACAACACTCTGGTCAACATGTTTGAGAACATAGGCTGTGACATTCCCGATGCCATGGCCACTGTCGCTTGGAATTAACCACTTGCCAGGAAATGGAGCACTGACAGGACCTGCACAAGAAGGGGGATACCTGTGGGCTGGCGGATAGCTGAAATCAGGTCTGGCTCTAATTGAGCACACAGTTCTTGGATTGTGGCCCTATCAAGTCTGTAGGTTAGGATAATGTGTCTGTCCTCCATTGTCGCAAGGTCACCAGGGGTCTGTGGACGGGAGGATGTCTCCATCTCATATTCATTCTCAGTGGCTGAAGTCTAGGGGGATAAACGGTGAGCAGAGGGTCATATTCACACATCTATTGAAATAATGATACATCTCTTCCTTTACAGAAACAGTATGTGAATTCGAAAGTCAGTTGATGTGCCAATATCTGCTGTGACGCATTTAGGTGCCATGCCCTGTGCCCCCCTGAAATGGCAGCGGCCTGACCTCTGTGGAGAGACCAGTGGAAATTAGGTAATTCCTCTGGCATTGTTCACCATAGCGGTCGGCAGTGAATGACCGCCGTGGAACTTCGCATTGGTTAACATCGGGCCCTATGGGTTCCAGAAGCCAATGGCGATGTACGCCGGTGGTGACGGTACACACTGCCATGGACATGACTGCTATTTTCTATCTGTTCACTCACTTGCTACCTAACCTTCAACAGGAGAGGACCTACACTGCAAGTGCTGCTGTGACCTGTGTCTGGAAGAGACAATGGCTCAAGTGTCTGGGGAAAGGTGCCCCTGCCTTCACTTCGGAGGAGTTAGAGAGACTGGTGGATGGGGTCCTACCCCAGTACACTTTAATCTATGGTCCTCCAGACAAACAAGTGAGTACATTGTGAGCATTATGTGTGGACCATGAATGTATGGAGTACTTTGTGTGTCAGCCTCATGTAGTGGGGGGGGCTGAGAGGTCCTGGGCAGAGTGCTGCATGTATGGTGGTCAATGTATGCGCATAAGGGGATGGGAGGGATATGGTGGGCCATGAGTATGACAGCCCTGACGGTATGACTAATCCTTTTTCTACTGTCTTTTTCCTGCAGGTCACTGCCCATCAGAAATAGGGTATTTGGCATGCCATCGCCAAGGAGGTGCAGACCCTGGGGGTCTTTGACAGGCGGAGCACCCACTGCCGCAAATGGTGGGAGGGCCATCGCCGCTGGGCAAGGAAGACTGCGGAGGCCCAGCTGGGGCTAGCCTCCCAACGAGGACAGGGTGCCCATCGTACCCTGAGCCCCGTGATGCTCCGCATCCTGGCGGCGGCCTATCCGGAGTTGGATGGGTGCTTGATGACATCACAGCAGCCACAAGGGGGTGAAGACAGATTCAGAATCATGACTTTCCGCGCACTAAGGTTTTACCTGGGTGGGGGATGTGGGCTGTGGGTGCCCCTAGGCCAGGTGCGAACATGTCAGGGTAGGTCCCTTGTTGGGCAGGCTCTGAAGCACTCCAACCCCAAAAGTGTTAGTGGCCATCTACTACTGGGCAGGGTCCTGTGGGTTTCAGGTGTGCAGCTAATGGTGTTAGGCATTGTACCCCATTGGCTGGTGACTAGCTGTGTAACTGGTAGTGCATGGCTTAGTGCATAGGGCTGCTCCCTGTGTGTTGTATACGCCAACGGTAGTGGTGTTGCTGGCATTGACCAAGTGTATCCTCTGTCTCCCCCCCTTTTGTTTTGTCACCCTGTCCTTGTGTGCATTAGCATCATCTGGCGGAGGAGCAGAGGCAGCAGTGACGGAGGGAGCTGCATCCCACATGGGCCCAGGAGGCCGAATCCACCAACGGTGAGGGCACCAGTGGGACGGAGGGTGAGGGGAGCACCGCAACGGAGACAGGAGGGGACACTACAGACAGCAACTCCTCCTCCGATGGAAGCTCCCTGGCGGTGGCGGACACCTCGGTGCCCACCCCAACAACAGGTACAGCCACCACCCCTGTACCAGCACCGCCCTCCCAGCAGCCCCTCAGCGTGTTTCCCATACCCGCTCACCCAGGAGGGTGGGCATCTCATTAGCCCCAGGCACCTCAGGCCCTGCCCCACTCAGCCCTGCTGCCCTCAGTGAGGAGGCTATTGACCTCCTGAGATCTCTCGCTGTTGGGAAGTCAACCACACTGATGCCATCTAGGGTGTTGAGAGGCATTTGCAACAAACAAATGCATACCTGGAGGGCATTCACTCTGGCTTGGCGGCCCAACAGAGAGCATTTCAGGCTCTGGCCTCCACACTGATGGCAGCCATTGTCCCTGTCTCCAGCCTCCCCCCTCCAACTTCCTCTACCCAGTCCCAATCCCCTCAACCCCAGCCTATCCCAAGCACACCTGCAGACCAGCATTCACCCAAATCAACACACAGAAGTGGCTCAGGCAGACACAAGCACCACACTTCATCTCACAGGCACTCACAAAAGCACCATCCTCATTCAGACACTATTGTGTCCCCCTCCTCTTCTTTGTCCACCTCCCTTCCAGTAGCGTCTCCACTCACACATGCATGCACTACATCCTCATCCACTACCTCCATCACAAGCACGCCTATCACTACACACCCCTCACTGGCAGTCACCACACCCACATCCATGCACACGTCCCCAGTGTCCTCTCCCACTGTGTCTGTGACCGCTCCTCCCAAAGTACACAAATGCAAGCACACACACACCCAACACCCATCCACCTCACAACAGCATTCAGCTCATGCACCTGCACCCAAACACAGCAGACTGACACCTCCTACAACCACTCCCTCTTCCTCCACTCCCAAACCTTCACCCTCTTCCCACCCCAATGTCCCTAAGAAGCTTTTCCCAGCCACCACTGACCTGTTCCCTACCCCTTCCCCCCGTCCTTCACCTCGGGCCAGGGTGGCCAGAACCCAGCCCAGCACCTCAGCCACCAAGTCCACGTCCGCTGTGGTTTCTGCAGCTGTCAGAGGCTCTAAGGGGACACCTGTCAGGCCAGCCAGTGTGCCACCAACCCCTGCCAAGGCCAAGCTGATTCCGCCACCTGGCAAGGTCAAGAAAGGGACAGCATCCAGCAAGAAGAAGGAGCCACAACCACCCAGCAAGGCCACGTCAAAGCTCCAGCTGGCAGACCCAAGATGACACCACCATCTGCCAAAGGCAGGAAGGGGCACAGAACACAAGCCAAGGCCCTTCGGCCGTCCGAGCCTGCAGGTGAAGGTCTGGTGGCTACAAGCACAACTGCCGGCACTGCCACCTGCTCCGCCGCAAGCGCCACCACCTGCACCGCTGAAAGTAGCACCACTGCCAGCAGCAGCAGCCCCAGTGGGCAGCCGTCTGAGGTTGCAGGGGAAGGGCTGGAGCCTCCCCCCACCACTGGCAGCACCCCCACCATCACTGGCACTACCACCACTGTGCAGCCGTAGCCGCCGGCAGATGGACTGTAGTCCTGCCTCCATGGAGTATCATGCATCCTGGCCACTGCAAATCTTGTGGCTCTGACACCCAGGTGAGGGACTCTGACCTGGCACCCCCCAAGTGCTGCATCACTGGGCACAAGGCCCCCTCCAGAACCAGTGGAAGAAGGCATCCACTCACCCTATCCTTGGCCGGATGAAGCACACTGGGCACAAGGCCCCATCCAGAACCAGTGGAAGAAGGCATCCACTCACCCTATCCTTGGCTGGATGAAGCACACTGGTCACAATGCCCCCTCCAGAACCAGTGGAAGAAGGCATCCACTCACCCTATCCTTGGCAGGATGAAGCACACTGGGCACAAGGCCGCCCTGTGTAGGAGCCACCCACTTGAGAGACTGTGGCCTTGCACTCCACAGGACCAAGCAGCGGGCAAGCCACCCACTTGAGAGACTGTGGCTTTGCACTCCCCAGGTCCAAGCACTGGGCAAACCACCCACTTGAGAGATTGTGGCCTTGCACTCCCCAGGACCAAGCAGTGGGCAAGCCACCCACTTGAGAGACTGTGGCCTTGCACTCCCCAGGACCAAGCAGTGGGCAAACCACCCACTTGAGAGACTGTCGTTTTGCACTCCCCAGCACATCGCAGAGGGCATGTAGCCCCCTCCAGGAGCAGTGGCGTTGTCCATCGCCCAGCTGAGGTGCCCCCCCTTTCCGATCCCCCTGAGGTGCCTGTGTGTTTTCGACCTGATGCCCCTGCAGTGTTCTTTTGAGGCAGGAGTCAAGTGTGGGCTTGGCCTATGTGTTATGACCCAGTTGGCCACGGACTATTTTGGTGTGGACATTGTCCCTCATTTTGTATATATTGTATATATCGTACATACTGTTCATTTATTTATGTACGTATTTCTAAGTATTTCTAATACTACACTCATTTGACTCCATTCCTTTTGTCCTTGCATTATACCAGAGGGTTACGGGGTGTATATGTAATGTTGTTGCATGTGTTTGTGTGTATGGTGTTGGGGGTGGGGGTGGGGGTGTTGCGTTTTGCGTGTGTGTGTCACTCTCTTTTTCCTTCCCCCCTCCCTTGTGTGCTAGGTGCAGTACTCACTGCGGTTGTCATCGCCGGCGTTGGTGCTCCTGGTATATGAGCAGATACACCAGCATGGGGAGGACCTGCAGCTCGGGCTCCATGGCGTTGTGGTTCTTCCTTGAGTGCTAAGAGGTGAGTGGTTTCCCTTCTGTATACTGTTTCCGCCATGCTTTTGATGGCATTGGTACCGCCCCGGAAAAGCTGGCAGATGGGCGGGTTGTAATAGAGTGGGCGGTACAATGTCTTCCGCCTGGCTGTTGGTGGTTACCGCCGCAGTGTTTGTTGCTACCGCCATGGCGGTCGGAGTGTTAGTGGCTGTATGTGTTGGCGGTTTCCGCCGTGGTCATGATTCTATTTTTGTTACCGCCGGCCTGTTGGCGGTATTACTGCCACTTTAACACCAACCGCCAGGGTTGGAATGAGGGCCTATATGTTTCTACCATTTTCACCAGAGCTAGAAGCAATTATATTTTGGTGGTAAGTGGCAAACTCTGTGGGATACACATTGGAAGCTTACACTTGCCTTAATAGCATGCCATTGCTCTGTTACCAAAGAAATACTTTTGCCAACATAGGGAAAAACTACAGTTTCACTTATTGGTGCAGCTGGCAAAATATTTGGTTGAGTATTGCTGAATCAACTCCTGGGTTGTATTTAGTCTGCATCCATATTTATTGAAGTGCACGCCGGAGTTAGGAAAGGAATTGGACCTGACCAGGCAATGCCCTTACACATGATTTTTTATAATAAAGTACATGCACATAAAAATCTCCACTGTAGATGCCATTCCTAGATTTGAAGTCGTTTTTCGACCTGATGAGCATACCGAATTCCAATCTGTGGCTTGCTGGTACATGGATGGGTTTCTCTAAATCATCATTAATGGTTGTAAAGGAACTTCATACAATAACAACTGCCTGAGTACACATGGGTCATCAGGAGAGTGCAGTGACAGCTTCCTAATACCATATGGGGTCTGCCAGGGATGTGTACTAAACCATCTACTATTTAATCTAGGCCATATTATTTGTCATCATTTCATGCAACTCAGCGCAAGAAGACACCTTGCTGCGCTGCATCGCTTGAAAGGGAGAGGGCAGGAAAATGTCATATCTATCAAGATATGGCACATTCCTGCTCTCTGCCTGCACTGGGCACAAACTGCTCTCTAGCACCATGTTGCAAGGGCGTCTGCATTACAGGCAGGATTCTCTTGTGCAGGAAGGAATACCTTCCTGCCTAAAAACAATCATCTGAGGCTTATTCCTCTTTCCATTTGTGTTGCAGAATGGTTCCATAGGTTGTGTGATATATTGGCCACTAAGCAAAAAACAAATAGGACAGTTTATTCTGAAAAGAAATTCATTAACAAATGGCAACCCCTTATAAGTTTTAGGTCCCAACAAGAACATCAATGCTTCACACTACAGAGGCTCAGAGCCTTACAACTTTTTGACGGATCTTGATAGATGGAACCCAGATTTTTCCCCACTTGTGCCATTCTCCCAGCAGGACTGGCTTACCCTCTTCCACCCCTTCATTCTATCATCAATTGAGATGATGCATGTTTGTCATACCCACTTAAGCTTGATGAACATCTGTCACTGCTCACCTACCTTTCTAGATAACTTAGTGTATGAATCCCGCACTCCTCCTCTTGATAAGCGTTTGCAGTGGAGAAGTTTCTTTGGTCCGCCTTAATGCCTTCTACTTCCTACTCTCCTTTCCTCATGACTAACTACCAGCCCTCCCTTTTTTCTCTTTTTTCACCTTTTCTTTTACTGTTTTTATTTGATGGTTTATAGACTAATGGGAGTGGAGGATGCAGGGAGGGCTTCATATTTATTCTATTCTTAATATGCAAATGCTCTTTTCAATTATGATTAAAGAAGATTTGCAAATGCTGATTGTCATAGCATTGTGTTTTGTTGCTTCTTTAGTGATTAGGGGTGGGTAGGATGTTTCATCCCACCTGTGGAATTTGGCAGCTCTTCATTACTCTTGAAACGCAAAATTACGGCCATATTCTGCCAATCACTCCATGGCAGTATGATTTTTCCAGCAAGGCTCCAGAAATGGGATGTGGCAAGCCCAATTGAGATTTAGTGTCTCCTAGTGTGATTTTCTAATATGGGCGGATGTGGGCGTTCGTGATCAATGGCCTGCTTCTTGAGTAGATTTGCTGTAACTTATGTAGATTTAGGGCCATATTTATACTCCGTTTGCGCCGAAATTGCGTCGTTTTTTTTGACGCAATTTCGACGCAAAACTAACGCCAACTAACGCCATATTTATACTATGGCGTTAGAGGCGAATAGCGCCAAAGTTCCCGGAATGTGCGTCATTTTTTAGCGTGAACCCCTTCCTTGCGTTAATGATATGCAAGGGAGGCGTTCCCGTCTAAAAAATGACTCCCAGGACTTTACGTGGTATTTATACTCCCGGGCAAAAGAGACGCCCGGGAGTTGGCGTGGCTAAAAACGGCGCATTTGCGCCACTTTTTAACGCCTGCTCAGGGCAGGCGTTAAGGGGCCTGTGGGCTCAAAATGAGCCCACAGGTGCCCTCCCATGCCCCCAGGGACCCCCCCTGCCACCCTTGCCCACCCCAGGAGGACCCCCAAGGATGGAGGGACCCACCCCAGGGACATTCAGGTAAGTTCAGGTAAGTTTTATTTTTTATTTTTTATATTTTATTTTGGTGGCATAGGGGGGCCTGATTTGTGCCCCCCTACATGCCACTATGCCCAATGACCATGCCCAGGGGACAGAAGTCCCCTGGGCATGGCCATTGGGCAAGGGGGCATGACTCCTATCTTTCCAATGATAGGAGTCATGTTGATGGGGGATGGGCGTCGTTAAAAAATGGCGCAAGTCGGGTTAAGACGATTTTTTCGACGTAACCTGACTTGCCCCATTTTAAGACGCCCATGCGCCATTTTCCCCCTACGCCGGCGCTGTCTGGTCTACGTGGTTTCTTCCCACGCAAACCAGGCAGCGCCGGTCTGATTGCGCCGTCTAACGCCATTCCATAAATACGGCGCCCGCATGGCGCTTCAGAATGGCGTTAGACGGCGCAAAACTTTTTGACGCTAAACTGCGTTAGCGCAGTTTAGCGTCAAAAAGTATAAATATGGGCCTTAATATTTGAGCAGCACCAAAATTAGCTTGAATGGGAGTGTGCTCTTGCGCATCACATGGTGCTATTTGTCTTGATTTTTTTTAATGCTGCTTGTGTTAGCGCACAGACCTCAATAAGTAAACTTACAAGGGAGACGCAGATAGGCAGATGGACCTTTTGACTGTGCTTCGAGTAGTTCTACCATGCAACCCTGTACCAATACAATTCAATAGCAGTAACAATCAGTGACATCAAAATTCAATAGGAGTCAGTAATTTCCACACACCATGACCTCACGGCCATGATTAACCACACCTTTCTGTAAAAGTTAGAATGTTTATTTCCCTATATGAACAATGCTAATGTCACCTAACTCAGTCTCAAAATCAAATGATAAACATATAGAAACAACACTGGCTGCCCAAAGCGGCAAAAAGATTGCAATTTAATCAAAGCTTGAGCCACTATACATTCTAAGGTTACAGTACAAATGAATAGCAAGAATAACTGTGCAAACGTAATAACATACATTTAGAATTCAGCAAAGAAAGTACATCAACTGTTATTACATGTAGCAAACCTCATCAGTGAGAACCCTAACTAACTCCAGAATAGAATAGCATGTTTGGACTTCATGCAAAACAATTTAGTCAACACAAATTTGGAAAACATCTAACTATGGCTCTATCAAAACAGCAGTTGGTACCTAGAAACAAAAGCAAATAGACATAAAATCATTAACATCGTCTTAGACCTGGCCTCAGTATAGTTCAGGAAGCTGTGAGAGTCTTTGTCAATAGGACATCAGTTTGGTCACAAGGCATCAGGATTAAGCATTAAAGTTCCGAAAAAGCAAAGTATCTTCATGCAATTCAGAAAAGAATAGCTAAACTCTCAAGAAGAATGGGGAAAATGGTGCATCGCCTCTCAATGCAGTCCGGCTAAGTTAGGTCTCCTAAAACTACTTCCCACGTCCTTATTGGTCAAAGAATCGCATGTTTGCATCTAGTCCAATGAAAACAAAACCCTAAATCTACACTTTTACTAGCATATAGTTCACATGTCGATGATTGGCTCCTCTTCTCCGTTCCTATCATTTGGCTTGTCAGGTATCAATAGTGTTGCAGCTTATACTCCAGTCAGTGCATCCATTGTCTTCTCCTGGGAAGGTCACTGTTACACATACGTCATTATACAATGTTTCTCTAGTTAGTACAACATCTTCTAGCAAGCAGTTCTCATGAGAAAGGATTTCCGCTACGAGCACTTGGTCAGCACAGTGGAAAATCACAATTTAATTCTCTAAACAGCCATTTTATATGTTGATTAAGAAATGCTGCTTGACATGAGGTTGTGCAACTAGGCCCAAGACCTTGCTAACTTAAGGCCTACAGTTAATGCTTAACCATTAATATGACATATTACTACATTAGTCAAACTTAAGCTCAACATTTCATATTAATAAGCTATTAATAAGTACACTTCATGAACATTGGTGGCCACTCAGGTTTGGGCGCACCTTCAAATGCGTGCAGTTTTTTTCTCTACGTTAATTTATTTTTTATGCAAATTCAACACTTAGAATAAATGAATATTCATTAGTAAAATTCAGCATTAACAATCCCTCCTCTGATGACTAAATGTGGCATCACACTAAATCTTCCAACACAAATTTTCCTTTGCTTTCAGCGTAAAAATCTGTCATTTCAATCCATCTTAATCTTCTTTCCTTCTATGAATTTTCCCTCAACAAATGTTCCCTTTTCATTTCTTCGCTCCTCTGATCATTTTTCATTTTCTTCAATTTCATCATCCTACACAATTTACGTATTCCCCATGCTCCAATTATGCAAATCACAATAATCAATATCCCATGTATCATTTTCAATAGTATCCCATTCCCAATGTTGTTGAGCCAATTTCCCACTGAAACAAATCCTTTGCTAACTTTCTCCCAAACATCTGGTTCCTTCAATTCTTTCAAATCAGTACTTTCATTAGTCAGATTAGTAAGTAAGCTTCTAATTTCCTTACTATTGTCTGGAATGTACGAACAGCAATGCTTCGTATTAAGCATTTTACAAACTCCACCATCTTTTGCTAAAAGAATAACTAACGCAAGGCATTTCTGAAGAGTCACAACTCTTTCCGCAGCCAATTCTGTGTCTATTAGAATCATGGCTCCTGGAAAATTCATCAGCATCTCTTCCGCAATATTAGACAACTTTCGAATCTTTATCGAATTCAGAACAACTCCTACTGAAGGAATCATTGCTCCAAATATATCTCCCACTCTACCAGAAGGAGACTCTCTCCTTTCTCTATTGCGATGTAATTCAGTCACTTTCAGAAATCTTTTCAAGTCATCAAGTTGGAATATCTTTGGGAAAACTATCCCCAAATAGAATGTGCTATACCATCCTCTTGGAAGACGGTAATAAGCATTAGGTCCACAAATGCAATATATACCAGGAATTGCTAGATCCTGTCCATTCAACTTAAATGTCCATTTATTCTAAAACAAAAACACATGTCTACATTCACTCGTTCCCACAAAACAATTGCCAGTGCCGGATTTAGGTCTAGGTACACTAAGCTTTCCTACGTGTTGCGCATCTAAAGCTAATTTCCCTTGTGTTTTTATTTCACTAAAAGCATAATCACTTCTTAAAGTCCTTTTCTCTGAACCCTTTTCTAACTTCTCCTTTAATGCCTTTCTCCTGTCATCTGTGTGATCTAAAAAGCTCTTTTCTAACGGTGTGAACAAGCATGTCAGGTTATTTCTGTGGGCATAAGCTGTGACAAAAGTTAATGTAGGCTGAAAGAAACCTCTCACGAATACTATGTCATTGTCCTTAGCTACTCTACTCAGGTATCTAATTATGGGGACAAACGAGAACACTACACCATGGTTTGAATAGAAATATTGGATGTACTCCTGGTTATAGAATCTTGCTAGTCACAGACTACAACGTATCCCATAAGTAAGGGGCAAACTATGATAAGTAATTCCTTCTTTGACTGATGAAGGAATCTGCGCATACACATAACAATTTCTCGCATTCATCGTCTCAACATACTCACTCAATAAGCGATAAAAGACATTAGAAAAAAGTTCTCCATGTGCATTTTCTACGTGCAAATACTTCTCATCTAACCTAAACTTCTCTATTGCTGTTAGTGCAGTGGTTGTCTCTAAAGCTGAAGTATGGTTGGCTTTCCTCTTGTCAAGAACAGTCATACCCACAATCAATATCACGCGCAATATCAAACACACAATTTCCAAACCAATACTCATGTATTTACAGCACCTGTTCTTTTTACCCTACTGGCTAACGTTCCTCATGATCTGTAAATAATCAGAAAGTAGAAGAGAAAAATTCAGTAACTATGCAGCAAAAATCAAAAACAAAAATCTTCAATCTTCTTTCAGCAGTTATTTACTGCTTTTAATCTCACTTCCAGGATCCTTTCTCAAAAATTGGTTTAGCAGCTTGTCAAATAAGGTGATCTTGTCAAATCAGGTTTCAAAAAGTATTTTCCAGTTATTTTCAACAATTTTTTTTTCTCCATTGTACTTTTCTCAAATTTGACTCTGCAGTTCAGTTCCTTACTTTCCTTCAGGTGCCAAAATATTGCCCTGGAATGTCTCAATCAAAACAAAAAGCCAAAAATTCTCTCTGCCATTCACTTGTTGCGTACAGCCATTCAGGACCTGCGTACCTTTGACTTGCTATTCTCTTTCTTTTCAACTTTCGATCTCTATTCGATTCTCCTTCACTCAGGTCTTCTCTCCTTGTTGTGTCTACTTCTTCCTTGATTATTGTCACAGCCACTGCTTCCTTTCTCTTTTCTTGTGACTCCGGCCACTTATCTCCTTTCAGTGTACCCTTGGTGAATGCTCTTTTCAGTGTTGAACTTGAAACTTCTTCTTGCTCTGCAGGATTTTCTCTTGACGGACCTGCAACTGGTTCAGGAGGAGTTAGACCACATTGGCTTTGATCCGCCTCAACTCCTTCCCCTTCGGGGTCTGGTGTTTGGTCTATTTTATCTCTCAGCTTCATCTACTTCTGGGAGAGCCCTCCTCTGACTAGACTCTCCTGTTGCCTGAATTGAGATTGGCTCACTGTCACACTCCTGGAGGCCTTATCCTTCCTCTCTCACAGAAGTGACTGAACCGTTCTCAATTTGCTCAGATCCGGTCTCAGTTCCTCTTTCTTCTCCTTCCGGCTCCAAGCTTGTCTGGTTGTTGTTGGTACCCTCAGCAACTCCTCTTCAATGTCCAGAGGACATGCCACTTTTTTTGTGTGGCTGGCGTGTATCCAGTTCGGAACTCCAGCGCACTTCACAGCTGTGGTGATGATCAGAACTACCTGGAAAGGGCCTTTCCATCAAGGCTCCAAACACGTCTTCCTTACATGTTTCCAGACCACCACCCAGTCACCAGCAGGGTGTGTCTTTGATCTTGGATCGGTGGCAGGGTGTTGGCGTCCACCTGCTGAGAGAAAGAGCGAACCACATCAGCCATACCTTTGCAGTAGTCAAACACCATATAATCTGTTAAGAGCATTTGCATGAACAGCTGGAAACCTCATTGCTCTGCCATGAGGATCTTGTGTGGTGACAATCCTTTCTTACTTTCGGGTGTGTTTCTAATTGTCATCAAAACTAAAGGCAGTTCATCAGGCCAGGTCAGATTCATGGATGCATACATTTTCGCCATTCTTGTTTTCGAGGTGCCATTCATCTGTTCCACTAGTCCTGATGCTTCAGGGCGGTAACTACAATGCAATTTCTGCTCAATGTTTAGGGCTGCACATAGTAATTTGACTACTTCATTGTTGAAGTGACTTCCACTATCTGATTCTAAAGAGATCGGAAACCCAAAAGGTGGTATCAGTTCCCTAAGCAGTAGTTTAGCTACTGTGAGGCTGTCATTTCTTCGTGTAGGGTATGCTTCAATCCAATGACTAAAGATGCAGACAATCACCAACACAGGCATCTCAATAAAATCCATTTGCATTCTGCTGAATGGACCTCCTGCTCTTCCAATGTGGCTCAAAATAACCAGGGTCCCTTTTCCTGTGTTCATTTGTTGAAAAAAGATGCAACAATGGCAAACTGCTGCAACAACTTGTCTAAACCTTGGACTGAACCAATTGTGTTTAAAAAGGCGAATCATTGCATCCCTCTCAGCATGTGCTTGACCATGATAAAACCAAGCCATTTGAGTTAACAAACTGTTCGGTAAAACCAATTGACCCTCTTCTGAAACCCACAATTCATCCTGTTGCTGTACACATTTCATTTTGCTCCATGATTGTTTTTCCTCCCTGTCAACATTATTCTGCAATGTTCTCAATTCTTCCAATGTATCTATTACATGCAATGCAAAACTTGGACATGTTTCTTCTTCTTCAGGTAACAATTCCCACTTATCTTTGAACGATATACAGTTCAAGGCGCAGAACCTTGCGACTTGATCTGCATGTTCATTTCCCATTGACATAAAATCTTACGTTTTCAGATGTGTGCTGCATTTCACCATGGCAATCTTTTCAGGGATTTGGATAGCTTGCAACAATTATATAATTCTCTCACCATTTCTCACTGGTGAATCCGAAGAGGTCATGAAACCTCTCTACAACCACAACTTGCCAAAGTCATGGGCTGTTCCAAATTCATATTGGCTATCTGTATAAATGGTAACTTTAAGCTGATCAGAAACATGGCCTGCTCTAGCAAGGGCTACCAGTTCCGTGACTTGTGCAGAGTATACCCGTCGAAGCCAAGACGCTTCCAGTATACCAGAAATTGTGCATATACCATATCCTGCTCTCAGTACTCCTGTATTTTCATTTTCTTCCAATTGGGTGTCTCTAATGTCAGGTCTCGGTTTTGTGCATAAATCAGTTACTTCAAGACAATCATGCTCAATGTTTTCCACTTTTTCAATTTCAACATTTTCACTTGGAAGTAAGGTTGCCAGGTTAAGCACTGGACATCTTTTCAATGACACATTAGGTGACCCTAAAATACTCATCTCATATCAAGTGAATCTGGCACTGTCAGGTACTGGGTTTTCGTTTTTGTAAGTAGGATCTCAATATGAGTGTAGGACCATAATTACCAAAGGGTGTCCCATCACAATGCCTTCACACTGTCTCCAACCACTGCAACTGGCTGGTAAGGCTGCTGCAACTGGGTCCAAAGTAGCTGAAAAATATGCTACTGGGTGGTTTACACTTCCATGGACCTGGGTCAAGACAGACAACGAACATGCATCACGCTCATGACAAAACAATGTGAAATACTTAGTGTAGTCAGGCATATCCAAAGCTGGAGCTTTGTACAGATTCTCTCTCAACTCAGAAAATGATTTCATGCAAGCCTGGTCTAACACTAGGGGATCTGTGACTTCTTTATGAGTCAGCTTCTGCAATGGTTTGGAAATAACTGAAAAATTGGGAATCCACTGGCGGCAGTAGCCTACCATCCCTAAAAATATCCTGACATCTCTCTGGGTGGCTGGGGGACTCATCTGCAATATGGCTGTGACCCTTTCTCTAGCTATTTTCCTTGATCCCTTCACAATCTGGTGACCCAAATATTTCACTTCTTTCTGACAGTATTGCAGTTTAAGTGGAGACACTTTATGACCATTCTTTGCCAAATGGTTCAGCAAGGCAATCGTGTAATACTTGCACTCTTCCTTTGTTTTGGACGCAATCAGCACATCATCAATGTACTGCACCAATTTCGATTGGAAAGGCAATTTCACGACTCTTTTTCAAGATCTGATTGAATATGGAAGGCGACTCTGAAAACCCTTGAGGAATTCGACACTAACAAAAAACTCGGTCCAAAAATTTGAAACAAAAGAAACATTGACTTTCCTCATGAAGAGGCACAGAAAAGAAGGCCTGTGACAAGTCAATGACGGTGAATAATTCAGCATCACATGGAATCTGAAACATAATCACAGCTGGAATTTGCGCCACGGGGCAACATTTGATCACAATGTCATTTATTTTTGTCAAGTCCTGGACAATTCAAACTTTCCCACAGGGCTTTTTCAATCCCATTGTCAGTGAATTACATGGACTGCTCAACACTCTTTCAAGACCCTTTGGTTTATAAATTCTGCACTTATTTGAGCAACCTTTATAAGGATGTCCTGTGGCATATGATACTGGGGAATCTGATAAAAATTGCATTCAGCTTTACAGGAACTTTAACTGGCTCAACTCCTTTTATCAGGCCAATCTCTTTCCCTGTGAAATCCCACACTTTCTCTTTAACCGTTCCCTGTAAATCAAGAGGAAGCTCTTTCACTGTGAATACCAGGAAGAAATTAATCAGGGGATACGCCTCAATTATTGACTCACACTCTGTCTCTGGAACTGGGTCATCCTTATCATCACTATTCTTCTGTATTTCTAGTCCATTATTTGAACAAGTAATCGAGCACCTGGTTTTGCACAGCAAGTCCCTTCCCAGTAGGGATACCGGACTTCAATCACAGACTACGAATTTGTGCAATCCTTGAAAGTTGCCAATTTTAACCTGGACTGGTTCTGTAGTTGGGTTGGTCAAATATTGATTCGCTACTCCTACAATCTGGACTGTCTTTTCTGAAAGGGACAAATTCTGAACTTCTCCAGTTCTCACTTTAGAGCGTGTACCTCCTGTGTCAACCAAGAATGAAACCTTATGACCCATTACCTTTCCATTCACATATGGGCCTTTCTGATCTACTTCTAAAGAGGCTGCAAGCACACATTCCTCTTCATCCAAACTCTCGCTCACCCAATCATTGTTTATTTCATTCTCACTCTGTAACGGGAGTTGGTGTATTGTGTTATTTCTCCTATTAGACCTCTGACCTGTGACCTACTGAGGAAGCATCACCTGCTGCTGTTCCACTGGGGCTTGGGGTATTTGAATTTGCTGTCTGGGTACCATTGGAACCTGCTGTTGCATTGGCTAAAACTGTGTCATTTGTACACATGGCATTCGCACCTGCTGCACGGGTTGAAATTTTGCATTTGATTTGCATCATTATGAACATTTTGATTATGAACTCTCATTCTCAGTCCTCTCATGTTTTAGAATGAATTGATTTCACCTGTTTGCTGAACAACACCTTCCTGCACCATCATCGGGCACTCCCACTTCCATTGTCCGACCACTCCGCAAGCGTGACAAGGCAACAATCTCTTCATTCAATGCACATCATTCTGTACCACTACTATACCCAAGTCGGGACTACGATTTTCATTTCCTCTGCGACCTCTGCCTGTCATCTGATTCTGAAATACCACGTTTCCCTGCGCATGCTGTTGTGGAACATTTCCCTGTATCCCTGTTTGTGTCGCTTCAATATGCATCACCATCGCCTAATTTCAGGTCTCAGTCCTTCCACAAAACTAAACAGTTCTCATGAGAAAGGATTTCAGCTTCGGGCACTTGGTCAGCACAGTGTAAAATCACAATTTAATTCTCTAAACAGACATTTTATAAGTTGATTAAGAAATGCAGCTTGACATGAGGCTGTGCAACTAGGCCCAAGACCTCGCTAAGTTAAGGCCTAGAATTAATAAAACTAATACATAATGCATAAAACTTAATATGACATATTACTATATTGCAAGGTAAGAACATATGCATCCTACAGTAGTGTAAGTAATACTTGTATGTTTAGAGAATGGCATATGATTCACTAGTTGTCCCCCACAATAACATCGGTCAGAGCACGCCTGCATGTATACTAGGCTTTGTCTAGTACTCAGGGTACACAATGCAGCAGTGATGCATGTGGATCATCCATGTATGTAATACAAGTCTAGTTCCAAAAACATTCCCCACTAGAACAGAAGGTGTAGCACATCTGCATCCACCCTCGGTGTAACTCAGGAATGAGGGATTTCCTCACGATGTTTGCAGAAGAAAAAATAGGATCCCTGTACACTTGCGCATCTACTAAGTGATATAAGGTAATATAGGATCTCATGGCCAGCTTAGTAGAGCAGAAAGGCAGCAGCGCTCCTATCATGATTACTGCGGTGTTTGTCCCATGGCCCCCACCAGGCCCGGACTAAATCACAGCAGGAACCCCTGGGACCTCACAAAATAAGAGTAGATGCGCCCTTCAGGTAAGGGCTTCCCCTGCGCTCATTCTTGGGATGGGGGTGGCACGAATGCTGTGTCCTGCGAGGAGACCTCACCTGGTCCCTCCCACATTCGGGATGAAACGAGAAGGAGCTGTCAGTGAACACACAGGGCAGCAGCTGCCAACAATCATGGGGACACATAGCTTCAGGCGCTGCATCGTCTAGGGACCTCTGCCTCAGAACCTGGCCCCAGCTGTGGATTCCTCCAAGTAGTGCCAAGGAATGCTCCCAGGGGCTAACCGTGAGTGTGCAGCCACGAGAGGCCCATCCTTCAGTATGTGACACTCTCACTGGCAAGTGGGTGGCGTTGGCAACACAGTTCTCTTTGTGGGCGGTGAGGCAAAGGAAGGCTCCCCGTGCTGCTTCAGGGCCTTGGGAAATGTTGGGCATGCGCTGTTCCTGTGACATTGCAAATGAGCACTCACCAGGCACTAACCAGGGCAATAAGGCGATCCTCACACGCTGAGTCACAAAATGAAGGAATCACCCAGAGTAGGTTCGGTCCAAGTATATAGCACTGCAAGCTGCACTGGTAAACCAGATACAGAGGAGTTCACAACGCTCTCCACGTGTTTATTGGGAATTCAAAGGGCAGGCCTCCAAGCCCTAGGACACTTGGAGGGGTGTCCACAAAAGTGAAGATACAAAGCGCCCCCAGGTGCTAGGTTATGAAAGGCAAGGAGTAGGAAATCAGCACTGTCTCTTTCTTGGGAGGCACTCAACGGGGCACAACAGAGACAGGCAGGCCAGCTCAGCTAGATGAGTGGCAGTTCCTCCTAGTAGGCCTGGTCCTGCCTGGGTCCTCCAAAGTCAGGGAGCAACTGGCAGCAGAGCAACATGAAGAAAAGCAGTCAAGGGACTCCTTTATGCCACCCAGCAGCAGTAGGTAGCAGAGCAACCACAGATCAGCAGTCCTTCCGGCATAGGTTCAGTCCTAGTTTCAATGGGTCCTAAAAATCATGCGAGAGCCCTTCTACTTGTACACCAGGTATCCATCTTCTAGAAGGTTCCAGCAAGATCTGACCAGTTCCAAGAATTTCCCTTCTTCCCTACTCTGGCTCCAGACATCAGTAGGAGGTAAACGAGCCCTTCGTGCGAGGGCAGGACACAGCTTATACAAGTGTAAAGTGTGCCCCACCTCTCTCTCTCCCTGCCCAGGAAGACCATCAATATGAAGATGAATGCAGATGTAATCCTGTCACACCTAACCATCCCTGACGGATGGCTGTCTGGAGAGTATGTACAGAGTGGAGCTGTGACAATGCCCCAGTTGTGGATTGGAGTTATAAAAGTGTCATTTTTAAAATATTAAAGTACAATCTGCCTACACCAGTAAGCAGGATCTCTCATTACCATTCCAAACATCCCAAAGGACATAGAGCACATAAAAATATATGTCCTACCTTTTACAGACACAGCACCCAGCCCATCGGGCTATCATAGGGCCTACCTTAGGAGAAACTTAGGTGTAGTAAAAAGGGAGTTTAGGCCTTGACAGGTAGTTTGACTTGCCAAGTCAGCATGACAGTAAACTGCCAATGCAGGCACTGCAATGGCAGGCCTGAGACATATTTGAAAGGCTACTTCTATGATTGGCGATTTCAGCCCTGCAGGGCCTATAGTAGCATTTGATTTACAGGCCCGGGTATATGGGACAACACTTTACAATGGACTCACGTGTAAATTAAAAAATACCAAATAAGTGTAATCCAATTATACCAAGTTTTAGGGGAGAGAGCACATGCACTTTAGCACTGATTAGCAGTGGTAGAGTGCCCAGAGTCCTAAAGCCAACAAAAAGAGGGTCAGAAAAATAGGCGAAGAAAGACAAAAAGTTTGGAAATAGGCCTGCTAAAAGTGTCATTTCCAGCAGTAGGCATATGTGTGTGAGTGAAAGTAAAGGTCGAATGATGTGTCATGTTCCTTCCGCTACTCCTGACATTGTGGTGAATTGAGGCTGATGCTCCAATAGAGGACATTAAAGGTGCTGCAGTTAAAAAGTTCAGACCGGGATCCTGGAATCAGGATAGTTGTGTGCTGTACATGGAACTCCACCCCAGCCTCTGTTTCATGGCACCACCTTGATGGTCTTGATTTGGCTTAATACCCCAGAGATCTGAAGTGTTTACTTTTAAAACATTAAAGCGGTTAAAGCAGGTGAGCTGCATGAATACTTCAGCTGGAAATAATGAAACTCTGGTTCCTACTGCTCCAAAGTGCCTATTGTGAGTCGGACTCCTGGAGTTTGTCGCCTCCTGGGTCTGGGTAAACTCATTAATAAAGGCTTAAATGTCATCCAAATAAATGTACACATGAATGATCTCATTATATATAATTATCTTACTATTTTAATTTGTTTCACATGATTCCAGACGTAAACATATATTTGTAACTCTGCCATGATTTGCTTTTTCATCCTAAACAATGTTACATCTTAAATGATTTCATTTTAGCAAAAAGAGCTTGAATTAGCTCACAAATATGCTGAAAAAAATGAAGAAATGGACATCAATCTCTGCTAAAGACCTTTTCAGTACCTCATTTTACAGTAGGTGTGGGGTCTCCTTAACAACATATATATGAACTGATTTATTGGTTTCTAGTTTTGTCACTAAGCACAATTTAAACTACTTTGAATATTTCCTACAACACATTTAATAAGAATATTATTTATCTAATAGAGACCATGGACAAGTTATGAGACACAACAACTTCAACCAAAGCTGTATCTGACCATCATTAACTATGAGCGACAAAGGTTTTTACTCACAAGACTACGCCTAAATACCTTACACTATCTGGTAGCATTTCCAGTTGTTGGAACTTGGTTTAAGAACCTTCCTCCTTGTCGCTGCGATGGAAAGACATCCCAAAGCACATTACATTTTATGCTTTTCTGCACTTTATACACTGCCCCAGGAAAAAGGTTTTTACGTCCGCGATTTCTGTCTAACAGTATTAGAACTAGCCAACTTGCTAACTCCCATTTTCATGATTTGGGAAATATGGACATAATCCAGTCTGTGCTAAATTTTATACATGCTGCTTATGGTGTTCGGAAAATGTATTAACAACGTTTTTTAGAAATTTTTTATGACTGTGAAATCTGTAATGTTATTTATTTAATTTATGTCTTTTATGGTCTTTTTGCACCGAATAAAGTAAACTAAAAAAAAAAAATAATAATAATAATAATAATATTATTTAGCTAATAGTGATGTAAAAGTATTGGTATCCACATTCAGTAAGGCTATTATCCTGAAATCTTCGTACAAATCAGCACTTTTTCCTTCATTTATTATTATTATCATCATTTTTGTGTTTATTGTTTTTTCTTCAACAGGAACAAAGCATACTGTATTAAAGATGACAGGCATATATGGTACACAGAGGGCATGTTAATACACTTACAGCATGTGCATTCCGCATATGCGGTGTGGTACAGGAGTATTGTAGCAAGGCAAAAAGATGGCTAGGTATGCAGTGACCATGAAGAACATAAAATGAGAAAAGAACAAAAATAAATTCCAAGAAATTAATAAGAGACGAACACAATGAACTATATTGGCAGCAGCTAATCAATGTGTGCATCTTTCTGAGAACCTCCCTCCTTGATGAAGGCTCAGGATAGAGTAAGCTGGGAGAACTGGGGAAGAGAGTGTATTGTCTTGTTTGTATGGGGGGGGGCGAGAGAGGCAAGAGTAAAAGGCCCTGGGATGTGCAAAACCCAACTTCATGGGGGTGGCCCAGTCCCGGCTGTCAGACAGGCGCATTACATTTGCACACGCAAACCGTGTGCCCAGGACCTGTATTCTAAATACTACTGGTGGGCTTGCAGAACTGATTGTGTTACCCACCACAGTAACCTTTCAACAATGACTCAGGCCTGACACTGCAGAGCCTGTGTGTGCTTCGTTTTTGCCCACTCCTCCCGCTTCTTCTCTTTGTTCAAATATCTTTTGTGCCCGAGGACTCACCTGGCGAAGTGACTGTCCCTCCTCAAAACATGGTAGTACTCTGCACCTTACTGGTGTGAGTTGGACTCCACCACTCTTTACTCCGTTTCTCATCTTTCTCTTCCTATTGCATTGAGGATGGATCCAGGGCACACTCTATCACTTAGAACAGCTTTCTTTTATTCCTGCCATCCAGTAGTCACTCCTCTTCAAAGTGCACCCCTTTCCCTCTATGCGCTCCACTGATCATCACCGATTCTCCTCCCCTGTGCTCAATGTCCCTTTGACATCTTCTTTCTGTTGCTCCACCAGCTAGTGCTCAATTTGAACTGGTGTTTGCTGGTGCTGGGCACTAACTAGTAATTCTCAACACTCGAACTGATGACAGCCCACCACCTAGTGGTGGTGTTTCTCTAATTTAGAGGTGCTCAAAATAACGCACTGGTTAGTAATTTAATATTCATTAAAAATTGTTACCTGTTGCCCAGACCATTCTCAAAGATTTGGGTGGCCTGGAATGGTCTGAATTGTCACACACTTATGAGTGTGATAGTTAGTAGCTATGTTGGTACTGGTACTGGCCGCGCTGGCAGGGGCAATGAGTGCTGCAAACTGCAGTGGCCATCAGAAAAGGACCCTGGTACTTACAACAAATAAATCACTCGGCCCAGCGTTAGTCCTTTCTCTCTTCTTAAACTATCACCTTTCTCTCTTTTTAAACACACTTTGACCCAGACCTTTGGATCTGATGGGTGCCCGTTTTATGTTCCATAGTTAAATACTCTTTATTAAAAGCGTGAGCAGTTGCTAACGAGCACAAACATTCAGCTACTAAAATTTTAAAAAGTGATTACCTTTACAGGGTCAGAATTCAAATTAGTTACATTGCAGAAGGTTCAATTAGGAGTAGGCAGTGTAGTAAAACACTGCCTACTTTGCCAACACTGCCTAATCCAATTTCGAAAACTTTAACATTTGAGAAATATAATATAACCAAAACAGGTAGAAAAAAATCAGCTAGAAATAGATTATTGCGTGTGAAAGCCTGTGCAAAACCTATTTTTAAAAAGCTTTCCTGCAATTTCGATTTAGAATTTGGCAGAAAAGTTTGCAATGGTGAAGTTTACTCTCACCACCAAACTGAATGTCCCCCGCAACCCATTTGTCGACATTTAAATAACTCTGTTTTTGCCCTTGACACAAACCTCTGACGACCGACAGACTAACGGCCTTTGGAGGTTTGGGCATGTATCCATCAAGTTTGAGTGGGTGAACACATGGCCAGTTTACGCTGCCCATCACTGCCATGTAAAGCCTGGCCAGAAGGGGAAGTGAAAACTGGAAATGCCACGCTTGTCAACAGGGGCGTAGGAGACAATACATTTCTCGGGGGGACAGGGACAGCCTTGGGGAATTTTTAATCGATCTAATACAAATCGCTTGTTGTTTGCGAACTGCAGACTCTGATAAATGTACACAATCATATATATTGGAAGTGAAATAAGAGAAAGGAAGGCACGTTTTCACAGCCTTAAAGTATGTTTTATTGTTATTTATGTTAAAAAAGTAATTAGCTCAACTAACATGTTGATTAACCTTGCATCTTCATGCACGAAGCAAATAAAGGTAGGTGGGTAAAAAGGAAGAACATACCCTTTGCGCCCCACAACCATCATGCCCCTCGCCTCATGCCAATTGGAACCGCACTGGAGATATCAAAAGCGATTAGGTACAACAGCTGTATACTGTTCTCGGAAACCATAGTTCTAATAACACTTCTACTCCTGTGTGTGATCTTGGGCAGCTCAGCTCCACATCAGTCATAACTAGAAACATTTCAACTGAAGAAGCTCTTGGAGCTACAGGCTATATAAACATGGATTCTTTAATCCCTGTATAAACTGAAGTCACAATTTTTTTTCAAATCGGCTATTTGTGATGCACCAATTCACTGAGTATAAAGAAAACACATTCGCTGATTACAAAGACAAGACATCATAAAATGACTATGATAGGGTTATTGCAGTCGAGTTCTGACATTACAATACCTTCTGCCAGAGCAAGCAGCCAAGGTGAAAGGCAGATCAGTTCACAGAGCATAATTAATGCAGCTGGTTAAAGCAAAAAATGGAACGTTGCGTATCTTTCTTCTGTTCTATTTTAATAGCTTGCAATGACAGAAGCTATGCACTAAGGTTTTAAGTGGTTTGTGGGAAAGTGGCTGGTGTAACCATGTATTATATGGGGTAAAATACCCCCTGCGTACATAAGGATATTACAAGTCACTTTAAAGGTCATACCTTATAAACAAACATTGGCAAAGCCAATAGGTCTTGCCTATGCACGTTCTATTGCCTTTGCCAATGTGTTTTAGCCATGCTGTACACTAGTAAGACTACTATTCAGCATGACTAAAAGTTAATGGCGTAAAGGAGAATGATGTGTCATCGACTGGTGTGGCGTAGTGTCATGGAGTAAGTAGAGTGTCCTAAAATGGAGAAGTAAACAGACTCTAAAGGAACAGGGGTCCCTTGAATAACAACACTCCAAAAAACAATTATATTAAAGTAGTATTCAAATGGAAGGTTTTGTGCATTTATTCAATCAAAGTATAAAAGATAAAACGTAGTGGGAAAACATCAACAGGTGAAATCGAGAAAGTCTGTGGTATTCAAGCATTACACGACATATGTCACCAATTAGAAGAAAAATGTCAAAAGTAACCTGTATAGTACAGTGGTTTGTAGGAGGCTGGCCTAGTATGTAGTGGGTACCTATGGTATTTACACCTTATACCAGGTCCAGTTATCCCTTATTAGTGAAATGTAGGCAGTCTAGAAGCCAGGCTCTCTAGGGGTAGCTGAGCAGCCAAGGCTTATTTAGGAGACATGCAAACAGCCTGTCTTCAGCCTGCACCAGAAGAATGAAGGAATCTCCCCTGGAGTAAAGGAGATTACTCACACAGTACTCACACACATGAAATAAAATACTCAGTGTTACAAAAATAAGGGTGCTTTGTTTTAGTGACACAAATGCCAAAAATACCATAGAGACTATACTCCTTTAGAAGGTAAGTAATAAACCAGTTATATACACTAGTATGCAGAAATAGCAATACAAATAGTGCAATTAGTGAAAATCAAAAGAGATAAAAATGGGCCTGGGGGGACACAACCCATATACTAAGAAAGTGGAATGCGAATGTTGGTTTCCTACATAGGCAAGTGTAGTGTGTAGAGGAATGCTGGGAGTATTAGAAAACACCAAAGGTAAGTAATAGAACCCACCACAGAGCCCAGGAAAGCAGGAGAAAGCAGGAGTAAATCACAGTAACTTTCCTAGAACACACAAGAACATGAGAAAGAAGATGCAAAAACCAGAAGAGACATCAAGACACCTCTGGGAAATTCCTGGACCTGAAGACCTGTGGAAGAAGGGGACCAAGTCCAAGAAGCAAAAAAGAGTCCAGGGAGGACAGGAGCCTCTGCTAACCCGAATGAAGGTGCAAAAGAAGAACCACCGGTGAAGAACAACAGTCAGTACTGCACCCAAGAAGTTAGTTGCAGGTTCCTGGTTGGTACAGATGATATCCCACACCGGATGGATGATTGCAGTCTGGTTTGTGTCACTGGATTCTGCCAGCAAGCCTTGGCACAGGTAAAGCTCGCTGCTAGCAGAAAATGGCTCTGCCCGGGACCAGGAGGGACCTGGTGGACTCTACGCAGGAGAAGGAGTCAGAGGGGGCTCTCAGCAACTCAGAGAGCCCACAGAAGACCAGGCAGCGCACAAAGGAGTCCCAAAGCATGGGGAAAAGGAGGTGCAAAAGGAGGCTCACGCAGCACAACAACAAAGAATCCCACACTGCTGGAGAACCACTCAGTAAGCTGTGCGTCGCAGGAAGGAGTGCGGGGGGCCGGAGCAACATGGTGCATGAAGAATTTTGTGGAAGGATGCCAAAAAGCCTTGGCAGCTGAAAAGCACACAGTGCACGGGGGTACTGTCTTGCGTAGGGAAGCAAGCTCTTATCTCCAACAAAGTTGGACAATAGGACGTCGGGACCGTTGGGATCACTTCAGCCCACCACCCGTGATGCAGGATCCACGCAACTCGTCAGGAGAGGGGACCCACGGAGACGGTCTTCATTGCAGAGAGGTGCCTACTGATGCAGGGGAATGACGCCTTCACTCCAAGGGAGATTCCTTCATTCTTCTGGCGCAGGCTGAAGACAGGCTGTCCTCTGATGATGCACGACCGGGAAACAGTTGCAGTTGCTGGCAGGAGCCAGAGATACAATGTTGCAGAAGTTGTCTTTGCTTCTTTGATGCAGTTTGTGGAGTTCCTGGAGTCCAGATGCAGTTTCTTTGATGAGAAGGTGAAGTAAAGGATGCAGAGGATTCCTGCTGGAGTCTTGCAATCGAAATCTGAAGAACCTCCCAAAGGAGAGACACTAAATAGCCCTGAAAGGGGGTTTGGTCAGCTAAACAGGTAAGCACCTATCAGGGGATGGCTCTGACGTCACCTTCTGGCACTGGCCATTCAGGTGCTCTTAGAGTTCCTTGCCAACTTGGAAACCAAGATGGCAAAACCCAATGACCCTCTGGAGGAGCTCTGGGCACCACCCCTGGGTTGGTGATGGACAGAGGACTGGTCACTCCCCTTTCCATTGTCCAGTTTTGCGCCAGAGGCTGGGGCTGGGGTTCCTGAACCAGTGTAGACTGGATTATGCAAAGAGGGCATCAAATGTGCCTTTCAAAGCATTTATAGTGGCCTGAGGAACCTACCACTCCCAAGCCTGTAACACCTATTTCCAAAGGGAGAGAGAGAAAAACCCCTCTCCGAAAGGAAATCCTTTGTTCTGCCTTCCTGGGCATGAGCTTCTCAAGCAACAGGAGGGCAGAAACCTGTCTGGAAGGAGGCAACAGCTGGGGCCGCCTAGAAAAGCTCAGAAGGCTGGAATGGCAATACCGGGGGTCATCTAAGAAGCCCCCAGAGTGCATGGAATCATACAACCAATGCTTGCAAAAGCCTTTGCGGTATGATTCCAACATGTTTGATACCAAACATGCCTATGTTCGCAGTTACCATTATGTAGCTGGACATAGGTAGTAACCTATGTCCAGTACATGGGTAAAATGGTCTCCCTGCACTCAGGAAGTCTGGGAAAATGGTCCTGTAGGTCGTGGGGGCACCTCTGCTAGTGCAGGGGTGCCCTCACACACAGGTACTCTGCACCCTGCCCTCAGGGCTGGAGGGCCTGCTATAGGGGTGACTTATAAGTGACATGGTGCAGTGTAAATTGCATGAAAGGGTGCATGTACCTTTTCACGCAGGCTGCAATGGCAGTCCTGCAGAAACCTTTGCATGGGCTCCCTATGGGTGACAAAAGAAATGCTGCAGCCCATAGGGATCCCCTGGAACCCCAATGCCCTGGCTATCTAAGTACCATATACCAGTATGCAAATTTTGGGTGAAATACTGGTTTACCAGTATGCAAAAACCATAATTTAAGGGAGAGAGCATAACTACTGGGGTCCTGATTAGGAGGATCCCAGTAGACACAGTCAAACACACTGACAAACAGGCCAAAAGTGGGGGTAACGAAGCAAGAAAGAGGTTACTTTTCTACATGGTTAGCATTCACAATAATGATTTACATGCTTTTATACACTGGCTTTTACATGAATGACTCAAATAGTGAATCAAGAAGTCATTAGCTCATAGTACCTATGCTTATGCCAACTTATGTACAACATCACAAATTCAAATCAAGGTACTTTGACCAACGATGTTTCGATGCCCTAGACAAGTATCAGGATCATCCTAAGCCTTAGTTAAGCTTGAGATAAAAGGGTTACAAAGTGCTTATAACCAAAAAGGCCAAGCTAAATCTGACTCACGTCTCATATGAGTGAGAAGGCAATCAATGGAGATGTGCCTCTCTAATCAAGCACCAAAGCCATAAAGTAGTAGTAGAGTGGGGTAGTGTCAGAGTGTAATAGAGTGTCGTAGAGTGGAGTGGCAGAGTGTCATAGAGTGGAAAGGCATAAAGAAGAGTGAAGTGGCATAGAGTGCAGTAAAGTAACGCGAAGTGGCAAAGTTGGGTAGAGTGTTGTTGAGCATATTACATTGTTGCATAGTGGCGTGGCATAGAGGGTTGGGCAGTGGCGTAGAGTATCGTAGATTGAACTGGCATACAGTGGCGTGGAGTGGCATATAGTGGAGTAAAGTGGAATTGAGTGGCGTATAGGGAATTGCGAAGGGAGTTACAGAGTGGAGAAAGTGTTAGAGTTTAATGGAACAGAGTGTCACTCTAATATCAGGGTAATGTCAGAGTGAAGTGTCATAGAGTGGAGTTGGGTGGTCTAGAGTGAAGTGGCATAGAGCACAGTGGTGCAAAGTAGATTGGCGTAGAGTGAAGTGGTATAGAGAGCATTGGTTTTGAATAAGGTGGTGTAGAGTACATTGGCGTAGAGTGCACTGCTTTAGCAAACAGTGCAGTAGCGTGGAGTGGTGAAGAGTAGAGGGAGCAGAGTGGAGTGGCACAGCATAGATTGCAGTGGTGCGGAGTGCAGTGGTGCAGAGTGCTGTGTCATAGAATGATGCAGTGCATGGTAGAGTGGCGTGGTGCAAGGTAGAGTAGACTGGTGTAGAGTGCAGTGGTGGAGTGCAGTAATGCAGAGTAGAGTAGCGAACAGTGTAGTGGCATAGAGTACATTGGTGTAGAGTGCAGTAGAGTGGCATAAAGTTGAGCGATGCAGACTAGAGTGCAGTGGTGCAGAGTAGAGAGGAGTATAGTTCAGTGGCAGAGTGCAGGTTTTTGGAGTAGAGTGTCATAAAGGGCAGTGGTATAGAGTAGAGTGGCATAGAATGCATTGGTGTAGAGAGCAGTGATGTAGAGTGATACAGAGTAGAGAAGAGTGGCGTAGAGTACAGTGGTGGAGAGTAGAATTGAGTTGCATGGAGGGCAGTGGCATAGAGTAGATTGCTGCAGAGTAGAGTATAGTGGTGAAGAGTAGAATGTTGCAGAGTAGAGCTTAGTGATGTAGAGTGCAGTAGCATAGAGTGGCGCAGGGTACATTGGAGTGGTGCAGGGTAGATTAGACTGGCAGGGCATAGAGAGGAGTTTTGTAGATTGCAGTGGCATAGAGGAGATGGTTTCAAAGTAGATTGAAGTGCCCTAGAGTGGAGTGGTGTAGAGTAGATTAGAGTGCAGTGGTGCGGAAAAGAGTGCAGTGGGGCAAACTACAGTGGCATTGAGTACAGTGGTGCAGAAAAGAGTGCAGTGGGGCAGAGTACAGTGGCATTGAGTGCAGTGGTGCAGAGAAGAGTGGCATGGAGTTTAGTGGCAGAGAATGCAATGTTGCAGATTAGAGGGTAGTAGAGTATAGTGGTATATTGTAGAGTGCCATAGAGTGCTGTGGTACATAGTACAGTGGCATAGAAAGCAGTGGCACAGAGTGCTGTGGTGCAGAGTAGATTGGCATAGAGTGCAGTGGCATAGAGTGCATTGGTTTTGAGTGAAGTGTTAAGAGTACACTGGCAGAGTGCAGGGTGTAGTGTAAATTGGTTAAAATAGCATAGATTGCAGTGGCGTAGTGGAGAGTGCTGCAGAGTAGAGTGATGTAGAGTGGAGTGGTACAGCATAGATTGAAGTGGCGTAGAGTAGCACAGAGTGGTGAAAAGTGGTTTAGAGCATAGGGTAGATTTTTTCAGAGTAGAGTGAAGAAAAGATAGAGAAAATATAATATACTTCAATATGCTTAAATATGTAACGATAACAACAACATAAATAATAACACTAGGCATAATGGCCCAAAATGAAATATGGCTTCTCCCTGTTAACCAAGCTTTAATCAAGCCCTTCATTACCTAGATAAAAAACATTGAGCATAAATGTTAGAAAAAGCTACCCTTCTAATAGCTAGCTACATTGTTGTGTGAAAAGGTATAATCTGGGCTCCATCTCAACTTCACTGTTTCACCAACTGGTGTGATCTTAGGCAAAACCAAATATTGTGTTTCACAGAGCCTCCTTTCTAGCCTGCAGGTGTCAGGCTGAGTGGAACTCTATTTGCTCTTTAGGGCTTCCTCATTGTCCTGCAGATCCTCTTCAAGGGGTCCTGCAGTGCTTCTCTTCAAGGCTGCAGGTGATGCAGACAGCAATTATCAAAAACTCTTTTCTCCTCCTGGCTCCCTTTGTTCTCATGTGAGCCCTTAATGCCCACAGCTGTAAACAGGGCAAACAAAAGGGCAGATGGTGCAGGGGGCCTCCTGACTCACCTTCATTCTGTTACCATCAGATTGGAAGATGGTCAGTACAGGGCTATTATAAGTAGCGCTTTTGTGCGCTAATGGTCATCTGAATAATAGAAGTTAGAGGGGACATTCTTTTGTCCCCTTGCCCCCCCACCCTCGTCCCTCGTGTTCCCCACCCTCCAAAATCTAGGGGGGAATACATCCCATGTGTCCCCCACACTTCCTACGCCCATGCTTGTCAAGGCAGAAAACACACATGACGAGGGCGGAATAGTTTTTTTTTTTAATTTTATAAAAGAAAAACCTACTTTGGGTTTTTGTTTTGGAAAATACAAAATCATTGTAAATGGAATTGTATGGCTCTGTCATGAGCTGAGTTTTAGTTTATTTGATGTGCATAATTAATTAAAATTCTACATAAACAAAATACGCAGCATAATTAAAACAAATTGCTAAACGTCGTACTTAAATACGCAATTCTTAGTAAAAAAACAAAAACCTCTGTAATTCATTGAGATACATGTCTCAAGCAGGCCAGTGAATTCTATCAGAACAAATGATATAAAAGCAGAATGAGCCGTCCATCCAACTAACAAATTTATAATGGATGAGATTTATCTGCTGTCAGGGTGTTTCCTTCCAATACTAGAGGTATCCGCTGGGCCAACGGCAGGCATCTGTCAGGTCGATGGCTAATTTTATTTTACTCTGCCCCCATAATGGAGTAAAACCCCATCAGCCAAACTCTAAATCGGCCTGATTGTTTATAGTTTGAAAGTCCTTTTCCATAGGCACAATGGAACAAAATACACTCATTTCACAACGTCATTGAGTGCACTAGTCGTATACTTCGCCTGACAACGCTAACAAATGTATAATTTCATGTCCCCCAATGGCAATACAATACATTGATTTTGCAAGGATTAATGTAACAAATGTTATCATTAGTAATCACTCATATATGCTTCTGTATGGCTCGTTGCTCTCAAATGCACGCTCACCCCAATGGGGCTAGACGAGCAATCAGAAAGTGGGCAGTACTGAGTGCCATAGCCGAGTAAGGTGAGAGAACCAGAGTCGGACTCATTGTCTAGCAAGGACTTAAACATACATATGAAACAGAATCCGCATTGCCAGCCACTTCACCTTGGCGCTCTCCGGGTCCTAATATCCTCAGCCTGCCTTTATGATTTATTAGGTGATATTCTATATAGCCAGATGTGAGAACATAGTTAACTTTTGAGTAAATTGGACCTGGCAGATTGGAATTTATGAAGTGTAGAATGAACACTCAAATAAAGAAGGGAGTATTTAAAAAAAAATACAACAGTTATGTAGTATGGAAGCCCATTCATTTATCTTTTTGTTTGCTTTTGCGTTTTTTCGCACAGATATTCTTTAAGCATATTACCAGTCACGCAACAGATAGGGTACATGTGTACTTATATTACGCCATCAATAGTTATAGCACATGCTACTTCTCAGGGAAGCAAAAAAACAAATCTCCATGTGAGATCAGCCATTCTTGCATCTTTGGTAAAAGACAGAACCGGGATGCCTGCAGAGAAGAAGAGAACAGGACTCCCATTATGTAAGAGAGAACCGGAAAGGTACCATATACGGTTGGCAGGCCAAAGTGCTTAAATATAGCCTTCCGTTTTTATAACAGACTGTATCACACTGGCGCGAGTGAGAGTTCTCTGCTTGTGAGGTGAAAAGAATGTTGAGAGATGGTACGTTCTGAGGCCACTACACAGGCTGGGAGAAACACTCAGGCCCATATTTATACTTTTTGATGCAAAACTGCGCTAACGCAGTTTTGCGTCAAAAAAATTAGCGCCGGCTAACGCCATTCTGAAGCGCCATGCGGGCGCCGTATTTAAGCAATGACGTTAGCCGGCGTTAGCCGCCGGCGCTGCCTGGTGTGCGTTGAAAAAAACGACATACAGCAGGCAGCGCCGGCGTAGGGGGATATGGAGCTGGGGCGTGAAAAAATGGGGCAAGTCAGGCTGAGGCAAATTTTTCGCCTCAACCCGAATTGCGCCATTTTTTCCCACTCCCAACCCCCATAGAAATGACTCCTGTCTTAGCAAAGACAGGAGTCATGCCCCCTTGCCCAATGGCCATGCCCAGGGGACTTCTGTCCCCTGGGCATGGTCATTGGGCATAATGGCATGTAGGGGGGCACGAATCAGGCCCCCCTATGCCACAAAAAAAAAAAAAAAAAATACTTACCAGAACTTACCTTAATGTCCCTGGGATGGGTCCCTCCAGCCTTGGGTGTCCTCCTGGGGTGGGCAAGGGTGATAGGGGGTGTCCCTGGGGGCATAGGAGGGCACCTCTGGGCTCCTTCCGAGCCCACAGGTCCCTTAACGCCTGCCTTTTCCAGGCGCTAAAAAACTGCGCAAAAGCGGCTGTACGTCATTTTTTTTGACCCGCCCACTCCCGGGCGTGAATTTTGCCCGGGAGTGTAAATACGGCGCACATGCCGCGGAGTCACTTTTTTAGACGGGAACGCCTACCTTGCATATAATTAACGCAAAGTAGGTGTCCACGCTAAAAAAGGACGCAAACTCCATGGACTTTGGCGCTAGACGCGTCTAACGCCAAAGTATAAATATGGAGTTACTTTTGCGTCGGAATTGCGTCAAAAAAAACGACGCAATTCCTGCACAAACGGAGTATAAATATGCCCCTCACTTTTGTGGAAGATGGCTGATTGACATCATGGATTTAAAAAGCTCTATTACATGATCGCCGTGAAATAAATAATTGTTCCTGTTTACCTCACGTGTTGAGATGCTTCTTTGTGCATGCCTCCACAAAGGACACACAGACCTGTGAGGGGACAGGGAGACACTTATCTGGATTTCATGTTGACTCCTGTATCCTGGCCTTGGTTCGCCACATGTAGAAAGAACAGATATATTAGTACAGAGAAAGATAAAGAGGAACGAAAGATTAGGAAGAGGCAAGACAAAAAGGAAGATGGTGCAACTAAGTTCTTATAAGCCGTTTCCACTGAAAGTGATGCATGAATATTTACAGACTCAATACTTTTGCCACAAACGGACCCTCCTGTAATGTTGTTTCAGACATCTCTTCTCTTTAAGGCAAGCTTCATAACAGGCATGCTTTGATGACCGACTCCCTTGAGTGTTATTCATATCTTTGATGACAAATCAGATGGCAACAGTTAGGCATCTATACCGAGTGCAGGACATGAGCACATCTGAAGCTGCCATATCTTGGTTGCAGCAGGCTGTCCTTCCCAGTGAGCCCTTGGTTGTACAGGGGGCTTTGTGTTTTTTCCTGTTAAGGTTTTGAAATACAAAAACAAATTTAGTTAATCAAACCTGTTTTTCTGTTGACACATTTACTTCGAACACCTTAGGTGTCGTTCACTGAAAGGACAAAAGTAGCATATATTACCTCATATCCCTCCACCCCGTCCAACCAGATCACAAACATTGTCAATACAAACTGGCACGTTCCAAATACTGCCTTCCTAAACCGCATATATTATTGTTGTGGAATTTGGAATAATATTTTATATACTTCTTCACATATGTCCTTTAGAAACCTAAATCCCAATCCACGTCTAACATGCAGTGTGGGTTAACCCTAGCGACAGGACCCTTCCATTGCTGGGTTTCAGTGTATTTAAATTGACAAAAACTAAGAAAGAAGTTGATCTTGAGCCAAAAACCTCCTGGCACCTCCTGAAACACACACACTGTAATTCTGAGAATATAATTCACTTGATAGTATGACCTTGCAACCTGTAATACATTGGGATGTCTACATTGAAAGCACACACTAGAATAACACTAGAATAACTGAGCATAGGAATAATATCAGATGCAGAAGAGGATCCATTTGCATGTCAAACCAATTTTAGAAAAAGTCACATCTAAAACGCCTTAGTTGTTATTCTCAAAACATTGTTAAATCATACAGACACCCCAACATGACAAAACCACTATCACTAAAAGAACAAAGATGGATTTAGAAACCACAGACAAATTTCAAAGGGCTGAAACGTGACATACCTTGGGGCCCATTAAACGTTTGTAAATTAATCAGAGTTTGCTACCTGTATTAGGGTCCCTTGTTGCTGTAGGATACTGAGATCTGAACTGATCCTAAATGCTCTGGTTGTCCATGTACACCACACAATGTAATACATCCTAGAGGATCATTCCGGCAAACATGGGTGAAAGAAACTATAAATCACAATAGGTACTACTTATAACGTGTTTCTTTTAATTTATTTTACTTTTTAGCCGAAACAATAGTGTGACCAATTTAGGTGTAAGTGGGAATAGTGATATTTGTACACTACAAGATGGCACTTTCTTTAACTCATATGTGCTGACCTCTTTAACAGCACGTCTTGTTAACCAACTGAGTCTATTTAATAGCATCTCTTTTCCTGTAGTAAGTACGCATGTGGCACAATACCCATGCTAAATTCACATGTATAGCGCAAGTATACATCATAGTGGATAACTCTATCACACAGGATTGGAGGGGGCAACAAATTACAACCAGCTACACTTTCTTTCTCTTTTTGACTACAAAGCGTTTGGACCGGGCTAGGTCCAAGTTTTGATAGTGTTATTTATATTCTACTGAATGGCACATTTTTTTAACTCATGTGCGCCAACCCCATGACAACACATCTTCACCTTCAATTGGATTGTCTGCATGTATTGACACTTGGATGTAGAGACATGCCCATTACTTGTAAAAACATGGCCATTCGAACACAGCCTACAGTAACAGAGAGAGTGAGGCGGTTGTGAGCTACTGGTAGATACCACACATTGATGAAGTGAGTATGGTATCCCTTAAGATTGTATTTATGAATTAGTATGCAGAACCTACCATGGACCACACTGCAAGGATTTGTCTTTCACTGGTGGCAGAAACTGTATCTTGTAGAAGTGAGAATACTGTTCCTTGTGATTGTTTTTTCTGGTTAGTGAGCGGAATCTATGACTGACCATGATTCAAGGCCCTCACTACTTTTAGACACAGCTCTGGCTTTGTTACCAACAAGAAAAGGCTAAGTGCTGAGCTAGATTGCAGATTTTTGTATATCAGTAAAGTACGTTTTACTTAGCTGACTATTGTTGGTATTCCAAAGATTTTTATAAACGACAGAAAAGCGCATTTATAAATTTCTCGCATGCTTCCTTTGTAATGTGTGACTACAAGAGGGTATCATGACCACAGTGCCAGTGAGGTTTTTAACTTGTATATTATCGGGTAAGATACCTGCATGATTATTACACATAGACATAATCACATGTTCTGGACGTCTATCACATGTAAGTATTGAATGTAGTAGTGTAGTGCTCCATCAGGGTGTATAGGCATTGTCCCACAGTTGCTACGAGAAATAAATATGAGCTCTATTCTGAATGTTTTTGGCAATATATATATATATATATATGTATAATCACTTAATGTAGATGAATAAATGTCTCTTTTTCATTCATCCTAGGTAAAATCTCTGGAATACCACTTAAACGTGAGTATCATTGATTTAATTACATTTGGTCATCCTAAACATTCACATTGCTAGAATTGCCTATGGCAGGGACAGAGTTAGGGGCTTCCAAGGTCCCGACAAAGGCCACAGACTAATTTTGGGCTCTTATTGTTGGCTGAAATATGTCGAACTGTGATGTAAAGTCTAAATAGTGGTCCACTACATCCAACATTACTCTCTTTTTGATGTCATCTTGCAGCTGGCTACCAAATTAAATGAGTGATTGATTTTACCCAATTATTTCTATACACACACAAACTATTCTTTGAATGTAACACTCCTTAGCTGAATCTATATTTTGGACCCATAGTAGCCCCCTTGCCAGAACATCCCATCCAGACAGATGGCAGACTATTCTTGATGAGCCGGAAACCCTATGATGAAATATACCACCATTGGTCGTTTCAGTGCATGATACCTAGGGTAGGAAGTAAAGGTGGCAAAATAAAAACAGGTTCACTTTACTCAACTGTTTTTTTTAAATTTATTTAAGTGGTGTTTGAAAGGTGTAATGCAAACCTTTATCCCTTCACCCCCTTTTTTGGTTAGGTTTTAAAAAAGCATCATTGCTTTAAAGCACAAATTCTCTACTGGAACCAAATACACCCAAGAATCCAATTTAAGGTGTTATATACCATTCAAAAGTGGCCACTTGGCGATCCAAAATCTAATCATCCGCTAACTTCCTATGAGAAACATAGGATCAAAGACTGCATTCCTGCTTTGCCAAAGAAATACTATATGAATGAACCACAGATAAAGAACCCTTAAATCTTTGTGCACTCTCCTTTTCAATAAAGTTGGACCTGCTGCAAGATATCAGATAAATTACCTGAAGTTTGAGACAGACCTGAAAATCATACTTTTTAAAGACACATTTATTATACCATTGTGTGAACAGGACTATTCCCCCATCCCAGGATCCAAGCCCCACCAGACAACAAAATCCTACCCAACACTCCCATATTCTTGATAAACAGATTCTTCTCAGAGGAATTAGCGTTGTCCGAACCGTGGTTTAGTTAATCAAAGATTTTGAGGGACTGACGACTTATTTCAGTGCAGCTTCACCACATTCATGAGAATCTCTGAGTTGAAGGTGATTCTAAAAGATTACAGTTACCATCACCAAGTTCACTTAAGTGGCCACGAGGCGACGGCAGACCTGATACAATCCACTCTAAACAAATACAAAAAATATATGTATAAATTCCAGACATGAGGATTTGGCTTGATTTCCTGATGCTTTGTAAGAGTTTTGGCAAATACTATGCCTAAACAACTTCTAGGCTGAAAGTCTACATGCTCTTTAGAACAGTGTTTTATCCTTGAATTTAGTGAAAAACACAACTGTTTAATGAAGATGCTGCAGCGAATTGATCAAATATGCTCCTCCCTCGTTTGGAAGGCTGGTAACACCCCTTAAGCTATATTGTTCTATTGCTTTTTGCCAAATTTGTGCATCAATTTGAAAGAACTAAACAAATGATCTCACGCTATAGCATACAAGAAGTCCCTGAAGTACATGTCCTACCTTCTAGATACATTGCACCCAGCCCATGGGCCCACCTATGGCCTGCCTTAGGGGTGCCTTACATGTAGTAAAAGGGAAAGTCTGGGCCTGGCAAGTGGGTAAACTTGCCAGGTCGAATTGGCAGTTTAAAACTGCACACACAGTCACTGCAGGGCTACTTCTGTGGGTGACACAATCAGTGCTGCAGGTCCACCAGTAGCATTTGATTTACAGACCCTGTGCACATCTGGTGCACTTTACTGGGGACTTACCAGGAAAGCAAAAATGCCAATCCTGGATAAACCAATCACAAATACAGTGGTAAAGTGTGAAGAGGCAATAAACCAGCAAAAACAGACCTGAAACAAAAAAGGCAGTTTGGCAATAACCATGCAAAACCATATATATATATATATATATATATATATATATATGATACTCTTATGGCTCCATTTGATGTTACATCATTATACACCAATATACCACACGATGATGGACGTATGGCATTATCTGGAGCTCTTAATTAAAGAACTGTGAAAAAACCATCAACGAATATGCTTACCAACTTTGCAAGAGTTATCCTTAAATCCAACAATTTCATATTCAATGGTAAACACAACCTGCAGATACAACTGACATCCATGGACACTCGGATGGCTCCTTCCTATGCGAATATCTTCATGGGCAAACTGTAGGACTATATACTTGCGAGTTCTAACATCAAACCACTGGTATGGCTACGATACACGGATGACATATTTATAATATGGAATGCAGGAAACAGAACACTGGAGTAATTTACAGCTTTTATCAACAGTATCCATCCTACCATCAAATTCACTAGCAGCAAAACTAAACAGAAGAGTCATCTCCCTTCTCTTGATGTGTTACTCACCATTCATGAACAAAAAATGATAACTGATCTGTACCACAAGCCTACATATGCTCATTTGCATCTAAACTGGACTTCATGTCACCCACGCCACACTAAACTCAGCATCATCTACAGCCAAGCACTCAGAATAAGATGCATCTGCAGCAATGAAGACACTTGTAAAGACCATCTACAGGGAAGCACTTATATGGAATACCAACAGATGAAACAAAAGTGACAGAATCCCTTTTGTGGTTGACTATCATCCATCAGCTCCCAACTACCGAAATATAATACAAACAACTTTTCCCTTACTATCCACTTGTGAAAAATTGCAAAAGCTTTTTCCAAAACCGCCAGTCATTGCTTACCGCAGAGCTCCCAATTTACGATCGCTAATTGTGAGAGATGAAAAGCAAGCTGTAACAAATGCAGGAGTTCATTGCTGTGATTCTAAAAGGTGCATCACATGTGAATTCCTTTTACAATCATCATCAGTAACTAGCTCTGTTACATGAACGACCTATGGAATAAGGCAGCATCTTACATGTCGCTCAACAAGCATTATTTATGTGATTCAGTGCCAACGCCAAAGCTGTAAAAAACAATATGCAAGCCAAACAGTGAATGACCACCGTTCACGATTCAGGAACCACAAATCAGCAATAAATAACAAGAAACTTGACCAGCCTGTAGCCAATCATTTTAACCTTGTGGTGTGATGCCGTGCTTAACCGCGGTGTCTCTGTGTACAACCGTGGTCGGACCGCGACTCCGATTATCGGAGCGCCGTCCTCTGCGTTTTTGCCAAGTTCTTGCGACGCGTGCCAGGAAGCATTTTTCATGCTCCCAGTCGCGTCGTCCTTTCCTGTCTTTGTAATATTTTTTATTTCTTGTCAGTGGTGGACATCTTTCCTTTTTCTTCTTTTCTTCTGTTTTTCTGTGCTCTTGTCATTTTCTTCTTTCTGGTCTCCATGCTGTCTACTTGCAGGTTTCCATGTTGTCTTCTTCTGTTCCTTTTTCCCAGCATGCCCTTTTTCTCTTATACTGCTACTTTTTTCTATTCTCTTCTATGGGCCTTTTCCCAAACCAAGATGATGCTGTTTCCTTTTCCTATGTTGTCACTTCCTGTTTTCCAGTATATAAGTCTCTCAGTCCTGATCTGCCTTGCGTTGCAAACACTTCCTCTTGGTGGTGATCTTCGCTCCTCTTTGTCGTTATGTTCCTGTTCCTCTGATTGTGAATTTTTCCTCTTTGTTCCAGTTTTCATTCCTGTTTTTTCCTCTTTTTCAGGAGTTCCTGTTTTTGAGGTTTTTCCCATTTTTGATTTCCCTCTGGGACTCCTTCTGGAGGGTACAGTCTGCTTTGGCGTTTTCCTATCAAGCAGCATCGTGGCTACTAGAAAGGGTCGCCCGTATCTTGGTCTACCCAGAACCAGCAGAAGACCGGGTGCTCTTTCAAACCTTTCAGTCAAAGGTGAGAGGCATCATGCAAACCGTGACATGTGGACCATTTACTATCAGATTTGAAGATTTTCCCTGTGGAACATGTTTTAAAGGAAGAACTAATGGACATCAGGGAAAACTTCTGGATGTACCGTTTAAAATCACTGCATCCAAATGGACTGAACATCATTGACAATATCACTTGATTTATGCATATCTGAAGAGTTCTCAGGACTGCATTGATTCCACAGTCCAATTGGAATCTTCATTCATGATGCTTTTGAAAATCCAGCAGTTTCAGCTGTGCAGCCACTGAGCAAACCATCTTGTACTACCTGAGGAAGGCGGAAGCTGAAACGTTGTAGTCGAAAAAAAATGGTTCTTTGGTGAGAACATCTGTTTGAGTCACTTCTTTCTTGGATATATATATATATATATATATATATATATATATATATCAAACCCAATGAAAAAGAATCTCTCAAATGTAAATCCACTGTCAGCAATTTATTATGGAAAAATCCGTAATAGTAGATTTAGAACAAATTCACCATCACGCTGTCCTGGCCAAATGTCTACGCGTTTCGGCAAACGCCTTCAACTGGACATGGATATATATATAAATCAATAAATCACGTTTTGAGTAAAATATTTAAATTCAGCAAATCTTTGTCATTTCTGTGAAGGAAGATTTGTTAAATGTCCATCATTAAACTTTTATTTTCTCCAGCCAAATATTAACAAAATGCAAACATATCTCTATTCACATCTTTATAAGGGGGATGAGTGAATGGACTGCTGAAAAGAGCAATTTGAGTAGTGAGCAGTTAGAGCGACCAGGGGTGAGACAAATAATGCTACCTTACTTGAAAAGGCAAATTAAAAAAAGGATAGGAAGACAGAGTTAAGAGCATTAGAGACAAGAGGAAAATTGACAATAGGAATAAACAAGGGGAGGACATAAAAGCACATTTTTATAAGCACTGGAAAAACACCACCCTTGTGATTTTGTATGGACCAAAAAAGGGAAAGCACTGATAAGCACTGATTTTTACAATTCTGTAAACATTGTAACCGCTGAAAAAACTCACCAGAATGTACAACAAATAGAAACAGAAAACAGGAAAGCCTAGATGTAATTGAACAAGTCATGAGTGATGTAATATGTGGCAACATAGGAGATGCATGACAGATGTGCAAGTTATGGCTAGTTTATTGAATCAAAAATGCAGACTTTGGTTTATTGGTTTTGTTTTGTAACAATAATTCCATTTTAACTGTGGCTTCGGCAGTGAATTTCAGGGTTTTTTCAACATACAATATTTTGTTATGAGAAAATCTAACAACAACTACACTTTAACTTTCTTCCCATTAATTTATGTGTTTTTTCATCACAATCAATTTAAACGTGTTCCTTGCACCTTATTCAATGTTTAAATCTAATCATTGCTGTGCTCACATTTTCGCTGTGGCTAGGAGGAAACAGTTGCAGTCTCTGTAGAAAACTTTAGTAGACAACGTAAACCTTATAGGACATGGTGTGTAGATGTATGACCCTGGGGTTGACTGTATATCCTATTTTATTGAAAGCTCCTGCATCCTAATGAAACCTGGGATGATGTATGTAGACGCTATTCTCAAACCAAGGCCAATAGATAATCTGTACTTCACACTTTTGTGGACTGTATATAGTAGAGATAAGCCACAATCTGGGCACCAAGGCCAGCAGGTGACCTTTGGGTATGCGCAACAGAGAGTAGGGCACATGGCATGGCCTATACCCAGTCCCTGCAACCACTCTTTCATGGTCATTTAATGTTCACAGTGAGCGACATTTGTTTCTCTGCCGTTGGGGTGAGACTAATGGTCTCAAAGTTGGGTCTGGACTTTGGCCAGATACTATGACCATCCTTCATGGCCTTTCAAACCCCCATTGCACATAGCCATTGTCGAATGTTGGCTGGGCTGATTGGCCTGGCATTTGTTTATCAGGTGGGCAGTGTATTTGAAGCAACTGCATTTCCCTGAGTACAGCAGGGCCCCTCCTATTGGGGAAGCTTGCCCTGGCCTTGGTGATTAAGGATGTGGGGGACAGCTTGGCATTTCTGCCTTTTGGTGCCATTGGAGTCCGACCCTTTATTCCTTCACACTTGCCCTGACATTGGTGTACTGATATGGGGAGGGAGCTCAGCAGTTTTGACATCTGGTGGCTTCAAAGCCAGGCTCTTCAGTCCCTGAAGCTTGCCCTGGGGTTTGTGTTCTTGGGTGGAAGAGGGGGCTTGACGGTCCACCATTTGGAGGCCTTGTAGTGAGTACTTTTGCCATAGAAGCTTGCCAGGCATCGCTGTTCCAGGGTACGGAAGGGGTTTGGGAGTTTCACATTTGGCAGATTCACAACCAGGCCCTTCAGTCCCTGAGATTTGCCCTGGCATTGGTGTTCTGGACAGGGACGTCAATTCCACCTTTGGCTGCTTCACCGCCAAGTCCTGGTGTTGGTGTTTCCTTACAGCTCTGCTTTTTGGTGACTTACCAGCAAGAACCTTCAGTTTTGAGGCATGCCTTAGTCTTGGTGTGTTGGGGGGTCTTGGTGGTTGTGCCTATTGGTGGCTTCCGTGCTGGGCCCATTAGACTGTGAAGCTTACCCTGGTATGCATGTTCTGGGGTGATAAGGGTAAGTCTGTTGATTCTGACAGCAGCAGAACACTTCAGTCTCTGAAGCTTGCCAATACATTGGTGTTCTGGCAGCAGAAGTTTGATGGTTCCACCTCTTGGTGCCTTCGAAGCACAGCTTCTCAATTATTGAAGCTTACCTCAATGTTGGTGTCCTGTGATAGACAGAAGCTTGGTGTTTCACCATTTGGCTCCTTTGCCACCAGGCCCTTCAGTCCTTGATGCTTGATTCAGCACTGGTAGTCCAATGTAGGGGAGGAGGCAGCTTTGTAGTTATTGTGTGAAGATTACCCTAGCACTGGTGATCTGGGGTGTGGGGAAGATTGGCTGTTCTGTCTGTTGCCAGTTTCACTGTTTGGCTCTTCAGTCCATGAAGCTTGCCCAGACATTCATGTTCTGGGTTGGTGTTTTTTTTGGCGATTTCACCATTTGGAGGCTTTCTCGCAAGGCCCTTCCCTCTGTGAATCTTGCTCTTGTGTTTGTATTCCAGGTTAGTCGCAGCTTGGCAGATCCAACTTTTGAAAGCTCAACTCTGAAGCCCTTGTGATCGTGAAGCTTAACCTAGTCTGGTGTTTCGGGTGTTTGGATGAGAGAGCTTGGTGGTTCTACCTTTTGGCAGCTTTGCTGCTGCCCTCTTCAATATGTGAAGCTTTCCCTTGCACTGAAGTTCTGGGGTAGGGCGGAGTGTGGTGGATCTGCTTTTTGGGACTCCACTGCCAGGTTCTTCATTCTATGAAGCTTGCCCTGGTCCTAGTGTTCTGGTGTGTGAGGGTGCTTGGTGGATCCACCTTTTGATTATTTCGCAGCCGGGCTCTTAAAACTTGCATCTAGTGGTGGAGTACCAGGCAGAGCTGGCTACTTGAGTCCATGATGCCTGCATCCATGGACTTGAAAGGCAGTACCACCTACAGTGGCCCCTTTGAGTCCATGAACTTTCACCTGGTGGACTGGGTAGAAGGTACAAGCCCCTCCATAGCCAGGCCCCTTTAGTTAGTGATGCCTGTATTCAGAAGAGGTGTATCTAGGCCCAAGACCCACAGATCCTATAATAAAAAAATAGAAAATGTTTTGATAATGTTAAGCACGCCCCACTATGTGGGACTTCCCACCAGGGGACCACTGTGTGCTCATCATCCCCCTTTCTTTGGCATTTGATTTTTTTTTTTACCAGGACTGGGGACTGATTACCAGAGCCCTTTGATATCTGCCATCACATTTTCATTCAGTGTGTGCCAGCCAATCAGATCCTCTTTGCTTTCCATAATCTTCTTTTGATCTGCTGTTTCAAAATGGCCTACAGGAGAAAATCTCCCTTGGTCAATTGGTTTTGTTTATTTTTAATATAGCAATTCAAAGATAACTGTGAATCCTCATCTGTTAATGCATCTGTAACTTTTTCAGAATATTAACCATTTCTTGCACAATCCAAGCAACTTGTTAAACAAAGATTTCCTCCAAAAAATACTGAGCAGCTTTACACAAATCCAACAAAAGCACAAACCTTTAGTAAAGTTCTGACTTAATACCAAATTTGGTGTAATTCAGTTTGGTAACTTTTCTGTATTAGCTAACAAATCTTCCTTTGAAAATTTAAATGGGAAATCACACTTTTGGGACCCTTTTTTCCACCCTTTCACAGATCGGCACAACATTTTCAATGAAGGAGCAAAAATGTATTAACTTTTCTCAATGTTCTGTGCTGATCTGTCAAACTGTGTCAAAGTTATCAAGGGAAAATGCAGAAGGTCGTATGCTGAAGTATACAAAAAAGTGATGGAAGGAATGCTTGAATTAATCTCAAGCACTTGAAATTACTCGGAGCCACATTTCAGTCTATTGTAATTTTGCAAACCATGCCACCTCAGTTTGGAACCAGCCTTAAGCAAATCAGTTTTGAACCTGCTCCAATGGGAACAGTCCAGCTCGAGCTGCCAGACCAGGTCCTCCTTGAACCAGAACACAACAACTGGTTTCACCCTTATTAGGGCTCGTCAACCAGGTATAGCTTAGTTCCAGTGGCACAGTGTGCACAGGACACATGCTTAGGTTCAGACTGAAGTATACAACAAGTTATGGATGGAATGGTAAGGCTACTCTCACCCATTGGTAATTACTTTGGGCCGGATTCTAGTCCATCATTATTTTTCACACCACGCAACCTCAGTTTGGACACAGCCAGAAGCAAATCGGTCTTGACCTTGCTCCAGTGAGAACTTATTGCATATATTTCTCCCATCACCTTTTGTCTGTTTGATGCAATGCCCTACATCTCAAGGGTATGCCCAGATATGGGTCAAGTGCTCACTATACCAATGAAACCAAGATACGGTGGCCACACTCTATGCGCCCAAACGCAGTTTCTATTGAGCTTCCTTGATGTGTTGGGGTTTTTTGCAGAGGGTGAGATTGTGCTGCAGGGAGACTTTAACTTGACTTGGGATGCCGCTCAAGACACAACACACCCCCAGAGACCGCTTACAAGTGCCTTTGCGAAATCAGTTAAGACGGCCCCTCACAGATTGGGGCTCTTTAAATCTTGGCGCACGTTTCACCCTACGGTGAAAGATTGTACATTCTTCTCCCACTCTCATAGATCCTACTCCACGATCTATCCACCCGATTATCATATCTGATCATGCCTCGGTGGAGGTGGGCTTGGAGTGGACCCTCCTGTGTTCAAGGAGCAGATGGTGGTACTTTCCAAACATTTTAACCCGTGACCCAACGACTCGAGACGTTGCGGAGAGTTATCAGAGAATTTTTTCAGAATAATAAAAGAGGGGACACTCCTCCCCCCCACTACCTGGGACGCGTTTAAAGCTGTCCTCAGGGGCACATGCATTTCATTAGTGTCTTCACTTTACCCGTTGAAAGCTGAAGAAAGACAGGGTCTGGAGAGTGCACTGAAGGTACCTGAACAGGCCCATAGGCTTTCCCCTGCCTGGTAGACTCAGAAGAAAGTAACTTCATTTAAAGGCAAATTGCAATCAATATATACATTAATAGGGCAGAAGTTGAGGCTCCAGAAATCACACTATGTAAGTGGGAACAAAATAGGCACTCTCCTGGCCAGGCAATTACATGCCAAGCAAACTAAGGACTATATAGCGCAAGTGCGGGATGAGTCAGGGGAATATTATTCAGATGAGGAGAAAGCCCAAGCTTTTAGGAACTTCTATTCCCGACTATATAAATTAGATAATCCGAGTGCCCACACCCAGGAGGGCAACCTGCAACACACTCAGCTCCTGCAGGTTTCTCAAAATACTAACGATTTTATGGTGGCCCCATTCACCACAGACGAAGTGCGGGAGGCCATTGACTCCCTTCCACTACACAAAGGGCCGGGTCCCGATGGATTCACTGCGCATTTCTACAAAACCTTTAGGGCAGTGCTAACACATCACCTAGCTAACCTGTTCAATTTCATAAGAGCCGAGCACACACTATCCCCCACTATGGGAGAAGCCCTGATCACACTTATTCATAAGGAGAGGAAGGACCCTCAGCTCTGTGCTTCTTATAGGCCCATTGCCCTGCTTAATCTCAATGCAAAACTATGTTCCAAAATCTTAGCCTGGAGACTTGAGGGTGTGTTGCTGGATCTGATTCATCCTGACCAATCAGGCTTTATCAAAGGTCGGCAAACACATGATAATTTGAGAAGGGTTATTCACCTGATGGAAAAGGTGACAAAGAAGCAGGTCCCGGCAATGCTGTTGCCACTGGTCGCTGATAAGGCTTTCGACCAGGTAGAATGGTCCTTCTTGGTAGCGACCATGTGGCGATTTGGGTTCGTGGAACAGTTCATAGCAATGGTAATGAGCAACTACTCGTATCCCCGGTCACGAATACGCATAAACGGGGTGACTTCTGACTTCTTTGATCTATCCAAGGGAACAAGACAGGGTTGTCCCCTTTCCCCGTTGCTCTTTGCACTTAGAGTAGAACCTCTGGCAGCCCAGATACGGGCAGATCCAAATTTTCAAGGCATCCAATTTGGCCCCGACCAACCTAAGATATCACTGTTTGCCGACAACATCTTGCTTTTTGTTACTAAACTACGTATGACCCTTCTGACCCTCCAGGAGGAGTTGGGTCTTTTTGAGCAGGTAGCAGGCTTCAAAGTGAATAGGGGGAAATCATATATCCTTAACAGTTCCTACTGCTGAGATGGGAGTGCTAGCCGCCACTTCTCCAATTGTATGGGCCAAGAAATAAATTTTGTACCTGGGAGGCTTACCCCCAGGGTTGCCGACCTGTTTAAGGCAAATATTCCGCCCCTACTTAGGATGCTACGAGCGGACTTTAAGAGATGGTAAATGCTCTGGCATTCATGGTTAGGTCTTATAAACACCATTAAGATGACGGTACTTCCATGGTTTTTATATCTGTTCCAAAGCCTGCCCATTGACATTCCTAAGGAGTTTTTACACAAAGCTCCGTAAGATGTTCACCCGTTTCATTTGGCAAGGCACTAGAGCACGGCTCTCCAATAAATTGCTTGCATGCCCCAGGGACAAGGGTGGTTTGGCCCTCCCGGGTCCTCTCATATATTACAGAGCAGCACAGCTCCCTGTTATCGCTGAGTGGTCACTCCGAGAATCCGACAAGCTGTGGCTACCTATGGACAGGTCCAGGGAAGACCTTGCCTGGCAGTTCGGGCTGGACCGTTCCCATGGAGAACAGGGTCAAGACTGATTTCCATATGGCTGGGTCTTAACTGGAATGGCATGGCAAGCAAAAAAACTGATGGATTAAACCCAGATCTGTGACTGGGGGTGAATGTTTGATTTGTTCTGCATTCCGTCCATCATCTGTTGTTTTTGCATTTGTCGCCCCAAGTGGGAAGGGTATGCCCAGACGTGGGTCCCGTGCTTGCTATGCCACGAGATTCAAGCTAGCCTCGCTGATGAAGGGTGATACCCTGAAACCGGTCCCAGGATGCTTGTTTCTGGTCCAGGGAAGACCTGGCCTGGCAGTTCGGGCTGGACTGTTCCCATGGGGAACAGGGTCAAGACTGATTTGCATATGGCTGGGTCTCAACTGGAATGGCATGGCAAGCAAAAAAAACTGGTGGATTAAACCCAGATCTGTGACTGGGGGTGAATGTTTGATTTGTTCTGCATTCCGTCCATCATCTGTTGTTTTTGCAATTACATATGGACAGGGCAGTGATGGGGCGAACACTATGGGATGTGCTATGGAAACCCAAAGGAGACCGTCTCAGCACCCCCACCGCTACCAGGGGAATACCGCTCACAGCCTGTAGCCCGCGTCTTAAGGCTCTGCACCTTTTCCACGTGTAAGAACCAGCCCACTAGAAGGGACATTGGGAAGGATTGGGTGTGTGGCTACATCGGTGCGTGAGACTCATTTGCTTTTCTGCTATATCCTCAGTCTTTGTACAACGCGTTGTGGGGGACAGGTGCACATAGGCGGTCATTCTGACCGCGGCGGACAGCGGTCGCCACCCGCCAAGCGGTTCCCGCCGAAAGACCGCACCGCGGTGCATTCCGGCTTTCCCGCTGGGCCGGCGGGCGACTGCCAGAAGACCGCCGGCCGGCCCAGCGGGACAGCCCCTTCAACAATGAAGCCGGCTCGGAATGGAGCCGGCGGAGTTGAAGGGGTGCGACGGGTGCAGTGTCACCCGTCGTGATTTTCACTGTCTGCTAAGCAGACAGTGAAAATCTTTGTGGGGCCCTGTTAGGGGGCCCCTGCACTGCCCATGCCAGTGGCATGGGCAGTGCAGGGGCCCCCAGGGGCCCCACGGCACCTGTTCCTGCCATCCTGGTTCTGGCGGTGGACACCGCCAGAAACAGGCTGGCGGGAAGGCAGTCGGAATCCCCATGGCGGTGCTGCTTGCAGCGCCGCCATGGCGGGTTCCCTGGGCCAGCGGGAAACCGGCGGGAAACCGCCGGCTCCTCTTTTCCGACCGTGGCTTTACCGCCGCGGTCAGAATCGCCCAGGAAGCACCGCCAGCCTGTTGCCGGTGCTTCCGCCGCACTCCGCCATGGCGGTCATGGACCGCCAAGGTCAGAATGACCTCCATAATTTGGTTGTTAGTGTTGTTGTTTTTTCTTTTTTTTTTCTCTTTTTCTGCACAAGATATAACATTTCTATGCACTTCTGCACCTATTCCGGGTGGGAATGAGTGCAGCTCTCCCTACTGTTGAGCAGTGATATGATTAGAGTTGGGGCGATGGGAGAGCCAACACACCTGGTGTATTTCTCGAGGCTGTTAGTGATCTGAGTTGCTTGTATCATTGTGTTATTAAACGATAAATGTCAAAAAACCTGTTGAACAAAAATCTTAATTTATGTTGGAAAAAAACAAAAAATCATTGAAGAATCCAAAGGTTAAAGAGAATTTGTAGTTAGGAATGGAAATACTATCTTACTTTACTTTAACAATAATCTCAGAAGTTCACTGAAAAAAACAAATGTTAAAGTGACATTGGAATTAGGTGATATTTGTCAGTTAAAACATAATATTTTAAACTAAAAAATCCACTAAAATTCACCATTTATAGTTAACTTGGGTAACTATAACTTGCATTCTGATCATGACCTGCTTATGACCCCACGTATTACATCATTCATGACATGTTCTATTACATCATTGATAACATCACTGATGACGTGAAATTACATAATTGATTAAATTACTGTACAGGACAGGGATGCAAGTTAAAAACAATGCTCTTTCAAGCTTAGAGTACCAAGTAAATGCAAAGGAAGCAGGGAACCTTGGCTATTTCCCAAGGTTTAGATGGAGAACAGTTGCTTTACATAGAACACTCTACAACTGCACCAACACTTCAAACTGCTCACTGTAAATGTATGTTTTTCTACCAGAGTTTTTAAGCATAGGATTTGCATAGTGCTATCCATGCTGTAAGAAAATGCCTCTTGTTAAATATTCACCCCCATTTTTTTGGGACAAATGCTGCTGTTTTGTCAACTCTGAGAGTGCACTGAGGCCTGATATACAGACCTCAGTGCCAGTGTGCATTGTCTAATTCACTGTTTCCCCCCTCCTTTTTTCCCTTCCCTTTCCTCGTTTTTCTTTTTCTTTGTCCTCACCAAGTTTTGGTTACATAATTGCTATCTATTCGGGCTTATCTCAGGCATAATCATTATGTCATGATGATGATCCCTAGATTGCAGTGAAGGGATCAAAACATCATAGACAACAGTACTTTAACTCATTACAAAAAAAGTACATTTGACAGGAGCAACAGTACTGTAATGTTGTGACCTTTATGCTGTGTATACTCCTTGGTCACATGTAAAATGCCTGAGCAATTATAATTACATTTTTGCTTAACTGGAACCCTTTCATATTTACCCACTACATTGCTTTTCATTTTGCATTTTTTTTGTAATAAAACTTTATTCATATATATGTATATATATATCTATCTATCTATATATATATATATATATATATATATACAGTATATCCCACAGATTTCATTGGAACTCTCTGTGGTATCAAGTCTTATAATTCTTTTTTAAGGGACCTCTGTTCCTCTGAAAAATACTCTCCTATGGTCCCAGAGTACCTTGTGTGTTTTGAAGTGCGCTGACCCCATGCAAAGTATATGACAAATTGGATACACCCAAGTCACTTATAAGTCTCTAGTATATGGTACTCAGGTAATGCAAGGCAAAATGTCCACTGAGGGTCGGAGCACTGTTTGAGCCACTATTGGTGTGACATGACCCAAAAATGGCTTCCAGCCTACCACTGCAGACTGAACCAACAGTGTTTCCACTGTCAGTTCAACTTTGCCATTTAAACTAATGGCAAAGCCACCTTGTCCCTTTACCATGTACGTACGTTGCCCGTGAGGAAGGCCTAGAGAGTGTTAGTCTCCCCGAAGGAAGGCCTAGCGGGCCCTATGGCATTGAGCTGTATATTGTGAAGTGAGACACAGGTATTTTGTTATGTCTAAACAGCAACAGTTCCAAATTGTCATTTTGCTGTGGGTAAAGTTGGTAGCCCCAATGGCTCACACATGTTACTGGGTGGCATCCCCACTCAGCTAACCTATGACTGGGATTACCAAACTAGATCATGTGAGGTATTAAATTAATTGTGACATTAAATGCAAACTGATGCACCGGTTGAAAATAATGTCACTATAAATGGTTGGATATTTTTCAAAAAGTGACCACTCTGCTCTGTACGTGCAGCAGCCTCACAGAGACACACACATGCAGCCAGCTTTCAGGATGGCCACTCAGGAGATTAGCTTGGGGCGTGCTTCAAAGGGGAAGCTACCCTTGTTGGGCCGCCTGGCCCAACACCAATGACCAGGATGCCCTTTGTCCTTGAAGATAGTATGGACACAGGGCCAGAGGTGGTAAAACCACCCCAAAACTAGTTTTACCATGAGCATGTTGTCCCCAGGTAGCCACACCTCTAGGGTAGGGTAGTTTGCTTTTCCGAGGAATGGTCATGCTATCTCAAAGGGGGCAATAATGTGGCATTTTGGGATAGCCAGACCCCACACATCATGGGAAATTTTGGGCATATTTACATGGAACTGGCGCAGCGCTGTGCCAAAATTGCAACCGCTACACTGCGTAAGTTCAGAAATGCAGGGATGCGCCGTATTTACAAAAATATGGCGCACCCCTGTGTTTCCCATAGTGTTGGCGCTAAATTTAGCTGCCATCGCAGGTATCCTTGCACCATAGTGCAAGGGTGTCTATGTTGAAGGGAATCATGGTTTATGTGCAGGAAGGTGTAGATCTACAATGGCAATTTGACAATTCTATGTGTGCCAGGGAATGCAGCACACGTAGAAGTAGCAAATCACCTTTATTGAATGATTGTTTATGTGCAGGAAGGTAATCATTAATGGCCTTTTGCTCTTTTTATGTGTGCTGCAGAATTCAGCATTCTGCAGCACACACAGAAAAAGCAAAAATTAGGAGAAATAAAAGTATTTCTTCTTGTTGCGCCATGCTAACGCCACCCCTGGGATGGCATTACATTTTGGTGCTGCCTCAGATTTACGATTTCCTGTAAATCAGAGGCAGCGTCGAAAGCAATGGATGTTGGTGTGGAATTCCCACAGCAACACTCATTGCACACCCTCTGTTGCAAAAACATGCGTTGAAGGGGCCCATACTTTCAAGGCAGTGTTAAGCCACTAAATGTGGTTTGGTGCCTCCTTGTAAATATGTCACAGTGCATAGCGCCACCACACTGTCTCTAAAAGTCACCCTCCGGTGGCGCTAGGGGCTCTATTGGCTAGTAACTACGTGGTCCCCTCAAGGCACTTTCGGGGATGAATATGGCACCCCTGCACGTTGATCCTCAGTACTTACTGACTCTGGAAAGAGAACAAGAGGAAGCCCACTCTGTACCCATTGGAAGTGCACAAACAGAGGATGAAAGCTGGAGTGACTGCACCTGCTGCACTTTGAGATAGTGAAAGTTGAACCCTGTTCCAATGTCGTAGCTTGGAAATATGTGGATTCCAAACCTCAAACCAAAGCAGACTCTAAGGGTCAGTTGGCTGGCCCCAAGAACAGCACTGGGGACATTAAAGCTGCAGAACCCCAAGCCACCTCTCAGGTAGCCACTACAGAAGTCTTGCCACTACCAGACGCCGGGCACCCCCAAGGACAATTCAGAGATAGCCAAAAGGTGCTCCTGTGTCTGCTGAACCTTTGAGTGTTGGTTGTGAGGAGATCCATCAACCAAAAATGCCACGAGCCCCACCAAAGATTTGCACCGTGAACACTGTGTTACAAAAGCACAAGTTCTGCATCCACAGCCCTTGGAACACCTGCAAAGTGGACTTTGTGGGACCCTGAACTCCACAGCCATGGTCGTCCCACTCACCTGTGGACCTAGGACTTCACCGGACTTCACCCCCACGGACCACACAGCATCTTTGAGCCTGCATTCCTCAGCATTAAGACCACTCAGTTATCGTTTATAGAGGTCATCCTGTCAAGTTTGGATCTTTTCTAAAAGCGCTCTAATGGCCAGGTAACCAGCCAAAGTATCCTCTCTCGCCACTTGGACCTGTGTCCTGTTGGTTGCCCAACTCGGGCCAGAGTTGTTGAGCTAACTTTTCTAAACTTTTCAAAAGTTTCCAATGTTTTTGTTGACCAATGCTTGTTTGCTGTTGATGCAAAAATTATTTATCCTTTTAAAAATCTATATCTCTGGAACCCTCTGGAGGATTTTAATGATCACGGTCTCTAAAGATACATAAAACATCTACTCTATCTTCTAACCTTGTGCCTGGTTTCTTTCATGTTGTGTGACTTTCTTGTTCCATTGTTTGGTGTTCTTAAATGCTTTCGACATTGTTTATTAGCTAAGCCTTGTTGCTCACCACCACAGCTACCCAGGGTTGAGGTTCAGGTTAAGTAAACATACCTGACCGGACCAAAGATGGTATTTGTGAGATTACTTCATGGTAGGACTACCCAGCCATACCATATAGCACACCACAAATTCTCACACAGGCAGACCTACAAAGTGACAAATCATTTCACCTTTTTTACAGCAACGTCTTTAGGCATAGGATTAGCAAGTGCCATACACACTGAACTGTAAAATGACAAAAGTCTTATACCATTCCAGGCATAGTAATAATGCTCTGGGTTGGTAAAATAACCTCCAAGCCAACGTGGAATGAATCAAAGGAAACCCCAACATGTGTTTTGTCTCTTATTGTTAGAGACATATATAGCTTTGTTCAGACACAGGGAGCAACCAGTATAAGTAAAAACATTGCCCTTTCAGACCTAGAGTGCTGCATAAATTATGCAAAAAAGGAAGCAGGGAACCCTGGGTAGTTGACAGTTTTAGGGGGAGAGCAGCTCTTTTATATGGAACATTTTACAACAGTGCAGATAATCCAAATCTGCTCACCTCAAAAGACTTTAACTGTTGTTTTGGCATTTAAAGGTTACTCCTGCTTTTCCACAAGTAAGTGTATTTTTATATCGCAAAAGCAGACTTAGCTTGTTTAATGTTATATTCACGATGAGTAACGGAGACCCGCAATTTAGACTCCAACCTTTATACACTGTCATGGCACAATCACTCATTTATTTCAGAAATAATATTCACTGTCTGCCATAATAATATAAACGTGTGTGAACATGTAAATGCATTAATGAAATGTAATCACTAAGAAACTGAAAGCTATATAAACATGTGTACTAATATTCTTTTATATTGCTTTCACATATTATTTATTCACATTTTACATTTTCATTTTAAGTTGCATTTGTAGAAGTAAAATGCATTTCTTGTTCTGCAGTTATTTTGGAAGTTATACATGTGCACGTCTAAACATGTATTTGCAAATTTGCACATTACATGTTTAGTTAAAGTTAGCCTAACTAAAGGCCTTAATTCTGAAATGTATTTTGCTTGGTTAGCATGTTTTTCCTTTTGCAGGTACATTTCAAGGTTTCATTAGCTAGACCACATGAGTTTTGTTAGTTCACTGATAGCACGCCCTGAGAACAAAAATCTTGACAAGAGTTGTGAACAGCTAATGAGCAGCTGAACTCTCCTATTCATTGTGTATCAGGAATGGAGAATGGTCAAGGCTGTAGTAACTGTCAAGGTTCTGTGGGATCAGAATTGCAGGTGATGTTGCAAATGCGCACCACAAGAGAAGAGACATGATTGGTTACTGCAGAGGTGGAAAGAGGTACATTTGTTGCTGAAGGTTTGTTTGTTTTGTGTAATGCTCCCTCTGTTAGAAGTTAAGACAGATTCCCTTGGCTTTTGAGGGTACAGACCTCTCTGCTCCTTTTATTATGGCAAGTGAAGCTTTATTCTAAGCACTTTTTCTGGAAGACATCGACTGAAGCCTTCACTATGCTGACACCTTCTCGCATTTCCAAATTTCCTAAGACTGTATTCACTCCTTCCTCATTCCTTATTCATAACTCAGATTTGATGATTTTAGAGTTATTTCAGATTTAGAAGAGGGTGCAGGAGTTTCTTTATGGAATACCTACTTCTAATTCTCAGTTTTCTTATTGAAGTGGCTGTTATTGCCTTGTGTCTTAATATATTGAGACTGAACCAATTGCAATATTATAGCTTGCCAGTTGTAATACTGTAATATTTTCATGAAATGCAGGTATATCGGATTGATCACTGATTGGAAATAAAATTACTTGACTTCAATTACCAATTTCTGGTCCTTAATATGTGGCAAATGGGCTTCATGAAATCAGAATTGTTTATTACTTTTAACTTCTTCGAAATCTCAATCAACTTAAAAAGATCCATCAGATGAGAGTTTGTAATCACGCTACTGTGCACTTTCAAATGGTAGCATGTCAGATGGTTCAGTTATTGCGACAGAAGGAGTTACTGTATCCATGTAATAGTCCAGTCTTCCCCAGGCTCAGTCCTGATCCCAAAGCCTATGTCCCAATTTGGAGGAGCAATGGTATTCCAGAAATTTGGAATTAAGTTGTAGCAGCAGAGGAGTGCGTATCAATGAGGTCGTGTGTTGCAATTCCTTATGTATAGCTTGCAGAGTTTTGCTGAGGTTACGTGGTATAATGTGGTGATGTTTTAAGTTGTTGTGTAGTTGTGGAAGTGCATAATGCTAAGTTGAAGTGGTTTTTGGCCTTGACGTAGCCTAAGATCCCTATATAGTAATACGTTATCAGTGTAGAATACACTGTGATGTAATTGTCTGCTAAGTTTTGTGGTGTTGGTCGTAGGCGCCACTGGCTACACAATTGAGATAGGGACAAATACCTTTGGATGAGAGTACGGTGTGTTTGGTGTGGTGGATCCTTTTGCGCATGGGTGAATCTACACTAATCTGGGTGATTCCCAGCTGGTTGAGATTTCACTCAAGTGTGAGTCACAGTAGGCCAGAAATTGTCACTCTGGACTATTTCTTGTGTGATTGAATACTATTGATTATTTAGTGGAGCACACAAATTGCTGAATTTGCCTTGTACTTATGGGTGCTTGTATTACAACTTTTGCAAAGAATTGTAAAGGATAGTGAGCCACTTCGAGGAGTGAGAAGGACATTACAGTGTGCCGCATTGAGATTGAAGGATTGGCATTGGTGCCACACCTTTATTGGTTGTTAACTATGGATGAAATGCGCAATCAAAAATAATGTATCCCTTGTTTGAAATAGTATGCTATTTGTGATTATTTACATTACTGTTGAAAATGAAAACTTTTAATGCTATATGAAATTTGATTAGGAGAGATGTGAGAATAACTGTTCGAGGAGGGAGGAAGATTGAGTACTTGGTGCAGTCTTAGAGGTAGACCAGAGTGGTCCATTCGTGAAAGGTGAGGTGAATAGCCACACCATGTCATTCTTGAATGATATTGATTGTGCCCACTCTACTGTTAGAACAGTGTAAGTTCCAAATCTATCCATCTCTGGAAAAATAATCCAAGTTGTACACCAAAAGGCATAGTTTCAAACTCATTATGAGAACATATGTTATAAATTGAGTCAAGGGCCAAAGGTTGAGTGTATCCTGTGATGATATCTGATGACTTACCACCGGATATTAAGGATATGGTGAAGTCTGAGGTCTGGGACTTCTCAGGAAAAAATATTGGTTTCATAAAGGCAGTTGAGCCTGTTGGCATAACAGTAAAGCTCGATATTTGAGTACCCAAGAGCCTCACAATATAATTTGACCTCTGAAATAATTGCTTGGATTACTCAAGTGATTGAGTCAATGATACAAGGCATTTTGAAGGAACTAATTGGGAGTCCATATCATTCACCCATTATAGGCTTGCAGAAGCCTAGTGTTAAATACCACATAGTGCAGGACCCTAGAACGATTAACAACATTGTTGTTCCCTGTTATGTTGTGGTAGCTAATCCACCTGGGATTTTGTTTCAAATTCCATATGAGGCTGAGTAGCTTACTGTCATCAATCTGTGTCACCCATTTTTCACTGTTCCTTTGCATGAGGACAACTAGTACCTCTCTGCTTTTCGGTTCCCAAACTGTGTTTTGTCATGGTGCCGAGTCCCAATAGGAGAGTTACTCAATTTCTAATTAGATGCTTAAAAAGAATCTTGAGGCTCTAATCATGCCCTCTAATTCTGTCCTAATTCAGTACAACAACCACCTGTTAGTGGTGTCTGATACTCAAGAAGCTTGCAAATGAGACACCATTGCCTTTTTTAATCACTTAGCTAAGAATGGACATAAAGAGTCTCATTTAGGTGTTGTTGGTAATGGTTCTACTGTCAGTTTTCTAACTGTTGGTGGTCTCATAGGCAAAAATCCACCCAAGTCCTGCCAACTCCGCCATGGATTCCCACCCCAACCACGGTGCCAAAGGAAATAGTGGCTGACGGCAGGACCCCATCCACACTTACTGCAATGCATATACCTTACCACCAAGCAAAAGGTGGTGGTCTGTCCTTAAGTCTGGGCATATTGGGTGGAGAAAGGGGTGCAAACTCACCATTTCTCCTGATTCAACTTCTGTTTCTGGCTGACACAACTGGACAGGACCCTCTTTCACTTCTTCCACAGGACCATGGAGAAAACACAACCCTTCGCCGTCGCTGAAGATAGGCAACCTGCATTGTCGGTGTACGTCGGAAGATCATTGCACATGTGTACGGGACCACTGCCGACATATACAGGTCACAGTAATTTTTGTTAACTACTGTGACATGTATATGTAAGGGACATCAGTGTTTCAGACACAGGTGGCCACATACTACTTCACAACACACATCAAACACACACATAACTGTCATGATGGCATCAGTTTTCATTGGCAAATGAATATTGGAACCACAATGAAGGTAAAATCACACTTGTCAACTGTGTCCATGTGTGGATATTGCAAGGGGACCTGTACCTGCCATGCTGTGCTTTGAGTTGTGCGTGTGTTGGCTGGATGAGGCAGATGGAGGTGTGGTGGGTGCTGTGGTTGTGTCAGTGTTAGAAATGGAGTCTCTCGTTGGCAGTCGGTTTGAACCCTGCCCAAGTAGGGACCCTCACTCTAGTCAGGATAAGTGAGATACCAGCTCAGATAACCCCTGCTCACCCCGTTGGTAGCTTGGCACGAGCAGTCAGGCTTATCTCAGAAGCAATGTGTAAAGCCTTTGCACATAACATACAGTAATAAGTGAAAACACTACAAAAGGACACCACACCAGTTTTAGAAAAATAGCCAATATTTATCTGTGTAAAACAAGACCAAAAGGATAAAAATCCAACAGACAGTGTTTAAGATATGAATTTTGCAAGATTTACTCAAAAATACAGTTCCTTGAAGTCGATAGCTCCACCTGGAGCTATCACAGCATCGTGATCAACAAAACCAGCCGTTCAATACAGCTGCGGCATTGCGTGCTGGCTACAGTGTTGTGAAGACCCGCAAATAGGCGTTGTGATCCTCGCGGTGAGCTCTGGAGAGTGGTGTCTCTGATGTCATGTGTCGGTTCCGGAGTTGGTGCGGGGGTCATCAGGCCCTTGAAGTCACACATGTTGCAGATCGAACTCCGGGCTGATGAAGTCAGGAGTGATGACGTGGATGGCATCGGGGCTGCGGTGTGAAGTGGGACAATGTGACGTGCGATGCCCACAGCTCATGGTGCAGGCAGCGGCTCGGTGACGGCATCCAGCGGCGTCGGTGAGACCAGGTCACAGTGTGAAGCGGGGCGGGGCGGTGCGATGTGTGGTGTCACCAGGTCATGGTGCAGGCAGCGGTGTCGTCATTGCTGAAGCGGTGCCGTCGGTGGGCCCAAGCCAGTAGTATGGGACAGCGTTTCATGGCCCTCATGAGCAGTGTCCACAGGCGACGGTGTAGGCAGGGATGCCTGGTGACGACACTGGAGTTGATGGTGCTGGCTTCGGTGGACCGGGGCTGCAGTGTGGGATGGGATGGTGCTTCGTGTACCTCACGAGTGGTGTCCACAGGCTACTGTGCATGCAGGGGTGCCAGTGCCAGCAGGAGCGTTGTCATAGGGAATGCCCAGGCTGCAGTGTGAGCAGGTGATGCTGGAGTGCGGGTCACACAGAATGCGGTGCGAGCAGCAGCTCATTGAAGCCGTCCTATGACGACGTAGGAGAGACCAGGGTCGCGGTGCGAAGCAGGGCAGTGCTGCTCCATGTGGCGACAGCAGCTCGCGGTGCAGGCCAGCACGTCGTTGGCGGCGTCGCAGTGGTTTCTCTTCTTGAACAGTGTAGGAAAGTACCATCTTGCCTGGCATGTTACCCCCATATTTCACTGTATATATGTTGTTTTAGTTGTATGTGTCACTGGGACCCTGCCAGCCAGGGCCCCAGTGCTCATAAGTGTGCCCTGTATGTGTTACCTGTGTTATGACTAACTGTCTCACTGAGGCTCTGCTATCCAGAACCTCAGTGGTTATGCTCTCTCATTTCTTTCCAAATTGTCACTAACAGGCTAGTGACCAATTTCACCAATTTACATTGGCATACTGGAACACCCTTATAATTCCCTAGTATATGGTACTGAGGTACCCAGGGTATTGGGGTTCCAGGAGATCCCTATGGGCTGCAGCATTTCTTTTGCCACCCATAGGGAGCTCTGACAATTCTTACACAGGCCTGCCACTGCAGCCTGAGTGAAATAACGTCCACGTTATTTCACAGCCATTTACCACTGCACTTAAGTAACTTATAAGTCACCTATATGTCTAACCTTTACCTGGTAAAGGTTGGGTGCTAAGTTACTTAGGGCCATATTTATACTCTGTTTGCGCCGGATTTGCGTCGGTTTTTTTGACGCAAATTCGACGCAAAACGAACTCCATATTTATACTCTGCCGTTAGATGCGTCTAGCGCCAAAGTCCATGGAGTTTGCGCCATTTTTTAGCGTGGACACCTACTTTGCGTTAATGATATGCAAGGTAGGCGTTCCCGTCTAAAAAAGTGACTCCGAGGCGTGTGTGCCGTATTTACACTCCCGGGCAAAAATGACGCCCGGGAGTGGGCGGGTCAAAAAAAATGACGTCCAGCCGCTTTTGCGTCGTTTTTTAGCGCCTGGTCAGGGCAGGCGTTAAGGGACCTGTGGGCTCGGAAGGAGCCCAGAGGTGCCCTCCCATGCCCCCAGGGACCCCCCCCTGTCACCCTTGCCCACCCCAGGAGGACGCCTAAGGATGGAGGGACCCATCCCAGGGAACATAAGGTAAGTTCAGGTAAGTCATTTTTTTTTTTTTTTTTTGGGTGGCATAGGGGGGCCTGGTTTGTGCCCCCTTACATGCCACTATGCCCAATGACCATGCCCAGGGGACAGAAGTCACCTGGGCATGGCCATTGGGCAAGGGGGCATGACTCCTGTCTTTGCTAAGACAGGAGTCATTTCAATGGGGGTTGGGAGTCAAAAAAAAATGGCGCAAATCGGGTTGAGGCGAAAATTTTGCCTCAGCCTGACTTGCCCCATTTTTTGGCGCCCAAGCTCCATATTCCCCTACGCCGGCGCTGCCTGGTGTACGTCATTTTTTTTGACGCACACCAGGCAGCTCCGCCGGCTAACGCCGGCTAACGTCATTGAATAAATACGGCGCCCGCATGGCGCTTCAGAATGGCATTAGCCGGCGTTAGATTTTTTGACGCACAACTGCGTTGGCGCAGTTGTGCATCGAAAAGTATAAATATGGCCCTTAGTGTGTGGGAACTCTGGCACTAGCCAAGGTATCCCCACATTGTTCAGGGCAAATTCCCCGGACTTTGTGAGTGCGGGGACACCATTACACGCGTGCACTACACATAGGTCAATACCTATGTGTAGCTTCACAATGGTAACTCCGAATATGGCCATGTAACATGTCTATGATCATGGAATTGCCCCCTCTATGCCATCCTGGCATTGTTGGCACAATCGCATGATCCCACGGGTCTGTAGCACAAACCCGGGTACTGCCAAACTGCCTTTTCAGGGGTTTCACTGCAGCTGCTGCCAACCCCTCAGACAGGCTTCTGCCCTCCTGGGGTCCAGCCAGGCTTGGCCCAGGATGGCAGAACAAAGGACTTCCTCAGAGAGAGGGTGTTACACCCTCTCCCTTTGGAAAAAGGTGTTAAGGCAGGGGAGGAGTAGCCTCCCCCAGCCTCTGGAAATTCTTTCATGGGCACAGATGGTGCCCATTTCTGCATAAGCCAGTCTACACCGGTTCAGGGACCCCTCAGCCCTGCTCTGGCGCGAAACTGGACAAAGGAAAGGGGAGTGACCACTCCCCTGACCTGCACCTCCCCTGGGAGGCGCCCAGAGCTCCTCCACTGTGCTCCAGACCTCTGCCATCTTGGAAACAGAGGTGCTGCTGGCACACTGGACTGCTCTGAGTGGCCAGGGCCAGCAGGTGACGTCAGAGACTCCTTCTGATAGGCTCCTTCAGGTGTTGCTAGCCTATCTTCTCTCCTAAGTAGCCAAACCCTCTTTTCTGGCTATTTAGGGTCTCTGCTTTGGGGATTTTCTTAGATAACGAATGCAACAGCTCATCCGAGTTCCTCTGCATCTCTCTCTTCACCTTCTGCCAAGGAATCGACTGCTGACCGTGCTGGAAGCCTGCAAAACTGCAACAAAGTAGCGAAGACGACTACTGCAACTCTGCAACCCTGATCCTGCCGCCTTCTCAACTGTTTTCCTGGGGGTGCATGCTGTGGGGGGAGTCTGCCTCCTCTCTGCACTAGAAGCTCAGAAGAAATCTCCCGTGGGTCAATGGAATCGTCCCCCTGCAACCGCAGGCACCAAAGAACTGCATCACCGGTCCTCTGGGTCTCCTCTCAGCACGACGAGTGAGGTCCCTTGAATCCAGCAACTCTGTCCAAGTGACTTCCACAGTCCAGTGACTCTTCAGTCCAAGTTTGGTGGAGGTAAGTCTTTGCCTCCCCACGCCAGACTGCATTGCTGGGAACCGTGTGTTTTGCTGCTACTCCGGCTCCTGTGCACTTTCCGAGGGAATCCTTTGTACACAGCCAAGCCTGGGTCCACGGCACTCTAACCTGCATTGCACGACCTCCTGAGTTGTCCTCTGGTGGCGTGGGACTCCTTTGTGCAACTTCCGGTGAGCACCATTTCACTCCACTTTGTAGTGCCTGTTCCGGCACTTCTGCGGGTGCTGCCTGCTTCTGAGAGAGCTCCTTGTCTTGCTGGGTGCCCCCTCTGTCCCCTGACGCAATTGGCGACATCCTGGTCCCTCCTGGGCCACAGCAGCACCCAAAATCCCCAACCGCGAGCTTTGCAGCTAGCAAGGCTTGTTTATGATCTTTCCGCAGGAAAACACTTCTGCACGACTTGTCACGACGTGGGACATCCATCCTCCAAAGGGGAAGTTTCTAGCCCTTGTCGTTCTTGCAGAATCCTCAGCTTCTACTGTCCAGTAGCAGCTTCTTTGCACCCACAGCTGGCATTTCCTGGGCATCTGCCCACTCTCGACTTGATCGTGACTTTTAGACTTGGTCCCCTTGTTCCACAGGTACCCTCGTCTGGAAATCCATCATTGTTGCATTGCTGGTTTTGGTCTTTCCTGCAGAATTCCCCTATCACGACTTCTGTGCACTTTGCACTCACTTTTCAGGGTCTTGGGGTGGGCTATTTTTCTAACCCTCACTGTTTTCTTACAGTCCCAGCGACCCTCTACAAGGTCACATAGGTTTGGGGTCCATTCGTGGTTCGCATTCCACTTTTGGAGTATATGGTTTGTGTTGCCCCTATCCCTATGTGTCCCCATTGCATCCTATTGTAACTATACATTGTTTGCATTGTTTTCTAATACTATACTGCATATTTTTGGTATTGTGTACATATATCTTGTGTATATTTGCTATCCTCATACTGAGGGTACTGACTGAGATACTTTGGCATATTGTCATAAAAATAAAGGCGGTCATTCTGACTCTGGCGGGCGGCGGTTGCCGCCCGCCATGCGGGAAGCGCCATTTGGCCGCCATGCGGCCAAAATACCGCTTCCCCTATTCTGACATTCCCGCTGGGCCGGCGGGCGCTAAGCAAGTTAGCGCCTGCCGGCCCAGCGGGAATGGGGGCCGCAACACAGGAGCCGGCTCCGAATGGAGCCGGCGGTGTTGCGGCAGTGCGACGGGTGCAGTTGCACCCGTCGCGCTTTTCACTGTCTGCTAAGCAGACAGTGAAAAGCTTCATGGGGCCCTGTTAGGGGGAGCCTGCACTGCCCATGCCAGTGGCATGGGCAGTGCAGGGGCCCCCAGGGGCCCCAAGACACCCGTTCCCGCCAGCCTCTTCCTGGCGGTGACAACCGCCAGAAACAGGCTGGCGGGAAGGGGGTCAGAATCCCTATGGCAGCGCTGCTTGCAGCGCTGCCCTGGCGGATTCGCCCAGCTGGGGGAAAAACGGCGGGAAACCGCCGGCCCCGGTTTTCTGACCGCGGCTTCACCGCCACGGTCAGAATTGGCTTGGAAGCACCGCCAGCCTGTTGGCTCGACCCTGGCGGTCTTTAGAATGACCCCCAAAGTACCTTTATTTTTAGTATATCTGTGTATTGTGTTTTCTTATGATATTGTGCATATGACACTAGTGGTACTGTAGGAGCTTCACTCGTCTCCTAGTTCAGCCAAAGCTGCTCTGCTAAGCTACCTTTTCTATCAGCCTAAGCTGCTAGACACCCCTATACACTAATAAGGGATACCTGGGCCTGGTGCAAGGTGTAAGTACCCCTTGGTACTCACTACAAGCCAGTCCAGCCTCCTACAAACAGCACAACACATACAGTTCCGAGTGCTGCAGGTCGAGGAAACTGAAGTCTTTTGTGTCCCTGAGACTTCCAACAGGAGGCAAGCTCTACTCCAAGCCCTTGGACAATCTTCTCAAGCAGGACACACAGCAAAGTTCACCCTTTGCACTCCTTTCAGGCAGAAGCAGCAACTGCAGGCCAGTCCAGCAAAGCAACACAGCAAAAAGACATTACTCCTGTCAACATCAGGACAGTGCGCGCTCTACGGGCAACAAAAATGCAAAGACCCAGTCTTTATACAAGAGCATAATTCATGCATTGTGTTTATATGCAGTATGTTAACCTTTTGCATTGCAGAGTTTATCCTTGAAAAACACTATTAATGATGTTTGCAATAACTGTTCATTTGCAAGGTATTGCTGCAGGCTTACTGAGTGTGTTAGGGTGTGGTCCCTTTCTGGGACCTTCTGGGAGCTTTCACTGCAACGTGGCTGGGTGTGGTTTGTGGGCTGGGCTTGGCTCTGTATGGGGGAGCCGGCCCGGCTCCGCATGCTCACTGTTCAGAGGTCCCGGTGCAGAGCAGCAGCAACTTCCTGAGCTCCTGTCCCGGAGGCCTACCTTAATATTCCAGGCCTGCCCTCATTATATTGGTGATCCTTGAGCAGGGCTGTAAGGTGGAGGTCGGGCTGGGCCCCCAACCCCCATTCTCAAAGACATTCGAGTTTTGGGTCTAGTTGTGAAACTCTCTGTGTGCGTGAGTGTGATTTCATGGCATTTGCATGTTCTTGTCTGAATCGGCAGAGTGCACAATTCATTTCTAACATGTAAACCTTGGCATTCAGATCGGCAACAGTGTGCGCGATCATTTCATGGCATTTGCATATTCTTATTCGAATCGGCAGAGTGCGCAATTCATTTCATGGCATTTGCATATTCTTGTTCGAATCAGCAACAGCATGCGCAATTCAACCCTGACATAAAACTCTTGGTTTTTGGATCGGCAGTGTGCGCGATCATTTCCTGATATTTGCATAGTGTATTTCGAATTGGCAACAGTGTGCGCAATTCAACCTTGGAATAAAACGCTTGGCTTTTAGATCGGCAGTGTGCGTGATCATTTCATGACATTGAAAACTTTGGTGTGCTGGGTTTGTTGAGGTGCACACACTTATCCTGAGCTTTTGGATTTCTTTGAAACGCTTAATTCAAAGTGCGACATTCTTTATGCATATTAAGTTCCTAGTACAGTCCCTGTTGTTTCCAGGGAAGGTTCAGATAGCCTTTTTCCTCATGTAAAAATGCAATGTTTATTCTGAAACATTATTGAATGTTCTTGTATTCTACACAGTATGTGATATTTCCTGAAAAGCTCATATGAAACATTGTATTAACCCATTCTTGATTTTTCCAGGTACCTAGATTTCTTGAGGTCTAGTTATAGTCATTTCTTAGGTTATCCATGATTACAGTATAAGAACTCTTAGAACCATAGTCTAGTGAAAGTCAATGTGATTATATCTTGGCATTGTGTTGTTTAACCTCTTGCTTCCTACAGGTCTCATTCCCAGCTGTTCCCTACCTAATCCTAATCCCCTTTTCCCCCACTTAGACTCTCTCTCTGGCTCTGTGGTATATCTATTGGAGCTTTGGAGCAGTCTAGTGGTGGACATGTTGGGAACGTGCACAGGCCCCGAGGATCTGGTCTTCCTGACAACTCCTCCTTCAGCTCTTCAGCTCTTCTCCTGGGCAGATGTTCCTCTTGATTCCAGAAAGATTCTAAAGTCTGGGGTTTTGGGTCTTCTTCTTATACCCCTTTCTGCCTTTGAAGTTGTGAAACTTCAAAGCAAAGTCTCAAGTGTTTGTGAGATTCTTCCTTGTCCAGGCCAGGGCCCAGACACACACCAGGGTGTTGGAGACTGCATTGACAAGCAAAGTCCTTTCTGGTGTGAAATTCACCACCCACACAAGGCCAAGGTAACAGGTAAAGCACAATCATACAGGGAAACACACCCATGTACAATATGGAACACGCACATACATTAACAATGCATTTGCATCCCAACAGGACCCCTACTCAACGTCACCGGAGAGGAGGTGCCAGCTACATCCAGTCCCCCCCTGAAGAGGCCCACAGTGACGACAGCAGCTCTGCACGCCTGGATCAGGATGCCCAACCTGGCCCATCAGGGGCCTCTGGACAGTCGGTTCCCCTGCCACAGTCCCAACCCACCACAGAGCCGCACCCCTCAGGAAACACCAGCACAGTACCCACCCAGTGGACCCATGCCACAGTCCCCAGGACATGTCAATCAGCAGTGTGTCCACCACCCCAGGCAACCCCACAAACCCAGTACGATCAGGGATCTGGGGTCAGTGGCAATGGGCACACAGGTTCAGGGGACAGAGGCACAGGCCAACAGGGAAGCTGGGAGGACTGCTGTGTAACGGGGGAGGACAGGCCCAGGAACCCACTCTCCACGAGGCACTCTCAAACATCCTGGGAGCATAACACCATTCCCAGGAGACCACGGGCCAGGTACTGGCCAAGTTGCAGGAGACCCAAAGGCTGCAGGAGGGACAGTAACTGGGGATCAGGGAGGACCTAATAAAAATCTACATCATCCTGGTCACCATTGCAGGGGTGCTGGCTGACATGGGCAAGACCATGAGGTAGGCAGTGGCACAACAAAGGGTGCCTGACACTAGCCAAACGGAGGACCAGCCTTCCACCTCCACTGGTGCTAGTGGACAGGAAGCCCCGCCACAGGAACAACAGGCCACCAGCACCACACCCCCTGCAGAAGGAGAACCACCCTGCAAACGGTCCCTGTGATCCAGGCAGAAGACAGAGAACATTGCCAAGACCCCCGCCAGGAAATAGGACTTTCCTGATAGTCACCCTTCTGTCCCACTCTGTTACCCCATCCACCTTGAACTGCCATTGCTCCCCTCCCTATGCCCCCTTGGACAATGCACCTGTGATACCAAGAGACTGGACTCTAACTGGACATTCCTCCACCATCACCCCAGCCCCTTACACATACCCCTATACTTATTGGCACATAAACACCCTTGAAACAAATACCATACTGGAGTCAGTGTAATGAATCTCAAATGTATTAGTACAACATTCTCAAACCATTGCAACGTATATGTACAGTGAAATATACTACAGGATGGCCTTTGGTGGGCAGAAGTACATATAGCAGGAGCCAGAATGGGGCACACAGATCTGAAAATGTATAATCCAAAGGGAACAGTCAGTGGCCATAGACATAGGGTAATAGGCTGCTATGTACAATGTCCAGCAGATTACTGAAATATTAAGTGAAGTTACAGTGTCTTACCTGTGTGTCACTGCAAGTACTGCTGTATTATATTCATTCTTTTGTCAACATCTTCTTCCTCTGCCTCCTCTTCCTCATTATCCACAGGCTCCACTGCTGCCACAAGACCATCTTCAGGCACATCCTGCTGCAGAAAAGGCACCTGGTGTCTCAAGGCCAGGTTGTGCAACATGCAACAATGATCTGGCACACCTTCTTGGGTGAGTAGTACAGGGAGCCACCTGTCAGATGGAGGCACCGGAACCTGGCCTTCAGGAGGCTGAATGTTCTCTCAATTATCCTCCTTTTACACCCATGTGCTTCTTGTAATGTTCCTCTGCCCTTGTCTTGGCATCCTTCACTGGGGTCAGTAGCCATGAGAGGTTGGGGTAACCAGAGTCACCTCCAAATATAGGGTGACAACTGTTAGATACACACTAACCCTTAGGGGTAATCCCATATCCAGACACCAACTTATACTCGGTGGGGACCTTTGGCTCACCTATTAGCCAAACCCAATGCCTCTGGAGTTGGCCCATGACATGTGGGATGTTGCTATTCCTCAATATCAATGCGTCATGCACATGGCCAGGATATTTGGCATTCACATGGGAGGTGTACTAGTCCGCCAAACACACCATCTGCACATTCATCGAGTTATAGCTTTTTCTATTCCTGTAAAACTGTTCAGTTCTCCGGTGGGGGTGTGGGGTGAGGGGGGGGGAATAGTCGGGACAAATGCTACATGTGTACCATCAATGCATCAATGGCACCAATGATTTTGGGGATATGTCTCAGGCCATAAAAGTCACCCTTCACTGTGGCAAATCCTCCACCTGGGGGCACGATGTAGCTGCGCATGTGTTTAAGCAGGGCACACAACACTCTGGTCAACACGTTGGAGAACATGGGCTGAGACATCACTGATGCCATGGCCACTGTAGTTTGAAAGGAACCATTTTCCAGGAAAAGGAGCACTGACAGGACCTGCACTAGAGGGGGGATACCTGTGGGCTGGCGGATAGCTGACATCAGGTCTGGCTCCAATTGGGCACACAGTTCTTGGATTGTGGCATGATCAAGTCTGTATGTGATGATAATGTGCACTGCTATCTGCACCGCCACATGCCCAGCCGGTGCCACAACAACTGTCAGCAGCAGCATTCCCACTGGAAAGCTGTCCGAGGCTGCAGGAGACGGCCTCGAGCCTCCCACCACCACTTGAAGCACCCCCACCAGCACTACTACCAGTTTGCAGCCTTAGTCGCCGCAGGGTGGAGTCTGGGCCTGCCTCCTTGGAGTATCATGCTACCTGTTCCCTGCAAATCTTGTGCCTCAAACACTCAGGTGAGGGAATGTGAACTGCCACACCCCACGTGCAGTATCACTGGGCACAGTGCACCCTCCAGAACCAGTGGAGAAATGCATCCACTCACCCTGTCCTTGGCTGGATGAAGCAGACGGGGCACAATGCCCCCTCCAGAACCAGTGGAGAAATGTATCCAATATCACTATCCTTGGCAGGATGAAGCAGACTGGGCACAAGGCCCCCTCCAGAACCACTGAAGAAATGCATCCACTATCACTATCCTTGGCAGGATGAAGCAGACTGGGCACAAGGCCCCCTCCAGAACCAATGGAGAAGCCATCCACTTGAGAGACTGTGGCTTTGCACTCCCTTAGGAGCAAGCAGTGGGCAAACCACGCACTTGAGAGACTTGAGAGACTGTGACTTTGCACTCCCAAGGGCCAAGCAGTGGGCAAACCACCCACTTGAAAGACTGTGGCTTTCCACTCCCCAGGAGAAAGCAGTGGGCAAACCACCCACTTGAGAGACTGTGGCTTTGCACTCCTCAGGACATTGCTGTGGGCATGTAGCCCCCTCCAGGAGCAGTGGCGTAGTACCATCTTCTGGCCGAGGTGCCTGTGTGTTTATGACCTGATGCCCCTGCAGTGTTCTCTCCGTTTTGAGGCAGGAGTCAAGTGTGAGCTTCGCCCATGATTTTTGGCCCAGTGGGCCACAGAGATTTTCAAAGGACAGTGTACGGCCTTCTGTACATATTGTAAATATTTGTATATACTGTTTTGCTAATCGTTAACTATATCTGCATGCTTCAAAATATCACTGTTTGAACTCAAATGCTTTTGTCCTTGCGTTCTTCCAGGGGGTTACGGGGTGTAAATGTACTATTGATGCATGTTTTTGTGTGTATGGTGTTGTGGGTGAGGGTGGGGGTGTTGCGTGTGTGTGTGTCACTCTCTTTTTCCTTCCCACCCTCCCCTGTGTGCTAGGTGCAGCACTCACCGTGGTCGTCGCCGCTGCCTTTGATATCCGGTGCCTAAGAGGAGGTAGACCTGCATTGGCAGGACCTGCAGCTCGGGCTCCATGGCGTCCTGGTTCTTTTTGAATTGTCGAGAGGTGAGTGGTTTCCCTTTGTAGTCCTGTTTGCGCTGTGCTTTCGATGTTGTTGGTACTGTCCCGGAAAAGCTGACGGATTGGCGGGTTGTGATAGGGTGAGCGGTACATTGTCTTCCGCCTGTCTGATGGCGGTGTCCGCTGTGGTGATTGTTGATACCGCTGTGGCAGTCGTGTGTTAAAGTGGCTGTTTATGTTGGCGGTTTCCGACGTGGACGTAATCCCATTTTTTTACCACCGGCCTGTTGGCGGTATTACCACCGCTTTATCACCGTCCACCAGGGTTGTAATGAGGGCCTTAGTGTGTCAGGGCTTACACATACTCTCACCTAGGTCTGAATGTAAAGATTTTTGAGTTTTTTTATATTCCAAACAAGCACACCTTCCTCAGTGAATATATGAGGCTTGCTCTGTGGCACACTGTACTTTGGAGAATGGCCCTTCCACACATGTGAAGTGGGAGAATCAGGCAGTGTTAACAATTTGGGGGCAGATTAACTGGTGCACAGGTGCACAATGGGCTGCCTAGCACCAATGCAGGCACCCTTGCACCATGGCGCAAGGGTAGCTGCGTTGCATGCAGGATTGTTTTTGTGCTGGGAGGGATACCTTCTTGTACAAAAACAATCCTGGGAATCATTGTCCTCTTTCATTGTCTGTGCTGCAGAATGCAGCACACAAAAAGAGGATACAACAAGGGGGAATAAGGATATTTCTTCTTCTACATGGTCTTGTAAATCTGGGGATGTGTCAAAATCCATGAGTGTTGCATGGGAACTCCCACCACAATGCCAATGGAACATCTACCCAGGGCAGAGTACAGCAACCACACCTTGTACTGCATAGTGCTACTCTAGAATCATGAAGCCAAGCCGTGCACAGTGGCTTTGCACGGCATCATAAATCTAACTACGAGCCTTGCTTCATGCATGTACTTTGTGTGGTGCAAACATGATGCAGCATTATGCAGTGCTCTCATAAATATGCCCTTAATGTTTGCCCTGCTTTATTCAGCTGCAGGATCGCAGAGGGTCTTGGTTGGTAATGAGGATGGCTCAGCATAACTTTAAAATGGCTGCCTGCAACTTTATGTACTGAATTTCCTGTTTTTTATTGCTTATGTGTCGTTTTTGTAGTACATCTTTTTTTTCAGGCTTGAGTGTGGAAACTCCGCCCTGAGTGCGGAGTCTCTGCCTTGAGTGGGTAAACTCTGCACAAGGAGTGGAGACTCGACAGTCAGGCAGAGCACAACAATATTATACCAGAAATGACAAACAGGAAATAAACAGCAGGACGTTCATAACAGGAAGCTGCTGGCAGCCATTTCATATTCATTCTGAGCCATCCTCACGTTCAAGCAAGATCCTCTGCCATCCTTCTGCTCTGCATACCTAACCAGTCCCTAACATTGTTGAGAAACTTGAGGACAAGGCACCCCATTACCCTAGGATGTATTGGGCCTGTCCTTCTAGCCACACTTGCAGAGGCCTCGCCTCAGCCCACTGTACAGGAGGGTCCTAAAAACAGCCTGCCTGACCCTCCATGCTCACCTGGAGAAGTATGAGCAGCAGAGACCTGCTAAGCACATGAACTGCTTTATGTGTCTGGTAGTATGATATGAGTGGTGAAAGAGATGTCACATTAAGTTTTTTGTCACCTTTCACCCTATCTGCATGATGGCTAAATTACTTATAATGTCTCCTCCTTGGTGCAATGGAATATTGGTTAATGTGAGCATTCTTGGACTTGTAGTGTTCTAAATACAACTCGGATACATTTCCATTAGAATTGCATTTTAATTAAAAAATACACTTACAATATCATGACTAGTCAACTAAGGGCCTTTTAACTGTTGTATTCAATGGTGAATTAATGGCTTGCACAATTTCTAGTGTTGTTATGTGAGTGGTTTGGGTATTGGATGATGTATCATGCATGCTTTTTGTGTGTATTTGTTTCTAGGTTGAATATTATATTTTTGGATAATGAAGTAAAGGCTGATTTTGTGATACTGGTTTTACTCAAAATTATGCAAACATATCAAAGAGGGCCGACATACACACATCTTCTCAGCAGTGGCACTTACATCATTTCTAATATCTAGGGTGCTGTTCAAATCTTGTACATGTGGTTACCAGTATACAACTCAAACAAAGCTGTCCTGACATGCTAACTGAGGCACTTGCCATGTAGATTGTCTGATATACTCATGGGATATTCCAATATTTTGAATAACCTCTTTATCCAAGGCCTTGTTTGTATATCTACACCCGATTTTGCAGGTATGTATTGTTTTAGTATGCTACACAACAGATGACATTTGATAGTAAGTGTAAGACTGTTGAGAGTGCAAATTACAGGATAATCCTGGATCCACTTTTCGGTGTGGCTATATCAATCCAGACCGTGTCCCACCTTGATCTGTAAACTTTTACATTGGAAGATATCTGTGTTTCAATGCCCTGAAACTCACATAGCACCAATGCTGAAGGTGAGAGTTTGTAAATACTGAAGAGTATACTGAGCAAACCTGAGAAAGATATTATTGTGTGAGTAATTTCAAGACGTTACAGTGATAGTACACATACTTTTGGGTTCAAAAAACAATAAAATTGCTTAGTGAGATCAAACAAGCTCAAAGACAAACCTTGCTTAATATTGTTTAGAGCTTGCTTATGAATTGTACACCAACTACTTAATTGTTAGTCTTCTATTTCAATGAACCCAGCTGGACAAGGAACATCCAGACCAGACCAAGGGCAGGTTAGTGGGATCTCTGCTCGTTGGCAGGCACGTCCTTTTGTCAGTACCAGTGAGGAGGAGGAGGGACAGCAACAATAAGGTAGATGTAGTGCATACATCCAGACCGAACCTACATCACCAACACCATCAGCCCTAGTAGAGGCTGTAGACACTGAAGGGGGGGGGGGGCATTGAGAGGGACACCGCCAGCCTGGGGAGGAAGGATGTGTGTCTCCCCCTGGCCTGAAAGAGTTTGAATTTGAAGTGGTGTCCCCTGGGCAGGCCACATCACCATCTGTGTCTGCCATCGACCTTTCCCTAACTCCTGAGGCCCCAATTCCATCAGGGCCACCAGCATGATCCCCTCCCACTACTCCACCTCCATGTGCCTGCCACGTAGAGCTGAGGGATGCATCTGCCCCCAACACCCCACATCCCTCATGTTGGACCTAAACCCCTCCATGTTCCGTCATTCCTATAGCTGCATTCCAGGATGTGGTGTTGGCATCTGAGGTTGAGAAGCATGTGTCCTCTTGGATCTGAGATGAGCTCCGTAAGTTCTGATAGACACATTCAAGAGATATGGCCAAGAGATATGGCCAACCACAGTACCACCATAACTTCCTTGGGTGCAGCCACATTGTTTGCGTTGGCACATCAACCTACCCAAACTACTGTTGTAATGTCTCCCAGTTCATCTCCTCTCTCTCTTACCTCTCTCTTTCCCCTGTTACCCATGATACCCCTCAGGTTGCCCACTCCCATGGGGTGTCTAGTCCTGCAAAGACCAGCCAAGAAGAGTCGACAAGTTCAGAGGACATGGGCATTATTGTCAAGGAGGACAGTGAGGATGGCCAGTGACTGGATATTGTTTGAACAGTGGGCTTTTTAACCCCTTGTACATAGACTGGTCCCTCGATGCTTTCTGACGTGTCATATGTATTTTGCCCACCCCCTTTAAGTCCTCTTGCCCAATCTGCTTTGAGATTTTATTTGCTTTCCTTTCTCCTTTTCCAATGGACAGTTTTTCAGTTAAAGTATTTACGAAATAAATTACATACAGCTTTCAAATTCAACATCTCTGTCTTGTGTTTTTCATTATATTTGTTATATTTAAAGTATGGAAGTCTACATCAGTAGGTGTTTAGCTGTGCTTTCAACATGATGTCTTGGTACAAAGATGGTCCTACAAATCTACATGTCTTACTCACACACATGTATCGACAAATATATGGCCTACAACCAGAATAGCCAATTGACCATCATCAACTATTACTCAGCTCTATTCAAATGTGGAAGATATATTTTTATTTACAAATAGTTGTAGGAAATATATTTTACAATGTTCATGGGGGATCTCCCTTGCCAAGTTGCTAAAGTGGCGGTGGTGATCTCTGTGAGTAAGTGTGTTTACTGTGTCGGTGCTGATGTCTGGGTGGATGTGCTGCATCAGCCTGTACAGGTGGTGGAGATTCCTATACAGGGGGTGAGGGTGCCTGTACAGGTGGGGGTGCCTATACAGTGATTGAGGGTGCTACAGTTTAAGGATATGACTGGGCAGGAGGGGAATATGCAGGGGGTGGTGCCTGTAGACATAAGGGGGAGCCTGTGCAGATTGAGGTACATGTGATTGGGTGGGGTGTGCAGCAGGTAGATGCTTTAAGTTCCTTTCATGCATTGTCCGTAAATTAAGCCTTTAATACAGTTTCAAAATGCCCTCCATCAGCTTCATGGCCACGGCATGTGTCTTGCACTCTCTTCCCTACAGATAGTTATGATGTCTTTTGCCCACTTGCCATGTCTTGCCAAGATTTCCCAATCCTGTATAAGACACGGGCCTGCCTGTCAATCATCTGAGGGATTTGACGTATTTCCTGTAGTAAGTCTTAAATGTCAGGCAGAATAGCCGATATGGCATGAATCAGCCTGCTGTTGGAAAAACTCATCCTCCCACTGGCCACCATGACCATCTGCCAGTCTCCTCCGTATGTGGCGGGCTCTGCTATGACCGTCAGGTCTACCAGCACACAGAGGAGTCTTATGTAGGAGGCTGTTGGGAGGAGATTGGTGCCTGGGGATTCCTGCTCCTCACCAGGGGTGTCAGGTCCCTCAGGTGCTTGAGAGAAGGTTTGGGAGGCAGTTTCATAGGTGGGGTGTGCAGGATATGCAACACATCTGACCTCAACATGAGGGCTGGTAGGAGTTGATGATTGTGATGGGGTAAGTGTACGCTGAGGCTGGTTGGCTGACTGCTGAGAATGGACAAACCTCAGAGGTGAAGTGGGAGGTGCAATGCTGGTCAGACTTGGGGTAGGCTTTGGAGTTTTGCCCTGTGGGCCGACTATGCATTCCTGAGACTCCTCCTCCTCGACCAGCACCAGTTTTTCATCCTCTTCATCCTCCTCATCCTCCTCTTCTTGTGTGGTGCTGTCAGCAGACATAACTGCTTGGAGGAGGATTGAGTCATCTCCTGGGATTGCCACTGCCCTCCAGTGGTGGATGGTTCAGCTTCCTCAAGTGACTCATTGTCTTCAGCACCTGAAAGGCAGAGGTTGCAACAGGATAACTATTTTACTTAGCATATCATGTGCTACAACACAAAGGTTGAGTTAAACAATCTTTGCCTCTATCTGAGGTTCCACACGTCTCCTGTTTGTGTAAACCTACACATGACAGTACGCACTGAGGTGTTCAATGCAGATGTACAATGCAAACTAAAACTCAACAGGTCCAGCCACAGCTCTTTGTGGTATTGAGAACCCCTGTGATGTCAGCTGCTGGACCTGGCTCCTTGAGTGTGTTGCTGAAGATGTGGTTGTCGATCTAGCAGCTTCAGGATTAATGAATTAAGTAATTGACACCAGAATTAATGTTCAGCATGATTTCTATGTGAACATGCAAAAATAACACACATTACTGATTATCTTGGGGACATATTACACACCAACTTCAGATGCTATGAAAAAGTGGGAAAGTCCTCTAATATCCTTTCACAAGGAATTGGTTATTGGGCACAATTTGAAAATCGATAGTTTACAACACTATATGCATACTTATCTGATGGACGGATGGTAGTAAGTCTGACTGCTGCAGCCAGGATGTTTCCCAAACCCCTGGATGTTGTTGTCTAGGTCACAGCGGAGGTCATGACAGCAGCTGTAATGTGCTATACTATAAATATTTTAAACCAAAGGAAGACGGGAATCATTTTACATGTATATGTCATAGGTATAGACCAGTGATACCCAAAGTAAAGCCCAGGGACCACAAGCAGCTTTCCTGACCTTTATATGCTGCCACCTTGTCAACAGCTGTGCTGCTGTTAACTCAACACGCACTAACATTGAAAAGATGTTAAATTAACAGGCAAACATATTTGAAGGTAAATTTAAGCTAAAGAAAGGAAGCAACTGAGGTGCCCTTCATCGCTACACATAAGAAACACCTTTAATAGTAAAGACATCTTGCAGCCTATGTGCAAATGTATGATGAAGTATCTTCAGTATTCCAACAGGGAATTTCATTAACATGCAGAACTGTTTCACCTTAGTACATCAGATTATATAATTACATTGCAGAGTAGATTTTAAAAGGGATAGTTTTCAAAGATTAATTTGGTAACATTAATTGTTTAACTCATCTCCATTGTGGCAACAGCGCCAATAGTGAACTAAGAGGTAAATCCATTGTAATGCACTCTCTGGGTGGCCTGTGTTCCTATCGTACATACACAACATCATAGTTTATTATGTCAAACACTGGACAAAGTATTGTACAGAACACACCCTGAAGACATGTATTTCAAGGTTATCTGATATGTAATTATGATGAAAGAGGAGGAAAAGTGAAATAAAACAATTGCCTAAGATCACATATTTGGTTAACTGGAGAAATTAGGATGAATCACACTGTAGTAGCAATGAAAATAAGGGGTCAACAGACAATACCGGCAAATAATGATTATGTACTACAATTTACAGATTTACTTGTTTGCATTTACAAGACAACAGTGATGGTTACTAACACAGGCACATTTTCTAGTGGCATTTACCAGTGTAAAATGAAATCACTAGCAGTGATGTGCCACTGCTTGTGAATGAGAAAATGAATGGTACCATTTCCATCCCAAAGCATTCTGGGACTTGTTTGTGCTGTATCTTTTTGTTGCCTGGTGTGCTTCTCCCCTAAATATGTTAACATTGGTGTATCCACAATTGGCATATTTAATTTACTTGTAAGTCCCTTGAATAGTGGTATACCAATACCCAGTGCCTGTAAATTAAATGGTACTAGTGGGCCTGTGGCATTGATTGTGCCACCCACACAAGTAGCCTTTCAAACCTGCCTTAGGCCTGCGATTGCAGAACCTGTGTGTGCAGTTTCACTTGCATTTGACTTGGCATCTAAAACCTCTTGCTATACCTTAAACTCCTCTATTATTATTAGATATGTCACCCCTAAGGGAGGCCCTTGGTAGCCACCAGGGCAGGGTGCTATGTAAGTAAAATGCAAGACATATACTTTTAAAGTTTACATGTCTTGGTAGTGCAAAAAACTCCCAAAGTTGTTTTTCACTATTGTGAGGCCTATACCTCTCATAGGCCAGCATTTGGAATTCCTTAATATACTTTTGAGCTGCAGTTCCTGATCAGAAAGCAGTAGCCTGGTCATGTTTTATATCCTTAGAATGGTAATGATAAATCCTCTTTACTGGTAAAATCAGATTTAACATTATTTTCTTGGAAATACCACTTTTAGAAAGTGGGCATTTTTCTGCTCTTACCTCTTTGTGTGCCTTACAGCCTGTCTCCAATACATGTCTAGGCTGGGTGACAGCTACAATTTAGGCATTCCCTCTAGACAGCCACAAACACAAGAAGGGTGGGTGCAACAAAGGACTCATCAGCATTCTGATGTTCCTTCCTGGGCAGGAAGGGTGGAGGGGAGCTGACACATACACTTCAATAAGGAAGTGCCCATCCCCACACAAAGGGCCGGTTACACCTAACTGGTTGTCTAGAGCCAGGGCTAGGAAGAAATGATCTCTGTGCACTTCTATAGACCCTTATTTGAAGTCAACCACAATTCAAGGGCACTTTTTGGTATAGATACTGTTGTCCTGACCCCATCTAATCAGGCACTTCTGGATCTTGAACTGGACCTCTGTCAGAAGAACTGTTGTGCGGTTTAAATAACTCAACTGCACTGCTTTTCTTGAGGGACTGCTTTTCTGCTTGTTGTCTCTAACTCAGTGGAAGGAGGCCTGAAATCTGCCATTCTTCCAAAGTGATCCCAAGGGTTTGCCTTCTGTTTCATAAATCTCAGGGCCATCAAAGACTTCAACTTGGAACCATCAGTGCATGTCCAGCCGCTGTAACAACAATCAGCGTGTGTTTGATCAGCAGCCTGCGTGTGCCAACAGCGAGCTCCCTGCTTCTGACACAAACACCTCAGCATAGAGGGAAGCATTCCAGCTTGTCCCTGAGGGTACCTGGGACTAAGATCGAGCACACCACTCCATGCAACTCCTAGCGCCTGCCTCTCCACGAGACACCGCAGCATCCCAGGCTGACACACAAACATGGCTCACAGCTGGTCAGCACGCGCTGCCTTGACGACCCAAGAGTCATCTACCTCACCTCATTCCTGACGCAGATCACTGCCATGCAAAGTTGTGTCATCCTGTTTCTCCAAGGAAGGTACTGTGTTCTTTAGACCTACGAGGTCTCTATAACATCACCGGCGACTGGGGAGGGGTTGGTTAAGTATTCCGGTTGCAAGGGACAGATTAGAGACTTCTTCTTTGAAGACTTGGGGGAGTACTACACTGTAGCTCCCATTGTGAGAATGTGCATTTGCCTTCTTCACCGTATTACTAAAAAGAACCTAAGAGAAGCGGCTGTATCTATAGTGCTGCGAAGTTAAGGCAATAACTTGCAAAGCATGACATGCACGTATATTGGACTGATTACAGATCAGAAATAAAATTATATGCCTTCAACTGCTGATTCCTGGTGCGTAACAAGTTTCAAAATTTAGAATTGTTTATTATTGTTAACTCCCTCGAGGTCTCAATCATTTTCAAATAATCCATCAGATGAGAAATTGTACATCATGCTCCTACGCACTCTCAGCAAGATAACGTCAACCACCTATGGGTGGCACTATAAACTAGAGCTGCTTCAAACTACATACATGATATTCTATTTATTTTGAACAATGCATTCATGCCACCAAAACACCTAGAAGGGCCCCACATGATGTTCGTGACCTGAGCTAAACAAGCATCTAAAAGGTCTGTTTATCAGGCAGTAATGTCTATTGATACTGTACACCTAAGACACAATATGAACTTTTTGAGAAATAATTTAACAATTCTGGTAATGGGAAAATAATTGTTTTAAGAAGACAAATAGAGAAATAGTTGTAACATTGTTTTAGGTGGAGCAATTAGAGCTCAGTGGCTAATGTTCAGTGCTATGTGGTTTCTCAAAGTGACAATATCCCTCTGAGAACATTGTCCCCATCATTTTCTGCTCATAATCAAAGTGCCCAGGTGGCATGTGGAAATTAACTTTGATTGTGACACTTAGTGATAGAACTAATTTGTATTAGGTTCTGAACCTACAACATTTGGGCTGTGGTGCAAGTGTGGTAAATTGTTTCTGCTTTAGAAATGACTTTACACTAAATAGTCTAGCCTTGTGAAAAAAAACATGGTGCACCAGTTTCTGTGTCTAGCATTGTTTGAGCCAATTTTACAATAAAGGTACATTTTTAGAAAAGTGCTGCTTTTTGCCTAATTGAGGCATCTTGTAAATCGACCAGGATTTCCTTCCAATGACTGCATCTACAGATAAGAGCAGTACTTATGCCATGGTTCTTTTGTGTCTTGAAGAGGGTGTAGAGTAGTTTGAATTTGTTTTTCTGTGCACTAGAAACTGAGCAGATCTTTGAGAGCCTGCACAATGTGATCAGATGTTTTTAAAGCTGAAACAGAGTCTGACAGTTTGGTTTTGTAGACTCTCTTATAGCAATCTATTTTATAGATGGTTAGGTATAGACAATATTCCAGTTGTTGAATCTTGATTTTGATTTAGCATTCTATTCTTTTTCAGCTTCTTTTGAGTGCTTAGAGGTTGGTGGAATTGGCTTGGATAGATCTAGAGACATGAAAAGATGTGCTTTCTAATGTGACGAGAATTTAGCAGATGCTGTCAAGGTGGAGGTAGGTCACAGACAAGCCTGAGAATTCTGGTTTATAGGTCTTCCTCAAAGCCCAAGGATTTAATCTTCAAGAGACAACTGATTGCTAGGGAAGGCCCATAGTATTGAGCTTGTCAGGATATTCATCCAAACCTTTTTATCATATGTGGGAAGTGTAGTGCCTTAGGACTGTGAGCACTAGGATGCTGAGTCCTGAGCGTACTCAATGAACCAATTACTTGATCAGTTGGGAGTTGGTAAGGTGTGGTTATTAACGGTTATGAGACGATGAGAACTTTAGTTTGAACATTGTACGCTGATGAATAAAGACGTTAGCTATGAGCACCATGTTTGACATGTTCTTTTGCATGCTCCTGGGCTGGGGAGGATACAGGAAGAAGGCCAATGTTACTGCCTCCTCGCTTGTACTGATTTTACAAATTTCAAAATTGTTGTAGACTGTGTCAGCCTGTCAGGATTCAAACCCAATCCTTAAAGCAGACACAAACGTACTGTTAAATTACTCTTTATGGCAGTACTTCAATATTGTCAGTGTGTTATCCCTCTAGTACTGCAAAAGATAGAAATGTTTGACTCTGTAATTCTTTCTATCTACCTTATAGGGAATGCATAGTTGTCAAGTGGCTGCATGTCACATGTGACTCTTCATTGACACTGTTTTCTGTAACTTGAGGTTATATGATTAACAGCATATGTATGTGCTCAACATTCCTTAAAAATGCTTTTGGCTAAAAGAAACAGGACTGGCTAAAGATGGCTAAAGATGTCACATATAACGTTAGACCCTAAAGCAGCTGTTGTCATATCTCCAGTCAATTTATAAGTGTCTTTTACTGTTTATAGAGTCATGAAAAATGAACATTCTGCTACATTTGGGGCCTAGTGTTTGATTTTACAATTCTAACTATCCCAGAGTGCAGTGGGTGTTGGTATGGGTGTACAGAACTGGATCGTATTGTTCTGTTAAGCCCCTTCAAGCGGCAGTCTTCTTTACTGTCATTGAAAGACTTGAAAACAAACATTGATTTATGTGGTTTTAAAAGTAAATAATTCAAGTCCTCAGTCATGTCTCCCAGCAGCCACTACGTTCTCATGCCCCCTTCCCCTCCCCTCAGTCCCCTGCCACCCCCTCAGGCTAGCATCTCCTTCAAAGGCAAGCTTCTCAATTCTTGGCTTCGAGCATCTCACATCTGGCTCTGATTATTGCCCTCTGAAGATATCACTTCCTGTTTGAGATGCTTACCAAAGGATGAGGATTGGGAGATGAGAAGTGATTCGTTTATCGGGGAGATAGCAGGCGCAGAAATGGGGCAGACTGAGGCCTTAAATTAGCATTTAAGTTTTCCTTTGTGTTTTGAAAGGAAGAGAACTTAATTGGAATATATTAGGGACCAAAGGGTGTCTCCGAATATAGAATCACAAGTTGTTCCTGAATTACAAATCATAGCAGGTTTCCAAACATACCTTCCCAACCTAGAAGGGTGCCTTCACTTTTAATTAAAGGCCAGTAAGAGGCTACGAAAAACAAACAGCAGAAGGACTTTGCCTCAAGCTAGGTGCGACCCAATTCTCACAGATCAGGGAATGGAGCTTAATAAGCAAAAGATGACAAAGATAACAGTTTTGTCTTTTGAATGGTAGAACAGATACCAAATGTAGAGCTGCAATTCAACCTCCTGTCACACAACTCATAGGTGTAGGAAAGTACCCTCTTTCTTGGCATGGTTACCCCCATTATTTGCCTGATGTCAGTGTGTTTGACTGTGTTCACAGGGATACTGCTAACCAGGACCCTAGTGATTATGCTTTCTCTCCCAAAAGTCTGTATTTCACCCACAATTGGCATACTGGTGTCCCTTATTAATCCCTAGTATATGGTACCTAGGTAGCCAGGGCATTGGGGTTCCAGAGATCCCTATGGGCTACAGTAAATATTTTGCCACTCGTAGGGAGCCCATGCAAAGGCTTCTGCAGTACTGCCATTACAGCCTGCGTAAAAAGGTGCAAACACCTTTTCACTGCCATTTTCACTGCACCAGGTCACTTTTAAGTCACTCCTATAACAGACCTTCCAGCCCAGAGGGTAGGGGGAAAAGTACATGTGTGTGAGGACACCCCTGCACTAGCAGAGGTGCCCCCACAAACTCCAGACCCATTTTCCCAGACTTTGTTAGTGCGGGGTCACCATTTTATGCGTTTTCTAGACATAGGTCACTACCTTTGTCCAGCTACATAATGGTAACTCCGAACATAGGCATATTTGGTATCAAACATGTTGGAATCATACACCAAGGTTTTTTCAAGCATTGGTTGTATGATTCCATGCTCTCTGGGGGCTCCTTAGAGAACTCCCAAATTGCCGTTTAATCCTTCTGAAGGTTTCCAGGTAGCCCTAGCTGCTGCCACGTCCCAGACAGGTTCCTGCCCTGCTGTTGCTTGAAAAGCTTGAGCCCAGGAAGGCAGAACAAAAGGTTTTCTTTGGGAGAGGGGTGTTACTCCCTCTCCCTTTGGAAATAGCTGTTAAGCCACTGGCACAGTTTTGAAGGGCACATTTGGAGCCCTCCTTGCATAATCCAGTCTACACCAGCCCCTGCTCTGGCGTGAAACTGGACAAACGAAAAGGGAATGACCACTCCCCTGTCCATCACCACCCAGGGATGGTGCTCAGAGCTCCTCCAGAGGGTCCCTGGGTTTTGTCATTTTGGATTCAAGGTTGGCAGGGAACTCTGGGAGCACCTGAGTTGCCAGTGCCAGCAGGTGATGTCAGAGCTCTCCCCTGATATGTGCTTACCTGGTTAGGTGACCAATCCCCCTTTCAGGGATATTTAGGGCCTCTCCTTTGGGTGGTTCCTCAGATTAGGATTGCAAGACTCCAGTAGGATTCCTCTGCATCCTCCACTTCAACTTATGACCACAGAAACTGCATCTGGACTCTTCAGGAACCTACAAGCTGCAACAAAGAAGCAAGACGCCTCCTGTAACATTGTATCTCCAGCTTCTTCCAGCAAATGCAACATTTCCCCGATCATGCATCCTCTGTAGACAGCCCATCTTCAGCCTGTATCAGAAGGAAGAATGAATCTCCCATGGGGTGAAGCAGTCACTTCCCTGATTCTGCAGGCACCAACTGCAATGACCATCGGCTGCATGGATCCCCTCTCCTGCTGAGCTGTGTGGATCCTGCATCATGGGTGGTGGACTGAAGTGGTCCCGACTGACCTTTTTTCTAACTGTCCAACTTTGTTGGAGGTTAGACCTTGTCTTCCCAAGCACAACAGTACCCTTGTGCACCGCATCTTTTGCAGCTGCCAAGGCTTGTTGGCATCTTTCTTCCAAGATCTTCGTGCACCTTGAAGCTCCGCCCCCCAGCACTGTTTCCTGCAATGCACAGCTTCCTTAGTGGTTCTCCAGCGGTGAGGAAGCCTTTGTCGTAATGCTGCTTGGGCCTCTCCTGCAACTTTATTGTCCTTGTCCTGTGGAACTCCTGTGTGTGCTGCCTGGTGCTCTGTGGGCTCTCTGTTTTGTTGAGGGCCCCCTCTGCTCTCCCTCTTCGGTAGAGTCCACCTGGTCTATCCTGGTCCCCGGCAGCGCCATTTTCCACTAATCGTGAGCTTTGCGCGTGCCAAGGCTTGTTGGCAGACTCCAATGATGCAAACCCAACTGCAATCCTCCATCCGGCGTGGGACATCACTTGCACCCTTCAGGAACCAGACTCCATCTTCTTGGGTGCAGTACTGACTTTTCTTCTTCACCGGTGGTTCTCCTTTTGCACCTTAATCCGGGTTAGCAGGGGCTCCTGCTCTTCCTGGACTCTTCTGTGCTTCTTGGACTTGGTCCCCTTCTTCCACAGGTCTTCTTGTCCAGGAATCCACTGTTGGTGTCTTGCAGTTTCTTCTGTGTTTTGCATAATTCTTCTTCTCATTTCTGAGTGTGATCTGGGAAACTTACTTTGATTTTCTCCTGTTTTCCTGGTTGCTGGGGTGGGTTAGGGTACTTACCTTTGGGCTTTTCTAGTACTCCCCGCTCCGCTCTACACACTACATCTGCCTAGGTGGGGGACCAACTTTCACATTCCACTTTCTTAGTATATGGTTGTGCTCCCCCTAGGCCCATTTCTAACTATTGTGATTTTCACTAATTGCACTGTTTTCTGTTTTTGCATACTAGTGTATATAATTTGTGTATTACTTACCTCCTATGGAAGTATAGTCTCTATGGTATTTTTGGCATTTGTGTCACCAAAAAAAAGTACCTTTATTTTTGTAACACTGAGAATTTTCTTTCATGTGTGTGAGTGCTGTGTGACTACAGTGGTATAGCATGAGCTTTGCATGTCTCCGAGATAAGCCTTGGATGCTCATCGACAGCTACCTCTAGAGAGTCTGGCTCTTAGACACCGCCTACACTACACTGATAAGGGATAACTGGACCTGGTATAAGGTGTAAGTACCATAGGTACACACCACACAACAGGCCAGCCTCCTACAATAGATACAATACAGGGCGCAGCAGTACAAATTTCAATCACACACAAAACAAGTAGGACGTAGACACCACCAGTGTAAGAAACCCCACTAATAGGTCTGTACTAGTGCAGGCAATAGCAACAGCAACATAAAGATACATAAAAACAGTACAGGTACAGAACAGACCCTACCGTTACAACCTACAATACAGACAGTAGCAAACAAGCCCTTAACCTTAAACTGCTAATGGTGTCAAGTATGCCCCAATTATCAAATGAAGAGCACCACTCCATACAGCTGAAGTTAGAATACATAAATGATTAGAGATTGCTAAGTGTCATAAAAGGTGTTGTTACCACCAAAGATTTACAAATGAGACGGAAGCTCAAATTGTATATTGTGCTAGACCCACAAAAGCCTTCCTTATAAGCTGATCCTTGAAGCAGCTATGCCAGGCAAATGGCTACTTGGGGAGCCAAGACCACACTCTCATGTCTCTTGGGCACTTTTCGATAAACAATGCCTGCTACCCCCAGCCATTCTTCGCACTTAAAAACATTGAAATATTAAAACAATACATACTGAGAACCTGAGACCCTTCCATGTTTTGTTGCACACTCGTAAATGAAAGGTTATTGAGACAATTATTCTATTTGGGAGTACCAATTGATGTGACCTCTCATTTGGGTCCCACATTAATGCAGTTTCTAAAAAAACATTCCCTCATTTATGTCTACCAAAAGGTGTTCTGCCGAAGATATATTGTTCTCAGAAACTCTCCCTGATGTTTGTCGTTGCTATATCGCACTTGGATTGCTGCAATAGCCTAAATAGCCTAGACACAGGTCTCCTCATCAGAGGTCAGAACCTATAGCTAGCCTATTGTCTGAGTGATGCAATTACATTATCCAGCCCTGACATACCTCACTAGCTTCCAGTACAAGCAAGAGGACCTTAAAAACACTTTGACTCACCCACAATGAGCTGCTTGTCCACTCTGCCATCTATCTTGCAGAATTGTTTGGGCCTGGTCATCCGACTCATGGCCAAACGGTAGGCTTTGACTTATTCATCCAGGCTCATAGTACTGTCACTCTTCTTTTAAGCTATTTCAGCACGTTGGAGGATATTTGAAGAGTGCATGTTCAGAGACTACTCTTCCCTGTCAAGAGAGTGTCAAGTTCCCCATCACTAGGTGAAAACTAAGACTAAAATTAAATATTTTAAGGGGGAATTATTTACATCTAATCATTGTATAATTAATTTATTTGCAACCTAATTGGGAATGTGTTAAGAAGGAATCCAAGGAACGGTGAGGCATACGCGGGTTAACATGGATATTTATTTAAGTTAATCCAAGCAAGCGGCACCGACAGACCCAGCCATCACCGCCCACCAACCGTCCGTCGTTCCTCCCCGCACGCGCTCCACATTCCATTGCTGGAATTCCTACCTATTGTCACACATCCCCCTCTAAACAAAGAAAAAAATACAACAACAAAAACAAAAACAAAATTAACTACACAACAAAACTAACCTAACAATACCCAAAACCTCAATAATTTTTAAAATATATAGCATATAATGAATACCGCATAATAAGGCAAAACAAATAACAACATTTCACTTGTGGATTACATAGTCCTTTAAGTATGTGGGCATTTTCTTGTTCCTCTCGCTACGGCGTGGCACTTCACACTCATTGTCATGATCACTATGACACCCAGACTCAACCACGCCAGTAGAGTCGCTTCCAAATAGATATCCACTGCATTCCTCTCTGCACTCTGCATCCCGCATCACAACATTAGGCTCTCTCCTACATATAGACACACACCTTACATTCCAAACTTTGCCATCATCCAATTTTACTGCATTCTTCAGGACTCTCACAATCTTCCTCGGTTTGGACCATTGAGATCTCCCTTTTTCCACAAATCCAGGTAACTTGACTCAGACACTTTGTCCCACTTTGAGTTCACCAATACTGGATCTGACATTATGGCACAACTTAACCTGGGATTGGAACTCTAGCACCCTGTTCCTCATCTCCTCATCACAAACTACCTTGAATTTCCCACAATTTCTTTCCATCAACCACCAAGGAACCAAACCAGTAGAAGGCTTCCTTCCCCTTAACAGTTCAAAAGGCATTTTCCCTGTCAAAGAATGTGGCAATGCCCTATAGGAAGAAAGCATCTTTCTTACTGCTTCCTTCCATGGAATTCCAGACTTTAAAGATAGTTGAATAGTTTCCTTAACAACTCTGTTAAATCGTTCAACTAATCCATTAGAAGAAGGATTATACAATGCTACCCTGACATGCTTAATGCCATTTCTTTCCAAAAATGCTGCCATTTTTGTAGAAGTAAACTGCACACCATTATCAGATACTAATGTCTCTGGAACCCCTTCTCTAGCAAAAACATTTTCCAAAAACTCTATGACAACCTCAGTGGAAATTTTGCTCACAAACTCAACCTCAGGCCATTTGGACAAATAATCCATCAAAACAACAGCGTAAGCTTCTCTTGCTGGTAAAGTGGAGAACGGACCAATGAAATCAATAGCCAATTTCCTCCAAGGCCTATCAGGTAGTTCAACTGGCAATATCGGTGCAGAACAAGGTTTGGCACTCTTATCACTTTGGCCACAAGCAGCACAATTTCGCACAAATCTGTCAACCATTGCATCCACACCTGGCCACCAGAAAAATTCCTTTACCTGCCGTTTATTCAGAGAAATTCCACTGTTACCAACAAGACTTCTTTGCACAATCACATCACGTACTCCCTTCGGAGGGATTATTCTGTCACCACGCATGATTATACCATTTTCTAAACTAAGTTCACTCTGCAATTTCCATAACACTGCACTCTCACCTCTCAGAGATCTCTCACTAGGCCACCCATCGCTTATATATTTTTTTATCAATTGCATTTGATTATCTTTCATCATTTCTCGTTCCCATACCTGTTCAGTTAATACTGTTTGTTCTGTCTCACAATTTATCTCAGAACCAGAGATTACATCAGCATACGTGTATGCAACATCACATTCTACGTCTTCATGTGCATCTTGAATAGGTAATCTAGACAATCCATCAGCAATAAAATTATCTTTACCGGGTACATACTCTATTTCAAAGAAATACATTTGCAATTTGGAAGCAAGTCTTGCTAATCTTGGAGACAAATTCCGTCCACCGCCCGGTTGTAGAATATTTACTAAAGGTTTGTGATCTGTACGCAATTTACATTTTCTTCCCCACACATACATTTGAAATCTTTCTACAGCCCACGAAGCTGCTAACAGTTCTTTCTCAATCACTGAGTAATTTCTTTCAGATTGAGATAAAGTGCGTGAGGCATAAGATACAATCCAATTCTTACTATTACTTTTCTGCGATAAAACAGCCCCAATGCCATAATTACTTGCATCAACTGCAATTATACAATCAGCATTCGTTACAAATGGTTTCAGACATGGTGAATTCACAATTTCTCGTTTGATACAATCAAACAATACTAACTGTTCTTGCTCCAACGCAAATTGGACATTTTTCTTTAAAATTCTTCTCAGATTCTCCACCTTGGTTGCATAATTCTCTATGAACCGAGAATAAAATTCAGTAAGACCCAAAAACGACATTAATTGTTCCTTACATTCTGGTATAGGTGCGTCCACTATAGCTTATACATGACTTACTTTGGGACGGATACCTTCAGATGAAATGACATGTCCTAAATATTCCACCTGGGATTGGCCAAATCTACATTTATCTTTCCTTACGGTTAAGCCATTTTTGTCAAGCAATGTTAAAACATGCTTGAGAATTTTGTCATGTTCCGCCTTATTCTTGCTATATATCAATATGTCGTCCTGGAACACCCTCGCATTACTCACGTCACAAAAAATCTTGCTCATCTCCATTTGGAATACTGCAGATGCACTAGCAAGACCAAAGGGCATTCTTGTGTACTGAAACGCACCTTCCGTCGTTACAAATGCTGTATAATGCCTTGAAGATTGATCCAGTTCTATCTGATGATATGCGCTGGATAAATCAATAGTAGAAAAGATTGAAGCTTGGCACACAGACGAAACCAATTCTTGCAGATTCGGTAACAGAAATGTATCAACCCAGATCACTTCATTTAAAGATCTTAAGTCGACTCACAGTCTGAGATCCCCATTTCTCTTAAGAGATAAAACCACTGGTGATATCCAATCAGAGCTCTCAATTGGTTCGATAATATTTTTGTCGCACAAATCCTTCAACAGTTCTTTTAACTTAGGTCTATAATTTACCGGAACATTGCGTACTTTATGCCTCACAGGACTGGTGTTTTCGTGTAATATAATTTTATGTTTAAATCCTTCCAATTTACCTAAAGACTTCGAAAACACTGTAGGATACCATTCTTCCAATTTATCATATTGCAGCTCTCCCAGGAAATCATGCTTCAACACTGCATACACGGGATGAGATTTTGTAGAATCAATCTTAATTCCTAATTTCTTTATCTGTGGCCATCCTAAAATTGCTTGTCCCCTTTCAGCTACATATAGCTTGCCTGCACACAATCTTTTCCCAAACTCCATGTGCACGTTGACATAACCAACAATAGGAATTTTGTGCCCTGTGTAACTTCCAGGATTCACATCTGATGGTATCAACTTCCTACCAGGCCACAAACTCTTAAATTTACTCAAACTCATGATCGTAAACCACGCACATGAGTCAACCATGGTAGTAACCACCACACCATCTATGCGCAAGTCACAAGTGGGTAAACCAGCCAACTGACCTTGAGACGTTTGATCATCATTAGGTAACACACTCAAAATGACTTCATGCACTCCCACACAATCGAGATCTTCTTGTCTAGAAATATAACTGACCCCTTTCATACTCTTACACACTTTGCTAAAGTGTCCCATTTTCTTACATAGATTGCAACACTTGTTAGTTGCTGGACACTTCTTAGAATTTGCTAAGTGGTCAGCAGCACCACATCTGTAACAATTCCTTGTAGCACTCTTCTTCCATTCAACTCTCTTTTCAACACCTTTCGAGTCTTTAGTAATAGCGCTAACATCAACCACACCATGTTCAGCATCATTCATATCCTTCCTTACAGTTCAAATACATTTTTCAGACACTTCCACTGTTCGTGCTACATCGATTGCATGGTTCAGGGATAAGTCGCTACCACACGACCACAATTTCTCTTGAATTTTGCGAGATTTAGTTTTCATCAGAATCTGATCCCGCAAAACTTGGTCATACGACATTTGTTCAAACTTGCAAGTAACAGCTAAACCTCTAAGAGCAGCTACAAATTGATCAATAGATTCTTCATCCTGTTGTGATCTGGAATAGAATTTGTAGCGTTCCAATACTACATTTATTTTTCTACCATAACGTTCCTGAAGTTGCTTCTTAGCAAGTTCATAGACGTTAAAATTTCCAGCGTTCCTCAAGTTCTTGAATTCTCTTAATCCGATAGCGCCCAATCTATGCTTCAATAACGCCAAATGTCTTTCAGGGGGGCACTCCAGCTCTTCCAAAACTTCCACATAAGCTTCAAATAAGTCTGTCCATAGTTCCCATTGAATAGGAGGTTCACCAGGTTCAGCAAGAAAAAATGGTGAAGGATGGATATTTGACAAAAAAAATAGGAAAAAAACTAAGAAGTCATAACAATGATGCGTTATAACCCAGCATCATAATGCACATGCCTAACAATATCCACTGTGGATTAACACGCAATGTCTGAGCAGTAAAATAAAACTGAAGAATTAAGTTAAGATGGCCGCCGCTGCTTCCTAGGACAAGTACCAGATGATAAGCACTAGTTCAATGTACCGATTTTACCTCAAGATGGCCGCCGTAGTTCCTATTTCCTTTTTGTTTGAAAAACGCGCTCTAGACTTTAGATGTACACGCCCCTAGGCTCACAGTTGCCAATAAGCGTGTAAATGAATATATCGTCATTCACGACTTCAGAAAAATAGATGGCAATCCGAAGCAACCGTCGAAAACGTCGAATAACGTCCTTAAATGCCCGTCAACGAAGATCAGGAGTGGCAACAGACGCGTCTTTTTAATCGAAACGGTGCCTTTGGTGGCGCTGACTGTTCCCTCTCGTCACCAATGTTAAGAAGGAATCCAAGGAACGGTGAGGCATACGCGGGTTAACATGGATATTTATTTAAGTTAATCCAAGTAAGCGGCACCGACAGACCCAGCCATCACCGCCCACCAACCGTCCGTCGTTCCTCCCCGCACGCGCCCCACATTCCATTCCTGGAATTCCTACCTATTGTCACAGAATGCCAAATGTAGCAACCCTCACTTCAGAGCGTACGGCTTGGCGATATATTTTTAATAAATGCATTCAGATTGGGATACTGGCTTGTGGCAATACCAACGTTTCCCATTATCTGTTGGTAGTTTATGGTTCAGGATTCACACCTGCGAGGATATGCTGCTATAAAGACAAATTAAGCCTACTATTTCCAGCTAGATGAGGGAGCTAGAATAACATGATACAAAGATTTGGGAAAAAGTGAGGAAACCACTCTTTGAGAATGGCATAATTTCTAAACCTAAAGGTCACGCTCTTTCTCTGATTGTGAGCGTCAAGGAAGACAGAAAGCAAGTAATGTGCAGAGTAAAAGTATGATTTGTCTGCTAATACCACTGCATCCATATATCTCACTGCACTAATGAATTAGTTAGCTGCTGAGCGATATAACAAACAGCTAACAGTGCTCAATAATTCTTTCACTTAAACCCAGTGCCACTAAGATGGTTGGTGAAGTAGGCGAGATGTTCTGAATGGTTGTTTGGCACAATTACAAAAGGAAATATGAAACTCTATCCAAGTGGAGGTAAGGAAAAGGGTTTGAATCCTAAAGCTTCTCAAACTTATTGTTAGTTTTTTTCATAATAGTGGGTCCCAGGAGGATAAGAGGGAACCTTCGAGAGAAGGCAAGTAATGCAGCCCCCTGTGGCGTAGGTGGCTGTTCGGCCATCTCATCATTGCTTTGCCATGTATAGGAGTGAAGGATATTATTATATTATTGATGTAATGGAATACTGCATGTGTAGTCACGTCATATGGTTCTTTAGAATGTTATAGTTCGAACTCCGCCTGAACGATGTTCAGAAGGCTGGGAGAAGGTCACCAGTTGAGAGGCATCTTTTTCCATAACTGTTGGCTGAAGATTAATTCATTTATACAACAATTTTTGGCGACGATCTTGCAAGCCTGCGGAAAAACAGCCTGCCAGGTGACACTGTTTGTGAGAGTCATCAATCTCACGGTACCCAGCGTGTTCATCGCATTTGTTGCTGTTGCTGTTAGAAGGGACATAGATGTCATGGTATTTGAGTTGTTGAAACTGTGTTTTTTTCCTATTGACCTGGGATTGCATTGGGAGTGTGGATTCACGCTGCGCAGTGCTGTCGGCACGCAGGAAGGTTGGCGCGCAAAGCCATATGAGGGAAATCATGAGCTTTAATTTGACTTTGTGTGTGGAGAGAGTAGTTTTGCAAACAAATCCAGCAAAGTTTTTTTGTTTTCCTTGAGCAATGGTTTAAAATAAAATTAAGTGCAGCCTTAACGTGAGCAAGTACTCTGCACAATCTCAGCTTCGAACGCTCAAGGTGACCACAGCACGAACTCTCTTCCCACCTTAAGCACATGCGCTGCAGCGTGTCCTTTCTCCTCACCAGATTTAGGGGGTCATTACGACCCTGGCGGTATAAGGCACTTACCGCCGTGCAGAAGACCGCCAATACAGCCACAGCTATTATGACACACATAACGGAATCCGCCGAAATTCAGACACCCACACAATACCGCCACACCAAAGGTCAGCGATAAACATGCGGAAACAAATCCTCCACCTCCACGCCAACAGAAACACGCCCATGCTATTACGACCCACGAATCCACGCGGCGGTCTTTCAACCGCGGTATTCCATTGGCGGTACACACGTGCTCAAAATACACACGTGCTCAAAATACACACACATCTCCAAAACACCACCACATTGGACAATTCCAAATACACACACCTGATACACATACACACACCACACCCACACATCCAATACAATATAAAACACACACCCACATCACCCACAAACCCCTACAACCAGAAATTCTGAGAGAAGGCCAGAGAGAGTGCACAGAATAGACAACCCCACCACACAGAGGCCCACAACACCATCACCCACACAACATCCACGCACAAAACACCAGATACCACTACACTCACCACACTCATCACCACATACACCACCCCACACATCACACACACCACCCCATGTCACACCAAAGACACCCCCGCTTCTCCGAGGAGGAGCTCAGGATCATGGTGGAGGAAATCCTCCGGGTAGAGCCACAGCTATTTGGCTCACAGGTACAGCACACATCAATTGCAAGGAAGATGGAGCTATGGCAAAGAATAGTGGACAGGGTCAACGCAGTGGGACAGCACCCAAGAAATCGGGAGGACATCAGGAAGAGGTGGAACGACCTACGGGGGAAGGTGCGTTCAACGGTATCCAGGCACCACATTGCGGTACAGCGGACTGGCGGCGGACCCCCACCTCCTCCCCCTCAACTAACAACATGGGAGGAGCAAGTCTTGACCATCTTGCATCCTGAGGGCCTCGGAGGAGTCGTTGGAGGAACGGACACTGGTAAGTCAAATCTTAACTATCACATCCCCCACCCTACCTGCATGCTATCACACACCCCCAACCTCACACCCTCCCCTATCACCCAAACTCCTCACTAATGTACTAATAACACCAACTACACATCCCAACCCCAAGACCTGCATGACACAACTAACCATGGACACCCAACACTAAAGCATGCCCACTGCACATACCCAGAACACCACCCAACCCTCAGCACACAACCCCACACACAGGAATGCCTGCCCTGGGGTTCACGCACACCCAACCATTGCACACCATTACACACACACATGCAATAATCATGTACTTATACCCCGCAGGAACCCGAAGGAACGTCACCACACCAGAGGGTCCAGACAACACCACTCCACCCCCAGAAGAGGCCCACAGTGACGACAGCAGCTCTGCCCCACTGGATCTTGATGACCAGACCGGACCATCGTGGGCCTCAGGACAGTCGGTTCCCCTTGCCCAGCCACAGCCCAACACCGAGCTTACACCCTCTGGTAACACCAGCACAGCACCCACCCAGCGGGCCCAAACCTCCCTAACCAGGACAGGTCAATCAGCGGTGTGTCCACCACTACAGGGCACCCAGGCTAACCCACCACCCCAACAACAACGGGGACCTGGGGGCAGTGGTAGTGGGCACACGGTCCAGGGGACGGAGGCACACGAACACAGGGGAACTGGGAGGACTGCTGTGCGACAGAGGGAGGACAGGCCAAGGGAACCAACTCTCAACGAGGCCCTCTCCTCCATCATGGGAGCATACCACCACTTCCAGGAGACGATGGCCACGGTCCTGGACAAGTTGCAGGAGACCCTGCGTCTGCAGGAGGAGCAGTATTTGGGGTTCAGGGAGGAGCTCAGGACCATCGGCTCTGCCCTGGGCACCATCGTAGGGGTGCTGACGGACATTCAAAAGACCTTGAGGGACACCGTGGCACTCCAAGGGGCCCCTGACACTAGCCACGATGATGAACTGCCTACCACCTCCGCCGGCGCTAGTGGACAGGACGCCCCGCCACAGGACCACCACACCAGCACCCCATCCCCTGCAGATGGACAACCACCATGCAAGCGAGCCCTGAGATCCAGGAACAGGACAGAGCAAGATGGCAAGACCCCCGCCAGGAAATGAGACCACCCTGATTGTCCCCCCACTGTCCCACTTTGTTACCCTGTCCAAATCGGAACTGCCCCAGCTCCACTTCCAATGGGCAGATGTGCAATGTACCTGTGAGACTAATAGACTGGACTCTGCCATGGACATTCCTCCACCATCACCCGTCACCATTTTACAACCCCCCTTCATTTTTAGCACTTAAATAAACACCCTTGAAACACTAAAAAAACTGGAGTCAGTCTATGATGTGTAATTTTGTATTATCAATGACAGTGTCATAATGGGTTACCCATTGGAAGGCTAACATACCAATGTCACACATCACAAGCCCTTCAAGGATGCAAGCAGTTGACACGTAGGTTACCACATTTGTGAAACTGAAATGGAAGGGGACAACTCAGTTAACAAATAGTGAGTGAAATGTCGGTACAGGATAGAGGTAGACGTGTGAAAGTTAATGTAATGTTAAACCTGAAAATGTACTCACCTGAGTTTCACTGGAAATATTGCTGTATGACTGACTCCCTGTTGTCGTTTTCTTCTTCCTCAGCTTCATCCTCATCACTGTCCACAGGCTCCACAGACTCCACAGCTGCAACAACACCGTCATCTGGATCATCCTCCTGCAGAAAAGGCACCTGACGTCACAATGCTAAATTATGGAGCATGGAGCAGGCGATGATGATGTCGCACACCTTCTTCGGTGAGTAGAATAGGGACCCACCTGTCATATGTACGCACCTGAACCTGGCCTTAAGAAGGCCGAAGGTGCGTTCGATAACCCTCCTAGTCCGCCCATGGGCATCATTGTAGCGTTCCTCTGCCCTGGTCCTGGGATTCCTCACTGGGGTCAATAGCCAGGAAAGGTTGGGGTAACCAGAGTCCCCCAATAGCCATACACGGTGCCTCTGGAGTTGACCCATCATATCAGGGATGCTGCTATTGCGCAGGATGTAGGCGTCATGCACAGAGCCAGGGAACATAGCATTTACCTGCGAGATGTACTGGTCTGCCAAACAGACCATCTGGACATTCATCAAATGATAACTCTTCTGGTTCCTGTACACCTGTTCACTCCTGCGGGGGGGACCAGAGCTACATGGGTCCCATCAATGGCACCTATGACGTTGGGGATATGTCCAAGGGCATAGAAGTCACCTTTCACTGTAGGCAAATCCTCCACCTCAGGGAAAATGATGTATCTCCTTACGTGTTTCAGCAGGGCAGACAACACTCTGGACAACACGTTGGAAAACATAGGCTGGGACATTCCTGATGCCATGGCCACTGTTGTCTGAAAAGACCCACTTGCAAGGAAATGGAGCACTGACAGCACCTGCACTTGAGGGGGTATTCCAGTCGGATGGCGGATTGGTGACATCAGGTCTGGCTCCAACTGGCTACATAGTTCCTGGATTGTGGCACGGTCAAACCTGTAGGTGATGATTAAATGTCTCTCTTCCATTGTCAACAGGTCCACCAGCGGTCGGTACACCAGAGGATTCCGCCATCTTCTCATATGTCCCAGCTGACGGTGCCTAAGAAGGACAACAGCGAAGAAACAGTCACTAATCCTCCAGGTATGTAACCACAGTCACACACAAGACTACACCAGACAATGAACCCTGCCTGTATGTGTGTTGAGTGTAGGCCTCGGTATGTGTGACGCAGTTGAAAAAGAATCCATGTGGGCCCCTGAAATGGCGGCTGCCTGACCTCTAAACTGGGACAATGGGATTGTGGGGTAACAGCGCTGGCGTTGCAAACCGTCGCGGTAGGCGGTCATAGACCGTGGCGCACTGCTGCATTGGTTAACATTGGACTCTATGGGTCCCAGGAGCCAATGAACAAGTGCGCTGGTGGTGATGATGCGCACTGCCGCGGACATCACCGCCGCAGACGTCACCGCCGCGGACGTCACCGCCATTTTCTGTCTGTTCAATCACTAGATACCTGACCTTCGAAAGGAGAGGACCTACACTGCTAGTGCTGCTGTGACCTCGGACTGGAAGCGACAATGGCTGCTGCGTCTGGGGAAAGGGCCCCTGCCTTCACTGCACTGGAGTTGGAGAAACTTGTGGATGGGGTCCTCCCCCATTACATGCTACTCTACGGTCCTCCAGACCAACAGGTTAGTACACAGGGAGCACATTGTATGGGCTAGGCCTGGGTGGACAGGGCTGGGTGGAAGAGGGAAGGGGGCATAGTTCATACTACAGTAAAGCATGGGAATAAATGGGCCACATGGTCAGAGTAGGGAGGGGGCCACTCACATTGATGGTGCAGTTGGTAATGACTGTTCCTCTTCCCTTGTGCATGTCATGTAGGTCAGCGCCCACTAGAAGAGGGACATTTGGCGTGCCATCGCCAAGGAGGTCCAGACCCTGGGGGCCCACCAGAGACGGGGCACCCACTGCCGGAAGAGATGGGAGGACATTCGCCGCTGCAGCAAGAAGACGGCGGAGGCTCAGCTGGGGATGGCCTCCCAACGTGGGAGGGGTGCCTGTCGCACCATGAACCCCCTGATGTTCCGGATTCTGGCGGTGGCCTACCTGGAGTTGGATGGGCGCTTGAGGACATCACATCAGACACAAGGGGGTGAGTTCAACCTCATTCTGCGGACTTTGCATGCAGTGGAGGGGTCTGGGAGGGGGAGGTGGGCTGTGGGTGTCCCTAGGCCAGGGCGAGTTAGGTAGGCAAGGCCCCTCCGTATTGTCGGCCATGTGGCACTCTACCCCACCTCAGAAGAGTGGCAAGTTGAGGTATAGTTGCCCCTGTGGCATCCATGTGCGTAGATGTGCACCATTGCCATGTAGGCCATATCCCAGAAATTGCATGTGCAGAGGCCAGGAGCACGGCGTAATGCATGGGGCTGCTGCGTCTGTCTTGTCCGCCAACGGTAGCGGTATGCCATGCACTAAAACTCTCTTACTTCTGTATCCCCCCCTTTTTCTGCTCTCCCTGTCCTTTTGTACATCCGCATCATCAGGCGGAGGTACAGTGGCACCGGAGCACGATGGAGCTGCATCCCACATGGCCATGGAGGGCCACACCACAGACTCTGAATGCACCAGTGGGACGGAGGGCGAGGGGAGCTTCACCTCGGCCACCGGATCAGCAACCAGAGACACGGACTCGTCCGACGATGGGAGCTCCCTTGTGGTGGCGGCACCATCTGTGCCCCCCACTTCTACAGGTACAGCTGCCACCTCCCCTACCAGCACCGCCCTTCCAGCAGACCCTCAGCGTTCGCCCCGTGCCCGCTCACCCAGGAGGGTGGGCATCACCTTCGCCCCAGGCACCTCAGGCCCTGCCCCAGTCACCCCTGCTGCCCTCAGTGAGGAGGACATTGACCTCCTCAAGTCACTCACTGTTTGGCAGTCTACCATTGTGAATGCCATCCAGGGTGTAGAACGAGAGTTGCAACACAGTAATGCATTCCTGGAGGGCATTCATTCTGGTCAGGCTGCCCTTCAGCGAACCCTGCTATCTCTGGCCTCAGCACTGATGGCAGCCATTGTCCCTGTGTCTAGCCTCCCCCCTCCAACTTACTCCACCCAGACCCAATCCCCTGTACCCCAGCCCATCCCAACCACACCTACAGACCAGCATGCACACAAGTCAACACATTCAAGTAGCTCAAGCAAACATAGGCACCACACACACCACAGGCACTCACACAAGCATCACACACATACAGATACAGCACCATCCACTGTCTCCACTGTGTCCCCCTCTTCCTCTTCTCCCTCCTCCCTCCCAGTCTCGTCTACACACACACCTGCATGCACCACATCTACAGGCACTAGGACTCGCACCAGGACACCCAGCACCACAAGCCGCTCACCTGCACTCACCACCTCCACTTCCATTTACACGTCCCCTGTGTCCTCGCCCAGTGTGTCTGTGACGCCCCCTCCCAAAGTACCCAAACGCCGGCAATCACTCACCCAACATCCATCCACCTCACGACAGCCTCCAGTACCTGCACCTGCACCCAAAACAGCTAAAGTGACACCTCCGACAACCACCTCCTCTTCCTCCACTCCCAGACCCCCTCCAGCTACCCATCCCAGTGTCCGTCAGAAACTGTCCCTATGTCAAATGGACCTTTTTGCACCCACCCCCCCCTCCAATTCATCAGTCCCGTCGTAGCGCCTCAGCCAAAAAGCCTCCAGTACCAGTGGTGCGTGTTCCAGGTTTTTGGAGTGCACCGTCCACCAGGGCAGGCAGTAGGACCCGGAGCCAAGGCACTGGCAGCCCACCCCCTGTAAAGGCTCTGAAATTGGAGAGTGGACGACGGGACCGTGTCAAGACTCCTGGTGGGACAACAAGTGAAATGGGATCGAAGGCGATTGGTGAGTCAGCTGTAACTCCAAAAAAGGTGGGGAAGGTCCAGAGGAAGTCTGCCCAGCCTGTTGTGAGTGTCAAGGCGGAGAAGTGCGCCATCTTTTCCGGCGGTCCAAACACAACCGCCAGCACCGTTGTCACTGGTCCAGAGACCACCGCCAGAGTCACAGCCCAGGAGGGCACAAATATCATCACTGGTCAGGAGACCACCGCCCAAGTCACATCCCAGGAGGGCACAAGTATCGTCACTGGTCCGGAGACCACCGCCAGAGTCACAGCCCAGGAGGGCCCAAGTATCGTCACTGGTCCAGAGACCACCGCCACAGTCACAGCCCAGGAGGGCCCAAGTATCGTCACTGGTCCAGAGACCACCGCCAGAGTCACAGCCCAGGAGGGCCCAAGAATTGTCACTGGTCAGGAGACCACTGCTGGAGTCACAGCCCAGGAGGGCCCAAGTATCGTCACTGGTCCAGAGACCACCGCCAGAGTCACAGCCCAGGAGGGCCCAAGTCTCGTCACTGGTCCAGAGACCACCGCCAGAGTCACAGCCCAGGAGGGCACAAATATCGTCACTTGTCAGGAGACCACTGCCGGAGTCACAGCCCAGGTGGGCCCAAGTATCATCACTGGTCCAGAGACCACCGCCAGAGTCACAGCCCAGGAGGGACCAAGTATCGTCACTGGTCCAGAGACCACCATCAGAGTCACAGCCCAGGAGGGCACAAATATCGTCACTGGTCAGGAGACCACCGCCGGAGTCACAGCCCAGGAGGGCCCAAGTATCGTCACTGGTCCAGAGACCACCGCCAGAGTCACAGCCCAGGAGGGGACAGGATGCCACAGCCCCGCTGGCCAATGATGGAACGTCATGCCACACACCAATGTCCAGTGTGAAGATCGTCATGCCACACACCAATGCCCAGTGTAGAGATCGTCATGCCACACACCAATGCCCAGTGTAGAGATCGTCATGCCACACACCAATGTCAGTATCAGGACCGCCATGTCAAAGCACCGCTGAACAGGGCAAAGACCGCCATGGCAAAGCACCGCTGAACAGTCCTGAACCTCAATGGCAAAGCATTGCTGAACAGGGCAAAGACCGCCATGGCAAAGCACCGCTGAACAGGGCAAAGACCGCCATGGCAAAGCACCGCTGAACAGGGCAAAGACCGCCATGGCAAAGCACCGCTGAGCAGGGCAAAGACCGCCATGGCATAGCACCGCTGAACAGGGCAAAGACCGCCATGTCAAAGCACCGCTGAACAGGGCAAAGACTGCCATGGCAAAGCACCGCTGAACAGGGCAAAGACCGCCATGGCAAAGCACAGCTGAACAGTCCTGAACCTCAATGGCAAAGCATCGCTGAACAGGGCAAAGACCGCCATGGCAAAGCACTGCTGAACAGGGCAAAGACCGCCATGGCAAAGCACCGCTGAACAGTCCTGTACCTCAATGGCAAAGCACCGCTGAACAGGGCAAAGACCGCCATGGCAAAGCACCGCTGAACAGTCCTGAACCTCAATGGCAAAGCATCGCTGAACAGGGCAAAGACCGCCATGGCAAAGCACCGCTGAACAGGGCAAAGACCGCCATGTCAAAGCACTGCTGAACAGGGCAAAGACCGCCATGGCAAAGCACCGCTGAACAGGGCAAAGACCGCCATGGCAAAGCACCGCTGAACAGTCCTGAACCTCAATGGCAAAGCATCGCTGAACAGGGCAAAGACCGCCATGGCAAAGCACCGCTGAACAGGGCAAAGACCGCCATGGCAAAGCACAGCTGAACAGTCCTGTACCTCAATGGCAAAGCACCGCTGAACAGGGCAAAGACCGCCATGGCAAAGCACCGCTGAACAGTCCTGAACCTCAATGGCAAAGCATCGCTGAACAGGGCAAAGACCGCCATGGCAAAGCACCGCTGAACAGGGCAAAGACCGCCATGGCAAAGCACCTCTGAACAGGGCAAAGACCGCCATGGCAAAGCACCGCTGAACAGGTCAAAGACCGCCATGGCAAAGCACCGCCGAACAGGGCAAAGACCGCCATGTCAAAGCACCGCTGAACAGGGCAAAGACCGCCATGGCAAAGCACCGCCGAACAGGGCAAAGACCGCCATGGCAAAGCACCGCTGAACAGGGCAAAGACCGCCATGGCAAAGCACCGCTGAACAGGGCAAAGACCGCCATGTCAAAGCACCGCTGAACAGGGTAAAGACCGCCATGGCAAAGCACCGCTGAACAGTCCTGAACCTCAATGGCAAAGCACCGCTGAACAGTCCTGAAACTCAATGGCAAAGCACCACTGAACAGGGCAAAGACCGCCATGGCAAAGCACCACTGAACAGGGCAAAGACCGCCATGGCAAAGCACCGCCAAACAGGGCAAAGACCGCCATGGCAAAGCACCGCTGAACAATCCTGAACCTCAATGGCAAAGCATCGCTGAACAGGGCAAAGACCGCCATGGCAAAGCACCGCTGAACAGGGCAAAGACCGCCATGGCAAAGCACAGCTGAACAGTCTTGAACCTCAATGGCAAAGCATCGCTGAACAGGGCAAAGACCGCCATGGCAAAGCACCACTGAACAGGGCAAAGACCGCCATGGCAAAGCACCGCTGAACAGGGCAAAAACCGCCATGGCAAAGCACCGCTGCACAGGGCAAAGTCCGCCATGGCAAAGCACCGCTGAACAGTCCTGAACCTCAATGGCAAAGCATTGCTGAACAGGGCAAAGACCGCCATGGCAAAGCACCGCTGAACAGGGCAAAGACCGTCATGGCAAAGCACCGCTGAACAGTCCTGTACCTCAATGGCAAAGCACCGCTGAACAAGGCAAAGACCGCCATGGCAAAGCAGCGCTGAACAGGGCAAAGACCGCCATGGCAAAGCACTGCTGAACAGTCCTGTACCTGAATGGCAAAGCACCACTGAACAGGGCAAAGACCGCCATGGCAAAGCACCGCTGAACAGGGCATGCACCGTGTAGGAATGAATGGACCGCCACACCAGGCATCCTTATCCCATGTGCAGCTGGGACAGTGACAGGACAGGAACTTTCACAGGGAGACGCATCCAGTCTGGGCACCAGTCCCCCTCCAGAACAAGTGGAGACTTGCATCTACTTGAGAGACTGTGGCTTTGGACTCCCCAGGATGGCACAGTGGGCAAACCACCCACTGTAGAGACTTGAGAGACTGTGGCTTTGCACTCCCCAGGATGGCACAGTGGGCAAACCACCCACTGTAGAGACTTGAGAGACTGTGGCTTTGCACTCCCCAGGATACATCAATGGGCATGGAGCCCCGTCGTGGATCTGGCTTCGCATTCATCTGGCTAAGGTGCCCCCCCTCCCCTTCCCCCTGAGGTGCCTGTTTTATTTCTGTCTGATGCCCCGGCAGTGTTCTCTCCGATTTTGGTCAGGTATCTATTGTGGGCCTCGCCCATCCATTTTTGGACTGTTGGTGCACGGACATTGTTGTGTACATATCTGCACTACTTCTTGTATTGTATATATAATTATGAGTGATTTAGACATATATATCTGTATATTTTTGTATGACATGTATATTGGCACATTACAATGTTTGACCAAAATTCGCTTTGTGTTTTCATTCTTCCGGGGGGATTGTGGGTTGTTAATGTGATATTTTTGACTGCATTGGTGTGTATGTTGTACTATGCGAGGGTAGGGGTGGGGCTGTTTGGTGGGTGTCCCCCTAACTTTTGCCTCCCCCCTCCCCTGTGTCGTAGATGCAGTACTCAGCGGTATCTTCTGCGCCTACTTCGCTGTTGGTCGTAAAGGAGCAGAAAGACAAGGGCAGGTAGTATTTGGAGTTCGGGGTCCATGGAGTCGTCGTTCCTCGTGGGATATGTTAAGGTGAGCGTTTTCCCATAGCAAAAGCTGTTTCCGCCGTGTTTTTATCCACGGTGAATCCGCCCCGGAAAATGTGGCGGATTGGCGGGTTGTAATAGTGTGGGCGGTACATTGTCTCCCGCCTGTCTGTTGGGGGTGACCGCCGCACTGCTTGTCTGTACCGCCGTGGCGGGCGGTGTGTTAAAGTGGCTGTCTTTGTTGGCGGTTTCCGCCAGGGTCATGATTCCCTTTTTTTGTCCGTCGGCCTGTTTGCGGTATTACCGCACCTTTTACACCGTCCGCCAGGGTCGTAATGACCCCCTTAGTGTCAAAAATCATCTTTGCTCAGAGCTATGTTGACCACAATTTGCTCGCAGTGTATGCCTCCTTCTGGAACTGTGTTGCATGTTACACGGGGATGTGCACAGTTCTCTTAAAGTGCCCGCCACATATTTAATCTTAAAGGGGCTTACAAACAGCAAGATCAGCATTGCACCTTACACGTGACGTGCACACCTCTCAAAGTATCCGTCGCATTTTTGGTCTTAAATGGGCAGGTGAACACAGTGATGTGCACACCTTTTCTTAAAGGAACTGCTGTAATATTAAAGTATCAGCACGGTGATGTGCACACCTTGAACGGAAAGTACCTACACATCCTGTTAGTGGTGATGTGTACACCCGCATAAACTTGCACAATACAACCTAATAGAGGAATACATGTGTTCAACATTTTCTAGTTAGCCCACAAAGTGTACTCTATGCGTTTCAACAATAATATCAAGGTTGTTAACGCAAAATGACAATTAAAATTTATTAATGAGTGTTTATGTGTTCTAATAATGAAATTTGTTAGAAACTAGTTAACGTAGAAAATTAATGTGCACGTTTGAAATTGTGACATCGGAGATTGTCCACCAAGATTCATGAATGTACTAATAGGATCACTAGCATATATGAAATATAGAAAAAAAGTATCAAAATAATGTAGTAATATGTCATATTGAGAGATATAACCTATGTTTTGCAATAATGGTAGACCTTAACTTAGCTGATGTTTTGGCCTTAGATTGCCAGGCCTCATGCAGGAGCTGTATTGTTCGCATTTAATGGAAAATGCTGATAAGCTGAACTAACTGTGAACTGCTCATTGTTTAATAAAATTTGCTTAGCTGAAACCTTTACGTAAACCGACAGACAGGAGATGATAAAACTAGAATTGTAGCTATTGATAGTGTAAAGCGCACTGAGTGTACTTTCCCAGGACTTGAACAATTAAGACACTGACAGGAGAAGAAGATGCATCATTTTCGATACCTGACAAGCCGGATGATGAGGACATCCAAAAGTGGACCAATCAACAACATAACTGTTCAATATTAAAATGCATAGATCTGGAATAAAATAACTATTGGGTAGAGTCATAACTGGTGATTAATTGATCAATTAGAAATTGGGGGATAGTCTGGGTAACTTCAATATAATAACCTGACAGAGAGGAGGGAGACTAGGTGGATGAAGAGTGATGTCAAATGCCCTAAGCAGATGCCAGATGTTGTTAAGGCGATTCGAAATTCTGTCATTGGGCTCATACTTGTGAGTCTGATGTGATGCTGACCGACTGATGACCTGAGGACGAAGACTGACTCTGTTGCTGATCCATACCGAGGATAGGTAGGTATGATAATGTGACTGAATATAACTTTATGCCTTTCCTTTCTAGGTACCAACTGCGCTGTCAAATTAGTTTTCTTAGCTAGATGGCTTTTCCAAAACTCTTGCTCCTAAATTGTTTGCATGAAGTCCCACATGCTGATGCTGGACTAGATGAGGTTTCCCCTTACTTGACAACTAACTGACTTAAAGATAAATGATTGACGGACTGTTTTGCTGAACTCTGTGAACAGGGAAAACGTGTTATCTTTGCTCTTTCTATTGAATCTTAATAATGCATTAGAATATGTTTTGATGCAAGTTTTGGTTAGATTATGTTTTTGGCACCATGTAATACACAAATGAAATTCTTTTGACTTGATTGATTTGCGCTGAATAAATCTTATGACTTAGTATTGTAACAAATAGGGAAATAAAAATCACTAAACGTATAACACGTTGCGGTTATTCATGACTGGAGGGTCATGGGGTGTTGTGGTCTTTTGATTAATTGCTGATAATGACTAATGTTTAATTGGATTGTCTATTGATTATTAGAATACCAGCCATACCCTAGCTAGTATGCTCCATGCGAATCAAAAAGGTTCATCGACCTATGGGCGTCCTTTGTAAGTTTACTTATTAATATTGAGATATTATATCAACATTATATCAACATTAATAAAATACTGATTTGTTTATCAGGTTGTATACGCCTATGTGAGAAGGAGCAAGTTTCTCTTACGGTGTATTTGCTTATATCAAATATGGCGTGATTTAATAATGCTGATTTTTTGGTTTATGAATTAGCATTGACTTTGCTTTGAGTGTCCTTTCTTTCCATTAATATATGGTGTGATTTTATAATACTGATCCAATTTGTGCTACATGGGATACGCACAATAGTCCTTTTCTAACGACTATAAATACTGCTTCAAGATGGTGTGGCCGTAAAGATATTTTTTTTAATTCATTCGAAGAGGAGGGCGCGCGCTGCAGGCCCTTCATGCGACACTGTCCTTTGTGATTCTCAGCAGGTGATTGTCTTGGGACACGGCAGAACCAGCCAGTATCTGATTTGATGATTCTCCTTTTGATTGTGGAGTGATCAGTGAACAGTAGCTGGCGAAAAAAGCTCCCAGATTTGCCTGCCCAGCCCCAGGGCCCCCCAATGTGCCCAGCCTTTCCCCCCAGCCCGGTGAAATAGGCCTACAGACTACTCAGAGAACCGACCAGTGGGGGTCACCGTCACATTCAGGGGGAGTACCCCCTCTAGGGGACCTCCCTCCGTCGATTCTTGGAGAACGGTGGCTAGAGGCACAGCTCACACATATACTCTCACAACTGGCTAGCCTGCGAAGCCCTCCAGCAAAATTACCTCACCACTGCCATGCAACGGTGGCAATTGCGGAAACAAATGCACACTCTACCGACACTACAGATGACATGGAATGGCACACCAAAATAAAGAGAGGATGAGCATCATACCCAACCTCACCAGAAAAAGCACCGAAGCTTGCCTGTGCACCACACAAAAGATTTGAGACTGCTAATCGCTTTCAAGCTCTGCAACATACTACAGATTGCAACAGTAACCAATTAGGCAATGCGACAACCAGAACTGAAACAACTCCTTGCCCTAAAAAGCGACTGCGGATCCCACCCATCATTTTGAAGAACTTGTCCACTCACAACGATCTTGTGGAGCTCTTGGAGGAACACTGCACCTCCAGTTTCGCAAAAAAGCCCTGGCAGGATCACGCCAAAGTAATGTTAAGAACGCCAGAAGATTATAGGAGTTTGACCTGCGTACTTACGGAGTAAAAGCTGGAATACCATACTTTCTCCTTGACCACGGTAAAAGCACAATGCTTTGTAATACGGGGACTACCAGCAAATGCATCCCTTGGACACATCACCTGCGGTTTATCGGAACTTGGACTTCCAGTAAAAAATATAACGCAGCTTGCTTTGCCTACGGACAAGAACAAAAGGTTTCCCCTGTTCTTTGTAACCATGTCTGCAAGCCAAGACGGAAAACCTACTGATCTCTCAGCAGTCACAAGACTCTGCAGCTGCACTGTTAACTACAGAAGCACCTAAGGGGAAACAGGGCCCAGTAATGTGCTGCAACTGCCAACACCTGGGGCAGACCTCTGCTTTCTGCCATCAGAAACCAAGGTGTGGTACCCGTAAAACACATATTTAGGAAGGTTCCTATTACTGTCCATTAGGAAGTTAAGAATATGTTGAATGAGATGGTCATTAAAACAGTAGAAGTGTCAAGCTGGATATCACCAGTGGTAATAACCAAAAAACAGGACAGGCATCTTAGATTTTGTGTGGAACTTTGCAGTGTAAACCAGTACAATATTACAGACAACCTTCTGCTACCAAACATCTGTGAATTGTAAATTTTGTTCAAGGATGGTAGGTACTTCTCAAAGTTGAATTTGAGGTGTGCTTACCATCAAATTCTGCTGCATGAGAGTTCCCAAGATTGACAGCTTTCATCACCATGGAAGGAACTTATCGTTTCACAGGAATGCCCTTTGGCTTGTTGTCTGCATCGCGTGTCTTTCAATGATGCTGTGACACATTTTTGAGGGGTTTACTAATGTACTCTATTTCCAAGATGTTATTTTGGTTCATGGAGCTACAGTAGAACAACTTAATTGTGTGTTAAAGAAGGTCCTTGGAAAATTTATGGCTGTGGGTCTAACTTTGCATAAAGAGAAATGTGTGTTCTTATGCAATGAGATTGAATATTTAGTTCACACAATTTCTGGAGACGGAGTGAAACCTAAGAAGGATTTGCTAGAAGCCATAAAATTAAAACCACAATCCAAACACAAAGATCAATTGAGATAATTTATGAGACTAACAGAATATTATGCCAAATTTGTTGAAAACAGTGACTAAAACTGAAGGATTGAGGGTGTTTTTAAAAAAGGTTGTATCTTTTGTTGGGGTGGAGAACAACAGGTATGCTTTGGCAAGATAAAACAGGAGGTGTGTGCAGCAAATATTTAGGTACCGATCAACACTGCTCTGAATTATATCCTTACAGTAGATACCAGCACATCAGGGATAGGGGCTGTTTCGTCCCAAATGCATAAAGGTTTGGGAGAGACTGAAACAAAATTACTCAGTCATTCAGCATGAGGCATTGGCTGTGGCCTGGTCAGTGGTGTATTTTATGACATACTTGGGGCATCTATTTTACCCTGAGTATAAGCCATTATTGAAAGTTGTGAGCCCAGGTGGAGCTGGCAAAGAGTCAAGGAGATTAGCAGCACATATGCAAGAGTTTAAATATATTATTGAGTATATATATTATTATTATTGAGGTTGGCGGAATTCACAAACCAATGCCCTTTCTTGCTTACCAGTGGATTGGAAGGTGGTAGACAAACAGTCAGTGACTGATAGAGAAAAAGAGGGAGCTGTAGCATGGCTGGAGGAGGTGGTACACAATGGGTCAGGTGTGTTGACTAAGGAAGAATCACTTCAGGAAATGGTAAATGACAATGTCTTGAAAGATGTATGAAATCAGTGGTAGAAGGAGATAAAGTACAGTGGCTCTTACTATGAGTCCATTCATTAAAATTTTAGATTAACTTTCTTTTGCTGAAAGTAGTGTTCTTATGAGGAGTGACAGATTTGTATCACCTGAAAATTTAAGGAAGAGAATATTTCAATTGGTCCATGAGGGTCATTTGGGGCAGACTATAAGCATAATTAAGGAAGACTTCTGGTGGCCAGGGATTAATGCAGCTCAATGGGTGGCGACTTCTATTGTATGTAAAGAAAGCGAAAAAAGACAAAGTTGGAGCACAATCAGAATCTAGTCACATTCAAGATCCCCAGGAGGTTTGGCACAGTGGTGGTCATTATGAACACGGCGGAAACAACCGCTGTGTTCATGCTGGTGGTCAAAACACTTACCGCCAGCGACCCCAAAACCCCGCCGGCCAGATAATGAACATTTCTGCAAACAAACAAGAAGGAACGCATTAAGCATGATTTCACCTGTACTTAAATACATTCTAATACTTATTGCACACAGTATTGACTTTAAGGTTTACGCCCGCCGGCTCACAGAAAGGCTCGGCCGGGACATTGACGGCGGCACCACATGGAGCCGCCGTCAATGCCTCTGTGCGGCAGGTGCAGTTGCACCCATCGCGCAGATCACTGCCCGAAAATCGGGCAGTGACCTGCACGACGGGCTCTGCACCGGGGCCCCTGCACTGCCCATGTAAAGCGCATGGGCAGTGCAGGGGCACCCCCTCTGCCAGCCTTTTCCTGGTGGGATATCCAGCCAGGAAAAGGCTGGCGGGAAATGAAACATTATCCGCAGGGTAGAGCAGCTACCCTGGCAGATGGTGTTTCAACCCGCCACCAGGCTGCCTGGCAGCGGGAGCCTGGCGGTGGGTGCATCACCATATACATTATATGGCGGTTTAACCCGCCATGCCGGCTGGCAGCTTTAGCCGCCACTGCCAGCATGGCAGGCCAAACCGCCATGATCATAATGAGGTGCCAGTGTGTGTGTGGATTTTATAGGACCAATGGCGGGTGCAAAAGAAGGGGAGAAGTTTGCCTTGGTTTTGGTGGAAGTATATTCCAAGTGGTTGGAAGTTACATTTATGAATGAAGTGTCCACATGCAGTACCATCAAGGTACAAAGAGGTATTTGTTGGAGAGAAGGTTTTCCACACTCTTTGATAGCTGATAATTGACCCCAGCTTACATTTAATGAAATGAAGGAATTTTTAGCATTGCATGGTATTAAACATCATCACATTGCTTTTTATAACCCTCAGGCCAATGGTATTGCAGTGCTTATGAATCGTATGATAAAGGGGACCATCCAATTAGCACTTAGAAATGAGTTTGATGTGGCAGAGGCTGTTCATGAAATAGTATGGGCTCATCACACTACTGAAAATAGAGCACTTTTAAATTCACCTTTTCAGTTAATGAGAGGTTGCAAGGCAAGGACTAAATAGCTACTGAGATGGTTGAAGGGTGATGGGATGGGCAACATATCAGTGAAAAGCAGAAGTCCAAATATTCTAAAATTCAAGTAGGAGATTGTGTGAAAGTGAATGAAGGACAGGTAGGCAGAGGTTAGTGTAAATTTAGAGGACCTTTCAGAGACAAGCAGGTACATGAGTAGTATGTAGTTTTAGAGAGTGGTGTAAAGTGGAACAAACATAGGGTGGCATTCTATCAGAAAAAAGGCAAGTGTGAAACAGTTACAATAGATAATGGAGAGGGATGTAGTGGGTTTATGTTTGTGAAGAATGATGATGCTAAGAATAAACATTGTATGCGTAGTCAGTTAAGTAAAACTTTGGATGTAGATGAGTGTGAAAGAGAAGGAGGTAATGGGAATGCAGACAACTGTGTTGAACACAAACATTTGAATGATCCTGATATGGAAACTGTTCTTTTTGGTATAAGAAGGGAGAGAAACCCCAAGCTTGTTTACAGGACTATGTGGGAGAAGGTTCATAACAATACTCACCACTGTACAATACAATGTAAGTGATGTTGTTGATGTCTTGTTAAGTTTTATGTGTAGTGTATATATAGAAAGTATTAATGTACTTGTTTTTTGGGTAGTTCATCCATTTCTGGAATACTCCATCATTCATTTAATTTTAGAATTAGGTTTAATGTAAGCTCATCTATTGATGCAACCAACTATTTAGTTGTTTTATTTGAAAGGAGAAGGATGTGTTTTATTGTTGATGTAATGTAATACTGCATCTGTAATCACATCATATGGTTCTTTAGAATGTTATAGCTTGAACTCCACCTGACAGTTGCTCAGAAGGCTGGCAGGAGGAGGTCACTATTTGGCAGGCTGATTAAACAAGCATCTTTTCTATAAGTATTGTCTGAAGATTCATTAATTTATACAAAATATATTCATTATCCCTCTGTGCAATGAAGAACATAGCAGAAAAAGGGAAAGCTCTATCAGCAGCCAAAGTATTAACCAGGACGTTGGTCCTGCAGGCATGTGGGATAATTACCACCTTCAGAACATCGGGACACTGCTCAGTAGAGAAGGTATGGTTAGGACAAAAATTCCAGTATCCAAGGAGATCCTGGTGGTAGTGTAGGCGTGAGTGTCTTTTTCCAGGAAGAGCACAACAAGTGGCTCCTAAATAATCAAAGAGCAGGCAATTCTGGCCCTGGAAACGAAGGGCCTGCTGCAGCCTTTTAGCCAGAAACAATAGTTTGTAGGTCCATAGTTAACCACTGTGCAGCTGTGGAATTGGATTTTGGGTTAGTTTCATTGCTTTGTTGTAATTATTGGGAATTGTGTTTCATTTAAGGAGTTTACAGTATAACAGTGAATGTGGTATTTCATTTTAGCAGCTAGCATTCTAGTGCTGTAGCTGCACTGGTCATGTGATTTAAGCTAAGAAAACCAGTTCCCATGATGTCATGACAGAGTGCTGAAACAGTTTTTTCTCAAGAGATTTAAGTGGAAAGCAATAGTTTGCTCAAGGCTGACTGCTCTATCAGTTGCAGCAAGAGTGTTTGTCCCCTGAAGATCAGAGTGGTGCGTCCTAAAAGTCCAACCAGGGCTTTTCTCATGTCTACATTGTGAAGGACTTGGCTGCTATATTGGATGAAGTGGATCCTTTCCCTTTGAAGATCACAGAGTACTATTTGTTTAAAACACTACTTACAGCTTGTTTCTAGCTTTTTTCTTTTTTAAAAAACGTTTTTTATTTGAACATCACTCAGCAAACAGTGAATACAAGTACTGAATGGAACAATCGTTTGGTATACGTGTTGGTTAAAGCAGACAGGAACAAAGGCATGTGTAATGATGCTTTTACGGCCACTAACATTTCGTAGTGCATAGCACAAAGTGCATCATGATGCCAGTGTCCTCCAACCTATCCCCAACATCACTCTCCATATTCAGGAACCTCGAAAATAATGCCAACTGCCCCATACCATCTCTCCCACATGTTCGGACAGCCCCCTTTTTGCTCCAACCTCTGGCACTAGTCCATATCAGTCTCCCAATCTTTGATTTGTGGGGGAGCTGCTGCAGTCCACACATACACAATATTGTATTTAGTCACTCCCACCACAACAATCAGCCAGATTGTCTGATATTTTGTCCAGGACACTTCTTCTGTTATCGTCAACAGGAGGAGTCATTTTGCATCTAGGGGAACATTCAGAGGCAGGACCTGGGGCATTTTCCTAACTACCTCACCCCAGTAAAGTTGTATTATCAGGGGTTATATGACGGAACACCGAATCTTAAACTACTACTAACCTTAACAACGAGGTCGGAACACCGACCTCGTCTTTACTACTAATGATTTTACCACGAATGCTTTAACAACGATATTTCGTTGTAAAGGCATTCCTGATAAAATCATTAGCAATAGGCACCATTCACCCTACATCCCTCACCCCACCCCAAAACCTAAAACCCCCTGACCCCCCACCCACTCCCCAAAACCAAAATCGCCCCACCCCCCTAACCCCACCCTAAAACCTAAAACCCCCTGACCCCCACCCACTCCCCAAAACCAAAAACGCCCCACCCCCCCAACCCCACCCCAAAACCTTAAACCCCCTGACCCCCCCACCCACTCCCCAAAACCAAAAACGCCCCACCCCCCCAACCCCACCCTAAAACCTAAAACCCCTGACCCCCCACCCACTCCCCAAAACCAAAAACGCCCCACCCCCCAACCCCACCCTAAAACCTAAAACCCCCTGACCTCCCACCCCCTCCCCCTCCCCAAAACCTAAAACCCCCCACTTACCTGAGTCGTCACCTTGTCATCTGCGTCGTCCTCCTCAGCCGACTCCCTTGTTTGTACCTTAACCATGCATGTTCGTTGTTCAGGACATGCGTGGTTAAGGCACAAAATAACTAAGTCGTGGTTAAAGAAAGCGTTGTTCCGCTTTCGTTAACCAGGACTTCGTTATAAAAAATTCGGCATAAAGGATGTTTACCATTATCAGGTGTACCCAAATGATATAGAAAAAAGTACCCTCCTGTCCACATCCTTGAGGCAGAATGGTGATTTACCCATTCCTATATTTTGTAGTAGAAGTCTAGAATAGTATTACCTGTGTAGGATTCTCAATCAACCAATCAATCAGTTTTTGTAAGGCACGGCTACTCACCTGTGAGGGTTTCAAGGCGCTAGGGGGGAGTGGCCTCATCCGAAAAGCCACATCATGAGGTTCTTCCTGAAGATGGTGAGCGACCGGCTTTGTCTGAGGTGCAATTGGAGGTTGTTCCAGCTCTTTGCTGCAATGTAGTTGAAGGACTGTCCTCCGACAATGGTTTTGTGGATGCGAGGGATGGTGGCTAGGGCCATCTGGGCTGAGCAGAGGGATCTGGAAGGGGTGTGGAAGGAGACATGGTGGTTCAGGTAGGCTGGTCCTGCATTGGGTATGGCCTTATATGTGTGGGTGAGTAGCTTGAATATGATTCGTTTCTCAACAGGTAGCCAGTGGAGGGTCCTTAGGTGTTAGGAAACGTGTTTTTGGTGTGGGTGGTCCAGAATGAGTCTGGTGGTGGAGTTCTGGATGAGTTGTAGTTTTTTTATGTTTCTAGTCGAGGTGCCGGTGTAGAGGGCATTCCCGTAGTCAAGATTGCTTGTGATTAAGGCGTGGGTGACTGTCCTGAGACAGTCTGCTGGGATCCATCTGAAGATCTTCTGAAGTTTGCAGAGTGTGTGCCAGCAGGAGGAGGTAACTGAGTTTACCTGGTGAGTCATAGATAGGGAGGAGTCAAGGATTCTCCATTGCACCAGCTTGAACTGGGCACGAATCGCTGTCTCCAGTGAACTTCGAAGGGCCTTTGTCCAGTCGTCATCACCCAAGTCTCTTCCTCAGGCGTTTCTCAACTTCACCATCGGGTCAGGGGAATTATCAGCTTTTTTTAGATTCTAGAAATCAACATATCTGTTATAGGTTCCGTAAGTAAGCAGTCCTCAAGTGGAGCTGCCTCTTGCAATTGTCCCCCCATTATATACTCCTAAAGGTGTTTCCAAGTTGTAGGTACCTATACCACTCCGATCTGCCAGCTAATATTTATGGCGCTGGAACTCAAACTTTACTAATGTTTGTCCCCTCTACACATCACCCAGGAGGTCTATACCAATCAATTCCCACTTTGAGAAAAATGTCAGGTTGCCCACCTCTTGCAAGAAGTTGCAGTCCAAGATTGGTGAGTTTACCACCCCTTCCCAAATAACTAGTGGCTTTCCTCTATACACTAACCACTGTCTGGGTATGCATGAACAGATCTTGTTTCTTGTGGTAAACAACTGTTGTAATTAAGTATGTACAGGATTGCTTGCTATCAAGTCTACTTCTAGAACTTCTCGAGCTTCTCAAGCCTCGTCTGTGAGTTCTGGAGTCTATGCCCTTTAGAAAATCAGCACAGTCTGCATCAGTCATGGATATCACAGATGTGTATATAACTTCATAATAAGTGGAAAAAGGTTCAGCTATTGCAGCACTGCGCATTTGGAGTTTCCCGTCGCTGTCATTAATATCTGGTACCCAATTGCGGTCTTTTTCTCTCCTATTGAGCCATGCCAACAACTTGTTGGCCTTGTGCCCTATATCATATAGCCCACTTTGTGTCACCAGTGTGTAGCTATGCACCCTGTCTTCTACCATTAGCCCCATCCGCAAACACCCTGGCCTCCAGTGACCTGGTAGCTCACTCAATGGCTTTGCATTTGTGTTTGTTCTCTTTCTTATTTTATCCCTTTCAAGGACTGAGCCTGGCCTCTTGTGATAGCTTTGAATGCGTCCCACAGGACACATGCTGTTTCCACAGTCCCCTGATTTTCTTTAAAGTAGGTATCTGCCCCCTCCCTGAGTTACTCTCTGATATCTCTGCCACACAGGTGCTGTGGGTCTATCCTGGGGGCCAGTATGAAGTCTTTGACCGGTCCGCTCATCAGTACCTCCACTGGTGACTGATCAGAGATGTCTTGCCCCTCATGTGTTGCAGCTCGAAATTTTCCTACATGTGTATACTGGGTAAAGATGTGGTCAGTACAGGAGATACTACCGTTAGTTGCCAAGAAGTACATGTACTCTTGTTGCTGTGGGATGTGTGTTCACCATAAATCAGTCAGTCCATTGCTTCTCACTCTATCAAACCCAGGCTGAATTGTAGCATTCTTGTCACTGCCCAGTATAATGATCTCAGGTGGTATCTCTCGCATTAAGGCACTAATATCTGGAAGGTTGTCGACTGGAGTCACGGTGGTATATATAGAGAGTAGATGTTGAGTGCAAGGCCCTCCTAGTGTTCCAACAGAGCCACATAGTGACCAATGGGTTAGGCTGATTTCTTGATTAGGATACCAGCTTCTCTAGAGTCAGCTGTGTAGCCCGCATTTTCCCCACAGAGTGTAGGTAAATCTGTCTAAGTCCTTGTAGTAGTTACCACAGAGATGCATTTCCTGCATCAGCACTAGGTCCGGGACATGTCAGTGCAGGTACTGGAGTACTATTGTGCACTTAATTTTACTACCTAATGATAGCTCGAATATAGAACGAGGGAGAAAACTAAATTAGACAAAATGGGTTAAGCAATTTTATTCCCACAGAAGAAAACAAATAGAGATTCCAGGTATCCTACACTCTGGAGAAATACCCTCAAAGAAACAGATAGAAAAATCAGACCAGAAACCACTGGTTTATGACAGACTCTGACCCCAATACTGGGATCCCAAACCGACATTTAAATGACTGCATTAGCCTTTCTAGTTCTATTCATCTGGGTAACCACAGAGCATTGAGATGTTATAATAAAGGCCAATATTTATGAAGTGGAACTGTGTAGTGTATCACTAAAATGCTATTGGCCCATTTTATTTTAGAGCTCTTTGGAAAATTTCAAAATAGATAAATGTGAACATATTGGGGAGTGATGTGACTTGTGAATTCCCTCTTCACATTAAAAGTAAACTCAGGAGATGAGCTCCTCTTTGAGCTCAATCATCGTGAATAATAACTGATAGTCATAGGTATAATTTCACACATTCCCATGAGAAAACCTTTCAAAGGACTACTAGAATGAAGTGCCTAAAAATAATAAGTGTACTACTTAAACTCACTTGGGAGAAGATTAAAAATACAATTGTTACAGGGCCTAACACAATCTTCATCTTTTCCAGAAAGGAACTGACCCTGTACTAATTCAGGATAAATTACTAAGGAGTAGTACAGAACTAATTTCTACCTTGATGACACTCAGGGCCCATATTCTTAATTTTCTTCTTCTGACTGACCTTTTAAGGATGCTTGAGAGGTAAAGGAGAGTTATCATCAACCCTTCTATGCAATTAACTGTGTAATCTATTTGGTCACACATTAAAATCCGGAAAGTGGTAGAAAAGGTTGAAAAGCTTATTACAAATTAAGAGACAAACTTATGCAAATGAATTAAAAAAAACATGCTATATAAGTACAAAATCACCAATGTACAAGCATGTACAAGCATAAGGTACACGAGAATTTCAGTTAATGCTATACAAAAGAGGAGAAACAGAATCTGATTAGCTGCATATAAGCTGTGGTCCTCTTGCCTAATCATTGAAGAATCTAAGTGAATCTAAGTAACTTAAACTAAACTAAAGAGAAATCCTAATTTAGTCTAAGGAAATACAGGAAAGTGTCAGCATAACAGAAACCTCAGTAGAAATTCTGATAGAGAGGCATTGCATAGCATAAAGCCATACAAACGAATAAAGAGTAGAAAGGTATGTACCCCTCGAAGTCTCAAGGTAATTTGCCCATGTCTAACTAGGTGAATACCAATTAAATCTACATAACCTTTGAGTAACCCACATCATCTGCAGCAGTAGTTTGCCATCTTCCTTGCACAGTTGTAATTGGCGACTCCCCCCAAGTTCTCATCCCACAAATTCAACATCAGGATGACCTTGAATGTTTCTGGTGTCTGGTACACAAACAGGATTCTTTTATTGTCAGTTCATTAGCGCTCCTTGCCCTTGCCAAAGTATCCTCCCCTACCCTGCTATCTCCAAAACACAATGGCGGTCATTACAACATTGGTGGTAAAAGCCGCTTACCGCCGTGCAGAAGACCGCCAACACACCGCAGCGGCAGCGGAATTCTGAAACGGTCATTATGACCCACTGCTCGGAATCTGCCAAAATTGAGACACCCACACAACTCCGCCACACCAAAGGTCAGTGATAAACTGGCGAAAACAAAACCTCCACCGTCACGCCAACAGGAATACGCCCACACTATCACGACCCACGAATCTACGCGGCGGTCTTTCAACCGCGGTATTCCATTGGCGGTACACACCGCCACGCTCAAAATACACACACTCTTACAAAACACCAGCACATTGGACAATTAGAAATACACACACCTGATACACATACACACACCACTCCCACACACCCAATACAATAGAAAACACACACCCACATCACCCACAAACCCCATCGACCAAACATTCAGAAAGAAGGCCAGAGACAGACATATCATCTAACAAACAAGCATCCACAGGCACTCAACACGATCACTCACACAACATCCACGCACCTCACAACACACCACTAAATATCACCCACACATCACAACACACACCACCCCACACATCACCCACACCACCCCATGGCACGGCAAAGACACCCCAGGTTCTCTGAGGAGGAGCTCAGGGTCATGGTGGAGGAAATCATCCGGGTAGAGCCACAGCTATATGGATCACAGGTGCAGCACACCTCCATAGCTAGGAAGATGGAGCTATGGCGAAGAATAGTGTACAGGGTCAACGCAGTGGGACAACACCCAAGAAATAGGGATGACATCAGGAAGAGGTGGAACGACCTACGGGGGAAGGTGCGTTCCGTGGTCTCAAGAGACCACCTTGCGATTCAGAGGACTGGCGGCAGACCCCCACCTCCACCCCCACACCTAACAACATGGGAGGAGCAAGTCTTCGCTATTCTGCATCCTAAGGGCCTCGCAGGAGTAGCTGGAGGAATGGACTCTTGTAAGTCAAATCTTAACTATTACATCCCCAACCCTACCTGCATGCTATCACATACCCCCACCCTCGCCCTCACCCCCATCACTCCAACTCCTCACAAATGTCCCAATATCACAAACCACACATCCCAACACCAAGCCCTGCATGCAACACCAAAGCATGGACACCCATCACCAAAGCATGGTCACTGCACATACCCATACACCCCCCAAACCATCATCACACAAGGTCCCACACAGGAATGCAAGCACTGGGGTACACGGTCACCCACCCATTCACACCATGGCACACACAGATGCAACAATCATGCTTTTAAACCCCTGCAGGACACCTACCCAATGTCACCGGACAGGAGAGTCCAGACATGTCCACACCACCAACAGAAGAGGCCCACAGTGATGACAGCAGCTCTGTCCAACTGGATCTAGACAACCAGCCCAGCCCATCTGGGACCTTGGGACAGTCGGTTCCCCTCACACAGTCACAGGCCACTACAGAGCTTCCCTCCTCTGGAAACACGAGCACAGCACCCACCCAGCGAACCCACTCTCCACAAGGCCCTCTCAAACATCATGGGAGCCTACCATCATTCCCAGGAGACGATGGCAACGGTTCTGGCCAAGTTTCAGGAGACCCAGCGGCTGCAGGAGGAACAGTATTTGGGCTTCAGGGAGGAACTCAGATCCATCAATTCCACCCTGGGCACCATCGTAGGGGTGCTGAAGGAAGTCCTCAACACCAGGAGGGGCACTGTGGCACAACAAGGGGCCCCTGACACTAGCCTGGACGATGAACTGCCCACCACCTCCGCCGGCGCAAGTGGACAGGAGGCACCACCACAGGACCACCACACCAGCACTCCACCCCCTGCAGATGGAGAACCACCACGCAAATGGTCCCTGAGATCCAGGACAAAGACAGAGAACGATGCCAAGACCCCCGCCAAGAAATGAGACCACCCTGATTGTCACCTTTTGTCCCACCTTGTCACCCTGTCCATCCTCAAACTGCCCCAGCTCCACTTCCTATGCCCCTTTGGACAATGCACCTGTGAGACTCATAGCATGGACTCTGCCATGGACATTCCTCCACCATCACCCCTCACCATTTAACAACCCCCTCCAATATTGAGCACTTAAATAAACACCCTTACAGCACAAAAAATCTGGATTCTGTCTGTGATTTCGAATTAGTGTATTAGCAATCACAGTGACAAAATGCACTTTCAATGGTAATGTCAACATACCTATGTCACACAGCTCTAGTCCATGAGGAAACAAAGCAGATGTCACACAGTGGGACACACACCTGTGAAATCAAAAGAGAAAGTGAAAACTCAGTGACCATACACTGGGTGAAAAGGACAGACAGTAGAGAGGTAGTAGTGTTAAAGTACATGTAGTAGGCAGGTTTGTCTTCTTACCTGTGTCTCACTGGAAGTATTGCAGGATCAGAGTTCCTGTTGTCGATGTCCTCTTCTTCTGCTTCCTCGTCTTCAGTGTCCACAGGCTCCACAGCTGCCACAACACCTCCATCTGGACCATCCTCCTGCAGAAAAGGCACCTGTCTTCGCAAAGCCAAGTTGTGAAGCATACAGCAGGGCACGATGATCTGGTACACCTACTTTGGTGAGTAGAATAGGGAACCACCTGTCATATGGAGGCACCAGAACCTGGCCTTCAGGAGGCCGAAGGTGCGTTCGATCACCCTCCTAGTCCGCCCATGGGCCTCATTGTAGCGTTCCTCTGCCCTTGTCCTGGGATTCCTAACTGGGGTCAGTAGCCATGACAGGTTGGGGTAACCAGAGTCACCTGCAAATGGCGAGGAAAAACTGTTAGACACACACTAACTATTAGGGATATCCCCAGACCCAGACAACTATTCCCACTGATTTGGTTCCAGGTGCTCACCTAATAGCCACACACGGTGCATCTGGAGTTTCCCCATCACATAAGGGATGCTGCTATTCCGCAGAATGTAAGCGTCATGCACTGAGCCAGGGAATTTGGCATTAACATGGGAGATGTACTGGTCTGTCAAACACACCATCTGCATATTCATCGAATGGTAACTCTTCCGGTTTCTGTACACCTGTTCACTCCTGCGGGAGGGACCAAGGCCACATGTGTCCCATCAATGGCACCTATGATGTTGGGGATATATCCCAGGGCATAGAAGCCACCTTTCACTGTTGACAAATCCTCCACCTGAGGGAAAACGATGTAGCTCCGCATGTGTTTCAGCAGGGCAGACAACACTCTGGACAACAAGTTGGAAAACATAGGCTGGGACATACCTGATGTTATGGCCACTGTTGTTTGAAATGACCCACTTGCAAAGAAATGGAGTACTGACAGCACCTGTACTTGAAGGGGGATCCCTGTGGGATGGCGGATAGCTGACATCAAGTCTGGCTCCAACTGGGCACACAGTTCCAGGATTGTGGCACTATCAAGCCTGTAGGAGATGATTACATGTCTTTCCTCCATTGTCGACAGGTCCACCAGCGGTCTGTACACCGGAGGATGCCGCCATTTCCTCACATGTCCCAGCACACGGTGCCTATGGAAGACAACAGCGAGCACAGAGTCAACCAACTCAGAGGTACGTAAGCACAGCTTACTCAGAAAACTATTCATAACCCGAAATTTGCCTGCATGAGTGTTGAGCCAAGGCCTAGGTATGTGTGACGCAGTTAAAAATAAAGCCATGTGGGCCCCTGAAATGGCGGCTGCCTGACATGTAAAGTGGGAGAATGGGATATGAGGTAACTGCGCTGGTGTTGTACACCGTCGCGGAAGGCGGTCGAAGACAGCGGCGCAATTGTGCATTGGTTAACATTGGACCCTATGGGTCCCAGGAGCCAATGACGATGTACGCCGGCGGTGACGGTACGCACCGCCGAGGACGTGACCGCCATTTTCTGTCTGTTCAATCACTCGATACCTGATCTTCGACAGGAGAGGACCTACACTGCAAGTGCTGCTGTGACCTCAGTCTGGAAGAGACAATGGCTCGTGCGTCTGGGGAAAGGGCCCCTGCCTTCAGCACGGAGGAGTTGGAGAAACTTGTGGATGGGGTCCTCCCCCAGTACACGCTACTCTATGGTCCTCCAGACAAACAGGTAAGTAGTGAGCATGCAGTATGGACAATGCCCGTGTGGAGTGGGGTGGATGAAAGGTGGGGAGGGGAGAATGAGTCGTGCATGAAACGACGGTGAGTGCATGTGCCACATGGCAAGGGTAGGGATGCGGGCCAATGACTGTGACGGTGCAGTTGGCAATAACTTTTCTTTTTCCCCTGTACAATTCCTGTAGGTCAGCGCCAACCAGAAGAAGGACATTTGGCGTGCCATCACCAAGGACGTCCGGACCTTGGGGGTCTACCACAGACGGAGCACCCACTGCCGTAAAAGATGGGCGGACATTCGCCGCTGGAGCAAGAAAACGGCGGAGGCCCAGCTGGGGATGGCCTCCCAATGTGGGAGGGGTGCCCGTCGCACCATGACCCCCCTGATGTTCAGGATCCTGGCGGTGGCGTATCCAGAGTTGGATGGGCGCTTGAGGGCATCACAGCAGCAACAAGTGGGTGAGTACACTCTCATTCTGCTGATTCAGCGCGCAGTGGAGGTGTCTGGGTGGGGGAGGTGGGCTGTGGGTTCCCTTAGGCCAGGGCGAGTGTGCTAGTTAAGTCCCCTTTTTCAGGCAGACCCTGTGGCACCCCACCCCACCTGGGTACAGTGCCAACTACACCTAGTAAGGCTCCTGTGACATCCATGTGTGAAGATATCGGCCATAGCCTTGTAGGCCATGTCCCAGGGATTGAATAGTGGACCCCAAGTGCGCTGTGTAGTGCAAGGGGCTTCTGTGTCTGTCGTGTCCGCCAACAGTAGCGGTAATGCATGCACTCAACATGTCTTTCTTCTGTCCCCCCCCCCCTTTTTGTGGTCTCCCTGTACTTGTGTGCATTAGCATCATCAGGCGGAGGAGCAGTGGCACCGGAGCAGGAGGGAGCTGCATCCCACATGACCCTGGAGGGGGAGACTACGGACTCCGATTTCACCAGTGGGATGGAGGGCGAGGGGAGATCCACGGCAGGGACAGGAGCTGACACCAGTGATACGGACTCGTCCTCTGATGGGAGCTCCCTTGCGGTGGTGGGCCCATCTGTGCCCCCTGCATCTACAGGTACAGCCACCACCACCCTCTCCAGCACCGCCCTACCAGCAGCCCCTCAGCCTTTGCCCCTTGCCCGCTCACCCAGGAGGGTGGGCATCACCTTCGCCCCAGGCACCTCAGGCCCTGCCCCAGTCCCCCCTGCTGCCCTCAGTGAGGAGGCCATTGACCTCCTCAGGTCCCTCACTGTTGGGCAGTCTACCATTTTGAATGCCCTCCAGGGTGTAGAGAGGCAGTTGCAACAAACCAATGCATTCCTGGAGGGCATTCATTCTGGTCACGCAGCCCTTCAGCAAGCTTTTCAGACTCTGGCCTCAGCACTGATGGCAGCCATTGTCCCTGTCTCTAGCCTCCCCCCTCCAACTTCCGCCACCCAGACCCACACCCCTGTACCTCAGCTATCCCAAGCACACCATCAGACCAGCATGCACCCACCTCAACACACAAGGGAAGCTCTGGCAAACATAAGCACCACACATCCCACAGGCACTCACACAAGCATCACACACATGCAGACATACCAATATCCACTGCCTCCACTGTGTCCCCCTCCTCCTCGTCTCCCTCATCCCCCACAGTCTCGTCTCCACTCACACCTGCATGCACTACATCTTCAGCCACTACGTCCATCACCAGCACACCCACCACCACACCCCGCTCACGTGCAGTCACCACCCCCACTACCATTCACACATCCCCTGTGTCCTCTCCCAGTGTGTCTGTGAGCCTACCTCCCAAGGTACACAAACACAGCCTCACACCCACCCAACAGCCATCCACCTCACGACAGCCTCCAGCCCATGCACCTTCACCCAAAGTCAGCAAACGTACACCTCCTACGGCCACTACCTCTTCCTCCACTCCCAAACCCCCTCCATCTACCCGTCCCAGTGTTCCTAAGAAACCTTTCCTGGCCAGCCTTGACCTCTTTCCCTCACCTCCCCCACCCGTCAGTCTCCTAGGGCCCGACTCTCCAGGTCCCAACCTAGCACCTCAGCCACAACATCGGCTGGACCAGTGGTGCCAGTAGTCACCGGATTATGGAGTGCACCAGGCAGCAGAGCATCCAGTGTGGCAAGGAGCCACAGCACGGACAGTCCCCCACCTGTCAAGCATCAAAAGTTGGCCAGTGCCCGGCGGGAGAGGGGGAAGACACCAGCTACCAAAGCCGCTCCCAGGGGTAAGGGTGAGAGTGTGGAGTCAGCTGCAACACCTTCCAAGGTGGGGAAGGGGCACAAGAAAACCGGCAAGTCTGGGAAGATCAGCACGGCAGAGAAGACCACCATCAGCCCCGCTGCCAAGGAGCCGACCGCCAGCAGCCCCACTGCCCCAGACATGACCATCATCAGCCCCGCTGCCAAGGAGCCGACCGCCATCAGCCCCACTGCCCCAGACAGGATCGCCATCAGCCCCGCTGCCAAGGAGCCGACCGCCAGCGGACCCACTGGCCCAGACAGGACGGCCAGCAGCCCCGCTGCCCAGGACAGGACCGCCAGCAGCAGCCCTGCTGCCCAAGACAGGACCACCAGCAGCAGCCCCGCTGCCAAGGAGCCGGCCAGCAGCAGCCCCGCTGCCCAAGACAGGACCGCCAGCAGCAGCCCCGCTGCCCAAGACAGGACCACCAGCAGCAGCCGCGCTGCCCAAGACAGGACCGGCAGCAGCTGAACCGCTGCCAAAGACAGGACCGCCAGCAGCAGCCCCGCTGCCCAAGACAGGACCGCCAGCAGCTGAACCGCTGCCAAAGACACCGCCACCACAAACACCACTGCCAAAGACACTGCCACCACAAGTACCACTGCCAAAGACACCGCTGCCACAAGCACCGCTGCCAAGGACACCGCCGCCACAAGCACCGCTGCCAAGGACACCGCCACCACAAGCACCGCTGCAAAAGACACCGCCGCCACAAGCACCGCAGGCCCATGAGCGCCAAAAGCTCTGACGTACTGAGACCGCCACGAGCAGGATGAAGCACTCTGGGCACAAGGCCTCCTCCAGAACCAGTGAAGAAAGACATCCACTACCTCTGTTCTTAGCAGGATGAAGCACTCTGGGCACAAGGCCCCCTCCAGAACCAGTGGAGAAAGACATCCACTGGAGAGAGACTTGAGAGACTGTGGCTTTGCACTCCCCAGGATTGAACAGTGGGCAAACCACCCACTGTAGAGACTTGAGAGACTGTGGCTTTGCACTCCCCAAGATTGAACAGTGGGCAAACCACCCACTGTAGAGACTTGAGAGACTGTGGCTTTGCACTCCCCAGGATTGAACAGTGGGCATGGGGCTCCCTCGTGGATTTGGCATTGTGCACTCAACCGGCTGAGGTGCCCACCCTTTCCCTTCCCCCTGAGGTGCCTGTTTTATTTCTATCTGATGCCCCTGCAGTGTTCCCTCCGTCTTGTTCGGGTATCTTGTGTGGGCCTCGCCCATGCATTTTGGGCCCAGTGGTCCACGGACTTTAATGGTGGAATACCTTGGACTAATATTATTGGTGTATATATTTGTAAATAGTGTATGTATATTTTTTTAATACTGAATTTTCATATATTACAATCGTTCACCTCATTTCCTTTTGTCTTTGCATTCATCCAGGGATGTTGGGGGGTGTAACTGTAATGTATCATGCTGTATTTGTATTTGTATGTGTGTTGTTGTGGGTGAGGGTGGGGGTGGGGGTGTTGCGTGTGTGTGTCACTGTTTTTTCCCTCCCCTGTGTCGTAGGTGCAGTACTCACTGTGGTCTTCGCCGCTGGCGTTCGTGCTCCTGGTAGAGGAGCAGGAAGATAAAGGCTGGAAAAATGTGGAGCTCTGGTTTCATGGCATCATGGTTCCTCGTGGGGTGTACAGAGGTGAGCGTTTTCCCTTTGAAGTCCTGTTTCCGCCGTGTTTTTGTTCGTGGTGAATCCACCCCGGAAAAGGTGGCGGATTGGTAGGTTGTAATTCTGTGGGCAGTACATTGTCCTCCGCCTGTCTGTTGGCAGTGACCGCCGCTGTGTTTGTTTCTACCGCCGTGGCAGTTGGAGTGTTAAAGTGGCTGTCTATGTTGGCGGCTTCTGTTTTTTTTACGGCCGGCCTGTTGGCGGTCTTACCGCCACTTTAACACCGACTGCCAGGGTTGTAATGGTCACCAATATGCTATTCATTAACTGCAGACTTGCACAAATGCACCTGCAAAAAAAATATTACGACACCAGAAAAACTCCACACAAAAGGTTAAACACAAGAAACCAAATGTTTCAGGCTTTTAGTTATGCTTTTAGTTATGCTAACTTAATAAAACATGCAATGAACATTTGAAATACATGATTATCAGTGCATTCTGCAATTATAAATGAAAGCTGGAATTATAAATAAAATGTGATTAGGAGCAGTTCAACATGACAATATAAATCAAAATACATGGACATAAGTGTGTATGAGTGTAGGAAAAGGGGCTTCTTTGCAGATCAGTGGGTCCCCTAGGGCTGCAGCAGATCTTATGCACTCATTGTGTGCCATGACAAATTCACTGCATGTGTTTTATGTAAGTCACCCCTACAGCAGGTCTTATAATACATGTGAGGGCATGTCTGCATGAGCAGATATGCCCTTGTGATGTTTAGTTCTATTACTAGATAATACAAGTGACTGGGCAGCCATCTTAGAGCATGTACTGGACACTGGTCATCAGAAATGGCCTAGCTACATGATGGCTGAATGAAAAATAATGGTGTTTGGTATCAAACACCTTGTTTTAACAAATCTATACTGATGCCAGTATTGGATTTTTTAGGACATGCCTTAGAGGTGCCCCCTGAAACCTACTAATCCTCTAGTGTGCTAGCTGACACCACAGATGAATTTCTTACCTCCTGGAGGTGAGAGCCCTGCTCTTAGAGGCCAGAAACTATGTCTGGTGTTATCAGCTCTGTGGACAGGATGGCTAGTAAATCTGCATACCAAAGTCACTGACTTCAAAGTTCCTGCCTCCTTTGATATGCAACCCCAGCTTCCACAGACCTAGAAGAGGCAACTCCCTGCCCTGAGGCCCATTTGGCACCAGGGCAGGTGGAAAATTAGATAATCAGGAGACGTGTTACTTTCCCGGGCTAGTCAGACCTGTAGGGTGGGCTACCTGATGTGAACAAGTAAATAGGAATCCCACCATCTTATGTGTGGTGGAACTAAGCACTTTGGAACAGCCTATGCCCACTTCCCACAGGAAGTGGTCATATAGGAGGTGTGGTGACTCCAAGGGTCAGTATACCATTGGCTACTACCCTTCACTCCCTGAAACATCCCTAAATTCAGTATTTAGGTGGCTCCCTGATATCAGGAACTTAGATGCGTTGGACCAAAGAAGAAGCAGGACACCAAAGATCCATGAAAAGCAAGAATGGAGGAGCAGCAACTGACTTGTCCCCAACCCTGCTGGCCTGCCTGCTGTCCTCGACAATTGGGCCAAAGTTGACTCATCCTGACACTGCTCTGCCTCCAAAAGCCTGGAAGGACTGCTAGCACTTCAAAGAACCACCAGCATCTCCCATGGAGTAGCAGAGCTACTCCCCTGCACCCTATAGGCACCCAAGAAGAACCACAAGAGTCCTGCACTGTGGTAAACCAGACACCAATAAGCACCACTGCACCCAAGTCCCCCAGCCCAAGTCAAAGTGAGCCAATGGGGCCAATGAGGTCCAGTACCCTCCAGAGCTGAACCCCACCTTGGATTTGGCCAGATTGCCCCCCGAGTCCCCACATGCAGCCTCTTTTGTGCAGAAACAAAGAACTGACCCTGATTGACAAAGCACCACTGCACATGCCTCTCCCAGCCCAAGTTCCTGCTGACCAATGGTGTGTCTGTGTGTCCAAGACCCTCTAGACGTGAGCCCCCCTTTGGGTTGAGCCAGACTGTTCACCCAGTCCACACTTGCAGCTTTTGTTCCCCAGGACTGTTTCCCATTAAAGTGAAAGGGACACCCGACGCTGTAAAGTGCTTCTGCACCTGGACGCCTCAGTTCCTTCTGAACTGTGCTGCTGGTGCTGCCTTGGACCTTGTCCGATACATACCTTAACGTCAGAATAACAGTCCTGAAAGTAATTACTAAGTGCCCGAATGCAGTACATTAGGGCACCCAACGCCGAAAAGCACCTCTGCCCCAGGACGCCCCAGTGCCTCCCAAAGTGACCTGTTGCTGTTGCCTTGGGCCTGGCCCCATACCTACCTTAAATTCAGAAGATTGTTCCTGTAAGTCTCCGCCAAGCACCTGTGTGCAGTATATGTGCCTTTTCTCATTTTTAAGTACTTACCAAATGTCAGTGATCTAGGTATCTAAATTGTATAAAAATCCATATTATTTTCATAAATTGGTGTCAGATTGCTTTATTGTTAATGCTTAACACTATCCTCTGATTGGCCTAAACTGCTCTCCCACACTACCACAAAAACAGAGCATTAGGGTTATTATTTTAATCCCTGTCAGCCAATAGTGCAGCCCTACATTGATACACTACATGGATAGCTGGCTTCCTACAATGAGTACTACAATTCAGCATGGTAAAGTCAAACATTAGAACACACATATACATGAACTACAAATCCTCTTCTGTGAATGCACCTTCAAAAATATTATTTAGATGCTCCACTTTACATTAGTAATATTAAGGCACACAATAGATGTATTGTTGATTACATTATTTTGTCACTACTGTAACACGCGATGGTACAACAACAATTATGCCTCATCAAACCCCCTCTGATGATGAATTAAGTCATCACAATCATGATAAAATCCTTTAATGAGACTAACTAAAACCTTGTAGTCTTCATCATTTTCCATCTAGATCCTCCAGATGCTTCATGTTTTCACAATATTTACACTGATTCTCTTCCAGCTCCACATCCAGTCTCTTCCTCTACAGTGCCTGTCTAGCTTTCATCCTCTGATAAATTCTAAAATCACAACTATAATTATTGCACAAATGGCAATAACCAACAAAGGTTTCAGAACAAAACCCACAATTCTACTTCCAAAGTTCCCAAACCATCCTCTTACAGCAGCAAGCCCCTCTCCAATAACTTCCTATGCACCTGTTGATTTAAACTCATTTAAATCCATTTTCAAGCCAGTAATGTTCTGAATATATTTCTTTAAGTCTTTGCTCTTGTCAATGATGTAAGTACAGCATTGCTGAACTTTTAGCATCAGGCAGACCCCACCCTCTTTTGCGAGAAGAAGATCTAATGCAAATCTGTTCTGCAAAACCATAGATCGTATCGCTTCCATATCAGTCTTTACAACCAACAAGACATTTGCTGTACTTGTTGGCAGTTTATCCACTATCCTAGGCATTTACAACTTTCTAATTTCCAAATCATTCTGAAACACACCGACAGACAGAACCAATGCACCAAAAATATCTCTCACCACTTCTCCAGCACCAACACCTCTCTTAAATCTAGGTTTCATTTCCCATACCTGATCATTAAAATGTTCCACATGATAAAGCTTCAGAATACTACACCTAAATAACACGTACCATATCATCCCTTCGGGTATTTGATATGGATATTCTTTCCACAGATGAAGTATACTCTGGGAATCACAGGATTCTTTCCACCTAAAAATGATTTTCCCTTTACTCTAACCTCAAAAGTGAGTTCACATTCACTCTTTCCCAGAAATAATCGATCCAAATAACTTAAGTCAATTTGTATACACAACCTTCCTTTAACCTGTGAATCTAAAGCTAATGCTGGTTGTTTTCCCTTCACTTGATGTTCAATTGTTTTCCTATTCAACCTGTGCTATTTCGTAAGGTCTTTATCTGTTTCATACTTACACTCCATATCCCCTCTTCTGTCTTCCACTAGAATAAAAAATGTCTTCTCTACTTCCGTGATTTTACAGGTCAAATTATGTCTATGTTCATATGTAGTGTCTAGTATTGTGACAGGTACAAAATATTTCCATGCTATTTCTGCACCTTTAAAATAAGGACTTGTATTCAAATGTTTAGATAAAGAACCATCTTAAAGAACTAAATCATAATACGAGAAGTAATATTGAAATCTACCCTGTCCATAAAATATACTCAATAAAAGACTACAGGAAACTCCATAGGTCAAAGGAATGTGGTGGTATGTGATCCTCTCTGAAACTGAAGCAGGTAATTGAGTACATACGTAGCAATCCCTTGCATCTATAGTGTCAATATGTTCATAATAATACATATTTGCAGCATAATCCCATCTAGAATCATCTAGATGCAAACCCTTATTATCTAGTAAGTGTAAGCCACTATCCAGAGGATTCAGTGTTTGCAGGGGTACACTAGACTGAAACTCATTTACTACAGAAGGTGTAGTGGAAACGATCCTGGCAATAAAACAAAATTACAAGAAAAACAATCAACACTGCACCTAATAGTGGAGTGTGGCTTTGAGCTCATGGAGTGAACAGCCCTGGGGAAGAGCTCCGGCCCGGGACCCCCGTTACATATGGATCCTGAAAGAATAGACCGACACATTGCTCACCCTCCCTCTCCCTAAGGGTCAGGAGGAGGGGGGCGCTAAGAATGAGGCCAAACTGGTTGTATCTGAGCCTGAAACCAGGAAACGAAAAGGAAAACCACTGGGCTGCCTGACTTCAAAATGCCGGGCGCTCATGGGCTGCCGGAGAGCGGGCCGAGTGCGGCCTGAGAAATCTGCCCGACGCGACAGGCTCTACGGGCATCGTCTGGCCCCCGCCTCCGGGGGGATAACTCTGAGGTGAGATTTTGCCCTCACTTTGACAAAGCTGTTTTCCTTTGGTCCAGTGAGTAGTACAGCGAGGGCTGTGGTGAGGGAGGAGGATCCCCCATGTCATTGTCCAAACAGCACCTATAAAGCGTGATTGAGAGCGCTCCTGGACTGACGGAGCTAAGGGGCAACTGTTTCCCTCTGGATTCGTAGAAGGAAGGGCGAGAATACAGAGCTGATGTGGGGGGGCGCCCCAGACTGAGAGGTGGAGTGGCCTGGGCCTTGACTAGGCCTAATCTGCGCTAGGCACCCTGGAGCAAGAATCAACAAGAAAAAAGACATGGTTAACGACTCCAGCGACCATCAAGACAGCCCTGACCCCCCTTCTGCCGGATCGGTGCGGTCCACGGCTACTGAGGGCCCATCGCTGGGGGACATCATGCAGTCTATTACGTCCTCCAGGGAAAGCCTAGAACTCAAAATAGATATGCTAGCGTTTGATCTGGGACTGCTGAGGGAGGACCAACGACGACTTGCAGAAAGAGTGGCGACAACTGAAAAAACTGTTGAGGAACTCAAACATGAGTTGGTGACAACTGGTGATCGGGTAACTGCTCTCGAAAAACAAATGGGGACACTCCTGGTCCGTGCGGAAGACGCCGAAAATAGATCTAGGAGGAATAACAGTCGGGTAATTGGCCTACCCGAAAAAGTTGAGCGACAATTCTTAACTGAGTATCTGGAACCGCCTTTGAGAGGGCGCATTTGGTGCCGGCGCAGGCTCCTCCCCCGGGGGTGCCGCCGAGACCAGTGGTGGCTAGACTATTGTATTATGAAGACTGTGATTATATACTAGCTCAGGCTAGGAAGGCCAGGGGAGTAAGAGTGGAGAACAACCTAGTCCGCATCTTCCCTGACTTCTCTCGTGAGGTACAGAAGCAAAGAGCAACCTATCTGGAGATCAAGAGACAACTGAGAACACTAAACATTCATTACACTTTGCTCTTCCCCTCTGCGCTTAGAGTAGCGGACGGCAGAGGAGCCAGATTTTTTCAGTCACCTCAAGAGGCTAGGGCCTGGCTGGCTGAGTGAGAGGGCCCTACAAGAGCAGGAACTTCCAGAGGACCCAGATCCCGAAGCAGTCGACCCTGAACTGGAGGACCCCAGCAGGGGGGAGCAGCGCCCACTTCAGAGGAGATCAAGGCGGAAGACAGCGGGCCACAGTGGCAGTTGCGAATCTGAGCGGAGGGGAAACTAGCCCACGATCCACGGAGACACAGAAAGGAGTTTGAGGATCAGACTCCAATGCTGAATCAGAGAGCTTGGCGGCTCTGAGCATAGAGTTGCCGGTAGTGACGCTGGGAACTTCTGAGAATATAATAAGAAATAACACCCAGGTACTGAGAATACCATGTGAGGCCCTGGAGGGTCGATGCCCTCATGATCTGGTGGAATACTGTGTAGTACGGTTAGCAGGATATGGAGCCCGCAGCTCCAACTGGCTGGAGCTCTCTTTTCATCTACCCCGTAAGCATTGACTTTTTTTTTGGAACAGTTTGGATGGAGGGTTGTTTTGACACCTGTCCTGGGGAAGGGGAGTTGGGGAAGTTCTTAGTTAGACTTTGGGAAACCCGCCAAATGCCACACCAGTGGAGGAGTAATGGTCCTGACTGTCGCTGCCCTGAAGATACCACATGCAGGGAAGGTGAACAGGGTCAGAACAATATTGTAATTTTCTCATGGGTCATCCCCAAGAATATAAGGTGATCTCTTGGAACAGAAGGGGCCTGCACACTATGGCTAAACGTTACAAAGTATATTAATCTATGTAGAAGGGGTCCCCATATAATAATGCTGCAAGAGACTCACATGACAGTGGCGGAGGGCACAGCGTTGCAGAGGAGATGGAGGGGCCAAGTATTTTATACAACCTACTCAGCATATGCAAGGGGCACCCTCATTTGGATAAGGGCAGGAATACCGTTTCAAATGACCAATACACTGATAGATCCCGACGGGCAGTATGTGGTGGTCACTGGCAGATTGGGGGGACGGGATATCACACTGATAAATACATACGCACCTAACATAAATCAGGGCACATTTCTGGATCAATTATCGAACACTCTAGCTCTTCACTTGCTTCAAGCAGCACTGATTGGGGGGATTTCAATTGTGTGGGCATCCTGGGTCTCGACAGGTCCTATCCTCCACTGAGGGACTCATCAGTGAACACCTTAGATAAAAAACTCCTAGAGTGGCAATCAGGGTGGCAGCTGATAAGACTCCTACAGGACCCTCAATCCACAAGCCAGGGAATATTCTTACTACTCTGCAGTGCACAATTTACATGTGTGACTTGACACCTTTCACACCAGAAATACACACTCAGATATGGGAAATAGAATACTTGGGGAGAACCCTCTCCGATCACAATCCCATATTAATGCACTTACCATGGATACGGGCTAACTCCTACATACCCACCTGGCGCCTTAAACCTGACTCCCTCGAAGATCCTGCATATCGCGACCAAATAAGGGGGCATATTACACGGTAGTTTGAGGATAATGAGACAACGGCCCCCTCCCCTCAAATACTATGGAAAGCATGTGTGACGAACCACCGCCCACATTCTACAGGAGAGACACTGATAATCCCTCTGCTCAAACCGGGTAAGATGCCAGACGATAGTAGGGCTTATAGACCCCTCTCCATGCTAAACTCAGACTACACGACCTTAAGCAGAATACTGGCGACTAGGTTACTCCCGCACATGACCCGATTGGTACACCCTGACCAGGAGGGCTTTATTCCCACCAGGAATACTACCCAGAATATATAAAGAGTTATGCATATCAAGGATACTCTTGCCCCACTGATAGCAGTGGCAGCAGTATTGGCAGTAGATATTGAAAAGGCATTCAACAGTCTAGAATGGGATCATTTATATGCAGTGCTAGCCTGTATGGGTTTGGGCGAGGGCTTTATCAGTTGGACAAAGCTCTTATATGCGAACTGGTACCATCATATCAGAGCAGGACTCAGTGGAGAGGGGCACTAGGCAGGGCTGCCCCCATCGCCATTATTATTTGCACTGGCCATGGAGCCCTTAGCTGCCCAGGCTCGAATTGCTGCCTGCCATCTGGGGTTGTTGCAAGGCACCAAACGTCACACAGTAGCATTATATGCAGACGTCCTGCTACAATTCTTACATGTCACTGATCGGGAGTTGGCGGAAGCTCAGGCTCTGCTGGCATTATTTGGCCGACTGACAGGCTTGAAAGTTAATTGGCAGAAGTCTTTCCTGTTCCCCATGTCTGCACACAGCGATCTACCAGAAGAACTGGGGAATGTACCATGGGAGCCCCGGTGCATGCCATACCTGGGAGTTAAAATATATAATTCTAGATTGGACATAGTAGAGGGTAACATAGGGAGCGCCATTAGGGCCCTAAGAACCACTATAGCTTTTTTACACAGAGCTTATCTTATCCCGCAGAGACTGCGGGACCATATCTAGATTCTAGACGCGAAATGTCCCCGATGGGGGACAGAGGCGGCAGATTTCATGCATATGATGTGGTCTTGTCCTTCGCTGAGAGAATATTGGAACACAGTGGTGAAGGAAGTGGTAGAAATCATAGAGCGCGATGTTGTGTGTACATCTGCCCATTGTTTACTATACTGGTTTCCTCATACCCCCAAGAATCGAGCAACTAGTAGGTTTCAGGATTTTGCATTCATAGTAGATAAAAGAAAGTTGACGAAGAACTGGAAAAGCCTAACTGGCCCTTGTCTTCCCAGCTGGAGAAGAGAGCTAAGGAAATGGTTAGAGAGTGAAAGATTAGTTCTACACACAGAACTCTGGAAGGGAAGAGGTTCTCCTGAGTTAAAGGAGACCTGGGATCTGCTTATTATCAGGTTACAGGCTTTCACATTGAAACCCCGCACAGAAGGAGTAGAGCCAGCTTCTGCACCCACTGATCGACGTGATACTTCCCTCAATCGTTCACCAGATGACTAATGCTGGGAACAGAACAGACACCTGAACTCTTCAAATTGAGTGCTCAGCATGGTAGACAGGGGTGGCACGGGGGGGAGGACAACAAGGAACTTTAACACTGGGTGGCATGGGGGTGGATGGTGGAGACACGGGGGAGTTAAAAGTTAAGAAGTTTATGCGTTATCTTATAGTAGCATACCTGATAGAGATACCACATTAATACACTTAGGCCCTCATTGCAACCCTGGCAGTCGGTGTTAAAGTGGCGGTAACACCGTCAACAGGCCGGCAGTAAAAAAAAGGAGATCATTACCACGGCGGAAAGCGCCAACATAGACAGCCACTTTAACACTCCGCACCCCAACCGCTACGGCGGTAGCAACAAACACCGCAGCGGTCACAGTCAACAGACAGGCGGAAGACAATGCACCACCCACCGTGTTACAAGGCACCAATCCACAAGCTTTTCCGGGGCGGTACCAACTCCATCAAAAGCACGGCAGAAACAGAACACAGAAGGGAAACCACTCACCTCTCGACACTCCACGAAGAACCAGGACACCATGGAGCCCGAATTGCAGATCCTCCCCATTTTGGTGTTTCTACTAATACACCATGAAGTAGAAAGAAGGCAGCAACGACGGTGAGTACTGCACCTAGCACACAGGGGAGGGGAGGAGGGAAAAGAGAGTGACACACACACACGGCACACAACACCCCCGCTACCCCCATCAACAACACCATACACACAAACATATCCAACAACAATGCAGATACACCCCGTCACCTCCTGGAAGAACGCAAGGACAAAAGGAAATGCGTCTAACCAGTGTTATATTGGAACATTCAGATATATCAAGAGAAAAGCAAATAATCAGTATATACAAATATTTACATTATGTACACAAGGCCGTACACTGTCCCTTGTAAATGTCCGTGGACCAGTGGTCCCAAAAAGCATGGGCGAAGCCCACACATGACACCTGCCTCAAAACGGAAAGAACACTGCAGGGGCATCAGGTTGAAAAAACACAGGCACCTCAGGGGGAAGAGGAGGGGGGCACCTCAGCCGGAAGATGGTATGACGCCACTGCTCCTCGAGGGGGCTCCATGCCCACTGCTTGGTCCTGGGGAGTGCAAAGCCACAGTCTCTCAAGTCTCTCAAGTGGGTCGGTTGTCCACTGCTCGCTCCTGGGAAGTGCAAAGGCACAGTCTCTCAAGTGGGTGGGTTGCCCACTGCTTGCTCCTGGGGAGTGCCAATCCACAGTCTCTCAAGTCTCTCAAGTGGGTGGGTTGCCCACTACTTCCTCCTGGGGAGTGCAAAGCCACAGTCTCTCAAGTCTCTCAAGAGGGTGGTTTGCCCACTGCTTGCTCCTGGGGAGTGCAAAGACACAGGGGGTCATTCCGACCCTGGCGGTCCATGACCGCCAGGACGGAGGGCAGCGGAAGCACCGCCAACAGGCTGGCGGTGCTTCCTGGGCTATTCTGACCGCGGCGGTAAAGCCGCGGTCATAAAAGGGGAACCGGCGGATTTTCCCGCCGGTTTTCCCCTGGCCCAGGGAATCCTCCATGGCGGCGCTGCTTGCAGCGCCGCCACGGGGATTCCGACCCCCTTCCCGCCAGCCTGTTTCTGGCGGTCTTCACCGCCAGAACCAGGATGGCGGGAACGGGTGTCGTAGGGCCCCTGGGGGCCCCTGCACTGCCCATGCAACTGGCATGGGCAGTGCAGGTGCCCCCTCACAGGGCCCCATACAGATTTTCACTGTCTGCTTAGCAGACAGTGAAAATCGTGACGGGTGCCACTGCACCCGTCGCACCCCTGCAACTCCGCCGGCTCCATTCGGAGCCGGCTTCCTCGTTGCAGGGGCTTTCCCGCTGGTCCGGCGGGCGGCCTTTTGGCGGTCGCCCGCCGGCCCAGGGGGAAAGTTGGAATGGCCGCCGCGGTCTTTTGACCGCGGGCGGTCATTCGGCGGTAACCGCATTTCGGGCGGCGACCGCCGCCCGCCGCGGTCAGAATGACCGCCACAGTCTCTCAAATGGGTGACATGTTCCACTGGTTCTGTAGGGGGCTTAGTGCCCAGTGTGCTTCATCCTGCCAAGGATTGGGTGAGTGGATGTATCTCTTCACTGGTTCTGGAGGGGGCTTTGTGCCCAGTGATGCTGCACCTGGGATGTGGCAGTTAACATCCTCTCACCTGGGTGTCTGAGCCACGCGATGTACCTGGAACAGGTAGCATGATACTCCATGGAGGCAAAGCCACACTCCATCCTGCGGCGACTTAGGCTGCCAACTTCTGGTAGTGCCAGTGCTAGAGGTGGTGCCTCCAGTGGCATGCCCAGAGTCCAGGACGTCGCCTGCAGCCTCGGACGCCTGCCCACTGGTGATGCTGCTGATGTCTGACAGAGTGGTACCGGTTGGGCACGTGGCGGTGCAGATGGTGGTGCAGGTGGCGGTGGCTGCGGTGGAGATGCTGCTGGTGCTGACCGTGGTGCAAGTGTCTGTTTTGGTGGAGGGAGACACCATAGCGTCTCCGGCAGCCTCGGATGGTTAATCCTTGGTGAGGATGCTGCAGACTGACGTTGTGGCAGCAGCAGTACAGGTGACGGTTGTTGCGGTGGTGGCTACTGTGGAACAGGTCGCTGGCATCCCTGACGAAATGGTGGTCACCAGCCCCTCACCAGGAGGCATTCTGCCCTGAGGTGACTTGCCCTTTGCCTTGTGGCCCTTCCCCACCTTGGCAGTCGCTGCTGAGACCTTGGCCCGGTCCTCTCTGTGTTTGGGTGCGGCCTTGCTGGGTGGTTGGTGTGACTTTCCCTTGCTGGAAGCCGGCCCCTTTTTTACCTTTGCAGGTGGTGGAATAGGGTGGTCCTTCCCATCTGTAGGTGGCACACTGGCAGCTCTGATGGGTGCCCCCTTCGATCCACCCCGACTTGCACGGATCACAGCAGACGCAGATGTGGTGGCTGAGGTGCTGGGCTGGGATCTAGACATCCTGGCCCTAGGGGATGGACGGGGGGAGGTATAGGGAAGAGGTTCAAGTTAGCTAGGAAAAGTTTTTTCGACACACTGGGACGGGAAGATGGAGGGGGTGTGGGAGTGGAGGAAGAGGTAGTGGTTGTAGGATGTGTATGTCTGCTGAGTTTGGGTGAAGGTGCATGTGCTGGAGGCTGTTGTGACATGGATGGCTGTTGAGTGGGTGTATGCCTGCGTTTGTGTACTTTGGGAGGAGGGCTCACAGACACACTGGGAGAGGACACAGGGGACGTGTGAATGGTAGTGGGGGTGGTGATTGCACGTGAGCGGTGTGTAGTGATGGGCGTGCCAGTGATGGAGACAGTGGCTGAGGATGTAGTGCATGCAGGTGTAAGTGGAGATGAGACTGGGAGGGAGGAGGACATTGTGGGCACCTTATCAGCATATCCGTTGCTTAAAGTAACATGATTATCTCCACTATCGTGTGCAGGGCACTCGGCCACTGCAACTTGTTCAGGCATCTGTAACACCTCAAAAAGATTCCTCACTTGTTCACCATTCCAGATAGGTAATGCGGAAGAGGTCATAAACTCCCTCCAGGATAATGTCTGTTGAAAGTCATGCACAACACCAAAGCCATACTGACAATCAATGAAAATCCTCACCATCATCTGGTCTGAAAATGGTAGGCTCAAGTAAGAGCAGTCAATTAACCCACTTGTATAAAACATATTCCTTGAAGTCAAGAAGCTTCAACAACTTCTGAGATTGTGCAGACTGCATAGACAGCTCTCAAACTTTCGTCATTGTCTTGTAAACATTAGCCATCCATGTATAGCACAAAATCAGACACAGGTAGTGGCTCAACTTGTATACTTGGTCTTTGCTTGGTGCATAGTTCAGTGACATCGAGAAATCAAGCTCCATTTCACAATCATCATTTTCATTGTCTGGTAGAGGGAACAAAGTCGCAGGATTTAGATCTGCACAGCACTTACAAATCACATTTTCAGCCGCAAGTATGGTCCGTTAATACTTAGTAAGGTGGCTACTTGTCAAATACTGGGTTCTAGCACTTGTTAGCAACAGCTCAACACAATGAGGAACATAAACAGTTAGTTGGTGCTCCATAACTATGTATTTACACCTCTCTATGCTGATGCTGTCAATAGCCACCACTTTGAGGCAATGTGTCAGGCAGATGCTACGGGATCAAGAGTAGCAGAGAAATAGGCCACAGGTCTTCTGTTGTTTCCGTGTGACTGTGTAAGCACTGAGAGAGTGCAGCCCTCCCTCTAACTATAAAAAGTGCAAATGACGTATTGTAATCAAGCATTCCCAACGCTGGGGCAAGACAGAGACTTTTTGCTCAAGTTCACAAGGGTTGATTGTCCAACATAGATGATCTCAAGAGGTCAATAGCCTCCTCACTCGGGCATCTGGGCTCACTGGGGCAGGGCCTGAGGTGCCTGGGGCAAAGGAGATGCCCACTGTCCTGGGTGAACAGGCACGGGCAACTCACTGAAGGGCTACTGGGAGTGCGGTGCTGGTACGGGGTGGCGGCGGTACCTGCAGCTAGGGTGGTCACAGAGTGGTCTGCCACCACCAGGGAGCTCCCATCAGAGGCAGTATCAGAGTCTGTGCTGTCCCCTCCTGTCTGCCGTGGTGCTCCCCTCGCCCCCATCCCACTGGTTCCCTCGGCGTCCTTGGACTCTCCCTCCAGGGTCCTGTGGGATGCAGCACCCTCTGTCGCTGGTGCCTCTGCTCCTTCGCCAGATGATGCTAATGCACATAAGGACAGGATGACAAAACAAGAAAGGGGGGCGAGAGACAAAGGATACACTGGGTCAATGACTGCACCAACACCACAGCTGGCATACACGGCACTCTCACACAAAGGGAACAGGCCTACGCACTATGCATTGCACTACCAGTGAAATGGCTAGTCACTAAGGCATGAAGAGGAGCACACATCACCAACTGTATCACACCTGGGACCCACGCAGGCCTGCCTATAAGTGAATACTAACAAGCTTTATTTGCCATGCACCCATTACCCTTCAGAGGACCTATGCTGCTATGTCTGGCCGGGCCTTAGGGGTACCCACTAACAAACAACCATCACCCGGATACCACCCCACCACCCATAAGTTGTAATTATACCCACTGTACTCACCCCCTTGTGGCTGCTGTGATGCTCTCAAGTGCCCATCCAGCTCAGGGTAGGCCACCGCCAGTATGCAGGCCATCAGGGGTGTCAGGGTCCGATGGACACCCCTTCCTCATTGGGAGGCCATCCCCAGCTGGGCCTACAGCGGTCTTCCGTGCCCAGCGTCTCAGTTCCTCCACCATTTGCGACACTGGGTGCTCCCCCTGCCATAGACCCCCAGGGTCTGCACCTCCTTGGTGATGGCACGCCATAATCCCTTCTTTTGATGGGCACTGACCTGCAAAGGTAATACATATAGGAGAACTCCATTAGTCCAGCCTGTCACACACATGGCCCACCATACATGATCCCATCACCATTGCAACACACATTGGCCAGCTCACAACATGTACACCGCCAAGAGAAAATCAGCCAAGCCCCACCCACCTTAACACGGGTGACTTCATACACATCTCCATGCATTCATGCCACATGCATCGTGCCCACAGTGTACTCACCTGTTGTTCTGGAGGCCCATATAGCAGTCCGTACTGGGGCAGGACCCCATCCATTAGTCGCTCCAACTCCTCCGAAGTGAAGGCTGGGGCCTTTCCCCCAGTCACACGGGCCATGGTAGGTTCCCGACACAGGTCACAGTAGCACATGCAGTGTAGGTCTTCTCCTGTGGAAGGTCAGAAAACAAGTGATGATTGAGAAATGAAATGGTGGTCACGTAAGCAGCGGTATATGCCGTCACTGCCGGCGTACATCCCCATTGGCCACTGTACCCATAGGGCCCAATATTATCCAATGAGGAATTGCACAGTGGTTCACAACAGCCTGCAGCCACAATGCACAACATCAGCAGAATCACCTCATTTCCACCTGTCCCTACACACAGGACAGGCGGTCACCATTTCAGGGGGGAACAGGCCTATTGATAATTGCTGCGTCACAGGATAAATAGGCACATACTTTTAAATTCCACTGTCCCAAAACATGATTGCACAATGTGGACTGCTGTTGTGGTATAGTTGTTCAAATTGTGACAGCCTACTCACTCTTGTGTCCCTTAGATACCTACCGCTGCGGATGAATAGGAGATGGAGACATACTCCTGTGTACAGACCCCTGGTGGACTTGGCTACACTGGAGGACAGGCACAGAATACTCACCTGTAGACTGGACAGGGCTACAATCACAGAGCTGTGTGTCCAGTTGGAGCCTGACCAGATATCAGCTATCCATCATCCCACTAGGATCCCCCCTCTTGTGTAGTTTCTATAAGTGCTCCATTTCCTGGCAACTGTTTCTTTCCAAGAGACAATGGACTTGGCAGCAGGAATGTCACAGCCAATGTTCTCAATAGTGCTGGCAAGAGTCTTGTCCGCACTGGTAAAACACATGTGCAGCTACATAGCTTTCCCCCAGGTGGAAGGTTTGGCTACTGTGAAGGCCGGATTTTATGCAATGGGACACATCCCCAAAATAATTGGGGCGATTGATGGTACACATATTGCGTTTGTCCCCCCCAACGGCATAATGAACAGGTGTACAGGAATCGTAAGAGTTTCCACTCCATGAATATGCAGATGGTGTGCCTGGCGGACCTGTACATCTCCCACGTCCATGCTAAGTATCCTGGGTTGGTGCATGATGCATTTTTCCTGAGGAGTAGCAGCATCCCAAATGTGATGGTCCAACTACACAGGCACAGGGTGTGGCTTATAGGTGAGCCTTGGTCCCAGACCAGTGTATGTTGGTGTATGCCTATGCTGTTGGCCAAATAGAATGGTGTGTGGCTAAATGTTGTCCCTCAATATTTGCAGGTGACTCTGGTTACCCAAACCTGTTGTGACAGCTGGCCCCTGTGAGGAATGCTAGGACAAGGGCTGAAGAACGTTGTAATGAGGCACATGGGAGAACCAGAAGGATAATTGAGAAAACCTTCGGCCTCCTGAAGGCCAGATTCAGGTGCCATTATAAATCAAAAAATACACTGTTCCTAATGAAAATGAACTATAGAGTGAAAGAAATATCTACAGGAGCAGGAACCCTCATGCACCACAGTGGATGACTGGCTTCATCATTGGGAAAGCTCCTCGTTAGGCCGGTACTGCAATGCCTAACGGGCTCCCCCAGAGGGGGTGCTCTTAACCGGGGTGCTCAGATAGTAGCACTTCCAAAACATTGATTTGATTTGAGTGGGTGCCCAATAGGGAGTACCCAAATGTCAATGGAGTGAAAGAAAAAAGTTAAAATTGGTTAATCACCAGTGATTATCAATCATAGTTTTAATCTGTTTTATCTGATGAAGACCAAGATTAAAAACAAAATCGGAGAGTAATGGGTGATAAATAATGGTCACCTACTCCCAAAAAAGAGGATAGACAATCTATGGTATCTCTCTCTAACAGGTCTACATGTTTCGCGTCCAAATGGTCCAATCGGATCCCATGACGCTTCCTCAGGACCGAAAAAAGAAAGTCTACTCCATAATTATTAGAATAAATACTCAGTGGTCTCTAAAGATAAGTAGTCACTTACTTAGTTCTACTTGTGAGTTCACCCATCCCCAATTTCAGGATAGCGTTCTTAAAAGGATCACAAGTCAGGAAAAAGGAACTTTAATTTTGTAGTTCCTTGTTTAGCAGGCTGATTAACCTACCCCGCAGACTTGTGGCCATAAAGAACCCAGATTCAGGTGCCTCCATCTGACAAGTGGATCCCTGTGCTACTCACGGAGAAGGTCTGCCAGATAGTAGTGGCATGCTGCATGTTGCACAACCTGGCCCTCAGACGCCGTGTACCTTTTCTGTAGGAGGAGGTGACTGGAGATGTCCATGTGGCAGCAGTGGACCCTGAGGACAGTGAGGATGAGGAGGCAGAGCATGAGGATGTGGACAACAGAACATTAGTTATCCGTCAGTACTTCCAATGACACACAGGTGAGACAGTGAAACTTCACATTTCTCTGACTATTGTATTCTGTGTGGCATTGGTATGCTGGCATTACCCACTTGTTTCCTCTACTTACTGTCATCTATGGATTGTCATTTTACAGATGTTGGTGATATGACAACAATGTCCTGATGTGATCACAACAGCCAGCAACAGGTCATTCATTCTATGCTCTCACTATATACAGTTCATGTGCATGGATGTAGCTGTTTCAATTAATACAAATTTGCAAAACATGAAATACTAGTAGTCGAAGTTTGTCCAAGGGTGTTTATTGTAGGACTAAGATATTGAGGGAAAAGTGCAATGGAATGGGGTGATGATGGAGGAAGGTCCAGGGCATTGTTCCAGTCTGGTGGTAGCACAGGTGCAGTGTCCAAGGGGGACATAGGAAGGGGAGCAATGGCAGTTCAAGGTGGACAAGGTGACTGAGTGGGACACAAGGGGGACAATCAGGAGAGTCTAATTTCCTGGCGTGGTCTTGGCAAGTGTCTCTGGCTTCTGTCTGGGTCGCAGGGAACGTTTGTGTGGTGGTTCACCTTCTGCAGGGGGAGAGGTGCTGGTGGCCTGTGGGTCCTGTGGCAGGGCCTCCTGTCCACCAGCTGCTGTTCAGTTGACTGGCTAGTGGTAGGGGTCCACTGGTGTGCTGTTGCCTCCCTCATGATGTTGGCATTGTCTGAAAGTACCCCTGCAATGGAGATCAGGGTTTTGTTAATGGCCTGCAAGTCCTCCCTGATCCCCAGATGTTGTCACTCCTTCAGCCGCCTGTTCTCCTGCATGTTGTCAAGGATCTGGCCCATCGTGTCATGTGAATGTTGGTAGGCTCCCAGGATCTCCGAGAGTGCCTCTTGGAGAGTTGGTTCCCTGGTCCTGTCCTCCCCCTGGTGCACATAAGTCCTCCCAGTGTCCCTGTTGACCTGTACCTCTGTCCCCTAACGGTGTGCCCACTGCCACTGATCCCAAGTCCCTCATTGTCTTGTGGGCGAGGTGTGGCCTGGGGTCCCTGTACATGGGGGCGCACAACTGATTGACGTGTCCTGGGGACAGAGGTTCTGCGGTGGTCTGTGAGTGGGCTTGGGTGACCGACTGTCCAGTGGTCCCTGATGGGCCAGGTAGGTCCTCCAGATCCTGAAGTCCAGAGTTACTGTCATCACTGTGGGCCTTTTCTGTTGGGGGACTGGATAGTGGTGGCACCTTCTCTCCACTGACATTGGCTGGGGTGCCTGGGGGATGTAAATGATGCATTATGCTTCAAGTGTATGACATTTGTACTCCATAGCTTCCCCTCTATGGTTGGTGTTACCCTGCCAGCTTTTCCTTGTGTATGTATTGTGGGATTGTTAGTTTCCCTATGCTGTGTATGCTTTGGTATGGGTGTCCATGCAGGTCTGGGAGGGTTGTCCATGCATTGGTATTGCATGCAGGGCTTGGCATTGTGGTTAGTCATATGTGTAGGTGCAGTGTGTGGGATGGTGTGGAGTGATGGGAGTGAGAGTGAGGGGGTATAATGGCATGCAGGTATGAGGGGTGATGATTAGTAAATGTTGACTTAGCAGTGTCCAGTCCTCTGGCTATTCCTGCAAGTCCCTCAGAATGCAATATTGCCAGTACCTGCTCCTCCCATGCTGTGAGCTGTGGGGGAGGAGCTGAGGGTCCACCGCCAGTCCTCTATGTGGCGAGCTGGTGTCTTGCTGCTATGGAACGTACCTTCCCCCGTAGGTCATTCCACCTCTTCCTGATGTCGTCTCTTGTTCTTGGGTGCTGTCCCATGGCGTTGCCCCTGTCCACAATTCTCCACCATAGCTCCATCTTCCTTGCAATAGATATTTGCTGTACCTGTGCTCCAAAGAGCTGTGGCTCTACCCTGACAATTTCCTCCACAATGAACCTTAACTCCTCCTCAGTGAAATATGGGTGCCTTTGTGGTGCCATGGATGTTGTGTGATGTGTGTTGGTGAGGGAGTGTTGGGTGATATGGTGGGGTGTGTGATGTGGAGTGTGTGAGGGGTGTATGGGTGTAAGCGGTGTGAGTATCTAGTTGTCTCTGTGCTCTTCTTCTCAGTCTCCTGGTGGCAATTGTTATTTGTAAAGGCTTGTGGGTACTGTGGGTATGTGTTTTATAGTGGTGTGGGTGTGGTGTGTGTATAAATGTCAGGTGTGTGTTTTTATTAGTCAATGTGGTGTTGTTCTGTATGTGGGTGTCCATTCTGAGCGCAGCGATATGTACCGCCAATGGGTTACCGCCATTGAATGTCCGCCGTGGTGATTTGTGGGTCAAAATATGGTGGTCGTTGTTTTATTGGCATGACGGTATGGGTTTTGGGATTGCCACTTTAGCACTGACCTTTGGTCTGGTGGATTTGTGTATGTGGCTGAATTCTGTCAGATTGGTGCGCGTGTCTCATAATATGGTGAACGGATATCCGCCACCGCAGCGGTAAGTTGGTGGCCGTCAGCGTGGTGGTAAGTGCAATCTACTGCCAATGTCATAATGAGGGCCTTAGCCACTAAGGAAAAGTTGGGCATCCACTGGTGCCAGTAGCCATCATTCCCAAAATACATCCTGACTTCTCTGGGTAGTTGGCAGATTCATTTTCAATATATCTGCAATCCTCTCTTGTGACACTTTCTTTGCTGCTGTCTCAATGTGAATTCTTACATATTGGACCGGTTTCTGACAGTATTGCAACTTTCTTGGGGACACTTCATTCCATTCTCAGTTAGGTGGTTCAACAATGTGATAATACCTTGTTATCCAGTAGGTCATCAATATATTGGAGTAGGAATCAGTTGCAAGGCATGGCAAGCACTGCGGATTCTTCTTGACAATCTGGTTAAAGATGGAGAGACTCTCAATATACCCTTGACTCCCTCTTTGTTTTTATGTTTTTTTATATTCTTTATATTCAGTTCAGGTATTGATATACACAGAATATAACAGAAGCTATACCCAAGTACCATTAAGCAATAATGATCATTCCCACCCTCCCCTTTGACTGGTGACATTGCAATGTCCTCCTCTAATCCCTTTGTATTGGTGAATTGATTATATCAGTCTCTAATATTTTCTATGTTCGACTTGATTATAGAATCAGCAAAGCATTAAAAAAAAAGAAATCATTTAATCACTTCCCGATATAAAAACTCATCCAAGTTTCAATCATTTTGTATAATGTTATAAACACATTATTAACAAACAGTTCTTTACTACGCCTCCAGACTTCTCCTTTACTTGGCCTACTAATCCACTAAATGCTGCCATATCAGTGTAAACCTGTTAATACTCCCAACGCGTTTTGAGTATGGTTCCTCATATTTCTTGGTTCTTAACATTTTATTCCACCAGTTCACCAGTTCTGCATTGTAGGAATCGTTTCGGTCCACCAAAACTGGAGTATTAATGATCGAGCTACTGCAAAAACTATCACTGTAAAATATTGTTGATATTTAGCTAGCTGGAGCATTTTCTTGAAAACACCAAACAAAACTAGACTCAGTTCTATGCTTAATCCTTGCATTAGACCTGCGATTTATTGCCTTATTTATTTCCAACCAAAAAATAGTTAATTTGGGGCAGTCTAGAAAAATATAGCGCCAGTTCCCCTGCCCCTCCTGATGGCAGCGAAAGCATTGATCGGGAATTAATGGGAACATTTTGTGTACCGTCTCCGGAGTGTAATAAGCCATACATCTGGAAAGGAAAGACATTCCCTTATAGTTAGCTGCCCTCACCGATGTGTACTCTGCTTCCAAAATAATTCTCCAATCTTGGATATTTCACATTGTATTGTTCTTCAGATTTTATCCCTAAAGTCGATAATTATTTCAGAGGCGGGTTGATCAGCTAGCAATCTGTACCAGTTCCCTGTACCGGGTACTTTACTCCTGATTACAGCCCTCCGTATCAGGTGTTCTTGGGTACTTGCCCTGGGTAAATTAGCACTAAGAAAGTGGGAGATCTGGAAAAAACACCAAAAGAATCTGGTTGCCATGTTTTCCAGCCTAGTTTCGACCTTGTCCCAAGTGATACACCTACCTCTTAGAGGAAAATCCCCCATCTCTTTAAACCCTTTGCTATTCTATTGAGTTATCAATGTTTCTGGAAGGTATGGACCAAAGTATTTACACTCCTGTAATTGTAGATATATATAGCCTGGTGGTATTTGATGTGTTTTACTCAAAATCCCAGCTCTTTTACTAAGATCGCAAATATATTTGTATTGTTTTTTTTGGGAAGTTTAGTGGTTTTGATGAATGCTGGGAGACTTATTGCTGATTCTATGATCATCATATTGACCAAAAATATTTCCAGGGTTTCTCTGTTGTCCAAGTATTGTGCCAACATATCCTGCAATGCAGCCTCGTAATAAACTTGAAAAATAGGGAGTTCCGTGCCCCCTTGGTTTTTATTGAACTGTATGACTGAGAGCCTCACCTTTGGGACTTTTTTTCCTCCAAATAAAACTTTGTATCACGGAATCCAGTTCATGAAAATAAGAACTATATATTCTTATTGGTACATGATTGAATAAAAAAAAGAAAAAGCGGAACAAATGACATCTTAATTAGGGAGACTCTCCCTATCAGAGTCAACAGGAGAACCATCCATCTGTCCAAAAGAGGTTGTACTTTTGCAAGCATCCTTGCATAGTTGAGGTTAAATAACTGCCCGTAATGCTTCGTGACGGGTTCTGATAAGTTAGCTTGCTGTTGCATGACAAAGGGAAGATTCTCTATTCCTGCGTTAAATAGAAGGACCTCTGTTTTGCTTTAGTTAATCTTGTAGCCCTCTGTTTGCGTAAACTCATTAATTTTATCAAGCACTCTTAGCACGTTGTCGATCTCTGGTTTTAAACATAAAATGACGTCATCAGCAAAGTGCTTAATTTTTGGCATTGCTGCTAAAGGAGACATAGGGCCTGATTCTAACTTTGGAGGACGGTGTTAAACCGTCACAAAAGTGGCGGATATACCACCTACCGTATTACGAGTTCCATAGGATATAATGGACTCGTAATACGGTAGGTGGTATATCCGCCACTTTTGGGACGGTTTAACACCGTCCTCCAAAGTTAGAATCAGGCCCATAATTTCATTCGAGCTACATATTATATGGGCAAAAGGTTCAATAAAAAAGGCAAAGAGTATAGGCGAGAGAGGACACCCCTGTCTAGTGCCTGAATTGTTTCCCTGACCTTTGAGTTGATAACAATTCTGGCATAAGCACCCTGATACAGCTGTCTTATCATTGACGTAAATTGCAGGGGGAAACCGAATTTGGTCAGACTGTATAACAAGCTTCCCAGTTTACTAGATTGAGAGCTTTCTCTGCGTCTAGCAAAATCATTACTGCAGGGATTATTTTGACCAAAAAATTCTCGATTGCCCGTATTAGTAAATTTGTGTTGGATGACATCAGTCTGCTGGCTACAAAACCGATTTGGTCTTTATGAATTAATTGTCGCGCGACTGGTGTGATCCTGTTGGCCCAGACCTTTGTTAAGATTTTATAATCTGCTTTCAGCAGGCTGATTGGGTGATATGCATCTGGTTTCAGTGATTTTTATCTTTTTTTAGAAAACTGACTATCGTTGATTCTTTAAAAGTTAGAGGTATTTATACACCCTCAAGTATTGCACTATATTATTTTGTTAAAAACAGTACTAGCTCTTCGCAAAACGTTTTGTTGAATTCTATTGGGTATCCATCCCTGCCACAAGCTTTTGCACTTGGCATTTTCTTCATCATTATTTTGGGACTATTACTTTTTAGATGAGTTTCTTGAAAATAAATAACTTCAGGATTGAATGATATCAGCCATTTTAACATTGCTTTATATTTTTGCCTATTTAAAATACCATTTGCATTGCAGGAAATAATCTTAAGTTTCACCATATCTTTTAAGTAGTTTGTAAGTAACCCTTTTCCCCCAGCCATATCTAGTGTATGCTACTTTGTTGGAAAACCTGAATTTTCTCAAGCTTTTAGTTCCCCCCAGGTGCATCCCCTCACTCCAACCCTGCCATCCCATCCCTTCCTCCTTGGGTGCTCTGAGCTTGAGGCCCTCTCGTCTAGGGACTCTAAGGACTCTCAGAGGACTCCCCACCCTTGATCCCACCCAGTGATCTTGCCTTAACTCTACCTCTACTCTACTAATCCGTTGTACTTCCCCATCCCTTTACCCCTACTATGGTGCCTTGACATAGCACCGCTCACGCACAGACAGCCTGGAGGCATCTTAGATTTTTCCTTTTCGGATGCTTAGCAAGCTACAAACATTTTTTTCTGACTGATTTCTCTTAGCCTCACAGTCCCATACTAGCAGGCAATATTTTGACAATCCCCTCCCCTGTGAGCTCCGTATGGAATTCAGAAAGGTTTTTGCAGTTTTCACCGTATGTATGTGGAATGCGTAGAGGTGGTGTATATTCAGCATTTTTCCGTTTTTTTTTTAAAACAGAAGGGTAAAATTAGGGAAACATGAAAACATATACAGTAATGCATTTCTGTGCATATTTTACAGTTTCTATTTTTCCAGGTGCCTTACCTAATTCAACTTTTGAGGTCCTTCTGTTGGCACTGGGATAGACAGCCTGGGGATTCTTGGGGTCTCTTTATTGGGTTGTTTTCCCCTTTTGCTGCCAGATACACTATTGAGCATAAGAAGTCAGTATCTAAAAGACATCCTTGTTCCAGCAGTCACCATGATGATAACAAGAGGTGTAAACAGGATGAGGGTATTCCAGTACTTGTCTCAGAGGGTTTTGGTCTTTCTGAGGACCAGTTTAGGCTCCTTATTTCTTCTTTGTCAGAAGCTTTTCGTAAATCAAGGGATACTGTTTCTTCCTGCTACTCCCCTTCCTTACCCACATCTTCTTTTTTATCATTAGAGGTTCCATTTCGCTCCTCATCTTCTTCTTGGCCTTCTCCTAAATATGAGGATGATGAGACTCAAGTTCCTAAAACCGCTCCCAGGTCTAAATTTGTCCAGAAACAGAATATTTTGGTTCTTTTAAGATACCTGAGGGACAATCTAAATGTATCCCTATGGAAGATAAACAGCATTGCACTAGTTCAGGTTTTCCTTTCAACAGTTTCATTATTGATCTCCTAATTGTTTGGCAGTGAACAAAGAAGTGTTAGATCTGCCTTTAAGGGAATGGATGAATCCATTAAAGGCTGACCTTCCCAAATTTTTAACACACATCGTTCCTTTAACAAAAGGTGGTGTAAAGTTTCTGTAATCAATCACGATTGACACTATGCTATCTAATTTGGAGAGCCGTCCTACTATTAGGACAAAGGAGGTTTCCTTTTCAAATTTTGTGAATCGTAAGATGGAAGCTTCTTTAAAGAGAGATTTTTCAGGGTTAAATTTGTCTCTCAGTGTTACCATTTATGTGTTTTATACCTCTCAATCCTTTGTTAAAGATTTACATTCACTTACCTCTGCAATTCAGGAGGGTGTGCATTTTTAGAATTTTTTGCTAATATGCAAATGCAGGCTAAGTGTTTTGTGGATGTGTCCTGTTATATTTTAAAGACATAAGCTTCCTCTATTACTTTCTGTTTCTGCTCAATGCCACATATACTTGAGACTGGAAGGTTGATAGTGCTCAAAGGTCAGGGTTGCTATATACACCTTTTACTGTCAGTAAACTCTTTGTTGATGAATTGTAAAATATGCTCAAAAAGGCTTTTGAAAACCAGAAACATGCTCAACTCTTCAGATTTCAGTCATAAACAGACATGTCTCACTAGGCTTCAATGAAGAGACGTCAGCAGGGTCCTACTCTTATGCCTCATGGTTGGAAAGACAGCCTCACTCTTTTTCCAATAGGCAGTTTTCCAAACAAAACCTGGTTCGAATTGGACACTCTTCAGAAGAAAATTCCTCTCATTTGCCCGGGAGAATGGATGGCGTCATTAGATTTGAGAGATGCCTACCTTCACATACCGATATATCCACCTCATCAGCAGTTTCTCTGCTTCCATGTGGAAAAACTTCCCGGCAATTCAGAATCCTTCCTTTCGGTCTCCCAGTATCTCTAAGGGTCTTCACCCAAATCATGGATCCACTTGCAGCTCATCTCCACAAGCTGGGTGTGTTAGTTCACCCTTAGTTGGACGACTGGATTCTCTATTACCCATCAAATGCCATTCTTCAATCTCAGATAACTCTGGTATACCAAACTCTACAATACTTTGGCCTTCTAAATTGGGAAAAATCTCACCTCGAGTCCACCGATTATCTGTAGTTCATTGACACTCATTCCCAGACGAACATATGAGTGGTCAGTCTCCCCCAGAAACCGCCAAGGCCTTACAGCGTTTTTTGCTTTCTCTGGGTCAGACACCAGTGGTATTGGCAATGGATTGGTTATGTCTGCAGGGTCTCATGGCATGCAAGCTTCTGTATGAATTGAATTTACGATTACTTATTGCTTTGCACTTCCTATTTCACTGTTTCGTCTCTGCAGGCTGCCTGTATGTTTGTGGTACCCTGGGCTCAGCTACACCTTGGTCCATTGGTTCGCCACCTCCACCTCAATGAAAACTGGGATTTCATCCTCTGGAACACATGGTGCCTGCTTCAACTGACATTTGGACTCTAAATCCAACAAGGGGTTTCTCTCTAGCTCTTCTTGCCCTCAGGTCTTGACTATAGATGCAAGCAAAATGGGGATGGGTGCAGCTTTGGACAATCTCTCAATTCGGGGGAGGTTTTTACGACAGGAAATAATTCTGTCCTCAACGTGGAGGGAGTTGAGGGAGGTTTATCTGACTCTACTACACTCCTTTTATCTACCAAACAATCAGATTGTGTTGGTAGGGACAGACAAGACAGTTACAAAGTCACATAAACAAACAGTCCGGGTCAGGGTCTTAGTTGCTGGCTTCCCTCACTGTTCAGATAGTCTGTTGGGCTGAGGGTCATCTTCTCTCTCGCTCTGCAACTTGCATGAGGGGAAAGTGTTCAGGCCGACTAAGACTAAGCAGGGTTTTTCCTACTTCCCACAGCTTCTGTCTAGATCCTTGTATTTTCACCCAGTTGTGTCAAAAGTTTGGCACTCCTCAGTCAGATCTGTTTGCCACCTCAGAAAATACAATCCTTCCACTGTTTCAATCCAGGTTCCCGAACTGGGGTTGATAGGGTGTAGATGCTGTCACCCACCCTTAACTCCCCCATTCCATTGTATGCCTTCCCTCCATTCCCCTTAATTCCCAGGCTTTTGGCCAGATTACGATGAGAGAAAGGGTTCCTCATTCTGGTAGCTCCCTCCTGGCCTCAAATGGGATGGTTTTCCCTACTGAAATTAATGGTGAAAGCGCAGGAATGGGTTCTGCCAAAAAATGCTGTTCCCTCCGGTCTCCAATTTCTCCCTCGGACACATGCAGGAAGCTGTGTCTGATGGTATGGCTCTTGAAAGGAGGGGTTTGATGCTGCAGGGTCTTTCCTCTCCAGTGGCAGACTGAATCCAACATTGTATGAGGCTGTCTACCAGTAAATCCTATGTTCATCATTTGTCATCCTTTTTTAAATGGTGCTCTGCCAGGGTTTTAAACTATCATACGTATCACTCTTCTAGGGTCTTTCAGTTTTTACAAGATGGGCTTCAAAAAGGTTTGATATCTCTACTTTAAAAGTCCAGTGGGCAGCAACTAATGCAGTTAGGGCCCCTTGGGGTATTCCAGAGATGAATTCCTTAGGTACCCACCTTCTACAGGTTTTTCTTTGATTAATTCACCTGTAAGGACTACTGCCCCTGCTGGGGATCTGCCTCTAGTTCTCAAGGACTAACAATCTCCTCTTTTTGAACCAATAGAAAATGTGAATTTGAAGTACCTTTCCTTAAATGTATTCTTTTCTGGTGGCTATCACATCAGCCCGCAGACTGGGGGAATTGGGGTCTTTATATATTCTGCCTCCCTGTTTACAAATATTTGCTGATAGACTGATCCTTAAACTGGGGCCAGGGTTTCTTCCCAAAGTTGTTTCCCCTTTTCATCAGCAACAGGAAATAAAGTTGCACTCTTTTCTCCAGCTCCTTCTACTCCCGAGGGAGAAGCACAGCATACCTTGGATTTGTTGTGGGAGGTAAAAATCTATTTATCCAGAACACAGGATTTGACACTATGTGAACATTTATCTATAAATGTTGGTATTTTTCCTCAGGGTCAGCAGGCATCTACATTGTCTTTAAGGAGATGGATTAAGTCCCTGATTTCTATTGCCTATGTCTCACAATATACCCAGATGCCAGTTGGAGTCAATTGGAGTTCAGCACAAGGCATGGCAGCCTGCTGGGCAGAACCTAATGATGTTTCCATATTGGACATTTGTAAAGCAGCGACTTGGGGGACTCCCGCCACCTTTAGTTCTCATGACAGTATGAATGTGGGAGATTCTTTGAATTTCTAAGTCCATTCCATCATCTATGCAGTCTCTCAATCTTGGATTTGTCTCTGTTATTCTTAGATGTGGATCAGTTTCCAAACATCATGATGTTGTGCATGTCTCTCCCAAGGAGATGTGGTTTGTTATCTTTTAGGTGTGGGTAGGGGAAACACTCTCTTTACTCCAGCAATTCATAGTTTAACTATGTGCAACTGCACCAATTCTTTTATTAAACTTACTGTTAATGTACTAAAATAGCAGCTATCGAAATAAAAAACAAACTTTGCAAGCACAGCAATAATATAACTTTCCCCATACCTGTGGTTTAATGAGGAGTACAACCATCAATGGTAAGCATGGCAACCAAGCATGACTCTCTATATAAAAGGAAGTTTTAACAATAACAGTACTGTAGTCGGCAGGGGGGAGTTCTTACCTAGAAAGAATGGAAAATGTAATTCCTTGTAAAGAATACACATTTTAATACTCACTGTATCTGGAATAAAATTCAAATTGAAATTCCTGTGCAACATGCACAAAGTAGCACATACTCAAGTAATAATTGAATAAGTTAGTTACTCCCAAAAACGAATCAAAAATCTTGGCTCAGCCTACATGCTTAAGACTAGAAAAAGGAGATTCTGACGCTTAATGTAGCACAGTCTGTAGCAGTATTGTTTCTATATTTAATCATTTAAACAACTATTATTATGATCTTGTAAAAGCTGCACTCAATAAGTACTAGCTTAACACCTGAATACAATAACCAGCTACTAAAACATGTTTATTGTACATTTTCTAAACGGACTGTCACTTTGCTAAAACCACTTGTGGGAATTTTTATTTATTAACGTTTGATCAACAATTGTTTTCTGTGAGGAAAATGTGCACATTATGTAGAAGATTTAGGATTCTATGAAAAATGCAGGAAATACGTCATTATGAGGGAAACTATAGATCCTCTGAATTCTAGTGGCTTTGTTTCAAATAAAAACAAAATTAACCAAGATAAATAATAATCACTTTCTCTTTGACTTTAATTTTTTTTTTTTCCAATTTGCATTTAATATATATGCTCAAGGCCTTTAGGGCCTGATTTAGATCCTTGCGGAGGGAATACTCTGCCACAAACATAAAGGCTATCCTGTCCATTATATTATGATCTCCATAAGTAATAATGGGATTGGAATACGGCGGACAGGATATCTGTCACGTTTGTGATGGAGAAAACCCCTCTGCCAGGAACTAAATCAGGTCCCTAGGGCCTCATTATGAGTGTGGCGGTCCAACTACTGCCACACTCATGTTGACGGTTGGACCACCATAGCTTTGGCAGTCTGACTGCCCAATTACAACCCTGGTGTGTTTTACATGTTCTAAGACTGAAATACTGCCAAAATCAGTTTTCACTGTTGCAAGGCCTATCTCTCTCATAGGTGAACATGTCGAACTGCCTCTAAATAACTTTTAGGTGCAGTTTCCTGTTGGGAGCACATAGAGAGATGGAGTTTGTGGTCTCTGAACTCCCAATTTAAAAATACACCTTTTGGGAAAGTTAGTTTTTAAATTGTCAGTTTGAAAATGTCACTTTTAGAAAGTGGGAATTTTCTTGCTTAACATTTTCTATCCTTCTGCCTGCTTTTGTATTCCATGTCTGGGTCAGACTGAAAGTTAGGCTGTTTGGAGTTCCCTCTAGACAATGACACAAAAGGAACTGGGGTGTAGCCTACATATCCCGAAGTGCCATCTGGGCTAGAGTGGAGGGATGAGTGGTCACTTATACCTGAAAGGGCTGTGCCTGTCCTCACACAATGCAGTCTCCAACCCCCTGGAGTGTGTCTGAGGCCAGGCCTGGGCACGGCAGGATCTTGTGAACAACAGAGAATTTCCTTTGAAGTATGCGTATTCCAAAGGCAGAAAGGGGTATAAGTAGTGGACCCAAAACACAAGACTTTTAAAATCTTTCTGGATCAAGATGAACCTCTGTCAAGGAGAGGAGCTGAAGAGCTGGAGGATGAGTACTGTCCCTTTGCTGTGTTGCTTTGCTGGGTTGGCCTGCAGTTGCTGCTTCTGCCTTAAAAGAGAGCAAAGGGTGACTGCCATATTACTAACAAAGGAAGACTTCCACAGGCGGCCCTCTGCCAATGCCAGACTACCACCGACAGACAGCCTGACGATGGCAGATTTCTCTATCCGACAGGGTAGCGCTGCCCTCCGGATAAAGAACCCGTTTTCCTCTCGCCTTTCCCTGGCGGGGGAGGCTGGTGGAAGAGGTGCTCTGGGGCCCTCCTGGTGGCCCCTGCACTGCCCATGCACTTGGCATGGGCAGTGCAGGGGACCCCGTGCACAGCCCCGTCGGGCATGTCACTGCCCGATTTACGGGCAGTGATATGCGCGACGGGAGCTGCTGCACCCGCCTCAGTGCGGCATTGATGACGGCTCCATGTGCAGCCATCGGCAATGACCTGGCCCAGAATTCCACAGGACCGGCTGCCGGAAACACTGCTGGGTCTTAAATGGGCTGTTGGTCTGTGTTTAGACCCCCAGCATGAACATGGCAGGGAATCCCGCCATGCTCATAATAACCCCCTGTGTGTTGCAGAGCAGCGCCAGCACTTGACTGATAGTAAGGTGACTGACCCCAGGGAGCTTGCTATGGAGGCGGACTGCTGGGTGAGCATCAGGGTCTACAAGAAGGTGTAAGAAGAAGAAAAACCATGGCACATCGCAGATACGTAGAGATTTCAATGTATTCCTCTGTGGTGTCTCAGAAAAAACATCACTTGACCCAGTAAGACACAATGGACAAGGTGTCAAAAGGCCAATACAATTCTCATATTCGGAAAAACAACAGCCAACACGTGTTTTGTCAGAATTGACATTTTCAAGGCTCCAACTTGTGGAAGTATTAAGTTGTACTGTTAAGCTCCAATGGCCACTAATGTTTTAGAAGGTAACGAAACATGAAATGAAAAAAGTATCCAAAGACCATGACAAGCCAGAAGCAAGAGCTGTAGGCTGGCGTTGCTGGGGGTTGCATGGCCATTCTTAGTTGGTGGAGCGATTTGTCTGGTTAATTCCGATAACGAACAAGACTCCTCCATGCTAACTAGTTACGCGACCCCCAGCAACGTCAGCCTACAGCACCGTGCCCATTGTGTCTTACTGGGTCAGGTGATGTTTTTCTTGAGACACCACAGAGGAATAAATTGAAATCTCTACGTATCTGCGATGTGCTGTGGTGTTTCTTCTTCTTACAAATCAACTGTGGCCTTTTCAAGGTGACAGCTCATGCACCCTGTGGCTGTGTGCCAAACCACTTGGGCACTCATTCCTCCAATATAGACTTTACTACTATGGACTTTGCACGTATACGTTAGCTTACTTTCTGGAGGTGCGCGCCATCTTTACACAGCCACAATTTTTGTTGTTATTTGTGTATATCTACAAGAAGGTGTATTGGGGAGACTCTGCCAAAAGTGGTAAAGGGCCCCAACAGAAAAAGGAGAGGGAGGTCAAGGGAGATACAGGCAGGTCCCAGGATAAGGGGGGAGAAAGAGAGTCCCAGGTCCCTTCTGACAGGAAAGGTTGGAGGTTCTAGTGGGTGATGGCCCCAGCCATCCCATTTTCAATCCCGGTGCTTTGAGTGTTCCCAGTTAGGACACATGAAAGAGGACTCTGTCTTTCCTAAGACAACCCCCATGGGTGGCCCCTCTACCGCGGTAGCCAATGTGGCGTTAGTGGGGGTAGCCCCCAGGGGCAGGTCATAGACATGCCATGATGTCCCTTAGTTGGGAGGTGGACTCAGAGGATGAGTTGGTAAACCCTGAGGGTGGGAGCCATCACTTCCACCAGATGACAGTGAATGGGGTCCCAGTCACTGCTCTGAGGGACAGTGGGGCTAGCCATACCATGATGTGGAAAGGCTTGCCTCCCCAGAGCAGTACACCAGCCAGGTGTGTAGGGTGACACCAGCCTATGGGCTGGACTTCTTCAGCCCTATGGGCCTGGTATCCCTAGAGTGGGGTGGAGAGGTGACCAAGGGGCGGGTCATAGTCGGTCCCCAGATGCCCATAGACTGCCTTCTGGGGAATGAGTTGCCCCAGGTGTCAGGGGAACTGGGAGGGGTAGACCCCAGAAGCTCCCTCACAGTTCAGTTGTCTGAGGATATCATTTCAAGATGGAAGGCACAGGGCCCCAGCAAGAGTGACAGGAGGAGGCAGAGCCCACCCCTGCCCTCTGCACATCCTGAGGATACAGACCCTCAGTTGAGTAACCAGTCTCAGGATACCACCCCTGGACTGGTGGGAGGTGAAGTGGAAAAAGGGTGCAAGTCACCTGGGGCTACTGCCCCCCACTGTTCAAAACCACAGAAGCTAGACACCCTTGGGTGGCCTGGGGCCTGGCTCTTAACAGCTGTCAGTGGCCTCTGTTGGTTGTTATCCCTGTGGTGAGAGTTTTCCCTGTGAGGGCAACTGAAGTCAGACCCCGGGGGGGAAGGGGCCACATCACACTGTTGGCCAATGTGGTACTGTCTGACTACTGGGATGCATCTGTGAGCAAGGTAAAGTTAGGTGCTGCACAGATGAGTCTTCAGATGAGGAGAAGGCTTCCCCTAGGGTTAGTTCAGTGGGCCACGAGAGTACTGACCAAGGGATCCACCTGGGTTCTGAGAGGCGTAGAATTGGCAAGAGCCCCTGTAGTAGTGGGCCATTGTCCAGGTTCTATCGCCCTGAGCAGGGAGGTCCACCAAGGTATTGATTGGCCTAGCCTGGTTTTAGGGTGGGAGGGGTTGTGTTTGAAATGGCCCTTTCTGCAGGGTTATCGCCCACATTTTTGCCTTCTTCCTTCTTTTTTTTCAGATCTGTTTTTGCTGGTTTATTGTCTCTGCACACTTTACCACTGCAGATCAGTGCTGAAGTGCAAGTGCTCCCTATGTAAATTGTATTGGTGATTGGTTTATCCATGATTGGCATATTTGATTACTGGTAAACCCCTAGTAAAGTGCACCAGAGGTGCACGGGGCATGTAAATCAAATGCTACTACGGGGCATACAGCCCTGATTGTACCACCCACATAAGTATCCAGATGAACATGCTCAGACCTGCCACTGCAGTGTCTGTGTGTGCAGTTTTACACTGCCAATTCGACCTGGCAAGAGTACCCACTTGCCAGGCCCAAACTTTCCCTTTTACTACATGTAAGGCACTCCTAAGGTAGACCCTAGGTAGCCCCATGGGCAGGGTGCAGTGTATCTAGAAGGTAGGACATGTACTGGTGTGTTTTACATGTCCCAACAGTGAAATACTGCCAAATTCGTTTGTCACTGTTGCAAGGCCTATTTCTCTCATAGGTTAAAATGAGGGCAGCCTTTACATAACTTTTAGGTGCAGTTTCCCTTTGGGAGCACATTGAGGGATGGAGTTTGGGGGCTCCGAACTCACAATTTTAAAATATACCTTTTGGGAAAGTTGGTTTTTAAATTGTCTGTTTGAAAATGTCACTTTTAGAAAGTGGGAATTTTTTTGCTTAAACTATTTTGTGCCTCTGCCTGCTTGTATATTCCACGTCTTGGTCACACTGACAGTTGGGCTGTTGTGAATTCCCTCTAGACAGTGACACAAAGGGAGCTGCAGTGTGGCCTGCATATACTTATGGGCCATCTGGGCTAGATGTCAAGACGGGTCGCTCACCTGAAAAGCAGGATGTCTGCAGGGGCGATTGTATGCCCCCGACCTCCTGGAACACTCTCTGCACCTTCTGGTGGACACAGAAACCCCGGCAGGTGTCCCAAAAGGAAGGGGGAGTGGAAGAAAAAGAGACAATACACTGTCACGTCTTGCTGGTCCAGCCAGGTACCCTGCATCTTCGGGGGGTAGGTCGTTGTTGACAGAGTGATAGTAGAGTTAGTGCACTTAACTTCCTTGAAACTGAATCTCTCTTTCTGATACAGGAGCGGTAGAAGAACATCGGATTGCTCCAGCACTTTCTCGGATAATAATAACTGTTGGCACAATTACTAACACTGCATTACCAAAAACCCAAACTGAGTACCATAACAATAAGTACTGCGACACTAGGGCTGGCTTCACAGAGATTCACTGTTGCACACTACAATTAGAACTGTGATTGCACTTATCATGCATAAGAAAGACAAACAAGGGCATTAGTTATATCACATATAACTTTCCTGCATGCATAGGGTTAAACTAAAAGGAACAAAAACAATCCAAAAAATACAAATGTCCACTATGGTTTAAACAGTTAGGGTGGCACAGTTTGATTTGGTTTCACTGTGTGTGTGAAAAACCCTTTAAAAGCAAATTCCTCAAACCTGAAACACAGGCATGAATGACACAATTTAAATCCAAGAGTTATGCTATTAGAGAAAGAAAAGTCATGTAAATGCTCTTTCGAAATTGCACTGTCACTTTTTGTAGTACTTGAGCTGAAGCAGATTTCCTGAAGCACATTTAGGCAAGTAACTACAATAATAAAGTAGAATATTCAGAAATGAATTTGTTTCTTTAAGATAAGCACTCTGCCAAAATACGAGGTCTGAAATACACCAGCTGTTCTAGGAAAGCATGGCGCTCAAAGAACAAACTCCGTGGAGAAAACTAGTCACTTAGCTGCAGTCTTTTCCGGCGTGCTGGAGGAATGCCTGGTGTCAGCTGGTACAGGAACGAAGAAAAGAATTGCTTCAAAAGTCCTGAATACGAGGATGACAGCAGGGGCTGGATTGCCAAATCAGATGCTAAGATCAGGAAGCAAAACAAAGCCAAGCAGGGAGGCATGCTTCACTCTCCTGTTTATAGCCAATCAGGAAAGCAGTTGAGTTTCCACATGTGGATGAGTCACCACACCCAATTAGAAGCACATGTCTACACCACACCCAATTAGAAGCACATGTCTACACCTGCTCATATTAGCAAATAAGCAATGGTAAAACAAGCATTGATGAAACCAATTGTGTAACGGAGCACATTATGTTTACTTAGAAACATGAAGGTTTTAACCAAGAACAGAGATATGATTTAACCCTAATCCTTGGGGATGCTGACAGATAACACAGGAGGCACCTTGGGGATTCCTGACACTAGAGTGGAGGGAGAAGTGGTCACTTACACCTGAAAGGGCTGTGCCTTCCCTCACACAATGCAGTCTCCAACCCCCTGGAGTTTGTTTGGGGCCAGGCCTGGGCAAGGCAGGATCTTGTGAACAACAGAGACTTTCCTTTGAAGTATGCATACTTCAAAGGCAGAAAGGGGTATAAGTAGTGGACCCAAAACCCCAGACTTTTAGAATCTTTCTGGATCAAGATGAACCTCTGCCAAGGAGAAGAGCTGAAGAGCTGGAGGAGGAGTACTGTCCCTTTGCTGTGTTGCTTTGCTGGGTTGGCCTCCGGTTGCTGCTTCTGCCTTAAAAGAGAGCAAAGGGTGAACTTTGCTGTGCATTCTGCTTGAGAGGGTTCTCCAAGGGCTTGGAGTAGAGCTTGCCTCCTGCTGGAAGTCTCAGGGACGTGTTACACATTAAGAGAGACAAAGAAGGTTATAGCCCCCATACTACCTCCCAGAATCAAAAGCCATTTATACAAAAGGTATGGGGGGATCTAGTGAACGAACCAGCAGGGCATGTTCAACTTGTGATAAGATCACTCTTTTCCGTGATCTAGTTAGAAATGAAGTATGATTGTGATAGCTGTGTGTTGGGGACCTATTAGAGGGGTTCCTTCTTATGGAATAGGTGGTCTCACGCACATTATAGTATCATGCTTCATAATTTGACCATCTATCCCCAGGTAGGATAATACCACCTGGGCAGACTAAACTTTGTGGTTAAATGTACCCTGAGGGTGTGCTGAAATTATATTTCTCTGAACAATATAGAGATCCAGTTATATGAATAAAATTACCTAGCAGCTCACCAGTGTAGCTCACACTTTTTAATGATGGTGTCTGTTGATAAAATAAAAACGTCAGGACACTATTGGGTATAATGACTAATAATGTTGCTCTAATCCTGCTGTGTTTTGTACTGTGCAGGAAGAGAAACCACTGCGATGCCACCAACGACTCAGCTGACCTGCACCGTGACCTGCCGACACCACATGGAGCCACACTGCCCCGCCTCGCACTGCAACCCTGGTCTCACCGCTGCTGCCATCTGCTGCCGCCACCGAGCCGTTTTTTGCACTGTAACCTGTGGGCCCGGCATTGTCTTGCTTACACAAAAGCCTGGGCAACCCTGACGAAGACACTCCTTCTGACACCGGTGCCACTGCCTGCACCGTGGCCTGTGGACACCGCTTGTGAGGAACACAAAGCACCACCTTGTCCTGCACCACAGCCCCGGCCCACCGATGCCAGCACCATCAACTCCAATGTCATCAACAGACGTCCCTGTCTGCACCGCAAGCCGTGGATGCTGCACGGAGCCCGTCCTGCACCGCACTTCCGACTTGGGCCTACCGACAACAGCGCTTCAGCAATGACGATGCCACTGCCTGCACTGTGACCTGGTGGCACCGCACGTCACACCGCCACACCCCGCTTCACACCGCAATTCCAACGCCATCCACTCCAGCAGACTTCATCAGCCTATTGCTCGTTCTGCAACACGTGTGACTTCAAGGGCCCAACGACCCCAACACCGACACCCGGAACCAATACCTGTGACGTCGTTCTCCTGATCTCATCATGAAGATCACGATGCCCTGCATTTCCAAGGTACTGTTTTCCAACGTAGCAGGCCTGCGACGCTGCGGCCAACAAAAACTGTTGGTTTTGTAGATCACGGGGCCATAATAGCCCCAGGTGGAGCTATTCACTTCAAGGAACTGTATTTTTAAGTTAATTCATGCAAAATTCATCTCTTTATTACTATATGTTGGATATTTTTCTAAAACTGGTGTAGTGTCCTTTTGTAGTGTTTTCACTGTATTACTGTGTGTTATGCGCAAATGCTTTACACATTGCTTCTGAGATAAGCCTGATTGCTCCTACCAAACTATCAAATCAAATCAAATCAAATCATTAACATTGATAAAGCGCGCTACTCACCCGTGCGGGTCTCAAGGCGCTAGGGGAAAGAGGGGGTAACTGCTGCTTAAAAAGCCAGGTCTTTAGGAGTCTCTGGAAAGCGGAGTGGTCCTGGGTGGTCCTGAGGCAGGTGGGGAGGGAGTTCCAGGTCCTGGCCGCCAGGAAGGAGAAAGATCTCCCACCCGCCGTGGAGCGGCGGATGCGGAGGACGGAAGCGAGTGCGAGGCCAGAGGAACGGAGGAGGCGGGTGGGGACGTAGAAGCTGAGGCGTCGGTTGAGGTATTCCGGTCCCTTGTCGTGGAGGGCTTTGTGTGCGTGGGTGAGAAGTCGAAAGGTGATCCTTTTGCTGACTGGGAGCCAATGCAGGTGTCTCAGGTGTGCAGAGATGTGGCTGTTGCGGGGTACGTCGAGGATGAGGCGGGCCGAGGCGTTTTGAATGCCTTGCAGGCGATTTTGGAGTTTGGCTGTGGTCCCAGCGTAGAGGGTGTTGCCGTAGTACAGGCGGCTCGTGACGAGGGCGTGGGTCACGGTTTTTCTAGTGTCAGTGGGGATCCAGCGGAAGATCTTGCGGAGCATGCGGAGGGTGAGGAAGCAGGCGGAGGACACGGCGTTGACTTGCTTGGTCATGGTGAGAAGAGGGTCCAAGATGAAGCCAAGGTTGCGGGCGTGGTCTGCGGGGGCTGGTGCGGTGCCGAGGGCCGTGGGCCACCAGGAGTCGTCCCAGGCGGACGGGGTGTTGCCGAGGATGAGGGCTTCCGTTTTTTCAGAGTTCAGCTTTAGGCGGCTGAGCCTCATCCAATCTGCGACGTCCTTCATACCCTCTTGTAGGTTGGTCTTGGCGCTGGCGGGGTCCTTAGTGAGGGAGAGTATAAGTTGGGTGTCGTCGGCGTAGGAGGTGATGATGATGTCGTGCTTGCGTACGATGTTGGTGAGGGGGCTCATGTAGACATTGAAGAGTGTCGGGCTGAATGATGAGCCTTGGGGTATGCCGCAGATGATCTCGGTTGGTACTGAGCGAAACGGAGGGAGGTAAACTCTTTGGGAACGGTTTGAGAGGAAGGAGGTGATCCAGTCCAGGGCCTGGCCTTGGATCCCGGTGGAGCGGAGGCGGGTGATTAGGGTGCGGTGACAGACGGTGTCGAAGGCAGCCGAAAGGTCGAGGAGAATGAGGGCGACTGTTTCACCGTTGTCCATCAGGGTTCTGATGTCGTCTGTGACTGAGATGAGGGCGGTTTCCGTGCTGTGGTTGGTTCGGAATCCGGTTTGTGAAGGGTCGAGCAGGTTGTTGTTTTCCAGGAAGGTGGTCAGCTGTTTGTTGACGGTCTTCTCTATTACCTTGGCTGGGAAAGGCAGGAGAGAGATGGGGCAGAAGTTTTTCAGGTCGCTCGGGTCAGCCGTAGGTTTCTTTAGTAGGGCGTTGACTTCGGCGTGTTTCCAGCATTCGGGGAAGGTAGCAGAAGAAAAAGAAGAGTTGATGACGGCCTGGAGATGCGGGGCGATGATGTCGTCGGCTTTGTTAAAGATGAAGTGAGGGCAGGGGTCCAAAGGGGCGCCGGAGTGGATAGAGTTCATGGTGGATTTGGTTTCTTCAGTGTTGATGTGGGTCCAGTTGTTGAGGGTGATGGTCGGGGGTGCGGGTTCGGTGGTGTTTGGTTGGGTCTGGTGTCCGAAGCTGTCGTGGAGGTCGCTGATCTTGCGGTGGAAGAAGGTGGCGAGGGATTCGCACAAATCCTGTGAGGGCGTGACGGCGTTGGCGTTGGGGTTGGAGAACTCCTTGACGATGCTGAAGAGTTCTCTGCTGTTGTGGCTGTTTTTGTCCAGTCTGTCGGTGAAAAAGTTACTTTTAGCAGCGCGGATCAGGTGGTGGTGTTCGCGGGTAGTGTTCTTGAGGGCGGTCATGTTGTCAGCGGTGTGGTCCTTGCGCCAGGCCTTCTCGAGAGCGCGACAAGTTTTCTTTGATTCTTTGAGGGTGTCAGAAAACCAGAGAGGTTTTTTGTGTTGGTCTGTCGATGCGTGCGTTTGAGGGGAGCAAGGTTGTCTGCGCAGTTGGAGATCCAGTTTGTGAGGCTGAGGGCTGCGTCGTTGGGGTCGGTGGTGAGGGTGGGTTGGTTGGCGGCGAGTGCCGAGAAGAGTTGCTCTTCGGGGATCTTGTTCCACTGTCGACGAGGGATGGGTTGAGTGCGGAGGTGGCGGGTCTCGCGTCGGAATGTGAAGTGGACACAGCTGTGGTCGGTCCAGTGTAGAGCGGAGGTGTGGCTGAAGAAGATGTGTTTGCTGGCGGAGAAGATAGGGTCGAGCGTGTGTCCGGCGATGTGGGTGGTGGTGTTCACCAGTTGTTTGAGGCCGAGGTTGGCGAGGTTGGCGAGGTTGGCGAGCAGGGTGGTGGTGTTGGGGTCGTTGTTTTGTTCCAGATGAAAGTTGAGGTCGCCTAGGAGGATGTAGTCCGGTGAGGCGAGGGCGTGCGGGGAGATGAAGCCGGCGATGGCGTTGCTGAATGGGGCGCGTGGTCCGGGAGGACGGAAGACGAGGGATCCTCTGAGGGTGGTCCTCGGGTCGGTGCGAATCTGAAAATGCAGGTGTTCAGCGGCGAGAGGGGTGTCTTCGGTGGAGGTGGTGACGCTGATGGAGTCTTTGAAGACGATGGCGATACCTCCTCCTACTTGGTTGGTGCGGTCTTTTCTGGAGATCTTGTAGCCTTCGGGGATGGCGGTGGCGATGTCTGGAGCAGAGGAGGCGTTCATCCAGGTCTCCGTGATGAAGGCGACGTCCGGGGCTGTGGAGTCCAGGAGGTCCCAGAGTTCAAAGGCGTGCTTGTGGACGGAACGAGCGTTGACCAGGATGCACTTGAGGTGGTTGATGGCGCGTGGGCTTGTGGTCGTGGTAGTTGCGTGGTGGAAGATGCGTTTGCAGGAGTTGCAGGCGAAGGGTCCATGGGTGCGTTTGGGGTGAGCTTGGAAGCAGGTGTTGGAGCGTCCTGGGTTGAGGGCGTGGAGGGTGGTGGGGTCGTAGCGGATCAGCGGGGCTTGGGAGAGCTGGGGACCAGGGGTCGTGGTGCTGGGCGCGGGCCAGGCGCAGACGGGCTTGCCATATGCGGTAGGAGGGGGGGGGGGAGGGGTCAGCTGGGGGCGAATGGGAGCTGGGGGGCGGGGGCGTGCAGGAGGTCACGGCGGGAAAGCGCGAGGGAGGGGGGGACAGGTAGAGTGAGAAGAGCTGGGGGAGGGGGGTTTAAGGGTGGAGGGGGGTGAGTGTTAGGAGGTTTAGGAGATTAGGGAGAAAGATAGGAGTAGGGTTGTGAAGATAGGGGAGGGGGGTTGTAGAGGTGGGTGAGGGTGAGAGGTAGAGTGAGAGGATAGGAAGATAGGTAATAGAGGGGGTGGCGGGAAGGGGGGGAGAGATAGAGAAATAGATAGAGAAAATCGATAGATAGAGAAATCGATAGATAGAGAAATAGTTAGATAGAGAGATAGGTAGATAGGAGGAGGTGGAGAGTGAGGGAGTTAGTGGGATAGAGAGATAGAGAGATAGGTAGATAGGAGGAGTGAGGGAGGTAGATAGCGAACGGGTTAGATAGGGGTGATAGAGAGGGGGGAGGCAAGTGAGGGAGGGGATGAGGCAGGAGGGCAGGCGTGGGGAGAAGAAGATGGAGGAGGCAGAAGAGCCGAAGGCAGAAGATAGAAGACAGAAGAGCAGAAGACCGGAAGAACAGAAGAACAGAAGAACAGAAGACCAGAAGAACAGAAGACCGGAAGAACAGGAGACCAGAAGAACAGAAGAACACAGAAGAACACAGAAGAAGACAGAAGAAGATACAGAAAACGAAGAACAGAAGGCAGAAGACCACAGAAGAAGATGAGGAAGAAGAGAACAAGAGAGAAGACGGGGAAAAGAAGAGTACAGAAGAAGATTACAGACGAGGAGCGAGAAGGAAGAACAGAGAAGAAGAGAAGAAGAAAAGAAGAAAAGAAGCAGGAGCAGGAGAGAGGGTGAGTAGCGCGGGCAGAGCGAGGGGCTGGGAGGTGGGGGGTACTTACTGTGAGGTGGGTCTCAGGAACTCAGGAACCTGGAGGAGCTGGAGGAGCTGCAGCGGCAGGGGGAGCGACCTACCCTTGGGTAGCGTATCTCCCTTACCCTGACTAGAGTGAGGGCCCCTACTTGGACAAGATGCAAACTGACCGCCAACTAGAGACCCCATTTCTAACAATATATGTATATATATATATATATATATATATATATACACATATATATACGTCTATCGAGTTATAGGGTCTTCAGTTAAGTATAACTGTAACTGTTGAATTTCTTTGGTTTTGTGCATGTAAAATCTGAACCTAACTATAACGTCCCTCTAACCTTTGTTTTTTTATTGAATTTGTATGGTTTTTAAAAATTCTATTTCCTAACTATAGCGTACCTGTAACCTTTCATTTTTTCATTGAATTTTTAAGGTTCTTTTAAACGTTATGTAATATTAAATCATCTTAGGTTAATCCAAACATCGCCTGCGGCCAGGCCAGTTGGCCAACCTCTGTAGACACCCAACCCCGGGCCATGCACAGCCGTTGGGCGTGCACAGCAGGGGTTGGCCTCAGGGCCTCTCCTGCGGCCAGGCCTTGTGGCCAACCCACCTTCGGCACCCAACCCTGTGCCACAAGGGTTGGCTGCAGGTATTTTTCATCATGGAATTACAGAGAAAACACCCTTGCATTGGCTTGAAAAGTTCAATAAGTTGGGAGGATTTGTCCTTTACAGAACCGGAGCCCAACTGGCGCACCTGCTACGTTTAAATTTATAAGTGCTTCCTGGTGAGGCTTAATTTCTGTGACATAAGCCCCGACCCTAGAATGAATCCTCACCTGATTATTTATCCAAAGAGAGTCCATAGTTTTGTGCAAAATGGCTACCCAACTAGAGTACTTTCTACTGGCTAATTAGTAAGTGCTATCTCATTGGGTAAATGTATAGTGCACATTCTACACTACCACTGCGTAAAGAACCAAGAGGTAATGCCTCCAGTGACCACGTCTGTTGTAATTTGGCAATGTGACTGTTCCTCGAGCGTCTCCTTCTAAAAGATGTGCTAAAATGAATCCTCGTATAGAGAAGATGGCAAGAGTACAATGTATTGAATCTTCACCAAACAAGGGTACTTCTTAATGATATTAGGTAAGTGCTCCTTTGTTTAGTGGGTATGTGCTCGTATTCCTCTGAATAAAGAATGCTTGGAGGGCTTCTTGGTAATCTATCAAACAAGATGTAAAATGGCAGGAAGACCGATGCATATCACTAACATTCCGGGGCAGGGCCAAATAGACGAAGCTTCTAGGTCATTTTTGCATTTGCATATTAAAAGTAATTAAAAGGATGAACAATGAACTCTGCTCTCTCCAGGAGATCATGGGAAAGATCCCACTTGTCACAGTCAGTACAGAAGAGGTTGCACTCTGATAGAGCAAGGATGAATTTCTGTGTAATGAGCTGCGGTGCCAGAATGGGTCCTCACCTGCTTACTTTTCCAAGAAGAGTCCACAGTTTTGTGCTAAACTGTGAACTCTTATAGACCATGGGGAAGCCTCATTTCCCCCTGTTGTCCCATTACTCCTGCACTGTATAAAGGACCATGAGGTAATACCTCCGGTGACCATGTCTGGTGTAATTTTGGCAATGTGACTGTTCCTCGAGCGTCATCCTACTGAAATGTGTGCTAACGTGCACTTTTATGGAGGGACCCTCAGTTACCCAGTGGGCCCATTGCTCCTTCATGCAGGGAGCAGCAACAAATGCTGCTTCCTGCATGCAGGAGCAATTGTTTCATCTGTCAATTGGGCAGGAAAACAGATGAATAGTCCGCTACCAGCGGGTGGTAGCAGTTTTCCTGCTCTCACATGGAGGAAGTGGACTTACAGTTTGTTCTCTCTTGGAGCAAACTGTCATAGCTTCAGCCAAGCAACAGAAAACTGCTACGCCCTGAGGCGGGGCACCTTGGGACATACGGAGCTGACCCTTGAGGGTGGTGGTCCCCAGGGCCTTTAACGGCTCCATGAGGGGGGCTGCTGTCTGCATCACATACTAGGAAGCACAGAGCAGTGGTTGCCACTTTATGTTTTGAGGTTTCATACACTAGCTCACACATTTTCTGAGTAAAAGTATTGCTAAAAGCAGTGCAGTTACACTAAAACCAGTTCAATTACACCTTCTAGGTGTGTGCACAGGCACTCAAGATGTTCATAATATGGCGTTTGATCTTTCTGTATGAAGGGTTGTGGCACCTATGGATATGCTTTTCAGGCCATCACAGTTTAAACTTAAGAAGCAGTGTGTTTATGGCATAACAAATTTACTGGAGTCCTCTGTATGCACAGTGATCTTGTTTCCACAATCAAGATAAACAGTCTTTCATAAATAAAAGCTCCTTCTTGCTCTCAATTCAAGAGGATGGTTCCATGGAGGTGCCACTTGTGCTGGACAGAAACACTGTTTAGGTTCCAGTTGTAAACCTGATGGCAACTATGCAGTAACATACAGTGAACAGTGAGCTAAGTCATATAAAGTGAGCCATGCTCCTGCAACAGGTGTGTAATCAGGTTCTGTCCTTTTGAGTGCCTTGCGGAAGGTCACAAGTGTATATTAAGGGCCTGATTTAAAGTTCAGCGGATGGGTTTCTCCATCACAAATGTGACTGATATCGAGTCCACTGTATTACAAGTGCATTATATCAAAATGCACTTGTAACACTGTGGATGGAGTATCCATCACATTTGTTACGTTGGCCTGGAAGCATGCCAATAGGAAACAAATCTTTGAGGTGTGTCTTCCCTTGAAGTCCTTAAACATAAGATACTTTTTGGTCCATCTGTGTTTTTTCAAAATCACATACAAAGGCAAAGAGAATACTTTGGATGAACCAAAATGTTTGCAAGATTTCCTACGACATAGTCTTGAGGATATGGAGACTGTTATGAATGCTATTTTCTGATTTAGTTATATTTGTTCTGGTTTCCAAGTTATTTAAATAACCAAATGCTTCTATACTTTAAATTGCATTATACGGCCCATCATCGTTGACCCCGGTTTTTCTTTTTCCCCATTCTGTTTCAGTATTGGATTGCAAGAGATGTTCCCATATGTGTCTATGTTTTCCCTGCTAAGTCTTGTTCATTGCCACCAATTATTTTTGTCAGAAATGGTAGGTCCATAGTTTGTTTCCTTTTGTTGTCATGTTTTTGTATTGAACTAGTCCAAATTAGCTGACTATTTCTACTCCTACTTCACATATCAATGCCTCTCTTTATCACAGCCTATTATAGCTGTGTTAATGTCCATGTCTGTTCAGAGCCAGGTCCAGCTCATCTTTATTAGGTGTTCCATATCATTTGTGTGCTAAGGAATGTTCTGTTCTGTCTTTCTTAACCCCTTTGCTGCCAGGTCGTTTCCCTCTCAGGTGCCAGGCCTTATTTTGGCTATTTGGGATAGTTCGCGCTTAGCCCCTCATAACTTTTTATCCACATAAGCTACCCATGCCAAATTTGTGTCCTTTTTTTCCAACATCCTAGGAATTTTAGAGGTACCCAGAGTGTGTGGGTTCCCCTAGAGAAGACCAAGAAATTAGCCAAAAACAGCAACAATTTAGTTTTTTTTTTTTTTAAACGGGAAAAAAGGGCTGCAGAAGAAAGCTTTTGGGTTTTTTTATCCCTGAAAATGGCATCAACAAATGGTTTGTGGTGCGAAAATCACAATTTTCCCAGATTTCAGGAACAGGCAGACTTGAATCAGAAAACCACATTTTTCAACACAATTTTGGCATTTTACCGGGAGATTCCCCATTTTTACTATGTTTTTGTTCTTTCAGCCTCCTTCCAGTTAGCAACAGAAATGGGTGTGAAACCAATGCTGGATTCCAGACAGCTAAACATTTCTGAAAAGTAGGCAACATTTTGAATTCAGCAAGTGGTCATTTGTGTAGATCCTACAAGGTTTTCCTACAGAAAATTACAGCTGAAATAAAAAGATATAGAAATTGAGGTGAAAAAAAACAGCTATTTCTCTCCACGTTTTACACTGTAACTTTTTCCTGCAATGTCAGATTTTCAAAAGCAATATACTGTTACGTCTGCTGGACTCTTTTGGTTTGCAGGGATATATAGGGCGTGTAGGTTCAGCAAGAACCCTAGGTACCCAGAGCCAATAAATGAGCTGAACCTTGCAATAGATTTTCATTGCATAGTGGGTATACAGCAATTTATTTGGTAAAATATCAAGAGTCACAAATAGGTATGAAGGAAACCTTTGTATTTCCAAAATGGGCACAAAATAAGGTGTTGAGAAGCAGTGGTTATTTGCACATCTCTGAATTCCAGGGTCCCCATATAAGCAAGTGAATTACAGGGCATTTTTTCAAATAGTCGTCTTGTTCACAGTGTCTTACATTTGGAAAGAAAAAATGTAGAGAAAGACAAGGGACAATAACAATTGTTCTTCTATTCTGTGTTCCCCCATGTCTCCAAATAAAAAGGAAAAGCTGGGTGGTAGGAAATGTGTGCCGGTGCCGTGATCCTACAAAGAAAAGTGAGGAAAATATGCTTTTTAAAGCAAATTTTGATGTTTGCAGGGAGTATGGGTAAGAAAATGTTGGCGGATCCACATAAGCCACACCTGCCTAGACTCCTCAGGGTGTCTAGTTTTAAAAAATGTCTGGTATTGGTAGGTTTCCCAAGATGACCGCTGCACCCGGGACCAAAAACGCAGGTGCCTCGCCACCCTCCCCCCGGAAAAACAGGTAGTTTTGTAATAGATCATTTTCATATGTCCACGTCCTTCTGTGATGTTCCAAACACTAAAATTGTGAAAATAAATGCACCTAGGTTATGTTAAAAAGACCCCTCTAACACCAAACAACTTGGTGGCATGCTTCATCATCGGGGTCCCACCACCGAGCATGTCATGAGTGTGCTTCGACTCCTGATTACAGCATAGCAGGTTTTTTCATTTTTACCACACATAGGCCCTCATTCTGACCTTGGCGGTCTTTTCGCAAGACCGCTGAGTTACCGCCGCGGTGAAGACCGCCGACCGCGGCGGTGTGCCGCTGTGCGCATTCTGACCGCTGGGAGCGTTCCGCCGGAAAACCGCCAGCAGCCACACTGGCGGTCGGCGGGAAAGTGGAGACTGGTCAACCTCCACCGCCACGCCAGCAGAACACCGCCCACAGAATTATGACCCACATTTCTGTGTGGCGGTCTTCTGTTGGCGGTCTTCTGTTGGCGGTCACGTCCCTATGGCTCCCGTCGCCTCCCGGAGGACCAACGCACAAGGTAAGTTGATCGTCCGTGAGGGGAGGGGGTGGGGGGGTGTTGTGTGATGTGGGCGTGCATGGGGGTGTGCGTGTGAGTGTGTAGAGGGGGTGTGTGAGTGCGTGTATGCGGGCGGGGGGTGCTGCTGTGTCTATGGGTAACGTGTGCTGTTCGGCAGGTGTGCATGTCGGCATGTATGTGTGCGGGTATGTGTCCCCGTTGTGTATGTGTGTGTAGGGGGTGTGTATATGTGCATGTTGGGGGTGTGTGCATGTCGGGGTACATGTATGTGCATGTCGGGGTGGGGGTGGGGAGGGGGTTCGTACCACCTCTGGGGGGTGGCAGGGGGGTGGAGGGTGTGGGGGGAGGACTCGGGTGGGTAGTGGGGGGTGGGGGAGACCCCTATCAGTGCCAGGGAAGGAATTCCCTGGCCCCGATAGTGCTTACCGCCATGGTTCGCACGGCGGTTCCCGCCCGCAAGAAACCGCGGCGGTAGGCAGGGTCATAATACCCTTGGCGGTCTTGGGACGACCGCCGTGCCGGAGTGCGCAAACTCCAGCCCCGCGGTCATGACCGCCGTGGCGGTCGGAGTGGAGAAGTAGCGGTCGGTCGCGGCGGGGACCGCCGCGGTCAGAATGCCATTTTTAATACCGCCGGTCTGTTCGCGGTCCGACCGCCGTCTCTCCGCCGACCGCCAGGGTCAGAATGAGGGCCATAGTGGTTGGATTTGGCACGAGTGTGAGTGATGGTTCAGTAGATCAAATTTTATTAACAAGAGATTTCCCAAAAATTAAATGCACTGTTAATAACTGAAAGGCCAAAAAACTGAACCAATAACTCACAGCTCGTAAGCTGTAAAGCTGCGTCAAGACACCAACCACTTTACAGTCCATTCATACACCTTTCATACATTACATGCACAAGACCATTCACGCCTCTAGCAGCAGGCCCAGCACAATACAACACTTGCATCAACAGACAGCGCCATTCAAGGGCCCATCACTTTCATATGCCCACATGCCTGACAGAGCAATCACACCAGCTGATGGGAGTGTGTGGACTGGCGTTTGGCTAGCAGTGTGTTGCAGTGGCCAACAGCAAATCACTACATTACACTGCCAGCCAAGCGCCACTCCATGCACACCACCAGCCAAGCCCCACTCTACGCACACTGCCAGCCAAGTGCCACTCCATGCACACCGCCAGCTAAGCCCCACTCCATGCACACCTCCAGCCAAGCGCCATTCCATGCACACCGCCATCAGTTTGTTTTTAAACAACAAAGAAACCACTAACTAATTATAAATAAGTACCAAACTACAAACACAAAAGCTCTAACTAAATACATGACAGTAACTCCAACCGTGAAACTGAACATATGAAAATATAAAACAGGCAGTTTGTGCTCATGGTAGATCCCAAAAATTATTTTGGGTGTAGTAACTCCTGAAACAGCCAGCCACATACAGCCTAGGCTTTGAAGGACAATCAGGACAGTACATCCGACTCTCCCTCCGGATACCTCTTACGAACAGCAGTGTAAGGTTCCAACCTCTGATCTTCTCTATGAACACCTCCCACATGCTTATTGTAGTCCAAAATGCACGCAGATTTGTGCCCTTCCAGAAACTGACCCCAAACAGTCACAGGGGAAGTACACTCATCATGGATGGTAGTCAGCATATAACATCCCTCCTCTCAGCAAATTTCAGAGCTAGCAGCTCATTATTACGCAAGGCACTGCACTGTCCCCTCTCAAGTTTTTTTTTACAAACAAGCTCCCTTGGATAGCACTTCCGGTTAGAACGGATTGTGCCACAAGCAACAGTGTCCACTCTAAACAATTCCTTGAACAACTGCACTCCAGGGTAGAAGTTATCTGCGTACAAATGGTGACCTTTGTTAAACAATCGTCTACCAAGTTCCCACACAATTTTCTCACTAACTCCAAAACTGGGCGGACAACCAGGGGGGGGTCAGTACTGGAATCCCTACCAGTGTAGACCCAGAAATTATACACATATCCTGTACTACAATCAGACAGCATATACATCTTAACTCCATTCTGTGCCCTCTTGCTAGGAATGTACTGCTTAAAAACCAAACACTTGAACACGACCAAAGATGCATCAACAGATATTTATTTCCCTAGAACACAGACCTCTGAAAACTGATCTACAAAATGATCAAGGACAGGCCTAATCTTAAAAAAGATGGTCCTAATCAGGGTGATCTCATGGCAAGGCTGAAACATTGTCAACAAAATGCAGCATCCTAAGAAGAAGCAAATACCGATTACGAGTCATTGTTGCAGGAAATATAGCAGTTGCCATCAAGGGGCTAGTAGACCAATAAGAAGCCAGTGGCGGCTTCCTTATCAACCGCATCAAAAAAGTAAAACCCAAGAACTTTTTCAACTCTTCCAGATTTATGGGAATCCACTGGGTAGCTCTAGACTGAGGCCTAAGTCTGGCAGCGTTGTCCCTCAAATACTGCTCCACATACGAATTAGTCTGCTCAACAATCTCTTCCAAAAATACATCGCCCATAACAACTGAAAAAACTTGACAGGCAAAAAGTTTTCTGTATTCACTCTACACCCTGGGAGACTAGTAAAGGCAGGCAGCTCTGGCAGCTCCATGTTTGGGGAAACCCAGAGTTCAGTTCTTCCAATGGGAAACCTTTCAACCCCAGGCTGCTGCACTATTGGCACATCAGTGTCCTCCTCTAAAACTTATTCTTCATCTGCACTAAGAGTGGCTTCCTCACCAGAAGATTCCTCTCGGACAGAAAATTCACTGCCTGAATCTCTCACTTCCTCCTCTGCCTCAGAAGCTGAGTCAGTCTCATATTCATGATCAGAAGACAACTCAAAAAGCATACTAACAACCTGCTGAGCGGTCACCCTGCGGCTAGCCATGATCCTTTCTAACAACAAATGGATTGCCAACAACAACTAGCACTGTCTAAAATAAGTAATAAACAAAGTGTGGCTTTTTCACAAAGAGTTATGTACTTAAAAACTATAACACTCACTTGCCTGAAAAAGGTAGACTCACCAGCAACTACTCTGCACAGACACAGCAATCACCAATGATATCCCACTAAAAAATAAAAAATAAAGGCAAATTAGACATAAGACAGCACAAATATAATTGTGCACAAATCTAAGGACAATTTCACACTCAATCCTGCATTTAGTACCTACAAACATTTAATTCATGCATGGCAACAATACTCTTTTAGAGTAAATAGTTTTTTCTTACCTAAAACATGCAACTCCGCAAACTGCAGGTCAACTACTGCCAAAACCACAAGGAGCCACAGAAAAGGAAGCAAAAGCTTTGAACTAGAACAAAAAGGAGAAATAAACTGTTATAATCACGAATGCAAATACTTTGCCAGTTGACAAACACCCCGCCACTAAGTATTTAGAAATTTTCCCTGGTGTCTAGTGGTTTCTGCCCCTCTTGGGGGCAGATGGGCCTACAAAATATAGTCCAATCTGCGAAATGGCCAACAGTTGTGTGCCCCCCTTGGTGGGTGACCCTTTCCCAAGGGGCCGCCCCCACACAAAAAGAAACAAAACTTTTAAAAAATCCCTGGTATCTTGGTGGCTTCTGCCCCCCTTGGGGACAGATTGGCCCTAAAAAAATAGGCCGATCTGTCCCTAAGGGGGACAGAAATGGCCATCATTAATGTGCCCCCTTTGGGGGGTGACCCTTGGCAAAGGGGCATCCCCCAAACAAAACACACACACAAGATCCCTGGTGCCTAAGTGGATTCTACCCTCCTTGGAGGCAGATGGGCCAAACAAACTAGGCCGATCTGCCCCTAAGGGGGATAGAAATGCCCAACAATTCTGTGCCCCCTTTGGGAGGCGACCCTTGCTAAAGTGGGCGCCCCCCTCAACACAAAAAAACAAAGCAAAGAAAAATAATCCCTGGTGTCAGTGTGGCTTCGGCCTAAAAATAATAGGCAGAAATTACGTACAACAATATGGCCTCCTAAGGGGAGTGACCCTTGCCCAAGGGGTCCCCCATCAAACAAAAACCACACAAACACACACACACTAACAACAATCCCTAGTATCTAGTGGATTTCGACTCCCCCACCCCTGGGGCCAGACCGGCTAAAATAAAAATGGCCGATCTAGCCCTAAGGGGGGGGGGGGGACACACACAATTACATAATAACTGTACACAAAGGGGCAGTATCACGTCAATCTTGATAACATTTTAGTTCCAAGAATCCTCATGGCTCCAAGAAACTTAGCAACAGAAATAACTAAAACCTGATGGGTATCTGACCTCAGAATACGGAGAGCGACAGCATAACTCCAAACACCTAGTAATATACAGACAGGAGCAAGCTAGATCCTGCGGGGCACTGCATAGACAGGACAAACAAATAAAGCATGGGGTAGATTTTCAGTGGGGGGGTTGCGTGCTGGTCAGGCCGTTGCTCCCTCAGGTGACCTGTTGCCAGTAAACGATCTTAATGGTAGGTTCCTCACATGAAACTGGAAATAAAACTTCCTGTCCTTAGGAGCAAAAATTACATCCCAGGATGCCTCATATCTGCACACATCTTTTAAATCAACAAAGTCATGCGACATTTAAGAACGAATCGCAACACACAACTCCTCAGAGTCTACCACCATCCAATAGTCCTTTTTTAAGTCACTCTTTGAGGGAAATGGGGCAACAGCTGGGCTATCCCAAAGCAAGAGCAAACCAAGCAAGTATAGTGACTCTTTAATATTTCTAAGCCAAGGAACACTAAAAAAACGATCAGCTTTCAAGACAACCTAAAGAGCTGCGGTGTAGGTGCTGCCTCCAATACAAAAGAGGGTGCATGCAAGCCTTGAGCCCTATTCCGTTGATACCCAAATCCTTAAAGAGAGAGGGAACATCTGAGTGCTCTGGTGAAGAGAAACAAGCTTCCTCACAAAAGTGTTTTAAATTAAAGATAGTTCTTGGACTTTGTCACTTTTATTTCACTTGCATTTAAGGATCTTTTTCATGTGTTACCTTTTCTAGCTCTTATTCTAGGTTTTCTGCCTTTTCCCACATCAATATCTCTTTTCTCGGCTCCTCTCTTTTATCTCTTCACTCTTTCCTTTTCTTTCCTTCACCTCTCTTGTGCTACTATCTACTGGGTATTCTTTCACGTTCAGCATTATAATTTTGCCATGCCTGTTCTTAGAGTGAATCTTAGAGTTACAACATGGAATGTCAAGGGCTTAAAAAAACAGTTAAACATCAATGATTTTTGTCACACTTATCTAACCTGAAATGTCAAGTAGGTTACCTGCAAAAACCCATCTTACTAAAAAAGAAACTCTTATGTTAAAAAAATGTTGGGTTGGTGAAATGTTCTTTTCCCCATCTACTCTTCGTAAAAATTGAGTTATTCTCTGTAATAAACACCTCAATATTTCATTTATACCTCAAGAGTGTGATGTGGAAAGCCAGTGGGCATTAGTCAAGCTTAAGATAAATGACATTCCCTTTACATTTTTCAATGTATGTGGTTCCATACATCCAGATCTTGAAGTTTGGAAATTGATTACCTCAAAATCATGCAACATTACTCTGAGAATTTCATATTGGGTGGATATTTCAATCGGGTCGTGGACCCATTCCTAGACCGCTCTTCTTCTACTAAATTCTGCCCTCACAATGCACATAAAGCTTTTCAACACACTATAACTGAACATTCCTTGCCCGACCCCTGGGGAATATTTAATCCTGATTTTAAGGAATATTCTTTTTTTCTATTCCCCTCATCATTATAAAACTATAATTGATTATATTTCCTTAAGCAAAACTTAGCTTCAACTAACTTGGAGATGAGATCAATTTGGATCTCTGATCATGCCCCTGTTTTGACTGAACTTGAGATTTTCCATAAGTATAATCATAAGTTGCGATGGCGGTTTAACAATTCACAACTCTCAGATAAATATTTTCATACCTGATATGAGTGCTTTGTTTTGGACTTTTTTTTAACAGAATGATACGGGTGATACTTCCTTTAATTGTGCATGGGAGGTCTTTAAAGCTGCATCTAGTGGTTTTATAATAAATCATGTCTCCTCCAGAAAAAAACTTAAAGAAAAAGAGGCCATAGTCCTTTTAACAAATATCAAACACCTTGAACATGCTTGCTATACTTCCAAAAACAGCAAGACGGACCTGGAAGCGTTGATTGTGGCTAGGATGCAACTTAATAAAGTATCTACTGATAAAGCTTGTGACACGCTTCTAAGAAGTAATGCTTGATAGTATGGTGGTACAAATAGAGCAGATGCTTTACTGGCCAATTACTTAAAATGAGAAAAGAAAAAACAACTTTTAAAACCATTTGAAATACCTCTGTACCCAATTGCTCAATGACGCTGACATAGCAGTGTGCTTGGCAGAATATTACCAGGAATTATACACTCCTGAAAGCAGTCCCCCTGGTGCCCCTTTAGATTCCTACTTTTCAAATCTTAAACCTCATAATTCCACAACTACTGATACTTCCTTGCTTGAATATGCCTTCACAATAGATGAACTCCAAGCAGAAGTTAAGTGTCTACCTAAAGGTAATGCGCCTTGCCCCAATGGCTTCAATGTTGAATTCTATCTTCAGTTTTCTCAAATACTTCTTTCTCAGCTCTTTAAGCTTATTATTGATTTAATTTCTAGAAATTCCTCCCTTGGCTCCTTCATGGAGGCGATGATAGGTATTATTCAAAAAACGGACCTTGACCAAACCCTTTGTAAAACTTATTACCTAATCTCTTTGATAAATATGGACTGTAAGATCTTTGCTAAGGCCATTGCTCTTATGTTAATTGTTAGTCAGTCAAATATCTTTATTCTCTATGTTTCAGTAACATAAAATCATTAAAAAAAAATATCATGCAAGTTACAAACAAGCAGTATAACTAACCACCCCTACCAAGCAGATATAATGTTACTGTTGTACATAATGTCTAAAACATAATGGCCTTGCATTATTGCAAATTTCTTTAATTTTACTTTCTGCCGGCCACAGAGAAGTAATCAAAGGGCTATAGAGATGTTTTAAAACTAACATAGCAGGTCTACACTGACTAAATCTAAAATCTTTGAAAAGTGTCAGTAAAAACTTCCTTCTAGGCGTCTGATAAAAAGAGCAAAATACCATTGTTTTTATGGTTGACTAAGCAGATTTGCCATCACATGGGCAGGGGCTCAGATCTGAAAGCTTCCAACTATTAGCTGGGGATCCCACCAAAATGGGTAAAAGATTAAAACTAAATCTAGTAAGAACAAAGCGCTGTTGTCCATTATGAATTAAAGATAAATAAAACTGAAAACCCTTGTGAATATGCACCAGATTATAAGTGCTCAACGATGGTGTATGGTTGTCCCCAGACATTCTCTTCATCAATGCCTTATTGAGGATTACTTGCTTTAATCTAGCCTTTTCGAACATAAGGCAAGAGTCTGGGGTACCAAATAGATCTGGGTGCCCTACCTCTTCACAGATTGCCTTCAAGTAAGCAAACCAAAGTATATGATGGGCAGCGTGCAGTCGGAGACAATCTTTTATAACAAGTTTATTAAGGGCAGTTCCTCCCCTTACCCTGATAGAATGCCATAGAAATAGGGGAGATAATGTAATTCTGTCCTCGATATACGAGGTGCCTAGTTCTATATTGCATATAGTGCTAGTGCAGCTTCGAGTGACCACCAACGCATTTTTGTGAAAAATATTTTCTACTTGTTGAATCCTTTCAACATCTATCATACCCTAGATTCCTACCTCAAAAGTAGCAATCGCTACATATTTACTCAAATAAACTGCTAGGTTCTCTTTCACTGGTTTAGATTCCAATTTTTTGCAGAATCAATGCAAGCAAACAATTGATTTTTCAAATAGAGCTATCCTATTTATTAACATAGAGTTCCACTTATATTTGTTGTCAAATAGGATACCTAACTAAGAAAAGAAGGCAAAATCAGAAACCTTAGTATTAAAAATAAAATGAGAGGATCCTTTAGTCAGTCTAGCCCCACATATCATAGTAAACATTTTGCTTTCATTGACCCTTAGATCTAAATCATGCATAAAAACAATAAAATCATCAGTTAAACCTTGGAGCCCTCTCCCCGTTCTGGCCACTAGGACCATATCATCTGCATATCATAGGATGGGAAGAGGTTGAGGAACCTAATATAAGGTTTGTCCTTTGCTCTTAACTTTAAAGCTTTTTCAACTCTGTTAATATATAAGGAAAATAAAAAAGGGACAAGGACACAACCTTGTCTAACTCCCCTATTTTTAATAAAAATCGTTAGTGCATTCACCATTCCTACCAAAGCGCAAACATGCATTGCCATTCTTGTAAAGGCATCTGATAAAGGGAGTAATGCCCTCCTCCACTCCTAGCTAATTCATGATGGACCATAATTTAGAGTGTCATATGCAGTCAAAAGCTGCTGTCAGGTTCATAAAGGATAAATAAATAGATCCCTTTTTAGCAGTGGTATATTTACCAATATTTAAACTCAAATTAAGGCACTGGTCAACAGTACCCAGCCATTCCTTAAAACCATTTTGAATATCAGTTAAAATATCATTGGCGGAAGCCCAGTCCCCCAACCTATGCAACACGATTCACCCCATGATTTTAACTGTTGAATTTAAAAGTGATGTAGGCTTGTAATTCTCAAGCCAGCCTTTGTGTCCTTTTTTATAAATAGGTATTATTACTGAGCTATTCCATATCGGGGTGGACCTACCATAACAATGCCATTAAATACACTAGTGAGCAAAGGGGCTTGCAGATCCCGACATTTGTGAAATACATCTAGGAGAACCCCGCCAGGGCCTGGGGCCTTGCCCTTCCTACTTTTATGAAATACCCTGTGATCCGCCATATAATCAAAAACCAAAGGCATGGTCAACTCTGGGGACTTCCAATGCCTATCATCACCGGGGATTCTGGTTGGAATATATTAGAAAAGTAATCTACCAACCTATGTTCCTAGATGTGGACTTCAGTGGTGGGGCCCGACACATCATTATAATAGGGAGCTTTTATCACCCTCCAAAATGCTCCACTATCTTCTTGGTGACTAACCATATGGAGACCATGCCAGACATTCTCTTTTATCTGGTTTTTTTTCTGGCTGTCAGAGCTGACATAAAGTTCACTTGCATTCCTAGTTAGCACCACCGCTTGGGGTTTAACATGAAGGGTCTTATGGAGAGCCGAAAGGGCTTTAGTACAGGTTCTTTCGTGGGTGCAGTCTGCTATCGCATACTAAAGACTGCTTGTTGTTAACCCTAATATCAATCCAGCCCGACTTAATCTCCAAGGCATCAGCTTGAATATCCAGGCAGGTGGCAACCTCTGAGTGCTGATGTATAATAATATATGGTAAAAAGTTAACATTATCCACTGTATCCCATTTTATAGAAAAAACATTTTTCTTTGCCAAGGCAGGTTTGTAGCTAACTTCGGAGCAGGCTTTAATCGTACCCTCAATCTCCTCCCTCAAGTTAAGGCTGCATGATCATTGTATCCAGTAAATTTGGACTTAAAATTGCTAGCACAATTACTCTGGGTTTCAGAGACCAAGACTGAATTCATGATTGAGTTACAAGGATTACTCATAAAGGTGGGAGCTAAGTTTGCAGGTACTGCTCCCAAATCATTGGCCACAGTTATATTAATATGTTGTTTACTGCACTGCCATATGCATCATGAGTAAAATGGTTTAGGGGCTCTTCATTGGTATCTCCGATACCACATAACTTTGCATGCAGTTTACAATAATGGGCACTAAATTCACCAATACAGGTCACATGCAATGGCTTAGGGTGTTCATTAAAGATTATCTAGATAGAAACATCCAGGTCAGCCGCCACCTGAGATCTCTTAGCATCAAAACAATTATTAAAGAAGTTTACTAGAAGCAGATCCCACTCTTCCAACATATCGAAAACAAAGAGATGAAAAGGAGCGGAGTCATTGTAGAATGTAACCATCCTCCAAGGAAAAGTGTTTTTAATATAAGTCACTAAACCTCCTTTTGCTCTACTTGAGCTTGAAGACTGTGCCGTGTGCTATACCCCATATACTCATCAATAAATCCTCCCTGGATCACCCATGTTTCTTGGAGACACATGATATGGTATTTAGAGATAAACTCCCTCCAACCAAGCATGTCCAACTTTTCATTTAACCCTGCTATGTTCCATGAAAGGAATCCAACTTTGTTCAAATCACTGATGTTACTACTTTTAATCGCAGGGTTAGAGGTCCTCTTAATTTGAGGAGATGGGGTCTCAGAAATCCCAGGGGGCAATGTACTTAGACATACATCAGAAAAATCCAGCTCTACAGGAACTATGCCTGGATATATGGATTACTGCTGCAGACTGTTTAAAGGAAGTCAATCCTGTCCATACAGATCGCTCAAGCAGTCAAAGTGGTTGGCCCTCCTCCAATCATTATCAGTTTGATGGAAAGGGCAATTGTTTGATAATGGGCGAGTGCCAACAATGCCCTGGGATGGGTGTTGCTTCTCTCTGGGAGTGGCCAGCCAAGGTGGTCTGTAAAAATATTCTAATGAAACAAGCTCAATAGATTTAGACTAAGTATAGTTAGCAGTATAGACCTGGAGAATCTTCTCAGCCACTGCGGGCTCACAAAAGTTAATCACAGTGCAGCCCCCACCATGTGACTTTTCACCCCTGCCCATCCAATTAACCCACCTAATCATAATCATATTTTGAAACAGTGCATTGGTCAACCCCACCCTGGATCCTAGCCATTGTACACATTTATTTTCAAGCTCTCTCCATGCTTAAAACTTATTTTCTAGGTGAGGGGAAACACCTGACATCATCACTACATACGTCGCAGGCTCAGGAGGAAGGTCCAGATTGATTAGGGTTGAATTGATCGGTAAGTCTGAATATAAGCGAGGGGGTAATAAACCAATATTCCATGCTGTTTCATCCGCACTCCGCCGAATCTCAGTCATAGTTCCTAAAAGGTTGGTATTCTAATTATTGCACTCTCACAATTGTCCACCCCACCACTGACCATAGTTTCTGTTTGTGCTGTAGATGAAACTAACCAATTACTCATTTTATGAGAATCCGCCTTAACATTATGCCCCAAAGTTTCAAGGCAGGACTTTACAAGTGTCTAAACAGCTGTCAGTCTTGTAGTAATGGTAGTTAGTAGGATAACATTGTGGAAAGTAGGGCCTTGCATTGCTTCAGGGCTGTGTCCTTGGGAAGATAAGTGTCAGGATTATCTATAGACTGAGGGCTGAGACTAGATTTACCAGAAGAGCGGGCTGTTTGGAAGATTGAACTTATGTCACCCGTGGTTTCGATCTCTTCTTGGGGGGGCCTGGAACCTGCATTTGTGAAATCAAAATTGTTGGTCTATGCCAACAGCTACATTGCCGTTGGGAATTACATTACCCCTTCTGGGCTCAATCTGCTTCAAAAGTTCCTCAATAGGTACTCCTGTAACTGAGGAACAAAGAGTCTTGTACTGGCAATGGACCAACGTTGAGACTGATTTTATAGTGATCTCAAGTTTAGACTCTGCGCTACAAATCTATTTATTCAGTGTGTCCATAGAACCTGTAAGGAATTTGTCCAGTGACCCAGCACTCCCCTTGGAAATTGTATTATGCTTCCTTTTGCCCATGTCAGTCAAGTAAGAATTATTAACATACTGAAATGCCAGAATCCCATGTTCGCACTAGACAGGCTGACTTAAACAGATTAAAAAACTTCCATGTAAATGTATGATGCACCAAGAGGGCTTTAAAGGCTTTTATACTCACAAAACTTTGGGTGACAGCCGAATCTGGTCAAAGCAATGATCAAAGGTGAGATGCCACATAAAGACATCCACTGGAATTGTTCTGGTACAGTGTTGCAGGACCAAGAGGGGTAGCCCTGTTCTGCCTCTTCCTGGCACTGACTGGTGCAGGACAGGCCTGCCCTTGGCCCGGGCTTAGCTCGGTATGACCTGGGCTCATCCTGTGCCACAGGTTCCGTAGTTGTGCTATATGGTTTAATTCAAGTTGGCGCAGGTGCATGTTAAGATGAAATGTTTTTTTTTTACCAACAATCTCAGAGATACCTTAAAAATCAATGTGGAAAGTATAACCTCTAGAATCACTCACCTCACCCAGGGCTGAACACCTCTATTTCTGTCTTGGTGGGGTTGTTTCAATACCAACAAGAAGATGTTTCTTCCTATTGTGAATTTTTATCTTCAGATGTTGTGAGAAGAGGCTTCTTTTTGAGATGGTTAGCCCCCACGTTTTGCATGATGTATGATGAGACCTAGAAATTGTAGTGCCCAACGCCCCTGCTAACCAGGTTCTCTGGGCTAGAGCTCTTTCCCTAAAACTGTTGTGATGCATTGGCACAATTGGAGAAACTTTTAGCTGCCACCATAAGTCCCTAGTAAATGGCACTTAGTTGCCCAGGGTAAGTCCCTGAAGGCAACAGCACAGATTGTGCCACCCTCTAGGGCCATACATTCAATTTCACCCAGCACTGCCATTGCAGTGCCCTGATGCAAATGTAAAATGCAAACCTGACATGGCACACACCCTGTGTACCATTCTCCCTATATACTGCATATGATATGGGTAAGTCACCCCTCTGGTAGGCCTTTCAGCCCTGAGGCAGGGTGTACCAAGTTGTATGCGAGGGCATAGATGCATGATCACTATGCCCCCACTGTGTCCTTGCCAAACCTTGGACATAGTGAATAGACACAGCAGCCATTTAAATACACATGCTGGACACTTGTCAACATGAGTTTCACAGCTACATGATGGCCACTTGAAGTATTTTTATAAATTAGTCTGGAGTTATTCCTTTGAGTGTGTGAGTTGCAAGATTGATGCTCTGAGTACAGCAAATCCTTTGCACTTCTCCAAAATTGGACCAACTGCTCGATTAAGCTACCTTAAAAATTAGAACATTAGGTGATCTAGTTTTTACCCCTGTAAACCAACATGTGGTTGCCTAGACCCCCTGCACAGTTTGCCTAGCTTTGCACACTACATAGAGGACCAGCCTCCTACAGATGTTACCAATTAAGATTCCTAAGAAATACATTAACTCTCTAGATAAAGTCTTATCTAGATTTCTATGGAACAGGAAAGTGTCTTGAATATCCTTTAATAGACTTACACTCCCCAAATTGGCAGGCGATGTACATTTTCCTGACTTCTATAGTTATTATAAACCGTTCAGTATTAAACAGATTCAGTCCTTCTTTTTTTACTCTAGTAATACAAAATCTAAAAGATAGTTCACATTACAATCCTCCATGATTTTCGTGATTATTTTTATGTCTCACCCCAAGGTTTTGGTTACCATCACTAGCATCATATTCTTGTTCCCTGATTAAACCATTTATTGTCTCCAATAGTTCCACTTATCATCAATTTCTTCAAAGCTGTATATGGTGCTATAAGCTGCTCAACTTAAAAGGGAAGTCCCTTATGTGGAAATGTTAGATTGATAGAGATATTGGCGGTCATTACAACATTGGTGGTAAAAGCCGCTTACCGCATTGCAGAAGACCGCCAACACACCGCCGCGGCCGCGGAATTCCGCCACAGCTATTATGACCCACAGCACGGAATCCGACAAAATTCAGACACCCACACAAGTCCGCCACACCAAAGGTCAGTGATAAACTGGCGAAAACAAAACCTCCACCGTCACGCCAACAGAAACACGCCCATGCTATCACGACCCACGAATCCACGCGGCGGTCTTTCAACCGCGGTATTCCATTGGCGGTACACACCGCCGTGCTCAAAATACACACACATCTCAAAAACACCACCACATTGGACAATTCGAAATACACACACCTGATACACATACACACACCACTCCTACACAATCAATACTATATAAAACACACACCCATATCACCCACAAACCCTTATGACCAAAAATGTAGACGAAGGCCAGAGAGACAGCACACCATAGACAACCCCACCATACAGAGGCACACAACACCATCACCCACACTACTTCCACGCACAAAACACCACTCACCAATACATATCACCACACTCATCACCACATACACCACCCCACACATCACCCACACCACCCCATGGCACGGCAAAGACACCCCAGGTCCTCGTAGGAGGAGATGAGGGTCATGGTGGAGGAAATCGTACGGGTAGAGCCACAGCTATTTGGATCACAGGTGCAGCACACCTCCATAGCTAGGAAGATGGAGCTATGGCTATAATAGTTGACAGGGTCAACGCAGTGGGACAGCACCCAAGAAATCGGGAGGACATCAGGAAGAGGTGGAACGACCTACGGGGGAAGGTGCGTTCCGTGGTCTCCCGGCATAACATCGCGGTACAGCGGACTGGCGGCGGACCCCCTCCTCCTCCCCCACAACTAGCACCATGGGAGGAGCAGGTCTTGACTATTATGCATCCTGAGGGCATCGGAAGAGTCGGTGGAGGAATGGACTCTGGTAAGTCAAATCTTAACTATCATATACCCCACCCTACCTGCATGCTATCACATACCCCCACCCTCACCCCCTCCCCTATCACTCCAACTCCTCACTAATGTACTACTAACACAAACCACACATCCCAACCCCAAGCCCTGCATGACACAACAAAGCATGGACACCCCTCACTAAAGCATGCCCACTGCACATACCCATAACACCCCCCTCAACCATCATCACACAAGCCCCCACACAGGAGTGCTAGCACTGGGGTACACGGTCACCCACCCATTGCACACCATGACACACAAAGATGCAATAATCATGGTTTTATACCCCTGTAGGACCACTACCCAACGTCACCAGACAGGAGGGTCCAGGGATCTCTACCCCACCCACAGAAGAGGCCCACAGTGATGACAGCAGCTCTGTCCTACTGGATCCAGATGACCAGCCCGGACCATCGTGGGCCTCGGGACAGTCGGTTCCCCACACCCAGTCACAGGCCACCACAGACCTTCCACCCTCTGGTAACACCAGCACAGCACCCACCCAGTGGGCCCATACCTCCGTACCCAGGACACGTCAATCAGCTGTGTGTCCACCACTACAGGGAACCCAGGATAACCCACCACCCCAACAATAACAGGGACCTGCGGGCAGTGGTAGTGGGCACACGGTCCAGGGGACGGAGGCAGAGGAACACAGGGGAACTGGGAGGGCTGCTGTGCGACAGGGGGCAGACAGGCCTAGGGAACCCACTCTCCACGAGGCCCTCTCCTCCATCATGGGAGCCTACCACCACTCCCAGGAGACGATGGCAACGGTACTGGCCAAGTTTCAGGAGACCCAGCGCCTGCAGGAGGAACAGTATTTGGGCTTCAGGGAGGAACTCAGAACCATCAGCTCCGCCCTGGGCACCATCGTAGGGGTGCTGAAGGAGACACTTAACACCAGGAGGGACACTGTGGCACTCCAAGGGGCCTCTGACACTAGCATGGACGAAGAACTGCCCACCACCTCTGCCGGCGCTAGTGGACAGGAGGCACCGCCAGAGGACCACCAAACCAGCACCCCACCCCCTGCAGACGGAGAACCACCCCGCAAGCGGTGCCTGAGATCCAGGAACAGGACAGAGCACGATGCCAAGACCCCCGCCAAGAAATGAGACCACCCTGATTGTCATCCCACTGTCCCACTTTGTAACCATGTCCATATTGGAACTGCCCCAGCTCCACTTCCTATGCCAATATGGGCAGTGCACCTGTGAGACTAATAAATAGACTGGACTCTGCCATGGACATTCCTCCACCATCAACTCTGACCATTTTACCACCCCCCTCCAATATTTAGCACTTCAATAAACACCCTTGAAGCACAAAACAATCTGGAGTCAGTCTGTGATTTTGAAAATGTGTATTAGCAATGACAGTGACAAAATCCGTTCTCAAATGTAATGTCAACATACCTATGTCACACATCTCAAGTCCATGAGGAATCACGTTGGTAACCCCACCTGTGAAACCGTAATGGAAATGTACAACTCAGTTACCATATACTGGTTGAAATCGACAGACAGGATAGAGGTAGAAGTGTGAAAGTACTTGTAGTAGGCAGGAATGTGTACTCACCTGTGTGTCACTGGAAATATTGTTGGATGACTGAGTCCCTGTTGTCAATGGCTTCTTCCTCTGCTTCCTCCTCATCGCTGTCCACAGGCTCCACAGCTGCCACATCACCGTCATCTGGACTATCCTCCTGCAGAAAAGGCACCTGTCGTCGTAAAGCCAGATTGTGATGCATACAGCAGGCCACGATGATCTGGCACACCTTCCTTGGTGAGTAGAATAGGGAACCACCTGTCATATGGAGTCACCTGAACCTGGCCTTCAGGATGCCGAAGGTGCGTTCGATCACCCTCCTAGTCTGCCCCTGGGCCTCATTGTAGCGTTCCTCTGCCCTTGTCCTGGGATTCCTCACTGGGGTCAGTAGCCATGACAGGTTGGGGTAACCAGAGTCGCCTAATAGCCACACCCGGTGCCTCTGGAGTTGACCCATCACATAAGAGATGCTGCTATTCCGCAGGATGTAGGCGTCATGCACAGAGCCAGGGAACATAGCATTTACCTGGGATATGTACTGGTCTGCCAAACATACCATCTGTACATTCATCGGATGATAACTCTTCCGGTTCCTGTACACCTGTTCACTCCTGTGGGGGGGGACCAGAGCTACATGGGTCCCATCAATGGCACCTATGATGTTGGGGATATGTCCAAGGGCATAGAAGTCACCTTTCACTGTAGGCAAATCCTCCACCTGAGGGAAACGATGTAGATCCGCATGTGTTTCAGCAGGGCAGACAACACTCTGGACAACACGTTGGAAAACATAGGTTGGGACATACCTGAGGCCATGGCCACTGTTGTTCGAAATGACCCACTTGCCAGGAAATGGAGCACTGATAGCACCTGCACTTGAGGGGGGATTCCTGTGGGATGGCGGATTGCTGACATCAGGTCAGGCTCCAACTGGGCACACAGTTCCTGGATTGTGGCACGGTCAAACCTGTAGGTGATGATCAAACTTCTTTCCTCCATTGTCGACAGGTCCACCAGCGGTCGGTACACCGGACCATTCCACCATCTCCTCACATGTCCCAGTGGACGGTGCCTAGGAAGGACAACAGCGACCACAGAGTCAAACTACTCAGAGGTATGTACCCACAGTCTACACAGAACACCATTCATACACAAAATGTGGCCTGTATTTGTGTTGTGAGACAAGGCCTAGGTATGTGTGACGCAGTTGGTAATTAGGCCATGTGGGCCCCTGAAATGGTGCCTGCCTGACCTATAAACTCGGACAATGAGATGTGAGGTACACCATCGCAGGAGGCAGTCGAAGACCACGGCGCAATGCTGCATTGGTTAATATTGGACCCTATGGGTCCCAGGAGCCAATGACGATGTACGCCGGCGATGATGGTACGCACCGCCGTGGACGTGACCGCCGCGGACGTGACCGCCATTTTCTATCTGTTCAATCACTCGATACCTGATCTTCGACAGGAGAGGACCTACACTGCAAGTGCTGCTGTGACCTCGGTCTGGAAGGGACAATGGCTCGTGCGTCTGGGGAAAGGGCCCCTGCCTTCACTGCAGAGGAGTTGGAGAAGCTCATTGATGGGGTTCTCCCCAGTACACGCTACTCTACGGTCCTCCAGACCAACAGGTAAGTACACAGGGAGCACGTTGTATGGGCTATGCCTGTGTGGAGAGGGCTGGTTGTAAGAATCAAGGGGGCACAGTTCTGCGTTCCTGAAGGACTGTGAATGCATGTGCCACATGGCAAGGGTAGGGATGTGGGCCACTCACTTAGACGGTGCAGTTGGTAATGACTTCTCTTCTTCCCCTGTACATGTCATGTAGGTCAGCGCCCACCAGAAGAAGGATATTTGGCGTGCCATCGCCAAGGACGTCCGGACCCTGGTGGTCCACCATAGACGGAGCACCCACTGCCGGAAAAGATGGGAGGACATTCGACGCTGGAGCAAGAAGACGGCGGAGGCTCAACTGGGGATGGCCTCCCAACGTGGGAGGGGTGCCTGTCGAACCATGACCCCCCTGATGTTCCGGATCCTGCCGGTGGCCTACCCTGAGTTGGATGGGCGCTTGAGGGCATCACAGCAGACACAAGGGGGTGAGTACAACATCATTCAGCAGACTTAGCGCGCAGTGAAGGTGTCTGGGTGGGGGAGGAGGGCTGTGGGTTTCCCTAGGCCAGGGCGAGTTCCGTAGGCTAGGCCCCTCCGTAATGCGGGCCATGTGGCACCCCACCGCAACTCTGTAGAGTGCCAAGCACAGGTATTAATGCCCCTGTGTCATCTATGTGTGCAGATGTCGTCCATAGCCATGTAGGCCATATCCCAGGAATTGCATCTGTAGAGCCCAACAGCGTGACGTAGTGCAGGGGGCTGCTGTGTCTGTATTGTCCGCCAACGGTAGCGGTAAGCCATGCACTCAACCTGTCTTTCTTCTGTCGCCCCCCCCCCCCCCCTTTTTGTGGTCTCCCTGTTCTTGTGTGCATCATCAGGTGGAGGTACAGTGGCACCGGAGCACGAGGGAGCTGCATCCCACATGGCCATGGAGGGCCACACCATGGACTCAGAATACACCAGTGGGACGGAGGGCGAGGAGAGCACCACGGCGGTCACAGGATCTGCAACCAGCGACACGGACTCATCCTCCGATGGGAGCTCCCTTGTGGTGGCGGCAAAATCTGTGCCCCCCACTTCTACAGGTACAGCCGCCACCCCCCCCTACCAGCACTGCCCTCCCAGCAGCCCCTCAGCCTTCGCCCCGTGCCCGCTCACACAGGAGGGTGGGCATCACCTTCGCCCCAGGCACCTCAGCCCCTGTCCCTGTATCTAGCCTCCCACCTCCAACTTCCTCCACCCAGACCCAATCCCCTGTACCCCAGCCTATCCCAAGCACACCATCAGACCAGTGTGCACACACCTCACCACACAGGGGAAGCTCAGGCAAACATAAGCACCACACATCCCACAGGCACTCACGCAAGCATCACACACATACAGACACACCAACATCCACTGCCTCCACTGTGTCCCCCTCCTCCTCTTCTCCCTCCTCCCTCCCAGTCTCGTCTACACTCACACCTGTATGCACTACCACTACAGCCACTACGTCCCGCACCAGCACACCCACTACCACACCCCGCTCACGTGCAGTCACCACCCCCACTACCATTTCCACATCCCCTGTGTCCTCTCCCAGTGTGTCTGTGACGCCCCCTCCGAAGATACACAAACGCAGGCATACACCCACCCAACAGCCATCCACCTCACGACAGCCTCCAGCCCATGCACCTGCACCCAAATCCACAAAAGTTAAACCTCCTACAACCGCCACCTCGTCCTCCACTCCCAAACCCCCTCCAGCTACCCGTCCCAGTGTCTCCCAAAACTTTTCCTGTCCACCCTTAACCTATTTCCCACCCCCCCTTTCAACTCATAGGTCCCGTACTAGCACCTCAGCCAAAAAATCTCCGGGACCAGTGGTGCCTGTTGTTACAGGTATGTGGAATGCACCGGCCACCAGGCCAGCCAGTGTGGCACGGAGCCAGAGCACAGCCAGTCCCCCCCCCCTGTGAAGCACCAGAAGTTGGACAGTGCCCAGCGGGAGAGGGGGAAGACTCCAGCCAGCAAAGCCGCTCACAAGGGTCCCGGGGGGAGTGTCGACTCAGCTGTGACTCCTCCAAGTTGGGGAAGGGGCAGAAGAAATCTCCAAAGTCTGGGAGGAGCAGCACGGCAGAGAAGATTGCCATCATCCCCGCTGCCCAGGAGGCCACCGCCAGCCCCATCGTCACTGGCCAGGAGGCCAGCCTCATCGTCACTGCCCAGGAGGCCAGCCCCATCGTCACTGGCCAGGAGGCCACCTCCAGAGTCACTGCCCAGGAGGCCAGCCCCATTGTCACTGGCCAGGAGGCCACCGCCAGCCACAGCCCTGCTGGCCAGGAGGGCCCCACAAGCCACAGCCCAGCTGACCCATGAAGGAACGCCAGCCACAGCCCTGCTAGGCAATGAAGGACCGCCTTGGCAAGGACCGCTGAACAGGCCAGGGACCGCTGAACAGGGCAAAGACCGCCATGGAATGCACCGCTGAACAGGTCTGACACTGGCAACTCAAGCACCGCTGAACAGGCCAGGTACCGCTGAACAGGGCAAAGACCGCCATGGAATGCACCGCTGAACAGGTCTGACACTGGCAACTCAAGCACCACTGAACAGGCCAGGGACCGCTGAACAGGGCAAAGACCGCCATGGAATGCACCGCTGAAGAAGGTCTGACACTGGCAACTCAAGCACCGCTGAACAGGCCAGGGACCGATGAACAGGGCAAAGACCGCCATGGAATGCACTGCTAGCCCATTTGCGGCAGGGGCAGTGACGCAACTGGGACTGTCACGGGGTGTGTGCTGCACTCTGGGCACCAGTCCCCCTCCAGAACCAGTGGAGACCTGCATCCACTCCGTCTGTCCTGCACAGGATGAAGCACTCTGGGCACAAAGCCCCCTCCACAACCAGTGGAGACATGCATCCACTCCGTCTGTCCTGCACAGGATGAAGCACTCTGGGCACCAGTCCCCCTCCAGAACCAGTGGAGATTGACATCCACTACCTCAATCCTTGGCAGGATGAAGCACTCTGGGCACAAAGCCCCCTCCAGAACCAGTGGAGACATGCATCCACTCCGTCTGTCCTGCACAGGATGAAGCACTCTGGGCACCAGTCCCCCTCCAGAACCAGTGGAGAAATACATCCACTACCTCAGTCCTTGGCAGGATGAAGCACTCTGGGCACAAAGCCCCCTCCACTTGAGAGACTGTGGCTTTGCACTCCCCAGGATGGTACAGTGGGCAAATCACCCACTGCAGAGACTTGAGAGACTGTGGCTTTGCACTCCCCAGGATGGTACAGTGGGCAAACCACCCACTGTAGAGACTTGAGAAACTGTGGCTTTGCACTCCCCAGGATGGTACAGTGGGCAAATCACCCACTGCAGAGACTTGAGAGACTGTGGCTTTGCACTCCCCAGGATGGTACAGTGGACAAACCACCCACTGTAGAGACTTGAGAGATTGTGGCTGTGCACTCCCCAGGATGGTACAGTGGGCAAATCACCCACTGCAGAGACTTGAGAGACTGTGGCTTTGTACTCCCCAGGATGGTACAGTGGGCCAGGATGGTACAGTGGGCAAACCACCCACTGTACAGACTTGAGAGACTGGGGCTTTGCACTCCCCAGGATACATCAATGGGCATGGAGGCCCCTCGTGGATCTGGCGTCGTACACTCATCCGGCTGAGGTGCCCCCCCTTCCCCCTGAGGTGCCTGTTGTATTTCTATCTGATGCCCCTGCAGTGTTCTCTCCGTTTTGATCGGGTATCTTGTGTGGGCCTCGCCCATGCATTTTGGGCCCAGTGGTCCACGGACTATGAATAATGCAAAACCTGGACTACTAATCGTGGTGTATATTTTGTTTATAGTGTATATATATGTGTATATTTTTGCTCACTGAATTTTGATATATTACAATAGTTACACTCATTTCCTTTTGTCTTTTCATTCTTCTGGGGGGGTTGGGGGGTGTTACTGTAATGTATAGATATGCATTGGTATGTGTGTTGTAGTGGGTGAGGGTCGGGGTGGGGCTTGGGATGTTGGTTGTGTGTGTCCCTGTGTTTTTGCCTCCCCCCTCTCCTGTGTCTTAGGTGCAGTACTCACCATGGTCTTCGCCAACGGCGTTGAAGATCCTCGTATAGGAGCAGGAAGACTAGTGCAGGGAGAATATGGAGTTCCGGCTCCATGGTGCCCTCCTTCCTCGTGGAGTGTGTAGAGGTGAGCGTTTTCCCTTTGAAATGGCTGTTTCCGCCGTGTTTTTATCCGCGGTGAATCCGTCACAGAAAAGGTGGCGGATTGGTAGGTTGTGATACTGTGGGTGGTACATTGTCCTCCGCCTGTCTGTTGGCGGTGACCCCCGCGCTGTTTGTCTGTACCACCGTGGCGGTCGGAGTGTTAAAGTGGCTGTCTTTGTTGGCGGTTTCCGCCACGGTCATAATTCCAGATTTTATACCGCCGGCCTGTTGGCGGTCTTACCGCCGCTTTAACTCCATCCACCAGGGTTGTAATGACCACCTATATCTCTTGTACAAAACCTCATATTTATACTTCTATTGTTTCAATTACTTTTTCTTCAATACGATATTATTTTTCTCATATAAAATGGCAGTATTCTTTCATGTAGACTTGTATTCACAAATAAAAATATAAAACTAAAAAAAGAGAATGGTAGTCTTCAAATAAGTATGTGAAGAAAGCATAATTAGTTTTTCGTAGTCTTCTTATTGTGAAAATGAGAAAAAGGTGATGCCACAATATGAAAGCAAGAAAACAATCTGACAGCAGCGATGACACTGACACACAGTCTCACAAACACCAATGGCCTGTGGTGAAATGTTCAAAATAACCATGTAACAGAAAATAAAAGGTCTCTTCAGCACATATAGCCAGAGAAGAGCAAGTCTCTTACCAGGGGCCGGGAAACCATGAGTGACAGTGCCAAAAAAGCAAACCTCATAAACAGAAAAGAGTCTCAGTGTATCATCGCACAGGTGACGAGGAAAACGGTGAGGATCATAGACTGCTAATAGTTGAATGCACACCTCGAGTGATGGAAACAGTTTTTACAGGTCTGTCAAGCAGCTGAAAAGGAGCAGTTAGTCCGGTGCTGAGTGGACTCCAATAAACAGAACAGTCTCATCATGTCGGTGTGCAGCTGAGAAAGCGGTGACAATGGCACATTGCAGACTCAAATGAATCAGATAAAAAAAGGGGAATATCCAGATTGTTAGACCTGGCATCCTCAGGGTAGTCTTACCCCAGACCTTTTGCCCTTCCCCTCCTGTTTTGTTGCTGTATCTTTCTGTTGGCCTTAGGAATCTGAGGACTTTACCACTGCAAACATGTGCTAAAGTGCATGTGCTCCCCCCTTAACCATGGTAGCATTGGTGTATCCACAACTGGCATATTTAATTTACACGTAAGTTCCCTGTAAAGTGGTATGTAATATACCCAGGGCCTGTGAATTAAATGCTACTACTAGGCCTGCAGCACTGATTGTACCACCCACTTAAGTATCCCTATAAACATGTCTCATGCCTGCCACTGCAGAGCCTGTGTGTGCAGTCTCAGTGCCACTTTGGCTTGGCATTTAAAACCTCTTGCCAGGCCTTAAACTTCCCTTCTCTTACATATGTCACCACTAAAGTAGGCCGAAGGTAGCCCATAGGGACAGAGTGCCATGTAAGTAAAAGGCATATTTAAATATGTCTCACAAGGAGTTGTAAATAACTGTGTTTATTGAAGAAATAAAACCACCACAAAGATCTGCCCATTCACTGCCACCGTTCACGTAGATCTCACAAACGTCTTTTTAAACATTCCACTCGCGAGTCTCATGCTCGACAAAACGCACAAGGCTACACGAGATTTACCACTACATTATCCTCTTCCCTTACAAATGGCAAACCAAACATTATAGATAATCATTTCGAAACACCCATCAAGAAATGTAAACATCATGAGAACAAAATGATAAATAAAAAATTAAAATTAAAATAAAAAAAATAAAGAACATTGAAGAACAGCAAGAAAAAAATAATCATAACTTTACCAATACATTTCAGCTGAAACTGTAAAGAAAACCTTACAGAAACTTGGAATCAATAAAGTAAATGAAGTCACAAAATCAACGGGATCCTAAAGGTTTTACCCTTTTTCTCCCACTACTGCGTACACACAAATTTGGATCAAACCTATTTGCATCTCCTGGATTTTTCTTGTCAACAACATGTTTGCTTGGGAATTCATTGCTCTGAAACATAAAAGATTGATTAGAATCATACATCTTGTTACAAATATCCTTGACCTTGACCACCTTATTAACATTCCACCAATTTTGCATATTGACCCTGACAGCATTACCACAAATTTTGTCAATAACCATTGGTTCAGAAAAAGTATTTTCTCCTTTCTTCCTGTGAACAGGTATTTTAATTCTAATCTTTTACCCTACCACAAACTGGTGTGATCAAACTTTCTTTGATGAATCAAAATATTCCTTTTGTTTGATTTGTGCCATCTGTACATTTTTCCTGACCATATCATCAATCACGCTCCACTCACTTTGTTCAACCCACCTGGACATCCAATCAGGACAGATCTTTGAAGATGGTTTCCTGCCACGCAACAACTAAAAAGGAGAAAATCCAGTTGACGAATGGGGAGTTGTGCGATAAAACCAAGGCATAGATCGTACTGAAATTTGAACATTTGACTTGTTAACAATAGCCCATTGCACACAATTCCCCACACATGATTCATGCGTTCTACAAAACCATTAGTTTGAGGATGATATAGTGAACTCCTTATATGTTTGACATCTCCTTCTAGCAAAAATTCCTTAAATTCATGACTAACAAATTGAACACCATTCTCAGAGACAATAGAAAAAGGAAACCCCTCACGTAGAAAAACATCTCTCAAATATTCTATCACATTTCTTGTTGAGGGATCACCCATAAATGTAACTGCTGGCCACTTAGAGAAATAGTCAATTAAGTCTACAGCAAACCTCAACGAGACTGGTAATGTGTTGAATGGACCAATAAGGTCAATTCCCAACTTTTCCCAAGGTCTAGAGGGTAACTCAATAGGTTGTAAAGGTGGGGTCCTCACCTTGAAACCTTTTTCACAACTGTTGCATATTACACATTCCTCCACACATGCATCAACACACTGATCCATTCCAGGCCACCAAAACGTTGCACGTAACCTACGCTTAGTAAGCGTCCTACCTAAATGACCCTCATGCGTACCAGCAACAATTCTTTTCCTCAAACTCACCGGGGGAACAAACCTCTCACTCCTCATCAGAATGTCATCTTTAACCAACATCTTACCTCATACTTTGCTAATTCCTTCTTCCACTCACTTTCACTTATTGCACACATACGTTCCAAATCTACTGCTGCTATAAAACAGTTATCGACATCATCTTCCTCCCCATCCTCACCAACACCAGCTTCTTCAAGTGTCGGGAATCTAGATAAAAAATTTGCCTTGACATTCTTGTTGCCTGGAATGTAGTGAACTTCAAAATCATACTGCAATAATGTTGTGACTAGTCTTGAAATAAGGGGTGTCAATTTCTTAAGCTTGTCTCCAGTCAAAATAGAAACAAGAGGGCTATGATCAGTGTACAAAACAAACTTGTTTCCCCATATATACGGATTAAACTTCCTAATAGCCCACCAACACACTAACAATTCCTTTTCAATAACTGAAAAATGTATTTCAGACCCTCTCAAACCCCTTGATGCATAACCCAAAGTATTTCCCACATCTCCTTTCACTTGAGTCAACACCACACCCACACCAAAACTGCTAGCATCTACAGATATAATACACTGCACATCTGGATCAAAAGGTTTAACAATTCTTAGTCCAACTAATTGGGAATTGACCCAATCAAATGCCTCCTGACTGTCTTTACTCCATTCAAATGCAACATTTTTCTTTAACAAATTTGTCAAAGACTTGGTTTTAGCTGCGTAATCATTCAAGAAACGTGAATAAAATTCACACAAACCAATAAAAGACTTAAATCCGGCTTTGTCACAAGGTGGTGACGCATCCATAGTTGCTTTGACTAAACCATGTTTTGATTCAATTCCTTGTTCAGACACAACATGCCCCAAATATTCAACTTTATGTAATGAAAATTGGCATTTCTCACTTCTTTGAAAAACTCCTCTTTCCTGCATGATCTTCAACACTCTTCCCACAATGAGATCATGTTCCTCCTTGGATGCTGCATGGATCAAAACTTCATCATGAAAAACAGCTACACCTTTAATGTCTTTGAACATCTGAGAAATAACCCCTTGAAAGACAGCTGCTGCAGAAGCTAATCCAAAAGGCATTCTGCAGTATTGAAATGTATCTAAAGGTGATACAAATGCGATAAGATGTCCTGAAGCTTGATCTAAAACAATTTGATGGTACGCTGCAGCTAGATCCAATTTGGAAAACCATTTGGACTCTCCAATAGTAGCCAGCATCTCTGTAATTTTGGGTAAAGGGTGCAAATCCACCCAAATATGTTTGTTCAAACTGCGAAGATCAACACAAATTCTCGAATCGCCATTTTACTTTCTGGCAACCACCAAGGGAGATAACCATAGAGAGGATTCTATGGGTTCAATAATACCTTTCTCATTCAAATCCATCAATTCTTTTTCTAGGTTGTCTCTCACACTGAATGGCACACTCCTGAATTTATGCTTGACTGGTATGACTCCCTCCTTGACTTTTATTTCATGAGTAAAGCCTTTAAGGGAGCCCAATTTTTCAGAGAACACCAAAGAAAAAACTTCTATTAAACTTGCCTATAATCACTTGATTCTAGTACAGATACTTGTTCTTTGGTGCTTGGCCTCAAAACCATTTGAAACAATCCTTGATGAAACCAACCTAATATGTTTAACCCATTTATTGCCACATAAACCTTACCAAAAATTTTCCTACCCTTAAAATTCAAGCACATCCTCAAAATACTCTGATAATTCAATATTTCTCCCTTCATAGGACACAGGTGCCCTGTCAGGCACACTGAGAAGTGTGTCTCCCCAAACTTCTTTACACAGTTCTTGGGTAATCATTGTGATCCAAGCCTCAGAATCTACTAACAATTTAACAACTTTGTCACCAACATAAGGATTTACACACATTGTAAGATCACCAGTCACTATCTGACCCTCCTTAACAATCATTACCATGTAGCTGAACTGTTCCTGGATTTTCTCCAATTCATTGTCACCCACCTCTGTGACATTGGCTACCCCAGTACTATTTGTATACCTTCCTAAACTCTGTTGAGAACCTGCAATGATTGTGCCACTCTGACAGACTTTGGCCCATTTTGTTGCACTTCCTGCATGTAGCATTCCTAGCGGGACAGCCTCTCAACAAATATTATTTTGTTTAAAAAATGGCTTAGAAGAAGTCTAGTCACTTTTAATGTTTTCTCATCTTGAGACTTCACCAATCCTATATTCCTGTCACCCTGGATTCCAATTCCTTCACCGACAATTTTGCTGTCTCAATGCTTTGTGCCAGTCTTAAGGTCTCATCAAGCGACGGATTGCTCATAGAAAGAAGCTTTTGCTGGATATTTCTATCCGTGCATTTTGCAATAAATTGGTCCTTGACTAACTGGTCATTAAACGTCTGAAAATGATGGTCAGCTGCAAGCTTCCTCAATGCTGATACAAAAGTATCCACATCTTCTCCAGAATTTTGTTCCCTTTTGAGAAACTTGTATCTGATTACCACTAAACTGGGTTGAATGTCAAACCTCAGTTTTCTCCTTCATCCAACACCAAAGGAGGAAGATGTTTGAATACCAATCTCCCTTCAAATCCTAAGGAATGCAATAGTAAAAAAAAGTTTCCTGTCGGGATGGAACGAGATGCACCAATTGCTCCTAGGTTCATTTCCAAAGCATCAAACCAATATTTCTAAGCAATAGGTGGATTCCCAGGTGTCTCTAGAAAAGGTGGCAGTGGATTCACAGACTGCATTAGAAGACTATAACAGTCCTGAATACAAAACTGCTGAATTCAAGCAAAGTAGAAATTACACACTGTAATGTCACGGGGTATACACTCCAGAAGGTAATAAAAAAACTGTTGCATATCAAAGTAACCAGTAAGTTTCCCTTTATCCTTTTCTTCATGAAAGATAATCATGTAAACATGAACTATGCAGCTTCAGTGCTAGCTCTTTGCTGTTCGTATTCTGAACAAGAAATGCAGACATTCTCAGAATTTATGCTGTGTTAGTGCCCACAAGGAATTGTGCACAGCAGGCCCTGAGGAATTTGTCATGTTTTTAGCAGCCGGTTCATGCAAATAGGCAATTAAAACAGGGTGCAGTACCTTTTTTCCAGTAGATGCCAGTGTTGTGCTTCCTTTGACTATAACAGTCCTCTTCTTCTTCTTCTCCTGGGCTCGTCAAAAGTAGATGTTGACAATTACCCAGTTAGGAGCCTTCCTGCACTTTCCTTCGTCGACATGAAATCAGCGTCTATTCTTTTGACGCTACGGCCAGTATGTGGGTCCAATGCAGTGGTCCAAAATGCTCATCGCCAAATTTCCTTGTGATAAATACATCTCACAAGGAGTTGTAAATAACTGTGTTTATTGTAGAAATAAAACCGCTGCCACGATCTGCCCAGTTGCTGCCACCGCTCACATAGATCTCACAACTGTCTTTTTAAACATTCCACTCGCGAGTCTCATGTTCGACAAAATGCACAAGACTACATGAGATTTACCACTACACCCTCTCATAGGCCAGCATTGGGAACTCCTTAAAATAACTTTAAGCTGCAATTACTGATCTGAGAGGAGTAACTGCATCATGTTTAGTATCATTGGAATGGTAATGATAAATCTACTGTACTAGTAAAGTCGGTTTATTATTACTATTTTAGAAATGTCACTTTTAGAAAGTGGGCATTTTTCTGCTCTCGCTGCCCTGCCTGCCTACAGCCTATCTCCAATACACGTCTGACTTGGGCTAGGTGGTAGCTATATTTGTGCATTCCCTCTAGACATCCATAACACAGGATACTCAACTGCATCTCCATTTATCTGCATGCCGATGGGTCTTCCTGGGAAGGAGATTGGGAAGGGCTCCCACTTACTTTCCAAAGGGTAGTGGCCAGAGCCCACACAAAGGCACTGAGTATCCCCCATGGATAGACTGGGGCTGAGGCTGAGTTGAAAGGGGTGTAGGAGGCTGGACTGGCTTGTAGTGAGTACCAAGGGGTACTTGCACCTTGCACCAGGCCCAGTTATCCCTTATTAGTGTATAGGGTGTCTAGCAGCATAGGCTGATAGATAATGGTAGCTTAGCAGAGCAGCTTAGGCTGAACTAGGAGACGAGTGAAGCTCCTACAGTACCACAAGTGCCATATGCACAATATCATAAGAAAACACAATACACAGATATACTAAAAATAAATGTACTTTATTTTTATGACAATATGCCAAAGTATCTCAGAGTGTACCCTCAGTATGAGGATAGCAAATATACACAAGATATATATACACAATACCAAAATATGCAGTAATAGTATTAGAAAACAGTGCAAACAATGTATAGTTACAATAGGATGCAATGGAGACACATAGGGATAGGGGCAACACAAACCATATACTCCAAAAGTGGAATGCGAACCACGAACGGACCCCAAACCTATGTGACCTTTTAGAGGGTCGCTGGGACTATCAGAAAATAGTAAGGGTTAGAAAAATAGCCCACCCCAAGACCCTGAAAAGTGAGTGCAAAGTGCACTAAAGTTCCCCAAAGGACATAGAAGTCGTGAAAGGGGAATTCTGCAGGAAAGACACCAACCAGCAATGCAACAACGATGGATTTCCAGTCGAGGGTACCTGTGGAACAAGGGGACCGAGTCCAAAAGTCACAAGCAAGTCGGAGATGGGCAGATGCCCAGGAAATGCCAGCTGTGGGTGCAAAGATGCTGCTACTGGACAGTAGAAGCGTAGGTTTCTGCAAGAACGACAAGGGCTAGAGACTTCCCCTTTGGAGGACGGATCCCTCACACCGTGGAGAGTCGTGCAGAAGTGTTTTCCCGCCGAAAGACAGCCAACAAGCCTTGCTAGCTGCAAATCGTGCGGTAAGGGTTTTTGGATGCTGCTGTGGCCCAGGAGGGACCAGGATGTCGCCAATTGCGTCAGGGGACAGAGGGGGCGTCGAGCAAGACAAAGAGCCCTCTCAGCAGCAGGCAGCACCCGCAGAAATGCCAGAAACAGGCACTACGCGGATGCGTGAAACAGTGCTCACCCGAAGTCGCACAAAGGAGTCCCACGTCGCCGAAGAACTACTTAGGAGGTCGTGCAATGCAGGTTAGAGTGCCGTGGACCCAGGCTGGACTGTGCACAAAGGATTTCCGCCGGAAGTGCACGGAGGCCGGAGTAGCTGCAAAAGTCGTGGTTCCCAGCAATGCAGTCTGGCGTGGGGAGGCAAGGACTTACCTCCACCAAACTTGGACTGAAGAATCACTGGACTGTGGGAGTCACTTGGACAGAGTTGCTGGATTCAAGGGACCTCGCTCGTGGTGCTGAGAGGAGACCCAAGGTACCGGTGATGCAGTTCTTTGGTGCCTGCGGTTGCAGGGAGACGATTCCGTCGACCCACGGGATATTTCTTCAGAGCTTCTAGTGCAGAGAGGAGGCAGACTACCCCCACAGCATGCACCACCAGGAAAGCAGTCGAGAAGGCGGCTGGATCAGCGTTACAGAGTTGCAGTAGTCGTCTTCGCTACTATGTTGCAGTTTTGCAGGCTTCCAGCGCGGTCAGCAGTCGATTCCTTGGCAGAAGGTGAAGAGAGAGATGCAGAGGAACTCGGATGAGCTCTTGCATTCGTTATCTAAGGAATCCCAAGAGACAGAGACCCTAAATAGCCAGAAAAGAGGGTTTGTCTACCTAGGAGAGAGGATAGGCTAGCAACACCTGAAGGAGCCTATCAGAAGGAGTCTCTGACGTCACCTGATGGCACTGGCCACTCAGAGCAGTCCAGTGTGCCAGCAGCACCTCTGTTTCCAAGATGGCAGAGGTCTGGAGCACACTGGAGGAGCTCTGGGCACCTCCCAGTGGAGGTACAGGTCAGGGGAGTGGTCACTCCCCTTTCCTTTGACAAGTTTCGCGCCAGAGCAGGGCTAAGGGGTCCCTGAACCGGTGTAGACTGGCTTATGCAGAAATGGGCACCAAATGTGCCCATGAAAGCATTTCCAGAGGCTGGGGGAGGCTACTCCTCCCCTGCCTTCACACCATTTTCCAAAGGGAGAGGGTGTAACACCCTCTCTCAGAGGAAGTCCTTTGTTCTGCCATCCTGGGCCAGGCCTGGCTGGACCCCAGGAGGGCAGAAGCCTGTCTGAGGGGTTGGCAGCAGCAGCAGCTGCAGTGAAACCCCGGGAAAGGCAGTTTGGCAGTACCAGGGTCTGTGCTACAGACCACTGGGATCATGGGATTGTGCCAACTATGCCAGGATGGTATAGAGGGGGCAATTCCATGATCATAGACATGTTACATGGCCATATTCGGAGTTACCATTGTGAAGTTACATATAGGTAGTAACCTATATGTAGTGCACGCGTGTAATGGTGTCCCCGCACTCACAAAGTCCGGGGAATTGGCCCTGAACAATGTGGGGGCACCTTGGCTAGTGCCAGGGTGCCCACACACTAAGTAACTTAGCACCCAACCTTTACCAGGTAAAGGTTAGACATATAGGTGACTTATAAGTTACTTAAGTGCAGTGTAAAATGGCTGTGAAATAGCGTGGACGTTATTTCACTCAGGCTGCAGTGGCAAGCCTGTGTAAGAATTGTCAGAGCTCCCTATGGGTGGCAAAAGAAATGCTGCAGCCCATAGGGATCTCCTGGAACCCCAATACCCTGGGAACCTCAGTACCATATACTAGGGAATTATAAGGGTGTTCCAGTATGCCAATGTAATGTGGTAAAATTGGTCACTAGCCTGTTAGTGACAATTTGTAAAGAGAGAGCATAACCACTGAGGTTCTGGTTAGCAGAGCCTCAGTGAGACAGTTAGGCACCACACAGGGAACACATACCTATAGGTCACAAACTTATGAGCACTGGGGTCCTGACTAGCAGGGTCCCAGTGACACATAACAAACATACTGAAAACATAGGGTTTTCACTATGAGCACTGGGCCCTGGCTAGCAGGATACCAGTGAGACAGTGAAAACACCCTGACATACACTCACAAACATGCCAAAAGTGGGGGTAACAAGGCTAGAAAGAGGCTACTTTCTCACAAGGGGGACCTGAAAGAAACCTCTTGAAGCCATCCTCTACATCAAAGGCACTGTTTAGTATAAGTCCCGGGTCTCTGACTCACTAAGATGAGTACATTCCTGGACTGAACAAACCTGCTGGAATAAAGACTGCTGTGTCAGGATCGTCACCTTGCCAGGACTGACTGTTCCCAAAAACTCCTGCTCTGCCTTGTTGTGCTGCCTTACTACGTGCGGATCTCTGCACTGCAGCTCTAAACTCAACAACTAACCCCAGAGTGACTCCAAGTGCTGGCTGACCTGCCTCCGGTTCTACTAAGGGACATGAGGATATCAAACACGCCCATGCGGCTTCTTTGCAACTTGCAGACTGCTTTTATCCGAAAAACCCAGACCGGCTTCTTTGCAACCATGTGCCTGCTTTTATCAAGAACGCAGCGTAGCTTCCCTGCAGCCGCTCTATCAAGGTTTGCAGAGAAGCTTCCCTGCAGCCCACTGCCCACTCTCTCAAGGATTGCAGATCTGCTTCCCTGCAACTCACCCACTTTGTCAAGGATCACAGTAAGGCTTCCCAGCAACCGTCCGGCCACCTGTGAAGGATAACAGATTGGCTTCCCTGCAGCTCGTCCACATTGTCAAGGATCGCAGAAGAGCTTCCCTGCAGGCCCTCTGCCCACTTGTCAAGGATTACAGAGTGGCTTAAGTTTGACTGACCGCCGCAATCCTTCCTTAACCCTCAAAATCCATTGCTGCAGCAGTGATTTCCACTGGTGCCACTAGCCTGACTTAATAGCTCTCCCGTAGTCTTAACAGCTTCCTTTGCTACCACGCAGGGGAAAGGTCTTTTCTGAGAACATAACATTTGCCTGCTCTCAAGGGAGAGCACATCCAGGACATTCCTGTATTATACTTGAGCAAAGCGCACTCGCATTGCAGAGTGCACAGCATCATCTTTTGCCCCGTAATTAATTTTGAGCACTGTTTTTGTTTAACCTTAAAAAGTGAATATCATAATGGACTGATTCTGTTTTTGTCATTCTGGTGTTCATTTATACAGATAAACAAGCTTTATTTTTCTACCCCTGTGTGGACACTTTTTGTGGTGTACCCATTGTGATTACTGTGTGTGTGAGTGTATGTGTATGTGTGTGCACAAAAACTTTACATATTGTCTTCTAGGTTAAGCCTAACTGCTCTGCTCCAAGCTACCAGAGGGTGAGCACGTGTTAATTTAGGTTGTGTATTTTGACTTACCCTGACTAGGATTGTGGTCCCTACTTGGACAGGGTGCATACCGCTGCCAATTAGAGACCCAAGTTCTAACGCCAATCCACAATGAAAAGATTAGTTCAGGAACAATGCAGATACAATGTAATATGCCAGAATGTGGTGGAAGTCCAATGCGCTGAATTTGAATTAATCTCACTGCAAAATCTGATTTAATTTTTGGCAAAAGTCTCAGTGAGTGGTGAATGCTGCTGCCCCCTGCCAAGAGATTGTCGCCAGTATTATATATTATTAAAATGGTTCTTCATGAGGTCTGCAGCAAATGACTGCCAACTGCCAGAGACATGTGACTTTCAACAAGAACAATGCAGCGTCAACATTCTATGAAATGTTTCAACTTTAACAGAATAAGGGAAGTGTACACTTTGGGTGAAAGAAAACATATATGAGAACAACAATAAGTAGGATTGTAACAGAGGGTGGAGGTAGCCAGGTCAGTCATCTACATTGCCTCACAAGCATCTGTTTCCTAAAGAAGCATTGTTAGAGGAAGGAGCTGTGTATCTCCAGACCAGCATGAAATCTGTCATTGTTTGGATTCTTTTGTTTCTGGTGGGCACAGCCACAGAATGCCACAGAAGGAGCCAGATAGTTTACACTTCTGAATGCCAAGCAGTCTCTGCCTCCTTGCTAGGGCAAAGACTTCTGAGTGTATCACCCGAAAGAAGCAATACAAGGTCTGGACGTTTTCTTGGGCAAAGAAAAATATCCAACTCTATACTGAGACACAAATACATATATTTCTTCACTTCACAGCGCTTCTCACTGCATGACAAGCATTGTCAAAAGAAATGGTTGAGTCTGTTCTCCAGCAAAGAGGTAAATACTATTTAGATATTTTCTTAGGCAAAGAAAAAAACTGTTTCTCGTTCCTTTCTGGAGCACAGACAAACTGCTAAGACAATCCAACCAGGGTGTGGGTCCTTACTTAAGTATAAACATAAAGTGTCTTCTTGCACTGAACAGAAGGAGCACTCTTTCTGTGCCCTAGCAAGGAGTTGGATGAGGATGTCTGGATGGTTTCTTAGCCCAAAGAAACAGACATCCTATGTTACTACTTTATATCTGCTTGTGAGGAAAACATGAAATCCATGGGAGAGCCCATTCACTGCTGAAACGTAGACACATTTCTAATTCCAATATGGATTTATTTGCATAGCTCACCCAAGGATAACTAATTATGAAACTAAAAATAATGAATGCAAGAGAAAGAGAAATGGGCAACCAGATTTTCACCTTTAATCTGTAGTGTTTGTTTGTTCAAAAGCCCACCAAACCCTGAGCCAGCAACCGAGCTGTGTTTTGAGTTTTTAGATTGTGTACCAACAGTTTATCACATAATAATAAAATTAAGAAAACAGTATCCCTCAGGCATGGATGGGCCAGTGACAGAAGATGTCTGAGAACATGAATATGGAAAGCACAAGGAACAAGCATGGAAACAGGTTGCTTTTGGGATGTGGGTAGCTGTGATAATAGGGGGGCCTTGGTCAAAGAGCACATAAGGAAGCCTACTATCCAGGACATATCTGAAGACTGAGCACACAGGCAAGTCCTGGGTCATGTGGCCTGTTGGCATGTTGGCTTGAAACTGCTTTTTCTTACCCAGAATGTCCTACCTATGTCAAACATTGGTTCATAAAGCAAATTTTCCTAACATTTCTGTGTCAATAAGTTTATGAATTTGTTGGGAACAGAAAAAGCCTTAATATCTAGCCTTCCCACAATTTTACTAAAAAGGAACTATTTATAGTTTCTATAGAAAGAACATTTTTAGGTCGAGCATTCAAGACCTCTTATATATACTTTAGTATATACTTCTATACGTCTTTGTGGGGTCTCTGCTTTTTCACTGGTTTGTTTCAATGTCCTTAAAAAATCCTTGCTTGCTAGTGGTCAATCCTTGCTCTTTGTCCCACCTTTTCCACAGTTGTACACTCCCCTGGAGCATGGCCCTAGTACTTGTACCCTTCCACTTGTGCCTATGTAGCATGTGCTTCGGGATTACTTTTTTCTTAGGCTAATAGCATTTGACCAGAGTGCTGGATGTTGCAGTGGCTCCAGTCTGTTTCTGTTAACAGGGTTCTAGTCTATTACTTATTTTCATCTGTAGTCATGTGTGACTTTGTTTATTCCATTCCTTGCTCTCCCTCTCGCATTTTCTGTTCTTGCAATGCAGATGCTTGCTCCTTTTGTCTGTCTCTGCAAGCTCATGGGGGCGCTTTGAACCGGCTGATTATGTCAACTGTTTTACTTTTTATTTTCAGTTTGTGTGGCAAGAAAATGCTAATAGCTCTAACTCCAGCGTACGCCAGACCCATTGCTGTTCAAATGCTTGTTTTAAAATCCTTTCTATGAAGCCGATTGATAGCTGGGAACCCCCTCAGTGCGTTTGGTAATTGCCCCAATACTTCCTCCACGCTTGCATAAAAGTTCCCTCTCAGGCTCCCGGGGTTGATCGGCGGCGCTGGAGAATGACAGTTCGGCTTATCGCTCTGCCTCATTACATCTGCCGCAGGTGGGGGGCCAGGGTAATCACTGTCATTGGCATGAACGACGAGCCGGGATATATATATGCGCAACCGATAAACGCTGACATTGAGCGCGACTGGGGCGCCTCTTGCGGTGCACATGCCAGGGGAAAAAATATAGAGGCGCAGGAATCGCCGCTTGTTTTGGACATCATCACCCTCAGAAATCAGAAGCATGCCCCTTCTTTATGCCAGAGTTCCCAAACGTGATGTTATAAACCAAATTACTGAATGTTTTTTGAGCCTCACATGCAATCTCACAGAGCGAGACGGCATGAAAAGTGCATGGGGAGCAGACAAAAAGCTAACATTTAAAATAGCGTTTACAGTCCACAACCTGTTTTTATCAAGCTAATTAGTGAAGAAAAAGGGAAAAAACATCATTCAACGTTTTACACGATACAAAATCTTCAAAACATATTCGAATATGATATTGATTTTTTCTCCAAGTTTTTGAGCATCGCTTTGTTAATTTAGAAGGAGGCCTTTATTGAAACTGAACGTTTTCTATGGAAACTGTGCAAGTTCGTCGACATTAGACTTAACATTATTTGCAACAATTTTAAAGTGTGCTTTCGTTTCAAAAAGTGTTATTGTGATTAGAGCAATTAGTGGAACTATTCTGTGGATGGGGATATCAACTGTGTATGTGCGAGTCTTGCGAAATAGCAGTAACAGGACAGCTAAGGGGCAACAAGAAATATTTTTATCATGTCTTCATTATAGAGTTCACTTCAAAACCTTTGATCAGTATAGGAGACCTAGGTGGGCTTAAACCACAAAGATTTTCTGAGAGACGCTGAATCTTGCTGATGAATCTTCAAAATTAAAACATACAAAAAACCTCTGCAATTCAGCCCTATTGAGTGGGTTCCTACGACAATCACCATAGGCCTCGTATGAGGCCCGAACATTCCCTTCCAGTTTTGTATTGAAATTTGGTTCCCAGGATGGATCAGTGAGTTAACACTTGTCACTGACATCTGCTGTGATTTGCAGGTCGCATTTTTGAATCCTCCGAAGGTCAGCCCAGCATTACATCCTTATAGGCTGACCTCTTCGTTCAAGTCATTACAGACACTTTAGTCCAGAACGTTCCTTTGATCATCTAATGCATTTTGGGTGTTGTAATTTTACTTTGATCTAATTTGACAAACACCTCTGAAAACAATGATTTGTTGGTTAAAATGCCAAGAGTAGAGGCAGCGTCTATAATAACCCTGAGAGGTGGTCACCCTACATCCTTCTGAGGTCTGAAACCCGGATGCCATCACATTAAAAAATAGAGTGCCATTCACATTTTATAGGAAGAATGTGATCCTTTTTATGTTGAACGTGCAAGCACTTTGACCTGTTGTAAGTATTGTTGGCTTTTAACCACGCCCTTGTCACGCACATCACTTTCACTTGTTTGTGAGCTTGCCTTTCAAAAATCCCTTGATGTTATTGGTAAATGCTTTACAATGGTCCTGCCTTGAGGCTGTTTTTGTCACACCTTGCAGATTGCCCCTGTTACATGGATTATTGCACGATTGCCAATATAAGTTAGAGTGGGCAAACTATTTCTTTCCTCTCTCCCATTTGTGTTGCTTGGCGGCCCCATTGAGAACAGGGCCAACGGTGTGAACTTGATCAGCGATATTGCAGCGCTGGTCACATTGTTCACAGTTACCTAATCAGAGTCATTTTTTGTGGCTCTCCCCTTAAAACCCCCGAAATGAGAACCAGAAAAAAGAAATTACCTTACTCGCCGCCTCCGCCGTGCCACTCATCAGTCCTCGCAAACAGCAGGCTCAGGCTCCCAGCCTGCCCTGTGGCCGATCCGAACCTTGTTCTCATGCTGCTGGCAGCATAAAAGCAGCGTTCAGATTGGCCAGAGCGGCCGGGGCGTGGTGCTCCAAGGCAGACTGAGAGCCTCTGCCCACTCTCTCCAACCTGGCAACACAGTGCCGGGTTGGAGACCCAGTGCACATGTATGTTTGGCCGGCCCAAGATGGCCGACAAACACACATGCGCACTGAGGGGAGTGCTGTGCACTGCCCCTCTGTCCCTGTCACACCCTATGGCCCACCCCTTTAGCAATCAAACAATAATATGCATAGTTTAATATCGTTTTATTGTTAAAGGTTTACAGCTGCTGCTGCTGGCGGGTGGCTGGGGGCCGGGGAAGCTCCTCCACCATAGCGGTGGAGCCACCGTTGTCTACATCATCTCTGGGTCCCCACACTATGTTAGTGGGGACTCCAAAATAATAACCCCTACCATCATTCATTATCTTTTTAAGCTATCTCATGGCAGGAACTTTTGTTTTATACCTGGGAGAAGTTATGTTTTACGGGCATTGTCTGTAATCTTTTTTCAGTAGCTCTGATAGCCTTGAACATTTTTAATGCACTATGGGCCAGATGTATCAAGCTCCCGGTTTGCATTTCTTAAATAGCAAATTTTAAGAAATCGCTATTATATAAATGCAAAATGGGATGTATCAAAATTGCGAGTCAGTAATTCCGAATTCTTATAATTTGCAAACGCAATTTGCGATTAGCAAATATCGAATCGCAAATAAATAGCGGAACAGCCTGATGACATCACAACCAGGAAGTGAGTCAGCCCACGCTGTTTCCAGGAGCCACACCCACAGGAGCAGGCAGAGAGACACAGCCCAGCACCAGGGAGCCAGTTTTGTGAGCCTGCCAGGACCAAAATGCAACATGGACAATGATGGGAAGGTGAAGGACAAAGGAGACAGGAAGCACAAGCTAAAATTCAGTGAGCAGGAATTGGAGGTGCTTACTGAGGAGGTGGTCAGGAACCACGACGAACTGTCTGGGAAGAACTCACTCCAGGTACCTGAAAGTGAGAAGAGGAAACTGTGGTCAGAAATCAAGACCAAAATATGTGCTGTGGGTGTTGCGCAGCGCTCTGTTGAGGAGATACGCAAGCGATGGTATTCCCGTGCCAAAGAGAGGGTAGCCAGCAGGCTAAAGGAGGCAAGGAGCACCGGAGGAGGACCACCCACCCAGACACTGTCCACACCGATGGAAGACATGGTTGAGTCCACACTGCTACCTGAAGCTATGAGTGGTGTCACTGACATTGGCACCTCGGAGACACCCAGCACCAGCAAAGGTAAGGCCAGCAATGGTGTGTATCCCCATATGCGCATGTACAAATGCCCCTAAGAAGATAGCTAGATGCATTGTGATAAGTAGTCCAAGCCACATCTTACATACAACGCAACTATGCCTTGTGGGAGTGGTAGTCCACAACCTTAAAGTCAAAATACCAGAGAAATAGCAAGTTAGTGTTCAGCCACATAGAGAAACAACACAAACAACTCACAGTGATAAGATGTCGTTGTACAATTTTTACTATTGTGCAACTTTTTGTGATATATTCATAAATGACATGCTGCACATTGTCATTGCAGATGTCCCGGGCTCTGCTGCAGCAGAATGTGGAAATGTCGGGGGATGTCGAAACACAGCAACACAGCCACAGTCTGACTCAAACACTAGTGAGTCTTTCAGTATTGCACCAACTAGACGCAGGGCAACGGTGTTACCTCTCTCAGAGTATAACCTGGACTCAGATGAAATGCCGGATGAAGTCCCCACACCACCACCAGAGGCTAGCTCTACAGGAAGACAGCAGTCCCTGCCCCAGCGTCAGTCAACTCCCCTCAGGAGGCATCACAAAGCACACAGACAGTGCACAGATGAAGGAGAGGGCCCATCAATCCTTGGCAGCCTTGAAGCTTCCATGCTGAAAGTGCAGTGCCTGCAATGCAAACACATGAGGTCAATGCACAGGCAGTTGGTGTCAATCGATCAGAACATGGGCGCAATGCACAGGCAGTTTGAGTCTCACAATGACAATATGGGAGTACTGCACAAGCAGATGGATGCACTCAATGAAAACATTGGATCAATGCACAAGCAGTTGGAGTCTCTGAATGAGGGACAGCAAACAGCAGCAGAAAACACAAAGTAGTTGACAAATGCCACTAGGGACCTCTGCACTGAGATTCAGTAGGAGCGTGTTAGCCACTGTAGGTGCCATCAGCAACTTATGGGAAGGTTTGATGGGTTCTGCAGATCGGTCAATCGGCTTGCTAGCTCACCTGCCTTGATTTCACGACGTGCTGTTGGCATACAGGTGGAATGGCACATTGCAGTCAGGACTTTGCACAGGGATTGGTGCAAATAGCCAATGTTCTGGATGCAATGCAGACAGCACGCAGTGCTACAAATAGAGAACTGGGTGGTGGAGATAGTGAGGAGTTCTCTAGCCTCAGCAGTATTACAGCCTCTGTGATGGATCCTAGGCATCGCAGTACCAGACACAGTACTACCTGTGAACCCACTACAATAGGTGTCAGTGAGGCAACTGAGCATTCAAGTGGAGCGCGTGGATTTAGGAAGTAATGTTGAGGTCTACAGGGGACTACCGTAACATGTAGCTATACAGTTACACTATGATGCTAATAATGCAACACTGTTAATCGCACATGTTTGCCAATAGTTCATGGCTATGTCCTATTGACACATACATTACCTAAAGTCAAGGTAATAAAGTTGCTAACTACAGAAATACATAATATTGAAGTGGTGTTGTCATTACTTACAGCAGAAATGGTTGTGTGTGATGTCAGCACGTCTTTGACTGCCCTCTGCTGCACTGGTCCTGTCTACTGGGTGATGGGGTGGTAAGGGATCACCATCTTCATCTGAGTCCGGCTCCATTATTCAACTGGTATGCCCCTTCTCGTTGCAATGTGGTGCAACATTGCACATGTAGCCACAATTTTGCAGGTTGTCTCTGGGCTGCACTGTAGTGCACCTCCACTCTTATGGATGCACCTGAAGCGGCTCTTCAGCAGTCCGATAGTCCGCTCCACCACAGTCCGAGTTGCCCTCTGTGCAGTATTGGACCTCCTGGCGTTGCAAGGCTCAGGTAGGGCGTCAGTATATAGGTCCGCACTGCGTAGGCACTGTCTCTTGGAATGAACAGAGAGTAAAATGAGTACTGTTGATATCTGACGTCATTATAACATCAATACAACATTGTCACCTATTACTTTTCCCAGTAGGTATCCTTCACCAAACTCACCAGCTAGCAGTCTTGTATGACTCCCGCTGTGGCGAAATATGTACGAGTCGTGTGCTACCTGGGTATCTGGCAACGAGACCGGTTATGATGCTGGAGGCATTGCTAATCACCTGTATGTTCATGGAATGATGGTTCTTATGATTACGATACACATACTTGGTGGCCGATGGTGGACAGACTGCTACATGAGTCCCATCAATGGCACCTATGACATGTGGGAATTGTGCCATCTGATAGAAATGAATTTTCATCTGTTGTAATTCCTGTCGGGTGTTTGGGAATCTTATGTGCTCTTGTATTTTGCTCAGCATGGCATTGAGAAATGCATTGAAGAAGCATGAGAGAGCACTCTGTGAGACCCCTCTTGCTGCTGCTATGACCCCAATTTGCCCCCTGAGGCTAATAGGTGCAGGGAGAATAATATCTGCACATGGGTGGGAATAATATTGGTCCTGTGTGTTGTGCGCTGCAATATGGGTTGTAGATCTGCTATCAGGTCAAGTATCATGGCTGAGCTTAACCTGTACTTCTCATAGATTTCCTCCTCTGTCTGTTCAAAAAGGGTTATGCGCAATCTGAAACTGCGCTCCTGTCTCCTCCTCCCTCTCCTCAAACCTGCCAAGATTCTCATTCTCCTCGCCATCACATTGAGTGCAGACATTGTGGAAAGGAGGCTGAGTCATTCTGGGCCTCTTTATATAGGTTGCACCTGGTTACCACCTGATTTCAATTAGTGGTAAATTGCATGTGCAAAAGGCCATTCTGCAAATTGTTGATGCATCGCACTGCGACATGGTTTTGCGTGTCGCAATCAGCATATTGCAAAATGCATCAGGATTTGGTGGATCGCTATCTGCAAATTGCAAATCTTTGTCGCAGTTTGTGTCACGCAAATAATGATTCGGTAAATCATGTTGCTATTTGCGGAACGCTGTTTGCGACATGCAAAACCATGTCATATTCACTAAAATTCGCAATTTTAGCGATTCCTTATTTTCACACTGCGAATGCCTTTCATACATCGTGGAAGGCATTTTTGCATTCGCAAACAGCCGAATTTTGTGATTCGCACCGTATGCGAATGCAAAAAAGTTTGATACATCTGACCCTAAGTTCTCTATGGGCTTAATATATGGTTACACTGCTTTACTTTCTCCCAATCTTTTTTCATGTGGTTATACTCTCTAAGGGCTGACTGCATGGTTACATGACCATGTTTTTTCCAAATGCTAATTTTATTGTGGTGTCCTTTTGGGACTGTTCTGAGCATTGCAGCCAACATACTATAATATTTATAGCACGAAAACTCACCCCATAATGCTTTGTAGGGCTTAACTTTTACTAAACATTCTTGCTCATAACTCAGCCTCTGGTGGTCTTAGGACAATGGGACCACCTTCAAAACACTCCTTCTGTCTACATCATCTCTGGGTCCCCACACTAGGTTAAGGGAAACCCCAAAACAATAACCCCTCCCACCATTCAGTGTCTTTTAAGCTTTCCCATGGTGACAACTTTCGTTTTACAGGTGGTAGAAGTTTTGTTTTAAAGGCCTTGTTTGTAATATCATTGCAGTAGACCTGATAGCCCTAAAAACACCCCTGGGGGTTAAGCATATGGTTACACTGCATTACTTTCTCCTGTTGTTTTCATTGGGTTATCCCCTCTAGTGGCAACAATATTGTTACATGACCAGATTTCTTATAAATTATATTTTCGTTATGGTTTTGAGCATTACAGTCTAATGCCAAAAGTTTATTTCTGATAAATGTTTATATGATAATTTTATATGTTTTAATAATCTCTCCTTATTATAGTTATGACCATAATTCAGGCCAATTTAACATCTTTATTACACTATGACTGATTGAACACTCTTGATATGTTTGGGTGACTCTTCTAGTTTATTTCTCCTCTGTGGATGGTTGGGTGGTGAACCAGCAACTCTGATGGTGGGGTGGTGAAAGTGGTATTCTATTGGAATTAGCATGGCAGGTTCAAATTAGGATGCTAAATGGCAACATTTTCATTTTTTGCCGCAGAGAGAGGAACAAGGTAAATGGAAGTGCTTTACTTGTATGCAGGGCCACTGGAATTATACGGCAGGAAAAGATGAAATTAAGAAGCAGGGTTGAATTTATGTGGCAAGAAAAGTCCAGTTATGAATCTGCAATGCCAACAGCTATAACTCAAGCAAATGCGAGACCTATTGCATTGCAAATGCTTGTTTGTTTTGCCTATAACTTTGGTGCCGCTTGACGAATCTTCACAAAATTTTCAAAACGTATAGTTTGCTAAGTTCAGCTTCTGTTTTTAAAGTTTTGGGGTGATCTGTCAATTGGGAGCCGAGAAAAAGGGGGGGCCCTAAAACGCTTTTTCCCTACTCATTTTTCCATAAGACCTTTAGACACGCCTACAGCCCAAACCACTGAACACCAATTTTGGCAAGAAGCTAGAATTTGTTAAGCAGATCACCCTTTTTGTGATTTCATGCAAATACGTTCAGTACTTTAGAGAAATTTAAGGGCAAAAAAATAGATATATAGAGACGCGGATCCAACTGTCCCTGTGTTGATATCAGATTGGCTGCCAACACTTCAGCAAGGAAGTGTTGGCAGCCATCCTGGGAATTGGCTTCAGCTGAGTCTCAGAAAAAAAGACAAAAAAAAGGGGCCAGGGGAGAGTCACCCTGACCCCTTAGCCCTGGGGCTGAGGTCCCTGAGGGACACCACCAGTGCTAAAAAGCATTTATTAGAAAAAAACAAAAATATTGAAAAAACCTGTGGATATTTCAGAGATTTAAAAAAAAAATAAACGTGTTCTCCCATATCTTTTTTTAATTGGCCCCCAGGTGGGCCAGGTCCTGGGGGCATCATAGAGGAGGGGGCACAGAGCCCCCCCCCTTGGGCTGTAATAATCCCAGGGGACCACCACCTCCGGTGCAAAAAGCAATTTATTTTTGGGGGTTGCATGCCCGCCCCGGCTGCCCTGAGGACCACCACCCCAAGGGCAAATCTTCTAAAAAAGAAAGAGGGTCCCCATGGAACCCCCAAGCCCTGGGGAACACCACCCCCAGGGCTATGTCATCGTTTGAGGGGGCCACATGCCCCCCCTCTTGGAACCACAGATGGTCTCAGGGTCCGACACCCCCCAGGGTGGGCTCCTGCTATGTCCCAGGGTGCCCAGCCCTGGACATAGCTGTTTGCTGTGGTTTGGCAGCAGTGCTGCGGCTGCAGACATGCCACTGCAAACACTCCACTGTTTGACAGATGGACCTTTAAAGCAGGTCCCGCTGTCAAACAGCAGCGCACTTTCATCTCTGTCCCCTGCACTCATGCAGGGGACAGAGATGAAATGCTTCATCAAGCATGGAGCTGCATTTTATTATAAATACAAAAATCAAAATGAATAAATAAATATGTAGGGACTGCAGGGGAGCCCTTGAGGGCTCCCTCGCAGTGTCAGAAAGCCCATAAAGGACTAAAAAAAAGAAATAAAAAAAATCTTCACACTGAGCTTTGGGGGTTCTTATCCATCTCTCTCATTTTCTTTCTCTCTCTCGCTTTCAATCAATTCTCACACTCACTTCACCACAGAGAGAAAATCCACTGCTTTGGAAAATCGACAGAAAAGCCTGCAACATTTGATGCAAAGCATGTAGAATCAATGCAGTGCCTGTCTCACAACTGAAAAATTGCTGCATTGCTTACTGGATCAACACAGTGCCTGTTTCACCCTCTCAGCATGTTTTGGATTTTCCACACATTGTCCCTGGGCATCAAAATATCCTTGCGCTGCAGTAAGGAGCCAAGGCTGCGCACCCGGAAATCAATGCATCACCTTGCCCGTGAGGAAAGAATCAATGAATCACCTCTTCTGCGTCAGAACATCGACACACTGATTTATTTTCCAACACATCACCAACTCTGCTGCACTCTGCATTGTTATTGCTATGCATTAGGACTTACCTAAACTTCTGAAAAAAGATGATATCTTGAGTTGTGCATATTGGATTCTTATCATTTTGGTCTTATTTTATTCAGATAAATATTATCTATTTTCCTAAACTGGTATGGAGTACTTTTTGTGGTGTTTTCACTGCGTTACTATTTGAGTTATTGTTTATATACTTTACACATTGCCTTCTACGTTAAGCCTGCCTACTACCTGTTCTGGCCAAGTTAGCAAAGGGTGAGTACAGGATAATTTAGGTTGTGTTGTGACTTACCCTAACTAGGATTGTGGTCCCTACTTGGACAGAGTGCATACCTGTGCCAACCAGAGACCCAATTTCTAACTGTAGCCCTTTAAATATTTCTCAGGCTTGTCATTGCAGGTTGTGTGTGCAGTTTTTAAGTTGCCATGCTGACCGGGCAAAATAAATCTTTTGACAGATCAAAACCTTCCTTTTTAATACATATCGGTCACCCCTAGGGTTGGCCCTGAACAACCTAGAAAGCATGATACAGTGCATTTAAAAAGTTGGACTTTTATTTTGAAGTTTTACATCTCCTGGTAGTGAAAAACTCGTACATTAGTTTTTCACTACCGTAAGGTCTACCTCTCCCATAGGATAATATTGGAGTTTACATATTACATGTAATAACTTCCAATTAGGAACAGGTAGACTGATTCAGTTTGCTATGCTGGTGAATTGTAATCAAAAGCTCTCTTTAAATGGAAAAGTCAATTTTTTTAACACAATTACGAAAATACCACTTTTAGGAAGCTGGCATTTTCTTGTTGCAACCTGATCTGGGTCACGTGGGTAGATGTAGGTGGCAGTTGGTGTTTGTCTATTGCTTCTAGACAGTGAGACAACGGATACATGGGCTTTGGCATGATGGGCCACTTTGTGTTAACAAGGGGGAGGAGCTGTCACCTAGCACACCTGCCTGAGCACTTTCACTAAGGGTTTGACACAGGTCTTTTGTGACCCCCAGGCAAGCTGGGGCCAGGACAGGGAGGAAGGGGATGCCTCCTACCTCAGGTGGTGGGAATCTCTAGAAGCCTCCGCCAGTTCAAAGTGGGCACCAAGTGTAAATATTGGACCTCAAACCCCAACTCTTCAGTGTTCTGCTGGACCTGTGGACCCTGCCAGGAAAAAGGGCTTCTATGTTGCTGAAAGGACTGCCACTCTGCTGGCCTGTTGCTCTGAAGGACTGCTGACCTACTTTGTTGACCTATTGTACTCGTGCCTGGGTGAGATGAATTGGACCTGCAGCTCCAAAGTGACTCCAAGGGCTGCCCTCCTGATTAGAAACCTCACAGACATAACAAGCCTCCAACAACCTTTAACCCAGCACCAGGACTTTGCCATCTGTAAGTCCTGCCCTCCCAAGTGGTGACATTTCAGTCCTGGACCCTTAGAAGTGAGTATGAAGGTGCTCTGCAAGACCATCTGTGGATCCAACAAAACAAATGCATCTCCTCCACAGCACAGTGCATCTCCCACAGAACTGGGACATCACCTCTGCTGCTTAATTCGTCGTCCTGAGAACCAATGCATTACCTCTACTGTGCAGACTTCCCTGACTCAAGGCCTCTGCATCACCTACAGAGCCCTTCATAGTGCTTTTCCCAACAAAGCCTGTCTGAATCACCGCTGAGTAACACACCTCCATGCAAAGCCATCACCTCACACTTCGCAGCTCCCCAGAACTGCTGCTGTGCAATGCATCTCCTCATCTGAACCTCACATCTTATTTGCTGTGCAGTGCATCCTCGACGCTGGACAATGCATCTCTTCTCAACCAGGATTTAAAATACTCTTATTCAGCAGGCCCAACTGGGTCCCTGTAACTGGTTCATGCTCTATCGCGGTTGGCCTGAACTTGTGACTTTGTCCTGGTCCAGTACTATGAGATAACAATTGGCGCTTTGTGCTTTTTGGTGCTATTTTCAAATGATTTATTAGATGTTGCTCTATTGTTCTAAATAGGTGTGAGATTGTAGTTGTGTTGTGTTGTGTTTAGATTTTAATACTGTTTGAAGTGCAGTATAAATACTTTACACATTACCTTTAAGTTAAGCCTGCCTGTTCTGTGCCAAGCTACCAGAGGGCTGAGTGCAGGTTAATTTGGGTATTGCTTGTGACTTCACCCTGACAAGGATTATGGTTTCTGCTTGAGTAGGGATTCAACCCTCAACTAGTAACCCAATGTCTTACACTAGCAGAAGTTGACAATAGAGAATCAAGAATCTGCTAAAACAATTGTGGTTTTCCCATCTCCACCTCTGTCAATATACTACCAACTGAGACACTGGTGGCTGTACCGTAATACAGCAGTTGCTTGGCCAGTACTGGCAGCAGAACATCTGCCAAATCTAGAGTGATGATCTCCACCATGCCTGGGGAAATGAACTTCCAGCATTGATTAACTTTGCTGGATTTGCCACTAAGATGTTTATCTTCAACTAAACAATCCTCCCTATGGTCAACATTGATAATTACTCATTTCGACATTCTATTCCATTGTAGCCTGTGGCCCAGCATGCTGAGGCTTTGTAGCCCCCATAAGGCAACAATCGTAAGATTGGAATATCAAATGCTACCACCTGCACAGGCCCAGTGTGACATTCAACCAGAGGAAGAGAACGTCACAAACACCCACAGAAGGTGTTGGGGTAACCAGACATAACTACATTCGTAGCAGGCACAACTCATTCCAACAAGGCAGTCCAAGTCTCGAGGCAGGGTAGCCAACAAGAAAATAGACTGAGAAAAACGAAATACAATATTATAATCCAGAATTATTTGAGCGTTTGGAGTAATTCTGCTCTCCCTCCTTTGGGAGTGCGGTTAACAGAATGTCAGAACTGAGGTTATGATTTTCTTTCTCTCTATATACTTGTTGGCAGCAGACCTTTATCCCTGCCTCCACTCCCCATACCACTATTCCTTGATTACTACCCCTTCCCCGTTTGTTATAAACATAAACTTTAGTAGCTTCTATTATTCCCTCCCCCTCCACTACTCCAAACTTTTGTTCAACCTGTAGTTAGCTCATTTAAGAACAGTAAATTATAGGGAAACCTTATACCGCCCGGAACATCAAACAAATCTGATTCTTCATAGAAAGTCTTTTCTTCAGAACAAAGAAAAAATGAACATTAGGATGCCTCGCCCCTGTCGGAACCCCTGCCCCCAAATGCTATCTAAACCAAGAATGTACAAATTGAAATGCATCTTTTATCTGTAATTCATCGCAAGAATGAAAGAGACAGATCATGACTGGGGCGAAGGGACACACAAGATGAAGGGGAGAGCGAGAAAGAGAGACAGTGAGGTAGGGGAAGTGAGTGTAGAAGAGACACAAAGGGAGAGTAAGGGAACAGATCCAGCGGAAAGAACAAAAGAGAACGAGGAGGGGAGAGGGGCAGACAGACGGAGAGAGACAGGGCATGAAACGGGAAGGAAAAGGAGTCAGAGACACACGAAAAGACCTGCACACACGCAGATAGATATAAAGAGGCAGAGAAAGAGAGAGCGTTTTGCGTGAGAGCGAAGAGAGACAGAGCGAGAGAGAGTGGCGGTTTTGAGTGCGTGATACAGGGAAAGCTAGAATGAGCAAAAGAAACTACGAAGATAGAGAAAGTTGAGAGAGCGAGCGATGGGAGAGAATGAGAGATCAAGAGAGACAGAAAAGTCAAGGAGGTAGAGTGAGAAAGATACATGGAGCGAGATGGTGAGAGAAAGAGAGGGGGAAGAGAGAAGACTGGAGAAGAATAACACAGAAACTACATAATGAGAAAGAGCGACAAAACGAGTGAAAGAAAAAGTGAGAGAGTCAGAGTCCGAGAAAGAGTTTGGAAGAGAGAAAGAAGATAGAGTGAGCTGGGTTAAAAGGGAGCAAGAGAGACGAATATAGGCTGAGAGAGAGGTGAGAAAGGGAGAGGGTAAAGCAAGAGTGCAAAAGAGTGGGGACAGAGAAAGAGAGGGAGAAAGAAAGAACGATGGAGGTTAAACTGTGAACAGAGTGAAAGGAGAAAGGGGCCAGAGGAGTGAAGGTGAAGCGCAGTGGTATACACAACTGAGTAAATGGAAAACAACGACTAAACAATGGGTGGAACTTAAAAGAGAACCACTGTAGGTACTTAGACCACTAGAATAGAGGTAGAAATTAGAAAATCTGATAAAGAACCCAGGGGAAATATGTGAAACTGGACGCCGTAAGGACGATGGAGCGACTAAGGTAGGGAAAAGGAAAATGTACAAGACATAAACGGAGAGTACTAAAGAGCAACAAAAGGGATCAACGCAGACATAGATAAATATTTAGGATACAGACAGAAAGCAAGGTACATATGAAGGGAGTTGATATAATGGGTACACACCAAGGTAGGCAGACCACAAGGTGTGCACCAAGGGTGACAGACAACAACGTACATAGGGAGAAGACAAAAGGGAGACAGGAAACAAAATACATATAAATTCAGCAAGGGTTGGCACTCACTAAAATATAAAGTTACACCATAAAACATTGAGGGGCATAAAAGTATAGTGCCAGCTAGCGCCATTCCACAGAGCCAGCCTGGCATCATATTAAAGGAATGGCCCAAGCCAGCACTAAACTAGAGCTAGCATCTTAAAAGAAAATGCTAACCAGATGGGGGTGGCGGTGGTGAGGGAGGGTGTTGTACGTCAAAAAATGATGCTAGCAAGGTTAGAGGCAAAGAAATGCCTCTAACCAGACTAGTGCCATTTCCTGGCGCACAACCACTAAAAACATGACTTCCGTCTTAGGAAGACAGGACTCATGCCCACCATCCCAATGGCCAGCACAGGGGACAAGTGTCCCCTGGGCATGGCCAATGCACCCTGTGCCATGCAGGGGTCCACAAGTTAGGGCCCCCAATGGCACTTGAAAAAACAATTAAAAATAGTTACCCATACTTAACCTACTCACCTGGGATGGAACCTCTGGTGTTCTGGTGTGGGTGGGAGTGTTCCTGGGGTTCGGGGAGGGTACCTGTCGACCCATTCCATGGTATTTAACCATGGAAATGGGTCCACAGACCCCCTAACGCCTGGTATGACCCAGGTGTTAAATAATGGTGCAAAGCAAGCTTTGCACCGTTATTTGACCCCTCCTGCCACCCGTGCGTCATTTTAGCACAGGGATAAATATGGGGTGATGGGAATAGCACAATTTTTTAGACAGGAACCCTACCTTGCATCTCATGGACGCAAGGTAGGTGCACGCATCCAAATAATGGTGCAAACTCCTATATTTTGATGCTAGATGTGTCTAACATCAAAATATAAATATAGAGTTAGGTTTGTGCCGAATATGCTTTAAAAAATTATGCAAACTCGGCACAGAGTATAAATATGCCCCTGATGAGAAATTAGATCACTGTCAGTTTGAAGACCGAAATCGTGCCACGATGGAAGCCTTCTGATATTTTTTGTCTGGAACCCCCTGTCCTCTTACAGCACGCAAAGATATCTCCTTGCTGCCCCTGTACTGCACTGGCTCCTGTACACATCTAACAATAATTGGAACATTCCTGAATATTCTAAGATCAACTATACTGACAAGACGACTTCTGTGATGGTTGAAGGGATTGATGGAGGAGAGGCAGCACTGTGCCCCACAATTGCCAGAATGTTCACGAAGTTCTGGTGGTACTATGCATCGTGAGAAGCTGCAACTTGTGTGAGGAGGTATCTCCAAGAAAGCTGTTATCAGAGATAAAAAAAACAGCATCCCAGGAAAGATCGGTTGCTAAAGCTCCCCGGGATGAAATCAGTATCTTGAAGTGGCCATACCGGAAAGTAAGTCCAACATGTCATGAAAATTGAAGAAAAAAACTTTTATCTTGCAAACTGAATAAACTCGCAAACCACTGGGGAACTGATAGTGAGTTGTTTCCATTCTGAAATACAAGCCCAGTTCGACAAATCAAGTAGAACATCTGTCTTTAATTAGGGAGCCATCTTAAGGCCATGTTTATATCTCGGATTCAGAATACTGTTACGTTCTCTAGAGCTTTCTAGAGCTGCAAGTTTAGATTTCTGCCCCCCAACACTAAGAACTCAGTCATTACGCCAACCTAAATCAAAAAAACACCTGAACTCCAGCCAATACACAGTCCACCAAGCAACGTTTGTGTAAAATATGTTCCAGGTAATGTGTAGTGCCATGAGATAGGGACAGTTAGTGAAAAACCAAATCCTCCTTCATAAACAAACAGCTCCCTCAAGGATCACTATAATATGGGATTACATTTTAAAATCTAAAACCCTAATCTAGTGCACAGGAGATGAATTGTTACCGCAATTGACCTGACGAGTAAAGCAACAAGGAAGTTTATGAGGAATGTAAACAATTAAAACAACGGTAACATTACTGCTATGGAAACTATACCAATAACATTATCATTTTTTACTTCTAGGAGCTATAGTAGTTCTGGTTGTAGCACATTAGTGGCGTATTACAATACTGGCCTATTGTGAATTTCAAAGATCGTTCGCACCCTCATATCTTCTTCCAGAACAATATGTTCTATTTTCAACTTACAAAGGCAGCTGTGTATACTCATTATAAGGTGTAGTCTACAGTGTTACCTGCGAGCAGCCAGTGAAGACCTGATGTTTTGCTGCTTCTGGTTTGGTGGGTGCACAATCTGATCCCTGTGTCCTTCTGTCACCTGCTGTGCAGTCCTTGTTGACTTCTAGCTCTATATCTCCAATTTTTACAGATTATTCCATTCTTTGTTGAAGGCATCTATGATAATAGTTCCAAAAAAGTATCTTAATTTCCTTTCAGCTACTTCCAATCTATTAGACAGTGTTCTTTTGGAAAGACAACAAATGTAACACATACTTAAAAACCATCTAGATACAGTAATTTCATGAAATTGATGAAATATTTAACTGATAAAAAAGCAGTGATTAAATACTATGAATATATACATGTAAGTTTGATTGTCGGAGGAACAGAACATCATGTAAAACAAAGTGCAACTGATTTTATCCCACTTATTTACTTTTGATTAAAAAATGACCATAGATATGTCTTTAACAGAAAGGAAACTGAAAGAAGGGCAATAAATGCGGTAATAGAAAAAGACAAAACATGGGCCTCATTTACAATGCCCTAGCGGCACACTGCGCAACCGGAGTGTCATTTTTTTGCACTCCGGAGGTACAGAGTACCGGCCCATATTTACAAGGCCATGCAAAGCCACCTTGTGTGGCTTTCCATGGCTTGTAAAAATGCCCCCCTCACGAATAACTCTGCGTGACAGGGCCATTTCATGGGTTTTGCTGTGGGTGTTCCCACCAACACGCATGGGACCTGACAGAATCTTACGAATTTCCAGATTTAAATACTGAGAATATGTCATATTCCTGTGCCACCCCAGGTGTGGCGTTAAAGTGTTGCAATGAGGAGAAATAACATTATTTCTCCCAGTGTTTCCTATTTCTATGTGGACTCCATTCTGCTGCCCACATAGAAAGTGGAAAACGCCATGAATGATTGTTTATGTGCAGGAAGGTGTCCCTTCCTGCACATAAAAATCATCCCTGTAACGAAGGCACCCTTGCCCCATGGTGCAAGTGTACCTGCGTTGGCGCTAGGCAGCAGTTTGTGCGCCAGCGCTGATGAAAGTGCAGGAATGCGTTGTTTTTCTGTAAACACGACGCATCCCTACACTTTCAAAATGACACAGTGTGGAGCAGCAACCTGGCTTGCAGCGCCACCCTACATCATTTCCTTATAAATTAGTCCCATGGTATTTACAACAATACCAGCCTATGTTTTAGCATCAATATGTTGATCCCTTTTATAACAACAACATTGCCAAATTCCATCGCTGTAAAGGAGAAAGTTATAGGTTCTTCATCCCCCAAACAACCTACTCACAACCGTGGAGGCATGTTTTGTTGTGGCTTTATGGCTGAGTTCAGTGCATCAAATACACCTTTAAAATGGTGCTCATGTTAAAAATTCATCCATGCTTGTGTTACAGCACAGCACATCTCATAAATGAGGAGATAAAGCATGATTACAAGCCCCCTCCCTATTTTTTCTCTCAATGCACCTTTTCAAAACATGAGACACTCAGAGCAGTTGGTTCTATGGTAATCCCTCTTATGCAGTATATATCGGAATCCCTCATATGGAGAAAAATCTAAGTCACCTGTGTCATCCCTGGCCCTCTTAAAAACAGGAAAGCTGAATGAGACCATTCTTCACAGTTCAGACTCGTGACAGGGGAAGGATAAATAAAAACAACAAAAACAACTGGTGAAAATCAAAATCTCAGAATTTACTCATTGCGCTTCTATTGGGACGGAAAAGTCACTTTCATGGTGATGGACATGCACCCCTGCCTTGAGTGTCGCAAATGTAATAATGTCTGGATCCTTGATGCTGACTTTTGTTATCATGGACAAACTCAGATCTTGGTTGTGTACCATGACATAGATCTGTCTCACAGATTGTGATTTGTTTGGACTGAGAGGAGTGCTCAAAGTGCCACCCTAATAGTGGTGAAAGGCTACTGCCTTTTCCAGGAGCTAAGCAGTATAATTGTCATGGTGGCAGCATACTGTGTAGTCATCAGTAGGAGTGAACATGTCCTTTCACATTTGTCACTGAAGTGAGTCCTATAAGCTCACTTATTCAAAATTCAGCTGCTGTGTGCTTAACTCATACTTGCGCTACTTTGAGTGGGTGTGTAGTGTTATGCTGTGCATGTGTGTAAGTTATACATGTGCGTGAGGAAATGGGTCATTAGTTGTGTGGCCTGCACAAGTAATGGGCCCACATTCGTCCTCCACTAGGAACCAATCACCCCATTGTAGTGCTTGACTTCATCAGGGTAGAGGAGCAGAACAGTCCAAGGCCTACTTAAGGGAGGTAGTGTGGGCTAGTAATCACCATCCACTGGCATGCAAGAATAACACTCTATAAATAATTGTCCAGTCTGTGTTTATTCTTTAGAAAAGTAAAAGTACATTAAAAGCTGGTGGAATTACCTTTACCAACATTACATTTGACACCTAAAGGGTCATGACCCCCAAATTCAAAGTGCACCCAATTCATGTACAATATAACACATAACCATAAAAGCAGTGTGCTGGAGGCGGCACATTCTAGTTGGCTGAGGTGAGGCCCTAGCCAGGCAGGTCTGTCAGGGGTGGGTGATTACACTCATTGTATAACTTGCTCTCACCCTTGGGTAGCTTGGCACTGCGCACCCAGGCTTATCACAGAGGCAGTGTACAAAGCATTGGCACAGCACTCTTCACACAACAGATACATTGCTCGGCACAAAAGAGACTTCACAAGTTGTGTATGTAAAAAAGATTTGTATTCAACATGCACATTAATTAACACAACATGGACACGAGGTACCTCTGGGCATAAAACAAATTCAGAAATAACACTAGCAGTACTGGGCCCAACCGTGTTAAAACAACATCAGCAATATGTACACTTGGTCAGGAAATTCTACTTTCCCTCCCAACACCATCATGTGCTGCAAAATTTGTCAGCCCGAGACCCACCCTCGCAATTATTCCAATTCAATACCACACAGTTATATGGTGACTCTGGTTCACAGCTATAGCAACAATGTGTACACACACATAATTGCAACACTTTTAAATAGCTTTATTGGCCTAGGCTACACAGGAAAAACAATGTCAACCATAATAATCTTTTGGTCAGGAAACAATGTGTACGGCAACATCGCCGTGCAGTGCAGTTAATCACAGTTGGTCCCTCTCACACACTCACTCTATAACGCTATGCAGTGCCAAGGATATCAGGGAGGCTCGTATAACATGCAATTGCAGACACTCACTCCCCGCACCCTAATGTGGTGCACTGATATCCGGTGGGTCAGTAATTGCTGTACTTGCAGACCCTTTGGGCCCAAACCCTCCTCCACCCTTCAACCAACACCTTCTATCCCACCACCACAGGCTAGAGATGAAAGAAACTTATTGAGTTCCCCGGGGGAAAGGTAGTGGGGAAAATAGATAACAGGCTTAACAGGTATCAGTTGACAAATGGACGTTTGGCCCCCACTCAGGAAGTTCACTCAAAGGTCTCCACACTGTGCCTTTGGGCACAGGCCCTGTTCTGCAAAGCATGGGGAGAGGCTCACAATATTGCCCAGCCAAGCCAGGGACTCCAGTACAGAAATTTGCTCCTTCGTGCCCCCCTGGAAATGGGGCACAATGACTGGTGCGGGATGACTTGAGTCGCACCAGACAATTCCGATTGCACACGAAGAGTTACCAATTCCATACCTAGCTGGAATAAGGCACAACGTCTGATTTGTGATGCCTTGAGTCGCATCAGACAATTCTGGTCGCACATGAAGAGTTACTAATTCCGTACCTCCTTGGAATGAGGCACAACATCTGGTGCGTGATGACTTGAGCCGTGCCAGGCAATTCTGGTCACACACAGAGAGCGAAAGTTCAGCAGTGCCACTTGAGGTAGAATGCGGCACTGCTACAGGTATGCCCCCACATCAGAGGGTTGCAACCTGTGAATCAGACACCACATGCAATGAGCATACAGTCAGCGTGTTGCATAATCAATATACCACATAACCTACAGCCTTAAACTTTGTATCTAAAGGGCACTGCAATCACAGCTGTAGAGCTCCTGCTCCAGCCTGGGGAGTGTTTAAAAAGGCACTGAAATCCTGGGCCTGTCTTTCTTTCAGAGACCTTGCCAACTTAGGGTCAGTACTTTGGAGACTCCTCTTTGGCCACCTTTGGTGGAACTCCAACAACCTGAAGCTCCCATGCACTTCTGTGATGGTGTTGGTGGTAGCCTCACCATCCTAGGGCCACCACAAGCAAGGGAAAGTGATGTTAGCTGATTGCAGCTCCACAGTTCATTATAGGGTGCTCCCTTGGAAGTGTGCATACTTTAGTAGCAGCCCCAGGTTCTTCTCTTTGATGAGCAGTGTGGCCTTGTGTGGCTGGATTTTTCCTTTTTTTGTCATTTCTTGGCACCCTGCCTGTTTCCAACAGTGTGGGCAGCCCAGGAAGCCCACTCATGGCTGCCCGCCAGCTCTGTACACATGCAGCATTTGCTGCCCGCAAGAGCTGGCAGCATTCCTTTCTCCCTTCCAGCTTGTCCTGGCAGGCTCTGGTCACTTTGATGCCCACCTGATCCCCCTAGCAAAGGTATGGGGGACAGGGCAGGCCCACCATGGATGGGGTGAGTGTGGCTGCACCCCCTCATTCTCCTTCTCACTGCTGAGGCCCAGAGATGGGGATCCCTGCTCCCACCTCTTTTCTTCGGGAAAATGCTTCGGCACTCACCCTTGCAGTGGAGCACATCGGGCCCAGAGTTAGGAATCCCAGGCCTCGTCATGAAAATCTGGCATGGGAGTAACAACCCTGGGCCCTTGGAGCTCAGGAGAAGAAGCCTGACACATGCCAAGGCTAATTTCTACAAATATTCTTTGCACAATCCAGGGGTTTGAATTACTTTGGCAGCAGAGCTCCATGTTGGGAGAGGGGAGGTCAAAGTTCACATCCTTTGCACTGCGATATCTTGGGCCCGGTGGGCATTTTTCTCCATCTTGGACTTATTAGGCCTCTTTGCCTCTAAGGTGGTGAGCTTTGCAGGGAGCTGGTTCCACTGGTTCCCTGACCTCACCTCTCCACCCCTGTCAAATCCCTCCTGCACAGCATCCTGGGACACCTAAAAATTGTGTCACTCAGGAGTCTCTAGTCACATCTTCTCTGGGGGCCTCAGCCCCACCCCTGGCTGACATCACTGTCAGGTCCTTACCCACTAAAACCTCAAAGGGAAGCCCCCTACTGTGTTGGTTTCAGTTTTCTGGGCTTCCTCTATTGTTCAGTGGGCTCGGGCTCCCCATTCCTGGTCTAGTGTGACAGCTTGTGACGCCAACCTCAAAATCCAATCGTGCAGAGTACTTTCTGCGCCAGCCTACCTGTGCGCAGTTACTAGGCTGGGCTACAAGAGTCTTACGCAGCCCTCACATGTGTGTGCACACATGTTCATTCATGCATAACCAGCCAAGTGCCTTTTACCCTTGCTATGTAGCAGCAGCCTTACCTTAAAAGGAGGACAATGGTAGTAAACATGCACCAGAGTATTTACTGTGTTTAGACTGGCTGGGTCACAAGTTGTAAGGCTCACCCACAGTAGGAAGGTCAGAAACAAAGTGATCCAAAAACAAAAAATCTGGCTGATTTGATGGGCAGATGAATCGCCTTAAAATGTGCTCGGTATATTTGTGCCTGTGAATGTTACAATGCAGGGTTGGTGCAGTGCTGTGCAATGTGAGAAGGTTATATGTATGTGGTGGGTACATGTGTCCTGTAAATGGTACAACAGATGTAGAGATATGCAGTTTGTGTATGCTATATTCATGTACAGGGTGTATGTATTCCCATGAATGGTACACTACTTGAAAAATTCTGGGTTCCATTTTGGTGGACTCAGTGCTATTAGAAGGAGCATACAGAGATTAATGAATCACCCAGACAGATTTGTAGATTGCTGCGTTCCTGTGAGCCGTGTAGGACACACTGGAAAAAGGGAGAGCCAGGTGTTTCAGTTTTTTCCTTTGGGCCTGAGCACATCTCAGGAAGGAGATGGGGCTGATAAGACAATCATAAAGAGTAGGGCTGAAGCCCCCGTAAAGTTCTCATAAATATATCGCTGTGGCTGACATCCAATGTGAACATCTAAACACTTCCATAACCTATATTGTGGGGCCATCAGGAGTCGCTCCTGCTGTGAGAGACTGCTTTCTAGAGAAAGGGCAGGGCAGAGAAGAGGGCACTTCAGAAGGAAGCAGACCCCCAAGATAAACTTCAAAGTCTCTGACTCTAAATCACATTTGTTGTCTGGAAAAGGACTATAAGAAAGGGAGCTTGTGCCCCCTAAAGTCATCGGCTGTAAAGCAGTTAGTTGGGCTGTGTGAGAAGAGGCTTTGCAAGTCTTCTGCCTGTGACCAGGAATGGGGGCCAAGGTCTGCCAGTCTCCCAGCTGGGTGATGGGATATCACCCAGGGAATCCAAGATCACTTGCCCCTGGATCCTGAAGCACTGGTGCCTACCTGCTTGTCAAGACCAGTCTGCTCTGTGAGGAAGAGGAGAGCGCTGGAGGGAGCGAGATCCAATGGGGTAGACTGGTGATTAGATTCCTGCAGATAGATATAAGAAGATGGCTGCTACACTGATTGAATTGTTGTCTGTGTGCAGGGAAAAGTCGGTGACCCCCGTATGCCAGAGAAGGACTGCTGGGAAATCAGGCAGAAACATTGCTGCACCGACTGGATCATTGAGCATGTACAGGTTGAAAATCTGTGACCCTGTATTCCAGGTAGGGTCAGTGGGAAGATTACTGCTGTGCCCATCAGGCTGTAGCCCAGGTGTGGAACAAAGCTGGTGACTCCTTATGCCAGATGGGGCTGCTGTGAAGATTGCTGCTGTGCTGATAGGGCAATAGGCCTTGTACCAAGTGACAACAGTGACCTTGTATGCCAGGGGGGCCACCAGGACAAGGCAAGAAGGGCAGTCTTGTTGAGACCTTTCCATGAGGAGGAAACTGCCATGATGACCTAAGCAGGCCCAAGCCCCGCCTGAGGGCCAGATTCAGGAGCCTCGCACTCCCACCGCCTGTGGGGAGGATTACAGGAAAGTTACCAGAATTGGAGGAGCATTGAGGACCCCTGGCCATTGCCTCTGTAGGACCACGTGTCAGGAACTCAAGGACACTGACCCCTGTCCCTCCTGGGCAGCATTTAAGGAACTTATCAGAGACAGCTACTGCAGCTTCAGCGCCCACAAAGGTTGTGCTATTAGATAGTTTAGTCATTCAGATCCTGCTGGTGCAGGAAAGATGGATTTACAGGCCATAAGGCCCTCAGGGATCTTGCCTGCCATGCAGCACTTTGATCCTGGAACCACGTTTAATTTTAATATATAGTCAGAATGGGACTCCTGAGACTCAGGCTATTAGTGGACCTTAACCTGAATGTCTATTCTAGTGAATGGAGAATAACCAGTAGCGCTGGAGAGAGGGGAGTGAGAATAAGCAACTTGCCTATAAAACACTAGAGACCTGACCTCAGGAGACTGTGGGCCTGATTCTAACTTTGGAGGACGGTGTTAAACCGTCCCAAAAGTGGCGGATATACCACCTACCGTATTACGAGTTCCATAGGATATAATGGACTCGTAATACGGTAGGTGGTATATCCGCCACTTTTGGGACGGTTTAACACCGTCCTCCAAAGTTAGAATCAGGCCCTGTGTGTATGATTTATGAATGTCATATTTTACTTTGAGTTAGTATATAAATACTCACTTTTTCATGAAAGCAAGTATTTAACCAGACAATCATTTATTTCTGCTGCTGAACGTATGGTGAGTTGTGAGCCCCTGTCCATCTCCCTGTGTCTACCTTCTTCCTGAAACGCCTTGGACTGCTCAGCTCAATCTAGCACTAAGAGTCAAGTGTTGAAGGGGTACTTGGCCCAGTTGCTCGGGATCCATAGTAGGTAGGGCCACAGTAGCTCCGGCTTGCCCCATGACGCTCTGAATCAGGTTCTGACAACTTTCAAATGCCTGAAAGGACTACAAGAAAGCAATCATTGAAGCCAAACCAAGGGGCATATTTATACTCTGTTTGCGCTGAATGTGCGTCAAACATTTTGACGCACATTCGGCGCAAACCATGCTCCATATTTAAACTTTGACGCTGAGCCTGCGGACGTCAAAATTCCTCCTTGTGAGTCATCTTTTGGATGCGGGAAACTGCCTTGCGTTAATGACATGCAAGGTAGGCGTTCCTGCTCAAAAAATAAACTTTAATGCCTGTGCGCCTTATTTATACTCCTGCGTCATTTTGACGCACAGGAGAGGGCGGGCCTTAAAAAAACAGCGCACAGCTTGATGTGTGCTGTTTTTTAACGCCTGGGTCAGGGCAGGCGTTAAGGGACCTGTGGGCTCTGGTTTGCGTCAAAAAGTATAAATATGGGCCCAAATGTTATACAAGAATCAATAAACACTGCTCCCAACTGCTTACACTCAATTTCTGGCACACCCAAACTAATTCTACTTCCACAATAAATCAATGCCAACACAATAGCAAGAAAAATGTGCAGAATTTCTACACTTTTTCTCTAACAAAATCATTACAATCAGGAATGAGATAAGACTAGTCTCTTAACAATTTCTCTGATCAGAATTGAAAATACCCGGCTAGTAGAACGCCTTCAAAGCAGTACAGGCTGAAGATCTCTCCATGCTAACCAAAAAGTTGAAACTTACAAACTCTTTTAGACTACTTAGTGGAACTTGGTACGCATATCCCTACCAAACACCATCTTCCTGGGCTCTTCATGAACCAGTTCTTATATAATATTTGCTTGTTCCAGAACTCATTTTAAACTATTTTCAAGAGTCAAATTTGCATTGGCTGGGAAAAACATTAGAACTTCACGTTGCCACGCAATTAATTGAATGAATTGGTGAGGAATTAATTTTATTAGTTCCTCAATCTGCCTTTCGTCTGTGCCTCAGAACTCAATCAGCAGTTCTAAAGGTACTGGATGATGTTCATCCTAGCTTTGTCAGAGGCATTTGATAGTGTTGACTACAACAGTCCACTTCCCATCTTGGAATACTGTATGGGCTTCAAAGGCCTTGCACTGAGTTGGTTTTCATCCTTCTTCACCAATTGAAAACAAGTGATGAAGAAGGGGGAATTAATCTCTGGTGAGGCTGACTTGTCTTGTGTGGTACCCCAAGGCAACATCCTCACATGAAAGCTAGCAGTTGGAGTCCCTGTGTCTGGTCTTTTGGAGTAGGAGTTGACAGGCAAATTTGTCTTAATAGAACTACTATCATAGATATAGTTGTACTTACTTCAAAACTGGATGTCTTTAAATTTGCTATTACTCAACAGAGACAAAACAAAATTCCTCCCTATATTTTCCATCACACATTTGCAAGCTGAACCTCAGTCCCCTGGGACCCCTGAAATTGAATGGCTTCTTTTCAACTTGCTTAAAACTGTGAAATGTATAGGCCTTACCCTTAATCCATCCATGTCACTTTTAACTCACAACAACAACGAAGCTAAAGCAGTCAATTTCTTTCTCCACTCCTTCAAGAATATGAAGAAAACAGGCCCTATTCTTGAAATAATTCATACAAATAAGGGCAGAGATTTACATCTACATCTCAACACACTTTTAGACCCTTTCTCTATTTGCAAACAATCACAGAAATATCCCTGGAGCTGTGTGAGGCTCAGGTTTCCAGAGGTGCTTAGGAATGTGATGTGACTCTCCCGTTCCCTCTCAACAGAGCTCTCCATAGCAGAAATCTCAATACAGGGAGAATGGGGCCTCCTGTGCAAATGCACGTTTTTTCTCTGAGGGGAAACATTTGTTCTGTGCAGGGAAAACCCTTCTCCTGTGGCTTCACCAAATCCGATTCTGACAGTCAAGTTACTCCAGCCACTGACTGAAGTAAATCTTTGACATTTTCCAAGGAGGAAAGGGGCTGAAGAGGAGTTTGGGAATGGCAACAAATGCTCATGTGGGGATTTCCAATCTTTCAATACAAACCATGCCCTTGAAAGCAAACTTCCCACCCTTTGAGATGAGTTTCCTCCTGTGTCTTCTCTGCATGTGGGGTGAAAATCTGCACTTATGGCCACCAGGAATAACTTTCTGGATTTCTGGTAGATGTAAAAATGATAAATTCAGTCATAAATGTCCACTAACATCCACATGAAACTTTTACAAATAGGGCCAAAATATCTAAGGAGGTACTGAAAGTAGCAATTCAGGCCCTGGTAATTCATTGCCTTGGTTCTAGCAATTGAATACTGGTTAGAGTGCCTCAAACCTCTCCGGATTCTCTCAAAGCTATTTCCCACTCTGCAGGCACATTAATTGCTTCTTGAAAAAGATTCAGCCCAAATGATCCCATCTTCATGGAGCTTCATTGACTATATTTAAATGCAAAGATCACCTGAGTTTGTTACATTGTCCATAGGACAATGCATCTGAACAGATCCCTCTACCTTACTGCCCTTCTTCTTATATCCATAAACCAACTGAACCGGTGTATGGGGAAAACGCTAAGAATTGAGGTTTCATATTTGCTATCTTCCTCTGTCCAGAACTACTTCTTCATCCGGGCTGGGACATCAACCAGGAACCATCTCGCCATTACAGCAGGCCTTCCTTCATCACTTTCTGGCAGCAGCTAAAATATATACTTTTCATTTGTTTGGGGATTAATCATAAACATCCACCAGCGTTTTATTGCTTTAAATTCTCACTCTCCTTCCACCTCTATACTTACTCCATCATCTCTTCACAATACTTGTCTTACTTGATGTGCAACTAGATTGTTGGTGTAGCCTATTGTTAAACATGCAAATACTGTAATATGAAATGGTTATCTGTTGTAAAGCATCTAAATACTCCTGGGGAATAGTGCAATAAAACACATGTTAAATAAAAGAAAACAATCAATAAATAACCATACAGATAAAGAAGAAAATAACTCAGCCCATGCCCAACACAGGTTGTCCCTCTACAAATAGCATTAGAGTCCCACACGAGTCTGCACCCAGCAAAAATTATTGAAGTCCATCACATCTATTATAGCCCATATCTCTTTTGTTGCCTATGTCACATCTTTTCCATCATCATTATTTGTTCGAAAATTTGTATTCAAACTTTTGGAAAATTAATGAAAACAAAATGCACAAGTAGTAAGTAAATATGGACAACTTGTCCATATATTGTTTGCTGTTCCAAGACTGAAACAAGAATTGCCACAGCCAGTACATGTGGCTTTGGCTAACTGTTGCAATGATTATTTTTGTTATTAGCATGTGCACACAACCATATTAAGACAAAAGCAAGTGAACATGCAGTTGCCTAAACAATATGGCTATATGTTTGCAATACAAAATGTGAATTAAAAAATATAGGCCCATATTTATACTTTTTGATGCAAACCAGCGCCGGCGCTGGTTTGCGTCAAACATTTTACCACCGGCTAACGCCATTCCTATGCACCATGCGAGCGCCTTATTTAAGGAATGACGTTAGCCGGTGCTGCGGACTGGAGTAAAAAAAAAGACTCAAACCAGGCAGTGCCGGCGTAGGGGAAAATGGGGGTTGTGCATCAAAAAATGGTGCAAGTCAGGTTTGAGGCAAAAATCATGCCTCAAACCGGACTTGCGCCATTGTATGACGCACAACCCCCATTAAAATGACTCCTGTCTTCCCAAAGACAGGAGTCATGCCCCCTTGCCCAATGGCCATGTCCAGGGCACAGTGGCATGTAGGGGGGCCCAAATTAGGCCCCCCTATGCCACTTTAAAAAAAAAATAAAAAATACTTACCTCAACTTACCTGTACTTACCTGGGATGGGTCCCCCCGTCCATGGGTGTCCTCCAGGGATCGGCGAGGGTGGCAGGGGGTGTCCCTGGGGGCAGGGAAGGGCACCTCTGGAGTCCTTCCATGGTCAGAGACCATGGAAGTGAGCCCACAGGTCCCTTAACAACTGCCCTCACACAGGCGTTAAAAAAACGTCGCACATCAGGCTGTGCACCGTTTTTTAAGGCCTGCCCTCTCCTGTGCATCAAAATGACGCAGGAGTATAAATAAGGCACACAGCGCTTAAAGTCATTTTTTTGGGCGGGAATGCCTACCTTGCATGTCATTAATGGAAGGCAGTTTCCTGCATCCAAAAAATGACTCACACGGAGGAATTTTGACGTCCGTGGGCTCGGGCGTCAACGTTTAAATATGGTACACGGTTTGTGCCGAATGTGCATCAAAATTTTTGATGCACATTCGGCGCAAACAGAGTATTAATATGCCCATCAATTCTAATATACCACTACATGTGCTTCTTAGCTACTGGTACAGAAACCTTTTTAGTATTACTCAACATCACAGGACAATATGAGTTATAGCAAAGAAAAGGTACTATTGGCTTTGAGGTTAAAGTAACTTGAAGCCATAATTGAAAATATAATTTTGAATAAAACAAAAGGGTCAAGAATGGAAAGAAAAAAGCATTGTCAGAATAACATTTTGGCCCATTAGCCCCAGCAGCAAAATACACTTCCTTTTAGGAGGAAAAACGCCATCCTTCACAGTGCATAAAAGCCAAAATGTTATGGACGGTGGTCACGGAGCTAGGTTCTGTGCCCAAAACTTAGCTGGTGGCCAACTCCTACTGGGCACAGCCTTCAGCCTTTTCCAGCAGAACTGGCCTTGGGACTCAGCCTCCAGGTTCTAATCCATACACTCCGCCTCAGACATCAAACCCCTGTTGCATACAGCCGTCAGCCATTTGCACTGGGGTTTGGCTACAGGGCTTGGCTTCAGGTCATACCCTATGTCTAACCAACAGGGGGTGGTAGTGGCAAGGTATAGTCCATTGAATTGTGATATACACCTTAATCACTGTTTAGTATCTCGGTCTATTAATATGTTCATAGCATAGCACTTATTGTAACTTGACTGTATAGATGCCGCCTGCACATACATATTTTTTACACTATAAAAAATATTTTCTCACCGATGAGATTGTTTATTGTAAAGGAGTGATTATCTGGTGGATATTTTAGTGATTTCCACTGTTACTATGACAAATTCATATGAAAGCAGCTTTTAGTTGTCATCTCTTTTTTCAAATCTGATACTACTACATCCATTGAGGTATCTAGTGCACCAAGCGTCTTAGAAGTAAAAATTTGCCTTTGATCCCAATTTCTCTGGTGTCCATGATTTAACAAACATCTCTGTTCTTTGGTTAAATCATATAAAGTGCACAATAAATCAATGCCCCCTATTTGCACGTTCATAGGAATATCCAGTATAACAGTGATAGACGGTTGTTGTAGAGGGTTATTTGATATCTTGTTGATCTTAAGCAATTTAAATTTCCAGAAACATCAATCCGAGAATCTTCATAAATTAAATGTACCCTCTGGCCAAAAACAAGGTCCAATATTTAAAGACTTAAGTCACAGTTCATAAGCACATGATCAGAAATGTTAATTACTGTACTAAGCTCCTCCCTGAATTCAAAAAGTTTCGGACTGGGGGAAACCATTCTCTGTCCAGGGGGCACGTCTCTGGAATGGACTCCCACTTGCTGTCCAATTGACTGACAACCTTTTGTCTTTTAGGAAAGCTCTAAAACCTGGTTATACACACTCCACAATCATTATATAGTTTTCCTTTTTCCCCACTTAATTTTCAGAGCTCCTCATTACCAGGATGCCTTTTTAGGTATCAGTCGTACTTAATAAATTAAATCTTTTAACCACTTGTGTGCGCAGGTTGGCTTAAAGCAGTCCGCGCACACAGTGCTCCGAGCCGTCCTAGCACACAAGACAGGAAATCCCTCTGCTGCAGGGATTTCCTGTACCTGAAAGTAGCCTCGGGAGCTGGGGTGTAGCTTCCCCAGCTCCTGAGTCTATTTTAGTATTTTCATTGCAATGACAATCGGCGTGCGTGGTGTGCTGACATCATTTAATTTCAATGAAAATGCTAATCAGCGCATTTTACTTTTACTGCATTGGTGTTTTGGGGCTATCTCAGGCCACCGAGGACTAATTCAGACAGGGGAGATATCACTGGAAATGGGAGAATCTCCTCTTTCCAACAGTACCTTTCACTAGTGCCCCCATCTGCCCTTCTAGGGGACAGAAAGCCCACTAGACACCAGTAATTACTTATTTGTTTTTGCCCAGCATTGCCGATCTGCTCCATGTTGGCAAAAAAGCCCACAGTATGGCAGCAGTATATATTTTTATTGAAATAATGGAGTGGTTCCTTTCCAGCCTAACATACATACCCACCCTGACCCCTAAAATCTCAACAAACTTTTTGCTGTCTTTGGACTAAGGCATTGCATCTAAATTGCAAGCAAGAGGATATTTGATTCTTTTGGGTTTTGTTTTTAGAAATGAACCAGGAGAGTTTGGCTAACTCACAGTATCATCCAACTTGCAATAGTGAACAGCTGAACATTTTGGGCTTCGGTAGCCAGACCCAGACAGTTCTGAAAACTAGACATCTGGGGGAGTCCAGGGTGGTGTGCTTCACAAGCATCCCACACCATTTTCTTACTCACAATGCTCCGCACACCTCAAACATTCACTGAAAACACACATTTTTCTCAGATTTCTGTGATGGAAACTTTGGGAATCATCAGGAATCCACAAAATTCCTACCACCCAGCATTGTCTGATTTCTATCGATAAAATTGCTGTGCCACTTGTGTGGTTGAGCCTACTGCCAGCAAAAAGAACAGCCAACCGGGTCAACAGGAGCCCCCACACAAAGACTCCCATTGACTTTAGTTATATATACATAATATAATTAGCAGTTGCCAGTAGAAAAAAACGTATTTTGACTTACCTGGATCTTTGGCGTCATTTGACAAATCTTTATGAAATGGTCCTTAAAAAGTGTTCCTGAGAATCTTATTGTGCATGGGAAGTTTCGGGGTGATTCGTCAAGCAAGCGCTGAGAAAAAGGGGTAAAAAAAAAGTGAGTTTTTCATTATAATTCCAATGGGGATTTTGAACACGACTCAAGCTTGAACTGTTTGGCGGAATTACACCAAATTTGGCAGAAAGTCGGCTTTTGGTCCACAAAGAAGCCTTTTTGTTGTTCAGTACTGTATAAATCTGTTCACTAGCTTTCCAGATATTAAAAGAAATAGAAATATAGATTTCTAGAGGCGCGAAGGATTCACGAATAATAACAAGCTTGTGCAGAGATTTGCAGAGATCTGATTGGCTACCAACACTTAAACTAGGAAGCGTTGCCAGAGTTCCAGAAAAAAAAGAAAAAATAAGAAAAGGGGCCAGGGTAGTGACACCCTGGCCCTTTAGCCCTGGTGCTGGGGTGCCCCCAGGGCAAAAAAGCACCATTTAAATATAAAAATTGCCTTGAATTTGCTGTGGATTCACGAATTTTCAGCAAAAAAAACCAAAAAAACAAGCGTGGTCTCCTGTGTTTATTTATTCCAAGGTCCCTTGGTGTGCCAGGTCCTGGGGCATGCAAAATAAAGGAGGGGGCATGTGATGTGGCCCCCTCCTGTGTCATTTTTATGTCCCGGGGACTGCAACCTCCCCAGGGCTAATGACATTTTGATTACGGAGGGCCACTGGGACCACCATTTCTGAGGCTAATTACATTTTGAATGGGGGGGCCCCACACCCCCACAGCAGCCCCGGGGGCCACCACCTCCCCTTGTTGGGTGGTTATACGGGATTGGCCACAGGACCTGGCCACAGGCCAGGCGTGTTGCCAGTAACTGTGGTTGGATGAATGCAAAGTATTGAAAATTACTTTATGCTAAAAAAACATAGAAATTCACTGAAAAAAAACCAAAGGTTACAGGAACGTTATAGTTATAAAATCGAGTTAAAAAACATAGAAATTCACTTAAAAAAAACAAAGGTTATAGGAAATTCACCTGTTATACTAAGAGTTGTCTCAAGTAACTAAATGTCCTGCCCTAAGGTAACTATAACGTGCGCCCTTACCATGCTCTGCTAATTACCCCACAAATTATAGCACTCATGACATCTTTGCTAACATCATTGATAGTATCTATGCAATATTTGCAGTAAAATATTTGACCAAAAAAGTGCATGGGGAGCACAAGTTATTATTAACTTAGTGCATGAGTTATAGGTACTTGAGATAGCTCTGACTATAATTGGTGGATTTATATGGTTTTGTACATATATTAACTACTGGCGGTTATAGTTATGACCTATTTTCCTTGGGAAAAGAGTTTTTGACTTTGATATATCTCTGGTGCTGTTTGACGAATCTTTGCAAGCTTTTCCAAAACAAGTGTGCCCAACGGTCTTGTTGCACGTGGAAAGTTCTAGAGTGATCCGTCAAGCGGGACCTGAGAAAAAGGGAGGGGGGAAAAAATTGTGTTTCCCATTTTAATTCCGTTAGGATTTTTTAGCACAACTACAGCCTGAACCGCTGGGCTGAATGACACCACATTTGGCAGAAAGGTAGCTTTTGGTTGGCAGATTATGCTTTTCATTATTTGGTTTGAATCCGTCCAGTGGTTTAAGAGAAATCCAAATTTATATATCTATAGGCTGGAACAGTTCACGAATCGTGATGAGATACCATTGGTTGCCCACAATTCTACTAGGAAGTATTGGCAGCCATTTTGGGACTCGGCTTCAGGCAGGCAGCAGGCATGGACATAACTGGGCTCAGCGCAACGAGAAAGCAGTGAGGAGGGAGAGGCAGCCAGAGGTCGCGAACAACTCTGACTCAGCGCAAGGAGAAAGCAGTGGGAAGGAGGGAGAGGCAGGCAGAAGACACACACAAAACCAGGTTGAGTACAAGGAGAAAGCAGTGAGAAGGAGGGAGATAGAGGCAGGCAATTGTCATACACAAAATGAGGCTGAGTGCAGGGTGAAAGCAGTGACAAGGAGGGAGAGGTGGGCAGCAGCCACGCACAAAACCAGGCTGACTGCAAGCAGAAAGCAGTGAGAAGGAGGGAAAGGCAGGCACACACAAAGAAAAGGGAGATAGGGAGAAAGCAGTGAGAAGGAGGAAGAGGCAGGCGCACACAAGACATGAGGGAGCAAAGGAAAAAACAGTAAGAAGGAATGAGAGGCTGGCATATACAAAAAGCGAGCCGAGAATAAGGAGAAGGAGGGAGGGATGGGCAGCAGGCATGCACAAAACTGGGCAGAGTACAAGGAAGAAACTGTGAGAAGGAGGGAGAGGTAGGCAGCAGGTACGCACAAAAATGGGTTGAGGGCAAGCAGAAAGCAGTGAGAAGGAGGGAAAGGAGGGTAGCAGACACGTTGAAAACCAGACTGAGCAGAAGGAGAAACCAGTGAGAAGGAAGAATTGGCAAGTCTTAGGCATGCACAAAACCAGGCTGAATGCAAGGAGAAAGCAGTGAGAAGGATTGAGAGGCAGGCAGTAGGCACACACAAATCCACACAAACCAAACTTGGCTGTCACAAGGAAGCATGCACAATATGGGGGTGAACATGAGGAGAAAGCAGTGAGAAGGAGGGAGAAACAGCCAGCAGACATGCACAAAACCGGGCTGCATGCAGGGAGAAACCAGTGAGTAGGAGGGAAAGAAGGATAGCAGGCATGCACAAAACCGGGCTGAGAGCGAGGAGAATCCGGTGAGAAGGAGAGAGAGGCAGACAGCTTGCATGCCTAGAACTGGGCAGAGTGCAAGCAGAAAGGAGGGAGAAGGAGGAAGGATAAGGTAGCAGACATGCACACAACTGGGTGGAGCGCAAGGAGAAAGCAGTGAGAAGGAGGGAGAGGTGGGCAGCAGGTACGCATAAAACTGGGCAGAGTGCCAGCAGAAAGCAGCAAAAAGGATGGAATGGAGGACAGCAGGAAAGCACAAAACAGGTCTGAGAGCTAGGGGAAAGCAGTAAGAAGTAAGGAGAGGCGGTCGGGCATGCACAAATCAGGGCTGAGAGCAAGGAGAAAGAAGTAAGAAGTAGGAAGAGGCAGGCATGCACAAAACCGGACTAAGCGCAAGCAGAAAACAGTGAGAAAGGGAAAAAGTAAGCAGCAGGCATGTCCACAACCGGGCTGAGAATAAGGAGAAAACAGTGAGAAGGAGGGAGAGGTAGATAGCAGGTTCACACTAGCCTGGCCTGAGTGCTTGGAGAGAGCAGTGAGAAAGAGGGTGAGGTGGGCAGCCAGCATTCATAAAACTGGGCTGCACACATGTAGAAAGCAGTGAAATGGAATGAAAGTCAGGCAGCAGGCATGCAGAACCCTGGGCAGACTGGAAGGAGAAATCATTGAAGGGGAAGTAGAGGCAGGCAGCAGGCTTGCACAAAACTGGACCGAGGGCAAGCAGAAAGCAGTGAAAAGGAGGAATTAGCAGGCAGTATGCATGCACAAAACCAGGCTGAGAGCAAGGAGAAAGCAGTGGGAAGGCAGGAGAGGCAAACACCAGGCACAAACCAAACCGGGCAGGCCGCAAGGAGAAAGCAGTGAGAAGTAGAGAGAGGTGGGCTTCACGAATGCACAAAACCGGGCTGAGCACAAGCAGAAAGCAGTGAGAGGATGGAGAGGCAGGTATCAGGCATGTATAATCTGGGGCTGAACGCAAGGCGAAAGCAGTGAGAAAGACAGAGAGAAGGACAGCAGACATGCACAAAATTGGGCTGAGCGCAAGGATAAATCAGTGAGAATGAGGAAGAGGCAAACAGCAGGTACATACAAAACCAGACTGAGCACAAACAGAAAGAAGTGAAAAGGAGGGAATGAAGGACAGCAGATATGCACAAAACAGAGCTTAGAGCAAGGAGAAAGGAGTGAGAAGTAGGGAGAGGTGGGCAGCAGGTATGCACACAACTGGACTAAGCACAAGCAGAAAAAGGTGAGATGGAGGTGAAGTGATTAGCAGGCACACCCAAAACTTGGCTGAGAGCAAGGAAAAAGCATTGAAAAGAAGGGAGTGGCAGGTAGCAGGCTCAAACTAAACTGAGCTTAGTGCTTGGAGAGAGCAGTGAGAAAGGGGGAGAGGTGGGCAGCAAGCAAACACAAAACTGGGCTGAGCACACATAGAAAGCAGTGAGATGTAGGGAAAGTCAGGCAGCAGGCATGCACAAAACCAGGCAGAGTGAAAGGAGAAATCAGTGAGGGGGAGTGGGAGGGGGAAGGAGAGGCAGGCAGCAGGCTTGCACAAAACCAGTTTGAGGGCAAGAAGAAAGCAGTGAGAAGGAAGGAAAGGAGGGACACAGGCACGCACAAAACTGGGCTGAGCGCAAGGAGAAAGCATAGAGGAGGAGGGAGAGGCAGGCAGAAACAAAACTGGGCACAGTGCAAGGAGAAAGCAGTGAGAAGGAGAGAGAGTGACGGGCAGGAGGAATGCACGGAACCGGGCTGAGCACATGGAGAAAAAAGTGAGAAAGAGGGGGAGGCAGGGAGCATGCATGCACAAAACTGTGCTGAGCGCATGTAGAAAGCAATGAGAATGAGGGAGAGGAGGACAGCAGAAATGTATAAAACCGGGCTTACAGCACGTAGAAAGCAGTGAGCAGGCGTGAGAGAAAGGCAGGCAACAGGTTGGTACAAAACCAGGCTGAGCACAAAGAATAAGCAGTGAGAGAAAGGAAAAGAGAAACAGGCAGCAGGCACATACAAAGCCAGGCTAAGCGCAAAGAGAAAATAGTAAGAAAGAGGGAAAGGAGAACAGCAGGTACGCACAAAACCAGACTCAGAGCAAAAAGAAAGTAGTCAGAGGAGGAGAAGAAGAATGCAAGCACAAAAGCGGTCTGAAAACAAAGGGAAAGTAGTGAGAGGAGAGTGAGTCAGGCAGCAGGAACGCATGATACTGGACTTAGAGCAAGCAGAAAGCAATGCCAAGAAGGTAATGGACAAAACCAGGCTAAGTTCACAGAGAAAGAAGTGAGAAGGTGGTGGAAGGCTGGCAGCAAGCACACACAAAACTGGGATTAGCTCAATGAGAAAGCAGTGAGAAGGAGGGAGAGGGGGTAGCAGGCACACACAAAACCAGGCTGAGTTCAAGGAGTAAGTATTGAGAAGGATGGAGAGGTAGGCATGCACAAAACAGGGCTGAGCGCAAGCAGAAAAAAAGTGAGAAGAAGAGAAAGGCAGGTAACAGACACACAAAGCCTTGCTGATAGCACTGAGAAAGCAGTGAGAAGGAAGGAAAGACAGGCACCAGGCACACAAAACTCGGGGCAAGGGAGCAAAGTGAAAGCAGTGAGAAGGAGGGAGAGGCAGGCACACACAAATCTGAGCTGACAGCAAGGAGAAAGCAGTGAGAATAAGTGAAAGGCAAGTAGCAGGCACACACAAAACCTGAGCCCAAGGAGAAAGCAGTAAGGAGGAGGTAGAGGGGCAGTAGGGAAGCACATAAACAGGATCAACACAAGGAGAAAGCAGTGAGGAGGAGGGAGAGGCAGGCAGGAGGCACACAGAAAACTTGCCTGAGTGCAAGAAAAAAGCAGTGATAGGAGGGGTTGATCCACAGCTTTACATCATTACCAATCTCTATTTTTCAGTTTACATCTTGTCTGAAACATTTTCAAATAGGCAGATATGAAGCTATAGGGAATGGTTTTGTTTGTGAATCTTGTGTCTTACTTTTCGATTACAAATGTGTGAGCGAGGAAACTGAAGTCTTCCTTAGTGGAAACAAATGTGAAACTTCCTTGGGCCATTCATTACTTTGTAAAGAGGTAACACTACATGGCGCATGTAATCTTTGGCCAAATTGGCATGTTATCTGAAAGGCGTACTGCTCTCCTTGATTCACCCAGTGTTCCGATTGCTCTCGAATGGGAGTTATTTGGTCCTGAATAACCAAGGTTTTTGTGGGCTAAAACCAGTTTTCCCATATGTGCTTTTTTAAAGTGATTGTGTTTGGATCTGTAAGCACGTTCCAATCTGTATTCGGAGTGATGCTGTCCTTTCTGCACTCTTTGGTTTCAAGTGTTTTGGGGACATCTCAATTATATTATGCTGAGTTATTGCAGTCTATTTGTATTCCTCTGCAATGGATGTTCTACCTCAAGGCCAAATGGTGGTGAGTCTGCTACATGTCCTGGTGTGTCATGAACTCATGATACAGTATTCCAGATTGTCTTTGCTCCAGTAATAAAACATGAACTAGCCTTTGTCCTTTAGACCTGCATTGTTACAGTGTGGACAGCCAGTGTTCCGCTGTCTGCTGTGCCCTTTCTAGTGTGCACTGGACTTTTTTTCCTGACTACACAATTGGTTCAAAATGTGGATATGGATCTGCATGTAAGTTCATTTTGGACACACCTTCAGTGCTGTACAATGAGGCTGCCATTGCTACTGGGTGTGCACTATGAGCAATCACTTCTGGTCCCAATGTATGCTTCGGCTCCTGGATGTCTAGGACCTGGCTCTAACATTGCGGTTACACCATCAGCCTTCTCACCCTTAGAATCTTCTGAGTTGACTGGACTTGTTTGCACAATTAAACTTGCTTTTCAGTCCATGGTGGATCTGCTGTAGGTGGTTGGGAGAATCCTTTGTGGATACTGTTAACTTTGGACATGGAAATATGTCTGGAACCTCCCAACATTTGATCTGGCCTTCTGTCTTTTAGAAAGCTGGGCCTAATTCAAATCTTGGCAGGATTCCCCAAGTTCCGACCTCCATATTTAGATGTGCAGCAGCTGATTCTGAGTCCACATTGACAGGCTGTATTTTGTTGGAAAATCAGTTTCCTGCTACCAACGCAGCAGACTCCTTTATGGCTAACTGTACTCCCCTGCCATCAGGATGGCAGGATGGCACTGACCATATTTAGATATGCCAGTTGTGCTGGCATTGTTCTAGCGGTGGATCTCTGATGGTGGGATTCTGTTAGGGGACGCGTTAAACAGTGCATTATGCCTGTGGCTATGGGATGAATGCTAGCAGCACACACCTGATGAATTTCGGCTAATTGATAACACCTGCATACCACACTATAAAACACACAGTCCATTTCAAACCATGATTCTTTGCCCTTTCACTGCCCAACACCATTTTGCTCCAGAAATTGCCACACATAAGTCAGGTTTTCATTTTCATTCTCTATCTGTTTTTTTTTTATTCTTCTGTTTTAGCTCCTTAACTTGTGGGTTCTCTATTTCATTTAATTTTATATACTCATAATAGCAGGGAGGAGAAATCCCCGTTTCACAGAGGAGAATTAGTTAGATGAAATCATTAGAGCAGAGCCACAATTGTTTGGAGCTCAAGTACAAAATACAACCATTTCTCAGAAAAGACAAATGTGTGCCAGAATAGCTGAGAGAGTAAATGCTGTCGCAAACAACTTGTGCCCACAGGAGGTAACTAGGAAGAGGTGGAATGACCTGTGAGGGAGAGTGCATTCTCTGGCCTCCAACCATCACCTGGAGCCCCAGAGAACTGGTGGTGGTTCTCCCAGCGCCCCTTTAAAACTTTTTCCCCAGCAGAGAAGATGGTCGTGCAGACCCTACAGCTGACTGGAAGGCTTGGCAGGAATCCCTGGTGAAGTGGAGACTGATAACTTTTGAATGTCTCACTAAACAGAAATGGCATTTGTCTCTTACAATTTAACTTTCCATAATGTTTTCCACCTTCTACAAAGATTTATTTCAAAATACAATTTATTAATTTGCCTTTCTATGCAAAGTTGTAGCATTATTTTTGCTTCCCTCATTGACAAATATTTAAAATGTTTTTGTAAATATGTAAATGTTTTCCCCATTTTGAACATTTCTTTTTCCCCTTGTTTGTTTGATTGTATGAATGTATTCTGTATAAAATTACAGGTTCCAATCTCCTTCAATCTTAGAATATGTCATGGTGCAAGTAAGTGTTTCTACACCTCTCAACAATTTCTACTACATATTTTTATTAGGCAAGTTACACTTACAAAATTACAAATACTATCAATGTTTATCTGAAATGACTACTATGATGCTTTATTTTTTGTGGTTACTAATATTACAAATATATGTAAGCAATCTCTCTCATTTTACATATATTCACATTGTTCAAAATGTAATGTATTTTCTAACCAGTATATGATGCAATGTTGAGAAATTTGATGTTGTATACTTTGCAAGGTTCATATTAAGAGGATATTTAATTGTTTTCATGGTTTCTGTCTCACTAACCACATTTTTAATCTACCAAAGTCTAATGTATGTCAGTATATTGGATGAATACAAGATCTTTAGATATAAAAATGAGCCTTGCCATATTCATCCAGTGACTAATGCTATCCTTACCACAAAGTTGTTCAAAGCGCAGACCTGACTAATAATTTGAATGGTGAACTAATATTTTTCCACTCCATTGTGTTAAATAAATAGTTTGGTAAGATTTTCCAATATTTCAGAAGAATATTTTACTTGCTATTCTGAAGAGATCATGGCCCTCATTATGACACTCGCGGTAAATCCCACTTACAGCCATGCCGACTGCCGCCAACATACCGTCGCTGCGGCGGTAATCCACTAACCATATTGTGACTCACACACACACACCAATCCATCACTATTCAGCCACACACACAAATCCGTCACACCAAATGTCAGTGATAAACTGGTGGTATCAAAACCCACAGCGTTACACCAACAGAACAAAGCCCACCACATTATGACCCACGAATCACCACGGCGGACATTCAATGGTGGTAAACCATCGGCGGTACATACCGCCACGTTCAAAATACACACACACAAACAAAACAACACCACATTGGACAATTCAAACTACACACACCTGATACCCATACACACACCACACACACTCACGAACAACACTATAAAACACACACATACTACCCACAACCCTTTACAACTACAAACAATTGCCAGCAGAGAGAGGGACAGCAAGAGCACTCACACAACCAGAGCCACATACCACCATCACCTGTACACCACCCATGCACCTTACATCACACACTCAACACATCACCGTACACCCCCTCACCCCCACCACTCACACTACACCCATGTCACCACAACGACACCCCAGATTCTCTGAGGAGGAGCTAAGGGTCATTGTGGAGGAAATCATCTGGGTAGAGCCACAGCTATTTGGATCACAGGTGCAGCAGATATCCATTACTAGGAAGATGGAGCTATGGCGGAAAAGCGTGGACAGGGTCAATGCCATGGGACAGCACCCCAGAAAAAGGGAAAACACCAGGAAGAGGTGGAACGACCTACGGGGAAGGAGTGTTCCAGTGCAGCTAGACACCAGCTCGGAGTACAGAGGACTGGCGGTGGTCCCCCACCTTCTCCCCCACAACTAACAACATGGGAGGAGCAAGTCTTGGCAATCATGCATCCTGAAGGCCTGGCAGAAGTAGCAGAAGTAGCAGCAGGACTGGACTCTGGTAAGTCAACTCTTTACTACTACCACCCCCCCTACCTGCATGCCATCACATACCCCCACCCTCACCCCCACTCCCATCACTCCACCACCTCCCACACATCCCACCATCACAACCCCCTCATCCCAATGTCAAGCCCTGCATGTAACACCAAAGCATGGACACCCTCACAGACCTGCATGGATACCCATCACCACAGCATGCACACTAGAAAGAATCACTTAGCCCACCAAATAACAACTTACACAGGTCAAAGCTGCCAGGGGCAATAATAACCAAAGAGGGAAACCCTCCCATGCAGAATATGTCACACACAGAAACAATAACACTGCATTTACATCCCCACAGGTATCCCAGGCAATGGCACCGGAGAAGAGGTGGCAGCAACATCCAGGACCCCTCAAAGAGGCGCACAGTGATGGCAGCAGCTGGATCTGGATGACCAACCTGGCCCATCGGGGACCTCCGGACAGTCGGTTACCCAGGCATAGTCTCACAACACCGCAGGGCCTCCCCTCTCAGGAAACACCACCACAGCACCCACCCAGCGGGCCCATACCTCTGTCCCCAGGACACGTCAATCAGCAGTGTGTCCACAACTACAGGGACCCCAGGGCACACCACAAACCCAAGACAATCAGGGACTTGGGGTCAGTGGCAGTGGTCACACGGGTCAGTATACAGAGGCACAGGACAACAGGGAAGCTGGGAGGACAGGCCCAGGGAACCGACCCTCCAGGAGGCACTCACTGCGATCTTGGGAGCATACCAACATTCCCAGAATACGCTCGGCCAGATCCTGGACAAGATGCAGGAGAAATGTGGCTGCAGGAGGGACAGTACCTGGGGATCAGGAAGAACTTGAAGGCTATAAACACCACCGTGATCTCCATTGCAGGGGTGTTGGCAGACATGGCCAACAATATGAGGGAGGCAGTGGCACACCAGCGGGCTCCTGACACTAGCCAGACTACTGAACAGCCCTCCACCTCCGCTGCCGCTAGTGGACAGGAGGCCCAGCCACAGGACCAACAGGCCACCAGCACCCCTGCAGAAAGAAAACCACCCCGCAGATGTTCCCTGCGATCCAGGCAGAAGCCAGAGAATATTGCCAAGACCCCTGCCAGGAAATGAGAATCTCCTGATTGTCAACCTTGTGTCCCACTCTGTCACCCTGTCCACCTTGAACTGCCAATGCTCTCCTTCCTATGCCCCCTTGGACACTGCACCTGTCCTACCAATAGACTGTACTCTACCCTGGACTTTCCTCCATCATCAACCCAGCCCATTGCATAATCCCTTCTTATACAGAGCACTGCAATAAACACACTGAAAAAAAATACAAGTATGGAGTATGTCAAATGATTTCTAAATGTATTTACCAAGGTTCAAACATTGTAATTCTACTGTACAGTATTGTTTACATAGGATAGACATGTAGTTGGCTGCAGTTAACACACCAGGAGCAATAGTGGGGAACCAACATCTACAAAAAGAGATGCCAAAGGTTACAGTGAGTGGGCATAGAAGTAGGAATCCACAGCCTGCCAGTGACAATGTCACACATGAAACTGTCAATGAAAAGAGAAATAACACTGTCTTACCTGTGTGCCATTACAAGTATTGACGAATGACTTCACTTCGGTTGTCCTCATCCTCATCCTGTGCCTCCTCATCTCCACTGTCCACAGGGTCCAATGCAGCCACACGGCCATCTCCAGCCTCCTCCTCCTGCAGAAAAGGCACATGGCGTCCCAAGGGAAGGTTGTGCAACATACAGCATGCCACAATGATCTGGCAGACATTCTTGGGTGAATAGCCCAGGCATCCACCAGTTAGATGGAGGCAACGAAACCTGGCCTTCAGGAGGCCAAATGTCATTTCTATTATCCTTCTTGTTCACCCTGTGCCTCATTGTAATGTTCCAGTAGCCATGAGAGGTCGGGGTAACCAGAGTCACCTGCAAATTTCGAGGGACAACTGTTACCACCAATGGTAGTGTTGGTGCCGCCATTGACCAAGTGTCTCCTTTGTCTCTTCCCCCCATTTTTGTTTTGTTACCCTGTCCTTATGTGCATTAGCATCATCTGGTGGCGGAGCAGAGGCACCGGGGATGGAGGGAGCTGCATCCCACAGGGCCCAGGAGGCCGAATCCACTGACAGTGAGGGCACCAGAGGGATGGAGGAAGAGGGGAGCACCACGGTGGAGACAGAAGGGGACAGTTCAGACACGGATACCTCCTCCGATGGAAGCTCCTTGGTGGTGGAGGACACCTCTGTGCCCACCCCAGCTACAGGTATAGCCGCCACCCCCGTACCAGCACCGCCCTCCCAGCAACCCCTCAGACAGTTTCCCATGCCAGCTCACCTAGGAGAGTGGGCATCTCCTTCGCCCCAGGCACCTCAGGCCCTACCCCAGTTAGCCCTGCTGCCCTGAGTGAGGAGGCTATTGACCTCCTGTGATCCATCTCTGTCGGGCAGTCAGCCATTGTGAATGCCATCCAGGGACTGGCAGCCCAAGTGCAACAGACTAATTAATTTCTGGAGGGCATTCACACTGGCTTGGAGGCCCAACAGAGATCAATCCAGGCTCTGGCCTCCTCTCTGATGGCAGCCATTGTCCCTGTTGCCACCTCCCCCCTCCAACTTCCTCCACCCAATCCCATTGCCCTTAACCACAGCCACACAGGCAGAAGAGCATGTACCCAGGACAACACACAAGAGTGGACTTGGCAAACACAAGCACCATACTTCATCCCACAGGCACTCACACAAACACCATCCACATGCAGACATACCAACATTCAATGCCTCCACTGTGTCCCCCTCCTCCTCCTCATCCACCTCCCTCCCAGTTGCGTCTCCACTCACACCTGCATGCAGTACATCCTCATCCTCTACCACCATCACCAGCACACCTATCAGAACACACCCCTCACTGGCAGTCACCACCCCCACATCCATGCACATGTCCCTGTGTCCTCTCCCACTGTGTCTGTGCCCCCTCCTCCCAAGTACACAAATGCAAGCACTCAGACACCCAACAGCCATCCACCTCAGAACAGCATCCAGCCCATGCACATGCACCCAAACACAGCAGACTGACACCTCCGACAAACACTCCCTCTTCCTCCACTCCCAAACCATCTCCCTCTTACCACCCCAATGTCCCTAAGAAGCTTTTCCTCTCCACTGTTGACCTCCTGTCTTTCACATCAGGCCAGGGTGGTCAAAACCCAGGCAAGCACCTCATCCACCAAGTCCACGGGCATAGTAGTGTCCCCAGCAACTCAAGGTGGGAAAGGATCCCGGCCACCAGCCAGCCGGACAGTGCCTGGCCCAAATGCTGCAGGAAGGAAGGACAAGAAGCTCTCCCCAAGTGCTGCAGGAAAGAAGGGCAAGGTGCCATCCCCAAGTGCTGCAGGAAAGAAGGGCAAGAAGCCATCCCTGAGTGCTGCAGGAAACAAGGGCAAGGGGCCACCCCAAGTGCTGCAGGAAGGAAGGGCAAGGAGCCAGCCCCAGCTGCTGGCAGGAAGGGCAAGGGGCATGCACCAGGAGGCAGTGAGGACAAGGGGCCTGGTGCTGGGAGTCAGTCGGAGCCCACACCACCAACCACCAACCATGGTGGTGCAGCTGTCCGAGACTGCAGGGGATGGGCTGGAGCCTCCCCCCACCACCACCACCAGCTCCGCCACCAGCACCCCAAACAGCAGCACCAGGGGGCAGCCTTTCGAGGCTGCAGGGGATGGACTGGAGCCTCACCCCACCACCACCAGCTCCGCCACCAGTACCACCACCAACAGTAGCACCACCAGTGGGCAGCCGTCCAAGGCTGCAGGGGATGGGCTGGAGCCTCCCCCCACCACCACCACCAGCTCCACTACCAGCTCCAACACCAGCACCACCACCAGCAGCACTAGTGGGCAGCCGGCCAAGGCTGCAGGGGATAGGCTGGAGCCTCCCCAACCACCACCAGCGTCGCTACCAGCAGCAGCAGCACCAGTGAGCAGCCATCCAAGGCTGCAGGGGATGGGCTGGAGCCTCCCCCCCACCACCACCAGCTCTGCCTCCAGCACCACCACCAGCAGCACCAGTGGCCACTGGTCAAGGCTACAGGGGATGGGCTGAAGCCTCCCCGGACCACCACCAGCTCCGCCACCAGCACCACCACAAGCAACAACACCAGTGGCCAGCCTTCCGAGGCTGCAGGGGATGGGCTGGAGCCTCCCCCCACCACCAACAGCTCCCCCAGCAGCAGCACCACTGCCACCACTGAACAGCCATCACCGCCGGCGGACAGTGTGTAGCCCTGCATCCATGGGCTATTGGGCGGCCTGGCCCCTGCAATTCCTGTAGGTATGACACCCAGCTGAGAGACTGTGACCTTGCACTCCCCAAGATCTGCTTCACAGGGCACAATACCCCCTCCAGAACCAGTGGAGAAACACCCACTCACCCCATCCCCCCCAGGATGAAGATCACAGGGCACAATGCCCCCTCCAGAACCAATGGAGATGCGATCCACTCACCCCGCCCTCCCCAGGGTGAAGATCACAGGGCATGATGCTCCCTCCAGAACCAGTGGGGAATACACCCACTTGAGAGACTGTGGCCGTGCACTCCCCAGTACCAAGCACAGGGCATGTTGCCCGCTCCAGAGAATATGGGCAAGTCACCCACTTGAGAGACTGTGGCCTTGCACTCCCCAGGACCAAGCACAGGGCATGTTGCCCCTCCAGAGCATGTGGGCAAGTCACCCACTCCACAGACTGTGACCTTGCACTCCCCAGGACTAAGCACAGGACATGTTGCCCGCTCCAGAGCATGTAGGCAAGTCACCCACTCCAGAGACTGTGGCCTTGCATTCCCAAGGACCAAGCACAGGGCATGTTGCCCCCTCCAGTACAAGTGGCGTTGTACAATCTTCCGGCTGAAATGCCCCCATTCCCCGTCCCCCTGAGGTGCCTGCCTATTTTCGACCTGATGCCCCTGCAGTGTTCTCTCCGTGTTGTTGCAGGAGTGAGGTGGGGTTTGGACTTTGTAATGTGGCCCTGTTGCCCACCAACATTGAGGACTGGGCAGTGTTTCTACATTTGTATATGCGTATATACTTTTTGATTTGGATGCACGTATTTCTAATGTATTTATCTTATTACACTCACTTTCATCAATTCCGTTTGTCCTTGCATTATTCCTGAGGGGTACAGTGTAAATATGTAATGTTACTGCATCTGCTTGGGTGTGTGGTGTTGGGGGTGGGAGTGTTGCATGTTGCGTGTGTGTGTGTCACTCTCTTTTTCCTCCCTCCCCTGTGTGCTAGGTGGCTGTACTCACTGTGGTCGTCTTTGCCGTTGTTGGTGTTCGTAGTGGAGCAGCTGGTAGAAGAGCAGGGGGAAGACATGCAGCTCGGGCTCCATGGTGGCGTGGTTGTTCCCTGGGTCTCCACAGGTGAGTCCTTTGACTTCTGTGCAGTGTTTGTGCCAGGCTTTTGATGTTGTTGGTGCCACCCCAGAAAAGTTGGCGGATTGGCCTTTCATAATACAGTGGGCAGAACATTGTCTTCCACCTGGCTGAGGCAGCTACCGCCTAGGTGCCTGTTGATTCTGCCCTGTCAGTCGATGTGTTAAAGTGACTGTCTATCTGAGCTGTTTCCGCCACGGTCATAATTTGGGGGTAATTACTGCCGGCCTGTTGGCAGTATTTACTCTACTTTATCACTGACCGCCAGGGTTGTAATGAGGGCCTATGTGTGAGAAAGTAGCCTCTTTCTAGCCTTGTTACCCCCACTTTTGGCCTGTTTGTGAGTGTATGTCAGGGTGTTTTCACTGTCTCACTGGGAACCTGCCAGCCAGGGCCCAGTGCTCATAGTGAAAACCCTGGGTTTTCAGTATGTTTGTTATGTGTCACTGGGACCCTGCTAGCCAGGACCCCAGTGCTCATAAGTTTGTGACCTATATGTATGTGTTCCCTGTGTGGTGCCTAACTGTCTCACTGAGGCTCTGCTAATCAGAACCTCAGTGGTTATGCTCTCTCATTTCTTTCCAAATTGTCACTAACAGGCTAGTGACCAATTTCACCAATTTACATTGGCATACTGGAACACCCTTATAATTCCCTAGTATATGGTACTGAGGTACCCAGGGTATTGGGGTTCCAGGAGATCCCTATGGGCTGCAGCATTTCTTGTGCCACCCATAGGGAGATCTGACAATTCTTACACAGGCGTGCCAGTGCAGCCTGAGTGAAATAACGTCCACGTTATTTCACAGCCATTTACCACTGCACTTAAGTAACTTATAAGTCACCTATATGTCTAACCTTTACCTGGTAAAGGTTGGGTGCTAAGTTACTTAGTGTGTGGGCACCCTGGCACTAGCCAAGGTGCTCCCACATTGTTCAGGGCAAATTCCTCGGACTTTGTGAGTGCGGCAACACCATTACACGCGTGCACTATACATATGTCACGACATATGTATAGCGTCACAATGGTAACTCCGAACATGGCCATGTAACATGTCTAAGATCATGGAATTGTCACCCCAATGCCATTCTGGCATTGGGGAGACAATTCCATGATCCCCCGAGTCTCTAGCTCAGACCCGGGTACTGCCAAACTACCTTTCCCGGGGTTTCACTGCAGCTGCTGCTGCTGCCAACCCCTCAGACAGGTTTCTGCCCTCCTGGGGTCCAGCCAGGCCTGGCCCAGGAAGGCAGAACAAAGAACTTCCTCAGAGAGAGGGTGTTACACCCTCTCCCTTTGGAAAAAGGTGTCAGGGCTGGGGAGGAGTAGCCTCCCCCAGCCTCTGGAAATGCTTTGATGGGCACAGATGGTGCCCATCTCTGCATAAGCCAGTCTGCACTGGTTCAGGGATCCCTCAGCCCTGCTCTGGCGCGAAACTGGACAAAGGAAAGGGGAGTGACTACTCCCCTGACCTGCACCTCCCCTGGGAGGTGCCCAGAGGTCCTCCAGTGTGCTCCAGACCTCTGCCATCTTGGAAACAGAGGTGCTGCTGGCACACTGGACTGCTCTGAGTGGCCAGTGCCAGCAGGTGACGTCAGAGACTCCTTCTGATAGGCTCCTTCAGGTGTTGCTAGCCTATCCTCTCTCCTAAGTAGCCAAACTTCCTTTTCTGGCTATTTAGGGTCTCTGCTTTGGGGAATTCCTTAGATAACGAATGCAAGAGCTCATCAGAGTTCCTCTGCATCTCTCTCTTCACCTTCTGCCAAGGACTCGACTGCTGACCGCGCTGGAAGCCTGCAAAACTGCAACAAAGTAGCAAAGACTACTACTGCGACCTTGTAACGCTGATCCTGCCGCCTTCTCAACTGTTTTCCTGGTGGTGCATGCTGTGGGGGTAGTCTGCCTCCTCTCTGCACTAGAAGCTCTGAAGAAATCTCCCGTGGGTTGACGGAATCTTCCCCCTGCAACCGCAGGCACCAAAGAACTGCATCACCGGTCCTCTGGGTCTCCTCTCAGCACGACGAGCGAGGTCCCTTGAACTCAGCAACTCTGTCCAAGTGACTCCCACAGTCCAGTGACTCATCAGTCCAAGTTTGGTGGAGGTAAGTCCTTGCCTCCCCACGCTAGACTGCATTGCTGGGAACCGCGTGTTTTGCAGCTACTCCGGCTGCTGTGCACTCTTCGAGGATTTCCTTTGTGCACAGCCAAGCCTGGGTCCCCGGCACTCTAACCTGCATTGCACGACCTCCTGAGTTGTCCTCCGGCTTTGTGGGACCCTCATGTGCAACTTCGGGTGAGCTCTGGTTCACTCCACTTCATAGTGCCTGTTCTGGCACTTCTGCGGGTGCTGCTTGCTTCTGAGTGGGCTCCTTCTCTTGCTGGGCGCCCCCTCTGTCTCCTCACGCAATTGGCGACATCCTGGTCCCTCCTGGGCCACAGCAGCATCCAAAAACCCTAACCGCGACCCTTGCAGCTAGCAAGGATTGTTTGCGGTCTTTCTGCGCGGAAACACTTCTGCACGACTCTTCACGACGTGGGACATCCATCCTCCAAAGGGGAAGTTGATAGCCCTTGTCGTTCTTGCAGAATCCACAGTTTCTACCATCCGGTGGCAGCTTCTTTGCACCCACAGCTGGCATTTCCTGGGCATCTGCCCACTCCCGACTTGATCGTGACTCTTGGACTTAGTCCCCTTGTTCCACAGGTACCCTCGTCAGGAAATCCATTGTTGTTGCATTGCTGGTGTTGTTGTTTCTTGCAGAATTCCCCTATCACGATTTCTGTGCTCTTTCGGGAACTTAGGTGCACTTTGCACCCACTTTTCAGGGTCTTGGGGTGGGCTATTTTTCTAACCCTCACTGTTTTCTTACAGTCCCAGCGACCCTCTACAAGGTCACATAGGTTTGGGGTCCATTCGTGGTTCGCATTCCACTTCTAGAGTATATGGTTTGTGTTGCCCCTATCCCTATGTGCCCCCATTGCATTCTATTGTGACTATACATTGTTTGCACTGTTTTCTATTGCTATTACTGCATATTTTGGTATTGTGTACATATATTTTGTGTATATTTGCTATCCTCATACTGAGGGTACTCACTGAGATACTTGTGGCATATTGTCATAAAAATAAAGTACCTTTATTTTTAGTATTTCTGTGTATTGTGTTTTCTTATGATATTGTGCATATGACACTAGTGGTACTGTAGGAGCTTCACTCGTCTCCTAGTTCAGCCTAAGCTGCTCTGCTAAGCTACCTTTTCTATCAGCCTAAGCTGCTAGACACCCCTCTACACTAATAAGGGATACCTGGGCCTGGTGCAAGGTGTAAGTACCCCTTGGTACCCACTACAAGCCAGTCCAGCCTCCTACATTGGTTGTGCAGCGGTGGGATAAGTACTTTGCAACTACTTACCACTTTTGTCATTGTACTTTTCATAAGAGAAAAATATACAAAACAAGTTCAGTGTATGTACACCTAACCAAAACGTTTTGCTTTTCTTCTCTCACTTCTTTTACTAAGTGCTGAAAAGTACATCTAAACTTTCAAAAAGTTCTTAAAAAGTTTTAAAAGTTTTTTTTTCTGTTCTTTCAAAAGTTCTGAAACTTTTTCTTTCTTTTTCTGTCCCTTAAACTCTTGTCTATCATGTCTGGTACAGGCCAAACTCTTGATCAGTCCAGCATAGCTTATGACAACCTTAGCTGGAAGGAAGCAAGGAGTCTCTGCATAGATAGAGGTTTAGGGGTAGGGAAGAATCCCTCAAGACAGCTGTTGGTTAATATGCTCATTGAACAAGATAAGACCTTAGTTGGCACTTCTGGTGAGAAATTGGGTGATGGTTCCCAATCTGATCCTGGGGCACCCCTAGCAAAAGATTTGGGAGGGAATCTTTCCAACCTGCCCCTTAGCAGGCCCCCTAGCATAGCTGGTACTGATGTGAATTCACATCACAGTAAGAGTGTTGCTTCACATCACAGTAATAGTGTTGCTTCTCATCACAGTAGAAGTGTCACTTCTGTAGGCCAGAATTTTAGTGTGCCATCTGTTCGGGCCAGGTCTCCCTCTGTTCATTCACACCATTCTTCTGTTTCAAGGCATGCCCAACCCACCCACCCTGATGACAGAGTATTAGAAAGGGAGCTCAATAGATTGAGAGTGGAACAATCCAGGCTGAAGCTCAAGAAGCAACAGCTGGATTTAGATAGGCAGTCCTTTGATTTAGAAAAAGAAAGTCAGAGGTTGGGGTTAGGACCCCATGGTGGCAGCAGCAGTATTCCAAATAGTCATCCTGCAAAAGGGCATGATTCTAGGAATCTGCACAAGATAGTTCCCCCTTACAAGGAGGGGGATGACATTAACAAGTGGTTTGCTGCACTTGAGAGGGCCTGTAATGTACAGGAGGTCCCTCAAAGGCAGTGGGCTGCTATCCTATGGCTATCTTTCAGTGGAAAGGGTAGGGATAGGCTCCTTACTGTGAAGGAAAGTGATGCCAATAATTTTACAGTTCTTAAGAATGCACTCCTAGATGGTTAGGGCTTAACCACTGAACAGTACAGGATGAAGTTCAGAGAAACCAAAAAGGAGTCTTCACAAGACTGGGTAGACTTTGTTGACCATTCAGTGAAGGCCTTGGAGGGGTGGTTACATGGCAGTAAAGTTTCTGACTAAGAAAGCCTGTATAACTTAATCCTGAGAGAGCATATTCTTAATAATTGTTTGTCTGATTTGTTGCACCAGTATCTAGTGGACTCAGATCTGACCTCTCCCCAAGAATTGGAAAAGAAGGCAGACAAATGGGTCAGAACAAGAGTGAACAGAAAAGTTCATACAGGTGGTGACAAGGATGGCAAGAAGAAAGATGGTGAGAAATCTCAAGATAAGCATGGGGATAAGGGTAAAACCAAAGATCCCACTTCAAATCTTAAACACTCTTCAGGGGGTGGGGATAAAACAAATTCTTCCTCTTCTTCTCAACCTGCACACATTAAAAAGCCTTGGTGCTTTGTGTGTAAAAACAGAGGCCATAGGCCAGGGGATAAGTCCTGTCCAGGTAAACCCCCTGAGCCTACCACCACTAATACATCAAGCTCTAGTGCCCCTAGCAGTAGTGGTACTAGTGGTGGGACTGCTGGCAACAGTCAAGTTAAGGGTGTAGTTGGGTTCACTTATGGGTCCATAATAGAAACTGGGGTAGTCAGTCCCAAGACAGTTTCTGTCACACCTAGTGGCATTGGCCTTGCCACACTGGCTGCTTGTCCCCTTACAATGGATAAGTACTGGCAGACAGTTTCAATAAATGGTGTTGAGGCCTTGGCCTACAGGGACACAGGTGCCAGTATCACTTTGGTGACTGAAAACCTAGTGCATCCTGAACAACACATCATTGGACAACAGTATAAGATTATTGATGTCCATAACTCCACTAAGTTTCTTCCCTTAGCTATAATTCAGTTTAGTTGGGGTGGAGTTACTGGCCCTAAGCAGGTGGTAGTGTCACCTAACTTACCTGTAGACTGTCTCTTAGGTAATGACCTAGAGGCCTCAGGTTGGGCTGATGTAGAGTTTTATGCGCATGCAGCCATGGTGGGCATCCCACAGGAATTGTTCCCTCTCATTTCTACTGAAATGAAAAAGCAAAGGAGAGAAGGCCTGAAAACTCAGGATCCCTCTCCAACAACAGGTAAAAAGGGTATCACAGTATCCCCTAACTACCCTGCCAATCAGGATATCATTCCTGTGGTGGGAGAAACCTCTCCTGGGGTGGCACCTGTTCCAAGGGAATCATCAGCTGGCAAAGCTGTACTCCCTGAGGTAGAAGTACCTCTCTGTGGGATAACTAACATTGGTGACAAAAAGAGCACCATTTTAGTTAACATGGAGCATCCCTCCAACCCTCCCAGAGAAACCTTAGTGCAGAAACCCTGCACTGCCTCACAACACTTAGGACAGCATCCCTGCCCTAGTGTGGAGCTCATAGGACAGCATCCCTGCCCTGCTCCAAATCAAGAGAAACAGCATCCCTGTTCTCTCTTCCAGCCATATGGACAAAGTTTTTGCCCAGCTATGGCTTTACTGAGACAGCATCCCTGCCTGGCATTTTCATCACTACAAATAGGTTCAGTGGACAATTCCCACTGCTCTAAACTAAAACTTACTGATAGAAACTCTGAAAATACATCTTCACATTGTTCCTTAGCTAAAAAACTTCAAACAGGGTGGTTTACATCCCCACAGGGAAGTAACCATATAGTGGATGATAAAGGGAGTAACCAGTCTATTGCAGAGCTACTCTCTACTTATCACCACTTAGACAATAAAGTCTCAACTGGCCAAGGTTAGCCTTATTGTCCTTCGTTTGGGGGGGGTTGTGTGAGAAAGTAGCCTCTTCCTAGCCTTGTTACCCCCACTTTTGGCCTGTTTGTGAGTGTATGTCAGGGTGTTTTCACTGTCTCACTGGGATCCTGCCAGCCAGGGCCCAGTGCTCATAGTGAAAACCCTATGTTTTCAGTATGTTTGTTATGTGTCACTGGGACCCTGCTAGCCAGGACCCCAGTACTCATAAGTTTGTGACCTATATGTATGTGTTCCCTGTGTGGTGCCTAACTGTCTCACTGAGGCTCTGCTAATCAGAACCTCAGTGGTTATGCTCTCTCATTTCTTTCCAAATTGTCACTAACAGGCTAGTGACCAATTTCACCAATTTACATTGGCATACTGGAACACCCTTATAATTCCCTAGTATATGGTACTGAGGTACCCAGGGTATTGGGGTTCCAGGAGATCCCTATCGGCTGCAGCATTTCTTTTGCCACCCATAGGGAGATCTGACAATTCTTACACAGGCGTGCCAGTGCAGCCTGAGTGAAATAACGTCCACGTTATTTCACAGCCATTTACCACTGCACTTAAGTAACTTATAAATCACCAATATGTCTAACCTTTACCTGGTAAAGGTTGGGTGCTAAGTTACTTAGTGTGTGGGCACCCTGGCACTAGCCAAGGTGCTCCCACATTGTTCAGGGCAAATTCCCCAGACTTTGTGAGTGCGGGGACACCATTACACGCGTGCACTATACATATGTCACGACATATGTATAGCGTCACAATGGTAACTCCGAACATGGCCATGTAACATGTCTAAGATCATGGAATTGTCACCCCAATGCCATTCTGGCATTGGGGTGACAATTCCATGGTCCCCTGAGTCTCTAGCTCAGACCCGGGTACTGCCAAACTACCTTTCCCGGGGTTTCACTGCAGCTGCTGCTGCTGCCAACCCCTCAGACAGGTTTCTGCCCTCCTGGGGTCCAGCCAGGCCTGGCCCAGGAAGGCAGAACAAAGAACTTCCTCAGAGAGAGGGTGTTACACCCTCTCCCTTTGAAAAAAGGTGTCAGGGCTGGGGAGGAGTAGCCTCCCCCAGCCTCTGGAAATGCTTTGATGGGCACAGATGGTGCCCATCTCTGCATAAGCCAGTCTGCACCGGTTCAGGGATCCCTCAGCCCTGCTCTGGTGCAAAACTGGACAAAGGAAAGGGGAGTGACCACTCCCCTGACCTGCACCTCCCCTGGGAGGTGCCCAGAGGTCCTCCAGTGTGCTCCAGACCTCTGCCATCTTGGAAACAGAGGTGCTGCTGGCACATTGGACTGCTCTGAGTGGCCAGTGCCAGCAGGTGACATCAGAGACTCCTTCTGATAGGCTCCTTCAGGTGTTGCTAGCCTTTCCTCTCTCCTAAGTAGCCAAACCTCCTTTTCTGGCTATTTAGGGTCTCTGCTTTGGGGAATTCCTTAGATAACGAATGCAAGAGCTCATCAGAGTTCCTCTGCATCTCTCTCTTCACCTTCTGCCAAGGAATCGACTGCTGACCGCGCTGGAAGCCTGCAAAACTGCAACAAAGTAGCAAAGACGACTACTGAGACCTTGTAACGCTGATCCTGCCGCCTTCTCAACTGTTTTGCTGGTGGTGCATGCTGTGGGGGTAGTCTGCCTCCTCTCTGCACTAGAAGCTCCGAAGAAATCTCCCGTGGGTTGACGGAATCTTCCCCCTGTAACCGCAGGCACCAAAGAACTGCATCACCGGTCCTCTGGGTCTCCTCTCAGCACGATGAGCAAGGTCCCTTGAACTCAGTACCTCTGTCCAAGTGACTCCCACAGTCCAGTGACTCTTCAGTCCAAGTTTGGTGGAGGTAAGTCCTTGCCTCCCCACGCTAGACTGCATTGCTGGGAACCCCGTGTTTTGTAGCTACTCCGGCTCCTGTGCACTCTTCGAGGATTTCCTTTGCGCACAGCCAAGCCTGGGTCCCCGGCACTCTAACCTGTATTGCACGACCTCCTGAGTTGTTCCTTCGGCTTCGTGGGACCCTCTTGTGCAACTTCGGGTGAGCTCCGGTTCACTCCACTTCGTAGTGCCTGTTCCAGCACTTCTGCGTGTGCTGCTTGCTTCTGAGTGGGCTCCTTCTCTTGCTGGGTGCCCCCTCTGTCTCCTCACGCAATTGGCAACATCATCGTCCCTCCTGGGCCACAGCAGCATCCAAAAACCCTAACAGCGACCCTTGCAGCTAGCAAGGCTTGTTTGCGGTCTTTCTGCACGGAAACACTTCTGCACGACTCTTCACGACGTGGGACATCCATCCTCCAAAGGGGAAGTTTCTAGCCCTTGTCATTCTTGCAGAATCCACAGCTTCTACCATCCAGTGGCAGCTTCTTTGCACCCACAGCTGGCATTTCCTGGGCATCTGCCCACTCCCGACTTGATCGTGACTCTTGGACTTAGTCCCCTTGTTCCACAGGTACCCTCGTCAGGAAATCCATTGTTGTTGCATTGCTGGTGTTGTTGTTTCTTGCAGAATTCCCCTATCACGACTTCTGTGCTCTCTGGGGAACTTAGGTGCACTTTGCACCCACTTTTCAGGGTCTTGGGGTGGGCTATTTTTCTAACCCTCACTGTTTTCTTACAGTCCCAGCGACACTCTACAAGGTCACATAGGTTTGGGGTCCATTTGTGGTTCGCATTCCACTTCTAGAGTATTCGGTTTGTGTTGCCCCTATCCCTATGTGCCCCCATTGCATTCTATTGTGACTATACATTGTTTGCACTGTTTTCTATTGCTATTACTGCATATTTTGGTATTGTGTACATATATCTTGTGTATATTTGCTATCCTCATACTGAGGGTACTCACTGAGATACTTGTGGCATATTGTCATAAAAATAAAGTACCTTTATTTTTAGTATATCTGTGTATTGTGTTTTCTTATGATATTGTGCATATGACACTAGTGGTACTGTAGGAGCTTCACTCGTCTCCTAGTTCAGCCTAAGCTGCTCTGCTAAGCTACCTTTTCTATCAGCCTAAGCTGCTAGACACCCCTCTACACTAATAAGGGATACCTGGGCCTGGTGCAAGGTGTAAGTACCCCTTGGTACCCACTACAAGCCAGTCCAGCCTCCTACACTATGTGTGTATATTAAACTGTTAGGATACTCATGATCAAACAAGTGAAAGGTATAATAATGATATCATTTGTCTCCCACCTTTTAGGTTGCTTCATTTTTTAACTAAAATACATTTCATGAACAGTCCAGACATTTAAATAATTCTCATGTTCAATTTATCATAGGTCCAACATCAAGAACACGCGGACCACCACCTGGGCCAACTGCAGAGAATACCTCCACGCCACACCAGGAGCAAGCCTTCATTGAGGACACAACTTCTGCAAGTCCAGATGATGAGGAACAGTCTGGTCTATCTGATCTGCCTGGGCAGACAGCTAAAGTGAGTTTCGCTCAGCCCACAAGTACATCTCCCACCCCAGCTGCTACCACACCTCAGCCTAAGGGTAACTCCACTACCGCAACACCAATCCTTTGCCCCCCTAGTCCTGGCTGCTGTTGAGCCGACACCATGACCACCAACTGCAGTTTAGCCAGGTCCCAGTGGGATGAGGCTTACCGGGTCAAGGGCACAGGTTAGTGGGGGCAGGGTCTGTAGGAGGGAATCAGTGGGCCAGCAAAGTGAGGCCACTGGCTTTACTGTCACCTAGGCCACCATTGACTAAGTCTTGGGAGCTATCACTCAGCCCCAAGACATGATGTGCCAGGTCCTCACTGAGCTCCAAGTCATGAAGCAGTTACAGAGAGAGCACAATTCCCAGAAGGAAAATCTTGACTCTAATTTGGGCTCCCTGACTGGGGTGCTGCAGGATTGTTATAACCATATTTGCAGGACTTTTCCAGTACCATCTTCCCCTGTATGTGGTCCTCCACATCTGCCTCAGCCACAGGCAGGAAGGCCCTGCTACAAAGGGAAACACCTACACCCATCTCAGTCCTTGTAGCTATGGATCCACAAGTTACCGTAGCAAGGGGACATTCATCTTGACCAGCATTAGAAGTAAGCAAGACCTCCACCACCACCAGTAAGAGAAGCAGTACCTAATTTCCTCCAGTGTGTGACTACTATTCACTCTGTGGACTAAGTTATGGACACCTTTGCCTTTTTGAGGCCAGTTGTATTTTGGAAAATGGACTTGATAAAATTTAGGCTCTAATATAAACATCTCATCCACCACGATTGACGTGATGATTTCTTTGTTTTCTTTCTCTCCATTTTTCATCATTACATATTATTTGTTTTCAATTAAAGAAATCACACATTGAAAGACTAGTGTTGCATTTTCCAGCATACATTTTGAAAAGGTACCATTAAAAATATTTTAAATGCATCGTGAGATAAAATGTAGATAATGCTTTATTCCTTGATTAAAAATCACAAACAATGACAAAAAAATCACACATCAAGTTGAATTGTTCAAACTGCAGTGATTTTTATATTTTGAAATCATGATATGGAGTAGTATCCATGCACCATCACAATGTTTCAGCCTATATTTACTTGTACATTCCATACCTTGACATCATAGAAGAACAGGATATTATTAAAAAAAACTGAGATTGACTAGGTAAACTTGCAATGGGCATCCCACATCAATGACACCAGTAGTGGAAATAATGGCAATACTCAATTTTCTGCTCGCAGTATTATTCCTATACACTGTTGCACTATGTGGTGGAATGTTACAAACACCTTTCAGTTTTGTGCTACATAAAGTACTTTCTGTAATGATGAGACGCATCAACAGCTTCAGACAGTAGCCTACAAATCGAACATTTTGCCAATATGAAGAGAGATAATTTTTTCAACACATTTTCTTAACTTTATATTAGTGCATAGACAGTGTTCAAACAACAGCACATAACCATTAGAAATAATGATTCCACCGCCAAACTATAACACTGAGGAAATATGTTCATCAAACTTATTTGGTTGATATCAAGCACATCTCAAGTATGTTTCTAACTGTTGGCTTTATATTGTATGCTGTGGATTAAGAAGAACAGAAACCAACTGTGTTACGAAGCTGAACACATACCCCCACCGTCCACCCCAACCTAGTTAAGCCTGTCCTTTGGTTAGTAAGCAGAAAGGAAGCAGTCAATATAATACCTATGACTGACGGCTACAAAATACAAATCATTATTGCTGAATACGCAAGGGGGTCAGTAGGACAATATGGCAAGCACTCCCCATATGCATGGCAGTAGCTCATACTAATGGTGTCAGTCACTATCTTCCTCTTGTGCTCTAAAGTGTTCCAAGAGTGTGTCCCAAGCCTTAGCTATCAGGCGCTTGCATAGCCCACTGTACTCCTCCTGTGCAGTACTCTCTACTGACCCCCACTTCCATACCTCCAAACGCCAGGTAGCTATTAGTGGCACAGTGGGAGATTTCCACTGACGTGTACTCTGATATTTGGCCAATAGGAGAACAAAATCTACAAAACGTTTTCTGTAGTAAGCTTTTTAGGCAGGGATATAACCCCAGAATATAGTGTTATGCTGTATCCCAGAGGTGAGGGCCTGTGAGGGATATCAGAGTATCTTTTATTATACCACAAAAGGTGTGTAAAACAGGACACAACCATAGCATATGTACTAGGTCTGCTTAGGTTGTATTACAACGTGGGCATCTGGGAAGATTGTGGGGAAAATCTTATATAATTTCAGGGACGAGAGGTATGCCCTATGAAAAATTGAAAATTGAATAATTCTGAATCTGGTGGATCGAGGTATTAGATTGGGATACTCTAGTAATAAATTCCATTCCTTGCCTTGAAACACACGGTTAAGATCCATCTCCCATTGTGTTTTCAAGATTGTGAGAGGAAAACGCAGGTGGGTACGTAAACCCTTATTGATCCATTTGACTAAGTGTCAACCCATGTATATTGCCTGAACTTTATGTGGGCATGTGTCGTAAACAAATTACTAGGTAGATCGTACAGGTGTGTAAAGTCTTGGTGGGATAGTACCATCTAATTTTCAAAAAGATTGCCCACCGTGGTTATACCTTTTTATTCCCAGGGTAATAATTACGCACCGGTAAGCCTGCATAATGGTATGGGTATCCCCTGCAATGAGCCATTTGGTGCAAATGGAAGAATGTTATGGGTTGCATGAAGTGCAGGACTCCAGTACAAGAGAGCAGTGCGAAGGAATAGATGAAGGCTAGGGGTGGGAGAGACCCCCAGGAGCAGCAATGAGCGCAGGCAGCCCGCCCATAACACAGACTGTGTGCAATCTATTTCTTGCAGATGAATTGCTGCCAGCCAGTGGGACAGCCACTGCAGCTGAGCCACAAGGTAGTAAGTACGAAAGTCAGGGGCACCCAGTACCCCATCCTCAGTAGGCCACTGCAACTGATACGACTTATCAGGTCCAGGAAAAGCAAGGCTATTGTATTAATCACTCTACCCGGGACATAGATTGATAAATTCACAAAATAAAATTACTTTTTTTGTAACATAACCATTTTGGAAAGAGCTAACTGACCTGGCAGTGATATGGGCAAAGTTATCTAGAATTTGTTCTGTTCTCCTAGTGCTGCAATGGCCTTAGTGGAGTTCCTGTCTAGAAGATCCTATGGGATACTATAGATTTGGATGCCCACGTATCTGAGTGTGTTAGGTGACAGGCATTATTTGTGTTCCCATGTGTACTGTGTTCTGCTTGATGGTGCCCCGAAAGGAAAAGGCATAAGATTTTGAGTAATTGATTTGAAGGCCAGATAATATGCCAAAGGAATGTATGGTTGTGGCTATCAGTGTCAAGGCCAAGGTGAGGTCACGGATGTTGATAAGCGGCATACGAGGAGCTGGCATGGGACTGGAGGCTACCAGGGATACACCATGGCATTGCCTCGTGGTGAGTTGTATGTGCCGGTGCTTCTATAGCCAATACAAATAGTAACAGGGATAGTGGGCATGCCTGTCTCATGCCTCTGCTGATCTCATATTCACCAGAGATATGCGGGCCCATCTTTGCCCTTGCTGTAGGTTTATTATATAGTAATTTGAACCATTGAATAGAGGAAGGGGGTATTTTATGGAGGCGAAGGACCCTCAACATGTATTCCCAATATAGAGAGTCAAACGCCAGATGAAGGTCTAAGGAGAGGCAACCAGCATCTGAAAAACAGCATTGCCCGTTTAAATGACCTCGAATAATCGCCTTATATTAGGTGAGCTCCTACGACTTGGTACAAATCCACACTAGTCCATATGGCTCAAATCTGGTAGCAAGGGAAGCAGGCTGTGTGCCAATATTTTACTAAGATTTTTGTATTCTGTAGTTAGGAGAGAGAGCGAAGTGTATGAGGATAGTTCCGCTGGAGGACATCCAGGTTTAAGCAGTGAAGTAACCAGGGCCTGCTCTGTGGTCAAAGGTAGGGTGCCCTCCTCTACGGAGGTCCGATATAACTTTTCAAGTCTTGGAACAAGACGGGATGAAAAGGTGTGGTAGAAATTGATGGATAAGCCGTCTATGCCAGGCATTTTGTTGCACGCCATGTTTTTTATTACTGTTTCTGCTGGAGTGAAAGTTGACTCCAACATTTCACATGCTGTGGGTGTGATCTGTAGGAGATTCAGGCCACGGAGAAAATTATACCTTTCTATGTCTGAGGAGGCAGGCTGGAGTTTATAAAGCTCAATTTAGTATGTGCAGAATGCCTCATTGATGGCTGTCTGGCTGGTGCACAAGGTACCAGAAGGAGATGTAATAGACAATATCGGTGTGGGAGATTTAGAAGGATGTATCAGCTTAGCTAGTATGTTACCTGTTGTGTCACCCTCTGATTGTGTCTTGTGCAAGCATGTGCAAGCATGTTTTATATTCTACGAGTTTGTATTTCCAGCAACTCTGCGTGCTTTATTCTAGGATTTTGCAGTTCTTCCAAACGTGTGGGGTTATGTGCTGTCTTGTGTTCTAGGAGGCGCAGTTGAGCCTCTATTGTTGTCAATTCGTAGAGGATGGAATGATGCAGTCCCGGTTAGTAGTTATTTATATTAACAATGCTAAGGTCACAAAAATAACTCTCAAGCACATATGATAAGCGTATAAGATCAATAGTGGCTCATTAAAACAACATATATATCTCAATTTGATTAATACCATTAAACTATTTTTTTCCAAAAGAATCACGCTTATCAATAATACAAAAACTGGTAATAATGGTAAGGTATGCATTGGTTCAGCATCAAATGATTTCAAACCAGATCATAAGCATATCAATGTTTAATTTTCTAACTACCGCAGATTAGCATTACATGTTGGGCTTCATGTGAAAAGAATTTAGTAACACAAATTTAGAAAACTCTTAACTGAATTATGATACATAAAAAACTATTAATGTGCAGCAATATAATCATTAGTTGCAGTTGGTACCTGAAAAGCAAGAGAGACACAATTCACTTTTAATGACATACATTACCACAAAAGTAGTAACAGCAAATGACCAGCTTCCACTTGAGGACACCATCAGCTATCTCATCAGAGGTTTGGGCCTAACGACAACTAATCTCGAAACTCGTCTGCTCTTGAAGAACAACAACTCTCCCTCGAACTCCTACTCTCCACACCCTCTAATAAGTCTACACAACTTGTTATACTAAAATCTAATCAACTCCTGATTGGTCAGTCTATGGGGTGTTTTCATTTCAGCCAACCGACAAATAAATTGATGACCTAAACTTGACAAACCTACGCTAACTATAACAATTTTCTTTCAGTAGATGCACACTCCTTCAGTCTCGTCTGTAACTCCATTGTCTCATCCACCTCTCGCATATCTTGTTCTCAGGAAGAAACTTTATCTGTTACTTTTACTTCCATCCTCGAGGAAAGACCGGTTATTAATAACATTCACAAACAATAGGACATTTCAACTTATGCAATCCTCGGTTAATATATCACCTTGTCAGACATGACACCACAACCCACTAGGGGTAGCTGTGGATACGTCTGCACAAATTCGAAAACACTTATTATGGAAGCTTCGAATCATGGAAAATAACTGCAGCATCTGAATATAATTTTGTTCAGCCAAGAACAAAAAAACAGTCATCATCATCATCAGCACAAGCTTTATTCGGTTACATGACCATCAAAGCATCATCAAATACAATCAAGATAAATTATAATCAAGGAAGTATATATAAAAAAATATAACATTATAAACATCTAATTAAAATGTAATCATGGACATAATTTGTTTTAAAATACTGTACACTTAAAATAATTCATAAGAACTACCATTTAAAAAACAACTTCGTATGTACCATGCAGCCACAAGGAACTTGCTAACTGCCACATTCAAAAATTTGAAGTATCACTTCTTAAAATCCTCATTGCTGTACAACACTGATTCACACCCAAGGCATGGCAGGTTGTGTGGATCCATTTTGATCGTGGTGTAAAATAAGCGGGACAAAAGAACATAAAGTGCTCCACCGTTTCTGAGCTACCATGACATACAGGACACAGGTCAGAAGAAGGAACAGACCCCCAACTACTTATCAAGGAAAACAAGGGAAGATTCCCAAATCGAAAACATGCGTACAACTTCTTCCCCCGCAGGTCTGATATAAGGTCCAAATATGGTTCAAACTGAGGAATCAACTTAAAGTCCATAAAAGAGTTAGTCAAACGACCGTTAGAATTACTACGAATTAACTCAGTTCTTACATAGGACCAATATGTTGTTTTCAAGACAGAACTGTTAGTTTTTTCCAAGCTTTGAGGATTTTCCCAAAAACTTGTCATTCCCAGAATGTGAAACCAGTTTGACACATGTTTGACCAATGGAAAGGAGGTCGCATTAGGTCTCTTCAAAAGATCACAAAAGGAGTCCCTGTATATAACAAGTTCGGGAACCATCCAAATTCTTACCCAATAGAGTAGAGGTCTTAGGACAATCAGATCCATTATGCGTTTAAACCCCAAATCCAAAAACAATGGTATTAACGGAGTACTCCGCAGGCAAGCAATTAAAGCCCTAGCAAAATTATGTTCTCCCACAGACAATTTTTTACAATCAGAGAATCCCCATACTTCAGCACCATAGGTAGCCGCTCCCTGTGCCTTAGCCAAATACATTTTAATGGCAGGAGAAACGGCTTTAAATACAGAACTTTTATATAAGTGCAGGATAGCAGCTACTCTATTCTGAAGAAGCCCCACACTCTTCTCAATCTGACCCTCCCAAAGCAAATTACTTGATATCCTCACGCCTAAGTAATCAATTGAATTAACCCGGGTCAATATAGACCCATCCAGGCCAATGGTGCATCTGCCACGAGAACCTAGGCCAAACACCATCAACCTGGTATTATCAACATTCAACTCTAAACCGTAATCCAAACAAAAAGATTTAAATTGATCTACAAGAATTTGGAGACCCATTGGAGTCTTAGAAATTAAAAGTGAATCATCGGTAAAGAGTAAAATGGGTATCTTTTGGAAATTCAAAGTTGGGACAATATTTTGACAGGAGAGCAGTATAGGCACTACCTCATTGATGAAAAGATTAAATAAAAACAGGCCATAACACAGCCTTGGCGTACACTCCTCTGAGTAGGGATTTTCTCTGTCAACTCTCCATGATCTCCCCACCTCACCTGTGCATAAGTATTCTCATGTAGCCGCCTCAGGAGATCAACTATATTAAGTGGGATTTTTAACCTAAGCAGTACTTCCCATAACTTCTTCCTCGGGACCAGATCAAAAGCTGGTCGTAGGTCCACAAAGACAACATATAGGGGTTGTTTGGCAAGGACTACATACTTCCAATACAGAAGCACCAATCTGAATACCTGGATGTTGTGCTGGTTTTAGGGTGGAAGCCTGCCTGCAAAAGAGAAAAGACCTGATGTTCATGTGCCCAATTCATCAGTCTATCCAAAGTTGTTTCGCAAACATTTTTTGTAAATTATCAATAAGACTGATAGGTCTATAATTAACAGGCAGATTAGCATTCCCTTTTTTATAAATTGGAATAATTTCCGCACCTTTCCAGGTACTCGGAATTGCACCCCCTGCAGCAATTTTATTTAAAAGCAGATTTATATACCAGGACCAAATAATCAGTTCCGATTTATATAAACCTCCAGGTATCTTGTCAGGTCCCGGAGCCTTGCCTGATTTTAAGGAATTGATCGCATTTAATGTCTCCTCTCAGGAGAAGAAAATACAGTCTACTGGTTTATGAATATCCTGGCCAGAAGGATAAAAATACTCACTAAAAGTAACTGAGGGTAAAAGAGCCAGATCACAGCAACTGCTACTTGGTGGAGTCGGTGGAGCAGCATAAAGTTGGGTGAAATGAGTAACCCAAGTCTCAGGTTGTATATGATTCCTGAAGCTGCACCTGTTCCCTCTTTGTCTTTTTGATAATAATTCCCAGAATAGCGTATTATTTTATAATTTTGCTGCAGCAAGCAAGTCCCGCCAGGCAGAGTCTTCCCATATCTTTTTTGCATGCGTTATCACCTTTTTATATATACATCTAGTAGATCGAATCTCCCCCAAAGAACCATCCATAATTGCAGTTTTTAAAGCCAACTTAGCCTTTGCACAATCCTTGTTAAACCATACATTAGTAACTGCCGTATTAGAATCTAAAGAGTTAGACGAGATTTCTTTGTAAAAAAAAACTCTGCAGCTTCTTCAGCAATGACTCATGAATATTAAGGATGGGGATATTGCTGTCATCATATTCTTCATAATCTACTATCTCATCGATAAAGGCCTTATAAATCCTAGTTATTGGAAAGGGTTTGGACATTACCTTTGGCCAACAAACTCTAATGTGGTTATTGGTCAGCAAGGGAGTAGGGACCACTGTGCATTGAATATGTGAGGATCTCCTGAATACATCTCCACTCAAGGTAAGAAGTAAAGGATTATGGTCGCTCTCACAACGAGGTTCCACCTTCATATCTTTCAATACAGGCCACAATCTAACATCCACTAGGAAGTAGTCAATAGTACTGGAGGAAATACCGCTCTTAAATGTGGGCGCCATATCTAAATCTAAGGACGTACGTCCATTACAGGCCCTAAATCCATATTTTAGACATAAAGGGGGTCATTACGACCCTGGCTGAAGGCGGTGAACCGGCGGTAAGACCGCCAACAGGCTGGCGGTCTCCCTTCATGGAATTATGACCATGGCGGTTACTGCCATGGTCATCCGCCGGTTCACCGTTCCGCCCGCCGGGGCGGAGACGACCGCCGGGCTGGAGACCTTGGTCTCCAGTCCGGCGGCCATCACTATACCGCCGGCGGTATTTTGACCCGGCTTACCGCCGTGGATTTCCTGCGGTTTGAACCACCATGAAATCCATGGCGGTAAGCACTATTAGTGCCAGGGAATTCCTTCCCTTGCACTGATAGGGGTCTACCCCACCCCGACTCCCTCCCCTACCCCCCACCACCCCTGCCACTCCCCAAAGTTGGCAGGGTCCCCCTCCCCACCCCGACCCCCAACATCACATCACCCATTCCCACACGACACACACGCAGGCACCACCTACACACTCACATGCACACACGCCAACATACATGCCTACATACACACACACAGGCAGACACGCACACCCACATTCAACATTCACGCACACAACCATACTGACATACCCACAGACATACACGCACTCATTGCCATACACACACCACTCCCGCAAGCATACACGCACTCACATCCCCCCTTCACATACATACACGCACATCCCCATGCACGCACACAACACCCAACACCCCCTCACCCCCCTCCCCTCACGGACGATCGACTTACCTGGTCCGACGATCCTCCGGGAGGGGACGGGAGCCATGGGGGCAGCTCCGCCGACACCACACCGCCAACAGAACACCGCCACGGCGAATCACAGGACGTGATTCGCTTGGCGGTGTTCTGTTGGCGTGATGGTGGAGGTGGAGCAACCTCCACTTCCCCACCGCCCGCCAGTATGGCTGTTGACGGCTCTCCGTCCGAAAAAGGACGGAGAGATGCCAACGGTCATAATAGGCCGAGCGGAAAACCGCCACCACTGGCGGTCTTCCACACGGCGGTCCCTCGGCGGTCTTTCAAAAAGACCGCCGAGGTCAAAATGACCCCCAAAGTGTCCAGCTGAGAGGCCACACAACAGCGGATACATTGGCTTGTATTGGTTAGTTGCGGGATTCCCCACAATTCATCTTCTTCATCAGTTAACCCATTAATCAAAATAGAGGGTTCAAAGGTACAATTCAAATCACCTCCTATTATTAATAAGGTCAAAGGGTGTAAGGTATCCAAAAAATCTAACAATTGACATAATGTCTGGGACTCAATACCACGAGATACCGAACGGGCATAAACATTAATTAAAACAATCTTTAAATCCTGGTGGAATGTAAGGTGGACTCTTATCATGTCCACTGAATCTATTTTTAATAACAAATGATCACAATGTAACTTCTTATTTAATATCATCAATAAACCCCCTTTTGCACAACCTAAACCCTTCTCTGGTGGTTGGGCAGGAATCCTGTATGAGGTAAACCCTTGTATGTAAATCTGTTAATCAGCCCAGGTTTCTTGGAAGAAACAAACATCCTGGCAATTACTTTAGATAGTCCACTCTATATCTCCCAATTTCTTTCCTAGTCCTGCTAGGTTCCATGACATTAGCAATAACTTAGCTTTGGATGACTCAGAACCAGCAGAAAGGATAACAGTTCCCTCAGAGTGTATAACCCCATTAGATGCCCCCAAGGGCACTTCCTGTGTGACATTTAGTCATCCAGTAACTATCGGTATAGAAGGGGTTTTCAGTTCTACTTGTGATTGACAACCTAAAGTAAAAATAGAATTCCTTGTAGAACCAGAATCAGGAAGCTGAGAAACGAGGCTAATACCAATCCCTCTCAGAGGCTTTAAATAATGCGTACGTGCTTCAAAGTCTATTAATTACTTCACCAGGTCACTATTGGATAGACAGACTGAAATAAAATCATAATGTGACCCCACAGCGCTGTGATTTTCCACCATCAGAATGTCAGAGCAAATAACTGAAAGACAATTGCGACGAGTTTGTAGCCAATGAATGGCTTTGTTGGTCAAAGACTCTTCATTCTCAAAGGCATCTGGCAATAACTTAGGCACATCAATCATATATATTGTACGATATTTGTATCCCAGACCCAACCTTTGAACTTGCTGGGTTTTAGATTCAGTGTATGATTGGGAAGAGTGAGCAAGAGATGTAGAAGAATTAACCAACCTACCAGGAAGTAAACAGATGCCCTCTTCCCTTGACCCGTCATTTATAGCACATGGTTGAACAGAAGCATAAACATGAGATCCCTGCTGATACCTGGGATTAAGATCCTGGTTATGCTTCCGCCTAATACTTGCATGTACTGTCTGATTATCCCCTGTGCTGGATGTAGTTGGATTGTCTGGGGTGAGGGCAAAGCTATCACTCTGGGGGAATTACCAGTTCCCTGTACAGACCTTAATGGAACAGTATTCCCAACATCTCTTTTCTCCCCAGAATGCTGCTGGCATCTACAACTATTTTTCTGCTATATATTCTCCTTCATAAGTCCCATTAACAATAACATCATCTATTGCTTTACTTAATGGATGCGAGCCCTCGGACACGAAAACGGGAGGAGAAGAGGTCGAAGTGTTAACATCGGCAACCACTCCTGTCACTCCTGCTACTGGATGTGTTGTAGAAGTAGACAAATCTTCAACCTCTACCAAAAGCTCAAATCGATTTGCACACAAAATGTTAGGAACCACCTTAACAACTGGACTTACTGGCAAAGGAAAGGTTCCAGCGCAAAAGAATAGAGCGTCCTTCTGACATAATGAAGTTCCCGGATCTCTACCAGAATGTGCCAAGGGAATATAAGGGGGAACCCCCCCCAGGGCATGAGGTTCCTTAGTCATGGTAATATCAACAGAAGTCCCAGTAGCTTGAGTCCTCTTACTCTTAGTAAACATTTCTGGTATTTTTTCCTTCTTGGACACTCGATTAGTAGTACGTGATGAATGAAAAGTACTTTGCAATATAGCCTCGACCTCTTCGAATAGTAAATCAATAGCATGAAGAGAGTTCAGATCCGTAATAGTTCAAGTGCCAGCTTGGTTATATAACTGGGTTTTCACTTTCTTAACGCCACTCAATGGGACAATAGTATCAGTGGCTTTCCGTTTCCCCATCTCAGGCTACTAATGTAATAAAATATATAATTCCTCCTTAATTACTATTTTCCAGCAGAGATTAGCCCAGCCCGGCCTCAATCGGGCAAAGACGGGCCCGTCTTGGCCCGGTCTTTGCCCGGGCGCATGCCCGCACGCGTCCGCGCAGAGTGAGGTGCGTGTTAAAATTTAAAGCTGGAATGTGGTGAAGGAGTCTGGGGGATGAAGTCCCACCCTGAGCTCTAGGACTCAAGGCATCTAGTCAGCTGGCAGCGTCCCCGTATCCCGTGCAGCGTGAGGTGCGTGTTCAAATTTAAAGCCGGAATGTGGTAAAGGAGCCTGGGGGATGAAGTCCCACCCCGGGCTCTAAGACTCAAAGCTTCTAGTCAGCTGGCAGCATCCTCGTATCCCGCGCAGCATCTATTGTTAGTTTACCCTGTTTAGTAATGTCATTATAAGCATAATCTATTCTAGGATTTCTACTTATTATTCCCTTATCCATTTTTGCCTTTATTTCTCTCCTTCTGTCTTCTGTATTATCTAAAACTTTATTTTCCACTGACATTAGTAAACAAGTTAAATTATTTCGGTGAGGCGAAGGCAGTTCCAAAAGTTAAAGTTGGCTCAAAGAAATCTCTCCTAATTACTATGTAATTTTCTTTGGCTATTTTATTCAAATATCCTATGACAGGTACAAAAGATAATACCATATCATAGTTTGAATAAAAATATTGAACGTATTCTTGATTATAGAACTGTGTTAGCAAAAGACTGCAGCTTATAGCGTAAGTCATAGGTAAACTATGATACGTAGTTCCTCCCTCTACCGAAGCTGGAATCTGCGTACATACATAACAATCGGTCGCATCGATCACTTCAACATAATCATGCAATAAACAATTGAAAACATTAGAAGAAAGCTCTTTTTCCTCATGCAAATATTTTACATCTATACTCAATCTATCTTTGGTTAATGACTTACCAGCCAAGCCTAAGGAATCAATTTTCGCAGTCTGATTTACTCCATCAATCTCATAAACAGACACTCCCACAAATAACAATAAACATATCAACACACTGATTACCGCTAAACCAATACCAAGCACTTTGCAACAACTAATCCTACAGTTTTGGTCGTGTGAGTTACCCATTCTCTATGTTAGGAGAAAAAATCTTAAAAAGTCAACAAAAAAACTCCAAAATCCCTCCTAATTTATTTTTTTACGTATTCATTCACTCTTGGACAGTTCCTTTGTTAAGTTCGGTTTAGCAGTTTGTCTAAGTTCAGTTTTTCATTTGTCTTTTCCAGTAATTTTCAATATATGTCTTTACAGTGTATGTTTTAATAGTCAATTTTTAATTTCTCTTTAGTCCAATATTTCTCATATGAATCTTCACGTCCCAAAATCTGAATTTTCTAAGTCTCTGTCAAAACAATAACTCAAAAATTATTTCCAGTCACTTGAATTTAAGTATGCCCATTCAGGTCTAGCATATCTCTTGCTTGCGACCCTTTTCCTTTTTGGTCATATTTCACTGTGTTCTCCGCTAGTTTGTTCTTTACCATGCAATTCTCTTTCCTCTGGTATTGATGGTATCACATCAAACTTTCCCTTTTCCATACTCTTGTCTGGCCAATTGTCTCCTTCCAATGTTCCTTTAGTCAATAGTCTTCTCAATATTGAGTCTTCACTTGCCTTTGGACCTTTCTCTTCAGACGTTCCCGCAATTGGTTCTGGAAGAGTATAATCCACTGGGGTGGGACTATTCTCAGTTCCGTTCCCAACAGGGTCTGTCTCGTCTTCGGTTTGGTTAGACAAACCACCTGCTACTGAGACCACCCTCCTCTGAGCAGATCTTTCTTCTGTTGTTTCCTCCTCTTTTAAATTTTCCTTTGAGGACACCCTCCTCGGATCGGAAACAGTCTCACCTCTTTCTTCTTGGACTGATGCGTCCACTTCTTTTATAGCTTGTTCAATCTGTTCACCATTTTGTTCTCTTTTATCTGTTATAGGAGTAGGTACATCTCTGTCGTTCTCGATATTTTGCTCACTTCTTTCCCTTGGTTTCCGGTGTTGCCAACTGTTGGCAATCTCAACAGCTCTTCTTCTCTCTCTGTTGGATCATGTACTTTTCTTGTATGGCTCGCATGCACCCAGTTCGCCAAACCAGCACACTTTACTGCAGTTGTTATAGTGAGCACAATTTGATACAGACCTTTCCAACGTGGTTCAAGGCAAGACTTTCGTACGTGCTTCCATATAAGCACCCAGTCTCCAGCTCTCAGCCTATATCCTTGACCCTGTATTTTTTGGGCTGTTGCAACTTCCCCCTGATGAGAAAAAGACCAAACCACATCAGCCAGGGTTTTGCAGCAATCTAGCACCATATAATCTGTAATATTCACAAGTGCGTTTGCTGGTAATCTCATTGCTCTCCCCATCTGTATCTCATGTGGAGATGACCCAGTCTTTTTGTCAGGTGTACTTCTCATTGACATTAGTCACTAGAAGCCAACTCCTTCAACTCCTTTAATCAAGTCAATGGGGGTCATTCTGACCCTGGCGGTCTGAGACCGCCAGGGCTAGTATGACTGAAAGCACCGCAGGCTGGCGGTGCTTTTTTCCCCATTCTGACCGCGGCGGTAAAGCCGCGGTCGGACCGCCGGGGCCGGCGGTTTCTGCCTTTCTGCCCCGGCGGCGATAATCCGCCAGGGCAGCGCTGCTTTCAGCGCTGCCCTGGGGATTATGACCCCCTTACCGCCAGCCTGTTTCTGGCGGTTTTCACCGCCAGGAAGAGGATGGCGGTAAGGGGTGTCCTGGGGCCACTGGCATGGGCAGTGCAGGGGCCCCCTAACAGGGCCCCGGCCAGCTTTTCACTGTCTGCCTAGCAGACAGTGAAAAGCGCGACGGGTGCAACTGCACCCGTCGCACGGCCGCAACACCGCCGGCTCCATTCGGAGCCGGCTTCTGTGTTGCGGCCTCATTCCCGCTGGGCCGTCGGGCGCAAACTTGGTTTGCGCCCGCCGGCCCAGCGGGAATGTCGGAATGGGGGCCGCGTGAGTGCGGCCGCGTTGGCGGCCGCATGGCGGTTTCCGCCTGGCGGGCGGCGGTAGCCGCCCACCAAGGTCGGAATGACCCCCAATGTCTTTTCCTGACAAATCCCAAACTTTTGGTTTGACCCTTTCCTGCAAATCACTCGGCAAATCCTTCTTTTCGAACACTGGATAGAAACTCATTAAATCTTCCAAATTGTGTTCCTCATGTGTCTCATCTCCATTGAGCACTTGGTCCTCCTCCACGTTCAACAAAGCTAGTTCACAACCTCTCATTCTTTTCCCTTCATCAATTGACAAATCCTCTCCATCAACACTAATGGTCTCCATTGTAATTCCTTTTCTGGAACACATAATTGAACAATTAATTTTGCACAATAAGGGGGTCATTACAACCCTGGCGGATGGCGGAGAACCGGCGGTAAGACCGCCAACAGGCTGGCGGTCTTACCTTGGTGTATTATGACCATGGCGGTTACCGCCATGGTCAACCGCCGGTTCTACGTCCCGCCCGCCGGGCTGGAGACCTGGGTCTCCAGCCCGGCGGCCATCCGTATACCGCCGGCGGTATTTGGACCCGGCTTATCGCTGTGGATTTCCAGCGGTTTCAACCGCCATGAAATCCATGGCGGTAAGCACTATCAGTGCCAGGGAATTCCTTCCCTGGCACTGATAGGGGTCTCCCCCACCCCCCACCCACACCCCGACTCCCTCCCCTACACCCCCCACCACCCCTGCCACCCCCCAAAGGTGGCAGGGCCCCCCTCCCCACCCCGACCCCCAACATAACATTACTCACACACACCCGACACGCATGCAGGCACCACCAACACACACACACACCCCCCAACATACATGCCTACATCCACACACAGTCAGACACGCACACCCACATTCAAACATACACGCACACATCCATACAGACATACCCACAGCCATACACGCACTCATTCCCATACACACAACACCCCCGCACGCATACATGCACTCACACACCCACTCTACATACACAGACACACACCCCCATGCACGCACAGAACACACAACACCCCCCCAACCCTCCTCCCCTAACGGACGATCGACTTACCTGGTCCGTCGATCCTCCGGGAGGGGACGGGAGCCATGGGGGCAGCTCCGCTGACACCACACCGCCAACAGAACACCGCCACGGCGAATCACAGGACGTGATTCGCTAGGCGGTGTTCTGTTGGCGTGGCGGTGGAGGTGGAGCAACCTCCACTTCCCCGCCACCCGCAAGTATGGCTGTTGGCGGCTCTCTGTCGGAATAACGACGGAGAGCTGCCAACAGTCATAATACGCCACACGGCGGTCCCTCGGCGGTCTTGCAAAAAGACCGCTGAGGTCGTAATGACCCCCTAAATCTCTTACCAACAGTGATACTGGGCTGGAATCACAAACAACAAAACTATGATAGTATCTGAAATTTCCAATTTTAACAAGAACTGGTTCTGTAAGGGCATTAACCAACTGTTTGTTTGCAAACCCTACTATCTACACTGTTCTCTCAAAAACAGGTATATCTGGTACTTCAACTGTCCTTATTGTCGATCGTGTTGCTCCTGTGTCAACCAAAAAACTAACCTTATGTCCATGTACTTCCCCCTGCCCATAAGGACCTCTGGGATCGACATCTAATGATGCACCCATCATAATCTCCTCCTCATCTGAACTACTTAACGGCCATTCAGCGTTTATTTCACTCTCACTTGTTGTTCAACTGTGTTCACACTTTTGTTTTTACTCTGATTTGTGACCACCTTTGAAAGCATAACCTGTTGCTGCTCCACTGGGCTCTGTATTAATTGAACCTGTCTCGGTAATTGTATTTGCTGTACAGGCACCATCTACACCTGTGGCTGCATTTGTTGCATTTGTGGCATTTGAACCTGAAGTTGCACATTGTGCATTTGTTGCATAGGCTGTAAAGGCTGAAAACCCTGCATGTTATTCACATTATTTAGAAATTTTAGATTTTGACCTCCCATCCTAGGTCATCTCATGCTTTGAAATAAATTGACACCATTTGTTTGCTGAACCATTTCTCCTCCCTGATTCAACATTGGACACTGTCTTTTCCAATGTCCCAGTAATCCGCAAATGAGACAAGGTAATACCTTTCGCCGCTGCTGTTCATCCTGCATTACCACCGAACTCAAGTCCACATTTCTATTCACTTCTGGAATGATCATTCCTCGTCCTCTACCACGACCTTGACTCGGAAACAAACCATTTCCCTTTGGCAGCTGTTGTAAGTTTCCCTGCATCCCTGTCTGCGCTGCCTTAATCTCCATTGCCATCACCTTTTCTTTCAGCTTCTTCTGTTTTAGCTCGATTTCATCACTACAATATTTAGCATACTGCAGACTCTCATGGATCGGCTTTGCTTGCCAACATATCAAGTGATTCATAATCATTTGCCTCACTTCTGGTTTCAACCCGTCGACAAATCTGAACACCAAATGATTCATGTTTTCCTTTTCAATGGTTTCTGCATCACTAAACTGTTAAAATGCCTTCAACAATCTCTCATAATACGCATTAACTGACTCCTTTCCTTCTTGTGTTGTTGTATCAATTTGCTGCCAATCAACACTTTTTAGCGAAACTCTCGTTTTCAGAAATTCAATGACTTTATAGTAATATTTCATTACTTCAGAAGACGGCGCACCAGTTTTCAAATCTCTTTGCGGCTCACTCGTCGGTCAATCAACGCTCCTTTTACATTCAACTCATAAATCTGCTGGAACCACAATCTCAAAAAGTGTATTTAAGTCTTCCCAAAGACACTTTGAAAGTTTCCCAAACCTCTCTGTCTGCTGATACCACTCCATTGGCTTCTCTCTTAGTCTTGGATAATCATTTGTGAAATTTATAATGTCACTTCTATTCCAAGCTACATGAATAAAATTCCTTCCTGGTGTTTCTCTCATTGGTGAAATTTTTAATGCATCTCCTGTCCCATCATCTTTCTTAGATCTCTCTCTTTTTCTGTCCCATTTACTCTCCCATTTATCCAAAGCCCTCCAAATCTGCACCTTTTCAAGTAGTTCTTTAAGATGCGTTCCCATTCCTGGAGATCTCATGTGAACAAAGTCTTCTTCCTCCAAATTCAGTCTATAGCTCCTTTTCAATGTTTTCATCTTTGTCAAATCAATGTCCTTATCATCTGCAACGTCTTGTAACTGTTGATAAACCTTGTTTGCTCCTTTCGTAAAGAGCTTACACAGGTACCTCAATTGCCCTTCAGTATAAGAGTCAAGTCTGTTAACTTCCATTGTTCCCTCTAAGAGTTCACTCCCTTTCATGTTTAACCTCACTCTGTTTATCATTTCTTCTTCCTTTTCTTTTCTCTCTTGTTATGGCTTTCAAATATCTAAGTCCCCCAACCATTCTGTTATTTCCTGTGCAGACAAACCTTTCAAGGATACTCCGCTAGTTTATGCACCTGCTCCTCGCCCTTGTCTTGAACTCGTACTTGGTTGTTGTACCATCATTCCTGATGTCTCGACAAGTGACAAGTCTATTAGAGAATTTGTCTTGTTTAAACTTGGTCCCTATTTATTCTGCACATTTCTTTTTCATTCACACCAATTTCTCACAAACTCAATACACCAAACCACGACAGATCGGTCTACTTAAATGAACAAATTACAACATATACCAAGTGTCTCTCTACACTCGTCAATATACTCCTGAGTCCCAGACCTATCTCTCTAGGTCTGTCAGCAACAACCACGTCGATAATTTTTCTCTGCATCAAGCGCCACACTCAAATGAAGGACGCTGCTTCCCTACTCTCATACCTACAGGAGTACACCCACTCCATCTAATCACTAATTTGAGTATTTCTACTCCTCTAAACTCATATTCAACACAATCATCTGCGAAATTAGCTAAAGCTGTGCAACCGCAAACACTTTATTCACCTCACTCAAATACAATCAAACACCGCCAAGAACATACCCATCAACCTAGGGGGTTTCCAAGAACTGGGGAAAGTCACTTTAGGCAACTAGCCACTCATTATGTTAATCTACTTAACAATTGGAAAGGAAAAAGAAAGAGCAAACAAAACACTTTGACCCAACCGAACCTCGCAGTCCCATTATGACATCGTCAAAACAATGACATAACCGTAATCTGCTACCAAAAAACTGAGAGCGTGCCACGAGAGCCTAACTATTATCAACACTGAATGATGGATCTTGAGCTAGAAGACGATGGATTGAAGCGCCGTAGGTTTGAGGGGATGTCACCAATGGCAATTGCGAGGACCAACAAATCAATATCATTTAATATCATAAGGCTTCAGACAATAACCACACCAGTTTAGTAATAAGAAGTCATAGATTTATTTCCCTGTATTAACAATGCTAAGGTCACGAAAATAACTCTCAAGCACAAATGATAAGCGTATAAGATCAATAGCGGCTCATTAAAACAACGTATATATATCTCAATTTGATTAACAACATTAAACAAATTATTTCCAAAAGAATCACACTTATCAATAATACAAAAACTGGTAATAATGGTAAGGTATGCATTAGTTCAGCCTCAAATGATTTCAAACCAGATCATAAGCATATAAATGTTAAATTTTCTAAATAACCAAAACTCTTAACTGAATTATGATATATAAAAAACTATTAATGTGCAGCAAGATAATCATTAGTTGCAGTTGGTACCTGAAAGGCAAGAGAGACACAATTCAATTTTAATAACATACATTACCACAAAAGTAGTAACAGCAAATGATCAGCTTCCACTTGAGGACACCATCAGCTATCTCATCAGAGGTTTGGGCCTAACGACAACTAATCTCGAAACTCGTCTGCTCTCGAAGAACAAAACTCTCCTACAAACTCCTACTCTACACACCCTCTAATAAGGCTACACAGCTTGTTATATTAAAATCTATTTCACTAGATGTTCAACGTGTCCTTTCTAAAAGAATTTCTACCTCAGACTTTTGGACTCATCATATGAAAATATGCCCAAACTTTTGGAGTAACAATATGTCAAGATATACTTACAGTCATGTGAAGATGTTGTCAATAAGCTTGTGATGTAGGTCGATTCCCTCCTCATCACCACTATCATCTTCATTTGGCATTTTAACATCCTCACCCCGTGGCTCATCATGATCTCCATCCACTGTAATGTACAGGATGTTCCATCACAGGGCTATGTTGTGTAACATGCAGCAGGCCATGGTGATTTTGCACACCTTTTCAGGTGAGTAGAGAGAGGAGGGCTCCACCAGTCTTATCCAGACAGCGAAATCCTGGATCCCAAAAGACTGCTCCACTGACCTCTGTGTTTTTCCATGTCCTCATTGAAGTGGATTTCCCCTGGTGCTGTTGGTTTCCTCAGTGATGCTAGCAACAATGGTCGATTAGGATAAGCTAAGTCTCCGATATGCAAAATAAACTATGAGCCAAAGTATGTAATACTAATGGAGAGCAGTAAATGTGAAATAAGCCAAGAAATTAATTGACAGATTGTACTTACCAACAAGCCAGGCTCTCTCAGATCCTAGTTGAGACATTTGCAGGGGTATGCTTTTGTTCTGCAGTACAAAGGACTCATGTATTGATCCTGATGTATAGATCATGTAAGCATACAATTTGCACATTGATTGAATGGAAGTAGGTCTGTTCTCTGTTGTGAGGTGGCACTAAGGCAAAATGTGTGCCATCAATTGCTCCAATCACATGTGGTATGTGACCCAAAGCATAAAAATCTCCCTTCACACTGGCAAAATCCTCATTACGTGGAAACGGTATGAAGCTGTTGATGTGTCTCATCATTGTACTAAGATTTTCTTGTAGCACACCATTGAAAGTTGGTTGTGACATTCCACCCGATACTGCCACCGTGTATTGTAATAATCCTGAGGCCACAAAATGGAGTACTGCCATGATTTTCATTGTTGGTGTTATTGATGTGGGATTCCTATTGTGAGGCAGAAGATCTGGCTCCAGCTGGTGACGTAAATCTTGAATAGTTTGCCTATTCAATCAAATTTTTCTGTAATATCCAGTTCTTCCATGGTGGCAAGGTCTGGAAATGGTACAAACACATGAGGCTGTCATTTTCTACCTCGCCCTTGGTTCATACATCTGCATTAGAAAAACTGAAAAATATTTTTAGGACATTTGCAATCCTTTATTTGATATTTGAATAAAATATGATGTATTTTAAAAAAAATTGGTTTCTCAACATATTTGTACACAATATTTGTTAGTGATTTTTAAATTTTAGATTACATTTTTGACTTGTGTATTATTTGGTTTAGAAATGTGCAAATTGTACATTTAAAATGTATTATGTACACAATTATTTTTTCTCCAAAAATATCATCTATAGAAGGATAAACAAAACCGCACAACTATCACATTTAACCACAGTCACACATACATTTTACTGGTTTTTGTTTCTTTAAACGATTAATGTTAGAATTTGGTCTATGTAAATAAATTTGTCACCATTTTGAGTAGTGGTGAGGCAGTATTCAGAAACACACTGTTTCACATTCTAAAGTGGCGGCCACCTGATCGCACCGTCAGAACATCTCTGTCAGTGGAAGCTGACCTCGTAGTGGGTGTAAACTCCACAACAGACACAGCGGTAGGCTGACGTGTGTGACAGCGTGTCTTCGTTGATGATCGCGCATGTTATGTAGATGTATGCAGCGTATCAAAAAAGTTCACTTGCCTCCTAACACTACTGCCAACAAGACCGCCTCCACTTCTGCTGCTGTTTCTGACCTCTGGGAGCCATGATGCCCTGGAAAGCAGGTGAGGGGGCCCCTAACTTCTTGGCAGAGGAGCTTAATTTGTTAACAACTGATGTTCTGTCCCTGTACAGCCAGCTATATGGCTCACCAGAGGGACAGATACATGATGAAAATTAAAACTGCAGTTCTCAGTAACTTTTTTTTTATATAAACACAGGCTAGAATGTCCATTTTTAGTTCCTGGGTGCAGTGTGGTGATTGAATTGAAGTTTCACTACTTTTTAAATTAAATATAAAAAATGAATATGTCTATTTTGGAACACATTCTAATCAGACAACACCACAACATTAGTATGTATTGTGTTTTTGATGGCATATTTTGTTTGGTGTGTAATTATATATATATACATTTATAAAATGTTATTATGAAACCTACTAAATTAACAATATGTCAATTTTTAATATATATTTTATTTGCAATAAAGGTAACATATTGTAACATATGTGCATGTATATTTTTACATACCAACCAAAATTGATTTGTGCCATGAGTATAAGGGAACAATGCATCCCTTTTTTTAAAAGTGCAGAAAACTTTACAATATTATGATTTTTGTAAAAGTACTTTTTTCCACACTTTCATTTTCTCCCATTTAAAAATAAAAATGTAACAATTATGTTATACATGTAATGGTGCCACATATGGGTAAAGGTATGTCCTGTGTGGGAAACACATATGACACAGGCTCTCAGTCCCATTCATACGCACAAATGTTCATACATCCTCAAGACAGTGCTCTCAATGACAGACATGGCAGCCTTTCCATACTGTCCTTGGTCATAGTATTAGGTATAAACCATAGTATCTGCCGCTATGAACTTTTGGATTCAAGTCAATGAAGGTCGACATGGGAGTGTCTGCTAACAATGCACAAGTTGTTTAGCCTTCAGTAGCTCACAATGAGTTTTCACTGATCAGAAGTAGCTCTCACTACAGAATATGTTGGAGACCCCTGGCCTAGATGATGTAACTGGCCTGGATTAGTATAAAAGAACATGAGAAGAAATAACGGTACTCAACAAATCACTCCAAATTGTATGTTGTTTTTAGAAAGTTTTAAGGAATGAATGTGATGTTTTACCTTCTTCTAAATACTCGTGATTGTTTTCTCAAAATTTTGTTACATAAATACAAACAAGCAGAAACTCACAATTCTTTTTTTTTTTCCTTTCTTTTTTCATATCCATATAGGTCAATGCCCTTCACAAAAAATCCACCTGGAAGGCCATTGTAAAGAAGGTGAGGACCCTAGGGGTCTACAAGAGGTGCAGCATCCATTGCAGCAAGAGATGGCAGGACCTATCACGCTGGACTAAGAAGTCAGCAGAAGTCCAGCTTCGCCTGTCCTCCCAACGTGGGAAACACAAGCGCCACACCCTGATCCACCTAATGGCCTGCATACTCATGGTGGCCTATCTCCGGCTTGATGGGCAGTTGAGAGCCCAGCAGCAGCAGCACCAAAGGGGTAAGTTCTTTTTTAGTTCTTCTTCTTAAATACATATTATTTGTTACAGCAACAAATTATGGCATAAACATAAAGGTTGCCACATGTCCAACGCACAAGAATAGTTCTTGAAGGTGTACATTTTTCAGAAGATGTATGATAATGTGTTTTGTATATTTAATTGTGGAAAATGATACTACTATATTTCTGATCACTCCCAAAGAACTGTTTTGAGCAGACACATGTCTGCCTAATAAAAAAAAATGTACATGAGTTTATTGGAAGTCAAAAGGGACAGATGTATCAAACAGGTCACAATTTATAATTGTGTCAGGTTGGTGTGATGCTTCGTCACAATTGTTAAAGAGTTTATGTTGGCCCTATTACGGGTGAAATACCATAAAATGATACAATACATGTTCCAAGCATCAGATTGGTGAGTTGTTGTTATAGACAGACAATGGTGAGCATGTGAGACAAAAAGATTAAAAACATGAGGTTAAAGGCAAGGTTTTTAGTAAAAACATATTACAAATATAGGGGGTCATTCTGACCCTGGCGGTAGACTACCGCCAGGGCCAACGACCGCGGATGCACCGCCAACAGGCTGACGGTGCATCCCAGGGCATTCTGACCGCGGCGGTATAGCCGCGGTCAGAAACGGAAAACCGGCGGTGTCCCGCCGGTTTCCCGCTGCCCTGAGAAATTCTCCATGGCGGCGCTGCACCGCCAGCCTGGTTCTGGCGGTTTTGACCGCCAGAACCTGGCTGGTGGTAACGGGTGTCGTGGGGCCCCTGCAGACACTGAAAATCGCAACGGGTGCAACTGCACCCGTCGCACCCTTCCCACTCCACCGGCTCCATTCGGAGCCGGCATCCTCGTGGGAAGGGGTTTCCCGCTGGGCTGGCGGGCGGCCTTCTGGCGGTCGCCCGCCAGCCCAGCGGGAAACTCAGAATTACCGCGGCGGTCTTCTGACTGCGTAGCGGTATTCTGTCGGTGGAACTTTGGCGGGCGGCCTCCGCCGCCCGCCAAAGTTAGAATCACCCCCATAATTCCTTCACAAATGTGCCTATAAGCCAGACGTTTTTTTGAAAAATGTCTATGTTAGGCATACAGTTTTAATTAAAAAAACAGACAGGAATGTGTACACATTGGTGACAGAGTAACACACACTCAACAACAACTTTTTATGTCCTTTGTTATGTCCAGATGATAAATAAAGAAGAAAAACAGATTATTTAAACAGACTTTTGAAGATGTACAATGTACAAATGTTTTTCACTTGATATTCATTTTTGTGACATACGTTCACTATTCAAAACAAACAATCAGAACCATTGATAGGTGTTAAACATCCCTTGAGAAAATTCTAAATGGTAAGGTGAAATGATCATAAATAATATAATATGGATCAAGTGAAACACACCTGTATTGACACATTTTGAATTTGGGATTAAAGTCACCTTTTGTGTAGGTGTCCATTAGCATGAAGGCAGCGTGGACCAAATTTTTAAATGAAACAAATGAATACAGGTGTGTTTCCTTACATTTCTTAAATGACCACATTACACACACACACACACATAGGCATTTCACATTAGCAAAGTATTGCTTGTAAGTGTAAAGTAAAAGTGCAAGAGTCTGTGGCTATTGTAAGGAGACAATTCAAGAGGAAACAGGTAAAAAAATACTTTTTCCTTTGATTCCGGCAAGGGCAGGATTGATTTGCTTCTTCATCAAGTTGCAGCAGCAAAGAAAGGACTTGGACGATTGGGTTCATTATGGAAAAGGAAGTGAAAAAAGAGGAAAAGAGCTTATATCCCTTTCAATCCGCCAACTCAGGTGTTGAGGTTTAGCCGCCACAGTTACGTTGGAAGGAAGACACATCATGATTGGCCTGGTGGAATAACTGTCTGTATTCCCTCTGATACCTGCTTTTGCCTATCGCACCATTGACTCAGGAGAGAAATTCTGGCGAAGACAGTGGCACTTTGACGGACTTTCATTCATTTACCTGCCAGCATCCAAATTGCAGTGGGTGGACCACCTAGTAGGCGAGAAACTGACGGAAAAGTGACACTGGGACCAGATCCTCCAATATCTAAATCAGACCCTCTGTTTTTCATTCATTTCATTGGCTTTTTGATTAGCATATTTTAATATGGCTTTAGTTTCCTTTTATTATTAAGATGCATTTTATATTTTATCCATATATTAATTTAATATTTATATTTTATGCCAACTTTTATGCTTTTATTATAGTTGATCGTAGTTTCCAAAGGCCAAGAGGTGTATGGTAAAGCACAACAGGGCCTACATTTTAGATTTCACATTGTAACGTAGGCTTTCTTATTGATGCCAATTTTTTTACTTTGCTTTTCATTCATGCGATAATATACTGAATAATCACTGTAAAGTGCAGCCTGTTTTTTGTAGGCGTTGCTGCCATCCTGTCTGTACACTCTGTCCAAGGCTAGGCACACAGAACGCAATGCCCTAGTATAATGATTGTCTATGAAGACCCCTCCTCATTTGCAGACATATCAGAGCATTGGGTCTGCACCTCTGACCCAGTGTGATATGAACAGTGCTTGTATTATAAAAACTGCCTCTGTGATACATTCAGCAGAGAAGTGCTTCAGCTAGGATATCCTGGAATGCTGTGCACTGTGACCGAGATGTAGCTCTGCTGACTCTGACCTACATCCTACAAAACACAATAGACTGTACTACACTAGACTGACTTCCTGGCTTCCCGATTCATCTTTACCAGGTATGGGAAGATAGTCTATACCTCTATGCTCTCAATAGTGTAGGTAGTAACAGATAGGAGAGTATCAACACAATGACATTATGAAGGTTGAACTGTTTATCTTTTTCACCATTTTCGTAATGCCAGTTACCATTCTTTGTCTCATTTGCCTAATAATCGCTGCACACGTCTTCTATGCTAGAATACGATTGTTGCAATACATGTTTGAAAATACATTTTCGCATCTTTCTTGTGTCTCATCTTGGGTATCCATAGTGACAATAAAAGGGTGGATCTGTTTCCACAATTTCCTTGAGAATCTGAGTAGTTATGTGTGAGGTTGCAAATTCCATCTGGTACAGTGGTAGGTTTAGTTGTTCAGAATCAGTACTGTTAGCTAGCTAGGAACCGTATCAACATTTCCTGATGGTATAGGCAGACTAAGTCCCTATACCCTGGTATTTATGTTGACCAGATACAGAGTTCTACTTGATTTGTAGGAACCATAGGGTTTTGGCCCAAAAGAGAGCTTCAAAGGTGAAGCCGCCTTCAGTGGCCACATAGCAATAACACACTCCTAAAGGGTTGCCCCTTTGTTCAGGAAGACAGGTTGGCAGTATGAATAAAAAGGGGAGACCAGTGCTCATAACAGTTTCCCCATAGGTGTGTAGCCCACAGATAGCCAAACCTCTAGGACTCTTAAAATCTCTCAAGCTCCTAAAATCCAAGGAAGGATTCAGACATTTTGAATGTGGGCAGAATAGTGCACTCTGGGATTGCTAGATGCTACATATAGCATCTGGTTGTCACTGGGTGGGAGAGATCCTGGTAGCTCATTGGCTAGTGAGCACATTATCCCTCCAGGTCCCTTTCTAGTCATAAATATGGAACTTCTTTCACTCTGAAGCTTAGATCATGATTGAACTGGAGCCCTCCAGGTCACTTTCTAGTCATAAATATGGAACTTCTTTCACTCTGAAGCTTAGATCATGATTGAACTGGAGAAAGGCCTGAAGAAGGACTGCCCTGCTGACTCCTGCTCCTGGCAAGAGAGGCGGCACCATCCGCTGGACTGCGCACGCCGCACCTTGGGCTGGCAAAGAGAAACCTCTGCCTGTAGGTTTTGGCTCATGGAAAAGTCTCTCCTGAGCCCCAGAACAAATAAAGAAAGCAGCTGCTGACTTGTCAGAATTGGCTTTTCACCTTTGATGGCCCTGGTGCTGGTTCCGAGGGGTCAGTTCTACTCCTCTCAGGTGGAGGACAAGCCTCATTGATTAGGACTGGGCCAAAGAGGAACCCATGAAGGGGTAATCAGACATTAACCCGATGCTCTTTCACTATGCTACAGGACTGACAATATCACCATTATTTGTTCTGTTGCCTCTTACATATGGTCTGACAGGTTTATTTTGAGGTAAGAAAAATAATTAGTTCCCTTTTTGTTAGAGATTATAACTCTTTTTTACTTATAGGGTAATTTTGTATTTATCTGCGTAAATTTGACTTTGTTTTTGTGAGAGCTTTTATAGTCCACTTTATGCTGTTTGCACAGTCATAGGTAGGTAAAAACAGAAGAGGCCCATATTTGCACAATAATACCTGGTTAACGGCAGAAGTGGTCAGTAGGTCTAAGGCCATAGGACTCTTACCAGATGTTCCATCACAACGATATATGGAATGCCAATGTTTCTGTGTTGTATTGCACATATGGCTTACTTTCTTTTTCGAAGTTTTATCTGGTATGAATATTGATTCTGGCTTTATGATTACAAGCTTGAGATGTTTTAATTGTACCTGTATGTATTTTTTTACTTTTTGATTTCGCCTTTCAGTGTATTTTATTATGTTATGGCTAAACGCTAAACCATTAAATATTAAATTAGAAAAACGCTTTGCTTAGTGACTTAACAACCCAAGTTCATGTAGCAGAAAGAGGTTTCTACGAGAATCTCCACAGTGATTTCTAAAGTAGTACGGGGTCGGTGGGGGCGATTCATGTTATATTTCAGGGATCATCACTAAATATGTACATAGATTCCATTAACATTTATATTTTGGGGTCATTTATCACTTATTGACATCCTCAACATAACATCTGGCATGACTCCTGTTTGTAGGAGGCTGGCCTGGTTTGTAGTGGGTACCAAGGGGTACCTATACTCTGCACCAGGTCCAGTTATCCCTTATTAGTGTAGAAGAGGTGTTCTAGCAGCTTAGGCTGATAGAAAAGGTAGCTTAGCAGAGCAGCTTAGGCTGAACTAGGAGACATGCAAAGCTCCCACTATACCACTGGTGTCATTTGCACAATATCATAAGAAAACACAATACACAGGTATACTAAAAATAAAGGTACTTTATTTTTATGACAATATGCCAAAAGTATCTCAGTGAGTACCCTCAGTATAAGGATAGCATATATACACAAGATATATGTACACAATACCAACAATATGCAGTAATAGCAAAAGGAAGTAATGCAAGCAATGTACAGTCACAATAGATTGCAATGAGAGCACATAGGTATAGGGGCAACACAAACCATATACTCAAAAAGTGGAATGCGAACCACGAATGGACCCCAAACCTATGTGAGCTTGTAGAGGGTCGCTGGGACTGTAAGAAAACAGAGAGGGTTAGAAAAATAGCCCACCTCAAGACCCTGAAAAGTAGCTGTAAAGTGCACCTATGTTCCCCAGAGAGCACAGAAGTCGTGATAGGGGAATTCTGCAAGGAAGAACAACACCAGCAATGCAACCAAAGTGGATTTCCGGACGAGAGTACCTGTGGAACAAGGGGACCAAGTCCAAGAGTCGGGACAAAGTCAAGATTGGGCAGATGCCCAGGAAATGCCAGCTGAGGGTGCAAAGAAGCTGCCACAGGATGGTAGAAGCTGTGGATTCTGCACGAACGAAGAGGGCTAGAAACTTCCCCTTTGGAGGATAGATGTCCCACGTCGTGAAGAAGCTTGCAGAGGTGTTCCCACGCAGAAAGACCGCAAACAAGCCTTGCTAGCTGCAAGGGTCGCGGTTAGGGTTTTTGGATGCTGCTGTGGCCCAGGAAGGACCAGGATGTCGCCAATTGCGTGAGGAGACAGAGGGGGCACCCAGCAAGATAGGGAGCCCTCACAGAAGCAGGCAGCACACGCAGAAGTGCCGGAACAGGCACTACGAAGAAGAGTGAACCGGAGCTAACCCAAAGTCACAAAAGAAGATCCCACAACGCCGGAGGACAACTCAGGAGGTTGTGCACTGCAGGTTAGAGTGTTGGGGACCCAGGCTTGGCTGTGCACAAAGGAAATCCTGGAAGAGTGCACAGGAGCCGGAGCAGCTGGAAATCACGCGGTACCCAGCAATGCAGTCTAGCGTGGGGAGGCAAGGACTTACCTCCACCAAACTTGGACTGAAGAGTCACTGGACTGTGGGAGTCACTTGGACAGAGTTGCTGAGTTCCAGGGACCACGCTCGTCGTGCTGAGAGGGGACCCAGAGGACCGGTGATGCAGTCTTTTGTTGCCTGCGGTTGCAGGGGGAAGATTCCGTCGACCCACAGGAGATTTCTTCGGAGCTTCTAGTGCAGAGAGGAGGCAGACTACCCCCTCAGCATGCACCACCAGGAAAACAGTAGAGAAGGCGGCCGGATCAGCGATACAAGGTTGCAGTAGTCGTCTTTGCTACTTTGTTGCGGTTTGGCAGGCGTCCTGAGCAGTCAGCGGTCGATTCCTTGGCAGAAGGTGAAGAGAGAGATGCAGAGGAACTCTGATGAGCTCTTGCATTCGTTATCTACAGAATTCCCCAAAGCAGAGACCCTAAATAGCCATAAAAGGAGGTTTGGCTACCTAGGAAGGAGGATAGGCTAGCAACACAGGTAAGAGCCTATCAGAAGGAGTCTCTGACGTCACCTGCTGGCACTGGCCACTCATAGCAGTCCAGTGTTACTAGCAGCACCTCTGTTTCCAAGATGGCAGAGGTCTGGAGCACACTGGAGGAGCTCTGGGCACCTCCCCTAGGAGGTGCAGGTCAGGGGAGTGGTCACTCCCCTTTCCTTTGTCCAATTTCGCGCCAGAGCAGTGCTGGGGGATCCCTGAACCGGTGTAGACTGGCTTATGCAGAGATGGGCACCATCTGTGCCCATCAAAGCATTTCCAGAGGCTGAGGGAGGCTACTCCTCCCCAGCCCTGACACCTTTTTCCAAAGGGAGAGGGTGTAACACCCTCTCTCTGAGGAAGTCCTTTGTTCTGCCTTCCTGGGCCAAGCATGGAAGGACTACAGTAGGGCAGAAACCTGTCTGAGGGGTTGGCAGCAGCAGCACCTGCAGTGAAACCCCGGGAAAGGTAGTTTGGCAGTACCCGGGTCTGTGCTAGAGACTCGGGGGATCATGGAATTGTCTCCCCAATGCCAGAATGGCATTGGGGTGACAATTCCATGATCTTAGACATGTTACATGGCCATGTTTGGAGTTACCATTGTGACGCTATACATAGGTAATGACCTATGTATAGTGCACGTGTGTAATGGTGTCCCCGCACTCACAAAGTCCGGGGAATTTGCCCTGAACGATGTGGAGGCACCTTGGCTAGTGTCAGGGTGCTCACACACTAAGTAACTTAGCACCCAACCTTTACCAGGTAAAGGTTAGACATATAGGTGACTTATAAGTTACTTAAGTGCAGTGGTAAATGGCTGTGAAATAACGTGGACGTTATTTCACTCAGGCTGCAGTGGCAGGCCTGTGTAAGAATTGTCAGAGCTCCCTATGGGTGGCAAAAGAAATGCTGCATCCCATAGGGATCTCCTGGAACCCCAATACCCTGGGTACCTCAGTACCATATACTAGGGAATTATAAGGGTGTTCCAGTATGCCAATGTGAATTGGTGAAATTGGTCACTAGCCTGTTAGTGACAATTTGTAAAGAGAGAGCATAACCACTGAGGTTCTGGTTAGCAGAGCCTCAGTGAGACAGTTAGGCATCACACAGGGAACACATACATATAGGGCACAAACTTATGAGCACTGGGGTCCTGGTTAGCAGGGTCCCAATGACACATAACAAACATACTGAAAACATAGGGTTTTCACTATGAGCACTGGGCCCTGGCTAGCAGGATCCCAGTGAGACAGTAAAAACACCCTGACATACACTCACAAACAGGCCAAAAGTGGGGGTAACAAGGCTAGAAAGAGGCTACTTTCTCACACAACCCCCCCCCCCCCAAACGAAGGACAATAAGGCTAACCTTGGCCAGTTGAGACTTTATTGTCTAAGTGGTGATAAGTAGAGAGTAGTTCTGCAATAGACTGGTTACTCCCTTTATCATCCACTATATGGTTACTTCCCTGTGGAGATGTAAACCATCCTGTTTGAAGTTTTTTAGCTAAGCAACAATGTAAAGATATATTTTCAGAGTTTCTATCAGTAAGTTTTAGTTTAGAGCAGTGGGAATTGTCCACTGAACCTATTTGTAGTGATAAGAATGCCAGACAGGGATGCTGTCTCAGTAAAGCCATGGCTGGGCCAAAACTTTGTCCATATGGCTGGAAGAGAGAACAGTTGCTGTTTCTCTTGAGTTGGAGCAGGGCAGGGATGCTGTCCTATGAGCTCCACACTAGGGCAGGGTTGCTGTCCTAAGTGTTGTGAGGCAGTGCAGGGTTTCTGCACTAAAGTTTCTCTGTGAGGGTTGGAGGGATGCTTCAAGTTAACTAAAATGGTGCTCTTTTTCTCACCAATATTAGTTATCCCACAGAGAGGTACTTCCACCTCAGGGAGTACAGCTATGCCAGCTGATGATTCCCTTGGAACAGGTGCCACCCCAGGAGAGGTTTCTTCCACCACAGTAATGGTATCCTGAATGGCAGGGTGGTTAGGGGATTCTGTGATACCCTTTTTACCTGTTGTTGGAGAGGGATCCTGAGTTTTCAGGCCTTCTCTCCTTTGCTTTTTCATTTCAGTAGAAATGAGAGGGAACAATTCCTCAGGGATACCCAGCATGGCTGCATGGGTATAAAACTCTACATCAGCCCAACCTGAGGCCTCTAGGTCATCACCTAAGAGACAGTCTACAGGTAAGCTAGGTGACACTACCACCTGCTTAGGGCCAGTAACTCCACCCCAACTAAGCTGAACTATAGCTAAGGGAAGAAACTTAGTGGAGTTATGGACATCAATAATCTTATACTGTTGTCCAATGATGTGTTGTTCAGGAGCCACTAGGTTTTCAGTCACCAAAGTGATACTGGCACCTGTGTCCCTGTAGGCCTGTGCCTCAACACCATTTATTGAAACTGTCTGCCTGTACTTATCCATTGTAAGGGGACAAGCAGCCAGTGTGGCAAGGCCAATGCCACTAGGTGTGACAGAAACTGTCTTGGGACTGACTACCCCAGTTTCTATGATGGACCCATAAGTGAACCCAACTACACCCTTAGCTTAACTGTTGCCAGCAGTCCCACCACTAGTACCATTACTGCTAGGGGCACTAGAGCTTGATGTATTAGTGGTGGTAGGCTCAGGGGGTTAACCTGGACAGGACTTATCCCCTGACCTATGGCCTCTATTTTTACACACAAAGCACCAAGGCTTTTTAATGTGTGTAGGTCGTGAAGAAGAGGAAGAATTTGTTTTATCCCGACCCCCTGAAAAGTGTTTAGGATTTGAAGAAGGATCTTTGGTTTTACCCTTATCCCCATGCTTATCCTGAGATTTCTCACCATCTTTCTTCTTGCCATCCTTGTCACCACCTGTATGAACTTTTCTGTTCACTCTTGTTCTGACCCATTTGTCTACCTTCTTTCCCAATTCTTGGGGAGAGGTCAGATCTGAGTCCACTCGATATTGGTGTAACAAATCAGACACACAGTTATTCAGAATATGCTCTCTCAGGGTCAGATTATACAGGCTTTCATAGTCAGAAACTTTACTGCCATGTAACCACCCCTCCAAGGCCTTCACTGAATGGTCAACAAAGTCTACCCAGTCTTGTGAAGACTCTTTTCTGGTTTCTCTGAACTTAATCCTGTATTGTTCAGTGGTTAAGCCAAATCCATCCAAGAGTGCATTCTTCAAAACTGTAAAATTATTGGCATCACTTTCCTTCACAGTAAGGAGCCTATCCCTACCCTTTCCACTGAAAGATAGCCATAGGATAGCAGCCCACTGCCTTTGAGGGACCCCCTGTACAACACAGGCCCTCTCAAGTGCAGCAAATCACTTGTTAATGTCATTCCCCTTCTTGTAAGGGGGAACTATCTTATGCAGATTCCTAGAATCATGCTCTTTCACAGGATTACTATCTGTAATACTGCTGCTGCCACCATGGGGTCCAAACCCCCACCTTCTGTCTTTCTTTTTCTAAGTCTAAAGATTCCCTGTCTAGAGCCAGCTGTTGCTGTTTAAGCTTCAGTCTGGTCTCTTCCAATCTCAATCTATTGAGCTCCCTTTCTAACATTCTGTCATCAGGGTGGGTGGGTTGGGCATGCTTTGACACAGAAGAATGATGTGAATGAACAGAAGGAGACCTGTCTCTAACAGTTGGCACCCTAACAACCTGGCCTAAAGGAATGACATCCCTACTGTGATGAGAGCTCACATTAGTACCAGTTATGCTAGGTGGTCTGCTAAGGGGCAAGTTGGAAAGAATACCATCTAACATTCTTACTGGGGCTACCCCAGAATCAGAGTGTGAACCATCTGCTAACTTCTCAACTGATGTGCCAGCTAAGGCCTTATCATTTTCAATGAGCATGTTAATCAACAATTCTCTAGAGGGATTCTTCCCTACCCCTAAACCTCTATCAATGCAGAGACTCCTCAAACCTTTCCAGATAAGATCATAAGCTGTGCTGGCCAGATCAAGAGTAGGACCTGTACCAGACATGATAGAAAAGGGTTTAAGGGACAGAAAAAGAAAGAAAAAGTTTCAGAACCTTTTAAGGAAACAGAAAAAAAAACCTTTTTCTACTTTTTAGAAACTTTTTGAAAGTTTAGAGGTACTTTTCAGCACTTAGCAATAGAGTAAGAGAAGAAAAGCAAAACTTTTTGGTTAGGTGTACATACACTGAACTTGTTTTGTATATTTTTCTCTTATGAAAAGTAAAAAATGACAAAGTGGTAAGTAGTTGCAAGTACTTATCCCACCGCTGCACAACCCATGTAGGAGGCTGGCCTGGTTTTTAGTGGGTACCAAGGGGTACTTACACTCTGCACCAGGTCCAGTTATCCCTTATTAGTGTAGAAGAGGTGTTCTAGCAGCTTAGGCTGATAGAAAAGGTAGCTTAGCAGAGCAGCTTAGGCTGAACTAGGAGACATGCAAAGCTCCCACTATACCACTGGTGTGATATGCACAATATCATAAGAAAACACAATACACAGATATACTAAAAATAAAGGTACTTTATTTTTATGACAATATGCCAAAAGTATCTCAGTGAGTACCCTCAGTATGAGGATAGCAAATATACACAAGATATATGTACACAATACCAAAAATATGCAGTAATAGCAAAAGGAAGTAATGCAAGCAATGTACAGTCACAATAGAATGCAATGAGAGCACATAGGTATAGGGGCAACACAAACCATATACTCCAAAAGTGGAATGCGAACCACGAATGGACCCCAAACTTATGTGAGCTTGTAGAGGGTCGCTGGGACTGTAAGAAAACAGTGAGGGTTAGAAAAATAGCCCACCCCAAGACCCTGAAAAGTAGGTGTAAAGTGCATCTATGTTCCCCAGAGAGCACAGAAGTCGTGATAGGGGAATTCTGCAAGGAAGAACAACACCAGCAATGCAACCAAAGTGGATTTCCAGACGAGAGTACCTGTGGAACAAGGGGACCAAGTCCAAGAGTCGCGACAAAGTCAAGATTGGGCAGATGCCCAGGAAATGCCAGCTGAGGGTGCAAAGAAGCTGCCACGGGATGGTAGAAGCTGTGGATTCTGCACGAACGAAGAGGGCTAGAAACTTCCCCTTTGGAGGATGGATGTCCCACGTCGTGAAGAAGCTTGCAGAGGTGTTCCCACGCAGAAAGACCGCAAACAAGCCTTGCTAGCTGCAAGGGTCGCGGTTAGGGTTTTTGGATGCTGCTGTGGCCCAGGAGGGACCAGGATGTCGCCAATTGTGTGAGGAGACAGAGGGGGCGCCCAGCAAGATAGGGAGCCCTGACAGAAGCAGGCAGCACCCGCAGAAGTGCCAGAACAGGCACTATGAAGAAGAGTGAACCAGAGCTCACCCGAAGTCACAAAAGAAGATCCCACGACGCCAGAGGACAACTCAGGAGGTTGTGCACCTCAGGTTAGAGTGTCGGGACCCAGGCTTGGCTGTGCACAAAGGAAATCCTGGAAGAGTGCACAGGAGCCGGAGCAGCTGCAAATCACGCGGTACCCAGCAATGCAGTCTAGCGTGGGGAGGCAAGGGCTTACCTCCACCAAACTTGGACTGAAGAGTCACTGGACTGTGGGAGTCACTTGGACAGAGTTACTGAGTTCCAGGGACCACGCTCGTCGTGCTGAGAGGGGACCCAGAGGACCAGTGATGCAGTCTTTTGTTGCCTGCGGTTGCAGGGGGAAGATTCCGTCGACATACGGGAGATTTCTTTGGAGCTTCTAGTGCAGAGAGGAGGCAGACTACCCCCACAGCATGCACCACCAGGAAAACAGTCGAGAAGGCGGCCGGATCAGCAATACAAGGTTGCAGTAGTCATCTTTGCAACTTTGTTGCGGTTTTGCAGGCGTCCAGAGCAGTCAGCGGTCGATTCCTTGGCAGAAGGTGAAGAGAGAGATGCAGAGGAACTCTGATGAGCTCTTGCATTCGTTATCTACAGAATTCCCCAAAGCAGAGACCCTAAATAGCCAGAAAAGGAGGTTTGGCTACCTAGGAAGGAGGATAGGCTAGCAACACAGGTAAGAGCCTATCAGAAGGAGTCTCTGACGTCACCTGCTGGCACTGGCCACTCAGAGCAGTCCAGTGTGCCAGCAGCACCTCTGTTTCCAAGATGGCAGAGTTCTGGAGCACACTGGAGGAGCTCTGGGCACCTGCCCTGGGAGGTGCAGGTCAGGGGAGTGGTCACTCCCCTTTCCTTTGTCCAGTTTAGCGCCAGAGCAGGGCTGGGGGATCCCTGAACCGGTGTAGACTGGCTTATGCAGAGATGGGCACCATCTGTGCCCATCAAAGCATTTCCAGAGGCTGGAGGAGGCTACTCCTCCCCAGCCCTGACACCTTTTTCCAAAGGGACAGGGTGTAACACCCTCTCTCTGAGGAAGTCCTTTGTTCTGCCTTCCTGGGCCAAGCCTGGCTGGACCCCACGAGGGCAGAAACCTGTTTGAGGGGTTGGCAGCAGCAGCAGCTGCAGTAAAACCCCGGGAAAGGTAGTTTGGCAGTACCCGGGTCTGTGCTAGAGACTCGAGGCATCATGATCTTAGACATGTTACATGGCCATGTTCGGAGTTACCATTGTGACGCTATACATAGGTAGTGACCTATGTATAGTGCACATGTGTAATGGTGTCCCCGCACTCACAAAGTCCAGGGAATTTGCCCTGAACGATGTGGGGGCTCCTTGGCTAGTGTCAGGGTGCCCACACACTAAGTAACTTAGCACCCAACCTTTACCAGGTAAAGGTTAGACATATAGGTGACTTATAAGTTACTTAAGTGCAGTGGTAAATGGCTGTGAAATAACGTGGACGTTATTTCACTCAGGCTGCAGTGGCAGGCCTGTGTAAGAATTGTCAGAGCTCCATATGGGTGGCAAAAGAAATGCTGCATCCCATAGGGATCTCCTGGAACCTCAATACCCTGGGTACCTCAGTACCATATACTAGGGAATTATAAGGGTGTTCCAGTATGCCAATGTGAATTGGTGAAATTGGTCACTAGCCTGTTAGTGACAATTTGTAAAGAGAGAGCATAACCACTGAGGTTCTGGTTAGCAGAGCCTCAGTGAGACAGTTAGGCATCACACAGGGAATACATACATATAGGCCACAAACTTATGAGCACTGGGGTCCTGGCTAGCAGGGTCCCAGTGACACATAACAAACATACTGAAAACATAGGGTTTTCACTATGAGCACTGGGCCCTGGCTAGCAGGATACCAGTGAGACAGTGAAAACACCCTGACATACACTCACAAACAGGACAAAAGTGGGGGTAACAAGGCTAGAAAGAGGCTACTTTCTCACCCTGTTCTACTGCACCTCATTCAATAATTAGCATGCTGTAAGGACAACCTTCTCTTGATATGTGTATTACCAGACGAATCCAATGAAGGACTACTTCAACTGCGTTGTAACGACCAGCAGGATTTCGTGTGAAGTCGCCGTTTTGCAAAGCAGACACTCTCTCAGAGGTGATTCAGGCTGGGGGGCACGTATGCTGCAGGGTCACTGGCTAATTGACAGTGTCAACAGCTGAAGCAGATGTTGTGTTCTGGTGCAAGGCGCGTGCATCATTGGCCAGTGCGTCAGAGGGGTTGGGCTGAGTCAAAGAAAATAAAAACCCTCGGGTGAAACACTCACAATCCATCAATTCTTTCCCAGGATGTTTTTACAGGGAAGCATCGTCATCAAATAAACACATTTTTTGTACGATGTCATTGTTGATTTGAGGGATTCTGCTTTCAGAGAAACTTGTGTGTTAACCGTTTCATTTAATTTTTTTCGCAGTTTAGTGGAATTTCTCGCTTCGACAGCAGTCATGTTTTTTGAGGTTGGCTTCGGTTTCTGGATGCGCCACACAAGTGAATACATCTTTTGAGATTTTGCGAGGCGCATATTTGGTGGTCGAAATATTGGCCAGTAATTTGGAGCCAGCGACCGATTTTATCAATCTAGTTTTATGTCACACTGCCTGCCTGTTTCTGAGTTGTGGTGTGAGGCAGAATGATGCTCTTCGCCTACTACATATGTTAAGTGGCTCCTGAGACTCCGATGTGCTACAGATATTCATAATCCTGAGGCTGAATGGGGGAGGTCTGAAGGGTGGGGACCACCTCAGTGCTTAATATGTGAAAATATTAATTTCTGGGGGCCTTGTCAGTAGGCTACTGCAGTTTTCACCACCCATTGCCCCTGCCAGCACCCCATTGGCAGAACCACACAGCTTCTAAGCTTCATACCTCTCCAAATTTGACAATTCTGACTATTCCAAGCCCCCGGAGCTATAAGAATGGCTTCGGAGGCAGATATTAGACATTTTAGGGTGTATGAGTGCACTATTACACCGTCCACACACTTTACTGTCCGGCTACTCACAACTTGTTCCCGCCACCCACTGACAGCCTTATTTCACCATCTAGTAACAGCCTTATAGCTCCAATGTCTGACTCCTCAAGACAAAAGTGTAATGGCAAACCTATCCCTCCATGCAACGATAGCCCAAATCCACCATTTACAGACTGACTAACCTCTTATGTACTGGCAGTGTTATCACACTGTAAGGGCAGTTGTCCTAGGCCTGTGAGACTCAAGGGCAGTTTGGCATTTTTTTGTGACAAATATTGCAGCTATCCCTAGGAACACAAAAATTCTGTACTATTGCATGCTCACTAAATTACCAACTACCGTTACTATAGGCTTTCATTTTCCAAGGGGAACACGTTCGAACAGTAAAGGCTTTCTCTGGGAGTGTGGTGTGGTGTAAAATATGTTGCAAAATGCTTATTTGAGGTAGAAAGGTATTATTCACAACAAATATGATGTCAAGGCAGTGTTAGTTATTGCAGTCATAGAACTAAAACTAATTATGTTACACTGTATGGCATTATCAATTCTTTGCACCCCATGTATCATTTCTCTGCACGTTTTTTGGTTATTGTAAGAAAAATTAAACTAAACAGGGGCTGAAGTTGGAGGTTTACTAAAGGCCCAGCATAGCAGTTTTTGGGGTGCTGCTTAGTTGCAAATGTTGATACCCGCTTCAAGCCCAGCCTTTGTCAAGCACACCACTCCTTTTTAACTGCATATAGGGTCTGCACTGATTGGCACAGTTTTTGTTGGACAGCTGTTGCACAGATGGTTAACGGCCAGATGTGGGGAACAAGCAGCAGAAATGTTTGTCACTCAGGAAGGGGATCACACATGGCACTACCTGCCCGTGTTATCAGCCTTGCGATAGACGTCTTGGTACACAGTAACGTGGGCCTATAGGGCCGCGTGATAAGAAAGGCTGTGAATGAACAACATCAGGACCGAGGCACATGGGCTGTCACAGTGACATTAGGCACTCGTGACTGAAATCCGAGGTCAGTCTGGGCAGTGATGACAGACCGGTGATTCCAGCACACTAGTCTAGACCAGCTAGTCTGTACTACCGACATGGATACAGCCACAGATTCTGCTTCCGACTCAGCCTTCCTCTGCACAGAATGTAGAGCTCCTTGATTTGAAAGGTTAACTGAGTTTATTTCTTTTCTATTGTTTCTGCTCTATTCATGGATTTTTTTACATGTTGTATAAACACATTTCTAAACTGGAAAAAAACGGAAAGGTTCACTGTGAACAATCGAGAGGGCTTAGGTTCACAGCCAGTACACTGGCAGTTAGAACGGACCAAATGAACACTCAAATTCAAGCTTGAACGCAAATATGTGAGGAAACCAAGCACGGCCAATCGCATTTTCCTTTCAGTTGCGCTGTACCTCCCTTGCAATCAGCTACTGAAAAGCTGTTAATCTCAGGAATAAATTAGCTTCCGGACTACCTCTGGCCAACCAAGTGCCAGGGTCTTCTTATCGCCGCAGATCAGGAAAGAAGATTTCCCTTCCCTTTGGATAAGGTGTGCAGTCTAGACCGTACCTTTGGGCACTTCACTGTTCAGGTGTGGCACTTGCCAGGCCACTGCAGACCTGCCGGATCTTGTTTGGTTCAGAATTGGATAACACAAAGGTTCTTCCTGCTACTTTTGAAAGGTTGTGAATTCAAAACCTGAATGACAAACTTGGCTTTTGAAATAAATCAACATGAAGGCGGTATCATGAGATCTTTTTGGGTCATGGAGAGAGCCGGGAGACATCAGAAGAGTCTACTTCTAAACCTTATAAAGCGGCATGCAGTTTGTGGGGTTAAATCAATTAATATGCTGGAGTTTAGGCTTACCCTCTTTGTCATGTACCCAAGTCCCCCCTTTCTTACCACCTTTATTCAATTGGAATTGGGGGGCAGTCATAAGATACTACATCTATTTTCAAGTAGACAATCATACCTTTTATGAGATAGGTAAAAAAGGCATGTAGCCCATTATTACTATAATAATTAGCTGCTATCAATCATTAGTGGTGTCACGGCCTGATCATGGGGGCAGTAGTTACCGATGTTGTACTCCCTGTCACCAAACAGAATTGAGGCCGCTCTTGGCGAGTTGAATGTCAAAACTGTATAAAGCACATGACATGGGACTTTGATAAGGGTCATCTGTACAAGAAAATGCATCAGATTTGATTGGGTGGTAAAATAAGTAGCTATGTGCCACATGGACACGACACAAGGTACTTTTGCCCAGGCACTCACCATGCAATAATGATCAACCCCATCAAGGATTGACATCGACCATACCATCCACTGATTGCCATATCTGCCCACCAAATAACTGCCTACTCACCATGAATTTACACTACTTTCACAGCACATACTGATAGCTAATTCTCACTTGTTCTGATAGCCCTGTTGCAATATCAAATGACAGCCCTATCTTGCTATTCAATACAACACTATCTCACCACTGCCTCGTTTCTGCACCACCGCCCACGGACAGCTCAGTGACATCATACAGGCATTACTGTGTTATATAAAAACAAATAATTACGGTGTATGTCCCTATACAACAACGAAAGTACAGCATATTGAACGGGATATGTCCATGGTGAGTTGTAGGAAAGTACCATCTTGCCTGGCATGTTACCCCCATTTTTCACTGTATATATGTTGTTTTAGTTGTATGTGTCACTGGGACCCTGGTAACCCAGGGCCCCAGTGCTCATAAGTGTGCCTGAATGTGTTACCTGTGTAGTGACTAACTGTCTCACTGAGGCTCTGCTAATCAGAACCTCAGTGGTTATGCTCTCTCATTTCTTTCCAAATTGTCACTGACAGGCTAGTGACCATTTTTACCAATTTACATTGGCTTACTGGAACACCCTTATAATTCCCTAGTATATGGTACTAAGGTACCCAGGGTATTGGGGTTCCAGGAAATCCCTATGGGCTGCAGCATTTCTTTTGCCACCCATAGGGAGCTCTGACAATTCTTACACAGGCCTGCCACTGCAGCCTGAGTGAAATAACGTCCACGTTAATTCACAGCCATTTTACACTGCACTTAAGTAACTTATAAGTCACCTATATGTCTAACCTTTACCTGGTAAAGGTTAGGTGCAAAGTTACTTAGTGTGAGGGCACCCTGGCACTAGCCAAGGTGCCCCCACACTGTTCAGAGCCAATTCACTGAACTTTGTGAGTGCGGGGACACCATTACACGCGTGCACTACATATAGGTCACTACCTATATGTAGCTTCACCATGGTAACTCCGAATATGGCCATGTAACATGTCTATGATCATGGAATTGCCCCCTCTATGCCATCCTGGCATTGTTGGTACAATTCCATGATCCCAGTGGTCTGTAGCACAGACCCTGGTACTGCCAGACTGCCCTTCCTGGGGTTTCTCTGCAGCTGCTGCTGCTGCCAACCCCTCAGACAGGCAGCTGCCCTCCTGGGGTCCAGCCAGGCCTGGCCCAGGATGGCAGAACAAAGAACTTCCTCTGAGAGAGGGTGTGACACCCTCTCCCTTTGGAAAATGGTGTGAAGGCAGGGGAGGAGTAGCCTCCCCCAGCCTCTGGAAATGCTTTGTTGGGCACAGATGTGCCCAATTCTGCATAAGCCAGTCTACACCGGTTCAGGGACCCCTTAGCCCCTGCTCTGGCGCGAAACTGGACAAAGGAAAGGGGAGTGACCACTCCCCTGACCTGCACCTCCCCTGGGAGGTGTCCAGAGCTCCTCCAGTGTGCTCCAGACCTCTGCCATCTTGGAAACAGAGGTGCTGCTGGCACACTGGACTGCTCTGAGTGGCCAGTGCCACCAGGTGACGTCAGAGACTCCTTGTGATAGGCTCCTTCAGGTTTTAGTAGCCTTTCCTCTCTCCTAGGTAGCCAAACCCTCTTTTCTGGCTATTTAGGGTCTCTGTCTCTGGGGAAACTTTAGATAACGAATGCATGAGCTCAGCCGAGTTCCTCTGCATCTCTCTCTTCACCTTCTGATAAGGAATCGACCGCTGACCGCGCTGGAAGCCTGCAAACCTGCAACATAGTAGCAAAGACGACTACTGCAACTCTGTAACGCTGATCCTGCCGCCTTCTCGACTGTTTTCCTGCTTGTGCATGCTGTGGGGGTAGTCTGCCTCCTCTCTGCACCAGAAGCTCCGAAGAAATCTCCCGTGGGTCGACGGAATCTTCCCCCTGCAACCGCAGGCACCAAAAAGCTGCATTACCGGTCCCTTGGGTCTCCTCTCAGCACGACGAGCGAGGTCCCTCGAATCCAGCGACGCTGTCCAAGTGACCCCCACAGTCCAGTGACTCTTCAGCCCAAGTTTGGTGGAGGTAAGTCCTTGCCTCACCTCGCTGGGCTGCATTGCTGGGAACCGCGACTTTGCAAGCTACTCCGGCCCCTGTGCACTTCCGGCGGAAATCCTTCGTGCACAGCCAAGCCTGGGTCCACGGCACTCTAACCTGCATTGCACGACTTTCTAAGTTGGTCTCCGGCGACGTGGGACTCCTTTGTGCAACTTCGGCGAGCACCGTTTCACGCATCCTCGTAGTGCCTGTTTCTGGCACTTCTCCGGGTGCTACGTGCTTCAGTGAGGGCTCTTTGTCTTGCTCGACGTCCCCTCTCTCTGCAGGTCCAATTTGCGACCTCCTGGTCCCTCCTGGGCCCCAGCAGCGTCCAAAAACGTCAAACGCACGATTTGCGTGTAGCAAGGCTTGTTGGCGTCTTTCCGGCGGGAAAACACTTCTGCACGACTCTCCAAGGCAAGAGGGATCCGTCCACCAAAGGGGAAGTCTCTAGCCCTTTTCGTTCCTGCAGAAACCTCAGCTTCTTCTGTCCAGTCGAAGCTTCTTTGCACCCGCATCTGGCATTTCCTGGGCATCTGCCCATCTCCGACTTGCTTGTGACTTTTGGACTTGGTCCCCTTGTTCCACAGATACCCTAGATTGGAAATCCACAGTTGTTGCATTGCTGGTTTGTGTCTTTCCTGCATTATTCCTCTAACACGACTCTTTTGTCCTTAGGGGAACTTTGGTGCACTTTGCACTCACTTTTCAGGGTCTTGGGGAGGGTTATTTTTCTAACTCTCACTATTTTCTAATAGTCCCAGCGACCCTCTACAAGGTCACATAGGTTTGGGGTCCATTCGTGGTTCACATTCCACTTTTGGAGTATATGGTTTGTGTTGCCCCTATCCCTATGTTTCCCCATTGCATCCTATTGTAACTATACATTGTTTGCACTGTTTTCTAAGACTATTCTGCATATTTTTGCTATTGTGTATATATATCTTGTGTATATTTCCTATCCTCTCACTGAGGGTACACTCTAAGATACTTTGGCATATTGTCATAAAAATAAAGTACCTTTATTTTTAGTATAACTGTGTATTGTGTTTTCTTATGATATTGTGCATATGACACTAAGTGGTACTGTAGTAGCTTCACACGTCTCCTAGTTCAGCCTAAGCTGCTCTGCTAAGCTACCATTATCTATCAGCCTAAGCAGCTAGACACCCTATACACTAATAAGGGATAACTGGGCCTGGTGCAAGGTGCAAGTACCCCTTGGTACTCACTACAAGCCAGTCCAGCCTCCTACATTGGTTGTGCAGCGGTGGGATAAGTGCTTTGAGACTACTTACCACTCTTGTCATTGTACTTTTCATAAGAGAAAAATATACAAAACAAGGTCAGTGTATATACACATAGCCAAAAAGTTTTGCATTTCCTCTTTTCACTCTTTTCTAAGTGCTGAAAAGTACTTCTAAACTTTCAAAAAGTTCTTAAAAGTTTAAAAAGTTTTTTCTGTCTTTCCAAAAAGTTCTGAAAACTTTTTTCTCTTTGTCTATCACTTTAACTCTCTCTAAAAATGTCTGGCACAGGCCAAAAAGTTGAACTGTCCAAACTTGCATATGATCACCTTAGCTGGAAAGGAGCAAGGAGTCTCTGCATAGAGAGAGGTTTGAGTGTAGGGAAGAATCCTTCCTTAGAACTGTTAATTAATATGCTTAGAGTACAGGATAAGGCCATAAGTGCCCAATCTGTAGAAAAAGTAGCTAATGGTTCTCAATCTGATCCAGGGACTCCCCCAGGAAAAGGTTCAGGAAAGAAACTTCTCAGCCTGCCCATTACTAGACAGTCTAGCATAGTTGGTACAGAGGTTGAATCACATCATACTGATGATGTGCTCTCACATTATGCTGGTAGCCAAGCTGTTAGGGTGCCCTTGGTAAGGGACAGGTCTCCTTCTGTTCATTCCCATCACACCTCTGTATCTAGAAATGTCCATCCCACCCACCCTGATGACAGATTGTTAAAAAGGGAGCTCAATAGATTGAGAGTGGAGCAAACCAGACTGAAGCTCAAGAAGCAACAGCTGGATTTGGATAGACAGTCTTTAGAAATAGAGAGGGAAAGACAGAAAATGGGTTTAGATACCCATGGTGGCAGCAGCAGTATTCCCCATAGTCATCCTGCAAAAGAGCATGATTCCAGGAATCTGCACAAGATAGTTCCCCCTTACAAGGAGGGGGATGACATTAACAAGTGGTTTGCTGCACTTGAGAGGGCCTGTGCTGTACAGGATGTCCCTCAAAAGCAGTGGGCTGCTATCCTATGGCTATCATTTACTGGAAAAGGTAGGGATAGGCTCCTTACTGTAAAAGAAAATGATGCTAACAATTTCCAAGTTCTTAAGAATGCACTCCTGGGTGGTTATGGCTTAACCACTGAACAGTACAGGATAAAGTTCAGAGATACCAAAAAGGAGTCTTCACAAGACTGGGTTGATTTCATTGACCAGGCAGTGAAGGCCTTGGAAGGGTGGTTACATGGCAGTAAAGTTACTGATTATGACAGCCTGTATAACTTGATCCTGAGAGAGCATATTCTTAATAATTGTGTGTCTGATTTGTTGCACCAGTACTTGGTGGACTCTGATCTGACCTCTCCCCAAGAATTGGGAAAGAAGGCAGACAAATGGGTCAGAACAAGAGTGAACAGAAAAGTTCATACAGGGGGTGACAAAGATGGCAACAAAAAGAAGGATGGTAAGTCTTCTGACAAGGGTGGGGACAAATCTAAAAATGAGTCTTCATCAGGCCCACAAAAACACTCTGGTGGGGGTGGTGGGCCCAAATCCTCCTTTAATCAGAACAAGGAAAAGAAACCATGGTGCTATTTATGTAAAATAAAAGGCCATTGGACAACAGATCCCAGTTGTCCAAAGAAAGGCACCACAGCTCCTACCACTACAACCCCTACTGCTACACCTAGTGTCCCTACTAATAGCAGTGGTGGTGGGAGCAAACCTACTAATAGCCAATCCAAGGGAGTAGCTGGGCTCACTTTTGGTAATTTAGTTGGGGTTGGTCTGATTAGGGAGACCACAGAGGCTACTTTAGTCTCTGAAGGGGCTATTGACTTAGCCACTTTGGTTGCTTGCCCCCATAACTTGGAGAAGTACAAGCAACTAACCCTAATAAATGGTGTTGAGGTCCAGGCCTACAGGGACACAGGTGCCAGTGTCACAATGGTGATTGAGAAACTGGTGCACCCTGAACAACACATACTTGGACACCAGTACCAAGTAACCGATGCTCACAACATAACACAAAGCCACCCCATGGCTGTTGTAAATCTCAACTGGGGGGGGGTATCTGGTCCAAAGAAAGTTGTGGTAGCTTCAGATTTACCTGTAGACTGTCTATTAGGGAACGATTTGGAGACATCAGCTTGGTCAGATGTGGAGTTGGAGGCCCATGCAGCAATGCTGGGCATCCCAGGGCATATTTTTGCTTTGACAAGGGCTCAGGCCAAAAAGCAAAAAGGACAGGGAAGCTTGGATCCTGGAACAATGGACCAAGTGCTCCCTAAAGCTAGGGCTAGTAGAAGCAAACCACTTCCTACTATCCCTCCCTCTACAGTGGATTCTACTTCTGAGGAAGAAGAATTCCCTCCCTGTGCAGAACCTACACCAGAGGAGCTGGAAGCAGACACTGCTGAGCTTTTGGGTGAAGGGGGGCCTGCCAGAGAGGAGCTGAGTGTGGCACAGCAAACCTGTCCCACATTAGAGGGTCTCAGACAGCAAGCTGTCAAACAGGCTAATGGGGATGTCAGTGACTCACACAGAGTTTACTGGGAGGACAACCTCTTGTACACTGAGCATAGGGATCCTAAACCTGGAGCTGCCAGGAGATTAGTGATCCCTCAGGAGTACAGAAAGTTCCTCCTAACACTGGCACATGATATTCCCTTAGCTGGGCACCTGGGTCAAATGAAAACTTGGGACAGATTGGTACCACTGTTTCATTGGCCTAGGATGTCTGAGGACACAAAAGAATTTTGTAAGTCCTGTGAAACCTGTCAAGCCAGTGGTAAGACAGGTGGCACTCCAAAGGCACCCCTTATCCCACTGCCTGTGGTTGGGGTTCCCTTTGAAAGGGTAGGGGTTGACATAGTTGGCCCCCTTGACCCTCCTACTGCTTCAGGCAATAGGTTTATCTTGGTGGTAGTGGACCATGCCACAAGATATCCTGAAGCTATTCCTTTAAGGACCACTACAGCTCCTGCAGTGGCAAAGGCCCTCCTGGGAATATTTTCCAGGGTGGGCTTCCCAAAGGAAGTAGTATCAGACAGAGGAAGCAATTTCATGTCTGCATACTTAAAGGCCATGTGGAAGGAGTGTGGTGTAACTTACAAGTTCACAACACCCTATCATCCACAAACAAATGGACTGGTGGAGAGATTTAATAAAACTCTCAAAGGCATGATTATGGGACTCCCTGAAAAACTCCGCAGGAGATGGGATATCCTTCTACCATGCCTCCTTTTTGCCTACAGGGAGGTACCCCAGAAAGGAGTGGGCTTCAGCCCCTTTGAACTTCTTTTTGGACACCCTGTTAGGGGTCCACTCACACTTGTAAAGGAGGGTTGGGAACAACCTTTAAAAGCTCCTAAGCAGGATATTGTGGATTATGTACTTGGCCTCAGATCAAGGATGGCTGAGTACATGAAAAAGGCCAGTAAAAACCTTCAGGCCAGCCAAGAGCTCCAGAAGCAATGGCATGATCAGAAGGCTGTTTTGGTTCAGTACCAACCAGGGCAGAAAGTGTGGGTCTTGGAGCCTGTGGCCCCAAGAGCACTCCAAGATAAATGGAGTGGACCCCACACAATTGTTGAAAAGAAGGGTGAAGTCACCTACTTGGTTGACTTAGGCACTGCCAGGAGTCCCCTTAGGGTGCTCCATGTCAACCGCCTGAAACCCTACTATGACAGGGCTGATCTCACCCTGCTCATGGCAACAGATGAGGGACAGGAAGAAGACAGTGATCCTCTACCTGATCTCTTCTCTTCCACAGAACAAGATGCTCTTGTGGAAGGTGTAGTTTTGGCTGATTGTCTTACTGCTGAGCAGAAAGATAATTGCATAAATCTCCTAGGACAATTTTCAGAACTCTTCTCCATTGTGCCAGGCACCACTTCTTGGTGTGAGCACACTATAGATACTGGAGACAGTTTACCTGTCAAAAGTAAGATCTATAGGCAGCCTGACCATGTCAGGGACTGCATAAAGCAAGAAGTTCAGAAGATGTTGGAACTAGGAGTGGTTGAGCACTCTGACAGTCCATGGGCTTCTCCTGTGGTACTGGTACCAAAACCCAATTCTAAAGATGGAAAGAAGGAAATGAGGTTTTGTGTCGACTATAGAGGTCTCAACTTGGTAACCAAAACTGATGCTCACCCTATACCCAGGGCAGATGAGCTCATAGATACACTGGCATCTGCCAAGTATCTAAGCACTTTTGATTTGACTGCAGGGTATTGGCAGATCAAATTGTCAGAAGATGCTAAATCTAAGACTGCATTTTCTACCATTGGAGGACATTACCAGTTTACTGTAATGCCTTTTGGTCTGAAAAATGCACCTGCCACTTTTCAGAGGTTGGTGAACACAGTCCTGCAAGGGCTGGAAGCTTTCAGTGCAGCATATTTGGATGATATAGCTGTCTTTAGCTCCAGCTGGGATGATCACCTGGTCCACCTTTGGAAAGTTTTGGAGGCCCTGCAAAAGGCAGGCCTCACTATCAAGGCTTCAAAGTGCCAGATAGGGCAGGGTAAGGTGGTTTATCTGGGACACCTTGTTGGTGGGGAACAGATTGCACCACTTCAGGGGAAAATCCAAACAATTATTGATTGGGTTCCCCCTACCACTCAGACTCAGGTGAGAGCCTTCCTAGGCCTCACTGGGTATTACAGGAGGTTCATTAAGAACTATGGCTCCATTGCAGCCCCTCTTAATGACCTCACTTCCAAGAAAATGCCTAAAAAGGTATTATGGACAGCAAACTGTCAGAAAGCTTTTGAGGAGCTGAAGCAGGCCATGTGCTCTGCACCTGTCCTGAAAAGCCCTTGTTACTCTAAAAAATTCTATGTCCAAACTGATGCATCTGAATTAGGAGTAGGGGCAGTCCTATCACAACTTAATTCTGAGGGCCAGGATCAACCTGTTGCTTTTATTAGTAGGAGGTTGACCCCTAGAGAAAAGCGTTGGTCTGCCATTGAGAGGGAGGCCTTTGCTGTGGTCTGGGCTCTGAAGAAGTTGAGGCCATACCTGTTTGGCACTCACTTCATTGTTCAGACAGACCACAAACCTCTACTTTGGCTAAAACAAATGAAAGGTGAAAATCCTAAATTGTTGAGGTGGTCCATATCCCTACAGGGAATGGACTATACAGTGGAACATAGACCTGGGAGTAGCCACTCCAATGCAGATGGACTCTCCAGATATTTCCACTTAGACAATGAAGACTCATCAGGTAATGGCTAGTCTTATTGTCCTTCGTTTGGGGGGGGGTTGTGTAGGAAAGTACCATCTTGCCTGGCATGTTACAACTAAAACAACATATATACAGTGAAAAATGGGGGTATGTGTCACTGGGACCCTGGTAACCCAGGGCCCCAGTGCTCATAAGTGTGCCTGAATGTGTTACCTGTGTAGTGACTAACTGTCTCACTGAGGCTCTGCTAATCAGAACCTCAGTGGTTATGCTCTCTCATTTCTTTCCAAATTGTCACTGACAGGCTAGTGACCATTTTTACCAATTTACATTGGCTTACTGGAACACCCTTATAATTCCCTAGTATATGGTACTAAGGTACCCAGGGTATTGGGGTTCCAGGAGATCCCTATGGGCTGCAGCATTTCTTTTGCCACCCATAGGGAGCTCTGACAATTCTTACACAGGCCTGCCACTGCAGCCTGAGTGAAATAACGTCCACGTTAATTCACAGCCATTTTACACTGCACTTAAGTAACTTATAAGTCACCTATATGTCTAACCTTTACCTGGTAAAGGTTAGGTGCAAAGTTACTTAGTGTGAGGGCAGCCTGGCACTAGCCAAGGTGCCCCCACATTGTTCAGAGCCAATTCACTGAACTTTGTGAGTGCGGGGACACCATTACACGCGTGCACTACATATAGGTCACTACCTATATGTAGCTTCACCATGGTAACTCCGAATATGGCCATGTAACATGTCTATGATCATGGAATTGCCCCCTCTATGCCATCCTGGCATTGTTGGTACAATTCCATGATCCCAGTGGTCGGTAGCACAGACCCTGGTACTGCCAGACTGCCCTTCCTGGGGTTTCTCTGCAGCTGCTGCTGCTGCCAACCCCTCAGACAGGCAGCTGCCCTCCTGGGGTCCAGCCAGGCCTGGCCCAGGATGGCAGAACAAAGAACTTCCTCTGAGAGAGGGTGTGACACCCTCTCCCTTTGGAAAATGGTGTGAAGGCAGGGGAGGAGTAGCCTCCCCCAGCCTCTGGAAATGCTTTGTTGGGCACAGATGTGCCCAATTCTGCATAAGCCAGTCTACACCGGTTCAGGGACCCCTTAGCCCCTGCTCTGGCGCGAAACTGGACAAAGGAAAGGGGAGTGACCACTCCCCTGACCTGCACCTCCCCTGGGAGGTGTCCAGAGCTCCTCCAGTGTGCTCCAGACCTCTGCCATCTTGGAAACAGAGGTGCTGCTGGCACACTGGACTGCTCTGAGTGGCCAGTGCCACCAGGTGACGTCAGAGACTCCTTGTGATAGGCTCCTTCAGGTGTTAGTAGCCTTTCCTCTCTCCTAGGTAGCCAAACCCTCTTTTCTGGCTATTTAGGGTCTCTGTCTCTGGGGAAACTTTAGATAACGAATGCATGAGCTCAGCCGAGTTCCTCTGCATCTCTCTCTTCACCTTCTGATAAGGAATCGACCGCTGACCGCGCTGGAAGCCTGCAAACCTGCAACATAGTAGCAAAGACGACTACTGCAACTCTGTAACGCTGATCCTGCCGCCTTCTCGACTGTTTTCCTGCTTGTGCATGCTGTGGGGGTAGTCTGCCTCCTCTCTGCACCAGAAGCTCCGAAGAAATCTCCCGTGGGTCGACGGAATCTTCCCCCTGCAACCGCAGGCACCAAAAAGCTGCATTACCGGTCCCTTGGGTCTCCTCTCAGCACGACGAGCGAGGTCCCTCGAATCCAGCGACGCTGTCCAAGTGACCCCCACAGTCCAGTGACTCTTCAGCCCAAGTCCTTGCCTCACCTCGCTGGGCTGCATTGCTGGGAACCGCGACTTTGCAAGCTACTCCGGCCCCTGTGCACTTCCGGCGGAAATCCTTCGTGCACAGCCAAGCCTGGGTCCACGGCACTCTAACCTGCATTGCACGACTTTCTAAGTTGGTCTCCGGCGACGTGGGACTCCTTTGTGCAACTTCGGTGAGCACCGTTTCATGCATCCTCGTAGTGCCTGTTTCTGGCACTTCTCCGGGTGCTACCTGCTTCAGTGAGGGCTCTTTGTCTTGCTCGACGTCCCCTCTCTCTGCAGGTCCAATTTGCGACCTCCTGGTCCCTCCTGGGCCCCAGCAGCGTCCAAAAACGTCAAACGCACGATTTGCGTGTAGCAAGGCTTGTTGGCGTCTTTCCGGCGGGAAAACACTTCTGCACGACTCTCCAAGGCAAGAGGGATCCGTCCACCAAAGGGGAAGTCTCTAGCCCTTTTCGTTCCTGCAGAAACCTCAGCTTCTTCTGTCCAGTCGAAGCTTCTTTGCACCCGCATCTGGCATTTCCTGGGCATCTGCCCATCTCCGACTTGCTTGTGACTTTTGGACTTGGTCCCCTTGTTCCACAGATACCCTAGATTGGAAATCCACAGTTGTTGCATTGCTGGTTTGTGTCTTTCCTGCATTATTCCTCTAACACGACTCTTTTGTCCTTAGGGGAACTTTGGTGCACTTTGCACTCACTTTTCAGGGTCTTGGGGAGGGTTATTTTTCTAACTCTCACTATTTTCTAATAGTCCCAGCGACCCTCTACAAGGTCACATAGGTTTGGGGTCCATTCGTGGTTCACATTCCACTTTTGGAGTATATGGTTTGTGTTGCCCCTATCCCTATGTTTCCCCATTGCATCCTATTGTAACTATACATTGTTTGCACTGTTTTCTAAGACTATTCTGCATATTTTTGCTATTGTGTATATATATCTTGTGTATATTTCCTATCCTCTCACTGAGGGTACACTCTAAGATACTTTGGCATATTGTCATAAAAATAAAGTACCTTTATTTTTAGTATAACTGTGTATTGTGTTTTCTTATGATATTGTGCATATGACACTAAGTGGTACTGTAGTAGCTTCACACGTCTCCTAGTTCAGCCTAAGCTGCTCTGCTAAGCTACCATTATCTATCAGCCTAAGCTGCTAGACACCCTATACACTAATAAGGGATAACTGGGCCTGGTGCAAGGTGCAAGTACCCCTTGGTACTCACTACAAGCCAGTCCAGCCTCCTACATGAGTACAAGTACAACCCCGATGTAGTTAAGATGATTCTAACCACACCATCATAAAGTAAACACTGCTATTATTTGTCTTAATGCATTAAGAACTTCGTGGATTAACATATGTATTGCATCCTTAACAGTAATGAACATTGATGTTAGAACCCACATAATACAAGAGACAACACTATTTGAATAAATAAGTATATCTGTACGCAGTTAGTTATTTCTAATTTCAATATTTCTATAATAACCATAATTTACATTCTGCCATTCTTATTTTTGCAGTAGCAGTATGATTCGAATGTAACAGAAAAGGAAAATCAAAAGAAAAGATGGTTAAGAATAAAGGGTACAGCATAGACATATTTGAGGTTCAAGCATACATAGTATCAGAACAACACAGAGGTGACCCAGCCCAAACTCTTTCTTGACTTGCCTTTTAAATGAGAATTCCCATTGCAGGTGTTTCCCTGTGCTTAACGCTGACAAGCTGAAGTGAGGGTCACAAACTGTTTCAGGCACAGTAAACTGTTGTTATAGAAGAAAAAAATTGCAAACACCCAAATGGGGCTGCTTGTACAATGGACCGACAGTGTGCATGCAAAATACTATGTACATACACCCGTTTTAGCAGAAGAGGTCAGAGATACTATTTTGAGAATACATGTTTGCAGATGCACAGGTAAAAATATGCATCATAAAGTGGATGACACGTGTACAGCCCCTATTGTAGGAGAGCACATCACGCACCCATAGGTATTTGGAGATTTTCACTAGGTGCAGCGCCTCTTTTCATAAATCTGCCCCTGTGTTTTAAAAGCAGTAATCCACTTACCCATTTACATATAATAAAAATCTGTAATCCCTGTGTCACATAATGGCCCTGATTCTGAGGGCCGTCCGCCAAGGTACCGCCGACAAATGACCGCACCGCGGTCAAAAGACCGCGGCGGCCATTCTTACATTTCCGCTGGGCCGGCGGGCGCTCTACAAAAGAGCGCCCGCCGGCCCAGCGGAAATGCCCCTGCAACGAGGACGCCGGCTCAGAATTGAGCCGGCGTAGTTGCAGGGGTGCGACAGGTGCAGTTGCAGTTGCACCCGTCGCGTATTTCAGTGTCTGCAAAGCAGACACTGAAATACTTTGTGGGGCCCTCTTACGGGGGCCCCTGCAGTGCCCATGCCATTGCCATGCGCTCCGCCGCCATGGAGGATTCAATGGGGCAGCGGTAAACCGGCGGGAGACCGCCGGTTTACCCTTTCTGACCGCGGCTGAACCGCCGCGGTCAGAATGCCCTTGGGAGCACCGCCAGCCTGTTGGCGGTGCTCTCGTGGTCGGTGACCCCCAATGTGCTTTGCAGGAGAAATATTAACACTCTTTGCTACTTTAAGTCAAAACTGTGACTAGACAAAACACAGATCTCTCCGGCAAATATGTTAACCTCCAGAGCCATCTTACCATTACTATTACTCACTGAGATTTACTGGGCATACAAAGATTTCTGCAGTAGGTGTCTTAATTCCATAAAATAATATAAAAAGCAAACTTTGTATTCAATTGAGCAGAACAGATTTACTTCCACATGTCTACTTGTTGCCAATTTCTTTGTGGCAGGGTTTTAAAGAAATAAATGCATAAATTCAGCCACAGATTTTGCATCCGGGTGGCGTAACATTTTGGCAATCTCTGATGAAAAATCTAATTTGTTCAAGATTGTAATGCGCTCAAATGTATTCATGACCTGCTAAACATGTGTGTGAGATTTTAGGATCTGATGTCACTTCTTGTGATGTCATGGGCTGTAATACCACTTCCTGTGATGTCAAGGGCAATGTCACTTGCGTATTATCTAACTTGGTTAGTCCCCCACTTCTTTTTTTTAGGATTTGTCAAGTGCCACATGGAGATACTGGTGAGAATTAAGTACAATAGGCAGTATCACCTCCTGATAACAGGGATTATAATTTATTTCCCCTGAAATAGGTAAAAACCTTCGACCCTATAATTCCGGAACTGGACACACCTGGAAAGATCTTGTTGCCCTGAGTAATACACTGATGAAGGCAACTTTTAATTGCACCGCACATGTTGTTAATGCAGCTCTTATTTGCATATTGTAGTAAAGTCTTATGACTCTGAAGCATGTGGTTTTTGAAGTGGTCATCATCCCTTAGTTATTTCAGATTTAGCACAAGAATGAGCCTGTTACTACACACGCTTACTCTTTAATGTAATCCACCCAACTGAAAAAGCAGGATCCACCTCGACTGGGTCTCCTTTCAACCAACATGTACTTCCCTACCCTGTGGACCCAACATTCCAACCCTCACCCAACACTTATTGACATTTTTCAAGCAGAGAAGGGCGGAAGAAGGTGTTAACTCGATACCTTTTAATTCTCAAACAATCCAATAAACTCCAAACATATAATGCACAGAGGCTGGAAGTAGGAGTGAGGGACTGCTGCAGCACCCACAAAATAACTAAGCTGAAGCTGGAGTTCAGAACGTAAATGAACCATAAAGATGCATTTAAATGTTGTTTTCATCTTGTCACATCTGCTGTGCTTTCAAAGACAAAGGTCAAATGCCAGACTAGGTCTTCTGACAACTGCTTCTTTTTCTTTTGACAACAAAACTGGTTCTTGCTTTTCTTTCTCTGACTATAAAATGAAAGGATTTTTATACAAGTGGCCTAGGTTACAGTCTTGCAGGGGTATAGAGAGTGAAAGGAAAGGCTGTAGTGTGCCATTACTTTCCTAGTTCAGCATTTAAATACTTGTAAAATGAACTATACATATATTTCAAAATATATTGGTACTTAGGAAAGCACACACAAAGCAGGTTTTTATACTTCTGAAGCCAGCTGGAAACAAAGAATTTCACAGGATCAAAGCAAGACATCTTACTTGGTAATGTACAAATGCCAAATACTGACTAAAATCCAATTTCCATGAGTTATCCTTGTGCATTATATAGTTTGTCAGAAACACTGCAGGCCATATTTACAAGAATGTGGGCATCAGCTTTGAAGCGCTACTTTTCTTGCGCCCTCCCTTGTCCAAGCAAGAACCCTCACTCTAGTCAGGGTAAGTCACACACAATCCAAATTATCCTGTGCTCACCCTCTGGTAGCTTGGCACTGAGCAGTCAGGCTTAACTTAGAAGGCAATGTGTAAAGTATTTGTGCAATAAATCATACAATAACACAATATAGCACCACAAAAATACACCACACAGTGTTTAGAAAAATAAATAATATTTATCTGGATAATTGCAGGTCAAAACGAATAAAGATGCAATGTGAAATTGTAGAGATATCACTGAAAAGTGATATTAAGGCCCATATTTATACTTTTTGACACAAAACTGCGCTAACGCAGTTTTGCGTAAAAAAAATTAGCGCCGGCTAGCGCCATTCTGAAGCGCCATGCGGGCGCCGTATTTATTGAATGACGTTAGCCGGCGTTAGCCGCCGGCGCCGTCTGGTGTGCGTTAAAAAATCGACGTACACCAGGCAGCGCCGGCGTAGGGGAAAATGGAGCTTGGGCATCAAGAAATGGAGCAAGTCAGGTTGAGGCAATTTTTGCGCCTCAACCCGATTTGCGCCATTTTTTTTTCACTCCCAACCCCCATAGAAATGACTCCTGTCTTAGCAAAGACAGGAGTCATGCCCCCTTGCCCAATGGCCATGCCCAGGGGACTTCTGTCCCCTGGGCATGGTCATTGGGCATAGTGGCATGTAGGGGGGCACAAATCAGGCCCCCCTATGCCACAAAAAAAAATAAAAAAAAATACTTACCTGAACTTACCTTAATGTCCCTGGGATGGGTCCCTCCAGCCTTGGGTGTCCTCCTGGGGTGGGCAAGGGTGACAGGGGGGGTCCCTGGGGGCATGGGAGGGCACCTCTGGGCTCCTTCAGAGCCCACAGGTTCCTTAACGCCTGCCTTTTGCAGGCGCTAAAAAACGGTGCAAAAGCAAGCGTACGTAATTTTTTTTGACCCGCCCACTCCCGGGCGTGATTTTTGCCCGGGAGTATAAATCCTACGCACATGCCTCGGAGTCGATTTTTTAGACGGGAACGCCTACCTTGCATCTCATTAACGCAAAGTAGGTGTCCACGCAAAAAAATTACGCTAACTCCATGGACTTTGGCGCTAGACGCGTCTAACGCCAAAGTATAAATATGGAGTTAGTTTTGCGTCGAAATTGCGCCAAAAAAAACGACGCAATTCTGGCGCAAACGGAGTATAAATATGCCCCTAAGTGTCATAAGTCTTTAAAAAGCAAACAAAGTCTCTTTCAAGCACAAAGTACCTGGTTTAAAGTGGAAAATCTCTGCCAAGGGCAGCAGAAGAAGAGATACGTGGAAAAATGTTGTGTGTGTCGATTTCTCCCCTGCACACACGGACTTGCGTCGTTATTTTTCACGCGGGGAAGTCGTGCGTCGTTTTCCGGTCTCTTTCTGTGATTCGCGGGATTACCAGATGTCCCGGGGTCTGTGTGTGGATTCTTCGGCTTGTTTTCCGGCTGCACGTCGTTCCGGGAGGCTGTGCGTGGAATTTTCGTTATCACGGCAGGCGTCGCGTCGATTTCCCCTCTGGAAGTCGGCCGGCGTTGTCCTTGCGAGGCCGTGCATCGAAGTTCCGGTCGCCCCGAAGGCGTCGCGTTGATCAGCGTTGGTGTGCGGCGATTTTCTCACCGCGGAGCAAGCTGAGCGTCGAAATTTTTGGCGCACGAAGAGTCCAAATGAAAAAGATAAGTCTTTTTGGTCCTGAGACTTCAGGTAACAGGATGCAAGCTCTATCCAAGCCCTTGGAGAACACTTTTACAGCCAGACAGGAGTTCAGCAAGGCAGCTGGCCAACAGCAAGGCAGCAGTCCTTTGTAGAAAGCGGACAGGTGAGTCCTTCGAGCAGCCAGGCAGTTCTTCTTGGCAGGATGTAGTTTCTGGTTCAGGTTTCTTCTCCAGCAAGTGTCTGAGGTGGTAGGGCAGAGGCCCTGTTTTATACCCAAATGTGCCTTTGAAATGGGGGAGACTTCAAAAAGTGGCTTAGAAGTGCACCAGGTCCCCTTTCAGTTCAATCCTGTCTGCCAGGGTCCCAGTAGGGGGTGTGCAGTCCTTTGTGTCAGAGCAGGCCCTCCACCCTCCCAGCCCAGGAAGACCCATTCAAAATGCAGATGTATGCAAGTGAGGCTGAGTACCCTGTGTTTGGGGTGTGTCTGAGTGAATGCACAAGGCGCTATCAACTAAACCTAGCCAGACGTGGATTGTAAGGCACAGAAAGATTTAAGCGCAGAGAAATACTCACTTTCTAAAAGTGGCATTTCTAAAATAGTAATATTAAATCCAACTTCACCAGTCAGCAGGATTTTGTATTACCATTCTGGTCATACTAAATATGACCTTCCTACTCCCTTCAGATCAGCAGCTGCCACTTCAACAATGTGTGAGGGCAGCCCCAATGTTAGCCTATGAAGGAAGCAGGCCTCACAGTAGTGTAAAAACAAATCTAGGAGTTTTACACTACCAGGACATGTAACCACACAGGTACATGTCCTGCCTTTTACCCACACAGCACCCTGCTCTAGGGGTTACCTAGGGCACACATTAGAGGTGACTTATGTGTAGAAAAAGGGGAGCTTGAGGCTTGGCAAGTACTTTTAAATGCCAAGTCAAAGTGGCAGTGAAACTGCACACACAGGCCTTGCAATTGCAGGCCTGGGACAAGGTAATGGGGCTACTTGAGTGGGTGGGACAACCAGTGCTGCAGGCCCACTAGTAGCATTTAATGTACAGGCCCTAGGCACATACAGTGCACATTACTAGGGACTTATAAGTATATTAAATAGTCCAATTGGGTATGATCCAAAGTTACCATGTTTAAAGGGAGACAGCATATGCACTTTAGCACTGGTTAGCAGTGGTACAGTGCGCAGAGTCTAAGAGCCAGCAAAACAGAGTCCAATAAGTGGAGGGAGGCAGGCAAAAAGTTAGGGGGGACCACCCTAAAGCATGTCAGATCTAACATGTGTCCCCCCCAGCTGAAAGTGGGGAGAGCTATGCGACCTCCTGGGAGCTCTCATCGCTAAGGCGGAAGTATCGGGAGAGACCATCAACGTTGGCGTGGTCAACCCCTGGGCGATGCTCCACCGTAAAGTCCATGCCCTGTAGGGAAATGGACCACCTCAAGAATTTTGGATTCTCACCCCTCATCTGCATGAGCCACCTGAGGGGCCTGTGGTCTGTCTGAACCCGGAAGTGGGTCCCAAACAGGTAGGGTCTTAGCTTCTTCAGTGCCCAGACCACAGCAAATGCTTCTCTCTCAATAGCACTCCACCTTTGTTCCTGTGGTAATAGTCTTCTGCTAATAAAGACTACTGGTTGGTCTGAGCCCTCCTCATTTAGATGTGCTAGAACAGCCCCTATGCCATGGTCTGAAGTGTCTGTCTGCACAATAAATTCCTGGGAGTAGTCAGGGGCCTTGAGCACGGGGGCCGTGCACATGGCTTCCTTCAGAGAATCAAAGGCTTTCTGACAAGCCTCTGTCCAATTCACCAACCTAGGTTGTTTCTTGGAAGTGAGTTCTGTCAAGGGGGATACAATGGTACCATAACCCTTGATGAATCTGCGGTAGTATCTAGTGAGGCCCAAAAAGGCTCTCACCTCAGTCTGGGTTCTAGGTGGTTGCCAGGCCTTGATAGTCTCAATCTTGGCCTGGAGTGGCTGTACCTTGCCACCACCTACTAGGTGTCCCAAGTACACCACGGAACCCTGCCCAATCTGACACTTACTAGCCTTGATAGTCAGGCCTGCCTGTTGCAGAGACTGAAACACCTCATTGAGGTGGAGCAGGTGTTCCTCCCAGCTGGAACTATAGACAGCTATGTCGTCCAGGTAAGCTGCACAGAAGGCATCTTTACCAGCTAGGACCCTGTTAACCAACCGTTGGAAGGTAGCGGGGCATTTTTCAGCCCAAATGGCATCACCCGGAATTGGTGATGGCCATCAGGGGTTGAAAATGCTGATCTTTCCTTAGCCCCCTCAGTCAGGCCGATCTGCCAGTACCCTGAAGTAAGATCGAACGTACTCAGGAACTTAGCAGCGCCTAGCCTGTCAACGAGCTCATCAGCTCGGGGGATGGGGTGAGCATCAGTCCGGGTGACTGAGTTGAGACCCCGGTAGTCCACACAGAACCAGAGTTCTGGCTTCACACCTGGGGCAGTAGCCTTAGGAACCAATACCACAGGGCTGGCCCAGGGACTACTGGATTTCTCAATAACCCCTAAAGTCAACATCTTGGAACCCTCCTCCTTGATTCTGGCCTTCACCTTATCCGACAACCTGTAAATTTTGTTCTTCACAGGGGGACTGTCACCTGTGTTAATGTCATGAACACAGAGGTGGGTTAGTCCAGGAGTAAGGGAGAACAGGGGGGAGAACTTCTCTAACAGCTCATAGCAGTCTCCTCTCTGGGTCAGAGTCAGGGAGTCAGAGAGAATGACACCCCCCACAGACCCATCCCCTTCTTTGACAGCGAAGAGGTCGGGGAGTGGTTCACTCTCCTCTTCCAGGCCCTCATCTGTGACCAGGAGCATACTGACCTCAGTCCTCTCAAAGTGAGGTTTGAGCCGGTTGTGATGGAGGACCCTTAGGGGGGTGCCTAGGGGTCTTGAGGTCTACTAGGTAAGTGGCCTCCACTTTACGCTCCTTGATCTCAAAGGGGCCAGTCCAGCGGTCCTGGAGAGCCCTGGGCTCTACTGGCTCCATCACTCAAACTCCAGGTGAGAACTCAACTAGAGTGGCCTTCTGGTCATACCACTCCTTCATCACCTCTTGACTGGCCTTGAGGTTACTCTGGGCCTGCTTCCAGAAGCGTTGGGTTTGGTTGCGGAGGGCCAGCATGTAGCTGACCACATCCTGGGGAGGTGACTGGGGAGATTTCGCCCAGCCCTCCTTAACAATGCGTGGGGGTCCCCTAACAGGGTGACCATAGGGAAGCTCAAAGGGGCTGAACCCTACCCCTTTCTGGGGCACCTCTCTGTAAGCAAACAACAGGCAGGGTAAGAGGACGTCCCACTTACGCCTCATGGCATCCGTCAGGCCACCAATCATGCCTTTCAGGGTCTGGTTGAATCTCTCAGCATGCCCATTGGATTGAGGATGATAAGGGGTGGTAAACTGGTAGGTCACCCCACACTCATCCCATATGGACTTCATGTATGCAGACATGAAGTTTGTGCCCATGTCGGACACAACCTCCTTAGGGAATCCCACACGGGTAAATATTCCCAACAGGGCTCTGGTCACCAACGGTGCAGTCACTGTTCTCAGAGGGATTGCCTCTGGATAGCGGGTGGCATGGTCCACCAAAACCAGGATAAAGCTGTTGCCCATGCAGTTTTGGGGTCCAAGGGACCAACAATGTTGATGCCCACCCTTTCAAAGGGGGTGCCAACGACTGGGAGTGGGAGTAGGAGAGCTTTAAGCCGCTTCCCTGTCTTCACACTAGCCTGGCAGGTGGGGCAAGCTCTGCAGAAGTTATCTGAGGCTGTCCTCATTCTGGGCCAATAGAAGTGGGTGTCAAGCGTGTTAAAGGTCTTGTCTCGGCCCAGGTGTCCTGCCATGGGGATGTCGTGAGCCGGGCCCAGTAGGAAGTTCCGGTAACACTGGGGGACCACCAGCACACGGGGTGCCCCAGGACCTGGAACCTTACGCTCACTGTAAAGGAGATCATTCTCCCAGTAAATATGGTGACCGCCAGAGGCGTCACCTGCTGCTTGGGCTGTGGCCTGTTGCCTCAGACCCTCAAGGGCAGGGCATTCCTTCTGCGCTTTGCAGAATGCTGCCCTGGTTGGCCCCCCCTCTACTTACCCAGCCAGCAAGTTCAGGTAGGTTACCCAGGTCATCTATGTCCTCCCCAGTAGGCTCAGGGGCCTCCTCCTCCTCAAGGGCCTCGTCCACCACCGTGGGAACATTTGAGGCGGGTTTCCCGCGCCTCTTGCCCTTCCTCTTTGCAGCTGTCTGGGCCATCTTTCCAGACTCCAGACACCCTTGACTCCCTTCCCGGGCAGCCATGGACCGTGTGGTCATGCAGACCCACTCAGGTAACCCTAACATCTCCAGGTGAGATCTGAGCTCTACTTCTTTCCAAGCAGCATGCTCAAGATCATTGCCTAACAGACAATCTACAGGCATGGCAGGACTCACAGCTACTTTCAGAGTACCAGAGACCCCTCCCCGACTCAAAGGGAGCCAGAGCCACCGGTAGGTGACTCTCACGATTGTCAGCGACTATGACCTGGTGGAATGTATTAGGGACTATCTGCTCTGCTGACACCAGCTGACTCTTGATAGTAGTCATACTGGCTCCTGTGTCACGCAGAGCCTCCACCTTTTGCCCATCAATGGTGACCCACTGCCTGTACTTGGAAGTATTTCGGGGCATGTGGGCTTTGGGCACCATTTCTCTTTCTCCCAGGGACACTAGGGAAATCTCTACCTGCTCCCCAAAGCTATCTGGGTCCATCTCCCCCCGAGCGCTACACCAGTCAACCCAGGTGTCTGTCCGGTAGTGGATGGTGCCCTCTTTGAGCACTGGGGGTCGCCTTTATAGTGACCATACTGATAGCACTCCATGCATTTGGGGTTGGATTTCCCTGATTTATCATACGTCCCTGGCTTTTTCCCAAATCTGGAAAAGGAATGGTTGCCACCCCCTCCCTGGGAATTCTTTTGGAGGCCTTTTGAGAGTTCCTTATCTGTAAGTTTATCTCCCCCCTCTTTCTTCTGTTGGGAACCATGACCACCTTTGTGGGTGTCCACCCCGGTACCTTTTTGGACACTCTGGTGCTAACCCAGAGGTCCGCCTCCTCAGCAAGCTTCCTGGGATTAGTCAGCTTACTATCTACCAAGTTCTGGCGCAACTCTGTAAAAGTAATATTGAGCATATGCTCTCTCAGAATCAAGTCATATAACCCTTTATAATCATCTACTTTGTTGCCCCGCACCCATCCATTCAGTGCCTTACTGGAAAAGTCAAAGAAATCTACCCATGTTTGTGTGGATTGTTTGGTGCTGTCCCTGAACCTCTGACGGTATCCCTCAGGGGTCAGACCAAACTTGGCAAGTAAAGTGGCTTTCTGAAGTGGGTATGTGTTTTGATCAGGTTGATCCAATGTGAGAAGTGTGTCCCTCCCCAATGGCGACACATAACCCCACATAGCTGTACCCCATTGCCCTTCAGGAACCTCATGAGCCCTTAGTGCAACTTCATAAGCAGCTAACCATTTATCTATGTTATCTCCCACCACAAAACTGGGCACATCATTTTTGGGTATACGAACCTTCTTTTCTCCATCAGGTCCTGTCTGTATGCTGCCAACATTACTGCTGGATTCAGACTGTCTCGCCTTGATCTCCAGCTCCTTGAGACTCAGTTCATGAGCCAACAATAGTTTCTTTTCAGCCAAAGCTCTCTCAGCTGCAGCTTCAGCTCTTTCAGCTTCCACTTGTTTGGCTGCTCTTTCAGCCTTCCTTTCCTTCTGTTGGGCCTCAATTTTCAGTTTTGCCATTTGCAATTGGAACTCCCTTTCTTCTCTCCTTTCCTCTGCGGTCAGGCTTTGCTCAGAGACACTGCTCCCTGGTCTGGAAGGGGGCACATTTGCAGTGGTAACATTACGCACTGATGGCAATAAATCCTCTGAGAGGCCATTTTCTGGCTCCACTTCCTCATCACTTTCCTCTAAATGGGCTTCTGCCCAGGCCCTCATCGCCACTTGAAACTCCTCCTTTTTGGAGGCCCCTTTGGTGGGTACTCTCATCACCCTGCAGAACCCTTTTAGCTGTTTGACAGTATATGTCTCCAACAGGGCTAGGTCCAAATCTCCTACTTGAGACCCAGCCAGAGACATGTTGAGTGAGGATTTAGTTTTTGAAAATTGTCAGGAAAAACGAATTTGCAAAAAGAGATAAAAATCAATTTGACCTTCAACTGTGGGTAGGTAGTGAAATACTTAGCTACTGTATGTCACTGCACAAATACAAGTCCTATCCTCACCGCTGATCACCAATGTTAGAAATGGGGTTTTACTGAGGCGTCACCTGCTGCTTGGGCTGTGGCCTGTTGCCTCAGACCCTCAAGGGCAGGGCATTCCTTCTGCGCTTTGCAGAATGCTGCCCTGGTTGGCCCCCCCTCTACTTACCCAGCCAGCAAGTTCAGGTAGGTTACCCAGGTCATCTATGTCTCCCCAGTAGGCTCAGGGGCCTCCTCCTCCTCAAGGGCCTCGTCCACCACCGTGGGAACATTTGAGGCGGGTTTCCCGCGCCTCTTGCCCTTCCTCTTTGCAGCTGTCTGGGCCATCTTTCCAGGCTCCAGACACCCTTGACTCCCTTCCCGGGCAGCCATGGACCGTGTGGTCATGCAGACCCACTCAGGTAACCCTAACATCTCCAGGTGAGATCTGAGCTCTACTTCTTTCCAAGCAGCATGCTCAAGATCATTGCCTAACAGACAATCTACAGGCATGGCAGGACTCACAGCTACTTTCAGAGTACCAGAGACCCCTCCCCGACTCAAAGGGAGCCAGAGCCACCGGTAGGTGACTCTCACGATTGTCAGCGACTATGACCTGGTGGAATGTATTAGGGACTATCTGCTCTGCTGACACCAGCTGACTCTTGATAGTAATCATACTGGCTCCTGTGTCACGCAGAGCCTCCACCTTTTGCCCATCAATGGTGACCCACTGCCTGTACTTGGAAGTATTTCGGGGCATGTGGGCTTTGGGCACCATTTCTCTTTCTCCCAGGGACACTAGGGAAATCTCTACCTGCTCCCCAAAGCTATCTGGGTCCATCTCCCCCCGAGCGCTACACCAGTCAACCCAGGTGTCTGTCCGGTAGTGGACGGTGCCCTCTTTGAGCACTGGGGGTCGCCTTTATAGTGACCATACTGATAGCACTCCATGCATTTGGGGTTGGATTTCCCTGATTTATCATACGTCCCTGGCTTTTTCCCAAATCTGGAAAAGGAATGGTTGCCACCCCCTCCCTGGGAATTCTTTTGGAGGCCTTTTGAGAGTTCCTTATCTGTAAGTTTATCTCCCCCCTCTTTCTTCTGTTGGGAACCATGACCACCTTTGTGGGTGTCCACCCCGGTACCTTTTTGGACACTCTGGTGCTAACCCAGAGGTCCACCTCCTCAGTAAGCTTCCTGGGATTAGTCAGCTTACTATCTACCAAGTTCTGGCGCAACTCTGTAAAAGTAATATTGAGCATATGCTCTCTCAGAATCAAGTCATATAACCCTTTATAATCATCTACTTTGTTGCCCCGCACCCATCCATTCAGTGCCTTACTGGAAAAGTCAAAGAAATCTACCCATGTTTGTGTGGATTGTTTTGTGCTGTCTCTGACGGTATCCCTCAGGGGTCAGCCCAAACTTGGCAAGTAAAGTGGGTTTCTGAAGTGGGTATGTGTTTTGATCAGGTTGATCCAATGTGAGAAGTGTGTACCTCCCCAATGGCGGCACATAACCCCACATAGCTGTACCCCATTGCCCTTCAGGAACCTCATGAGCCCTTAGTGCAACTTCATAAGCAGCTAACCATTTATCTATGTTATCTCCCACCACAAAACTGGGCACATCATTTTTGGGTATACGAACCTTGCTTTCTCCAGAAGGTCCTGTCTGTATGCTGCCAACATTACTGCTGGATTCAGACTGTCTCGCCTTGATCTCCAGCTCCTTGAGACTCAGTTCATGAGCCAACAATAGTTTCTTTTCAGCCAAAGCTCTCTCAGCTGCAGCTTCAGCTCTTTCAGCTTCCACTTGTTTGGCTGCTCTTTCAGCCTTCCTTTCCTTCTGTTGGGACTCAATTTTCAGTTTTGCCATTTGCAATTGGAACTCCCTTTCTTCTCTCCTTTCCTCTGCGGTCAGGCTTTGCTCAGAGACACTGCTCCCTGGTCTGGAAGGGGGCACATTTGCAGTGGTAACATTACCCACTGATGGCAATAAATCCTCTGAGAGGCCATTTTCTGGCTCCACTTCCTCATCCCTTTCCTCTAAATGGGCTTCTGCCCAGGCCCTCATCGCCACTTGAAACTCCTCCTTTTTGGAGGCCCCTTGGGTGGGTACTCTCATCACCCTGCAGAACCCTTTTAGCTGTTTGACAGTATATGTCTCCAACAGGGCTAGGTCCAAATCTCCTACTTGAGACCCAGCCAGAGACATGTTGAGTGAGGATTTAGTTTTTGAAAATTGTCAGGAAAAACGAATTTGCAAAAAGAGATAAAAATCAATTTGACCTTCAACTGTGGGTAGGTAGTGAAATACTTAGCTACTGTATGTCACTGCACAAATACAAGTCCTATCCTCACCGCTGATCACCAATGTTAGAAATGGGGTTTTTGGTTGGCAGTCAGGTTGCCCTCTGTCCAAGCAAGAACCCTCACTCTAGTCAGGGTAAGTCACACACAATCCAAAATATCCTGCTAACCTCTGGTAGCTTGGCACTGAGCAGTCAGGCTTAACTTAGAAGGCAATGTGTAAAGTATTTGTGCAATAAATCATACAATAACACAATATAGCACCACAAAAATACACCACACGGTGTTTAGAAAAATATATAATATTTATCTGGATAATTGCAGGTCAAAACGAATAAAGATGCAATGTGAAATTGTAGAGATATCACTGAAAAGTGATATTAAGTGTCTTAAGTCTTTAAAAAGCAAACAAAGTCTCTTTCAAGCACAAAGTACCTGGTTTAAAGTGGAAAATCTCCGCCAAGGGCCGCAGAAGAAGAGATACGTGGAAAAAGGGTGTGTGCGTCAATTTCTCCCCTGCACACACGGACTTGCGTTGTTATTTTTCACGCGGGGAAGTCGTGCGTCGTTTTCCGGCGCGCGGTCAGTCTCTTTCTGTGGTTCGCGGGATTACCAGATGTCCCGGGGTCTGTGCGTGGATTCTTCGGCTTGTTTTCTGGCTGCGCGTCGTTCCGGGAGGCTGTGCATGGATTTTTGTTCTCACGGCAGGCGTCGCGTCGATTTCCCCTCTGGAAGTCGGGCAGCGTTGTCCTTGCGAGGCCGTGCGTCAAAGTTCCGGTCGCCCCAAAGGCGTTGCGTCGATCAGCATCGGTGTGCAGCGATTTTCTCACCGCGGAGCAAGCTGTGCGTCGAAATTTTCGGTGCACGAAGAGTCCAAATGAAAAAGAGAAGTCTTTTTGGTCCTGAGACTTCAGAGAACAGGAGGCAAGCTCTATCCAAGCCCTTGGAGAGCACTTTTACAGCCAGGCAAGAGTTCAGCAAGGCAGCAGGCCAACAGCAAGGCAGCAGTCCTTTGTAGAAAGCAGACAGGTGAGTCCTTTGAGCAGCCAGGCAGTTCTTCTTGGCAGGATGTAGTTTCTGGTTCAGGTTTCTTCTCCAGCAAGTGTCTGAGGTGGTAGGGCAGAGGGCCTGTTTTATACCCAAATGTGCCTTTGAAATGGGGGAGACTTCAAAGAGTGGCTTAGAAGGGCACCAGGTCCCCTTTCAGTTCAATCCTGTCTGCCAGGGTCCCAGTAGGGGGTGTGCAGTCCTTTGTGTCAGAGCAGGCCCTCCACCATCCCAGCCCAGGAAGACCCATTCAAAATGCAGATGTATGCAAGTGAGGCTGAGTACCATGTGTTTGGGGTTTGTTTTAGTGAATGCTCAAGGAGCTGTCAACTAAACCTAGCCAGACGTGGATTGTAGGGCACAGAAAGATTTAAGCGCAGAGAAATGCTCACTTTCTAAAAGTGGCATTTCTAAAATAGTAATATTAAATACAACTTCACCAGTCAGCAGGATTTTGTATTACCATTCTGGCCATACTAAATATGACCTTCCTACTCCCTTCAGATCAGCAGCTGCCACTTCAACAATGTGTGAGGGCAGCCCCAATGTTAGCCTATGAAGGGAGCAGGCCTCACAGTAGTGTTAAAAAGAATCTAGGAGTTTTACACTACCAGGACAAGTAACTACACAGGTACATGTCCTGCCTTTTAACCACACAACACCCTGCTCTAGGGGTTGCCTAGGGCACACATTAGAGGTGACTTATGTGTAGAAAAAGGGGAGCTTGAGGCTTGGCAAGTACTTTTAAATGCCAAGTCGAAGTGGAGTGAAACTGCACACACAGGCCTTGCAATGGCAGGCCTGGGACAAGGTAAAGGGGCTACTTGAGTGGGTGGTACAACCAGTGCTGCAGGCCCACTAGTAGCATTTAATCTACAGGCCCTAGGCACATACAGTGCACATTACTAGGGACTTATAAGTATATTAAATAGTCCAATTGGGTATGATCCAAGGTTACCATGTTTAAAGGGAGAGAGCATATGCACTTTAGCATTGGTTAGCAGTGGTAAAGTGCGCAGAGTCTAAGAGCCAGCAAAACAGAGTCCAAAAAGTGGAGGGAGGCAGGCAAAAAGTTAGGGGTGACCACCCTAAAGCATGTCAGGTCTAACAACTATTGTGGTACTTTGCAGGATTAGCACCATAACTTGTGGAGCTAATCCTGCAAAGTAAAGGGAGGCACATTGAAAGTAATGGGCACATGTTAATGCCTGCCTTAGGCATGTGTTAAAAATGACACTAAAATGGTGCAGTGAAAAGTTGTAAATTTCACTGCTCTATTGTTATGGGCCATCCTGCGTGGGAACGCCTCCCTTGCATACTTGATGCATGGCGCAGGCATAATAGGATGCAAGGGGTTGCAAAATGGCACAATACATGCATTCTGCCACTTTGAAAATATATGCTGAAGGGGAATGGCCTCCTTAACACCGCAATAACATAAACAAAATTATGCTAGTGTGGCGCTAAGAAGCCCTAGGGCCTTGTAAATCTGGCCCTGCATGTCTATGCAAACTTAGTGGCCATTACAATGGAAAATGTGCTGTTTGTAAACAACAGCACACTACCACGGGTAGCAGCCTCGATAACAACGCAGGAACAACGAAGGTTATTGTCCTCAAAAGCGGAACAATGCTTTCCTGAACAACGGCCCTGGTTTCCTCTGCCTTAACCACGCATGTCCGGAACAACAAACATATGTGGTTAAGGCAGAGGAAAACAGACTCCGGATCAGAGAGTCCGCAGTCAGGTAAGTGGGGCTGAGGTAGGGCTAGGGGGTAGTTTTAGGGGTGGGGAGTTGGGGTAGGTTTAGGTTATAGGGGCAGGGGTGGGGGGTTGGGGTAGTTTTAGGTGATAGGGGCAGGGGTGGGGGGTCGGGTAGTTTTAGGTGCGGGTGGAGTGTCAGGGTAGTTTAGGTTTAAGGGCGGGTAGTTTTAGGTTTTAGGGGTGGGGTGGGGCAGTCGCAGTAGTTTAAGGGCCGGGGTGGGAGGGTTGGGGTAGTTTAGGTTTTAGGGGCAGGGGTGAGGGGATCAGGGTAGTTTTAGGTTTTAGAGGCGGGGTGGGGGTCGCCAGTATTAGGGGCGGGGTAGTTTAGGTTTTGGGTCGTGGATTGGGGTAGTTTAGTTTTTAGGGGCGGGTGGGGGGTTGCGGTAGTTTTAGGTGTGGGGGGTTGCGGTAGTTTTAGGTTTTAGGGGTGGCCTGGGGGGGTTTGGGGTAGTTTTTAGGGGAAGGGGTGGAGGGTTGGGGTAGTTTAGGTTTTAGGGTCAGGGGTGGGGTAGTTTTAGGGGCAGGGTCAGGGTGGTCGCATGCTGGAACCATGCATGCCATTCAATGCATGCCTTTACCAGGAATTCCTTTACAACGAAAAATCGTTGTTAAGGCATTTGTGGTAAAGGCATTAGTGGTAACAACGCGGTCGTTGTTCCGACCGCGTTGTTCAGACATGCGTGGTTCAAGCATGCGTTGTTCGAACATATATTCCAGTACCACACCAGTGCACCAAAATGCACATTCCACACCCTTACCACTCTCCTGCTGAATGGGAGTGGCTATTTGCTGCAATTGTTTTTTATGTCAACTTGGGTTTTTTCACAATCCCTATGACTTCGGCGATATAACATTATTAACATTATTAGCACCACCCCCACTTTGAAAATTGTTCTAGCACCACTGACAATCTGTCATTTCCACAAGCAAATGATTTGCGAACTATAGATAGGAGATTCAGGCGCTGACATCAGAGCGCTCACCGCAGGGGAGCTGAGATTTTGCCATCCTCCCTTCCTTCGCAGTTGCCGCAGCACAGCGTACCATGCAGGGACGCTTGGCATTAGTATTTGCACAACATGTGTTTCCACTCTTGATACTAAGGAAGACAAAAACCCGTGAAACTCTAAGCCCCTCGGCTGGAGGGCAAACATGATTACTGATTGTACGATTCCCCGACTCTGCTGCCTCCTCCGTCGCTGCTAATAATTCGTCTTCTGCTTCAGATCTTTTCCTCGCTGGAACAAACACGCGTGCTGCACTGTGGCGCAGGCGCTTCAAGTCGAGAGCATTACTGGGAAACGGCTGGCCGGGGAGTTTCAGTACGTACAGTCAACTGTGTGCATTGTGGATTTGAAGTGCTTTTCTGCTTTCAGTAAAGAATTCATCAAAATATAAACCCATATTGTTTATGTTGATCTTGGAGACGCTGCGGTAGTTTCAGGTATATTGACTGATGTGTATTATCAATATTTTTATCACCGCAATCTCTTTTCTTTTTTTTAGGGTCGCTTGCAAGGCACTGTTGTTGACAACAAGCTATAACAAAGCCAATACGTCTCACCAATGCCAGAGCTATTGGCCTTGGCAAATATGTTGTAGCCGTTATGTACACCAGGCTGCTGTTCAGCATGGCTAAAATTAGTGGGATGGAGTGATGTAGGGAGAAGCAGACTGGATCTTACTATATGGGGGGTAGAGTGGAATGGGGTATATTGAGGTAGAGTGGAATGGAGTAGATTGCCAAGGAGTGGAATGAAGTAGAGTGGGTTAAAGTGGGGTAGAATGGGTTAGGGTAGTTTGGAGTGGGGGAGTTGGGTAGATTAACATGATATATTGAAGTGTGGTGAATTGAATTGGAATAGAGTGGGGTAGACTGGGGGGGAGTAGATTGAGGTAGATTAGAATAGGGTAGATTGGATTGGGTTAGACTGGAGTAGGGTACATTGAGGTGGACTGGGTAGAGTGGGGTGTATTGGGATAAAATGTAGTGGAGAGGGATAGATTGGGAAAGAGTGGAGTGGGGTGGATTTGGATAGATTTGAGTGTAGTCGGGTAGACTGGAGTGAAGTGGGGTACACTGGAGTGTGGTATGGGTGGGTTATAGTAGGGTAGAATGGAATTCAGTATAGACAGATTGTGGTAGTTTGGAGTGGGTAGATTGGGTTAAAGTGATGTTGGTACATTGAGGTGGAGTGGAATAGATTAGAGTAAAGTGAGATAGATTGGGGAAGACTGGAGTGAAGGTAGATTGGAGTGGAGTGGGGTAGATTAGGCTGGAGTGGGGTCGATTGGAAGAATTAGAGTAGCGTAGATTGGACTGGAGTGAGGTAGATTGGAGTGGGGTAGATTGGAGCAGTGTGATTGGATTGGGGTAGATTGGAATGGCGTGCAGAGGAGTGGGGTGGGGCAGAGTGAGGTGGATTAGATTGCAGTGAGGTGGGTGGAGTGGGTAGACTGGTGTACAGTACGGTTTATTGGGGTAGAGTGGGGCAGACTCGAGTGGAATGGGGTAGATTTGAGTGGAGTAGATGGGGTAGATTGGAGTGGGGTAGATTGTGGAGGGGTAAATTTGGGAGGGGTAGGTTGGAATAGGGTAGATTGGGGCAGAAGGGGGTGGTGCAGATTGAACGTAGTGAGGTAGATTTGAGTGTAGTGGGCTGGACTGGAGTGGGATAGATGGGAGTGAAGTGGAATGGGGCAGAATAGAGTGCGGTAGAGTGGAATGGCGAAGATTGTGGTAGAATGCAGTGGGATAGATTTTGGTTGATAGGAGTGAGATAGATTCTGGTAGACTGGAGTGGCATAGATTAGAGTGGAAAGGAGTTTGATAGATTACAGTGGAGTTATGTAAATTGGAACATAGTGGGGTACATTGGAAAGGAATGGGGTAAATTGGACTTAGGTAGATTGGAGTGGAGTGGGTTGGATTGGGTTACATTGAAGTAGGGTGGATTGGGGTTGATTGGAGTGGACTGGAGTAGAGTGAGGTAGACTGGGGTAGATTGGAGCAGAGTGGGATAGATTTAAGAAGTGCTGTAGGTTGGGGTGGAGTGGGGTAGATTGTAGTGGGGATCACTCGGCCAGAATGAGTGGAGTAGCATAGATTGGAGAGGAGTGGAGTAGATTGTGGTAGAATGGATTGGCATGGGGTAGACTGAAGTGGGGTCGATTGGAGTGGGATAGATTGGAGTGGGATAGATTAGAGATGGATAGATTCAAGTGGAGTGGGGTAGATTAGAGTGAGTGGGATAGATTGGAGTGGGGTAGATTGGGTGGAGTGGGATAGAATGGAATGGAGTAGATTGCAGCCAAATTTAGTGGGGTGGTCTAGATTGGGGTACACTGGAGTGGGATAGATCAGACTAGAGTGTGGTAGACTGGACTAGGGTAGAGTGGAGTGAAGTAAGTGGTGTGAAGTGGAGTGGAGGGATGTAGAGTTGGGTGGCATGATGTGTTGTGGAGTGAGTGGCATAGATTGGAGTGGTGTGAAGTCGAGTGGCATGGCATCTCGTAGAGTGCCTTAGAGTGAAGGGTGGTAGAGTGGAGTGGCATGTTGTAGAGTGGAGTGAAGTGGCGTGGCGTGGCATATAGTGGAAGGGCATAGAGTGGAGTGGCGTAGTGTGCGGTATGTATGGTGTGGTAGCGCACTGCCATAACACACAACACATTTTCAATTAAAATGACCATTACATTTGCACTGAAATACTCTTTTACTGCACACAAAGGATATTGGGGGCCATTACAACATTGGCGGTAAAAGCCACTTAACGCCGTGCAGAAGACCGCCAACACACCGCCGCGGCTGCGGAAATCCGCCACAGCTATTACGACCCACAGCTCAGAATCCGCCAAAATTCAGACACCCACCCAAGTCCGCCACACCAAAGGTCAGTGATAAACTGGCGATAACAAAACCTCCACCGTCACGCCAACAGAAATACGCCCACACTATCACGACCCACGAATCCACGCGGCGGTCTTTCAACCGTGGTATTCCATTGGCGGTACACACCACTGCACTCAAAATACACACACACTTATAAAACACTACCACATTGGACAAGTCCAAATACACACACCTGATACACATACACACACCACTCCCACACACCCAATACAATATAAAACACACACCCACATCACCCACAAACCCTTACGTCAACAATTACGACAGAAGGCCAGAGAGAGACACCACAAACAACTACCAAGCATCCACAGGCACAAAATACCATCACCAACAGAACGTCCTCTCACCTCACACAACACACCACTACATATCAGCACACCTATCACCACACACACCACCCCACACAACCCCATGGCATGGCAAAGACACCCCAGGTTCTCTGAGGAGGAGCTCAGGGTCATGGTGGAGGAAATCGTCCGGGTAGAGCCACAGCTATTCGGAGCACAGGTGCAGCAGACCTCCATAGCTAGGAAGATGGAGCTATGGCAAAGAATATTGGACAGGGTCAACGCAGTGAGACAGCACCCAAGAAATAGGGATGACATCAGGAAGAGGTGGCACGACCTACGGGGGAAGGTGCGTTCTGTGGTCTCAAGACACCACCTTGCGGTTCAGCGGACTGGCGGCAGACCCCCACCTTCTCCCCCACAACTAACAACATGGGAGGAGCAGGTCTTGGCGATTCTGCATCCAGAGGGCCTCGCAGAAGTAGATGTAGGAATGGACTCTGGTAAGTCAATTCTGAACTATTACATCCCCCACCCTACCTGCATGTCGTCACAGACCCCCACCCTCACCCTCACCCCCATCACTCCAACTCCTCACAAATGTCCCAATATCACAAACCACACATCCCAACACCAAGCCCTGCATGCAACACCAAATCATGGACACCCATCACCAAAGCATGGCCACTGCACATACCCATACACCCCCCTAAACCACCATCACACAAGGTCCCACACAAGAATGCAAGCACTGGGGTACACGGTCACCCACCAATTGCACACCATGGCACACACAGATGTAATAAACATCCTTTTATACCCCTGCAGGACCCCTACCAAACGTCACCGGACAGGAGGGTCCACACATGTCCACACCACCAACAGAAGAGGCCCACAGCGATGACAGCAGCTCTGTCCAACTGGATCTAGATGACCAGCCCGGCCCATCGGGGACCTCTGGACAGTCGGTTCCCCTGACACAGTCACAGGCCACTACAGACCTTCCTCCCTCTGGAAACACCAGCACAGCACCCACCCAGCGTGCCCATACCTCTGTCCTCTGGACACGTCAATCAGCAGTGTGTCCACCACTACAGGGAACCCAGGCGAACCCACCACCCCAACAACAACAGGGACCTGGGGGCAGTGGTAGTGGGCACACGGTCCAGGGGACGGAGGCACAGGAACACAGGGGAACTGGGAGGGCTGCTGTGCCACAGGAGGAGGACAGGCCAAGGGAACCCACTATCCACGAGGCCCTCTCCTCCATTACGGGAGCCTACCACCACTACCTGGAGACGATGGCAACGGTACTGGCCAAGTTTCAGGAGACCCAGTGGCTGCAGGAGGCACAGTATTTGGGCTTCAGCGAGGAACTCAGAACCATCAGTTCCACCCTGGGCACCATCGTAGGGGTGCTGAAGGAAGTACTCAACACCACAAGGGACACTGTGGCACAACAAGGGGCCCCTGACACTAGCATGGACGATGAACTGCCCACCACCTCCGCCGGCGCTAGTGGACAGGACACCCCGCCACAGGACCACCACACCAGCACCCCACCCCCTGCAGAGGGAGAACCACCCCACAAACGGTCCCTGAGATCCAGGACAAAGACAGAGAACGATGCCAAGACCCCACCAAGAAATGAGACCACCCTGAATGTCATCTTTCTGTCCCACTTTGTCACCCTGTCCATCCTCAAACTGCCCCAGCTCCACTTCCTATGCCCATTTGGGCAATGCACCTTTGAGACTAATAGACTGGACTCTGCCATGGACATTCCTCCACCATCACCCCTCACCATTTTACAACCCCCTCCAATATTGAGCACTTAAATAAACACCCTTGAAGCACAAAACAACCTGGAGTCAGTCTGTGATTTCGAAATTGTGTATTAGCAATTACAGTGACAAAATGCTTTTTCAAATGTAATGTCAACATACCTATGTCACACAGCTCTAGTCCATGAGGAAACAAAGCAGATGTCACACAGTGGGACCCACATCTGTGAAATCGTAAGGGAAAGTGACAACTCAGTGACCATACACTGGGTGAAAACGATAGACAGTAGAGAGGTAGTAGTGTGAAAGTACATGTAGTAGGCAGGTCTGTACTCTTACCTGTGTCTCACTGGAAATATTGCAGGATCACCGAGTTCCTGTTGTCCATGTCTTCTTCTTCTGCTTCCTCATCTTCACTGTCCACAGGCTCACAGCTGCAACAACCCCGCAATCTGGACCTTCCTCCTGCAGAAAAGGCACCTGTCATCGCAAAGCTAAGTTGTGAAGCATACAGCAGCCCACGATGATCTGGCACACCTTCTTTGGTGAGTAGAATAGGGATCCACCTGTCATATGGAGGCACCAGAACCAGGCCTTCAGGAGGCCGAAGGTCCGTTCTATTTTCCGCCGAGTTCGCCCATGGGCCTCATTGTAGCGTTCCTCTGCCCTTGTCCTGGGATTCCTCACTGGGGTCAGTAGCCATGACAGGTTGGGGTAACCAGAGTCACCTGCAAATGGAGAGGGACAACTGTTAGACACACACTAACCTGTAGGGATATCTCCAGACCCAGACAACCATTCCCACTGTCTTGCTTCCAGGTGCTCACCTAATAGCCACACACGGTGCCTCTGGAGTTGACCCATCACATAAGGGATGCTGCTATTCCGCAGGATGTAGGCGTCATGCACTAAGCCAGGGAACTTGGCATTCACATGGGAGATGTACTGGTCTGCCAAACACACCATCTACACATTCATGGATTGATAACTCTTCCGGTTTCTGTACACCTGTTCACTCCTGCGGGGGGGACCAAAGCCACATGTGTCCCATCAATGGCACCTATGATGTTGGGGATATGTCCCAGGGCATAGAAATCACCTTTCACTGTAGGCAAATCCTCCACCTGAGGGAAAACAATGTAGCTCCGCATGTGTTTCAGCAGGGTGGACAACACTCTGGACAACACGTTGGAGAACATAGGCTGGGACATCCCTGATGCTATGGCCCCTGTTGTTTGAAATGACCCACTTGCAAGGAAATGGAGTACTGACAGCACCTGCACTTTAGGGGGGGATTCCTGTGGGATGGCGAATAGCTGACATCAGGTCTGGCTCCAGCTGGGTACACAGTTCATGGATTGTGGCACGGTCAAGCCTGTAGGTGATGATCACATGTCTTTCCTCCATTGTAGACAGGTCCACCAGCGGTCTGTACACCGGAGAATGCCGCCATCTCCTCACATGTCCCAGCGGATGGTGCCTATGAATGACAACAGCGAGTACAGAGTCAACCAACTTAGAGGTACGTACACACAGCTTACACAGAACACGAATCATAATCCGAAAAGTGGCCTGTATGTGTGTTGACGCTAGACCTTGGTATGTGTGACGCAGTTAAAAATTAAGCCATGTGTGCCCCTGAAATGGCGGCTGCCTGACCTCTAAAGTGGGACAATGGGACGTGAGGTAACTGCGCTGGCGTTGTACACCGTCACGGTAGGCGGTCGAAGACGGCGGCGCAATGCTGCATTGGTTTACATTGGACCCTATGGGTCCCAGGAGCCAATGACGATGTACGCCGGCGGTGACGGTACGCACCGCCGCGGACGTGACCGCCATTTTCTATCTGTTCAATCACTTGATACCTGATCTTCGACAGGAGAGGACCTACACTGCAAGTGCTGCTGTGACCTCGGTCTGGAAGAGACAATGGCTCGAGTGTCTGGGGAAAGGGCCCCTGCCTTCACATCAGAGGAGTTGGAGAGACTTGTGGATGGGTTCCTCCCCAATACACGCTATTCTACGGTCCTCCAGACAAACAGGTAAGTACACTGGGAGCATGCTGTATGGGCTATGCCTGTGTGGAGTGGGGTGGATGAAAGATTGGGGGGGAGAATGAGGCGTCCATGAAACGACAATGAATGTATGTGCCACATGGAAAGGGTAGGGATGGGGGCCATTGACTGTGATGGTGCAGTTGGTAATAAAATTTCTCTTCCCCCTGTATAAATCATGTAGGTCAGTGCCCACCAGATAAAAGATATTTGGCGCGCCATCGCCAAGGACGTCCAGACCCTGGGGGTCTACCACAGACGGAGCACCCACTGGCGAAAAGATGGGAGGACAGTCGCCGCTGGAGCAAGAAGATGGCGGAGGCTCAGCTGGGGATGGCCTCCCAACGTGGGAGGGGTGCCCGTCGCACCATGACCCCCCTGATGTTCAGGATACTGGCGGTTTGCGTACCCGGAGTTGATGGGCGCTTGAGGGCATCACAGCAGCCACAATGGGGTCAGTACACTCTCATCCTGCTGATTTTGCGCGCAGTGGAGGTGTCTGGGTAGGGGAGGTGGGCTGTGGGTTTCCCTAGGCCAGGGAGAGTTTAGTAGGCAAGGTCCCTCCGAAAGGCAGGCCAGGTGGCACCCCACCCACCTCTGTAGAGTGCCAAGTACACCTAGTAATGCCCCTGTGTCATCCATGTGTGCAGATGTCGTCCATAGCCTTGTAGGCCATGTCCCAGGGATTGAACAGTGGAGCCCAAGAGCGCCGTGTAGTGCAGGAGGCTTCTGTGTCTGTCGTGTCCGCCAACGGTAGCGGTAATGCATGCACTCAACATGTCTTTCTTCTGTTGTCCTCCCCTTTTTTGTGGTCTCCCTGTTCTTGTGTGCATTAGCATCATCAGGCGGAGAAGCAGTGGCACCGGAGCAGGAGGGAGCTGCATCCCACTTGGCCCTGGAGGGCTACACTACGGACTCGGAGTTCACCAGTGGGATGGAGGGTGAGGGGAGCTCCACGGCAGGGACAGGAGCTGACACCAGTGACACGGACTCGTCCTCTGAACGGAGCTCCCTTGTGGTGGTGGCACCATCTGTGCCCCCCGCTTCTACAGGTACAGCCACCACCACCCCTACCAGCACCGCCCTCCCAGCAGCCCCTCAGCCTTTGCCCCGTGCCCGCTCACCCAGAAGGGTGGGCATCACCTCTGCCCCAGGCACCTTAGGCCCGGCCCCAGTCACCCCTGCTGCCCTCAGTGAGGCGGCCATTGACCTCCTCAGGTCCCTCACTGTTGGGCAGTCTACCAACAAACAAATGCATTCCTGGAGGGCATTCATTCTGGTCAGGCGGCCCTTCAGCGAGCTTTTCAGACTCTGGCCTCAGCACTGATGGCAGCCACTGTCCCCATCTCTAGCCTCCCCCCTCCAACTTCCTCCACCCAGACCCAATCCCCTGTACCCCAGCCTATCCTAAGCACACCTTCAGACCAGCATGCACACACGTCAACACACAAGGGAAGCTCAGGCAAACATAAGCACCACACATCCCACAGGTACTCACGCAAGCATCACACACATGCAGACATACCAACATCCACTGCCTCCACTGTGTCCCCCTCCTCCTCATCTCCCTCCTCCCTCCCAGTCTCGTCCACACTCACACCTGCATGCACTACATCTACAGCCACTACTGCCATCACCAGCACACACACCACCACACCCCGCTCACGTGCAGTCACCACCCCCACTGCCATTCACATGTCCCCTGTGTCCTCTCCCAGTGTGTCTGTGACGCCACCTCCCAAGATACACAAACGCAGGCACACACCCACCCAACAGCCATGCACTACACAACAGCCTCCAGCGCATGCACCTTCACCCAAAGTCACCAAACGAACACTTCTTACAACCACAACCTCTTCCTCCACTCCCACACCCCTTCCAGCTACCCTTCCCAGTGTCTCCCAAAAACTTTTCCTGTCCAACCTTGATCTCTTTCCCACACCTCCCCCACCCCGTCCATCTCCTAGGTCCCGAACTAGCCCCTCAGCCACAACATCTCCGGGACCAGTGGTGCCTGTAGTCACAGGAATATTGAGTGCACCGGCCACCAGGGCAGCCAGTGTGGCACGGAGCCACAGTACGGACAATCCCCCACCTGTCAAGCATCAGAAGTTGGCCAGTGCCCGGCGGGGGAGGGGAAAGACTCCAGCCACCAAAGCCGCTCCCAGGGGTCCCGGTGGGAGTGTGGAGTCAGCTGCGACACCTTCCAAGGTGGGGAAGGCCCACAAGAAACCAGGCAAGTCTGGGAAGAGCAGCACGGCAGAGAAGACCGCCATCATCACCGCTGCCCAGGAGCCAGCACCTGCCCTGCTGCCCTGGAGGCCACCGCCATCATCCCCGCTGCCCAGGGGGCCACCGCCAGCACCTGCCCTGCTGCCCAGGAGGCCACAGCCAGCACAGCCCCTGCTGGGACATAGAGGACCGCCATCATCCCCCCTGCCCAGGAGGCCACCGCCAACACCTGCCCTGCTGCCCAGGAGGCCACAGCCAGCACAAGCACCGCTGGGTGAGAGAGGACCGCCAGCACAAGCCCCGCTGGGCTAGAGAGGACCGCCAGCACAAACGTGCTGGGCTAGAGAGGACCGCCAGCACAAGCCCCGCTGGGCCAGAGAGGACCGCCAGCACCAGCCCTGCTGGGCTAGAGAGGACCGCCAGGACATGCCCCGCTGGGCTAGAGAGGACCGCCAGCAGATGATTAATTGCAGAGGACCCCGCCTCCACAAGCACCGCTGAACAGGGCACCGCCGCCTCAAGCACCGCTGAACGGGGCACCACCGCCACAAGCACCGCTGTACAGGGCACCGGCGCATCAAGCACCGCTGAACAGGGCACCGCCGCCTCAAGCACCGCTGAACAGGGCACCGCCGCATCAAGCACCGCTGAACAGGGCACCGCCACCTCAAGCACCGCTGAACAGGGCACCGCCGCCTCAATCACCGCTGAACAGGGCACCACCGCCTCCAGCACCGCTGAACAGGGCACCGCTGCATCAAGCACCGCTGGCCCATGCCAAGGACACTGCCGCTACTGAGTCCGTCACAAGCAGGATGAAGCACTCTGGGCACAAAGACCCCTCCAGAACCAGTGGAGTATAACATCCACTACCTCTGTCCTTGGCAGGATAAAACACTCTGGGCACAAAGCCCCCTCCAGAACCAGTGGAGACTGTCATCCACTACCTCTGTCCTTGGCAGGATGAAGCACTCTGGGCACAAAGCCCCCTCCAGAACCAGTGGAGTATCACATCCACTACCTCTGTCCTTGGCAGGATGAAGCACTCTGGGCACAAAGCCCCCTCCAGAACCAGTGGAGACTGTCATCCACTACCTCTGTCCTTAGCAGGATGAAGCACTCTGGGCGCAAAGCCCCCTCCAGAACCAGTGGAGACTGTTATCCACTTGAGAGACTGTGGCTTTGCACTCCCCAGGATATAGCAGTGGGCAACCCACCCACTGTAGAGACTTGAGAGACTGTGGCTTTGCACTCCCCAGGATTGAACAGTGGGCAACCCACCCACTGTAGAGACTTGAGAGACTGTGGCTTTGCACTCCCCAGGATATAGCAGTGGGCAATCCACCCACTGTAGAAACTTGAGAGACTGTGGCTTTGCGCTCCCCAGGATATAGCAGTGGGCAACCCACCCACTGTAGAGACTTGAGAGACTGTGGCTTTGGTCTCCCCAGGATTGAACAGTGGGCATGTGGGCCCCTCGTGGATTTGGCGTTGTGCACTCACCCGGCTGAGGTGCCCCCCCTTTCCCTCCCCCTGAGGTGTCTGTTTTGTTGCTCTCTGATGCCCAAGCAGTGTTCTCTTCGTCATGGTCTGTGATCTTGTGTGGGCCTCGCCCATACCGTGTGGGCCCTGTGTTCCACGGACTTCATTGGAGCACTACCTGGATTACTAGGCTTGGTGTATATTTTGTTTATAGTGTATATATATATTTTTGCGTACTTGATTTTAATATATTTCAATGGTTACACTCATTTGCTTTTGTCTTTGCATTCTTCTGGGGGATTGGGGGGTTTAACTGTAATGTATCATGGTGTATTGTTGTGTGTGTTGTAGTGGGTGAGGGTGGGGGTGTTGCATGTGTGTGTGTCCCTGTTTTTTCCCTCCCCCCTCCCCTGTGTCGTAGGTGCAGTACTCACAGTTGTCTTCGCCGCCGGCATTCCTGCTCCTGGTAGAGGAGCAGGAAGATAATGGCTGGCAGGATGTGCAGCTCTGGTTCCATGGCGTCCGGATTCCTCGTGGGGTGTGTAGAGGTGAGCGTTTTCCCTTTGAAGTCCTGTTTCCGCAGTGTTTTTGTCCGCGGTGAATCCACCCCGGAAAAGGTGGCGGATTGGTAGGTTGTGATACTGTGGGCGGTGCTTTGTCTTCCACCTGTCTGTTGGCAGTGACCGCCGCGGTGTTTGTACCGCCGTGGCGGTCGGAGTGTTAAAGTGGCTGTCTTTGTTGGCGGTTTCCGCCAAGGTCGTAATTCCAATTTTTTTACTGCCGGCCTATTGGCGGTCTTACCACCGCTTTAACACTGTCCGCCAGGGTTGTAATGACCACCAATGTGTGTAAATGTCATTACCTAGGTTATTGAAGTATTTTGATTGTATTCAAATATTTGTTTCAACCACACTATAGAATTACAAAAAATTGTGCTTCATTTGTACTAATTCTGATATATTCTGGAACGTCCGAACAGTTTTTTGTTTTGTTCTAGTAAAAAAACATCCTACACCCTCTCCTCTTACATGGATACTCAGCAGGATTGTCACATAAATTCTCTCTCTCACTTTGAAGTCAGAGAAATAAAACTAAATACCAAGCACCCTCTGAAAAGAGAACTTGGCATTTAACCTCTGTGAATGTAAAGTACATTTAAAAAGATAAGAACAAGATTTAAAGTCCTGTTTACATAAAGCGAGTTTGTGGAAGAATACATTAAACAAGGTTTGAAAGGGGACAGACCCAAGTTCAACCGCCTAGAGCAGATAAAGCTAGCAAATAGACAGCTAGAAAATGTGAGTTACAAACCACAAAGCAATAGTAAGAAATGGGTTGAAAGCATTCCTAGGTCAGCTCTCTGAATGTCCTTAAGATGTCTTTAGCAAACCAGACAGCTCCACTGCCTGATAGGCTTCAAAATAAAACATACTTATAGCCCACCCATTGCTTACCATTTGTTAGCTTGCGTGGCACTCTTCTTTAAAATCTTGTGATTGGTCACTGCAGGCCTAGCATAATTTCCATTGCTTTCTGTTGGGCAGAGACCAAGCACTGATTGAGCCAAGTTAATCAGCGCCTGTCCGTTGCTGCCAGCGTGATTGAGGTACTAGATTGATCTTTTTAATTCTAGGACTCTGCAAACAGAACACATGACTGGAAAAATGTACCCAGCAGGATAAACAGGACAAACAAAATTGCAAAGTTTTATTTTCTAAAGTTAACATTCTTTTATTTTGCAGATTCTTCTTTTCTCACTTTGCACTCATGTTTTGTTTTGTTTTTGCTTGTGGACACTGTTCTCAAAAGATAACGATTATCTTGCTCTAAATATTGCAAAGTGATATTGATTCTTTCTTATGTGTAATCTCTGAAATTGTGCATTAACTAATAATTGTACATCCACCCCAATCCAATGCTCCACACTCCAGTCCTTGCCAATCCACCCACCTCACTCCACACCAATCCACTCCACTCAATCCATCCAGTCCACACCAAATAAACCCAATCCAATCCACCCCACAATCCATCCCACTCCAATCCAGATCACTCAACCCAATCCAATCTGCTCCAATCCACTTTGCCCCAATCTTCCTAATCCACCAGAATCTAATCCACCCCAATCAAAATCATGCCACTCCAATCTGCCACACCCCAATCAGCCCCACTCCAATCTGCCCCAATCCAATCCACTCCAATCCAATCCAGTCCAACTACCTTGCCCCATACCAGTCCACCCCACTCCAATCCTATCCATTGTACTTCATTCCAATCCACCATGCTCCATCCGATCCACCCAACTCCAATCCAAAACAATCTACCCACTCCAATTGAGCCCAATCCAATCAACCCCACTGCAGTCCAATCCACCTCACCCCAATCCTATCCACCCAACTCAATCCCAATTCACCCCACTACAATCCACCCTACACCAATTCACCCCACTCCAATCCACCCCATCCAGGCTACCCCACTCCAACCCACCCCACTCCAATCCACCCCAACCCACTCCAATCCGCCACACTCTATTCCAATCCACCACACTCTCTTCCAATCCACCCTCTCACTCAATTCACCCTTCTCTAACCCATCCAATCCACACCAGTTCAATCCACCCCACCACAATCTAATTCATCCAGGGCATCCTACTCCAATTCACCTCACCCCACTCCGATCCAGTCCATTCCACTTTAATCCAATCCACTCCACTCCAATCCAATCCACCCTCACTCCAGTCCAATCCAATCCACCCCACTCCAGTTCAATCCACTACACTCCAATCCAGTCTAACCCACTTCAATCAAATCCACTTCAATCCAATCTAATCCACCCCACTCCAACCCACCCATCACTACTCCAAAAAATCCACTCTATGACACTCTACAAAACTCTACACCATTAACTGTTATCCATGCTGAACAGAAGCCACACTAGTGTATAACATGCAAAAAGCACATTGCCAATAGCTTTTGCATAGTCAAAACCTATTGGCTTTGCCAATGCTTGTTATATTTTGCAGATTTTAAAGTTTTGCTCTTTTTTATGGGTTGTTTCCTCAAAAGTAATCATATCTGGGCACTTTGAGTCTACTTTACAATAATCATATAAAGGCAGAAGTTATGCATAGCAGGTGTCTACATTTTAACTGTGCAACTGCAATAAACGCAGCCTAGAGTTTAAACAGTGACTGCATGTAGTTGCTATAGGTGTTAGGGAGGGTGCTAGGGAGACGTACACCAGAATTTAACATGGGCAACTGTTAAGAAGGCAGAAGAATACTGAGTGACTAAGATTAAGGTGTGTATGAGTCTCGAGGTACTTTCTCGTGGAGCAAGCTTAAGGTAATAAGGAAGAGCATCTCTATAGCAGGAGCATTATAGTTAATTCTTTATTTCCATGTTTTGTGGCCCTTTTTTAGCATTTTTATAGCCTGAGCATAGAGTGGGTGGTTTTAAACACCTAGTTGTCTTTGACAATCTTGTTGACTAGCTGGTGGCGGAGACCCCTATTTTCTTCCCAGCAGTCACTGCAATAGATGTCCAGATGAGGCTAGTGTCTTATGTAAGGCCCATTCAGGCAACATCCACATTCCCTGTGTATGGGGTAGTCCTGCGGTTTAAATTGGGAACATGAAAGTTTGTATGATCAGTACTATCTTACTCTTCCTGAAGTCTCTTGCAAGCAGAGTCCAGCCGCAAATACCCTCATCCTCCTCTGTGATTTCACCAGCTATTACATTATTATTTAGCAAGAGGAGCAGGGGGTCCTGTGCGCTTGAACCTCGTGGCAAAACTGCCAAAGTTTCACTCAATGGGTAAATTTGGATGACAATTGTTGTTTAAGCTGCACCATATTAAATGTTATTTACATGCTCATACGCTTACTGAGCTACTTCACAGGGCCTTTTTGTGCCACTGGCTACAACAAGACTTTATTACAGACCCATGTCCAGGAATCCTGTCTGAGATAATTTTAAGGTGATGATCTGAAGGAAAGAGAGAGAAGCTCACCTGGCGGTCTTTGGTGAAGACCTGAGTAGCCCCCTCATAGGCCCTGGTGATCTGTGGTGATGACATGACGGAGAGTGCATATCCTCACATAGGACCAGTCGGTCTGTCGTGATGAACCCAAGGAGACAGAGAGGCTTACCTGTGGTCTTCGTTGATGATCTGAAGGAGAGAGAGTAGTCCCCACATAAGACTGTGTGATCTGTGATCTGTGGTGATGATGTGGAGGGGAGAGGTGGTTCCACAGAATTCCTGGATACTGATATGAAGAAGAGAGGGTCTCCCACAGAAACACTTATGGCCTTTGGTTATAGTCTGTGGCAGAGGCATAATTACACTGAAAACGTAGGTTGTAAATGCAGTAAGTCAAGAGTGATATCCTGATTACTTTTTTTCAAGCAGCGGGCTCATTTTAGAGATTTCAGCAACAAGACATTTTTTTGTTCAAAGAGGCAACACGATGCTTTGTAAAGCCAGTTTGGTTCTGATACACTGGCTAACATTTGTAGGTTTAATAGATGTTTTCAAAAGGATTTCCTCAAATAACCCACTCTGCAAAGACTGCTACTGTGCCAAGGGGCTAGTACTGGTCTAACAGCTGATGCACTTGATCTGGCTCTGGATACTATTTCTAAACCCTTCAGCTTGATGAATCTTTTCCTCTATTCTGAGGGGTGAGAAGATACTTTTTCCAGTAGTTTATCGATCACAGTATAACCTGCCGGCCACACATTAAATCTTGGAAACCAAACTGAGGTAAAAAAGTTTCTTGCAGACTCAAAGGCAATTCATAAATGAGTGTCAAAACCATAGCGCAAATGTAAAGTATCACCAAAGAAGAATCAAAATGACACACTACTCTAAACTTAACCGATATATAGAAAACTATTATTTCAATAACAGCTATACAAAATAGAAGGAAAAGCACATGATGCTTTGGTTTTAGGTTTAAGATCTCTTTTATTGATTTGAAGAAAAATCACAACATCTCCCACCTACAACTAGTGGACTGTGGGGAGGAAACAGAGGGAAGGAAGGAGAGAAGAGGTAAAGAGGGGTGGGCACCTTATTTCAATGGTATGCTGTCGTCAGCCGTTGGGTCTGCCCTTAGTTCAAATTATCTGCCCAATTAGTATGGCGAGGGCAAGTCCACCGTTCATTTCTGAGAATCTTATGCCCTTGTCAGCCGCAGTATACGGAGGTATGAGGGACAGGTCAGTTCCCTAAACTCTGCCGACAGGTACCCAAGAGCCAGACCCCATGTTTTGTCGAAAAGCGGGAGTGTACCAGTCGCCGCAGCTGTCCGCTTTTCCATGCCCATGAATGCCCACAATTTATGCAACCAGTCAGCGTGAGTGGGGATGGACTCTGAGCCCCATCGTGCCAGCAGGAGCTGCTTAGAGGCCAGATAACAGCCTGGCCCCTAGGGAAGCAGAGTGGGTACGTCAGGGGATTAGGGAGGCCCAACAGAATATAACTAGAAAACTGAGGTATGCTGGTGTCATATACATCATCTATTGCCTGGAGGATCGGGCCCCAAAAGGGGGTGACCTTCAGACAATGCCATAACAAGTGAGTGAGTGTGCCCCCCCACATCCATGACAACATCCACCATCACTATGCACTCCCCCATGTAGCCATCCTAGCAGGTGTATAGTACATATAGGCCCTCATTACAACCCTGGCGGTCAGTGTTAAAGCGGCGGTAATACCGCAAACAGGCTGCAGAAAATAAAATGGGATTACAATCGTGGCAGAAACCGCCAACATAGAAAGCCACTTTAACACTCTGACTGCCATGGCAGTAGAAACAAACAGCGCGACGGTCACCGCCAACAGACAGGCGGGAGACAAAGTACCGCCCACCCTATTACAAGAGGCCTATCCGCCACCTTTCCGGGGCGGAACCAACGATATCAAAAGCACAGCGGAAACAGAACATAGAAGGGAAAACACTCACCTCTCGACACCCAACGAGGAACCAGGACGCCATGGAGCCCGAACTACACGTACTGCCCATGCTGGTTTACTTCCTCTTCTATGAGGAGTACCAACGGCGGCGGCGGTGACCACGGTGAGTACTGCGCCTACAACACAGGGGAAGGGGGGAGGAAACAGAGTGACACGCAACACCCCTATCCTCACCACCACACACAACAACAGACACACAAATACATGCAGCAACATTACATATACACCCTCCCACCCCCTGGAAGAACGCAAGGACAAAAGGAAATAATTGTAACCATTGTAATCAAGAAAAATCCAGTATTCAAAAGTCAAAATTCAGTATATACAAATATGTACACCAACTACACTAGTTTGGATAGTGTACTAATCATTGTCCGTGGACCACTGGTCCCAAAATGCATGGGCGAGGTCCACACATGATACCTGACTCGAAACGGAGAGAACATTGCAGGGGCATCAGATTGAAAATATACAAGCACCTCAGGGGGAGAGGGCGGGCACCTCAGCCTGATGAACGCCACTGCTGCACGAGGGGGCTCCATGCCCACTGATGTATCCTGGGGAGTGCAAAGCCACAGTCTCTCAAGTCTCTCAAGTGGGTGGTTTGCCCACTACTTTATCCTGGGGAGTGCAAAGCTACAGTCTCTCAAGTCTCTCCAGTGGTTGGTTAGCCCACTGCTTTATCATGGGGAGTGCAAAGCCACAGTCTCTCAAGTGGATGTCATTCTCCACTGGTTCTGGAGGGGGCCTGGTGCCCAGAGTGCTTCATCCTGTCAAGGACAGAGATAGTGGATGTCAATCTCCACTGGTTCTGGAGGGGGCCTGGTGCCCAGAGTGCTCCACGTGCAGTGTGCCGGTACAATTCCCTCACCCGCGTGTGCGTGCCATGAGATTTGCGAGGTTCAGGTAGCATGATACGCCATTGAGGCAGCGACATACCCCACACTGATGCGGCTGCGCCTTCCACCTGCAGGTGTAAACAGTGATGGAAGAAATGCCTCATGGAAGCTGCTCAGGGTCCAGGAACTCTCCTCCAGCCTCAGACGACTTACCACTGGGGATGGTAGCCATGTCAGCTGTAGTGCCTGTGTCCGAGGATGCCGCAGGGCCTATGGTGGTGCTTGAGGCAGTGTCTGTCGCGGCGATGCTTGCGGCGGTGCATGGGTCAGCAGCTGCAGAGGGACACAGCAGGACGTTTCCTGCAGCCTCGTCGAACTGCCCACTGGGGAAGATGCTGGGGACTGTCGCTGAGGCTGTAGACGTGCCGGGGCGGTGCAGGTGATGGTGCAGGTGGCGGTTGTGGTGGCGGGGCAGCTAGCGGTATTCGCCGCTATACACGTTGGCGTGGTCGTGGACATAAAGTGTGACACTGGTCCCTCAGTTGGTGCCACCATGCCCTCTCCTGACCTGCTCTTCAGCTTTTGGCCCTTCCCCAGCTTTGATGGTGCCGCAGTTGTCTTCGCACTATCCCCTTTGGTTTTTGCTGACCCCTTGGTGGCTGCTACTTTCGGCTTCAGGTGGCGGAATGTCCTTTCCCTCGCTAAGTGGCACACTGGCAGCCCTGATGGGTGGGGCACTCCATGACCCCGCAGTTGCTGGCACCACTGTGCCTGGGGATTTGGTGGCTGAGGTGCTGGGCTGGGACCTGGAAAGCCTGGCCCTAGTGGGAAGGACGGGGGGGAGGTGTAGGGAAGAGGTCAATGTTAGCCAGGAAGAGTTTCTTAAACACAGTGGGACGGGAAGATGGAGGGGGTTTGGGAGTGGAGGCAGAGGTAGTGGTTGTAGGAGGTGTAAGTCTGCTGAATTTGAGTGAAGGTGCATGGGCCGGAGGATGTTGTGAGGTGGATGGCTGTTGGGTGGGTGTGTGCCTGCATTTGTGTACTTTGGGAGGAGGGCTCACAGACACACTGGTAGAGGACACTGGGGATGTGTGCATGGTAGTGGGGGTGATGAGTGCACGTGAGCGGTGTGTGGTGATGAGCGTGCTGGTGATGGAGGCAGTGGCTGAGGATGTAGTGCATGCAGGTGTGAGTGGGGACGAGACTGGGAGGGAGGAGGAGGACGTGGAGGAGGGGGACACAGTGGAGGCTGTGGCTGTTGCTGTGTCTGCATGGGGATGGTGCTTGTGTGAGTGCCTGTGGGATGTGTGGTGCTTATGTTTGCCTGAGCCACTCTTGTGTGTTGATGAGTGTGCATGCTGGTCTGATGGTGTGCTTGGGATACGCTGAGGTACAGGGGATTGGGTCTGGGTGGAGGAAGTTGGAGGGGGGAGGCTGGACAAAGGGACAATGGCTGCTATCCGTGCTGAGGCCAGAGCCTAAAATGCTCTCTGTTGGGCTGCCTGCCCAGAATGAATGCCCTCCAGGTATGCATTTGTTTGTTGCAAATGCCTCTCAACACCCTGGATGGCATTCACAATGGTAGATTTCCCAACAGTGAGGAATTTCAGGAGGTCAATAGCCTCCTCACTGAGGACAGCAGGGCTGACTGGGGCAGGGCCTGAGGTGCCTGGGGCGAAGGAGATGCCCACCCTCCTGGGTGAGCGGGCACGGGACACACGCTGAGGGGCTGCTGGGAGGGCGGTGCTGGTAGGGGGGGTGGCGGCTGTACCGGTTGATGCGGTGGGCACATAGGTGCCTGCCACCGCAAGGAAGCTCCCATCAGAGGAGGAGTCACTGTCACTGCTGTCTGCTCCTGTCCCCGCTGTGGAGCTCTCCTTACCCTCTGTCCCACTGGTGGCTTCAGACTCCGTTGTTTTGCTCTCCAGGCCAATTGGGTTGCAGCTCCCTCCTGCTACGGTGCCAATGCTCCTCCGCCTGATGATGCTATTGCACACAACAACAGGGAGACCTCAAAAAGGGGGGGGGGAGACAGAAGAAAGACATGTTCAGTGCATGCAACACCACTACCATTGGCAGACACAACACACATGGAGCAGCCCTCTGCACTACCCATGCACTAACAGTTCCTAGAAATTTCACCTGACCATGGGGTACGAGGCCTAACACCAATTGCTGCACACCTGGAAGTCACGGAAGCCTGATTAGATGTAGATGGCTCTTACCACGGTTGGGGTTACGGTGCCACATAGCCTGCCTCACAAGGGACCTTGCCTACAAACTTCGCCCTGGCCTAGGGAAACCCACTGCCCACCTCCCCCAGCCAGAAACATCGTAATGCGTGCAGAGTCAGCTGAATGAGAGTGTACTCACCCTCTTGTGGCTGCTGTGATACCCTAAAGTGCCCATCCAACTTCGGATACGCAACCGCCAGGATCCGGAACATCAGGGGGGTCATGGTGCGACGGGCACCCCTCCCACTTTGGGAGGCCATCCACAGCTGGGCCTCCGCCGTCTTCTTGCTCCAGCGGCATGGATCCTCCAATCTTTTACGGCAGTGGGTGCTCCGTCTGTGGTAGACCCCCTGGGTCCAGACGTCCTTGGCGATGGAACGCCAAATACCCTTCTTCTGGTGGGCGCTGAACTAAAGGAATGGTACAGGGGGAAATGGAAATGACTTACCCGTCCGGACCGTCATACTCATTGCCCCCCAGTTCCCACCCTTGCCCTAATGTACATACACTCCCCATCCGCACATGCAGGCCTCAGCCCCCCATGTATCTTCCATCCACACCACTCAAAACAGGCATTGCCCATGCAGCATGCTCACAGTGTACTCACCTGTCTGTCTGGAGGACCGTACAGTTGCTTGTACTGGGGGAGGACCCCATCCACTAGTTTCTCAAACTCCTCCGAAGTGAAGGCAGGGGCCCTTTCCCCGAGGTCACAGCAGCACTTGCAGTGTAGGTCCTCTCCTGTTGAAGGTCAGGTATCAAGTGAGTGAACAGACAGAAAATGGTGGTCACGTCCGCAGTGGTGCGTACTGTCACCGCCGGCGTACATCATTATTGGCTCCTGGGACCCATAGGGCCCAATGTTAAACAATGCTGAATTGCGCCGCGGTCTTCGACTGGCCACCGCGATGGTGTAGAACGTCAGCTCAGTTACCTCATATCCCCTTGTCCCACCTTACAGGTCAGGCAGCCGCCATTTCAGGAGGCCACATGGGATGGATGTTAACTGGGTCACACCTATCTAGGGCGGGAATAGAGACAGATACCAGCACATTGCGGATTAATTACGTTTCTGAAAATAAAACATTGTGATACCTCAGTGTTGGATGACTCTCTGCTCGCTATTCTCCTCCATAGGGCACGTCCGCTGGGGCAGGTGATGAGATGGCGGCATCCTCCGGTGTACAGACCCCTGGTGGACCTGTCGACAATGGAGGAGAGACACATCCTTGTCACATACAGACTTGATCGTGCAACAATCCAGGAACTGTGTGCCCAGTTGGAGCTGGACCTGATGTCAGCTATCCCCCATCCCACAGGAATCCCCCCTCTAGTACAGGTCCTGTCTGTACTCCATTTCCTGGCCAGTGGGTCTTTTCAAACAACAGTGGCCATAGCATCTGGGATGTCCCAGCCAATGTTCTCAAACGTGTTGTCCAGAGCGTTACCTGCCCTGCTGAAACACATGCGCAGCTACATCGTTTTCCCTCAGGTGGAGGATTTGCCCACAGTGAAAGGTGACTTCTATGCCCTGGGACATAGCCCCAACATCATTGGTGCCATTGATGGGACACATGTGGCATTTGTCCCCCCCACAGAAATGAAAAGGTGTACAGAAACCGGAAGAGTTACCATTCGATGAATGTGCAGATTGTGTGTTTGGCAGACCAGTACATCTCCCATGTGAATGCCAAGTATCCTGGCTCTGTGCATGACGCTTACATTTTGAGGAATAGCAGCATCCCTTATGTGATGGGCCAACTCCAGAGGCACCGTGTGTGGCTAATAGGTGAGGTCAAGGTCCCAATACAGTTGACATAGGTGTCTGGGTATGGGGTTGTCCCTAAGGGTTAGTGTGTGTCTAACAGTTGTCCCTCGACATTTGCAGGTGATTCTGGTTACCCCAACCTGTCATGGCTACTCACCCCAGTGAAGAATCCCAGGTCAAGGGCAGAGGAACGCTACAATGAGGCACATGGGCGAACTAGGAGGGTGATTGAGCGCACCTTCGGCCTCCTGAAGGCTGGATTCCAGTGCCTCCATCTGACAGGTGGATCCCTCTACTACTCACCGAAGAAGGTGTGCCAGATAATCGTGGCCTGCTGTATGCTGCACAACCTGGCTTTGCGACGCCAGGTGCCTTTTCTGCAGGAGGATGGGCCAGATGGTGGTCTTGTGGCAGCTGTGGAGCCTGTGGACAGTGAAGAAGAGGAGGGAGAAGAAGAGGATATCGACAACCGAAACAACATCATCATGCAATACTTCCAGTGAGACACAGGTAAGAAGATGACACTGCTTCCCACATCTCATTCTATTGTTGGAACTAGCATAAGTGTGTCATTTTCATTTAGTGTACGGACCCTGACTTGTCACTTTGACTTTCCATTTCACAGATTTGGGTCCCACTATGTTCCCTCTGCTATGTTTACTGCTGGCCTACAGCTGTCTTTTATTCCATAGTTGTTGCAATTACACATTTGTGAAAGCACAGGCTGACCCCAGATTGTTTTGTGATTGAAGTGTGCTTATTCCTGTGCAAATAAGTGGAGGGGGTTGTAAAATGGGCTGGGGGATGGTGGAGGAATGTCCATGGCAGAGTCCAGTCTATTTGTTTCACAGGTGCATTGTCCAAAGGGGCATAGGAAGTGGAGCAATGGCAGTTTAAGGATAGACAGTGGGACAGAAGAGTGACATTCAGGGGGGCTCATTTCCTGGCGGGGGTCTTGGCATTGTTCTCTGTCTTGTTCCTGGATCTCAGGGACCATTTGCGGGGTGGTTCTCCCTCTGCAGGGGGTGGGGTGCTGGAGTCCTGTTGTTCCTGTGGCGGTGCCTCCTGTCCACTAGCGCCGGCGTAGGTGGAGGGCTGTTCATCGTCCACGCTAGTGTCAGGGGCCCCTTGTTGTGCTACTGTGTCCCTCCTGGTGTTGGCAAGATCTGCCAGCACCCCCGCAATGGTGACCAGGGTGGTGTTAATGGACTTCAAGTCCTCCCTGATCCCAAGGTAGTGTTCCTCCTGCAGCCACTGGGTCTCCTGAAACTTGGCCAGTACCATTGCCATTGTCTCCTGGGAATGATGGTAAGCTCCCATGATGTTGGAGAGTGCCTCATGGAGAGTGGGTTCCCAGGGCCTGTCCTCCCCCTGTCGCACAGCAGTTCTCCCAGTTTCCCTGTTATCCTGTGCCTCTGTCCCCTGAACGTGTGCCCACTGCCACTGCCCTAGATCCCTGATTTTCTTGGGTTGGTGGGTTTGCCTGGGTTCCCTGTAGTGGTGGACACACTGCTGACTGACGTGTCCTGGGGACAGAGGGAAGGGTCCGCTGGGTGGGTGCTGTGCTGGTGTTTCCTGAGGGGGGAGGCTCTGTGGTGGCATGTGCCAGTGTAAAGGGAACCGACTGGCCCGAGGTCCCTGATGGGCCAGGCTGGTCATCTTGATCCAGTTGTGCAGAGCTGCTGTCATCACTGTAGGCCTCTTCTATGGGGGGACTGGATATGTCTGGGACCTCCTGTCCGGTGACGTTGGGTAGGGGTCCTGTTGGGGTGTAAATACATAATTATTGTATGTGTGTCATCGTGTACAATGGGTGGTTGACCCTGTACTCCAGTGCTTGCATTATTGGCTTGGTCCTTGTGTGATTGGTGATTTTGGAGCATGAGTGAGTCTCTGTAGTGGACATGCTTGGGTGATGGGTGTCCGTGCATTGGTGTTACATGCAGGGCTTGGTTTTGGGATGTGTGGGTTGTGTTGGTGGGGTATCTGTGGGTTGTTGGGGTGATGGGTGTGAGGGTAAGGGTGGTAATATGTGATGGCATGCAGGTAGGGTGGGGGGGGTATAGTAATAAAGATTTGCCTTACCGGAGTCCTTTCCTCCTGCTACTCCTGAGAGGCCCTCAGGATGCAGTATAGCCAAGACTTTCTCCTCCCATGTTGTTAGTTGTGGGGGAGGAGGTGAGGGTCCACCGCCAGTCCTCTGTACAGCAATCCGGTGTCTGGAGACCACGGAACGCACCTTCCCCCGTAGGTCGTTCCACCTCTTTCTGATGTCATCCCTAGTTCTTGGATGCTGTCCCACTGCGTTGACCCTGTCGACGATTCTACGCCATAGCTCCATCTTCCTTGCAGTGGATGTCTGCTGCACCTGTGATCCGAATAGCTGTGGCTCTACCAGGAGGATTTCCTCCACCATGACCCTGAGCTCCTCCTCAGAGAACCTGGGGTGTCGTTGAGGTGCCATGATGTGGTGATGTGTGAGGTGGTGTGTGTTGTGATGTGTGAGGGGGGTGTTGGTGTGTGTTGTTTGAGATGCGTGAATGTTGTGTAAGTGATGGTGTTGTGTGTCTGTGGATGCTGGTGTTGTTTTTGGTAGTGTCTCTCTCTGGCATGGTTTCAAAATTCTGGTAGTAAGGGTTTGTGGGTGATGTGGTTGTGTGCTCTATATTGGATTGGGTGTGTGGGTGTGGTGTGTGTATCTGTATCAGGTGTGTGTATTTCGAACTGTCCAATGTGGTTGTGTTTTGTAGATGTGGGTGTATTTTGAGCGCAGCGGTGTGTACCGCCAACGGTTTACCGTGGTTGAAAGACCGCCACGTTGATTCGTGGGTCGTGATACTGTGGGCGTACTCCTGTTGGCGTGACGGTGTCGGTTTTGTTATCGCCAGTTTATCACTGACCTTTGGTGTGGTGGACTTGTGTGGGTGTCTGTATTGTGGCAGATTCCGGGCTGTGGGTCGTAATACCTGTAGAGGAATTCCGCGGCCGCAGTGGTATGTTGGCGGTCTTCTGCACGGCAGTAAGCGGGATTTACCGCCAGGGTTGTAATGAGGGTCATAGTGGGCTATTTTCAGAAACATTTTTCCGGTGTTCATGGCGCGGGCCGTCACTCGTGCCCTGTGGAGGATATCCCGCCACTCACGGTCTGCAAAGGTGCGTTCGCATTCGAACTCCCATCTGCGTTTGGCTGATGTGTCGAGAAGCTGAAGCGGCGGACCAAGAAAGCATAAATATCGGACAGTAGTCGCTTGTCTGTATCCCTAGTTAGGAGCCACTGCTCGAATCGGGTCAGGAGTCTGCTCACATGGGGACATATTGCAGGGGAGGTTACCCAGTGATGGACAGCCCAATACCACCAGTACGCACTATCAGGGAGGTCGTACACTGCCTGTAATCTGGTGAAGGTCATTACCCCTTTCTCATCAAAAAGGTCTCCGATTCTTTAGCGTTGTGCGTCCTGCCATTCTAGATAAGCTGGTTCCCGGACCACGGGAAGGAAATCTGGATTACCAATAAGCGGTGTCTGGGGGAAAATGAGGTGGACAGTCCCTTTGTCGTCTGTACCCTATACCATGCTCCCAGTGTGGCCTGCAGTACTGGGGAAACATACACTCTGGGCGGGAGGTGTTTTCTAGGGAGCCATGGCACTTTCCATATGTGCATTCCAGCTATTACCTGGTCGATAAAGCACCAGTATTTTCCCGTCTGCGGGCGGGCCCATTAAACCATGTAATGCAGTTGAGCGGCATAGCAGTAGCTAAGCAGATGCAGGATACACAGGCCTCCCTCCTCCTGAGGTAGGTAGGCTTGGCCCTTTGACATTCTAACCCTCTTACCATTCCAAATATACTCCCAGATAAGCGCCTGCAATTTGTCTAGGAGATGGGGTGGTGGCTGCACCGGCAGTGTCTGCATGAGCTAAGGTATTCTAGGCAGAAGAGTCATCTTGATCGCCGCTATACGGCCCAACCAGGAGAGGATGTAAGCCCTCCACTTCGTCAGTTTAGTGCGGGCAGAGTCTAATATCCTCGTGTAGTTGCATGCCACCATTGCTTCGGGCGTGGGGTGTATTTTCAAGGCTAGATGTGTAATTTCTTGTGCGGCCCAAGAGAAGGGGAGCCCCGCCTCCAGGGTGCACCTCTCCGCTTCTGGGATGGTTAAGTTCAGGACTGATGACTTGGCGAGGTTAGTTTTGAAGCCTGATGTCGCCAATTCTGTCATGATCCCAATCAGGGAGGATTGAGGCATGCCTCTAGAAATAGGGAACTGCTGAGACAATCTGCCATTTACAGACACCATTCCTCTAGGCTTATCATAGGAGCAGCGTACCCAGTCACGGAATCTAGAACCAAGCCTGGTATGCTGCAGAACCTCGTGGAGGTATCACCAGTGGACCCTGTCAAAGGCCTGTTCCACATCAATAGAGAGAAGAAAGGCTGGGATTTGAGCTCACTGCACTTTGTCCAGTAGATGGCATAACCTTTTAGTTATTGTTGTTACAGGAGCGCTCGGGGATAAACCCGGTCGATCAGGCCCTGCATGTATGGTTTCAGTCTATGGGCTAGGATTCCTGTTAAGATCTTGGCATCCACATTCAGTAACGTGATGGGACGATATGAAGAGCAAAGGCGCAGGTCTTTCTCCGGCTTAGGGATAACGGTCACCACTCCTAGTTGCATCATGGGAGGAAGGGGGGAAGCCGCTCCCAGTGTGATATATAATCGGGCCAGTACCGGCGCCATCAAGGAGCTAAAAGATTTATAGTACTCCGCACTGAAGCCGTCAGCACCAGGTGCTTTACCCGATGGCAGCCTATGTATAGCAGCTAGGACTTCTGCTATAGTGATTTCTCCGTCCAGCAATTCACTGGCAGCCGGAGAAATCAGAGTCAGGGGGACGGAGCTCAGATAACCCTCCACCCCTTCCTCGTCAAGCTCCTCCACTGTGTACAGGTCGGAGTAGAACCGCTCAAACTGGGCAACGATTTGCTCCTCCTGGCATGTCCGCGTGCCATCAGGCAGTTGGAGCTCCACCACTCGCCGTCCCGCTGCCTGCACCCGGAATCGGTGAGCCAATAGGCGTCCCGCCTGATCACCCCCTGCATAGTATTTCTGCTTGGTCCGCAACAGGGCATATTCTGCCCTATCGTCATCCAGGGCACCCAGTTGCTTACGGAGAGTGGCAATCTGTCTCCGCATCACCAACAAACCAGATGTCATCATCTAGTTGTTGTTTTTTCTGTTGGGCCTTATTTAATCTTGCCGCTACCACTATGAACTGCCCCCTAATGACTGCTTTTAGGGTTTCCCATAAGGTGGCAACACTAACTTGGGGGTATCATTTGCTTCTAGGTATTGTGTTATTGTAACCTCAATTTCCGCTAATATGTCTTTGTAGGTTAGGAGTCTCGCATTAAGGCACCAACATTTAGCAGCTGGGGCATGTGGTGGAAGGGCAAGCAACAGCGTAAGCGTAAGCGGGCCGTGATCCGGCAGGGACGCCACTCATATCGTATTCTTGGTCACTCGGTTGGTAACACGCGGTGAGGAAAAGATCAATGCGTGCATAGGTCTGTAGGTCTGGTGTGCTGCAGAAAAGAAAGAAAGAATATGCCCTCTCTGCCGGGTGTTGCCTGCTCCAGATATCTGTGAGTCCTGTCGCCCTCACCCTTTCCCCGAAGTCCTTTGGAAAGGCACCAGTCTGGCCGGATCTGTCAAGCAGGGTGTCCGGTACTAAATTGAAGTCTCCCCCACCACAATGTCCTCGTACAGGGTCGCCATAACCCTCTACCCAGGGCGTCCCTTAGGAATCGTTCCTGCTGTTTATTTGGGTCGTAAATGTTAGCTGCCGTCAGCCTATGTCCTCGAAGGTCTATGTGAAGTGAGAGAAGTCTCCCAGGAATCTCGGCCTGCACACTAAGGACCCCTCCCAGGAAGCTGGTGGCCAACAGGATTGCCACACCTGCCCGCCTCCCAGGACCTGAGGAGTGGAATTGTCTGTCGAACCATTGTGATCTCAGCCCTTTCCAGTCTGAACGAACTAGGGGGCCAGATGTAGATAGTAAAAAAATAGCGAGTCGGAAATTGCGATTCAATTCAAATCGCAATTTCCGACTTGCAAAATGGGATCCAAGAAGAAAAAGCGACACCAAATTGCGACTCGCAAATGATGTTGCACCGCATTTTGCGAGTTCGCTTCTAGCGAGGTCGCTTTTTGCGACCTCGCTAAAAGCGAGCTCGCAATTTGCGAGTCGGGTGTCGCAAATTGCGACTGGCCCACAAATTGCCTGTAGGTGCAGCATAACAGTTGGAAAATACACTTCCTGGCTCTTGCTGATGACATCAGAACCAGGAAGTCATCAAATACACCTGGGTGGAGGGAGGACCACACCCTTTCCAAACTGCAGTGCAACACCCAGGAGAGAGGAGCTGCTGCTACTATGGAGGACACAGGCAGTGCAGGGAGAAAAAGAAAACTTACATTTTCTGAGAAAGAACTTGAGGTGCTAACTGAGGAATGCTGCCAGCACCATGACAAACTGTTTGGCAAGGCAGCCCTGAGTGTCCCAGACACTGAGAAAAAGAAGATCTGGCTGCAAATCCAGGACCGGATCAATGCCATTGGGGTGAGCCACCGCACCCTGGATGAAATAAAAAAAAGGTGGTATGACCTGTGCTCCAGGACAAAGGAGAGGGTGGCAGAGCGGCTCAGGGAAATGAGGGGCACAGGAGGAGGCCCATCCACCGTCCCACCACCCACAGCCATGGAAGAAATAGTGGAGCAGACCCTGGAGCCTGTGGCTGTTTCTGGAAAGGGAGAATTAGACAGTTCTGCGCCAGGGACATCCAAAAGTGAGTACCATGAAATATGCATTCACACCTACAAATGCAATATCCACACTCTCCCAGTACACAGCAGCAGGCACAACCAGACTAGCACCATTCCAGTCTAGCGATCACTAGAATGGTGCATTATGGGCAATGTAGTACTGTAGTCAGCATATAGGCAACATTTTATTATGAGGCATACAACAGATGTGAGAGACTGACAGTGTATTCCCTATGTCCCACAGGTCTCCCACACGACACCCCCAGCAGCGACAACATCCAGGGAGGGGCAACAGGCCAGAGGCAGTGCAGGAGGCTGCAGCAGATATTCCAGGGCCCAGCAGGACACCACCACTGTCCCCTCTGGAACAAGAGCAAGAAATGGTGGAAGTCACACGACCCCTTGCCCCAGCCCCACAGTAAGTCGCCCAGAGCCAGCAGCACGACCACGGTGCAGACACAGATGCCGAGTTCTGGCGGTGCCCCAGGAAGAGATAGGGGAGGCAGCAATGTCTGGAGTTGAGGCATCCATCCTTAACGGTCAGCGCCTGCAAACAAGACAATTGCGGTCAATATCAAGTGCTTTGCACAGACTGGAGAACAATATGACCCATGGCCTGGCTGATGTGAATTCGCAGTTCAATAGACTCAATGACAATGTGGGCGATCTCAGGCCATCCGCCAACTAGTGACGGAACTGATGGCTGATAGACGCAGCGCAAGGCGCAGGGAGCGCCACCTAGTCGCACGCTTTGACCGCATGGCAGCGTCCATTGGGCGTCCTGCTACGAACACTACTGGCCTGTCAAGACGGACTGTGAGTCTACAGGTCGAACCTGGACACTTTGCTGGGGATCTGGCACAGGGACTAGGCCGCATCAGCCACGCAGTGGACATGTTGGAAGCCAGGCAGGTGGCAAGGGGCACCGGTGAGACCCCTCAGGACAGTGAGGAGGGGCCCACAATCAGAAGTGTGTCTGCAAGTGACTCACATGTGCTGAGGAGTGCAAGTGCACGGCAGGGGTCAGCAGACCCACCTGGGATGAGCCATGCTGGCCGAACAAGGAGGAGGGTGTACGCCATAAGACAGCATGACTCATGAGGCACATGATGTCAATGTGTCCTCATAAAACTTGGACATGTACAGCCCCTTACGGACAGCAGTTTTCTTTCAACATTTAGTTCACAAATAAAAAGGTTTTGTTTGCTCCACTACACAACTGGGCTCTGTTTGTGTGACATCAGTGAGTGTGGTGACAGTTGCCGCGTACCTGCCAAAGTATTGGGTTGCAATGTGGTCCTGTCTCTGTCTGCCTTGATTTGCAATTCTTCTATCCCCAGGCTGGCGATGTGGTAGCTCTTGCTCCTCATCCTCCGAATCTGTGTCTTCAGGGGTGAGATGTAGCCCACGTCTGGTGGCAATGTTGTGTAGGATTGCGCATGCGCCAACGATCTTGAATGCTGTTACTGGGGCATACTGGAGCGCACCTCCACTTTTGTGGAGGCATCAGAATATTGCCTTTAAAAGTCCAAAGGTCCTCTCTATGACAGTTCTGGTACACCGATGTGCACTGTTATATCACCTCTCATTCTCATTGCCAGGTGTTAGGTACGGGGAAAGTATCCATGGTCTTAGCGCATATGCACTGTAAAAATCTGGCAAAAATAAGCAATGTTAGCAGGGCAGGGATGGTTTCTAGTGACCTGTATGTATGGCTTCAGGGTGTAGTCAGCAATACCTAATAGATATCCGTCTCCAAACTACCCACGTTCTAGGCGTTGGTGTATCCCCCTGTGCCTGAATATGTATGAGTCATGTGTACTCCCTGGAAATTTGGATACAATGTCAGTGATGGCATTATGGGCGTCGCATACCACCTGGATGTTCAGTGAGTGGGTACATTTCCTATTGCGAACACACATTCCAGATTTGCAGGAGGGCAGATTTGTATATGTGTCCCGTCCACACACCCTATTACATGAGGGAAGTTGGCAATTCTGTTGAAGTCCAACTTGGTGCTCTTAATTTCTGCCTCATTCCTGGGTAGGTATATGTATCTGGACATGTGTGTGAGTATGACATCTAGGAAACATCTGAAGAATCGTGAGAGTGCACTTTGGGATACCCCACCTGCCACAGCAATAACCCCCTGATAGCTACCCGAGGCCAAGAGGTGCAGTGAGCATAGCACTTGCACATGTGTGGGGATGGCGCTGCCGTGCATTGTCTGTCGTTCAAGCTGCGGATTGAGTAGTTCAATTAATTCTAATATTGCTGCACTGCTGAGTCTATATTTGTCATAAATCTCCTCCTCAGTTTGTTGGAAAAGTATCTGCCTGTTTCTGTATATTCTCTCCTGTCTCTGGCTCCTCCTCCTCCTCTGCTGGGCGGCGTGGACTCTCCTCCTCCTTGCTATCACATACAGTTCAGCCATTTTGAGTAACCCAGATGCCTTCTGGGTCTCCTTTTATACTTTGGTTCTGGTTACCACCTGCTCTGACTTAGTGGTAATTTGGGTGTGCAAAATGGGCTTTTTGCGACTAGTCGCAATTTGCGAGTGGCTTTTTCATATGGTTTGCGACTCGCAAATTGTGACTTCCTCTTTGCGGGTTGCACAATGAGGTCACAATTTTTGCGAGTCGGTAATGGCTCACATCGCAATTTGCACTTTGGAAATGGGATTTTTGCACCCCATTTCCGATTTTGCGGAGTCGGAAACTGCGAATCGGGCAATTTGCGACTCGCAAAACTTTTCCACATCTGGCCCCAAGTGAGTTTCCTGTAAAAGGCAAAGATCAGCCCATGCGTCTCTTAGCTGTATCACTAATGCCTGATGATTTACAGCTGCATTAAGGCCCGGACATTTATGCTAAGACCATTAGTCATGGGAGGGTAAGGCCTACCGCTACCATGTTGATGGAAGCTCCCACCAGTCCACAAGAGGGCCCAGATATGTGTACACATGACTGGAGATTCGATAAGGTGTAGCCCCAGCAGACTCAGAACAGAAGGCTAGAGAGTAGGTGAGGAATAAACAGACAGTGAGGTAAGGAATAAACAGACAGTGAGGTAAGGAATAAACAGACAGTGAGGTATAAACTTGAAAAGCGTTCCCCGTCTGGGAACAAACGTAGAACAAACTAGGGGTGAGTCCGGTCTTCATGCCGTCATAAGGCGATCGCCACTCTGGAAGGGGTTGGAGCTCCGCCACGTGACCACCTCAAGCAGATGTCTCTTTACCTTCACCAGCCCGTGTTCTGTTGTTTTAACTGTCCATCTGGCTGCAGTTCTCCGTCAGCGAGGGGTAGTGCATGGGGCCCGCGGGCCTCATTGGTCCGAGTCCACCTCTGAGATACTATCCTGGCTACGTAGTCGTCTGAGCAGCGCCACCCTGTCTATTTGGCTCTCTGCCGTTGAGGGTTTATGCTGTTTGGTTCGTCTGGCCTGGGTTTTCGAGCGGCCCCCACCAGTACGTGGTCGCTGCTCTCGGTCATTTGGAGACCGCACTGTGTCTCCGAGGTGGGGCGGCATACCCTCCAAAGCCTGTGCCTCCTCTAATGTGCGGACAATGCGAGTTTCATTTTGCCAGACGAATTGGAGGTGGAGAGGATGGCCTCACTTATATCAGATACCATTTTCCCACAGGAAGTCCATTATGGGTCGGAGCGTTCTACACCACTGCAATGTCAGCGTTGATAAATCCTGAAATAAGCCAACACGAAAGCCCTCAAAGTCAATTAGTGGTTGGTCCCAGACCACTGCCATTATGGTCTCCCTTTGCTTGTAATGGTGCAGGCAGGTCAATATGTTCTGGGCTTGACCCGGCGAACGAGCAGGACGGCCAACCCTGTGTGTTCTGTCAAGCACCATAGTCCGGTCCTTAAGGTCCAGTGCCACATGGTGGAAGAGGCGCTTCACAAAGTCCTCCAGTTTTCCCGTCACTGCCTGCGATGGAATGCCCTTAATTTGGATGTTGGAGCGCTGTGACCTATTCTCCAGGTCCTCAATTTGGTAGTGCAATTCTTGGTTCTTGCCTTGCAGGGCGTGAAGCTCCCTCCTGTGGCAGTCCAACTCCTTCTCCCACGTATCCTGAGCTTGCTCAAGTGTGTCTACCCTTTGCACAGCTCAGCGAACTCTCGTTTAAGTTCTTTGACCTTCACCACTATTTCTTGTTTCAAGGTAGCAAAGTCTCCGAGTAGGGCCCCAAATAGCTGTTCCATGAAGGACCTGGTTAGGGGCGCTTCTCCATCCCCGAGACCCCTGGTCCACTGTGTCACCACCTTCCATCACTGGGGGCTCACCTGGTAGCGCCTTCTTGACAGGGGTTTTGGGGAAAAGGTCCTAAAGGAAGCCCTCTTTCTTGTTGTGTCTTTGGGACACCATCACCGCCGTCCCGTGTGCGAGCGCCGACCCTGCCAAAAATGCAGTCCAATAGCCGCGTCCCCAGCTCTTATGGTGCTGTCGCACCATCGCTGATGCTTGAGTCAGCAGGCCAGGGAGCGGCCCTCAGATAAGTCTCCAGGTCATGAAGACTGTACTTTTCCCGGGGCCCGGGGCATCCTCCACTCTGGCCCACATTGTAGTTCTCGTGTTGGGCTCAGGATGTCCAGGAATAGCCACCACTGACACCCGTACCACTGCTGGTGCTCTAGTATAACAGGCGCATAGGTCTTCAGGTCGGGGAAGGCGCCCCTTCTCTCCTGGCGTCCACTCGTGGTCCCTGACCCCGGCAGTCCCGATTCTGGACAACAGGCCCCCCGACCCCTCGGGGAAGGCAGGTCCGCCCCCTGTCAGTGCAGCACAGACACTCCCATCTCGCGTCCTCTAGGGGCCCCGGTGGCCCCAGGTGGCAAAGGCCAGCACTGCTACTCAGTCGTACCTGACTCCACCGGGCTCCAACACAATCTCTCTCTCCTCTCACCTCCGCTCTGCCTCCTGCCTTGTCTAGAGCCTCACAAGTGCCTACGGGCCCTCACTCTTTTAGGCCCATCCAGGACGCCCCCAGGCCGTGCAGCCTCAGCTCCTCCCTCTCCAGAACAATCAAGTGGGGGGTCGACTGGGCAACCCCCTATCATCCAGGGAGGCCGCGAGGGCTCACAGCAGGTCCAGCGTCACCCACGGTCCTCCGTGGCCTGCTCTGATGCGCCACCTTCCAGCGTCTCGGACCCGCGACCCCGCTCAACGGCCTCGGGCTTCAAAGGATCTCCACCAATCCACGGAGGTCGTGTCAGGGCCGTCCGACAAGACTTGCCCTCACCGACCAGACCCCTCACTCCTCTTCCTCCAGCTGATGTTCTGGTGGCACGCGCGCACGGTTTGCCTCGCCTCTGACCTGCAACCCGCATGCCACCGGGGCATGATCCAATACTGCAGCCCGACTCGGGGGGCCCCACTGAACCAGCGGGCACCACACAAGCCCACTAGGGATTCGGGGGAGGTGGGTGCATAGGCTGGTATTTAACACGGCCCACAGTGGAGCTCCGCAGAAAGGCTCCTACACCCATCTTAGCCACGCCCCGATGCTTTGGGTTTAAAGATTAATCTTCCTGCCTCACCATTTGATCTGAATAGCTAATTATCCTAACATCTAACTAGAGTTCAGAGAAAAGCATCAACACAACAGAACTTCAGTAGAAAAAGAGAGGTGTGTGCAGCATAAACCTGTTAAGTCTTTGTAAAAAGAGGTCTGTACCCCATAAGGGTCCACTATGCTTGAACACAAAAGGGAATCAGCCCTTCTGCTAACTATACCACTCATGAATCACAATCCTCCCAAGAAGTGACATTACAGATTAAGTTTTCCCCTAAACAACAGCTCTATCAACTGCCTAATTGGCAACTAAACCTTGAAGCATTCTTTGGTTCACTCCCATGCTCAGGAATTCAGAGGGGTGTTCAATTCCCATCTCCACGTTACTCCTCTTCGACCTTGGTAACTCATTGTCTCAAGTCCCTTTATCCTGTCAACACAATAGAATTAGTCTCAAACTCATGCCCACTGCACCTGCAGGTGAGTGTAAACATGAAATAAAACAAACTTTCATGTTGAAGTTAAACCCCGCAAAATTCGGGCCTTCACTCCGGCCAAGCTAACGTTTATATAGATTGCACTTTCGTTAATTGATTTTAAACACTTTGTTCTCTGTGAATAAAAAATTATTGCAGAAATAACATTTTCTAAAATACTTTAACACCCTTATACTTACAACCAATGGATAAATGCAGGTTACGTGTAAGATTATTATCATCTGTGCACTTTACTTGTATGCATTTAAATGCACCACGTTATTATAAGGATATCCATTTCCAACACATTTACATAAGGAAATAACCGGTCACCCTGTTTCACATGTTATGAGACATAATGGCACTGCCAATTTCTGCTCTTTTGCACTTATATGCTTATCTGACTATTCTTTGCCCCTGAAACAAAAACAAGGCCCTTTCTAGCACATTGATACCCCAGTGGAATGAGAGTCCTTCATCAGCCCTGTACCAAGACAAATTGCACAGCTTTTAGTGCTCTTGCAATGCATATAATGTCCCTCACTGAGTGTAGGAAGCTGGCCTGGCTTATAGTGGGTACCTTGTGGTACTTACACCTTGTGCCAGGTCCAGTTATCCCCTATTAATAGCATAGAGGTGTTTCTAGCAGCTAGGCTGTTAGAGGTAGCTATGGCAAAGCTTAGGCTGAACTAGGAGACATGCAAAGCTCCTACTATACCACTTATATCATATAGCACAATATCATAAGAAAACACAATACTCAGAATTACTAAAAATAAAGGTACTTTATTTTGGTGACAATATGCCAAAAGTATCTTAGAGGATACACTCACTTAGGAGGTAAGTAATATACACAAATTATATGTACACAAACCCAAAACAGATAAGTAACAGTAAGAAAAGTAGTGCAAACAATGTAGAATCACAATAGGATGCAATAGGTAGACATAGGTCTAGGGGCAACACAAACCATATAGTCCAAAAGTGGAATGGGAATCACGAATGGAGCCCAGACCTATGGGAGGTTGTAGAGGGTCGCTGGGACTGTGAGAAAACAGTAAGGGTGTCCAAAATACCCAACCCCAAGACCCTGAAAAGTAGGAGTAAAGTTACCCTACTACCCCAGAAAGACAGAACAGTCGTGATAGGGGATTTTGCAAGAACCACAAGCACCAGCAAAACACTGAAGACGGATTCCTGGACCTGAGGACCTGTAAAGGAAGGGGCCCAAGTCCAAGAGTCACGCAAGTGTCCGGGGGGGGGGGGCAGGAGCCCACTAAACCCCGGATGAAGGTGCAAAAGGTCTGCCTCCGGGTGGAAGAAGCCAAAGATTCTGCAACAACAGAAGGTGCCATGAACTTCCCCTTTGGTGAGAAGATGTCCCACGGTGTGCTGGAGGTTGCAGAAGTGTTTTCACGCAGAAATACCGCAAACAAGCCTTGCTAGCTGCAAGAGTTGCGGTTGAGGATTTTGGGCGCTGATGAGGCCCAGGAAGGACCAGGATGTCGCCCCTTGGAGGAGGCGACAGAGGGGGCACTCAGCAACTCAGATAGCCCCTGCAGAAGCAGGCAGCACCCGCAGAAGTACCGGAACAGGCACTTAGAAGATCTGAGGACAGCGGTCGACTCAAAGTCACAAAGGAGGGTCCCATGATGTCAGAGTCCAATTCAGCGAGTTGGGCAATGCAGGACGGAGTGCTGGGGACTCAGGCTAGGCTGTCCACAAAGGAAGTCCTGGAAAAGTGCACAGAAGCCGGAACAGCTGCAAATCACGCAGTACACAGGTTTGCTGTCTGGCGTGGGGAGGCAAGGAAATACCTCCACCAAATTTGTACAGAAGGCCCACTGGACTGTGGGATACACTTGGACCCAGCTCCTGGGTTCCAGGGACCATGCTCGGCAGGATGAGAGGGAAACCAGAGGACCGGTGATGCAGACGTTTGGTGCCTGCGTTGGCAGGGGGAAGATTCCGTCGACCCACAGGAGATTTCTTCTTGGCTTCCAGTGCAGGGTGAAGGCAGACAGCCCTCAGAGCATGCACCACCAGGAAACAGTCGAGAAAGCCGGCAGGATGAGGGGCTACAATGTTGCTGGTAGTAGTCTTGCTACTTTGTTGAGGTTTTGCAGGCGTCCTGGAGCAGTCAGCGGTCGATCCTTGGCAGAAGTCGAAGAGGGAAGTGCAGAGGAACTCTGGTGAGCTCTTGCATTCGTTATCTGAGGAATAGCCTAGAGAAGAGACCCTAAATAGCCAGAAAAGGAGGTTTGGCCACTAAGAAAGGAGGCTTGGCTACTGAAAGAGGTAAGCACCTATCAGGAGGGGTCTCTGACGTCACCTGCTGGCACTGGCCACTCAGAGCTCTCCACTGTGCCCCAACACCTCTGAATCCAAGATGGCAGAGGTCTGGGACACACTGGAGGAGCTCTGGGCACCTCCCCTGGGAGGTGCAGGTCAGGTGAGTGGTCACTCCCCTTTCCTTTGTCCAGTTTCGTGCCAGAGCAGGGCTGGGGGATCCCTGAACCGGTGTAGACTGGCTTATGCAGAGATGGGCACCATCTGTGCCCATCAAAGCATTTCCAGAGGCTGAGGAAGGCTACTCCTCCCCAGCCCTTCACACCTATTTCCAAAGGGAGAGGGTGTAACACCCTCTCTCAGAGGTAATCCTTTGTTCTGCCTTCCAGGGACCAGGCTGCCCAGTCCCCACGTAGGCAGAATCCTGTCTGAGGGGTTGGCAGCAGCAGCAGCTGCAGTGGAGACCCCAGAAAGGCAGTTTGGCAGTACCCAGGTTCTGTGCTAGAGACCCGGGGATGCATGGAATTGTCCCCCCAATACCATTCTGGTATTGAGGGGACAATTCCATGATCCTAGACATGTTACATGGCCATGTTTGGAGTTACCATTGTGACGCTACATATAGGTAGTGACCTATATGTAGTGCAAGCATGTAATGGTGTTCCCGCACTCACAAAGTCCGGGGAATTTTCCCTGAACAATGTGGGGGCACCTTCGCTAGTGCCAGGGTGCTCACACACTAAGTAACTCGGCACCTAACCTTCACCAAGTGAGGGTCAGACATATAGGTGACTTATAAGTTACTTATGTGCAGTGAAAAATGGCTGTGAAATAACGTGGACGTCATTTCACTCAGGCTGCAGTGGCAGTCCTGTGTAAGAATTGTCTGAGCTCCCTATGGGTGGCAAAAGAAATGCTGCAGCCCATAGGGATCTCCTGGAACCCCAATACCCTGGGTACCTAGGTACCATATACAAGGGAATTATAAGGGTGTTCCAGTATGCCAATGAGAATTGGTGAAGATAGTCACTAGCCTGCAGTGACAATTGTGAAAAGCAGAGAGAGCATAAACACTGAGGTTCTGGTTAGCAGAGCCTCAGTGATACAGTTAGGCACTACACAGGGAACACATACAGGGCATACATTATGAGCACTGGGGTCCTGCCTGGCAGGATCCCAATGACACACAGGCAAAAACAAACATACATACGGTGAAAATGGGGGTAACATGCCAGGCAAGATGGTACTTTCCTACACCGAGTCTGCGCCAATTAATGTATTTACACAATTGTTTAGCTAGAAAATAAAATACCATCACATGCCTTCCTCTTCCCGGGTAATAAGAACTATGTTGCCCGTTCCCTCTTTCCTGCTAAGTTAAATTGGCTCCTTAGAGGAATGTGTCTCTGCAAAAAAGCTGTTAGAGGTAGGGCTTCTTTTTATTACAAAAAACTTTCTCAACCTACGCCCTGGCCAGAACTCTGTGTTCGTCTTCACCCAGACCTTTGAGTATCCTTAAGGATTACAAAGTCAGTTAAAGTGGCCCTTCTTTCTCGTTACTGGAAGCCAAATGTTAGACTCCCTCGTTGCTTGAACTGCATGTTAAACAAACCATTGAGCCTTTAGTGAACAGCTTTAAAGCTGGCTGTTCTCTATACCGCCCATCTTTAGGTATACATCCCCAATGTGAAGACACACTTACAGGTCACATGTGTAGGCGTGGGGGCACATGGGGTTGTCTGAAGGGCTACAGTTATGGAACTTCTGTATAATGGTGGCCTTGCCATGAATTGTTGCGCAAAAGACTGTGGCTTTTCACTTCCTTCCTTCAACCTTTATGCTATCTGCACAGAGTACCCATAACGCAACTTCCTACCTGGCTAGAGGTCTGGAGGATGACTCATTCGACGGATGACAATGAATGCTTTGGAGCCTTCGGAGAAGAGTAGAGTTGGATGGCACCAGTGGAGACATAGAGGTGATGTCATTTAAAAGAAAGACACCTAGCCAGGGAGACTACTGTTTTGGTATTTATTTATGTACGTTAATTATGGGGGGACTCTGTCAATAGGATGAGCACGGGAAAAAGTTTAAAGATATTGGATACGTAGAATTCACTCAAGAATTACAAGAGTGTAGATACATTGCATGCAGATTGTGCAAGATTTCTCAGATGGCATATTTGAATTACAAATATTGGCACAAAATCCATTCCTGTACCAATTGTTATATAACGTTTACAGTCATGTATGTTTTTTCTTTTGTCGGAAAATAAATGGCTTCACACATTTTAAAGTTGTGTACAATTCCTATAGTGTTTGATCTGTGCAGAAAAACAAAAGGACCAGCTAGACCTGGGTTAAACGAGCATACTGATGCGAAAGGGTGGATTTGGGGGAACACATCAGTTCCGTGTATCATCTGGGCTTTAATGGCACTACGCTAGTGATGTTCGTGCTGTGCAGAGACGTTTTAGGGCATGGGCAAAGTGGGCTCTGGCCCAGGACCACAATCCATTTCAGCCCCGCCAATAATACCAACTCTGTTCTGCAGAGAGCCCGGCCCTTATGAATACTTTGGAACAGCTCTGCTAAAATGTCCGTTTTCCTTGAATTTATGTTTAATGTGGGAGATGTGTGAGAGTCTAGTACAGACATTTTGCAGATACTGTACATGTTGTTTGTGTCTCATGCAACACCCATAAAAAAGTTTTTTAGTTCAAAACAGAGGACCTCACATATAAGAAACTAGACGGTGTCACAGATTATTTGCAGTATACTTGCTATGGGATGTCTTGAGAGATCATAACCCTCTCCCACCTATCATTTACTGGGAGGAATTACAATCAGACATATATAGACTTATATAGCTGCTTATATAGCCCCGTATATATAATAAGACGTAATGAGTAGTAACTACAGACGAGGGATGTAGGATTAGTTGGGAAAAGGCTGTCCGTGCTAACTTTTTATTGAGTTTGGTTACTTCGAGTCATTCTGATTTTATTATTTGTCTTAATGAGGATTCCCTTGATACTTGCATTTTGGAATCTGTTTCCAATGTATGCACTGCAGCCAAGCTGGCCCTTTTCAGTTCTGGATCGGCATTACCCCCTCCCTGTCATAAATGGTTCGCTAGGAGATGCTCGAGGGCTCACAATGACTTTGCGTGAAAAGCTGGGGTTTCAGGAAGAGGTGAGGAAGGCTAAAGTCTTCTACAATGTAGCCTGTAAAGAGTAAAAATATGAACTTAAGAGGGAGGACTGGGCGAATTTACTTGCCGCCTGTACCTTAAAGGACATTGTGGCTTTTAGGAGAGTATTGAATTAGCCGCTGTTTAGCTCGGACCATCTGTCTAACCTGGCGTTGACAGTCACAGAACACGCTCGGACTAACCACTTTGAGGCCATTTATAATTCTGACGGGCCAGCCTTTCTCTTCCCTAATACTCGGGTGGAGGAGAAGTTTATCTACCGCTGGGAAGAGGTAAAATCTGCTATCTTAGCCTGTCCCTCACGGAAAGCCCTAGTCCCTTATGGGTTTCCTGGGGATTTATTTAAATCTTGTATTGATCTTTTGGCCTCTAGATTTATTACACATTTAAACACGGCTGTGCAAGCTCTATGCCACCGTCTTGGTGAATGTTGGTGATAGTGCCAGTTTAAAAAAAAGGAAATAGAGCAGACCCAGGCTGCTACATACCAATTTCCTTGGTGAATTCCAAGGTAACATTTATTGGTTGGGTTTTGCAATATGGGTTCAGCTCAGGTCAGGGAACCTTAAAACAAAACCTGAACCTATATCTACTCATTAGCAAATATACCAGAGCACAGAAGGGAGCCATTTTATGGACCTCAGCACAGCATTTGACACAGTTAACAGAGATAAGCTGGAGTCCATTGGGGTTGAGCATGAGCTTGTCAGTTTTTTGCGTAACTTGCATGAGGGGCTCTCGGCCACCAGAAGATATAGGTCCTCATTATGACCTTGGCGGTAAATACTGAATACCGCCGTGCTGACTGCCTCCAGCATACTGCAGCGGAGGCGTGCATACGTCTGCTACATTATGACACATACATTCAAAACCAACAGAAAACAGCCATAGCCACAACCACAAATCCGCCAGACCCACTGAACGTGATAAACTGTTGGTACTACCACTCATACCATTACGCCACCAACACTACGTTCTCCAAATAATGACCCACCAATCACCACAGCGGACATTCAACGACGGTAAACCACTGATGGTGAACATCGCCACGGCGGATAGGGCCACCCAAAGACAAAACAAGACAACATTGGCCAGAACCAAGAACCCACATCTGACACAAATACACACACCACCCACACCCACCAACAGCACTATAAAACAGGCACCCACATCACCCACAGTCATTTGCTAACACAAGACTGCAATAGCTAGCCATGCAAATCACAGAGATGTCACACACACAACACAACCACCCATTCATCCGTCACGCACTACACACCCCACCACATTATTCTACACCCTCTGCACAACACACACACCACACAACACCCATGTCCCCACAAAGGCACCCCCGTTTCACTGATGAGGAATTGCAGGTCATGGTTGAGAAAATAGTCAGAGTAGAGCCACAGCTGTTTGGACCACAGATCGAGCAGATATATATTGCCAGGAAAATGGGGCTATGGTGGAGGATCGTGGACCGGGTGGGTGCCGTGGGACAGCATCCATGAACAAGGGATGACATCAGGAAGAGGTGGAACGACCTATGGAGGAAGGTACATTCCACAGCAGCAAGGCACTAGCTCGCCATCGAGAGGACTGGCGGTGGATCCCCACCTCCTCCCCCACAGCAGACAGCATGGGAGGAGTAAGTCTTGGCAATCCTGCATCCTGCAGGACTTACTGGAGTTGCCGGAGGACTGGACACTGATGAGTTAATTTTACTAAATATCCCCCCATACCTGCATGTCACTACCATCCCTCACCCTGAGACCCATCACTCCACTCCATCCCACACAGTCCACCACCACAATTAACTAACCCGAATGCCAAGCCATCCATGCCATACCCACTGCATGCACATCCCTTCAAGCTCTGCATGTACACCCACCACAAATGCATGAACAGCATGGAGAACTAACAATCCCAAAATACATCACCATACACAAACAAAAGTGTAGGGGTATAGCAAATATATAGGGGAAGCTAGGGATGAAGATTTTGTCACAGACATGTAGCATAATACACCACGTACATCCCCACAGGTGCCGCACGCACTGCTAGCGGCGAGGAGGTGCCACAGCTACCCAGTCCCCCACCAGAAGATACCCCCAGTGATGACAGCAACTCTGGAGTTCTGGATCTGAATGAACTCCCTTGCCCATCAGGAACCACTGGTCAGTCGGATACCCCAGCCAACACGCAGTCCACCACAGAGCCCCCACCCCTCAGTATCCAGCACCACAGCAGCCACCCAATGTCCCCAGACCTCTGTACCCAGGACATGTCAATCAGCAGTGTGCCCACCTGTACAGGGACCCCATTCCACACCTCACAGGCAAGACAATGAGGGTCCTGGGGTGAGTGGCAGTGGGCACACCATTCAGGGGACACAGGCACGGGGGCCAGGGACACTCGGAGGACAGCTGTGCACCAGGGGGAGGACAGGCCCAGGGAACCGACTGTCCATGAGGCACTCACCAATGTCCTGGGGGCTTACCAACAATCCCAGGACACGATGGGTCAGGCGATAGACATCATGCAGGAGAATCAGCGGCTGCAGGAGGAACACCACCAGGAGATCAGGAAAGAATTGTAGGCCCTCAGCACCACCATGGTCTCCATAGCAGGGGTGCTGGGTGATATGGCCAACATCATGAGGGAGTACACATCACACCAGCGGGCCCCTTCCACTAGCCAGTTAACTGACCAGCCCTCCACATCTGCTGCAACTAGTGGACAGGAGGCCCTGCCACAGGACCCACAGGCCACAAGCATCCCTCCCCCTGCAGAAGGTGAACCACGTCGCAAACGTTCCCTGCGACCCAGACAGACACCAGAGACACTTGCCAAGACCACTGCCAGGAAACGATACCCTCCTGAATGTCCCCCTTGTGTTCCACTGTGTCACCTTGTCCATTTTGAACTGCCATTGCTCCCCTTCCTATGGCCCCTTAGACACTGTACCTGTGCTACAAACAGACTTGACCATTACTCTGGACTATTCTCAACCATCACCCCACTCTATTGCACTTCCCATTGTAGAACAATTTACAATAAACACCCTTGGTCACAACTTGAATAATAGTGCTTTATCTACAGGTAATGTACAATGTAACGAACTGTAATGAACTGCAAGATCCTGTGTAAATGTCCAGTAACATGGTGACCTATCCAACAAATGTGTCTCAGCTGTCTATCCACATCACAGCAATACTCTGTTGGAACAACACCAACATTTGCAATAAGGGAAGATATAGGTGACAGTCAGGTGGGATGCAAAGGGACTGACTGGCATCATGCTGCAGTCACACAGTACAACACTGAAATGTAGTGTTGCTTAGTTCAACTGTCTTGCCGTGTGTCATTGGAAGTACTGCTGGATCAAATGTGACCTGTTGTCCACATCCTCCTCCTTTTCCTCCTCCTCACTGTCCTCATTGTCTACTGCTGCCACAGCTGCATTGTCACCCCCTCCTCCTGCAGATAGGGTACATGCCGTCTGAGGGCCAAATTGGGCAACATGCAGCACACAACAACGACTCTGCAGACCTTCTCACGGGAGTAGCATAGGGATCCACCTGTCAGATGGAGGCTACTGAACCTAGCCTTCAGGAGACTGAAGGTCCTTTCGACAATCCTCCTGGTACACCCATGGGCATCACTATACCTATTTTCAGCCCCTGTTCTCGGATTCCTAACAGGGGTCATGAGCCAGGACAGGTTTGGATAGCCGGATTCACCTTCAAGAAGTAAGGGACACACATTAGCCCATCGCAATGGCATTGGCCATGACTCCTGAAGGCATACACTCACAAACATTGGGTAGGGACACAGGCTCACCTATTAGCCACACTTTGTGCCTCTTTAGTTGTGCCATCAGCTGTGGGACATTGCTATTCCTCAGGACAAAGGCATCATGCACTGACCCTGGATTCTTGACACTGACTTGGGAAATGTACTGGTCAGCCAGGCACACCATCTGGACATTGAGTGAGTGGAAACTCTTCCGATTCCTGTACACTTGTTCATTGGACCTGGGGGGACTAAGGCGATATGGGTCCCGTTGATGGCCCCAAACCCATCAGGTATATGTCCCATTGCACACAATCCAGCCTTCACAGTGGGTAAGTCATCTACCTGGGGGAATGCGATGTAGCTGCACATGTGTTTGAGCAAAGCAGACAAAATCCTTGCAAGCACAATAGATAACATTGGCTGTGACATCCCTGCAGCCAAGCCCACTGTCGCCTGGAAGGAGCCTGTTGCCAGAAAATGGAGCACTGAAAGTAACTGCACATGAGGGGGGCGGTGCTACGGATAGCAGGTAGCAGAACAGGCTCCATTTATGCACACAGCTCTGTGATTGTGGTCCTGTCCAGACAATAGGTGAGTATGATGTGCCGGTCCTCCAGGGTAGCCAAGGGGTCAGGACACAGGTGTTTGCCTCCGCCTATTCCTCTGCAGTGGCTGGTACCTAAGGGATCCAAATGTAGAAAAGGAGTGTCCACAGGAACCATGAACACACTACTGCAGTGTACACAGAGCATGTTTGTATGTTGGACACTGGAACTGTGTAGGTGAGTGCATTCGACTACAATGACACACTTATTAATCTGTACATGTGTACCAGCATTAGAAAATGGCACCCGTATGTCCTGTATTCAGGGACAGGTGGAAATGACTTTGCCCCGCTGACGCGGACGTGACTGCCATTTCCTTTCTAAAACTTAACTTGATTCCTGACTTTCCACAGAACGCCATCTCCACTGAGCGTGCTGCCGTGAACTGTGTCTGGAACCTGCCATGGCTCATGCTACAGGGGAAAGGGCCCCGGCCTTCATGTCAGAGGAATTGGAGTACCTCGTGGACAGGGTCCTACCCCAGTATGGCTAGTTGTATGGGCCTCCAGACCAACAGGTGAGCACACCATGGGTATGTTGCATGCAACATGGCTGCATGGAGATGTGTGTGTGTGTGTGTGTGTGTGCTGGCAGTGTGTCAGGTGGGGGGTTATGGTTGGTGGCAGCATCAATGCAGGGCTATGAGTCCTTTGTGTGCCTGATGAGGGTAAGTGCTTTTTGGGTGCCATATGTGTGACAGGCTGGATTGTCAGGTTCATGGTGTACCACCTTCTGTGTTTCCTCTGCAGGTCAGCGCCCATCAGAAGAAGGGATTGTGGCGTGTCATCGTCAAGGACATGTCGACCTCGGGGTCTATAGCAGGCGGAGCACCCACTGCAGGAAACAGTGGGAGGACCTGAGACGCTGGGCCCGGAAGACCAAGGAGGCCCAGCTGGCGATGGCCTTCCAACGAGTGAGGGTTGCCCCTCAGAACCTGATACCCTTGATGACCCGCATACTGCCGGTAGCCTACCCAGAGCTGGATGGGTACTTGAGGGCATCACAGCAGCCACAAGGCGATGAGTACAGTGTGTATATCAACCATCTCTGTTGGCTGGCATGGGATTTGGGTGCAGGATACTAGTCAATGGATGCCCCAATATGCCAGTTCAGATATTGCTGCGTGGTCCAGCTCAGGATTTTAGGGTGTAAAGCATGTATTAGATAGCTAGGTAGCTGGCTTCCAATGTCAGGGAGAGCTTAGCTGGTCCCATTTGGTGTGTGGCTGGCAGGATTTGGCTCCTACCAGCTGTGGTACATAGCCAATGGTATGCCAGTGTGGTCCATACTGCCCATTCTCAGTCTCAGTGTGTGACAGTGATGTGTCTGTCATCTGTGCTGTTGGTGCTGAGACTGATCATGTGCTCCCTTTCTCTCTCTCTCCCCATCTCCTTTTGTCATCCTGTCCATGTGTGCATTAGAATAATCTGGCAAAGGAGCAGGGCCATCGGTGAGTGAGGGAGCTGTAGCCCACGGGACCCAGGAGGCAGAGTCCACCGACGCTGAGGGGACCAGTGGGACGGAGGGCGAGAGGAGCACCATGGCGGGGACAGCAGGTGACATCACTGACTCTGATTCGTCCTCCGATGGGAGCTCCATGGTGGTGGCGGACCCTTATGGGACCATCCCAGCTACAGGTTCTACTGCCACCGCCTGTACCAGCACTGCCCTCCCAGTAACCCCCCACTAAGTTGCCCGTGCCTGCTCGCCCAGGAGGGTGGTCATCTCCTTTGCCCCAGACACCTCAGGCCCTGCACAAGTCAGCCCTGCTGCCCTCAGTGAGGAGGCTATTGACCTCCTGAGATCCATCTCTGCAGGGCAGTCAACCATTTTGAATGCCATCCGGGGGCTGGTATCCCAGGTGCAGCAATGCAATCCCTTCCTGGAGGGCATCCACAGTCGGTTGACGGCCCTACAGAGATAGTTTCAGGCTCTGGCCTCTTCAGTGATGGCAGCCAGTGTCCTTGTTTCAGCTGCCCCCCCTCCTACTACCACTACCCAGCCCCAGTCTCCTTACCCCAACCCAAAGACAAGACTGCACCCAAAACAACACACAAGACTCGCCCAGACAAACAAAGGCAGCACACTTCAGTCCACAAGCACTCACAAAGCCAACAGACAGATGGACACACAACATCATCCACTGCCTCCACTGTCTCTCCCTCCTCCTTCTCCCTCACAGTGACATCCTCTCTCACATCTGCATGCACCGAATCAACATTCCCAGATCCTGCCACCTGCACAGCATCGCCCACAGTCACCACAACAGCAGACCCGCAGACATGCATCCCACACACCACATGCGCAGTCACCACCACCACCACATGCAGCACACCCACCTCACTTGCACACATCACCAAAACATCCATCCACACGTCATCTTTGTCCTCCCCACTCTCTCTGGCCCCTCCAGTAACACACACAAACACTCAGACCCACAACAGCCATCCACCTCACACATGCACACTGTCCATGCACCTGCACTTAAGTCTAGCACACCTCTTCCTCCTCCTACAACCACTCCTTCTTCCTCCACTCCCATCCCTCCTCCCACATCCCATCCCATTTTCCCTAAGAAGCTTTTCCTTTCCCCCCTTGACTTCTTCCCTCCCCCCACGTCCTGCCCATAAAAGGACGGTCCGACCTCCACAGGCCAGTACCTCAAACACCCAGTCCGACACAGCTCCACTCCCAAAGTCTCTAGCTGGCACTATGGGGCACTTGAGTGTTAAGCCGTACCCACGCAACATGGACACTCCTCTCCCCCCCAAACGGAGGGCTAAGGTGCCACCCCTTCCCAAACAGCCTTGGAAGACCATGGGACCACCTACAAAAACCAGGGCCAAGGAGGCCCCAATAAAGACCCTGCCCAAGGAGGCCCCCCAAAAATCAAAGGGCAAGGAGGAGCCCCAGACATACATGGGCAAGGAGGCCCCCCAGAAACCAAAGGCCAAGGAGGCCCCCCAAAAAATCAAAGGCCAAGGAGAAACTCCAGAAATCAAAGGCCAAGGAGGAGCCCCCCCCCCAAGAAATCAAAGACCAAGGAGGAGCCCCATAAATAAAAGGCCAGGGCGGCCCCCCAGACATCCAAGGCCAAGAAGGAGCCCCAGAAATCCCAGGAGAATGAGGCCCCCCTTGAATCCCTGGAGAAGGAAGCCCCCCAGGAATCCCTTGGGAAGGAGGCCCCACAGGATTCCCCGGACAAGAAAGTGCCCCAGAAATCCCTGGACAAGGAGGAGCCCCAGATGTCCCTGGACAAGGAAGCCCCACAGATATCCCTGGACCAGGAGTCCCACAATACAGTGGCCAAGGAGCAGCATTCGGAACTAGAGGCCAAAGAGCAGCATCTGGAACCAGAGGCTAAGGAGCAGGATCTGGAACCAGAGGCCAAGGGGCACCATCAGTAACCAGTGGGAAGCCAGCCCCCTCCATATCCGGTGGGCAGGAAGCCCCCTCCAGAACCAGTGGGCAGCCAACTCCCTCCTCATTGTGTATGCAGCCACCCCCCTCCTCATCCTGTGGGCAGGAAGCCCCATCCAGAATCAGTGGGCTGCTAGCCCCCTCTTCATAATGTGGGCAGGAAGCCCCCTCCAGAACCAATGGGCAGCCAGCTCTCTCCTCATCCTGTGGGCAAAAAGCCTCCTCATAATGATTTGCAACACCTACCCACCCCACCTCACCCCCTGCCCTCTGAGGTGCCTGCCCATTTCCAACATGATGCCCCCGAACAGTGGAGTCCCGATGTTGTCAGGAGTCAAATTAGGGCTTGGACTTTGCCATGTAGTAGTTAGTGACTTTGGACTGCCCCTGGGCCTGCATTTCTTTATATCTGCAGTTGTGCATGTTTTGCATTTTGCATATTCATACAAAAGGAATAGAGTGGTTGGAACTGTGTAGGTGTCCTGCTTTTATTTACTACGGGGTTCTGTTACTGTTTATTGCTGTGCATGTGCTTCTGAGTGTGTGTTGTGTGTATGGTGTGTGTTATGCATGTATGTGTAGGAAAGTACCATCTTGCCTAGCATAGTACACGGGTACTGCCAAACTGCCTTTCCGGGGTCTCCACTGCAGCTGCTGGTGCTGCCAACCCCTCAGATAGGTTTCTGCCCTCCTGGGGTCCAGGCAGCCCTGGCCCAGGAAGGCAGAACAAAGAACTTCCTCTCAGGGAGGGTGTAACACCCTCTCCCTTTTGAAATAGGTGTGAGGGCTGGGGAGGAGTAGCCTCCCCCAGCCTCTGGAAATGCTTTGATGGGCACAGATGGTGCCCATCTCTGCATAAGCCAGTCTACACCGGTTTAGGGATCCCCCAGCCCTGCACTTCAGCGAAACTGGACAAAGGAAAGGGGAGTGACCACTCCCCTGACCTGCACCTCCCAGGGGAGGTGCCCAGAGCTCCTCCAGTGTGTCCCAGACCTCTGCCATCTTGGAAACAGAGGTGTCTGTGGCACACTGGACTGCTCTGAGTGGCCAGTGCCAGCAGGTGACGTCAGAGGCTCCTTCTGATAGGCTCTTACCTTTCTTGGTAGCCAATCCTCCTTCCTAGGTAGCCAAACCTCATGTTCTGGCTATTTAGGGTCTCTGCTTTGGGGATCTCACCAGATAATGAATGCAAAGCTCACCAGAGTTCCTCTGCATCTCCCTCTTCACCTTCTACCAAAGGATCGACCGCTAACTGCTCAGGACACATGCAAAACCGCAACAAAGTAGCAGGACGACTACTAGCAACCTTGTATCACTTCATACTGCCGGCTGTCTCAACTGTTTCCAGGTGGTGCATGCTCTGGGGGTAGCCTGCCTCCTCTCTGCACCAGGAGCTCTGAAGAAATCTCCCGTGGGTCAAGGGAATCTTCCCCTTGCAACCGCAGGCACTTAAAGACTGCATCACTGGTCCTCTGGGTCCCCTCTCAGCACGACGAGTGTGGTCCCTGGAACTCAGCAACTCTGCCCAAGTGACTCCCACAGTCCAGTGACTCTTCAGTCCAAGTTTGGTGGACGTAGGTCCTTGCCTCCCCACGCTAGACTCCATTGCTGGGTACCACGTGATTTGCAGCTGCTCTAGCTCCTGTGCACTCTTCCAGGATTTCCTTCGTGCACAGCCAAGCCTGGGTCCCCAACACTCCTTCCTGCAGTGCACAACCTTCTGAGTTGTCCTCCGGCATCGTGGAACTCCCTTTTGTGACTTCGGGTGGACTCCGGTTCACTTTAATTCCAAGTGCCTATTCAGGTACTTCTGTGGGTGCTGCCTGCTTCTGTGAGGGCTCCCTGAGTTGCTGGGCACCCCCTCTGTCTCCTCCTCCAAGTGGCAACATCCTGGTCCGTCCTGGGCCACAGCAGCACCCAAAAACCTCTACCTTGACCCTTGCAGCTAGCAAGGCTTGTTTGTGGTCTTTCTGTGTGGGAACACCTCTGCAGGCTTCATCACGACGTGGGGCATCCATCCTCCAAAGGAGAAGTTCCTAGTCCTCTTCTTTCTTGCAGAACTCCAAGCTTCTTCCAACAGGTGGCAGCTTCCTTGCACCCTCAGCTGGCATTTACAGCGCTCCTGCCCACTCTCAACACTGTCACGACTATTGGACTTGGTCCCCTTGTCTTAAAGATACTCAGGTCCAGAAATCCACTGTTGTTGCATTGCTGGTGTTTGTTTTTCCTGCAGAATCCCCCTATCACGACTTCTGTGCTCTCTGGGGGCAGTAGGTGCACTTTACAACTACCTTTCAGGGTCTTGGGGTGGGCTATTTTTCTATCCCTCACTGTTTTCTTACAGTCCCAGCAACCCTCTACAAGCTTACATAGGTTTGGGGTCCGTTCGTGGTTCGCATTCCACTTTTGGAGTATATGGTTTGTGTTGCCCCTATACCTATGTGCTTCTATTGCAATCTACTGTAATTTTACACTGCTTGCATTACTTTTCTTGCTATTACCTGCATATTTTGGTTTGTGTACATATATCTTGAGTATATAACGTATGCTCATACTGAGGGTACTCACTGAGATACTTTTGGCATATTGTCATAAAAATAAAGTACCTTTATTTTAGTACTTCTGTGTATTGTGTTTTCTTATGATATTGTGCATATGACACCAGTGGTATAGTAGGAGCTTTACATGTCTTCTAGTTCAGCCTAAGCTGCTTTGCCATAGCTACCTTCTATCAGCCTAAGCTGCTAGAAACACCTCTTCTACACTAATAAGGGATAACTGGACCTGGCACAAGGTGTAAGTACCTCTGGTACCCACTACAAGCGAGGCCAGCCTCCTACAATGTGTCACTCCCCCCCCCACCCTTGTGTGCTAGGTGGCTGTACTCACCATCGTCGTCATCGTCGGTTTTGGTGCTCCAGGATGGCCATGGCATGGTACAGCACTGGGAATACTTGCAGTTCAGGTTCTATGGCGGACGCAGACTCCTGTGTGTCCCTGGAGGTGAGTGGCTTCTTGTCAGTGATGTGTTTCCGCCAGGCTTTTAGTGTCGTTGCTATCACCACGGAAATTCTGGTGGTGTGCTATGTCATAATTTGGTGGGCGGATCCCTGTCTTCCACCTACCTGTAGGTGGCTACCGCCGTGTTCAGTATTCATACCGCGCTGTCGATTGGAGTGGTACACTGGCTGTCTATGGGAGGGATCACCGCCATGGTCATAATTTGGTGGTCATTACCACCAGCCTGTTGGCAGTGATACCACCAGGTCATAATGACCACCATAGTCCTAATGGAGAATGCACACCACACTTCAAGTTGAAGAGAGGGGTTCACCAGGGACGTACACTGGCACCCTTTTTGCCTGTTGTTTTTATTTGGAGTCTATGCTTGGAATCGTTTGTAATTCAGCACTATCAAGATGTCCCTAGGGCCCAGTGCAGGCCTGCTTTATGCTGATGATACAATTCTGATTGCACATAAAAGGTCTGCAGCAAATTTTGAGCTTTTTTATTAATTTTCTGGACAGTGTGGACCTTAATACCAATTTTACAAAATACTGCGCAATGGCGTCTGCGCCCAAGAGCACAAAATCCAGGAACTTTATGGCAAAAGGACATCATTTTGTTGGATTTCCCATCTTAACTGGCAATCTTAACTGACAATTGCTGATTAAAAATAATTTAGGGCCATATGTACCAACACATTTTCCCATAGACATAAAGTGGGTAAAACCCTTTGATACATCTGGCCCTTCATGTTATCTAATAGGGTCACTCACCTCATTGGCGATTTCTCTTGGTGACTGGGGCATGTTCATATTAAGAAGATCATTGCCATTTTTAAGGCCAAATGTATTCCTACTGTTAGTTTTCATTTATAGGTCAGCTTTCAGCATGTCCCCAAGATGTCTTAAACAAATTAGACATGCTGTCTGGTAGGCTTCGGCCTAAAAGAGGGGTTTGGCTTCAAGTCCTTTTTGTTCTCAGAATGTATTCCTTTCTTTATGGGGTTCATAAGAAAACCATGGCGCAACCTTGTTTGCTTTCATTCAAATTTAAGGTTTATGGATGACAATATTGCCCAGAACTGGCACCACTTTGGTTTAATAGTCACTAGTTAGCAGGCTGGTGTCAGGGTGAATAGTATCAGACGATTGGCTGTAATGGAGTCTAATCATGTAGTAAACAAAGAGATCATGTGGGTGTGAGACGGTGAGCTCATGATGATGATTCAGAAGATAACAGTGTCCCTTCTCAAGAGCCTATAAGTTTAGGGTAATATATCCCTAGTGAGGTCAGGAGGATTAAGTCTTTTGGTGGTTTTGTGAGTTTGGAAAGCGCTGCATGTGTTAATAGTTTTAAAAGAGCTTGTGGGTTTGGGATTCTTAGGCCCTGATTTATACTCTTTTACGCAAAACTGCACTAATGCAGTTTTGCGTCAAAAAGGTTAGCGCTGACTAGTGCCATTTTTAACGTCACTCAGCACTAAAAAATGCCGGTGGCACTAAAAAATGTTTAGAGTAATTTTTTCCCACGTTAACCATTGCACCTTGCCATAAGGAAAAATGACGGTAACGGAAGAAAAATGACTCTAATCCGGTTTACAACATGGAAACACATTGCAAAGCGGAAATGCACCATTTTTGCCTGCAATAGCATCAAAAACAGATGCTAAAAGAGCAAACAGTGCAAAGGAGCCCCACAATGGATCCAAGAAGCCAAGAGAGGCCCAAGTGAGACCCCAATCAACCAAGAACCAGCCAGGATGACACAGACTGGACCCAGGGGAGGGAGAATACAAAGAGAAAGTATTGTTTCAGCGCAGAGGAGCATGAAATACTGGTGAGAGAGGTGACGGAGCATCAAAATCAACTCTTCGTCACCTCTAAATTGTCAATTGGAAGGAGAGAGGCAATCTGGCTGCGGATTCTGGATAAGATCAGAGGCTAGGAGGCCTGTGACTGAGTGCAAGAAACACTGGCATGACTGCAAGAGAAGGACCAAGGAAAAAATGGCACGGAACAGGAAGGCAGCACTGCAAACTGGAGGTGGGAGTCTAGCACCGCAAGAGGACATGGATGAGATGGAGGAAATGGTTGCAATGGTCATCCCGGAAGAAATTGTAAAAGGGATACAAGGAGAGCACAGTGCAGAATACCAGGAAACACCACAAATGCAGGGTAAGTTACATGGGGGAAATATATGCTTAAATGTCAATTGCAAGAAGGGGGAGGCACATAGGCCTCACACAATGTATGTCAAAGGCGCGCAGAGGTATACAATCCACATTAAGCAACTTGCACCATGCCAACGTAAGTTTACCCATGTACCTACGCCTTGGGGGTGACATGCACCAGTGAAACATACACAACCTGGACATATTAAAAACACCAGACCCACATGTACAAATGCAACACATGGGATGGATGGCATGTATAATCATTGTGCCACTGGTTGTGATATCACTAAATTCCTTGCATGTAGTCACATCAACACCACTAACACGACCGAGACCTCAGAGACCAGGTAGTCAGTCAACACCATTCTTGCGGCAACTAAATAGTGGTGTCCCTTTCTGTTACGTTTTGGAACAGCATTGCCTCATCGCCCAAACGCATGTGTGCTGCATCTCACATCATACTAGTCATTGCAACTGTCCCAGCAGTACCCAGGCATGTGCCGGTAGCACCACCACCACACTTAGACAACATATCCACGTGAGGCAGTACCCTACATCATGCAGTCAGGGTGTCCCCTGGGTACATGGAACAATTAACTCAACAGGTGCTGCGGAATAGCAGGCTGGACTGGAATCATTGTTAACATGCCACCACCCAGACCAACTAAACTGAAGTTGTGTTCAAACACACATATTGATGCTGAACTGAAATGTGCCACTACACAAAATATGTACTACAGATAGCAAACAGTAGGTCACAACAGTCACAGGCTGAGCCCACAACTAATTGGACACAACCATGTCAGACGCATGGGATTTGGGAAATAAACACATTCATACAACACATGGGGTATGGCTTTCACATAATGGTGGTTAATTCCACATCAACGGGTGGGGGATGGTGCATGGACAAACCCAGTGTTGGTAAGACTGCCAGTGCAGTGTACCCACTGCACTTGGCAGTATGAGTCACATGTTGGGATGGCAGCTGGTAATATGTCTGTACATGGTAGCTCTGTGGGGCACACACTAGACAATATAGATGGATCAAATAGAGTCAGTGCCAGTTGTGGCCTGCATTGGGTGTAACAGGACACGCTGCACCCAGCCCTGCAAATCAGACAGTGGAAAGGGCAAAGGGCCAAGGTATGGGACACCCTGCACTGCCCATACTAAGTACATGGGCAGTGCAGGGCCACCGAAGGGCACACCACACCACACCACTCCACTAACAACCATTTCAAGGGGGTTATACCACCATGCAAAGGCTGGAGGAAAGTTGGAAATATACCTGAAGGGTAGTGTTGAATGTATCACTGGTCTGGTGTCACAGGACTGATGCCATGGCCAGTCTGTCAGCTACTGGTAACCTGCCATGTCGAGGCCATTGGCCCATGGGGCATTACACATTGACAACAGTTGCCACCACCACCTTTGCTGTAGGGAGTGAACAATTACACAGTGGCAGTCAAGTGCCCCTTGGACTGTTGCACATGAAATATGAGCCTACATCAGACCCTGACCTGAGTACAACTCCTCGGAATTGACAATGTCCATAGACACATTTACCATCAGGCACTGTCACATACAGAATGATGTACATAGCAGAAATGTCATACCCATATTGGCAATCCCTGGGTTCAAACCTGTGCTTTTGTCACATGAGCTGTACTGTCACCATGCTCACTCATGTATTACAGTGCAAGGAGGGCTGCATTGAGGGGGTGGACATAGGTGTTCAGTAAGCTAAACAACCTACTTCAACAGGAGTAGAAACAGTACTCTGCCAAGTGCATGAGTGCTATGCAAAGTAGCACACAAACACAAATCACAACTTGAGGAGACATCAATGGCAACAAGAGCACAGTGTTGCTACTATGCCATCCCTGGGGTGGTGCAAGGTCTCACCACGGCATGGGTGTATGTGAAACATGTAAGAATGGGACAGGTGAAAATTGCCATTTGTGATGCAGTGGCATGAGCACAGCAACAGTATGGGGGATAACACAGGGGTGCCCTATAATCACTGGCATACGGTGCAATGTTGTGTCACAAAAGTGAAGCAGTGCAGCGCAGATTATTATTGCAAAGCACCGTGCTGCACTACTTTTACATCAACACGGGCCCATTATGACAATGAGCCTCAAATATCAAGTCAGTGACGTGATTTAACACAGATAGACTAATTTTACACCATCTCATTGCAGAGGGTGATGGCTCTCCTGCGGATCTGCCTGTCCTGGAGTACCCTGATGACCTGGATGACCAGCTTGCAACTATCATCCAAGAGACCCTCCAAGAACTCCTTGTGAACATGCATACACCACCTCCAGTCGTAAGGAGGAGTACTGAATTAGCAGACTAACTAGGCCCCACTAAGCTCCCCAAGAGTACGATCTTCCAGCACTGTCACAGCAGAGGACTCCAAGGACACAGTCACCAGCTTCGAGAGGACATTGGTGGGCGTCCAGCAGAAGCTGGACAATGAGGTGCAGGTGGGTATGCAAACAATGGCAGCCTGCCTTGAGGGGATACAGAACTGCATGGTCATGGCACAGAACAGACTGCTGCCAATGGACGCACACACTCCCAAATTCGTGGAGTCCATGAGTGTCTGATGGACATAGCTGCTGCCATGAGGGAGAGGCCACAACAAATGCCCTCCCAAACTAGAAGCAGTGTGCCTGAGGACAATAAGGGCTCGAAGCACCAGAAACTGGTCTCCCTCAGTGCAGACATGGCTGCCTACCACAGGGATGTTGCAGCTATACTTAAAAACTAGCAGTTCCACCTTGCTACAGTGATGCCCTATGTAGTGCTACAGATGGCATCTGCCGGGATTTTGGACTCCACATCTGCAACCACTGAGGTGTGTGTGGCCCCCTCTACCTCCCCACTACCACTGTCAAGGGTAGAGGAGGCGCCAACAGACTGGCGGAAGACAATGTACTGCCCACCCTATCACAAGATGCCTATCCACCACCTTTTCCGGGGCGGAACCAACGAAAACAAAAACACGGCAGAAACAGTACACAGAAGGGAAAACACCCACTTCTCCACACCCTACGAGGAACCAGGACGCCATGGAGCCCGAATTGCAGATACTGCAGATGCTGGTGTTCCTTCTCTTCTATCAGGTGCACCAACGACGGCGGCGATGACCACGGTGAGTACTGCACCTACAACACGGGAGGGAAAAGATAGTAACACACACACGCAACACACAACACCCCCACCCACAACACCATACACACAAATACATGCAGCAACAGTACACATACACCCCCCCCTTGGAAGAACGAAGGACAAAATTAATTGATTTGAACAAACGTAATCATGTGAAATCTCATTTTCAAAGTTCAAATTCCAGTAAACACAATTATGTACACCAACTACACAAGTCCGGATAGTGCACAAATCATTGTCCGTGGACCACTGGGCCCAAACTGCATGGGCGAAGCCCACACATGATACCTGACTGGAAACGGAGAGAACACTGCTGGGGCATCAGATCGAAATGAAACAGGCACCTCAGGGGGAGGGGGAGGGGGGGCACCTCAGCCATATGAACGCACGATGCCACTGCTGCACGAGGGGGCTCCATGCCCATTGATGTATCCTGGGGAGTGCAAAGCCACAGTCTCTCAAGTCTCTCCAGTGGGTGGTTTGCCCACTGCTTTATCCTGGGGAGTGCAAAGCCACAGTCTCTCAAGTGGATGTATCTCTCCACTGGTTCTGGAGGGGGCTTTGTGCCCAGAGTGCTTCATCCTGCCAAGGACTGAGGTAGTGGATATCAATCTCCACTACATGCAGTGTGTCCGCTACAATTCCCTCACCTGGTGTGTGTGCCACGAGATTGCCGAGGTACAGGTAGCATGATACGCCATGGAGGCAGCAACATACCCCACACTGCTGTGGCTTCGCATTCCACCTGCAGGTGACAACAGTGATGACAGTAATGTTTCATGGAAGCTGCCCAGGGTCCTGGAACTCACCACCAGCCTTGGACGACTGACCACTGGGGATGGTAGGCATGTCAGCAGTGGTGCCACTGTCCGAGGATGTCGAAGGGCCGCTGCCGGTGCTTGCAGCGGTGTCTGTCGTGGCAGTGCTGGCGGCGGTGTCTGTCGTGGTGGTGCTGGCTGTGGGGTCTGTGGCGGTGGTGTGTCGTGGCAGTAATGGCTGCAGGGTCTGTGGCGGCGGTGCTGGCGGCGGGGTCTGTGGCGGCGGTGCTGGCTGTGGGGTCTGTGGCGGCAGTGCTGGTGGCGGGGTCTGTGGTGGTGGTGCTGGCAGCAGGGTCTGTGGCGACGGTGCTGGCGGCAGGGTCTGTGGAGGCGGTGCTGGTGGTAGGGTCTGTGGCGGCGGTGCTGGCGGCAGGGTCTGTGGCGGCGGTGCTGGCAGCGGGGTCTGTGGCGGAGGTGCTGGCAGTGGGGTCTGTGGCGGAGGGGCATGTGTCAGCATCTGCTGAGGGAGAAAGCAGGATGTCTCCTGCAGCCTCGGACGGCTGCCCACCGGGGAAGAGGCTGGGGACTGTCACAGCGGCTGTAGATGTGCCGGAGGCGGTGCAGGTGGCGGTGCAGGTGGCGGTGTTCTCCGCCGTACAGGTTGGCGTGGATGTGGACAGAGGGTGTGACACTGGTCCCTCAGTCTTTGCCAACATGAACTCTCCTGACCTGCCCTTCTGTTTTTGGCCCTTCCCCACCTTGGGATGCAGCTCCCTCCTGCACTGGTGCCAATGCTCCTCTGCCTGATGATGCTATTGCACACAAGAACAGGGAGACCACAAAATGGGGGGGAAGACAGAAGAAAAACATGTTCAGTGCATGCAACACCACTACCGTTGGCGGACACAACAGACAGTGAGCAGCCTTCTGCAATACGCCATGCACTTATAGTTCCTAGATTTATCACATGCTCATGGGGTACGAGTCCTAAACCCCATTGCTGCACGCCTGAAAGTCACAGGAGCCTGACTAGGTGTAGATGGCTCTAACCACTAGTGGGGTTGGGGTGCCACATAGCCTGCCTCACAAGGGACCTTGCCTACCAACATCGCCCTGGCCTAGGGGAACCCACTGCCCACCTCCACCGCCCAGACACCTCGTAATGCGTGCAAAGTCAGCTGAATGAGAGTGTACTCACCCCCTTGTGGCTGTTGTGATGCCCTAAAGCACCATCCAACTCCGGATAGGCCACCGCCAGGATCCAGAACATCAGGGGGGTCATGGTGCGACGGGCATCCCTCCCACATTGGGAGGCCATCCCCAGCTGGGCCTCCGCCATCTTCTTACTCCAGCAGCACAGGTCCTTCCATCTTTTACGCCAGTGGGTGCTCCGTCTGTAGTAGACCCCAAGGGTCCTGACATCCTTGGCGATGGAACGCCAAATAGACTTCTTCTGATGGGCGCTGACCTAGAGGAATTGTACAGGGGGAAAGGACCTTACTCACCCTTCCGGACCATCATACTCATTGCCCACCAGTTCCTACCAATGCCAGGACCACACAAACTCCCCATCCTCACATGTAGTCCTCAGCCCCCCCATGTATCTTCCATCCACACCACTCAAAGCAGGCATTGCCCATTCAGCATGCTTACAGTGTACTCACCTGTTTGTCTGGAGGACTGTACAGTTGCGTGTACTGGGGGAGGACCCCATCCACTAGTTTCTCCAGCTCCTCCGAAGTGAAGGCAGGGGCCCTTTCCCCAGACACATGAGCCATCGTCGCTTCCAGACACAGGTCACAGCAGCACTTGCAGTGTAGGTCCTCTCCTGTTGAAGGTCAGCTATCAAGTGAGTGAACAGACAGAAAATGGCGGTCACGTCCGCGGCGGTGCGTACCATCACCGCCGGCGTACATCGTCATTGGCTCCTCGGACCCATAGGGCCCAATGTTAACCAATGCTGAATTGCGCTGAGGTCTTCGACCGCCCACTGCAACAGTGTACAACGCCATCGCAGTTACCTCATATCCCCTTGTCCCACCTTACAGGTCAGGCAGCTGCCATTTCAGGGGGCCACATGGCATTAATAATAACTGCGTCACACCTATGTAGGCCTGGAATACACACAGTTACAGGCACATTGCGGACTAATACATTTGTGCAAATGACATTTTGGGATACCTCAGTGTTGGCTGACTCTCTGCTCGCTGTTATCCTCCATAGGGCACGTCTGCTGGGGCAGGTGATGAGATGGCGGCATCCTCGGGTGCACAGACCGCTGGTGGACCAGTCAACAATGGAAGAGAGACACATAATAGTCACATACAGACTTGATTGTGCAACAATCCAGGAACTGTGTGCCCAGTTGGAGCCAGTCCTGATGTCAACTGTCCGCCATCCCACAGGGATACCCCCTCTAGTGCAGGTCATGTCAGTACTCTTTTTCCTGGCAAGTGGCCATTGCATTAGGGATGTCCCAGCCAATGTTCTCTAACGTGTTGTCCAGTATGTTGTCTGCCCTGCTGAAACACATGCACAGCTACATAGGGTTCCCTCGGGTGGAGGATTTGCCCACAGTGAAAGGTGACTTCTATGCCCTGGGACATATCCCCAACATCATTGGTGCCATTGATAGGACACATGTGGCATTAGTACCCCCGCAGGAGTGAACAGGAGTACAGAAATATAAAAAGCTACCATTCGATGAATGTGCAGATGGTGTGTTTGGCAGACCAGGAGATCTCCCATGTGAATGCCAAGTTTCCAGGCTCAGTGCATGACGCTTACATTTTGAGGAATAGCAGCATCCCTTATGTGATGGGGCAACTCCAGAGGAACCCTGTGTGGCTAATAGGTGAGGCCAAGGACCCAATACAGTGTGAATAGGTGTCTTGGTATGGGGTTGTCCCTAAGGGTTAGTGGGTGTCTAACAGTTGTCCCTCGATATTTGCAGGTGACTCTGTTTACCCCAACCTGTCATGGCTACTGACCCCAGTGAGGAATCCCAGGACAAGGGCAGAGGAACGCTACAATGAGGCACATGGGCAAACTAGGAGGGTGATCGAACTCACCTTCGGCCTCCTCAAGGCCAGATTCTGGTGCCTCCATATGACAGGTGGTTCCCTCTACTACTCACCAAAGAAGGTGTGCCAGATAATCGTGGCCTGCTGTATGCTGCACAACCTGGCTTTGCAACGCCAGGTGCCTTTTCTGCAGGAGGATGGGCCAGCTGGTAGTCTTGTGGCAGCTGTGGAGCCTGTGGACAGTGAAGAAGAGGAGGCAGAAGAAGAGGATATCGACAACCGAAACAACATAATCATGCAATACTTCCAGTGAGACACAGGTAAGAAGATGTCACTGCCTCCCACATCTCATACAATTTTTGGAGCTAACATAAGTCTGTCATTTTCACTCAGTATATGGACCCTGACTTGTCACTTTGCCTTTCCATTTCACAGATATGGGTCCCAATTTGTGCCCTCTGCTATATTTCCTCCAGGCCTACAGCTGTGTTACATCGGTAGGTGCACAAGTAAATTGGCATTGCTATATTCCATGGTTATTGCAATTACACATTTGTGAAAGCACAGATTGACTCCAGATTGTTTTTTTATTGAAGTGTGTTTATTTCTGTGCAAATAAGTGGAGGGGGTTGTAAAATGGGCTGGGGGGATGGGAAGGAATGTCCATGGCAGAGTCCAGTCTATTTGTTTCATAGGTGCATTGTCCAAAGGGGCATAGGAAGTGGAGCTATGGCATTTGAATGATGGACAGGGTGACTAAGTGGGACAGAAGGGTGACATTCAGGGAGGTCTCATTTCCTGGCAGGGGTCTTGGCAATGTTCTCTGTCTTGTTCCTGGATCTCAGGGACCGTTTGTGGGGTGGTTCTCCATCTGCAGAGGGTGGAATGCTGGTGTCGTTTTCCTGTGGCAGTGCCTCCTGTTCACTAGCGCCGGCGTTGGTGGAGGGCTGTTCATCGCCAAGGCTAGTGCCAGGGGCCCCTTGTTGTACCACTGTGTCCTCCTGGTGTTGACAAGGTCTTGCAGCACCACTGCAATGGTGACCAGGGTGTTGTTAATGGACTTCAAGTCCTCCCTGATCCCAAGGTAGTGTTCCTCCTGCAGCCGCTGGGTCTCCTGAAACTTGGCCAGTACAGTTGCCATCGTCTCCTGGGAATGATGGTAAGCTCCCATGATGTTGGAGAGTGCCTTGTGGAGAGTGGGTTCCCTGGGCCTGTCCTCCCCTGTCACACAGCAGTCCTCCCAGCTTCCCTGTTGTCCTGTGCTCTGTCCCCTGAACTGTGTGCCCACTGCAACTGACCCCAGGTCCCTGATCGTCATGTGTTAGTGGGGTTGCCTGGGTTCCCTGTAGTGGTGGACACACTGATGATTGACGTGTCCTGGGGACAGAGGGATGGGCCCGATGGGTGGGTGCTGTGGTGGTGTTTCCTGAGGGGGGAGGCTCTGTGGTGGTTTGTGACTGTGTCAGGGGAACCGACTGTCACGAGGTCTCTGATGGGCCAGGCTGGTCATCTTGATCCAGTTGTGCAGAGCTGCTGTCATCACTGTGAGTCTCTATTGTGGGGGGACTGGATATGTCTGGCACCTCCTGTCTGCTGACGTTGGGTAGGGGTCCTGTAGTGGTGTAAAGGCATGATTATTGCCTCTGTGTGCCATCGTGTGCAATGGGTGAGTGACCCTGTACTCCAGTGCTTGCATTCTTGGCTTGGTCCTTGTGTGATAGTTGGTTTGAGGTCTATGTGGGTATCTGTAGTGGACATGCTTTGGTGATGGGTGTCCATGCATTGGTGTCACATGGAGTGCTTGTTTTTGGGATGTGTGGGTTGTGTTGGTGGGGTATCTGTGGGTTGTTGGGGTGACAGGTGTGAGGGTAAGGGTGGGGTATGTGATGGCATGCAGTAGTAAAGATTTGCCTTACCAGAATCCAGTCCTCCTGCTAATCCTGCGAGGCCCTCAGGATGCAGTATTGCCAAGACTTGCTCCTCCCATGTTGTTAGTTGTGGGGGAGGAGGTGAGGGTCCACCGCCAGTCCTCTGTACAGCAATATGGTGTCTGGAGACCACGGAACGCACCTTCCCTTGTAGGTCGCTCCACCTCTTCCTGATGTCATCCCGTATTCTTGGATGCTGTCCCACTGCGCTGACCCTGTAGACAATTCTTTGCCATGGCTCCATCTTCCTTGCAATGGATGTCTGCTGCACCTGTGATCCGAATAGCTGTGGCTCTACCAGGACGATTTCCTCCACCATGACCCTGAGCTCCTCCTCAGAGAATCTAGGGTGTCGTTGAGGTGCCATGATGTGGTGTGGGTGATGTGTGAGGTGGTGTCTGTTGTGATGTGTGAGTGGAAGTGTTGTATGTTGTTTGAGGTGCATGGATGATGTGTAAGTGATGGTGTTGTGTGTCTGTGGATGCTGGTGTTGTTTTAGGTAGTGTCTCTCTCTGGCCTGCTTTCAAATTTCTGGTAGTAAGGGCTTGTGGGTGATATGGGTGTGTGCTTTATATTGGATTGGGTGTGTGCGTGTGGTGTGTGTATGTGTATTAGGTGTGTGTATTTCAATTTGTCCAAATGCCGTTGTGTTTTGTATATGTGTGTGTATTTTGAGCGCGGCGGTGTGTACCGCCAATGGATTACCGTGGTTGAAAAACCGCGTTGATTCGTGGGTAGTGATAGTGTGGGCGTATTCTTGTTGGCGTGACGGTGTGGGATTTGTTATTGCCAGTTTATCACTGACCTTTGGTGTGGTGGACTTGTGTGGGTGTCTGTAATATGGCGGATTCCGAGCTGTGGGTCGTAATACCTGCAGCGGAATTCCGCGGTCGCAGCAGTATGTTGGGGGTCTTCTGCACGGCGGTAAGCGGCATTTACCGCCAGGGTTGTAATGAGGGCCATAATGTCATTTAGAGGTTGACCCTTTTGAGTCTTTTTTCATATTATGAAGGGCCCTACTATTTTTGTCCACCTCCTGCTCAATGGAATCCAAATTTTGGAGGACCAGTTGTACATCCCTCTGAAGATCTTTTATGGCACTCATCTCGATGGCAGCTGATGTGGTTGGCTGTGTGATGGTACTTGTGGGTGCAGGAGTTGGAGCAATGTTAATGTTGGCAGCTGTGGGACCCTGCACAGCTGTTGTGCTGGTCCAGCGTATTTGGGCAGTGTGGGACCGCCCGCCACTCACCTGTGGATCGTTCCGAGCAATAGTGACGTGCCATCCTCTTGAACCCAGATTCCACTGCCAAAATTTACCTATAGTGCAATGCCTTCTTCTGAAACTCATGGAGTTGGCCGCTGTTCATGTTGGCAGCTGTAAAAATAAAACAGGCAACCATCAGTGTCAGCATTGTGTGGAGTATGTACAATAAATCAGCTAACTATCAACACTGAAGAGCACATACACTCCTACTCAAAATCCAGATGATACAATGGCCCTCACGGATGAAACAACAATGCTGCCTTAGCACCATTTCCCTTACACCATAGCCATCCACAACAATATTAGGTACCAAACAAATTTAGATGTGCTTAGACTTTGCACCATGTGTGACAATGCTAAGGCAGCGTCAAATTCACATTGATCAGGGCCACTATTACTCTTCTTAAGTGTCAAATTTTCAAACATACATCACATGAAACTTGATGCTGTTATTGTGGGTATGGGATACTGTTGTTTAAATAAGCGTTCAGTGTTAATAGGTACACATGCAAGCCTGATCAAAAGGACTGTAGCCTACACTATAAGCATCACATCTACCTACAAATTTGTTGATCCCACCCTCTGTACCCCAGCATGTATGGCCATGCAGATCAACATCTCAGCTGTCCAGGTCATCCATCAATGAATGCCCACTCATACAGGGAGTCTGGGGGTGGACCATCATTTAGGTGATAACAAAATATGAAGCTGGTATCCATAGGTCTCTCACTTCTACATTTGTGTGTCCTGATGCAGACACCCATCAATACCTGATCAGCCAATACCATTCCTCACACACCCATAACCATGCCAGCACACGATTGTACTTGACCTGCATTCACGCCTATCACATTCCATTTAGTTGTCACCTAGGTGGACTACAAGTTTATTGGACAAATGCCTGCATATTCCTACATGTACATCACAATACAGGGATGCCCTAATTTGTCAACAAAATGGTGCATCACTGTGTTTTGTGGATGACGGTGTGTTCCAGTGCCATTACATACACAATGGTGCACATTTAAGTCACATAAGGAGCTACATGTGGCTTGTCATCACGTTGTTTACACATTGTTGGCTATTAAGCGCCAGAAGCCTCACAAGATATGACTCTCTGCTTGTGCATGGGTAACCATTTAAATGTGACACATTGTCACTATCCCTCTTACTCTGCTTTCTGATCATTTTATATCTCATCTCTCCTAGCACTGGGTGTTGAACTCATGACTCACTCACACTAAACACTTCAACACTACACAGGACAGATCAAATCACACTTACTGGATACATCTGGGGCCTCAAATCTTGCCAGTTCACCTATGGTGTAGGGGGAGGTCCACCTGAAATATATGGATGGAAAACCATGGTTAGTATCACTACTAGTGGACAACATATGGCAGTATGTACTATTTCAGAAGATTGAGGTATTCATCCAGGTAGTGGACAGTGCAACAGACACACCACTGCAAACTCACAATGAGACTGTCACTCTGGTGTATGAGAGCCATACATCCGCACTCTTACACTGGGCATGAGACTCATGTAGTGCTATACCCTGCAACAACCATGTGTGGTCAATCTGTAAAAGAATGAACTTCATGGTATGAGGGGGTGTTGGGTAACAAATAAATGACACGACCCGTGTGCTCTGCAAAACAACTGATTCAGGTATTCTGGCTTGTCCTGCAAGGCATACAGAGGCACTTTGTGGAGGACAAGTGGCTAAATAGTTAGTCTGCAATTTACATGCATTGACTAATCCATGACTGATGTGTCACAGTTGGCTGATGGCATCAAATAGCCCATTGCCAGTGCCCCCTAAGGCGGGTATTTACCCTTCTTAAACATTATGGCAGGGCTGATTTATGTGAAACTCTGACATTATTGCACCATACATGGATTGTTGTACTTAGTTATCACAATCCACTCACAAATGGAATGCTGGCAGTGTATAATCTTATCGTATATGACACAATGCTGGGGCACATATGTTGCCATGGCCCATGAAATGTGTGACTTAGTGATGGATGTGCCTGACTATCCTAAGTGCTGACTTGCATTGGTTAAATGTTAGGATATGTGAATCCCATGTCAATACTGGCACAGTGACTCTTGATTCTGGTTGCATGCAACCTGTCCACAAGCATTGCTTGCAGCACGCCAACACATCTGCTACTGTCATTCAAGTGCAGTGAACAGTAATTAGTTAGCCAGTGGGGTGCTCACCAGCAGGCCCACCAATCACCACGCCAAGATGGTCCAGTAGATCCTGCTCCCTGCCCACAATATCAAACCAGCGATGCTTCAGCTGATGGTCATTGCGACTGCTGTGGTAACCCTCCGTACGGTAGCCCTGGATCACAGGGCCACCCATCTCTAGCATCAATGGGAGGTAGTGGGCTACCAGCCAAATAAAGCATCCCAGCTCCTCCTCCACCATTCTGGTCTGCCTCCCCTGCCAGACATAGCACTGGGGTACAGGTAGAAAAAAATGTTATAAAGTACAATGGAGAAACAGAAATAATGAAAGGAAACTTAACACCCAAAAATTCACTAACCCAACTAACCCACCTATAGAACTAACCAAGACAGACACCCGACAGCACAAGTACAAGGTAAAACACACTAAACACACAAATTCACAGACAATGGGACAAATGACAATAAATACAACAGAAAACACGACGGGAGGGACAGCACAAGACAGACTACATCACAAGAAGACACCGCCAACTCCAAAACACAACCACACAGTTAAAAGAGGCACAGACTGTAAAGAGAAAGTGAAAATACAGCCACTGTACCATGCCTGTAAAAAGGATATCCTATTACATCACCTGCTGTGCCCTTGCAACACGATTTCTGTTATACAAGTATTTTTTTGATGCATCTGATATTTGTGTGAGTATTTCTAACGCATTACTTAAGTGAGTCTATTTACATAGACTCATTACCCTTATGCAGCGATTTCACAGTAAATCATCATTGCGAGGAGTGCGAAGGTGGAAATACGCTAAGGGCCCATGGGTCATATAGTTTGCATTTTCAGATATTTCCAAAGCATTTTTAATTCTAATCGTGATTGTGTGATTTTGAGATTTGTTAATGTATAGACCCTGTATCAACATGATAATTGTATGTGCTGGGCCCCATGGCAGTGGCACAAGTGATTTCCATGGATGTTCTGTGCATGCTCCATTTCTCCCATTGCTTGTCATACCTGGACTAATCATGTTTGGCATTGTCACCAATGATGTCCCCACCTAGTCACACATGCTCCATGTAGTCATTGCAAATCTCACACTGAGTTGTGTTAGTGGTCTGTTCAAACATTACAGTCTCACCATATTTTGACATCTACTGCCTCATGTGTGGACCCCTTATTTAGGTCATTTTTAGACATGTTGTTGTTGTGTGTGATGTGCTATTTTTATACAAGTTGGCAACGTGGATGTAAATTATATGTTGTGGTCCATAAACTGTGTCCTTCAGTTGTCACATTAAAGTGATGGGGCTAATTGTGATGTGTGTGATGGTAGCAGTTCACTCTTACGCTTCACATGTGATGTTGCTACAGTACTCTTCAGATTTAGATTTGTGACATGCTCCCTGAGGTTAGGCTCATAATCCTAAAGTATATGTTGGAGAGACTGAAGACACCAAAGCCAGATTGTGTGGGTGAGTGAGATGTTTATTGAAAAAATGTACAAGATAGGTTACGTGATGATTATGTGAAGAAGTTCTGTACAATTTGCAGTCTGCAGCGTATACCAGCAGCTGTGTTGCGGTCTTCCACCTCATTTACTTCTCCACCATCATCCTCCTCCTCCTCAGGCAGGTCATTAACTTGCTCATATAATAGTACATTCATCTGTAAAGATATGTTGTGGAGGAGGGCACAAGTCAATATGATCTTAACCCCTTCGCTGCCAGGCCTTTCCCCTCAGGTGACAGGCTTTTATTTAGGCTATTTGGGGAAGTTTGCGCTTAGGCCCTCATAACTTTTTGTCCACATAAGCTACTCACGCCAAATTTGCATCCTTTATTCCAACATCCTAGGGATTCTAGAGGTACCCAGAGTTTGTAGGTTCCACTGAAGGAGACCAAGAAACTAGCCCAAAGACAGCAAAAATTTTGGTTTTTAAAAGAAAATGGGAAAAAGGGCTGCAGAAGAAGACTTGTATTTTTTTCCCCTGAAAATAGCATCAACAAAGCATTTGTGGTGCTAAAATCACCATCTTCCTAGCTTTCGGGAACAGGCAGACTTGAATCAGAACACCACATTTTTTAACACAATTTTGGCATTTCACTGGGACCTACCCCATATTTACTATATTTTGTGCTTTTAACCTCCTTCCAGTTAGTGACAAAAATGGGTGTAAAACCAATGCTGGATCCCGGAAAGCAAAATATTTCTTAAAACTAGACAAAATATTGAATTCAGCAAGGGGTCATTTGTGTAGATCCTACAAGGTTTTCCTAGAGAAAATAACAGCTGAAATAAAAAAGTATTGAGATTGAGGTAAAAAAACTGAAATTCTTCTCCACGTTTTACTCTGTAACTTTTTCCTGTGATGCCAGATTTTTGAAAGCAATATACTGTTACGTCTGCTAGATGCTTCTGATTGCGGGGATATATAGGGCTTGTAGGTTCATCAAGAACCCTAGGTAGCCAGAGCCAAAAAATGAGCTGCACCCAGGTATACAGCAACTCATTTGCAGAAATATAAAGAGTGAAATATAGGTATCAAGGAAACCTTTGTATTTCAAAAATGGGCACATGATAAGGTCTTGAGAAGCAGTGGTTATTTGCACATCTCTGAATTCCGGGGTGCCCATACTAGCATGTGAATTACAGGGCATTTCTCAAAAAGATGTCTTTTTTACGTACTGTCTTACATTTGGAAGGAAAAAATGTAGAGAAAGACAAGGGGCAGTAACACTTGTTTTTCTATTCTATGTTCCGCAAAGTCTCCCAATAAAAATGGTACCTCACTTGCGTGGGTAGGCCTAATGCCCTGGACAGAAAACTCAACATGGACACATCACATTTTTACATTGAAAACTGATGTGTTTTTTGGAAAGTGACTAGCTGTGGTTTTTGTTCTCAAGCTCAGCCGGCACCTAGGAAAACCTACCAAACCTGTGCATTTTTTAAAACTAGACACCCAGGGAAATCCAGGATCGGGTGATTTGTGGGGCTCTCACCAGATTCTGTTACCCAGACTTCAAAATTTTGGCCAAAAGAAACACTGTTTCCTCACATTTCGGTGACAGTAAGTTCTGGAATCTGAGAGGAGCCACAAATGTCCTTCCACCCAGCTTTCCCCCAACTCTCCTGATAAAAATGCTTCCTCACTTGTGTGGTAGGCCTAGTGCCCATAACAGGAAATGCCCCAAAACACAATGTGGGCACATCACATTTTCCCAAAGAAAACAGAGCTGTTTTTTGCAAAGTGCCTAGCTGAGGATTTTGGCCTCTAGCTCAGCCAGCACGTAAGGAAACCTTCCAAACCTGTGCATTTTTTAAAACTAAACACCTAGGGGAATCCAAGATAGGGTGATCTGTGGGGCTCTCACCAGGATCTGTTACACAGATTCCTTTGCAAACCTGAAAATGTGGCCCAAAACACCTTTTTCCTCAAATTCCGGTGCCAGAAAGTTCTGGAATCTGAGAGGAGCCACACATTTCCTTCCACCCAGCATTCCCCCAAGTCTCCCTATAAAAATGATACTTCACTTGTGTGGGTAGGCCTAGTGTCAGCGACAGGAAATGCCCCAAAACACAACATGGACACATCACATTTTCCCAAAGAAAGTGCCTAGCTGTGGATTTTGGCCTCTAGCTCACCCGGCACCTAGGGAATCCTACCAAGCCTATACATTTTTAAAAACTAGACACCTAGGGTAATCCAAGATGAGGTGACTTGTGAGGCTCTCACAAGGTTATGTTACCCAGAATCCTTAGCAAATCTTAAAATTTGGCCAAAAAAATGCTTTTTCCTCACATTTCGGTGACAGAAAGCTCTGGAATCTGAGAGGATTCACAAATTTCCTTCCACACAGTATTCCCTCAAGTCTCCAGATAAAAATGGTACCTCACTTGTGTGGGTATGCCTAGTGCCCACGAAAGGAAATGCCCCAAAACACTATCTGGACACATCAAAATTATGAACTACAAAACTACCTGTTTTTGCGGGGGGCACCTGCGTTTTTGGTCCTGGGCTCAACAGCCATATAGGGAAACCTACCAAACCCAAACATTTGTGAAAACTAGACACCCGAGGGAGTCCAGGGAAGTGTGACTTGTGTGGATCCCCCTGGGTTTTCTTACCCAGAATCTTCGGCAAAGCTCAAATTTAGCAAAAACCTCACATTTCTCCGACATTTCTACCAAATTTCTTCCACAAATTTCCTACTACCCAACCCTCCCCCTTTTCTTCCGATAAAAATGAAGCCTCACTTGTGTAGGTGGGCCAAGTGCCTGTGACAGGGAAGAGACAAAAAGATGTCGAAATTGAGGGGGAACCAAAGCTGATCTAAAAGGGCAGTTTGACAAAAATTATTTTTAGGTTGACAAGTGGGGCAGATGTTTTATCGGTATAGATGCGACAATGCTAGGTGGTAGGAATTTTATGGATTCATGCAGATTCTGGAAGGTTCCATCACACAAATGTGGGAAAAATGTGTGATTTCCAACAAAACTGGAGGTTTGCAGGGCATTGTTTGTAAGAGGGTGCATGTGAAGCACACCACCCTGGACTCACCCAGATATTTAGTATCCAGATGTGTCTAGGTCTTGTGGATTTTTCTACATGGCAGCACCTCAAAGTCCAAAAGGTGCAGCCCTCACCAATTCAAGTGGGACGATTTTGAGAGTTAGCCAAGCTCTCATGGACCAAATGTAAAACCAAAACCCCAAATAATCAAATGTCCTCTTGATTGCTGTGGGATAACATGTTTTAATGTGCAGGGGAGAGCTGAAAGACTGTTACCCGCTTCAGTTGGGGTGGGGGCATAACCGTGCCCATACTGGTTGGTAGCCACCAACCCACTATTTTATTTATTTTTTATTCCCTGGCATCTAGTAGGTTTTCCGCCAACCGGGGAGTGGATCACGGGGTAATTGCCCCAACTGTCCACCGGTGGGCAGAACAACTTTGTCCCCATTTATTTGTGGTGGAGGTATGGCCATACCCCCACCCTCTTTAAAAAAAAAAAAACATCTCTGGTGTCTGGTGGGCAGATGAGCCTTACAAAAATAGGCCGATCTGCCCCCAAGGTAGGCAGAAATGGCCTAAAATAAATTTGCATCCCACGGGGTCAGTTGGCATCTGTAAAAAAAAAAAAAAAATCCTGGTGCCTAGTGGTTTCTACCCCCCTTGGGGGCAGATTGGCCTAATAAAAATAGTCTGATCTGCCCCAAATGAGGCCAGAAATGGCCTAAAAACAATTTGAGCCCCCCCAGGGGAGCGACCCTTGCCTAAGAGGTCGTTCCCCTTTATCAATGTAAACAAATTTAAAAAAAATCCCTGGTGTCTAGTGGCTTCTGTTCCCCCTGGGGGCAGATCGGCCTAATGAATATAGGAGGAGGGGGGCTCAGAAAAGGCCTAGTAAAAAAATTGCCCCTGAGGAACGACCCTTGCCAAAGGGGTCGCTCCCCTTATGCCAATTTCATAAAAAATATATCCCTGGTGTCTAGTGGCTTCTGCCCCCCCGGGGGGCAGATCGGCCTAATCAATATAGGCTATCTGCCCCCATGGGTGGCAAAATAGGCCTGATAAAATTATTGCCCCGTGGGGAGCAACCCTTGCCTTATGGGTCACTAACCCTTATGAAACAAAACAAAAAAAAATCCCTAGTGTCTAGCGGCCTAATCAATATAGGCCGATCTGCGCAAAGGGCGTGGCAGAAAAGGCCTAATAATTCAATGCCCCCTAGGGGAGCGACCCTTGCCCGAGGGGTCTCTCCCCTACATATGTAAATAAAATCTCAATCGGGCAGCAGAAATGCTCAGAATGACATAAAAAAAAGGAAAAGCCTTTCCTTTCTTTCGAGGTCTCTGCCTGCCCCCTCTCCCGAGCGGAAGAGAAACGCTTAGCATTTTTCTTCCGCATCGCTCGGGAACCATGCTTCCAGTACAATGAGAGGTGACCTCTGCTGCCGCATTCGCGTGCTGACGTCATCAGATGTCACAGGGATGCTGGTGGGAGGCACATAGGGGGAGCGTTAGCGCCCCGTGGGACCGGTGCAGGACGAGCTGGTCTTGTCCCCGGCACACAGGAACAGTGGCCGAGGGCAAGAGCAGCTCGCCCCAGGCACCGTACGGTTTAAAGACCATTTCTCGGGCATATAGGAGGCTGCCTCCTGTGATGTCCAGGCACCTGAATCTGGACTTCAGGATGCTAAATGTCCTCTCCACAATGGTCCGTGCCCTCCAATGTCTCTCACTAAATGCACGCTCAGCTGCTGTGCTTGAGTTGTGAAATGGGGTCATTATCCATGGCTGTATGCCATAACCCATATCCGCTGCAAAATATTACAGGAGTAAATCATTGTGAGGGCTTGCAAGAGGTAAGTCATGTAGCATGGTAGTTGACATTAGGTTCTGGTTGTGGCTCATATATATTTGTGTTTTGGTGTGAGTTCCTAACCTTGCATGATCTTTCCTCAGCACTAGGTTGTTGGAAATGACAATCTTGTGTTTGGGTCAAGGACCTAGAACACTTGATTTGGATTCCACACTGATAGTCATTATGGGGGTCATTCCGACCCTGGCGGTCATAGACTGCCAGGGCCGGGGACCGCGGATGCACCGCCAACAGGCTGGCGGTGCATCCAGGCCAATTCTGACCGCGGCGGTAGAGCCGCGGTCAGAAAAGGGAAACCGGCGGTTTCCCGCCGGTTTTCCCCTGGCCTGAGGAATCCTCCATGGCGGCGCTGCAGGCAGCGCCGCCATGGGGATTCCGACCCCCTTCCCGCCAGCCTGGTTCTGGTGGTTTTGACCGCCAGAACCTTGCTGGCGGGAATGGGTGTCGTGGGGCCCCTGGGGGCCCCTGCAGTGCCCATGCCAATGGCATGGGCACTGCAGGGGCCCCCTAACAGGGCCCCACAAAGATTTTCAGTGTCTGCATAGCAGACACTGAAAATCGCGACGGGTGCAACTGCACCCGTCGCACCCTTTCCACTCCGCCGGCTCCATTCGGAGCCGGCATCCTCGTGGAAGGGGGTTTCCCGCTGGGCGGGCGGGCGGCCTTCTGGCGGTCGCCCGCCGGCCCAGCGGGAAACTCAGAATTACCGCGCGGTCTTTTGACCGCGCTGCGGTATTCTGTCGGGGGAACTTTGGCGGGCGGCCTCCGCCGCCCGCCGAAGTCAGAATGACCCCCTATGTGTGTACCATGCGTTTTGTAGTTCACTTTTGTATCAGTGTGCTATCAGTATGGGGGACAAGACACATCCTGACCACACAATGGGGTTAGATGTGGTGGCAACATGGTAGCACTACAGTGCATGGGCAACCCATCCCTTTTGACGTGTCATTGCAGATGAGGTGTGACACTTAGGGCCTTTGAAATTGGTTAGTGTGAATGCACAACATGTCTCCTAAATTGGCTGCTGTGTCCTGCAACATTTCAGCAATGCAAGGATGCCCCATGTGTGACATGTTACTTGGCAACCCTTTGTTGTCCCCTGTGCCAGTTGCACATGTGCAGCCGTGCACCAACGCTACCTACCCTACACCAGGGTACTTGGCTATCTGCCATGTGGAGGTGGATGTATCTGTGCTCCGCGGTACACCGCCCTGGACATATGCTTTTCTGATGGCCAATTGGCTCTTTCTGTGTGTGCAGCTGTGTGAGCATGCATTTGTGCCGCATTCATCTGAGTTCATAGCACCGTCTACCTCCTATTTGTAAACTGCATGCTGAACCCCTGGTGTGGTATTTTCTTGTTGGCACTGCCTCAGGTCTTAGGGGACAGCAACATGTGAATCTGTACCTTCATGCTATGTATCTTGTAGTGACAGACCTGCAGCGGGAAACATTGCACACCCCTTCCACTCTACATGCAGTATGGGAGGGTGGCCAATTTAGGAATGTGGTTTCAAGTAATGTAGAGATGGTCATCTGCCAAGATGTACATACAGTGCAGGCCATGACTATGGAACTGTGGGCTATTACATTGTTGCCTTGGTGTTCCAGAGTGGCAGCTAATGTTTGTGTCAGCCATGAGGTGCCCAAGGGCATGTATCCCATTGTCACTGGATGATCAACATAACTAGCAGTGTCTCTCCTATCTTCCAAAACATTATTGTGCATTTCTACTTTCGACACATGCACAGATTAGGATGTAGCTCAGCTCAGCTACTTAGGAAATGTGTCCCTTGGCACAGTGCATGTGAGGTCAGTGATGTCCTGTTGTCTCCAACTGGCTCCCACTATGACATCCTTGATCTGTACTGTCTGACTGTGTCTCTGCCCCCTGTTAGGCCATTTCATGTATCTGGTACAGACATGGTGGTGTTGTGGGTCAGTGAGTGTTGCATGTGAGGTTGCACTACAGTGACTATGGTTCCACTTCTACGCATCTGGCACATGGTATGTGTTGGTGATTGATCTTGTATTCCTATGTGTGTGAGCCACTGCTTCAGGCAGATGTCTCTGCACACTACAGGTAAGCTAGGTATGTGTTGATGAGATGCAGTAGATATTGGCGCAAGTTGAGTGGTGTTTGATATTTGTTTTGGCAGTGATTAGCACAACATGACTTGAGACATCTGTGCCTATTTGGAAGTTACATGACATGGGCATGGTGTATGCCCTTGACGTGTCTGTGCTATTGCTTGTTTGGTGTAGTGTGTGATGTGTACATAGTGGGCAACCTGAGGCCACTTGTAGTGGTCGGTGTAGCTCTGCTGTTTTCAAAGGGTACATGTCTGCACCTGTCCTTCCTGTGGTGTGCCTGTCAAGTTGTGGGTGTGTTATGTACATGTGGGTGTATGTATTGGTGTTGTGCACAGATTGTGCTGTACTGCAGCATGTTGCTTATGTGTTATCACCTGCACATGTGTGTAACCCTGGCCAAATGTTACTGTAGTGGTGTATGTCTTGTGTGTCCGAAAGGGTTGGGGTGTTGTGTGTACATTACTAGATTTGTAGACTTACCCACAAGTAGGCCATTTCCAGTTTGTCCATCCTGGAACTGTTCATTGATCGTACTGTGCTGGAATATGTAGGCGTCATGGACACTACCAGGATACTTGGCCAAAATGTTTATGAATAATCCGCAGTGGTCCACTATGCCCTGCACATTTATGGAATGCGCGTGCTTGCGATTCCGGTATAAGTGCTGTAAAGCTGCAGGTGGTACGAGCCAGACACGGCTGCAGTCAATTGCACCTAGCACATGCGGGAAGCCATTGATTTGATAGATCCCCTGTTTGTTCTCCTGCTGCTTTTGCTGGGTGTTGGGGAATCTGATGTGGTGGGGTGTCAGGGAGAGGATGGCGTCTAAGTCCTTTGGCAGAAATGCAGAGAAGGACTGCTGTGAGACACCAGATACCAGTGCACCCGTTGTTTGGAAAGAGCCACTTACCAGCATGTGCAGGACAGCGAGCAGCTTTGTTATAGATGGTATGTTGTGTGGGGTCTGCAGGCTGGCTGCAATTTGCGGTACAATGTGGTGCAGCAGGTGTAGTATGGCTTGCCGGTTCAGTCTATAAGTCCTAATTATGTCCAGGTCCCTGAGGCAAGGAGGGTTGTCCTGGTTCTGAAGACCCTCTCCTGCCTTCTGCATTGCCTTTGTGGGCCATGTTGTTGTGGTGGTTTTTGCTGGAGTTGTTGCTGTTCTCTGCGCCATCTAGCAAGCTGTATCAGTATCACCTCCAGCTTCTCCTGTGGGTTGTAATGTTGCCTCTGTGTGCTTTCCTTAAGTAGTGGTGTGTTTGCCTCATTTTAATGCCTGCAATGACCCAGGCATTACATTTTGACGCAAATCAGTGTTAACGTATTTTTTGGGTCTGCCTCCCACCCTTGCGTCTTTTTTGCCCGGGTGGATAAATATGGCGCTAGGGTGTTTGAGTCATTTTTTGGACAGAGATGCCTACCCTGTATCTCATTGATGTAAGGAGGTTTCACGCATCCTAAAAATGATGTTAACACCATTATTGTGACGCTAGACGGGTCTAACATCAAAATATAAAAATGGAGTTAAGTTTGCGCTGGATTTGCGTAAAATAAATTATGCAAATCCGTGCAAACAGAGTATAAATATGCCCCTGAATCCTTGCTAACAGTATATAGGTAAGGTCAAAAGGGCATCCCAACCAGAAAACCTCCAGGTAGGTTCCTCTAGCCTGAATTGTAGCTGATGCTTGTATCCAGTGATCTTACCTTTCTTGGTGTTGATCTATTAATGGGTTGTGTTTCATATTGAGAGTAGCTATCATCATTCTGAATAGTTTTTAGTAAAAACAACAAAAATTCAAATTAGAAAGTCCCCTTACTTCAAGACTGGCTCTCTTTTGATTGCTACATTCAGCTGCATGATGCTCATTAAGCAGTGCTGAGGACAGACCTAGTAACATGCTCAAAGGTGGTTCCTCTTGATTATGGTGTGATGGAATTACCCTTCTCCACAGCCCAACTATGGCAAATGTTTCAAACGTTTTGCATTGTTTAATTCAATTTTTCTATCCTTTCCAATGGAGTTACAAGTTTTGTAGTGAGAGGGAAGCATTCCAGTAGGGTGGGGGAGTTGCTGGGCTCCAGTTTGATTTTTATTTGCCTCCCCAGAATATTTCAAGGCAGCTAGTATGCAGGCGTCCAACTTGTATGCCAAAGGCACGCCAAATGCAAGCCCATCTGTACTTCGGTGGCAGAAGGGGCCAGGTTTCTGTTCCTCTGAGTCATGATCTTATGCACTAATCAGGACCTGAGCTTTATGTGTAGAGTCCAGTCCCTTTGGCGTCCTGTGCTCACTTGATGGATCTAGCCAAGGCTGAGTTCTGCTGTGAACATAGTGATCTCTCATTTACCAAGCAGACTCTTAATATATCGAAGGTAAGCCATTCGGAATCAAGACAAAAAAGTTATGGGGCGTGGCTTGGCACCGAGAGAAGATGGCCACCTTTTCGTGAGCTCCGTGACAGCGGTGGGAGGCAAAGAAGCTGGCTCGCTTCCAACGGTATTTTTATTATAGCTGCTGAGAGTAAAGGTTAGGGTACTATGCTTAGAATGTACTAATTCCCCTTGAATTACTTTAAGAGCCATTTTTATGCCCTAATTTCACTGGATTTCATGGCGTTTGCCTGGAGATTCGATTGAAACCACCATTTTGTTTTTACCTCACAATTTCTTTTTTCATTTATTATTGCCTGAGGTATTCTTTTTGGACTTTCTGGACTAAAAGCATTTACTAATGGTCTTCTGCTTATTGTATCCTAATTTCAGCCAGAATATGTCCAGTTGGCCTCATATTTTAATTTACTTTTTTCTAAGGTGGAGGCATATTTGATACATTCTACGGTTTATTGCATGTTGGGCAAAATCATGTACATTGCTTATGTGCAGATCTAGAAAGCTTCAATTGACTATCAGTAAATTACAAAGTAATAAAAACTCCGACAATATTGTTTTATCTAACTCGTTTTCCCTTTTATCAGATATGGAAAGCACAGGAGCTACTAATCACAACACTACACCTTCAACGCTTGTTTCTTCCTCTTCTGTTATCAATAAATTGTCGTCCAAGCTTCCGGTAACTGCCTCTACGTCAACTAATAAGAGAGCTAAAAAGGATCCTCCGTCTCCTATTAAAGCATTAGATACCATATCAGTGGAGTTACTTCTTGAGGAAATAAGAGCTCTAAAACCTTAGGTGGAAGATACTAATAAACAACTGTAAATTCTGGATGATAAATGGTCTCATGTGGAGAGTAGAGTCTCTCATGTGGAACGAAAGGTGGAAGTACTTGAAGAATCAGTTCTGTCTATTAAATCTTTACAAACTGAAGATGCTATGTTGAAGAAACATGCAGAAGATATGGAAAATCAGAACTGAAGAAATAATCTTCGTATTTATGGTCTACCTGAGGGAATTAAAGGATCAGACACGCCATCTTTCTTTCAATTGTTTTTGCCCAAAATTCTAGATCTGCATAATTCTCCAGCTTTAAATATAAAAAGGGCTGATACACTTGTCAAATAGCTTCAACGTCAAAGAAACCAAGAGGAATAATCCTTTATTTTTTGGAATATGTGGACCTGCTAAAGGTTCTAAGAGCAAAAAGAGCTAAATGTCAGATTTCGTGGTCAGGCTCCAATCTCTTCTTTGCTCAGGATTATGCTAAATCGACAGCGGATAAACGAAAGAAATTTCTGGATATGTGTCGGGCACTGAAATCGCTTGATGCTCAATACGGTCACTTTCATCCATGTTTGTTTAAGGTGACTTACAATAATAAAACAGAACATATGAAGACCCAGTATTACTTCAGAAATTTATTGACTCTTATAGAGGTGAAAAAAAGGATACTTGCAAAGTAACAGCGACTTGACTATTATATTGCTCTTAATTTTAATTTTTCTTCTCTTTTTAGATTTTACTTCATTGAATTACCAGTTTTTTGTGGTAGCAACCTGTGTGGCCCGGTCTCTCTTCCCTTTCGTGTCTGCAGTTGTGGAGTGAAGGTTGCGTCATCTTCCTTTTGTGGTTTCACCACCCTCACATTGTTTTTGTCTTATAAGTATGCTTTTATTGCTTGTTTTGTTTATTTCTATTTTTAGTGATTCTTTCTTTATTGTGTTATGTTCTTTCTCTCCTTCGCCTCCTCTTTTTCTATTTTTTCCTCTAAACCCTTTTCTCTTTTTATTCTTTCTTGTTCATAGTTATACTCTTTTTCTTCTGTACAACATTATGGGGGTCATTATGACCCTGGCGGTAAGTGTCGCTTTCCGCCATGCTGTCTGCTGCCAACATACCATGACCTCAGCGGTATACCGCTACCCGTATTATGACCCACACATGGACTTGTGTGTGTGTCTGTATAGTGACGGAATTCTGCCAGCCCAAAGGTCAGTGATAAAGTGGCGGTACCAAAACCCACACCGTTACGCCAACAGAACTACGTCCACAGCATTATGACCCACAAATCACCATGGCAGACATTCAACCATGGTAAACCATTGGCGGTACATACCGCCGTGGTCAAAATACACACACACATACAAAACAACACCACATTGGACAATTCAAACTACACACACCTGACACACATACACACACCACACCCACACACTCACACCACTATAAAACACACACACACATTACCCACAACCCTTTATGACTCAAAAACATTTACAACTGAGAGAGAGACACACCAAGAGCTCCCACAGAACGAGAGCCACAGGACACCATCACCCATACACCATCCACGCACCTCACTGCACACACTACAACACATCACCCCACACACCCTCACACACACCACTCACACTACACCCATGGCCCCACAAACACACCCCAGGTTCTCAGAGGAGGAGCTAAGGCTCATGGTGGAGGAAGTCATCCGGGTAGAGCCACAGCTATTCGGATTACAGGTGCAGCAGACATCCAATGCGAGAAAGATGGAGCTATGGCGAGAATCGTGGACAGGGTCAACGCCAGAACAAGGGATGACATCAGGAAGAGGTGGAACGACCTATGGGGGAAGATGCTTTCCGTGGCAGCAAGTCACCAGATAGCTGTGCAGAGGACTGGCGATGGACCCCCACCTCTTCCCCCACAACTAACAACATCAGAGGAGCAAGTCTTGGCAATCATGCATCCGGAGGGCCTGGCAGGAGTAGCAGGAGGACTGGACTCTGGTAAGTCAAATATCTATTACTATCACCCATCCTACCTGCATGCCATCACAAACCCTTACCCCTATCCTCACCCCCATAACTCCACCACCTCACATACTCCCCACCAGAACACCCCATTCATCCCAATGCCAAGCCCTGCATGCATCACCAGTGCATGGACACCAATCACAGACCTGCATGGACAACCATCACCACTGCATGCACACTAGAGACAATCACCTAGCCCACCAAACAACAAATCACACTAAGGCTAATCTGCCATGGCAATATTAACTATAGAGGGCAACATACCCATTCACAAGATGACACACGCAGAAACTATTACACTGCATTTAGCTCCCCACAGGTCTTCCACACAACGTCACTGGAGAGGAGGTGCTAGCAACATCCAGTCCCCCCACAGAAGAGGCCCACAGTGACGACAGCAGCTCTGCATACCTGGATCAGGATAACCAACCTGACCCATCAGGGACTTCTGGACAGTTGGTTACCCAGGCACAGTCCCATACCACCACCGAACCTCCCCCCTCAGGAAACACCAACACAGCACCCACCCAGCTGGACCATACCACTGTCCCCAGGACATGTCAATCAGCAGTGTGTCCACCATTACAGGGACCCCAGGAAACCCCACAAACACTGGACGAGCAGGGACCTAGGGTCAGTGGCAGTGGGCACACAGTTCAGGGGACAGAGGCACAGGAACAACAGGGAAGCTGGGAGGACTGCTGTGGGACAGGGGGAGGACAAGCCCAGGGAACCAACTCTACACGAGGCACTTGCAGGGATCTTGGGAGCATTCCACCATTCTCAGGACATGATGGGCCAGATACTGGACAAGTTGCAGGAGACCCAGCGGCTGCAGGAGTGACAATACCTGGGATCAGGGAGGACTTGAAGGACATACATACCACCCTGGCTACCATTGCAGGGGTGCTGGCTGACATGGCCAACACCATGAGGGAGGCAGTGGCACACCACTGGGCCCCTGACACTAGCCACACCAATGAACAGCCTTCCACCTCTGCCGACGCTAGTGGACAGGAGGCCCCGCCACAGGAACAACAGGCCACCAGCACCCCACCCACTGCAGAAGGAGAACCACCCCGCAAACGGTCCCTGCGATGCCTGGGGATGTGCATGTAGAAGGGACAGACAGGGAGGCGGAAGAGGTGGGCACAACAGGGGAAGTGGATGTTGCTGTGTGTGCATGCGTATGTTAGCTGTGTGAATGCTTGTGGTGGGAGGTGTGGTGCTTGTGTTTAGAAGTGTGCTTCTTGTGTGTTGAGGTGCTTGACTGCGTGTCAGATTGTGTGCTTTGGACGGGTGAAGGGAGTGGGGTGCTGGAAGGGGTAGAGGATGTTGGAGGGGGGATGGAATAAACAGGAAAACTGGCTGCCTTCAAAGAGGAGGCCAGAGCCTGAAAAGATCTCTGTAGGCCAGACACAGCATCGTGACGCAGGCACAGGCAACTCGATGGGGAGCAAATGGGATAGCAGTGATGGCATGGGGGTGGCGGAAGATGATACAGTAGGGGTTTGCCCACTGGGGTCCGCCACCGCCAGGGAGGCCCCATCGGAGGAGGTATCGGAGTCACTACCTCCAGTGGTAGTTGCCTCCCCCGTGGTGCTCCCCTCGTCCTCCAACCCACTGGTCCCCTTGGCGTCGGATGACATACCCACTCGCCGGTGCCTCAGCTCCCTCGCCAGAGGATGCTGTTGCACACAAACAACACAAGAGAACAGGGATGGGGAGACAAAACAGGAGAGACGCTTGTAAATAGCTGAACGGAGTGAACATAGTGGTCATACATACACCCACCCAGAAGACCCTCCAACAGGCAGCACCTTTGTGACTCCTTTCAGGGGTAGGTGGCTGTGCACAGGGGGAGGGATGTGGGCCTGTTAGTAGGTTTGTGGGCATGCAGGGTGACTGGATGTTGTCAATGTGGACTTGGTGGGGTAGTGGTCCTGGTGGATGTTGGAGGGGTGGGGTGGTGCATGCATTACAGGTGTGATGGATATGGGGTAATTGTAGCCGACTTACCCATTCCTCCAGTGAGTCCCTCAGTGTGCAGGATGGCCAGTACCTTTTTCTCCCAGTCAGTGTAGTTGGGTGGTGTTGGTGGAGGTCTTCCCCCAGTCTTCTGGACTGCAATATGGTGCCTGGATGCCATGGCCCTGACCTTCCCCCTCAGGTCGTTCCATCTCTTGTGGATGTCGTCCCTGGTTTGTGGCTGGTGTCCCACTGCATTGACCCTGTTGACAATGGTCTGCCATTGCTCCATATTCCTGGCGATGGGTGTGTGCTGCACCTGAGCTCCGAATAGTTGTGGCTCGATCTTCAGGATCTCGTCCACCATGGTCCTTAGCTCCATTTCTGTGAAGCGTGTATGATTGGGGGGGGGACGTGGTGAGTGTGGTGAATGGTGTCGGGAGTGGAATCGCGGTGAGGGTGCTCCTCTGTGGTTCAGTGTGAGTCTTGTGTATTGTGGCGTTCGGTGTCTGCTTCTGGTGTTCTCTGTCTTCGTTGGCCTACATTTGTTGCAAAGGATTGTGCGGTGTGTATGTTAGTGTTTTATGGTGTTGTGTATGTGTGTAAGGTGTGTGGATTTCTAACTTATCCAATGTGTGCACTTCTTACTGTTGGGTCCACTTGCCGCCCGTGGCGGTCTGCACCGCCAGTGGTTGCTCGGCTTCCACTGACCGCCATGGTGATTTGTGCATCATTATTTGGAGGGCAGGATGTAAGTGTGCTCGTCGGTGCCAGGGTGGGAGGTCCAGCATTTCTGCCGACAGGGTCCTGGCGGTGACTGATGGACTGGTGATTTTGGTGGATCTGGTTTTTAGTTCATTATATGGTGGGTTTCTGTTCACTGCCAATAGCGGTCTTCTGTTTACCGTCGCCACGGCAGTCAGCGGTGTTTACCGCAGTGTTCATAATGACTGCCTTATTTCTCAGCACCTAAATAAACACCCTTTGAGTATGTCAAATAATTTAAGCATGTATTTGTTTAACAATCTGTAGAAATTACAATTAGACTGTACAGTTATGTATACATAGGTATGACCTGTAATGTGCTGCAGTCAATACACCAGGAGCCAGAGTAGGGCACAAATATTTGTGAACAGACATGTCAAAGGGTACAGTAAGTGGCTATAGTAGTGGGAAAAGCAGCCTGCCAGAGAAAATTCACTACACAAAACAGCAATGGAATGTGAAGTTACAGTGTCTTACCTGTGTGTCATTGGAAGTACTGTTGAATGATAGGTGTTCTGTTGTCCACATCCTCATCCTCTGTCTCCTCTTCATCACTGTCCACAGGCTCCACCGCTGCTACACGACCATCACCAGCCCCATCCTCCTGCAGAAAAGGCACCTGGCGTCTCAAGGCAAGGTTGTTCAACATGCAACATGCCACGATGATCTGGCACACCTTCTTTGGTGACTAGCACAGGGATCCACCTGTCAGATGGAGGCACCTGAACCTGGCCTTCAGGAGGCCAAAGGTGCGCTCAATAATTCTTCTTGTTCACCCATGTGCCTCATTGCAACATTCCTCTGCCCTTGTCCTGGCATTCCTCACCGGGGTCAGTAGCCCTGAGAGGTTGGGGTAACCAGAGTCACCTGCAAATATAGAGAGATACCTGTTAGCCATACACTCACCCTTAGGGCCAGGCCCACACCCATATACCAACAGACACTGGTTGGGGACCATGGGCTCACCTATAAGCCACACCCGGTGCCTCTGGAGTTGAGCCATCACATATGGGATGCTGCTATTCCTCAGGATAAAGGCATCATGCACAGACCCAGGATATGTAGCATTCACATGGGAGATGTACTGGTCCGCCAGGCACACCATCTGCACATTCATCGAGTGAAAGCTCTTTTGATTTCTGAACACCTGTTGATTTCTCCTGGGGAGGACTAAGGTAATATGTGTACCATCAATAGCTCCAATGATGTTGGGGATATGTCCCATTGCATAGAAAACAATGTAGCTGCACATGTGTTTCATCAGGGCAGACAACACTCTGGTCAGCACTATTGAGAATATTGGCGGCGACATCCCTGCCGCCATGGCCACTGTCACTTGGAAGGAGCCAGATGCCAAGAAATGTAGCACTGATAGCATTTGCACAAGAGGGGGAATCCCAGTGGGCTGAAAGATAGCTGAGATCAGGTCTGGCTCCAATTGGGCACACAGCTCTTGGATTGTGGCCCTGTCAAGTCTGTAGGTGAGGATAATGTGCCTGTCCTCTATTGTTGCCAAGTCCACCAGGGGCCTGTACACGGAGGTATGTCTCCATCTCCTATTCATCCTCAGCGGTTGTAATCTAAGGGGCAAAACGGTGAGCAGCAGGTTATTTTCATAAATATCCTCAGAGTAAATTGTACTGCATGTTGTGACAGAAACAGTATGTTTACGCGTAGTCTCTAAATGTGCTTATGTCTGCTGTGACGCAGTTATGTTCCATGGCCTGCCCCACCCTGAAATGGCGGATGCCTGTCCTGTGTGGAGGGACAGGTGGAAATGAGGTAATTGCGCTGATGTTGTGCGCCGTTGCGGAAGGCGGTCGAGGACCGCTGTGCAACTCCTCATTGGTTATCATTGGGCCCTATGGGGTACAGTAGCCAATGGTGATGTACGCCGGCGGAGATGGTACGCACCGCTGCAGACGTGACCGCCATTTTCTGTCTGTTCACTCACTTGCTACCTGACCTTCAACAGGAGAGGACCTACACTGCAAGTGCTGCTGTGACCTGTGTCTAGAAGCGACTATGGCTCGAGTCTCTGGGTAAAGGGCCCCTGCCTTCACCGCTGTGGAGTTAGAGAGACTTGTGGATGGGGTCCTACACCAGTACCGATTGCTTTATGGGCCTCCAGACCAAAAGGTGTGCACACTGTTTGCATGATGCATGGGGCATGAATGCATGGAGTGCTGTGTGTGAATGCCTTGTGTAAGGGGGTGGATAGTTGAGGGGACCTGGGCAGAGTGCTGCATGTATGGTGGTCAATGTATGTGCGTAAGGGGATGGGAGGGATATGGCGGGCCATGGGTGTAACAAGCCGGATGGTATGACTGATCCCTTCTTATATGCTCTTTTTTTTGCAAGTCAGCGCCCATCAGAAAAAGGGTGTATGGCGTGCCATCGCCAAGGATGTGAGGACCCTGGTGAAGCACCCACTGTCGCAAACGGTGGGAGGACCTGAGACGCTGGGCAAGGAAGACGGCAGAGGCCCAGCTGGGGATGGCCTCCCAACGAGGAAGGGGTGCCCATTGAACCCTGACCCTCCCCTGATGTTCTGCATTCTGGCGGTGGCCTATCCGGAGTTGGATGGTGCTTGAGGGCATCATAGCACCCACAAGGAGTTGAGTAGATTTACCAATTCTGCAACTAGCGCATGGTGGAGTGTTCTCTGAGTGGGGTATGTGGGCCTGTGGGTGCCCCTAGGCCAGGTCGGACATTGCAGCGTAGGCTCCACTTTGGGCAGGGTCTGTAGCACTCCACCCCCAAACATGCAAATGGGCATCCACTACTGGGCAGGGATCAGTGGGTCTCTGGTATGCTGCTTTTGGCGTTAGGCATTATTCTCCATGGCCTGGTGACTAGCATTGTGAATGGTAGTGCATTGCCTAGTGCATAGGGCTGTTCCCTGTATGTTGTGTACGCCAACTGTGGTATTGTTGCTGGCATTGACCAAGTGTATCTTCTGTCTCTCCCCCCACTTTTAGTTTTGTAACCCTGTTCTTATGTGCATTAGCATCATCTGGCGGAGGAGCAGAGGCACCGACGACGGAGGGAGCTGCATCCCACATAGCCCATGAGGCTGAATCCACTGGCGGTGAGGGTACCTGTGGGACGGAGGGTGAGGGGAGCAGCACGGCAGAGACTGGAGGGGACAGTTCTGATTGTGATACCTCCTCCGATGGAAGCTCCCTGGTGGTGGCGGACACCTCTGTGACCACCCCAACTACCGGTACAGCGCCACCCCCTTACCAGCACTGCCCTCCCAGCAGCCCCTCAGCGTGTTTCCCGTGCCCGCTCACCCAGGAGGGTGGGCATCTCCTTCACCCCAGGCACCTCAGGCCCTGCCCCAGTCAGCCCTGCTGCCCTGAGTGAGGAGTCCATTGACCTCCTGAGATCCATCTCTGTTGGACAGTCAACCATAGTGAATGTCATCCAGGGGCTGGCAGGGCATTTGCAACAAATAAATGCATTCCTGGAGGGCATTCACTCTGGCGTGACGGCCCAACAGAGATCATTCCTGGCTCTGGCCTCCTTGCTGATGGCAACCATGGTTCCTGTCTCTAGCCTCCCCCCTCCAACTTCCTCTACCCAGTCCCATTCCCCTCAGCCCATCCAAGGCACATCATCAGACCAGCATGCACCCAAGACAACACACAGGAGTGGCTCAGGGAAACACAAGCACCACACATCATCACACACGCACTCACACAAAATCCATCCAGATGCAGACACACCAACATCCACTGCCTCCACTGTGTCCCCCTCCTCCTCCTCGTCCACCTCCCTCCCAGTTGCGTCTCCACTCACACCTGCATGCACTACATCCTCATCCACTACCTCCATCACCACCACGCCTATCACAACACACCCCTCACTGGCAGTCACCACCCCCACATCCATGCACACGTCCCCTGTCTCCTCTCCCACTGTGTCTGTGCCCCTTCTTCCCAAAGTACCTAAAAGCAAGCACTCAGACACCCAAGAGCCATCAACCTCACAACAGCATCCAGCCCATGCACCTGCACCCAAACACAGCAAACACCTCCAACCACCACTCCCTCTTCCTTCACTCCCAAACCTTGACCCTCTTCCCACCCCAGTGTCCCTAAGAAGCTTTTCCTCTCCACCCTTGACCTCATCCCTCCCTCTCCCCCCGTCCTTCACTTCAGACTAGGGTGGGCAGAACCCAGGCCAGCACCTCAGCCACCCATGCCACAGACTCTGTAGTTTCGGCAGCTACTGCTGGTGTGAGAGGCTCCAAGGAGACACCCATCAGCACTGCCAGTGTGCTTGCACCAGCTGCCAAGGGCAAGAAGGGACCACCAGCTGCCAAGGGCAAGGAGGGACCACTAGCTGCCAAGGGCAAGGAGGGACCACCAGCTGCCAAGGGCAAGAAGGGACCACCAGCTGCCAAGGGCAAGGAGGGACCACCAGCTGCCAAGGGTAAGAAGGGACCACCAGCCAAGGCCAAGGACAAAGGGCCGGCTACTGCAGGCAGGAAGGATAGTAGGCCTGGTGCTGGAGCTGAATCTGAGCCCACAACACCAACCATGGTATTTCAGCCATCCGAGGCTGAAGGGAAAGGGCTGGAGCCTCCCCACACCACTGACAGCACTGCCACCAGCATCACTGGCAGCAGCCCCAGTGGGGTGCCGTCCGAGGCTGCAAGGGAAGGGCTGGAGCCTCCCCCCACCACTGACAGCACCACCACCAGCACTGCCACCAGCATCACTGGCAGCAGCAGCAGCAGCCCCAGTGGGCAGCCGTCCGAGGCTGCAGGGGAAGGGCTGGAGCCTCCCCCCACCACTGACAGCACCGCCACCAGCACTGCCACCACTGTGCAGCCATCGCCGACAGCAGATGGACTGCAGTCCAGCCTCCATGGAGTGTCATGCATCCTGCCCACTGCAGATCTTGTGGGTCTGACACCCAGGTGAGAGACTGTGACCTTGCACTCCCCAAGATCTGCATCACTGGGCACAAGGCCCCCTCCAGAATCATTGGAAGAAGGCATCCACTCACCCCTTCCTTGCCAGAATGAAGCACACTGGGCACAAGACCCCTTCCAGAACCAGTGGAAGAAGCCACCCACTAGAGAGACTATGGCCTTGCAATCCCCAGGACCAAGCAGTGGGCAAGCAACCCACTTGAGAGACTGTGGCCTTGCACCCCCCAGGACTGAGCAGTGGGTAAACCACCCACTTGAGAGACTGTGGCCTTGCACTCCCCAGGGCCAAGCAGTGGGCAAACCACCCACTTGAGAGACTGTGGCTTTGCATTCCCCAGGACCGAACAGTGGGTAAACCACCCACTTGAAAGACTGTGGCCTTGCACTCCCCAGGGCCGAGCAGTGGGCAAACCACCCACTTGAGAGACTGTGGCTTTGCACTCCCCAGGACCAAGCAGTGGGCAAACCACCAACTTGAGGGACTGTGGCTTTGCACTTCCCAGGACCAAGCACAGGGCATGTAGCCCCCTCCAGGCCAGTGGTGTTGTACCATCTACCGGCTGAGGTGCCCCCCAATTCCCTGTGAGGTGCCTGTGTATTTTCGACGTGATGCCCCTGCAGTGTTCTCTCCGTATTGAGGCAGGGGACAAGTGGGGCCTTGGCCTATGTGATATGGCCCTGTGGCCCACGGCCTTTATGGACTGGGCAGTGTCCCACCATTTGTGAATCTGTAAATACTGTGTATAATTTGAGGACGTTTTTCAGGATTTTGATCTTATTACATTCACTTCAATCTCTTCCTTTTTTCCTTGCATTATTCCTGAGGGGTACAGGGTGAATATGTAATGCTACTGCATCTGTTTGTGTGTATGGTGTTGGGTGTGGGAGTGGAGGTGTTGCGTGTTGCGTGTGTGTGTCACTCTCTTTTTCCTCCCCTCGCCCCTGTGTGCTAGGGGCGGTACTCACCGTGGTCGTCTTCGTCGACGTTGGTATTCCTGGTGGAGGTGGAGGCAGACCAGCATGGGTAACACCTGTAGTTGGGGCTCCATGGCGTTGTGGTTCTTCCTTGAGTCTCCAGAGATGAGTCGTTTCCCTTATATGTACTGTTTCAGGCGTGCTTTTGATGGCGTTGGTACCACCCTGGAAAAGGTGGTGGATAGGTGTTTCTTAATACTTTTTGGGGTACTTTGTCTTCCACCTGGCTGTTGGAGGTTACCGCCACGGTGATTGTTGCTACCGCCATGGCGGTCGGAGTGTTAAAGTGGTTGTCTGTGTTTGAGGTTTCTGCCGTGGTCATAATTCGATTTTTTTTTACCGCTGGCCTGTTGGCGGTATTACCGCCGCTTTATCACTGACCGCCAGGGTTGTAATAAGGGCCTATGTCTCTTTAGGTTCATTTTCTCCATAAAAATAGTGTCTTATTTGCAGTATTTCATGGTCATGTTGTATAATTTATATTTTAAATGACAATTTGATTTATTTCATGGAATGTTAAAGGTTTAGGATCTCCAATAAAACACCAAAGCGTTTTAACGCATATTTTAAAATTAAAAGCTGATATTGCTCTACTACAAGAGACTAATATATCGGATAATGAAGCAGCCAAACTTAAAAGGCAATGGGTAGGGAATGTTTTCTCTTCTCCTGGCACGGGAAAAAAATAGAGTAATTATATTGTGTCATAAAGCTTTGAATGTTTCTGTAATATCTCAAGAATTTTATGCGATGGGCAGATGGGTTATTGTTTTGTTGTCTATTATTAAAGAACCTTTAACTATATTTAATGTTTATGCCCCTATCCAACCTCCTAAATAATTCTGGAATTAAATATTAGCACAGTTAATTAATCTTTCAGGAGAATATTTAATTTTTGGAGGGGATTGTAATATGATTATGGACCCTTTGATTGATCATAAATCAAATTCTAGATTTATACCATTCACCATAGTCTCACAGTTTACCTCTGTAATTAAACAAAGAGCATTACCGGATGTTTGGAGATTATGTAACCCCGCATTACAGGACTATTCCTTTTTCTCCCCTGTACATTCTTCCCAATAGAGGACTGACTATTTATTTGTCTCACAACAATCTTGTACAACATGATTTAGGTTCAGAAATTGGCTCTATAGTAATCTCGGATCATGGTCCAGTGAGTATGGATCTTGATTTTATACCACATAATCAGCCAAATAATAGATGGAGATTTAATATTTCTCTACTTCTTGATACTAATGTTTCTCATCTTTTTGAAAAGTTTGCAATACAATTCTTTTTGTACAATGATACCCCTCAGGTATCTGTTCAGATCATTTGGGGTGCTTAAAAAATGCCATCTAGGGATTTTATTATTTTCTATGTTGCCAATGAAAGGAAAACTGCTCAAACAAAATTACTTCAATCCGTGAATCGTATCAAACAATTAGAAAATTTATATTACTCTTCCAATTCTACAAGTTGTCTCAATGAACTACTTCAAGCTAAGTTTGCTTTTAATAAGAATTCAACTGATATTGCTAATACTTATCTTCTTAAATCTAGTGCTAAGTACTATGGAGGTTAAAATCAGGAAAACTTCTAGCAAATCATCTTAAAATTATAAAGCATAGAACAAAGATGGGATCTATTTACAATACTGCCAACTCTTTATTACAGAAAAATGATGACATTTTGGATGAATTTGTTCATTTCTTTGCACAATTATATACTCCTGAATCTTGCCCCTTACCCCACACAGGATCTTATTAATCAATATCTGTCAACTATTAATTCACCTGTACTTCCCTCTCTTGAATTTTCTGCTCTTGGTAGTGATATTTCCATTAAAGAAATTTTGAATGCACTAAATCTTATCAAGAAAGATAAAGCTCCAGGCCCGGATGGTTTTACTATAGAATTTTACTTGCATTTTTCTAAAATATTAGTTCCAAGATTATTTCAGCATTTTACATATTTTGTGAAAGCAAACTCATCTGGAGGCTCTTTTCAATATGCTTTCATCTGTCTTATACCAAAGGATAACAAAGATCCAAAGTTTTGTAAGAATTATAGACCAATTTCCCTAGTTAATTTGGATTATAAAATTTTTGCTAAACTTATTGCTCTGCGTTTGGAACTGCTTCTTCCTAAATTGATTGGTAAGGAACAATCTGTTTTTTACTAAAGGACTTCTATTTTCTGACAACACAGGATTATGTTTTAACATTTTAAATAAGTCGGTTGCCAATAAAGACTCTCTATCAGCAATTGCTCTGGATGCTGAAAAAGCTTTTCGTCGTGTTAACTGGCTCTTTATTTTTTCAACGCTTTCATGGTTTGGTTTTGGAACTAAATTCATAAATCTAATTTGATTATTATATACCTCCCCTAAAGCAGCTATTTTTCTAAATGGTCTCATCTCTCCCTCTTTCTCGCTTGATAGAGGAGTTCGCCAGGGATGTCCATTGTCACCGCTTTTGTTTGTTTGTGCTTTGAAACTCTTTTTAATGAAACTTAGAGTTAATCCAAATTTACATGGTTTCCAATATGGGGAAAGGCAGGTTAAATTTTCGGCCTATGCTGATGATATTGTACTTTTTATGTAAAATCCACAATCTTCACTTCATACTTTTCAGTTTGAAATAGAGACCTTTGCTTTTATCTCAGGGTATAAATTAAATAAAGACGTGTGAGATATTTCCTTCAAATAAATTCTGCCTTCCTGAGGATTTTAAATCATCAAACTTTCACTGGAACAATGATAAAATCAAGATCTTAGGTCTTTGGTTTAAACCTTCTTTTAAAGATACAATTTTGTGCAATTATTTTCTACTCTTGACTCTCTCATATCTAAATGGACTCTTTTATATTTATCCTGGTAGGGTATATCAGATTCTCTTAAAATCATGTTGCTCCATGTAAACCTGTTTTACTTATTAAACATCCCAAATAATATCCCATGTCATCATTTTAAGAAGATGAATTCTATTTTAGCAACATTTTTATGGAATAATAAAAACCCCAGAATATCCCTCCAAAAATTAATGAGACCTAAAATCTTTGGAGGGGTTGATTTTCCAGACCTCCGCTCATATCATATGGCCTTTTCCCTAAAGCAAGCTTCTGATTTATTAAATAAAGATGATTATACTATTTCACAACTATGGGTTGAAGTTGAAAAATAATTTGTTGTTCCCTTTACATTTCCAGAGGTATTAACTCTATTAAATAAGTCAACCTCCATTTCCCTTCCTATTTTGAAAAACCCATGCAGAATTCTACAGCCAATTTTTGCTCCATACAATGGAGAAAAAGTGCAGTTTCTGAATTCGTCAATTTGGTATAATAAATACATCAAGTTGAATAATAGAACTATTTACTGGAAAAATTGGCATTTGAAGGGATTAAAATGGGTGCATTAACTATATGAAAATGTATCTCCTCTTTCTTTTGCACAGGCACAACTTTTTTTTCTTTTCCACCCCCTTTTGCTAGAAAATATGACATTTTAATACATGTCGTAAATAGTTCATACCAACTTTTTCCAGATCAGCAAACACCTTCCGTCCGTCCGTCTCCAATTATGAATCTTCTATTACAATCTCCATCTACTTCTTGTATTTATCAAATAATTACTGCTTTTCCTGATGAAAGACCTAAATCTGCAATAGAATTCCAGTGGGAGAAATATTTGTAGACTTAGGCCCTCATTATGACCCTGGAGGTGTTGCACCGCCAGGGCCAACGGGGGCGGGAGCACCGCCGACAGGCCGGCGGTGCTCCCTTGGGCATTCTGACCGCGGCGCTTTGGCCGCGGTCAGAAATGGAAAACCGGCGGTCTCCCGCCGGTTTTCCGTTGCCCATTTGAATCCCCCATGGCGGCGCAGCTCGCTGCGCCGCCATGGGGGATTCTGACACCCCCTACCGCCATCCTGTTCCTGGCGGTTCGCCCGCCAGGAACAGGATGGCGGTAGGGGGTGTCGCGGGGCCCCTGGGGGCCCCTGCAGTGCCTATGCCAATGGCATGGGCACTGCAGGGGCCCCCGTAAGAGGGCCCCGCTAGTATTTCACTGTCTGCATAGCAGACAGTGAAATACGCGACGGGTGCAACAGCACCCGTCGCACCTTCCCACTCCGCCGGCTCGATTACGAGCCGGCATCCTCGTGGGAAGGGAGTTTTTCCCTGGGCTGGCGGGCGGTCTTTTGGCGACCGCCCGCCAGCCCAGGGAAAAACCTAGAATACCCTCTGCGGTCTTTCGACCGCGGAGCGGTATTTCGGAGGGGGAAGTCTGGCGGGCGGCCTCCGCCGCCCGCCAGACTTAGAATGACCCCCTTAATTTCCTACTTCTTTATGGAATAAGGTGTGGATTAAAATACGAAAATCCTCAAGAGCAGCTAATGCAATTCAAACTTTATTTTTTATATATATAATAGATTATCAATCACACTATCTTTTTTACATAAAATAAATTATAATCTTCCGTCCTCTTGTTTATTTTATTTATTTTATTTGAGTTCATTCGGTCTAGAAAACTAGACCATTTGGAGTAACAAAGATAACAATCATACATGATAGATAATATTTGTTTAAAAAAAAAACGTAATAGCAATATAAATACAATGATAATCAGAACAGTATAACAGTAAAATCAGCAGGACTAAGTATTTGATCATAGATAAAAAAGTACAATAAATAAGACATGGCTAAAAATGTTAAGAGAAAAAAGATAAAAGCTAGGATATAAAATTTTGTCTAACATACCAATGTGTGCAATTATTTTCCCGTAAGACCTGGCCCTCGTCAATCCAAAAAACAAATAGAGTTCCCATATAGATATAGGATACTTTAACAAAAAGGCTCTATAAGCTTATACAATCTCTATTGTTCATATAGAGGGCAACAAGTTCCTGCTAAAAATTCATACTGATGCTACTAAAAAATAACAGTTGAGACTCCTTCTGACGACTAATGTCAGGATGGCTCACATGCCCTTTGATACAATAAGCCTACGCCGGATGTACCAGGCCTCCGATAAATATTTGGTAACTGTAATTGCTACCACAGAGGATGAGTCATATGTACAGATTCTGGTGGCGTTTGCTCTATCCTGTAATGACATGTTTTTGCAGAGGGGAATGATCCACCTCCCTCTGGGACTCTTATACAAAGGGCAGAAAAGTAGTATATGCTCTATTGTTTCTTTGCAATTTTGGCAAGAGATACATCTATCATTTGAAACGATGTTAGATGACCAGTGAGCCGTAAAACCATTAATAGGCAGTGTACCATATCTTAGTTGGAGATATAAAGCACGGGCGTACGGAGGCATGGGAAGGTTCAAGAAGTTCTCAGCCTAGGGCTCGTGCTTGAATTGGAGAAATTCCATTGTTAGCCTGCCCGCCCCTTTTTGGTGCAAGGAGTCTTCCTTAACTTTCTCCCAATATCTTTTTGTGACAAGTTTCCTTGCATTATCGGGGATTTGATCCAGCTATTTCCAGTAGCAAGGAAAACCTATTTGACCCAGGCAGATTTAATCTCCTTCAGCCATGGAATTTTCTCCAGTGCCTGGGGGGCGGCTATGAGCTCTCTTATAGCCAGCCTATATGGTTCGAGTTCAACAGATTTCCATAAACGAATCCAATAGGAGAGAGGCCTTAGGGCCGCTGTGGTTTTAATACTGTTGAAACCTAGGTCAAGCCTTAGAGGGGTCATTGGTGAGCCCATACCTAACCGGGCAATCTGTCTAAGGAAATGATTTTCCTTGGTTTGCAGAGTATCGAGGTTTTTGTGGGACCCCCAAAGTTCTGCTCCATAAAGGGCCGCTGCTCTGATTTGTACATTGTAAATCTCCGCAAATATGTTCAAACGGGGACTCTGAGCCTTTCTCGATCTACGGACAAGGGCCCGCCTCTCTGGCTTATAATGAGAGCCCCTTTGTCAATGGCTGCCTTCCATTTGCCTGTGGTCGATAGTCTGAAACCCAAATAGTCGAACTCTTCTACTTTCTCCAATGGAATCGAGTTCATTTCTATACTAACGCGCGATCGTTTCTTGGAGGTACTATATATCATAAGTTTTTTTTTCTTAATGTTTATATCCAGACCATAGTCACTACAAAAAACACAGAATTGGTTGATCAGGTTTTGGATTCCCATTGGCGATTTTGATATTAAAATTGTATCATCTGCATATAGCAGACACAGGATATTTTTCCCAACCAATTTAGGTGAATCATTTGTACAGTTCTCTAAGTAGTGGATGCAATTATTGATATATAGCAGAAAAAGAGTGGGTGCCAGGACACATCTCTGTCTAACTCCTTTTTTAATAGCTACGGGGTCAGTCAACTCGCCCCCCTGGCCACATCTAATATGAGCAAAAGTATTTTCATGCAGTTGAGCAATGAGTTTCAGGAGACCAGATGGCACTCCCATATTTGATAATGTTGACCACAGCAGGTTCCTGGGGATCAAATCAAAAGCAGCTCTGAGGTCTATGAAGACCACATAGAGATTACCCCTCCCCAGGTCAACATTCTTCCATTTTATTGACATGAATCTTAGGGCTTGGTCAACTGTACTCACTGCAGGTCTGAATCCTGCTTGTAGGTCAGAAAGAGCTTCAGACTCCATAATCCATTCCTCAAGATGGAGCAGAAGATGTGTTGCATAGATTTTTTGGGAGTTATCAAGGAGACTAATCGGACGATAATTGGCAGGGATATTCGGATTTCCTTTTTTAAAAATGGGTACTATTTCAGCCCCTTTCCAAGTGGGTGGAGCGGGGGCCCCTGCTGCAATTGCATTGCAGATAAGGTTGAGATATGGTGCCCATATATCTGGTCTTGATTTGTATAGATCGCCTGGAATCTTATCTGGGCCAGGGGCCTTTCCCCATTTCAATGAGTCTATTGCTGCTCTTGTTTCGGTTAGAGAGAATGTGATCGGGGTGGTCTCTTGGTTTATTGAGGCATCAGGGGCCCACAGAGATGCTTAAGATGGCCCTTCGTATAGTTGCCCAAAGTGCTCTACCCATGATGCTGAGAGGATTGAGGAGCCAGGTGCGGCAGGGGAATTACTACAGTCATCAGTTATTAGTTTCCAGAACCTAGATGTGTTATTGGATTTAGCAGTCTCCAGGATAATAACCCATCTGGCCTCTTCCCAGCTTCTGCGTGCCTTGGAACATTCCTTCTTATAAACCTTTCTGGCTGTTCTTAACAGCCCAACATGGCCTTCTTTTATTGCTTCCAGGAGAGATAGTTGTGCTTCTCTGAAACAATTGTCAAACCAAGGAGCACAGTGCTTTTTGTTAGGATTATTAAGAATCTTTTTCGTAAAAAGATGCTTTAAAGATTGAAACAAATCAGTGTGGGCTGCTAAGAGTCTGTCACCCTCCCCATTCTCGTTTAGCCGGATCATACACTCCATCTGGTTGGCAAGCAGGTTGTAAATGGATGCCAGGTGTTTAGGGGAAGAAATAACAGATTCCCATTTTAGGTTGCGTCTGTTATTACTTAGGGCCAGCTGGGAGGCATGGATCTTAGAGTAGGGCACATTAAACGAAGGAAAAAGTCCTCTGGTCGATAAGATCAATGGGTCATGATCGCTCTCAATTTGCTTTTGGACCCTCATATCGAACATGTGGCTCCACAGTCGGATGTCAAGAAATATATAATCAATACGACTGCTGTGCCCTCCGCGCCTAAAGGTAGCTTGCAAATTTACATCAGAGCGCGAGCGACCGTTGCAGGCTCGGAGGCCATGGGCTAGTGTGATGTCGGCCAGTAAGCGCGCAGATTTATTCAGCCTTGGTCTTTTGTTGGAGACTAGCTGAGGGATGCCCCAATGGGCATCCTCTTCTTTACATATTCCTTGGACTAGAGGGTTAGGTTCGAAGGTGACATTAAAATCCCCTCCAATCAAAACAAAGAAGGAGGGATTGTTTTTAAGAAAACTGTCCAAAATGGACAGGACATCAAGATCAGGGTGGGAGCTCACATTCCTGTTATAGATATTAATTAAAAGTAAAGGTCTCTCTTCAGAAATCATTATTGATAGGACTTGCAAATCAGGGCAACCCGTATCTATTTCTTCTATCTTGCACCTAAGAGAAGTATTGATCCACACAAGCAGCCCTCCCGATGGTCTCCCAGAAGATGACTTGCGTGCTGGAACCCAATAGCTTTTAAAGCCTAGTCTATATTTGGGTTCTAATGCCCACGTTTCTTGGAAGAGGCAAATCAGGTGATCATCAATGAAATTGCCCCATCCTGGGCTTTGTAATTTGCTTTCCAACCCTGCTATATTCCAGCTGAGTACCTTATCGAGAACCTCTGTTTTTATGGACCCTGCTTTATTCTGAGGATATTTCCTACAGGGGGAGGGATTGCTAGGAATCATGCTATTTCCCTCAGGTATATTAGGACCAGTAGCTTTCTCGCTATGTGCCTTGTAAACCTCGCTGGATGTGACCCCAGCTATATTTAAATTTGGTAGGTTGGCCATACGGGTGGACCCCAGAATGTGTGGAACAATTGACAGGTACAGAATACATTCCTCGCTGGCTTGGCTCGTGGTGCTTGTGGGTGATCCCTGATTAACAGGATCTGCCAAGGTCGAGGGGGCAACAGAGTTAGAGATGCTGAGGGCAGTAGGGTGAATGTCCTCAGCCTCACCATTGCTCGGAGCCACTTCCGAAAGGACATCTCCTAGTCAGTCTGTCTCAGAAAGAGATGACGAAGGGCATCTAGGGCCAAGTGCAGGGATAGACTGTGTGTGGATAGCCGGGGGAGCCCCGTATAACGTTGGCATTTGTCTACTCCAAGATGGCATGGGAGGTGGATAAAACACTTGTAACCTGCAAAGAGAGGCTTTTTCAATGATAGGATAAGGTCTATTAGCGTTTAAAACGAGCCGTTGGACAAGGTCAGGAGAATTGAAGTTGATAACTATGCAGTCCCCTGAACCGATCTTCGCTAGGGAACCCACCCACCCTACCCTTCTCACCATCAGTATTGAGGGTGTCATGGAAAAAGCAAACCCGCATTCGCGTGCAACCAATGGATGACCTTGTTTTTAAGTTCGGTAAAAGATTCAGTGGAATGAGGTTTGAGTTCAAGAACATTCGATATAATGAGCACATAATGACATGATTCTGGTGGTAAATGGAGCACTTTTGGATCTAGCAGACCCCTAATCTTGTCACTCTTCTGGTGTTCTGTTTGCGGGTGCTCCCAAGTGGGGTTGCCATCTCCCGGATTAGTTACTAAGTTAATCCATGGGGCGGCTCCTTTGAAAGGGGAACTGAGACCATATGGGGCTTGTTCATTAAAATACTGGCTGTTTTGACGGAGCTGGGCCAATCTTGGTTTAAAGAGGAAAAAGGGATTTTGGGTATTTGGCCAGTGGGTCTGTTGGCAGTGATGAGGTCATTGTTGGCAAGGGGATGGGATTGCATTTCTATAGGTGGAGCAATTTTTGGTGGCTGGCTATTAATAAGGCTTTCCAATTTGTCCTCAATTGATTGGAGGCGGGTTAAAATAGGAAGAAATAGTTTTGAAAGCTCATCTCTTATGAAATCCCTGGTGTACTTGTTAGCATGACACTCATTTGTGTTGTGTAAGGGGATTAATACCGTATCCTTATTAGAAGATTGGGCCAAGTTAGAAGGGCTCAAAGTCCTGGATCGTTTGTTTTTAAAAGCGGGTTCCCTTTGTTTCCTTTTTCCTTTGGTATTAGAATCTGCTAAGGTAAGGGGGCCTTCATTTGAGGGACTCTGAGCCAGCAGAATTGGTGCAGCACGGGTGGTAATTACGATTGGGGTTTCATCCTGATTCTCCTGGGGGATTGTAGAGGGGGAGGAGAAAGGGGTGGTCAGTACAGAGTGTAATTCTGTTCGCGGGGGGCCGTGGGGCTGAGCTATCATGAGCTAGGCTGTTGGTTGAAGAAGGGGGGGCAGCTAAGCGTCGCTGCACTAACTCTATTTCTTTTTCAAGTTCCCCAACAGCCTTTTGCAGAAAACCATCTAGGGTTTTGTTAGAGTGCTGCTTTCCTTCCAACCCACCCCCACGTCGTCGGCCCATTATTCTTTAAATCATGGGCCTTTAGTGAGCCCCCAGCTTATAGGGGTGTGTAGGCCTATGGGACTCATCCTCTGTCACTATAGCGTGATTAATGAGCTTCTCAGACCCTACTGTTCACAAATCCCAAAGACAAGACCACAGTGAGATGCCCAAAGCGTATATATATAGCCTGGCCCAACCACTTATCGGGCGCAGACAGGCACAAAAACGGGTAATAAATTTTGGGCTCCTGCCCTTGGGAGAAGAAGAATGGTGCCGCCTCCTTCCGCCCTCCAAGAAACGTAATTCAATAAGCAGTTATATGATAAACTGAGGTAAATTCAACTGAGTACACAGAAAAACCTGCGAGTGTCCGGTTTAGGTTGATAGTTTTCCACGTGCTTGATGGGGCCTGGGGCTCTATGGGAGGGCTGCCCACGCACCGAGCAGAGGAACTTAAGATCTCCTTCAGGCAGCCATGGACAAGTTAGCTGTCTGGTCCACGTCTTTGGGTAGATGTCAGGGGGGTGGCCCTGCCCTGCCTCTTCCTGGCAATGACGGGCAAGGACGGGCCCGCCCTTGGACCGGGCTTCCGCCGGGCGCGTCCCGCACGCGTCACACGCGGCGGGAGCACGAAGTTAATTTAAAGGGCTCCTGCCCTGTGACACTCCTCCCGGCAGCAAACAGCGCTTCCCGCGATGGCGGGAGCGAGAAGTTAATTTAAAGGGCTCCTGCCCTGTGACACTCCTCCCGGCAGCAAACAGCGCTTTCCGCGATGGCGGGAGCGAAAAGTTAATTTAAAGGGCTCCTGCCCTGTGACACTCCTCCCGGCAGCAAACAGCGCTTCCCGCGACGGCGGGAGCGCGAATTTAATTTAAAGGGCTCCTGCCCTGTGACACTCCTCCCGGCAGCAAACAGCGCTTCCCGCGACGGCGGGAGCGTGAAGTTAATTTAAAGGGCTCCTGCCCTGTGACACTCCTCCCGGCAGCAAACAGCGCTTCGCGCCAAAAAATAAACAAACACTCAAGCGGCGAACGGACTCCGGCGCGGGCTACCTCGCTGAGGCACCGGGGGCGGTAGAAGCGTCCTCATCCCTCGTGGCCCTGTGCGTCCTCTTGTTCATCTTTTAGTAGGCCATTCTCAGATCTTAAACATATGCTTTTTGATTGTCCTTTTACATTTCAATTTTGGGTTCAAGAATGGAATCAAATAAACACTATTTTTGGCACTCAAATTACCTTACATTTTACAAATATATTTTGGGCAGTCTTGCAGAGGAATGTTCTCCGTATCAAAAAAGAAATATCTTACACTTAGATTTATTATTAGCTTTTGCTTTTCAACAAATTACGAACATTTCTAAATTATCCTTTCAAGCTTGGTGGTATGGTGTATGTTATAACTATAGACTAGATAGAGCCGAAGTTTCCCCCTTTCCCTTCCTATTAAACGAGATATGTTATGGATCCCTGTTACAAATTACCTAAACTCTCTGGCCCATTGTTTACGCAATTATTTTCCTAGAAATGAAGAGGTTTCTAAACCTCCATGAATTGTTTTCCATTACATGTCAAATGCTTACTTATACTTTTAATAATTTTCTATGTATATATACCTAATAATGCATATATATTCACTTTTCAAGGCATTAATAGGTCTATTGCTTTTCTCCAAGATTATTTTCTCATGCAATTGAACTGTTATTGTACTCCTTACTCATACCATCAACTGTATTTATATTTTTTTAACTCTGTATTAAGTATTAATAAACTTTCCCTTGCAAACTTAGAAAAAGACAAAAAATTTATATCATATTCTATGACTTGTTAAATGGTAAATCATAAACTAGACATTTTTTATTTCGTCATTTACTATAAATCAGACGCTCTATTTTTAACACAGGTGGCTGAAGGATGATTCAGCCCCTGACATTCTACAGGCTATCACAGCTATGTATGCAATTGTTAGGCAGGACAGGTTAGATCAAAGAGGAGGCAGACTCACTATTAGCTTTAAAAAAGGGCTATACTGTTCTTTCTCAGATTTAAAAAGTAACGGATTTAAAGCATTTTTCTTCCCTCTGGAACTTGCCGAAAATGTTCCTCTGTCAGGAGCTTTGATTTATCGACTTCCAGGAGTAATCTCCAACTTTATATATGCTAAATGTATTACTCCATTTGTGCTAAAATATTCAGGCCCGTATTTATACTTTTTGACGCTAAACTGCGCTAACGCAGTTTAGCGTCAAAAAATTTTGCGCCGGCTAACGCCATTCTGAAGCGCCATGCGGGCGCCGTATTTATTGAATGGCGTTAGCCGGCGCAAGCAGACCGGCGCTGCCTGGTGTGCGTGGAAAAAAAACACGTACACCAGGCAGCGCCGGCGTTGGGAAAAATGGCGCTAGGGCGTCTTAAAAATGGTGCAAGTCAGGTTGACGCAAAAAATCGCCTCCACCCGATTTGCGCCATTTTTAACGACGCCCAGACGCCATTTACATGACTCCTGTCTTAGTAAAGACAGGAGTCATGCCCCCTTGCCCAATGGCCATGCCCAGGGGACTTATGTCCCCTGGGCATGGTCATTGGGCATTGAGGCATGTAGGGGGGCACAAATCAGGCCCCCCTATGCCAAAAAAAAAAAAAAAAAATTATACTTACCTGAACTTACCTGAATGTCCCTGGGGTGGGTCCCTCCATCCTTGGGTGTCCTCCTGGGGTGGGCAAGGGTGGCAGGGGGGGTCCCTGGGGGCATGGGAGGGCAGCTGTGGGCTCATTTTGAGCCCACAGGTCCCTTAACGCCTGCCCTGACCCAGGCGCTAAAATCCGGCGCAAATGCGGGGTTTTTTGCCCCGCCCACTCCCGGGCGTCATTTTTGCCCGGGAGTATAAATACGACGCATTTGCGGCGCAGTCATTTTTTTAGACGGGAACGCCTACCTTGCATCTCATTAACGCAAGGAAGGCGTTCACGCAAAAAAATGACGCTCTTTCCTCATACTTTGGCGCTAGACGCATCTAACGCCAAAGTATAAATATGGCGTTAGTTCTGCGCCGAATTTGCGTCGAAAAAAACGACGCTAATTCGGCGCAAACGGAGTATAAATATGCCACTCAGATTTTACAGTATTAGACGATCTTAACCAGTATTTCAATAACATAAGTTGTATTGCTGCTAAAACTTTGATCAGGAAATTGGAGATCAAACAATTTACTCAACGAGTGTGGTGGCCAACTCATATGACCGGACATATCCGTGACCCAGTGATTTCAAAGCTAAACAATCTGGAGGTTAAGGATTCCATCTCTCTGATCTTGTTTGACCATTCTGCACTCTAAAGTTAGTGACTGCTACTGGGATCAACAATGGCTGTGCACCTCCAACTCTATAGTGGAGACTGTGCGCCAAGACCATTCCCAACCATTTTTGTCAAGTGTTAGATACCACCAAACCCATCCTGGATACAAGTTTGGGTAGGGCCGGAGAAGTGAATAGCTGGATAGTTGGGGCATTAGATCAAACGATCCCCTTAACTAAGTGGTTGTGTCCCAGATTAACGCCCTAGGCCAGCCAGTTTCATAGTGACCCATCCACTATGAAGAAAAAGTGTAAGCATTTAGAACATCTGTGTCAGAAAGCCTATGATTTGACATGTAAACGAATTATTTGGCAGCGTTAAAAACCTACAATCATTTGAATGAGCAAACCTGTAAAGTATTTTTGCAGAGAAAATTCAGAATGCTGACAAAACCTCTAGAGGGATTTTCTTTATTGTCAAATCATTAACTACAATATCATCAGTTTCTTCCGTTGTCCTTCCCTCAGCTAAGAGATGTAATGATATGGCTTATTTCTTTTTTCAGAAAGTAAACAACATATATTCCTGTTCTCAGATTGAAGCAAGGAACCATCTTTGCTTAAGTACATGGGGGCTGATTTATAAGTGACTTGCGTCTCCGGTGTGCCACTTTTTGTGATTTACCGGCGGCACCGGCCCATATTTACAAGACCACACAGAGCCACTTTGCATGGCTTTTCATGACCTTGTAGCTGTGGAGTAAGGCAATGCGACACTAGTTGCTGCGTTGCCTTATTTTGCATCAAAGAGGCATTTCAAGGGTGCTGCAGTGGGTGGTTCCACACAACACCCATAGATTTTGACACATTCCCAGATTTACAAGTTTGTGTAAACCTGGGAATGCATCAAAAGCCTATGCCTCCCCAGGAGAGGCGTAAGAGAGGTGCCTCATTTTATTCCTCTATGTGTGCAGAGTTATGAAGCACACAAAGTGAGATGAAATTGTCTTCAGTAATTGTTTTTGGCAGGGAGATGTCCCTCCTGCACAAAAACAATCATTCTTACAATGGAGACACCCTTGCACGATGGTGCAAGGGTGTCTGCATTGGCACATGGCCGCCAATTGTGCACTAGCGCAGGGCGAAAGGACAGGAATGAGTTCTATATCATAGATACAGCACATTCCTTACCTTTTCTATTGATGCAGTGCAGCACAGAAAGAATACTTGCAGCACTGCCCTGCACCAAAACTTGTAAATAAGGCCCTGGGTCTATTACATCTGACAAAATGCTCCGTCTTTTGAAATTTGATCCTATTCAATTGACTGAAATTACTTCCCTCTGCTTCTCTGATAAATCAAGTTCTCTTCTGGATCCTGTGCTTCACATATTTTGAAGCACAGTTACACATCAATTTATCTAGTCCTATGTGCATTGTTGAACTTATCTGTTTCTACTGGTTATGTACCCCAGAGTTGGAAATACAAGATGGCAGTCCCGCTACTAAGAACCCTTTGCTTGATCTCCTTAAGCCGGAGACCTATCTTCCAATTTCTTTGCTGCCATTCTATTGCAAAATTGAGAAGCATGTAAACAAAGAACTTTCTAATTTTTTTAGAAAATAATAATTGTCACCACTCATTTGTGCAGAACAATTTTCAGAGTACGGGGTGCTGCCATTAATATTATACGGCAGAAATCAAAAGAACTGTGAAAAATCCAAGGATCACACAAAAAAGCAAGTGCAGCAAATGTATGACACTCATTCAGTAGGAGAGTGGTATGGGTACGATATGTAGCCAGTGGTGAATTTAGGAGCACTGGTGTGGTACTGTACTATCATTTTCAGACAGCCCAATTTCTGTGGAAATGGCCATAAAATTTGAATAGACATGCAGTTGTACTGGTAAAACAATGTAGCGCACAAATGATAATGTGTGGAAATTTGGGGTTCAGCAAATATTTATATTTTTTGTGCATCACCAAGTAAAGCGTCTTGATTTGTTTTAATCATATTAAACTCTCAGGCATCACAATTACAAAAAATGTGCTTAATTCATTTTTTCCTCATTTCTACAACATAGGGATCTTCCGCCCCCTAAGAAATCGATCAAGAGTTTGGGGATCTGCCTTGACCCTCCTTTGACACTGGATATCCACGCTAAGAATATATCCTCTACTTGCTTTAGCCTCCTCAGACTTCTGAGGAAGGTCTTTTCCATCCTATCAGCCTTTACTAAGAGACTTAGGCCCGTATTTATACTCCGTTTGCGCCGAATTAGCGTCGTTTTTTTCGACGCAAATTCGGCGCAAAACTAACGCCATATTTATACTTTGGCGGTAGACGCGTCTAGCGCCAAAGTATGGGCAAATAGCGTCATTCCTTGCGTTAATGAGATGCAAGGAAGGCGTTCCCGTCTAAAAAAATGACGGCGACGCAAATGCGTCGTATTTATACTCCCGGGCAAAAATCACGCCCGGGAGTGGTCGGGTCAAAAAACCCCGCATTTGCGCCACTTTTTAACGCCTGGGTCAGGGTAGGCGTTAAGGGGCCTGTGGGCTCAAAATGAGCCCACAGGTGCCCTCCCATGCCCCCAGGGACCCCCCCTGCCACCCTTGCCCACCCCAGGAGGACACCCAAGGATGGAGGGACCCATCCCAGGGACATTCAGGTAAGTTCAGGTAAGTATAATTTTTTATTTTTTTAAAAAAAAATTGGTGGCATAGGGGGGCCTTATTGTGCCCCCCTACATGCCACTATGCCCAATGACCATGCCCAGGGGACATAAGTCCCCTGGGCATGGCCATTGGGCAAGGGGGCATGACTCCTGTCTTTACTGAGACAGGAGTCATTTAAATGGCGTCTGGGCGTCGAAAAAAATGGCGCAAATCGGGTTGAGGCGATTTTTTTGCCTCAACCTGACTTGCCCCATTTTAAGACGCCCTAACGCCATTTTCCCCCTACGCCGGCGCTGCCTGGTCTACGTGGTTTTTTTCCACGCACACCAGGCAGCGCCGGTCTGCTAGCGCCGGCTAACGCCATTCCATAAATACGGCGCCCGCATGGCGCTTCAGAATGGCGTTAGACGGCGCTAAATTTTTTGACGCTAAACTGCGTTAGCGCAGTTTAGCGTCAAAAAGTATAAATATGGGCCTTAGGGGGTTATTCTAACTTTGGAGGAGTGTTAATCCGTCCCAAAAGTGACGGTAAAGTGACGGATATACCACCAGCTGTATTACGAGTTCCATAGGATATAATGGACTCGTAATACGGCTGGTGGTAAATCCGTCACTTTTCCGTCACTTTTGGGACGGATTAACACCTCCTCCAAAGTTAGAATAACCCCCTTATTGTGCAAGCCACCATCTTTTCAAGACTTGATTATGGTAACTGACTTTTTCTTGGCTCCCCATCTTACGCTACAAAGAAATTGCAAAGGGTCCAAAATGCCGCTGCCTGGCTGCTTTTGGACATTCCAAGATGGTCATCTGTAAAGACGGGCCTAGTTTCTTTACATTGGTTACCCGTCGAACAGCGGATAAAATTGAAGGGGCTATGCTATATACACAGGTCCCTTCATGATAAGGGTGCCCCTCTTCTGAAGAATATTGCCACTTTATATAAAGCGAATAGAGCTTTGAGATCTGCCACCCTTGCTTTGGCTACCCTACCCAAAATAAAGAAAACCAAATGGGGTGGAGCCACCTTGGCCTTTTTGGGAGCCAAGTTGTGGAATTCCCTTCCTTCCAGCCTACGGCTGATGAACCAAGAGTACAATTTTCGGAAGACCCTAAAAACTTGGTTATTTTAGACCTGGCTCTGCCTTTTTATTTTCGGTCTTGATCCTCTAGTGCTGGGAAACCCCAGGGTAGCCATGCGCTCTATAAATAGTATAACATAACGTAACATAACTATATTTTTAAATATGAGTAAAACTGATTTACAGATATTTAAATGTTGTATGTTAGAAAAAGACTGACATCCTATCGCCTTTCCTTTACCTTTCTGTACCCCAGCAAGATTGTCACCTATGTCACTATTACAAAATCCTTTCACTTTGCAACTAGAGAAGTAAAAGTAGACACCAATTTCCAGATAAGCACCAGTTTGTCAGAAGTCATATCCCTACATTGGACCTTTGTCTCTGAATGCACAGCAAATGTGACAAGATAAACACAAAATGTAAAGGGATCAGAATTGCTCATTCACCTACTGAACCCTACCATGGTCATTTATGACGTTGCTGCAGCACCCCCAGTACCCGTATTTTCAGTGCCTATGTCTCCACTGGTCTCAAATCGGCTTTCACCACTCCTATAGAACAGAATGGGTATTCCCCAAATGTTATGAACAGTGAATCAAGATTTCATTAAAGACAGGGAGGCTAACGTTATGCGTTAATCTTTTAATTGCTACTCCTTCAGCAGCACCTTTAAAGATTTTTCAAACAATACAATATCAATCTGGAGCTAAAACTTAATTGTCCATAAATAGTCCTCTCACAGAGCACTCTTCCTCTTTAAATGCGTCAATCTATTCATCTTGTCCAGATATCTGCTTTTCATCTGTGCCCTACCTTTATCCAGATTCCTTTCCTCTTCATCCTTTTTTATTGGGTCTCTGAAATACTAAACAAAGATTCAAAACCATATAACTTGTAGACTTAAAAAAAGTTAGTACTCTAATACACTTAAATCCTAAACATCTCCCACCACCACCTTCCCATACTTTTTTTTTTTTTAGGAAGTGGCGGTGGGATAACGTTAGCCTCTGTGTCTTTAGTAAAGTCTTGATTTACTGCTCATAACTTTTGGAGAATCCCCATTTCATTTCGAGACCGGAGGCTACCATTATGCATGTAGAAGGTGTAGGAAAGTACCATCTTGCCTGGCATGTTACCCCCATATTTCACTGTGTAGGAAAGTACCATCTTGCCTGGCATGTTACCCCCATATTTCACTGTATATATGTTGCTTTAGTTGTATGTGTCACTGGGACCCTGCCAGCCAGGGCCCCAGTGCTCATAAGTGTGCCCTGTATGTGTTACCTGTGTTATGACTAACTGTCTCACTGAGGCTCTGCTAATCAGAACCTCAGTGGTTATGCTCTCTCATTTCTTTCCAAATTGTCACTAACAGGCTAGTGACCAATTTAACCAATTTACATTGGCATACTGGAACACCCTTATAATTCCCTAGTATATGGTACTGAGGTACCCAGGGTATTGGGGTTCTAGGAGATCCCTATGGGCTGCAGCATTTCTTTTGCCACCCATAGGGAGCTCTGACAATTCTTACACAGGCCTGCCACTGCAGCCTGAGTGAAATAACATCCACGTTATTTCACAGCCATTTTACACTGCACTTAAGTAACTTATAAGTCACCTATATGCCTAACCTTTACCTGGTAAAGGTTGGGTGCTAAGTTACTTAGTGTGTGGGCACCCTGGCACTAGCCAAGGTACCCCCACATTGTTCAGGGCCAATTCCCCGGACATTGTGAGTGCGGGGACACCATTACACGCGTGCACTATACATAGGTCACTACCTATGTATAGCTTCACAATGGTAACTCCAAATATGGCCATGTAACATGTCTAAGATCATGGAATTGCCCCCCAATGCCATCCTGGTATTGGGGAGACAATCCCATGATTCCCCGGGTCTCTAGCACAGACCTGGGTACTGCCAAACTGCCTTTCCCGGGGTTTCACTGCAGCTGCTGCTGCTGCCAACCCCTCAGACAGGTTTCTGCCCTCCTGGGGTCCAGCCAGGCTTGGCCCAGGAAGGCAGAACAAAGAACTTCCTCAGAGAGAGGATATTACACCCTCTCCCTTTGGAATAAGGTGTCAGGGCTGGGGAGGAGTAGCCTCCCCCAGCCTCTGGAAATGCTTTGATGGGCACAGATAGTGCCCATCTCTGCATAAGCCAGTCTACACCGGTTCAGGGATCCCCTCAGCCCTGCTCTGGCGCGAAACTGGACAAAGGAAAGTGACCACTCCCCTGACCCGCACCTCCCCTGGGAGGTGCCCAGAGCTCCTCCAGTGTGCTCCAGACCTCTGCCATCTTGGAAACAGAGGTGCTGCTGGCACACTGGACTGCTCTGAGTGGCCAGGGCCAGCAGGTGACGTCAGAGACTCCTTCTGATAGGCTCCTTCAGGTGTTGCTAGCCTATCCTCTCTCCTAGGTAGCCAAACCTCCTTTTCTGGCTATTTAGGGTCTCTGCTCTGGGGAATTTCTTAGATAACGAATGCAAGAGCTCATCAGAGTTCCTCTGCATCACTCTCTTCACCTTCTGCCAAGGAATCGACTGCTGACCGTGCTGGAAGCCTGCAAAACTGCAACAAAGTAGCAAAGACGACTACTGCGACCTTGTAACGCTGATCCTGCCGCCTTCTCGACTGTTTTCCTGGTGGTGCATGCTGTGGGGGTAGTCTGCCTCCTCTCTGCACTAGAAGCTCTGAAGAAATCTCCCGTGGGTCGACGGAATCTTCCCCCTGCAACCGCAGGCAGCAAAGAACTGCATCACCGGTCCTCTGGGTCTCCTCTCAGCACAACGAGCGAGGTCCCTTGAACTCAGCAACTCTGTCCAAGTGACTCCCACAGTCCAGTAACTCTTCAGTCCATGTTTGGTGGAGGTAAGTCCTTGCCTCCCCACGCTAGACTGCATTGCTGGGAACCGCATGTTTTGCAGCTACTCCGGCTCCTGCGCACTCACCGAGGATTTACTTCGTGCACAGCCAAGCCTGGGTCCCCGGCACTCTAACCTGCATTGCATGACCTCCTGAGTTGTCCTCCGGCGGCGTGGGACTCTCTTGTGCAACTTTGGGTGAGCACCGATTCACTCCACTTCGTAGTGCCTGTTCCGGCACTTCTGCGGGTGCTGCTTGCTTCTGAGTGGGCTCCTTCTCTTGCTGGGTGCCCCCTCTGTCTCCTCACGCAATTGGCGACATCCTGGTCCCTCCTGGGCCACAGCAGCATCCAAAAACCCTAACCACAAACCTTGCAGCTAGCAAGGCTTGTTTGCGGTCTTTCTGCGGGAAAACACTTCTGCACGACTCTTCACGACGTGGGACATCCATCCTCCAAAGGGGAAGTTTCTAGCCCTTGTCGTTCATGCAGAATCCTCAGCTTCTACCATCCAGTGGCAGCTTCTCTGCATCCACAGCTGGCATTTCCTGGGCATCTGCCCACTCCCGACTTGATCGTGACTTTTGGACTTGGTCCACTTGTTCCACAGGTACTCTCGTCTGGAAATCCATCGTTGTTGCATTGCTGGTGTTGGTCTTTCCTGCAGAATTCCCCTATCACGACTTCTGTGCTCTTTGGGGAACTTAGGTGCACTTTGCACCCACTTTTCAGGGTCTTGGGGTGGGCTATTTTTCTAACCCTCACTGTTTTCTTACAGTCCCAGCGACCCTCTACAAGGTCACATAGGTTTGGGGTCCATTTGTGGTTCGCATTCCACTTCTAGAGTATATGGTTTGTGTTGCCCCTATCCCTATGTGCCCCCATTGCATTCTATTGTGACTATACATTGTTTGCACTGTTTTCTATTGCTATTACTGCATATTTTGGTATTGTGTACATATATCTTGTGTATATTTGCTATCCTCATACTGAGGGTACTCACTGAGATACTTTTGGCATATTGTCATAAAAATAAAGTACCTTTATTTTTAGTATATCTGTGTATTGTGTTTTCTTATGATATTGTGCATATGACACTAGTGGTACTGTAGGAGCTTCACTCGTCTCCTAGTTCAGCCTAAGCTGCTCTGCTAAGCTACCTTTTCTATCAGCCTAAGCTGCTAGACACCCCTCTACACTAATGAGGGATACCTGGGCCTGGTGCAAGGTGTAAGTATCCCTTGGTACTCACTACAAGCCAGTCCAGCCTCCTACATTGGTTGTGCAGCGGTGGGATAAGTACTTTGCAACTACTTACCACTTATGTCATTGTACTTTTCATAAGAGAAAAATATACAAAACAAGTATGTACACCTAACCAAAAAGTTTTGCTTTTCTTCTCTCACTTCTTTACTAAGTGCTGAAAAGTACCTCTAAACTTTCCAAAAGTTCTTAAAAAGTTGAAAAAGTTTTTTCTGTCCTTTAAAAAATTCTGAAAACGTTTTCTTTCTTTTTTTTCTGTCCTTTAAACCTTTTCTATTATGTCTGGTACAGGTCAAACTCTGGATCTGTCCAAGACTGCTTATGACCACCTTAGCTGGAAGGCAGCAAGGAGTCTCTGGGGAGAAAGAGGTTTAGGGGTAGGGAAGAATCCCTCTAGAGAACTATTAGTTAACATGCTAGTTGAACAAGATAAGACCTTTGTTGGCACTTCTGGTGAGAAATTAGCTGATGGTTCCCATTCTGATTCTGGGGCACCCCTAGCAAAAGATTTGGGAGGGAATCTTTCCAACCTGCCCCTTAGCAGGCCACCTAGCATAGCTGGTACTGATGTGAATTCACATCACAGTAAAAGTGTTGCTTCACATCACAGTAATAGTGTTGCTTCTCATCACAGTAGAAGTGTCACTTCTGTAGGCCAGAATGTTAGTGTGCCATCTGTTAGGGCCAGGTCTCCCTCTGTTCATTCTCACCATTCTTCTGTTTCAAGACATGCCCAACCCACCCACCCTGATGACAGAATGTTAGAAAGGGAGCTCAATAGATTGAGAGTGGAACAATCCAGCCTGAAGCTCAAGAAGCAACAGCTGGATTTAGATAGGCAGTCCTTTGGAAATAGAAAGAGAAAGACAGAAATTGGGTTTTGAAACCCACGGTGGCAGCAGCAGTATTCCAAATAGTCATCCTGCAAAAGAGCATGATTCTAGGAATCTGCACAAGATAGTTCCCCTTTACAAGGAGGGGGGTGACATTAACAAGTGGTTTGCTGCACTGGAGAGGGCCTGTAATGTACAGGAGGTCCCTCAAAGGCAGTGGGCTGCTATCCTAAGGCTATCTTTCAGTGGAAAGAGTAGGGATAGGCTCCTTACTGTAAAGGAAAGTGATGCCAATAATTTTTCAGTTCTTAAGAATGCACTCCTAGATGGTTATGGCTTAACCAATGAACAGTACAGGATGAAGTTCAGAGAAACCAAAAAGGAGTCTTCACAAGACTGGGTAGACTTTGTTGACCATTCAGTGAAGGCCTTGGAGGGGTGGTTACATGGCAGTAAAGTTTCTGACTAAGAAAGCCTGTATAACTTAATCCTGAGAGAGCATATTCTTAATAATTGTTTGTCTGATTTGTTGCACCAGTACCTGGTAGACTCTGATCTGACCTCTCCCCAAGAATTGGGAAAGAAGGCAGACAAATGGGTCAGAACAAGGGTGAACAGAAAAGTTTATACAGGGGGTGACAAGGATGGCAAGAAGAAGGATGGTAAGTCTTCTGACAAGGGTGGGGACAAATCTAAAAATGAGCCTTCATCAGACCCACAAAAACACTCTGGTGGGGGTGGTGGGCCCAAATCCTCTTCAAATCAAAACAAAGAAAAGAAACCATGGTGCTATTTATGTAAAATAAAAGGCCATTGGACAACAGATCCCAGTTGTCCAAAGAAAAGCACCAAGCCTCCTACCACTACAACCCCTGCTGCTACACCTGGTGCCCCTAGTAATAGCAGTGGTGGTGGGAGCAAACCTACTAATAGCCAATCCAAGGGAGTAGCTGGGCTCACTTTTGGTAATTTAGTTGGGGTTGGTCTGATTAGGGAGACCCAGAGGCTGTGTTAGTCTCTGAGGGGGCCATTGATTTGGCCACCTTGGTTGCTTCTCCCCTTAACATGGATAAGTACAAGCAACTACCCCTAATAAATGGTGTTGAGGTTCAGGCCTACAGGGACACAGGTGCCAGTGTTACCATGGTAATAGAAAAACTGGTCCACCCTGAACAACACCTACTTGGTCACCAGTACCAAGTAACCGATGCTCATAACAACACAATTAGCCACCCCATGGCTGTTGTAAATCTCAACTGGGGGTGGGTTACTGGTCCAAAGAAAGTTGTGGTTGCCTCAGATTTACCTGTAGACTGTCTACTAGGGAATGATTTAGAGGCATCAGCTTGGTCAGATATGGAGTTGGAGGCTAATGCAGCAATGCTGGGCATTCCAGGGCATATTTCTGCTTTAACCAGGGCTCAGGCCAAAAAGCAAAAAGGACAGGGTGACTTGGATCCTGGAAGAATGGACCAAGTGCTCCCTAAAGCTAGGGTTAGTAAAGGTAAATCACTACCTACTATCCCTCCCTCTACAGTGGAGTCAACTTCTGAGGAAGAAGAATTTCCACCCTGTGCAGAACCTACACCAGAGGAGCTGGAAGCAGACACTGCTGAGCTTTTGGGTGGAGGGGGGCCTGCCAGGGAGGAGCTGAGTGTGGCACAGCATACCTGTCCCACACTAGAGGGTCTAAGGCAGCAAGCTGTCAAACAAGCAAATGGGGATGTCAGTGACTCTCACAGAGTTTACAGGGAGGACAACCTCTTGTACACTGAAGCAAGGGATCCAAAACCTGGAGCTGCCAGGAGATTGGTGATTTCTCAGGAGTACAGAAAGTTCCTCCTAACTCTAGCCCACGACATTCCCTTAGCTGGACATTTGGGGCAAATGAAAACTTGGGACAGGCTTGTTCCCTTGTTTCATTGGCCTAGAATGTCAGAGGACACAAAGGAATTTTGTAAGTCCTGTGAAACCTGTCAAGCCAGTGGCAAGACAGGTGGTACTCCAAAGGCACCCCTTATCCCACTGCCTGTGGTTGGGGTTCCCTTTGAAAGGGTAGGGGTTGACATAGTTGGCCCCCTTGACCCTCCTACTGCTTCAGGCAATAGGTTTATCTTGGTGGTAGTGGACTATGCCACCAGATATCCTGAAGCAATTCCTCTAAGGACCACTACAGCTCCTGCAGTGGCAAAGGCCCTCCTGGGAATCTTTTCCAGGGTGGGCTTCCCAAAAGAGGTTGTATCAGACAGGGGAAGCAATTTCATGTCTGCTTACTTAAAGGCCATGTGGAAGGAATGTGGTGTGACATACAAGTTCACCACACCCTATCATCCACAAACAAATGGACTGGTGGAGAGATTTAACAAAACTCTCAAAGGTATGATAATGGGACTCCCTGAAAAACTCCGCAGGAGATGGGATATCCTGTTACCTTGCCTCCTTTTTGCTTACAGGGAGGTACCCCAAAAAGGAGTGGGCTTCAGCCCCTTTGAACTCCTATTTGGACACCCTGTAAGAGGTCCTCTAACACTTGTTAAGGAGGGTTGGGAACAACTTTTAAAAGCACCAAAGCAAGACATAGTGGACTATGTACTTGGCCTAAGATCTAGGATGGCTGAGTACAAGAAAAAGGCCAGTAAAAACCTTCAGGCCAGCCAAGAGCTCCAAAAGCAATGGCATGACCAGAAGGCTGTTTTGGTTCAGTACCAACCAGGGCAGAAAGTGTGGGTCTTGGAGCCTGTGGCCCCAAGAGCACTCCAAGATAAATGGAGTGGACCCCACATAATTGTTGAAAATAAGGGAGAAGCCACCTACTTAGTTGACTTAGGCACTGCCAGGAGTCCCTTTAGGGTGCTCCATGTCAATCGCCTGAAACCCTACTATGACAGGGCTGATCTCACCCTGCTCATGGCAACAGATGAGGGACAGGAAGAAGAGAGAGACCCTCTCCCTGATCTCTTTTCTTCCACAGAACAAGATGCTCTAGTGGAAGGTGTAGTTTTGGCAGATTGTCTTACTGCTGAGCAGAAAGACCACTGCATAAATCTCCTGGGTCAGTTTTCTGAACTCTTCTCTACTGTGCCAGGCACCACTTCTTGGTGTGAGCACACTATAGATACTGGAGACAGCTTGCCTGTCAAAAGTAAGATCTATAGGCAGCCTGACCATGTCAGAGACTGCATAAAGCAAGAAGTGCAGAAAATGCTTGAACTAGGAGTGGTTGAGCACTCTGAAAGTCCATGGGCCTCTCCTGTGGTACTTGTACCAAAACCTCATTCCAAGGATGGAAAGAAGGAAATGCGGTTTTGTGTAGACTATAGAGGTCCCAACCAGGTAACCAAAACTGATGCTCACCCTATACCCAGGGCAGATGAGCTAATGGATACACTGGCATCTGCCAAGTATCTAAGCACCTTTGATTTGACTGCAGGGTATTGGCAGATCAAGTTATCAGAGGATGCAAAAGCAAAAACTGCATTTTCAACCATTGGAGGCCATTACCAATTCACATTAATGCCTTTTGGATTGAAAAATGCACCTGCCACTTTTCAGAGGTTGGTGAATACAGTCCTGCAAGGGCTGGAAGCTTTTAGTGCAGCATATCTAGATGATATAGCTGTCTTTAGCTCCAGCTGGGATGATCACCTGGTACACCTATGGAAAGTTTTGGAGGCCCTGCAAAAGGCAGGCCTCACTATCAAGGCTTCAAAATGCCAGATAGTGCAGGGGAAAGTGGTTTATCTGGGACACCTGGTAGGTGGAGAACAGATTGCACCACTTCAGGGGAAAATCCAAACTATTATAGATTGGGTTCCCCCTACAACTCAGACCCAGGTGAGAGCCTTCTTAGGCCTCCCTGGGTATTACAGGAGGTTCATAAAGAACTATGGCTCCATTGCAGCTCCTCTTAATGACCTCACATCTAAGAAAATGCCTAAAAAGGTATTGTGGACAGCTAGCTGTCAGAAAGCTTTTGAGGAGCTGAAGCAGGCCATGTGCTCTGCACCTGTCCTGAAAAGCCCCTGTTACTCCAAAAAATTCATTGTCCAAACTGATGCATCTGAACTAGGGCTAGGGGCAGTCTTATCACAACTTAATTCTGAGGGCCAGGATCAACCTGTTGCTTTTATCAGCAGGAGGTTGACCCCTAGAGAAAAGCGTTGGTCTGCCATAGAGAGGGAGGCCTTTGCTGTGGTCTGGGCACTGAAGAAGTTGAGGCCATACCTGTTTGGCACTCACTTCATTGTTCAGACAGACCACAAACCTCTACTTTGGCTAAAACAAATGAAAGGTGAAAACCCTAAATTATTGAGGTGGTCCATATCCCTACAGGGAATAGATTATACAGTGGAACCTAGACCTGGGAGTACCCACTCCAATGCAGATGGACTCTCCAGATATTTCCACTTAGACAATGAAGACTCATCAGGTCATGGCTAGTCTTATTGTCCTTCGTTTGGGGGGGGGTGGGTTGTGTAGGAAAGTACCATCTTGCCTGGCATGTTACCCCCATATTTCACTGTATATATGTTGTTTTAGTTGTATGTGTCACTGGGACCCTGCCAGCCAGGGCCCCAGTGCTCATATGTGTGTCCTGTATGTGTTACCTGTGTTATGACTAACTGTCTCACTGAAGCTCTGCTAATCAGAACCTCAGTGGTTATGCTCTCTCATTTCTTTCCAAATTGTCACTAACAGGCTAGTGACCAATTTAACCAATTTACATTGGCATACTGGAACACCCTTATAATTCCCTAGTATATGGTACTGAGGTACCCAGGGTATTGGGGTTCCAGGAGATCCCTATGGGCTGCAGCATTTCTTTTGCCACCCATAGGGAGCTCTGACAATTCTTACACAGGCCTGCCACTGCAGCCTGAGTGAAATAACGTCCACGTTATTTCACAGCCATTTTACACTGCACTTAAGTAACTTATAAGTCACCTATATGTCTAACCTTTACCTGGTAAAGGTTGGGTGCTAAGTTAATTAGGGGCTGATTCTAACCTTGGCGGACGGCGGAGGCCGTCCGCCAAGGTTCCGCCGTCAGAACACCGCACCGCGGTCGAAAGACCGCGGCGGTGATTCTGAGATTTGCCCTGGGCTGGCGGGCGGCCGCCAAAAGGCCGCCCGCCAGCCCAGGGCAAATCAACCTTCCCACTAGGATGCCGGCTCAGAATTGAGCCGGCGGAGTGGGAAGGTGCGACGGGTGCGGTTGCACCCGTCGCGTATTTCAGTGTCTGCTAGGCAGACACTGAAATACTTTGTGGGGCCCTCTTACGGGGGCCCCTGCCGTGCCCATGCCAGTGGCATGGGCACGGCAGGGGCCCCCAGGGGCCCCGTGGCACCCCCTACCGCCATCCTGTTCCTGGCGGGCGAACCGCCAGGAACAGGATGGCGGTAGGGGGTGTCAGAATCCCCCATGGCGGCGCAGCAAGCTGCGCCGTCATGGGGGATTCTAAGGGCAGCGGTAAACCGGCGGGAGACCGCCGGTTTGCCTCTTCTGACCGCGGCCGAACCGCCGCGGTCAGAATGCCCTGCGGGGCACCGCCGGCCTGTCGGCGGTGCTCCCGCCGACCCTGGCCCCGGCGGTCTTAGACCGCCGGGGTCAGAATGACCCCCTTAGTGTGTGGGCACCCTGGTACTAGCCAAGCTACCCCCACATTGTTCAGGGCCAATTCCCCGGACTTTGTGAGTGCAGGGACACCATTACACACGTGCACTATACATAGGTCACTACCTATGTATAGCTTCACAATGGTAACTCCGAATATGGCCATGTAACACGTCTAAGATCATGGAATTGCCCCCCCAATGCCATCCTGGTATTGGGGAGACAATCCCATGATTCCCTGGGTCTCTAGCACAGACCCGAGTACTGCCAAACTGCCTTTCCCGGGGTTTCACTACAGCTGATGCTGCTGCCAACCCCTCAGACAGGTTTCTGCCCTCCTGGGGTCCAGCCAGGCTTGGCCCAGGAAGGCAGAACAAAGGACTTCCTCAGAGAGAGGGTGTTACACCCTCTCCCTTTGGAATAAGGTGTCAGGGCTGGGGAGGAGTAGCATCCCCCAGCCTCTGGAAATGCTTTGATGGGCACAGATGGTGCCCATCTCTGCATAAGCCAGTCTACACCGGTTCAGGGATCCCTCAGCCCTGCTCTGGCGCAAAACTGGACAAAGGAAAGGGGAGTGACCACTCCCCTGACCTGCACCTCCCCTGGGAGGTGCCCAGAGCTCCTCCAGTGTGCTCCAGACCTCTGCCATCTTGGAAACAGAGGTGCTGCTGGCACACTGGACTGCTCTGAGTGGCCAGGGACAGCAGGTGACGTCAGAGACTCCTTCTGATAGGCTCCTTCAGGTGTTGCCAGCCTATCCTCTCTCCTTGGTAGCCAAACCTCCTTTTCTGGCTATTTAGGGTCTCTGCTTTGGGGAATTCCTTAGATAATGAATGCAAGAGCTCATCAGAGTTCCTCTGCATCTCTCTCTTCACCTTCTGCCAAGGAATCGACTGCTGACCGCGCTGGAAGCCTGCAAAACTGCAACAAAGTAGCAAAGACGACTACTGCCACCTTGTAACGCTGATCCTGCCGCCTTCTCGACTGTTTTCCTGGTGGTGCATGCTGTGGGGGCAGTCTGCCTCCTCTCTGCACTAGAAGCTCCGAAGAAATCTCCCGTGGGTCGACGGAATATTCCCCCTGCAACCGCAGGCACCAAAGAACTGCATCACCGGTCCTCTTGGTCTCCTCTCAGCACGACGAGTGAGGTCCCTTGAACTCAGCAACTCTATCCAAGTGACTCCCACAGTCCAGTGACTCTTCAGTCCAAGTTTGGTGGAGGTAAGTCCTTGCCTCCCCACACTAGACTGCATTGCTGGGAACCGCATGTTTTGCAGCTACTCCGGCTACTGTGCACTCACCGAGGATTTCCTTCGTGCACAGCCAAGCCTGGGTCCCCGGCACTCTAACCTGCATTGCACGACCTCCTGAGTTGTCCTCCGGCGGCGTGGGACTCTCTTGTGCCACTTCGGGGGAGCACTGATTCACTCCACTTCATAGTGCCTGTTCTGGCACTTCTGCGGGTGCTGCTTGCTTCTGAGTGGGCTCCTTCTCTTGCTGGGCACCCCCTCTGGCTCCTCACGCAATTGGCGACATCCTGGTTCCTCCTGGGCCACAGCAGCATCCAAAAACCCTAACTGCGACCCTTGCAGCTAGCAAGGCTTGTTTGCAGTCTTTCTGCGGGAAAACACTTCTGCATGACTCTTCACGACGTGCGACATCCATCCTCCAAAGGGGAAGTTTCTAGCCCTTGTCGTTCGTGCAGAATCCTCAGCTTCTACCATCTGGTGGCAGCTTCTCTGCATCCACAGCTGGCATTTCCTGGGCATCTGCCCACTCCCGACTTGATCGTGACTTTTGGACTTGGTCCCCTTGTTCCACAGGTACTCTCGTCTGGAAATCCATCGTTGTTGCATTGCTGGTGTTGGTCTTTCCTGCAGAATTCTCCTATCACGACTTCTGTGCTCTTTGGCAAACTTAGGTGCACTTTGCACCCACTTTTCAGGGTCTTGGGGTGGGCTATTTTTCTAACCCTCACTGTTTTCTTACAATCCCAGCGACCCTCTACAAGGTCACATAGGTTTGGGGTCCATTCGTGGTTCGTATTCCACTTCTAGAGTATATGGTTTGTGTTACCCCTATCCCTATGTGCCCCTATTGCATTCTATTGTGACTATACATTGTTTGCACTGTTTTCTATTGCTATTACTGCATATTTTGGTATTGTGTACATATATCTTGTGTATATATCTTATCCTCATACTGAGGGTACTCACTGAGATACTTTTGGCATACTGTCATAAAAATAAAGTACCTTTATTTTTAGTACTTCTGTGTATTGTGTTTTCTTATGATATTATGCATATGACACCAGTGGTATAGTAGGATCTTTACATGTCTCCTAGTTCAGCCTAAGCTGCTTTGCCATAGCTACCTTCTATCAGCCTAAGCTGCTAGAAACACATCTTCTACATTAATAAGGGATAACTGGACCTAGCACAAGGTGTAAGTACCTCTGGTACCCACTACAAGCCAGGCCAGCCTCCTACATTGGTTGTGCAGTGGTGGGTTAAGTACTTGTAACTACTTACCACTTTGTCATTGTGTACTTTTCATAAGAGAATAATATACAAAACAGTTCAGTGTATGTACACCTAACCAAAAAGTTTTGCTTTTCTCCTCTTAAACTTTTTACAAAGTTCTGAAAAGTTTCTCTACACTTCTAAAAGTTTTCTAAAAGTTAGAAAAAGTTTTTTCTCTGTTCTTTAAAAAGTTCTGAAACTTTTTCTTCCTTCTCACTGTCTCTAAACCTTTTGCTATCATGTATGTAGAAGACTCTATTCTTAAAATGGTCAATACTACTTATGACAATTTTAATTACAAGAGCCTAAGGAGTCTCTGCTTAGATAGAGGTTTAGTGATAGGAAAGAACCCTACAAAAGAGTTTCTATTTAACATGCTTATTGTGAATGATGAGCCCCAAGCAGGCACTTCAAATGAGAGGTTAATAGAAGGTTCCCATTCTGACTCAGGGGACCTCCTTGATGGGAGGAGGGGAGGGTTCTGTACCAGATCTGCCCCCTAGCAGAACAAGCTAGTAATTTTGGTAGTAATGGAGGTTCCCATCATAGTAGGGGAGTCTTTATTCCTGGAGGCCAAGTTGTTAGGGTTCAGACAGTTAGGGACAGACCCCCCTCTGTTGTTTCCGATTTATCTTCTGTGTGCAAGCATTCCCAAACCACCCACCCTGAAGACAACATGTTAGAAAGGGAACTCAAAAAGTTGGGGGTCGAAGAGACCAGACTGAAGCTTAAACAGCAACAGCTGGCCTTAGATAGGGAATCCCTAGACATTGAGAAGGAGAGACAGAGATTGGGGTTAGGACCCCATGGTGGCAGCAGCAGTATTCCTGATAGTAATCCTGTTAGAGAGCATGATTCCGGGAATCTGCACAAGATAGTCCCCCCTTACAAGGAGGGGGATGACACCAACAAATGGTTTGCTGCACTTGAGAGGGCCTGTATGGTACAGGGGGTCCCTCAAAGGCAGTGGGCTGCTATATTGTGGCTATCTTTCAATGGAAAGGGTAGGGATAGGCTCCTTACTGTTAGAGAAAGTGATGCTCACAATTTTGCAGTTTTGAAGGATGCACTCTTGGATGGATTTGGCTTAACCACTGGACAATACAGGATTAAGTTCAGAGACACCAGAAAAGAGTCCTCACAAGACTGGATAGACTTTGTTGACTGTTCAGTGAAGGCCTTGGAGGGGTGGTTACATGGCAGTACAGTTTCTGACTATGAAAGCCTGTATAATCTTATTCTGAGAGAGCATATTCTGAATAACTGTGTGTCTGACTTGTTACACCAATATCTAGTGGACTCAGATCTGACCTCTCCCCAAGAATTGGGAAAGAAGGCAGACAAATGGGTCAGAACAAGAATGAACAGAAAAGTTCATACAGGGGGTGACAAGGATGTCAAGAAGAAGGATGGTAAGTCTTCTGACAAGAGTGGGGACAAAAGTAACTCAGCCTTCATCAGGCCCACAAAAATCCTGTGGTGGGGGTGGTGGGTCCAAATCCTCTTCCAATAATCAACCTAAAAAACCTTGGTGTTATTTGTGTAAAGTCAAAGGCCATTGGACAACTGATGACAGTTGTCCAAAGAAAAACACCAAACCTCCCACTACCACAACCCTACTGCAAATTCTAGTGCCCCTAGTAATAGCAATGGTGGTGGGAGCAAACCTACTAATAGCCAATCCAAGGGAGTAGCTGGACTCACTTTTTTTTTTTTTTAAGATCTCTTTTATTGCTTTATAATTGCATGAAAACGCATACAGAAGAAAATAACTTCCCATCTTTTTGTGACCCCCCCTCCCCTTCCCTCTTCCCTTTTGCACTTTCCATCAATTATATAAAGGTGTTTGTTCGGTTCACAAATGAATTACTTATTTGGTCTCTTGTACAATCTTCATCAGGAATATCTTAGTCAGCTATACATGATCTGGTTCTGATAAATTTACCTCTGCATCAGAGTTAGAAGTGTCGGGTGTTCTAAAATTGTCCAGTATCGTGTTCCAATGCTGAGCATTGTCTCTAGTTCCTAGGCCCCTGAGTGTTTCCCTTAGTAGTACTGTCCCTTCAATTTCCGCCCACTTAATTAATGCATTTCTCGAACGATTTATCTGTGGGCCCTTCGGGTCTTTCCAGTGTGAGGTTATTTCTCTCCTTGCTAGTATCAGGGCCAGGTCTATGAATCGGTTTGTAATTTTATGCTTGCTAGGACGAGGGAAATTTCCCAAAAACGCCACCATGGCCGATCGGGGTAATGTTCTGCCCGTGCAAGTGGAGAATTCCTCAAATATCCCCGTCCAGTATTCCCCGATTAGTGGGCAACTCCAGAGCATGTGCAGCAACTCTGCTGCTAGTTCTGCACATCGAGGGCAGCTGGCATTTTCTACACCATAAATCTTTGATATCATATAGGGTGTTAGGTAAGCCCTGTGAAAGACATATAAGTTTATTAATTTAAACCTGGCATTTCTGGAAACTGTATTAATGTGTGAGGTTATTCTAGTCCACTGTGCATCATCTATTGTAACATCTAGTTCCCCCTGCCATTTGGTCCTAAGTTTATTTAAGGGAAGACATATGCTGTTTAGTAGAGATGTATATATCCCTGATATCAACCTCCCTTGGTCTCCTATAGTGCATATTTGGTCACAGGTAGTATTTCTGGGGGATTCTTCTAGTCCTGTGCCCCATTGTCTACGAAGAATTCTGGCAATTGCATTAAAGGTTAGGAACAGCCCTGGCGGTAGCTGGAAACTTTCCTGCAGTTCTGCATAAGAGCACAGTTTCCCATTATTATATAGAGCCCCTATGGTGTCGATCTGAAGTGCCATGAATTGGGTGATACCCCTTATCACGTGATTTCCTGCGACGGCTCCCATACAGATCAGGGGGGCCTCTGGTGAGTACGGTGTTCTGGTGTGTGTTCGTTTTAGGTATTGTTCCCAGCAGTGACGCGGTGCCTCCCATTCTATCGGAAGCGGTTTATTCTGTTTCTTGGGGTTTAGTAGAATGCCCAGAATTCTATCTCGGGAGCAGTGGAGAGGGGCTCTCAGTGCTTCCCCCACTGGGGGTGCTCTGATGAATCGCACCAGCCATTGGAGTTGGCTCGCCCAATAGTATAATTCAAAGTCAGGAACAGCCAAACCACCCTCTGCTGTTGTTCTCTGGAGGGTGTGAAATGCTATCCTTTGTCTGTTGGCTCCCCATATAAATCCTGTAAACAAGGACGAAATTGTTTTAAATACCACCCTCGGTATAATGAGTGGGATGGTTGCGAAGTAATATAACACTCTAGGTAATACTATCATCTTAATCAGTGCAACTCTCCCAGTGACCGCTAGTGGAAGTGTCTTCCAGAATACCATGCTGTTTTTGATACTCCTAATCGTGCTCTGTATGTTCCCTTCTAGTAGATCCTCAGCGGAGTGATAGATATTAACCCCTAAGTATTTGAATGTGGATGGGGACCACGGGAGACCCCGATTGTCCATTGGTTCTTCGATACCCCTAGTAACTGGAAAAATGGACGACTTCCCCCAGTTTATCCGGAGCCCAGATGCAGCCCCAAAGTTGTCTTACATTGTCATTGCTCCAGGTAGATCGGTCTCTGCGTTCCGGAGAAACAGTAACATGTCATCCGCATATAGAGCAATATGGTGTGTCCAGGCATTGATTGTAATGCCTTCGTAGAACCTCTGGGACCTGGCCGACTGGGCGAGAGGTTCAACTGCCAACGCAAAAAGTTAAGGTGATAGCGGGCAGCCCTATCTTGTGCCCCTACCTATGGCAAAGGAAGGGGATATTGTACGGCCAGTGCGTACTCTCGCTGTGGGGTTTTTATAGAGAAGCCTCGTCCATTAGACAAACCCTTCCCCTAGTCCTAGCTACAGCATCACTCGTTCTAGGTAGTCCCATCGTAGGCTATCAAAAGCCTTCTCGACATCTATCGAGATGATTACTGCTCTAGTTGCGTCAGGGGGCAGGGCATGAAGGAGTGAAATCAATCGACGGATATTTTGGGCAGTGCTTCGCTGTGGGATGAATCCCGATTTGTCCTGATGGATTAATGAGGACATGTATGGTAAAAGTCTGTTAGCTAGCACCCTGCTTAGTATTTTATAATCTAAGTACAAGATTGATAGTGGGCGGTATGATCGAACTTCTGTGGGGGATTTGGTGGGTTTCAGAAAGGGGATCATTATGGCTTCTGTAGTGGAAGGAGGCAAGCTGTTGTTATTCCATGCCTCTGCATATAATATGCTGAGCTGGGAGGTTAATGAATCCTGATACATAAGATAGAACTCCAAGGGGAGACCATCTGCTCCTGGTACCTTGCCCCTTGCCATACTCTGGATTGCAGTCTTTATTTCTGTAAGCGATATGGGAGTCGCCAGGGCTATTCTATCTTCCCCTCTCAATGCCGGGAGGTTGAGGCTCCCCAGATCTTGTAATTGAGCATCGCTGAGTACTTCGGTGGGAGGGGCATATAGCTCTGAGTAATAATTAAGAAAGGTGGCATTGATCTCCTTCTGTCCATATACTTTAATACCCGGGGTGGTCTCTACCTCCACCACTATGGCTTGATGTTGGGGTGGGTTGGCCAGCCAGGCCAGTAGGGCACCTGCTCTGTCGCCCTCTGTATGTTGCTTCTGCAAGAATTGCTTGTAATCAAAACGAGACAATCTAGTGTTAGTTTCTGTTATTCTAGCCCTTGTCTCTTCTAGTTGTGTTAAAAGGTCGGATTGCGTTGGGTGCTTACGTTCGAGATCCCTAAGGGAGTTCTCGAGATCGCCTAGTTCTATCTCTAACACCTTCCGTACTCCCACAGTTGTGCTAATACAATATCCCCTGATCACTGTTTTAAAGGATTCCCATTCGACAGATCTGGACGAAGCAGTTCCAGCATTGTTCTCAAAGAATTCCGTGATCTGCGTGCCCAGTTGAGCTCTAAAAGCCTCGTCTTCAAGTGACTCTGCTCTCAGACGCCAAGTGGGAATCAAAGGTCTCTCGCCGCACCAGGCCAAAGAAATCAATAAGGGATTATGATCTGAGATGGTGCGGCCAAGATACTCGGCCTTCGCCACCACAGATTGCACCTCTGGAGACGCCAAAAAGGTGTCCAGTCGTACATGCAGGTCGTGAACTGCTGAGTAGAAAGAGTATTCTCTATTGGGGAGATTAAGTTTGCGCCAACAATCCGTTAGTTGCCAGTGTTTTTGCCACTGCTGGAAGTGCAGTGCTGTTTTATGGGTTACGGATTGTGACAATGGTGGGTGCGATCTATCCATTGCGGTATCCATTACACAATTAAAGTCTCCTCCTATTAATGTAGTGCTAGTGAGGAGTGTGCTCATGACCAGTGATAGTCTGTCTAGGAATCTTCCCTGTTCGTGATTTGGGGCGTATAGTCCCGCAAGAGTTACCTCTCTCCGGTCCAATCTACCAGAAATCAATACGTATCTCCCCTCAGTGTCGATCACGGTATGGAGAACCTGTAATGGGACGCCTGGTCTGACCCATATCAACACTCCCCTCGCAAACGCTGAGTGGGTGGTGGCGAATATTTGTCCCCTCCAGCGCTTTTTCAAGGCCTTGATCTCCTGTTCCAGCAAGTGAGTTTCTTGTAAGATAGCTATGTGCACTCCCCTTCGTTTAAGAAAACTGTGAACCTTGTACCTCTTGGACATGTTATTTAGGCCCCTGACATTCCATGTGATTATCTTGTATTCTGTGGTCATAATTTAAGGAGGGATGTAGAGGCGGCCTACTGACGCCACTCTATTACTACCACAGGACAAACCTATTGAGTTTCGTAATCTAAGGTGTGAACCGTTTGGGCTGCGAGATAGATGTGCCTGATAAACCCTGAAAACAACACAACTAAGATCAAAGCCCCTTTGTAACTCCCTCTCCCCAGGACCGATACCTACAACTCTCCCCGTCCAAACCATTACAACTATTGTAATCTTAATTATCAACCTATTGGAAGGAGGCGTGCCAGAGACCAAGAGGCAGCCCCCCGGACCCTTCCCCAGGCCCGATCATGTGTAATGTGCCGGTTAAGAAATGACATCCAGGTTCCTATTGCTCTATATTCACGGTTGGGTCCCAGCAATGTCCCTAAACAGAGTGAGGTTCCCCCACAATTGTCAGCTCACTTGCCAACTTGTTCTTTCAACGAGGTCAAATAATCTCGTCCGCCGTTCTTGGGGTGATCAAAGGCAAGCCGATGAGAGTGTCCTGGGAGGATATTGAGGAGTGTTCGCAGTTTGAATCAACGTCTGATGCAGTGTCCGGGGTCCGGCGTGTATGGAAGTCTCCCCCGCTTAACGCTGCTGCTGTTTCCACCGCATCACTCATCTCCTGTTGTGACTGAAGTTTCGATGGAGCCGCTTCTGTGGTCTTCTTCCGGGATCTACTACATTTCTTCCCGGGGTTTCGGAATGTTGGGTCGCGGGTTGCTCTGCAGTGGATGTTCAGGGACTCAAGCCATTCCATCGCCAGCTGAGGTGTGAGAAAAAACACAGATCTGGCATTGGGGTGACAATTCCATGATCCCCCGGGTCTCTAGCACAGAACCCGGGTACTGCCAAACTGCCTTTCCGGGGTCTCCACTGCAGCTACTGCTGCTGCCAACCCCTCAGACAGGTTTCTGCCCTCCTGGGGTCCAGGCAGCCCTGGCCCAGGAAGGCAGAACAAAGGACTTCCTCTGAGAGAGGGTGTAACATCATCTCCCTTTGGAAATAGGTGTGAAGGCTGGGAGGAGTAGCCTCCCCCAGCTTCTGGAAATGCTTTGATGGGCACAGATGGTGCCCATCTCTGCATAAGCCAGTCTACACCGGTTCAGGGATCTCCCAGCCCTGCTCTGGTGCGAAACTGGACAAAGGAAATGGGAGTGACCACTCCCCTGACCTGCACCTCCCAGGGGAGGTGCCCAGAGCTCCTCCAGTGTGTCCCAGACCTCTGCCATCTTGGAAACAGAGGTGTCTGTGGCACACTGGACTGCTCTGAGTGGCCAGTGCCAGCAGGTGATGTCAGAGGCTCCTTCTGATAGGCTCTTACCTCTCTTGGTAGCCAATCTTCCTTCCTAGGTAGCCAAACCTCCTTTTCTGGCTATTTTGGGTCTCTGCTTTGAGGATCTCACCAGATAACGAATGCAAGAGCTCATCAGAGTTCCTCTGCATCTCCCTCTTCACCTTCTGCCAAAGGATCGACCGCTGACTGCTCAGGACACCTGCAAAACCGCAACAAAGTAGCAAGACGACTACTAGCAACCTTGTATCGCTTCATCCTGCCGGCTTTCTCGACTGTTTCCAGGTGGTGCATGCTCTGGGGGTAGCCTGCCTCCTCTCTGCACCAGGAGCTCTGAAGAAATCTCCCGTGGGTCGACGGAATCTTCCCCTTGCAACCGCAGGCACCAAAAGACTGCATCACTGGTCCTCTGGGTCCCCTCTCAGCACGACGAGCGTGTTCCCTGGAACTCAGCAACTCTGTCCAAGTGACTCCCACAGTTCAGTGACTCTTCAGTCCAAGTTTGGTGGAGGTAAGTCCTTGTCTTCCCATGCTAGACTGCATTGCTGGGTACCGCGTGATTTGCAGCTGCTCCGGCTCCTGTGCACTCTTCCAGGATTTCCTTCATGCACAGCCAAGCCTGGGTCCCGACACTCTATCCTGCAGTGCACAACCTTCTGAGTTGTCCTCCGGCATCGTGGGACTCCCTTTTGTGACTTCGCGTGGACTCCGGTTCACTCTTCTTCCCAGTGCCTGTACAGGTACTTCTGCTGGTCCTGCCTGCTTCTGTGAGGGCTCCCTGAGTTGCTGGGCTCCCCCTCTGTCTCCTCCTTCAAGTGGCGACATCCTGGTCCCTCTTGGGCCACAGCAGCACCCAAAAACCTCTACTGCAACCCTTGCAGCTAGCAAGCCTTGTTTGTGGTCTTTCTGCGGAGGAACACCTCTGCAAGCTTCACTGTGACGTGGGACATCCATCCTCCAAAGGAGAAGTTCCTAGTCCTCTTCTTTCTTGCAGAACTCCAATCTTCTTCCAACAGGTGGCAGCTTCCTTGCACCCTCAGCTGGCATTTCCTGGGCTCCTGCCCACTCTCAACACTGTCGCGACTATTGGACTTGGTCCCCTTGTCTTACAGGTACTCAGGTCCAGAAATCCACTGTTGTTGCATTGCTGGTGTTTGTTCTTCCTGCAGAATCCCCCTATCACGACTTCTGTGCTCTCTGGGGGTAGTAGGTGCAATTTACACCTACTTTTCAGGGTCTTGGGGTGGGCTATTTTTCTAACCCTCACTGTTTTCTTACAGTCCCAGCGACCCTCTACAAGCTCACATAGGTTTGGGGTCCATTCGTGATTCGCATTCCACTTTTGGAGTATATGGTTTGTGTTGCCCCTATACCTATGTGCTCCTATTGCAATCTACTGTAATTTTACACTGCTTGCATTACTTTTCTTGCTATTACCTGCATAATTTTGGTTTGTGTGAATATATCTTGTGTATATATCTTATCCTCATACTGAGGGTACTCACTGAGATACTTTTGGCATATTGTCATAAAAATAAAGTACCTTTACTTTTAGTACTTCTGTGTATTGTGTTTTCTTATGATATTGTGCATATGACACCAGTGGTATAGTAGGAGCTTTACAAGTCTCCTAGTTCAGCCTAAGCTGCTTTGCCATAGCTACCTTCTTCCAGCCTAAGCTGCTAGAAACACCTCTTCTACACTAATAAGGGATAACTGGACCTGGCACAAGGTGTAAGTACCTCTGGTACCCACTACAAGCCAGCCAGCCTCCTACAGAAGGTCCTTCAACACCACATTTTCTGTGTGCTTTACTAGCCTAAAGTAATGCTTTGCAAATGTACCTGCATTCGACCAATCAGCTGCTTTCAGAATCTCCTCTAGTCTTCCACCTGATAAATAGGATTTACTTGCCATTGCTTCACTTACCGAATGTGTTTTAAATTGCAGTGCATCAATACCTGCTTGCTCCATGCCCATTTTACCCATCTTGCGATAGTAGCATTACTCACTACCCCAAATGGTATCATCTATGAAATAAGCAATGGATTCTCACCATCTTTTCTGTATGCCATCATTTTGTTTTCATATTCATTTATGTATTCTATAACATACAATTGTTTACATGCTGGGAAACTTTGATCAAAGATAGACTCAGACATATCTTTGTTCTTTTTCAGGTTACAAAAAATACTCTGTCTGACCCATTAACTGCATAATTTACCTCCAATGCTTTCACATCTTAAACCCTTCTGCAAGATAATAAACAAAGTAAGGTTGCTAACTTTACTGTAAGTTTTTCAAATCCAACTATCTATTCACAGGCCAGGATTCAAATAAATACACCATCAAAGTCACATCCCACAAAACATCATATATTGATGTAGGTGGTCTTCTCAACCTCATACACTTCCAAACTCTACACACCACAGAATTTCTCCCCACTGTTCTTCTGCCCATGACCAGCAGAATTTGCTATAACAATGTATTGTTCTATAACTCAGTCCTTTTTCAAATTGCTGAACCAGGAAATTCACTATATCTACTACAGGACCCTCCACATGATCCAAACACCTCTCCATGCACCAACTAGTCCATATTCTCCAAACTACCTTAGATCTCCTTCTTGTCCCCGGTGCCCATGACTCTTTGAGCAATTCAACAGCCCTGCTCAAACGTTTCTTGAAACATTCAGATCTGACACTTTCCATACAAGAGATTTCAATACTTTGTCCTGTCTTCTCCTTCTCGATTACTCAGAAGTCCTTCTGATGCTGGAACAAAAAATATATTGTGCATGCCAACTCCATCATGGATGGAAACCATACCTGAGACCACCAAAACAGTGTTATCAACTCTATTTGACACTTCTCCGTTCTCACTTTCAGCAGAACTCTCTGAATCAGTGGTTCCCAACCTTTTGGTTTCTGTGGACCCCCACTTTAACATTAATGGAACCCAGGGACCCCCACGGAATCATCATGGGAATCCAGGGACCCCCGTCTGAGTCATTACTGGAAGCTGGGGAACTAATTTGTCAATATTTGTTAATATTTTTTAATTTTCTAGGCTCTCGCGGACCCCCTGAGAAGGCTTCGCGGACCCCCAGGGGTCCCCGGACCACAGGTTGGGAACCACTGCTCTGAATCATTGCAAAAGGAGAGAAAGCATAAGCTCTCACGCCGTTCCAAATCTGCTGGAGGGAATTCACTACCGAAGCTTGTGAATCAGGTATCCAGCTGAAATACTTCTATAACTGGAAACTCTGTCTGCTTTCAAAATGATCCACCTCCAATTGCCCCCAAATTCTCTCTGTTCTCCAGAAATACCATGGATTCAGTTTTCAATTGTTAAAATCACTGATGTTTCTCTAATTCTAGTCCGCTACTAAATTCAAGTGACCTAGTAAGTACTCTACCTTTACTATAATCTTGTGTTCCATACAAAATTACCTAAATACTCTCACTAAATCTGACAGACCACGGGATCCGCTCCCTCCTAGTCGACTGTTATATGCCACAGCCAAAACTTTTTCTAACTTCATTTGTACTGTTTGACTTTCCAAAACTTCTCTGAAGCACTTCAAGACATATATCCCAATTGTTAATTCCAAACAGTTTTTATGGTTTATTTCCTCCTCTCCTCTCCGTAAACCACCTGTCTTTTTCCTAAACTGTCTCCGATACAAAATCCGGAACACAGCCAAATATTCTCCATCCATTCCATGCTTCCATTTTGTGCAACCACCAATTTTTTCCTCTCTCGCTGCCTGATTCAGAGTTACTCTGTCTCCATACCACAGACCTTTCCTCAATTCATCTCTCTTTATTCTCTGTGATGCCCGATAATGCAATGGACCTAGACAAATTGCTTGGATGGAAGATGATGTCAATCCTGCCATACTAGCCAAGTCTCTTAATGACAGCATGTCCTTCCTTAATACATTTAACATTTTCTTCCCTATCATTTTCACTTTACTCTCTGAAAATTGTGGCATAGCCTTCACTGTATCTACAACCCAAAAATGCAATCTTTTGTGAAGGTGTAAAATGTGATTTCTCCTTTTTTTTATCAAAAAACCCAATTTCTCTAAAAAATCCTTCACTAATATTAAATCCTACTTCAATTCCTCTATATCTTGAGCCATAATAAAAATATCATCCAAATATACTATCAGTCTCTCTCTTCTCTCTCGGAAACAAGGCATCACTACCCTCAACTCGTTTGTGAAGCACTTGAGGCAGAAGATAAAAAAGAAGGAAGGCACTGAAATCGATATAATTTCTTTCTCCATCTGAACTGCAAAAATGTCTGACTCTCCCCTGCCACTGGAATAGTGAAGTACGCATCCTTCAGATCTAACATCACCAACCATTTGTTTTTTAACAACATATCTCTTAAGCAATGGATTCTCTCCATCTTGAAATGTTTGTACTACAAATATTTGATCAAGTCTCTTAGATTTATTACTGGCCTCCAACCTTTTTCCTTTTTTTGTACTCAAAACCTTATTCTGGTACTGTTTCAGTTATCATTCCAGGCCTTTACATAGGTCTCTGCCCAACCTAAACAGAAAACTGATCATTTCTGGATCCAAATTAGGTTTGCAACACACCTTTGCATCTATTACATTGCTGACCTTGAGCACTCTGCCTTTAACACCCTTCTCACCTCTTTACCCAAGGGCTTTCTCACCCATCGTTGAATGAATTCAACCATGTCAGTCATGTCTAAATCATTACAGGTGTTCTCTTGTGTGTGGTTTAGGACAGTTTCCCTTTGCGTGCCACTTCAGACACTTTTCTTTTGGGTGCTGCTTAGGACACCTTTTCTTCTCATGGGGTTGAATCCATCCCTCCTTTTCTTAATCATTCTTTTACCTTCCAAATGCCTACTCTTCCTCAACCTTTTTGCCTGTTCTCTTTCCTTTCCTCCTCTTCTGATAAAGAGTAAAATTCATCACATGACTCCATATCTTTTCTGTTTCTTCCTTTCAAATGTTATCTATGTAGTACTTGATGTGTACCCTCATCTCTTGCTGAATTAATTCCTTTATTATTTCTTCATTCATTTGTCACCAGTTATTTCCATACTACTACCTTGCTCCAAATCCATGGCTAATCAAATCTATATATCTAAAATTATGTAAAACATCAAAGCCTATCAACTCACAAAGTATAGTAATCCTACACAAAATATACTTAGAAAACTGTAAATCGTATTTAAATAACCATAATAACCTTTCCACCGCTCCTTCCTAACCTTAAATTCCTTTTATCTGCATTGTGATCCACTGTAGAATAAACTCCATTTATGTGTGGTATTTTTATGGAGCGTTTATGTATTTTTTATTATTATTATTTATTTTCTTATTCCTCTGTGACCAATTCAAAATGGCCACTGTTCTCTCTTACTGTCAGGGTGAGCCAGTCTTCCAATAGATCATGCAACTCCACAGAGACACTAGCTTCCTTTCGAAATACCCTGCACGGGCAGCCAGCAGACTACGCTACCCATGCCAAACCGCTCTGTGCACCCATGAGGAAAAACCATCGCTAGAAAGCTGAGCAGTCACGTACGCATCTCCTGCTCCGTCAGCAGTGATAAGAAATCAAGCACCACGTCTTCCTGCTCAACACAAGTTTAAACCTCAAACTGGGCCTCATGACAGCACCCAAACTGCTGGTATCATTTTCTTACTAATAATCTACAATATTGTACCATCTCTATTCAATCCTCCAAATACCTAAACAACTATACTGTGTAAAAACAAACTTAAACAATAAAAATCTTTTGTTTCTTAAATTTAATAAATATTTAAACCTACATACCTACACATTAATACATTTTAATATTTTAAAAATACATACATTTCAAATCAATAATGTTTATACCCAAAACATGAAATGGTGAGGTGAAATATGATATAAATAGTACTTATCTCTTCAGGAGCAGCTTTTAAAAGAGGAAGAGTGTTCTTTGATGGGGCTATTTATAGACTATCAAGTTCTAATTTTAGATTGATGTTGCATTGTTTGAAAGTTATTTAAAGGTGCTGCTGGAGGAGTGCCAAATAAAAGATTAATGCATAATGGCAGCCTCACGTCTTGAAATAAAATCTGCTCTTCATCTGGCCATGGAAACTGGGCATTCCATCTTGAAGCTTGGGGGATTCGCAGCAGTTATCTCGGATTTTAGTGCTGCCTTCATCGTGAATTCCCACAATACCTTGCTAAAAGACTATAGGAATGTACTGGAAATGAGGATGTACTTTGGTTTGCCTCGTAGACAAAAGGCAGATTGTTTCAGGTATCCTTTAAATTGTTTCAGTCAAAGGTTTTTGCATTGCAACAAAGAGTTCCTCTAGAGTCTTCTGTGAGTCCCACTGTCTTCAATGTTTATGTTCATCCACTGGTTGATATGATAAATCTTTTGACTTCTCAATAATCTTTTACGAGGATGACACACAGTTAATTATTGCCCTCTCCCAAAATGTCAGTGTCACAGCTTTTCAGCTGAATATGGGTCTCATAAAAGTGGCACAACGGATGGAGGATAACTCGCTAATACTTGATGGGGACAAGATGGAGGTGCTGTTTCTAGGCAACCAGCCCAACATTATTGTCTCCTCTAGGAAGTTGTTACCTGGATTTTTAATTAATTTAATTTTGTTGGTACCTCTTTTCCTGCTATTTATGCAGTATTCTAGCGCTCGGACACTTTAAAGGAAGTAGCCATGCAATCTATAAATCAGCTCATTATTATTGTTAATTTCGTTTTATATTTCAAAAAGACCCTAATAAGTGGCAGAAAATACCACTGAACTAAGAACCGAGAATTCAGAAGTCATTATTTATCATAAAAGTAATGGTCTGATTTAATTTTTCTTTAATCAAACTCTACTTATTGACACATCTACCACCTTTTTTCTCAAATACAATATTTAATTAAAAGTTTTACCTGGCCACACTAGACGGCAAGTGTCAGTGAGCATAACCATTGTCACTGTCACCCGAACGCAGCTAGGCAATAACTTATTTATGCTCTATTCAGGACTTAGGCCCTCATTCTGACCTTGGCGGGCGGCGGAGGCCGCCCGCCAAAGTCCCGCCGTCAGGTTACCGTTCCGCGGTCGAAAGACCGCAGCGGTAATTCTGACTTTCCCGCTGGGCTGGCGGGCGGTCGCCTTCATACCGCCAGCCAGCCCAGCGGGAAAGAGGCTTCCACGATGAAGCCGGCTCGGAATCGAGCCGGCGGAGTGGAAGCTGTGCGACGGGTGCAGTTGCACCCGTCGCGTATTTCACTGTCTGCGCAGCAGACAGTGAAATACATGTAGGGGCCCTCTTACGGGGGCCCCTGCAATGCCCATGCCAGTGGCATGGGCCCTGCAGGGGCCCCCAGGGGCCCCGCGACCCCCCCTACCGCCATCCGGATCTCGGCGGTCCGACCGCCGGGATCTGGATGGCGGTAGGGGGGGTCGGAATCCCCACGGCGGTGCAGCAAGCTGCGCCGCCGCGGAGGATTCAATGGGGCCGCGGTACACTGGCGGGACCCCGCCAGTGGTGCCGGTCCGACCGCGGCTTTACCGCCGCGGTCGGAATCCCCATTGGAGCACCGCCGGCCTGTCGGCGGTGCTCCCGCGGTCCTCCGCCCTGGCGGTCAAAGACCGCCAGGGTCAGAATGACCACCTTAGTTTCTTGAACGCTGAATGATTTTTATGAATCAGCTGACGGCATCACGTATTGCTATAGAGTTATATAACTGTTAGGATTTCCTTCAAGAAAGAAAGCTCTATTTGTGTATATTTGAATAGCCTACAGTTTGATAAAAGTCATGTTGACTACTATTCTTTCATTTTCCTAAACTTTGTGAACTTTCAATTTTTCGGCATTTATAAAGGACCAGGGACTAGAGAGAATATAGAATTAAAAGCCTGTCCATTTTAGGTTTTTGGTTCATTTGAATTTAAGGTAGTTCAAATGTAATCATCACATAGGAATTTACAAGACATTTTCCACATTATCAAATTTTTCTTTCCACTCATACTGGTAAACAAGTTAGGTTTGCCTAATTCAAATAAGGCTGCTAATGAATTGTATAGTGCCAAAAAACGTAAAAATAAATTAAGGACTGTAGTAATTATTTGATGAGCATGTCTAGAATGTATAATATTTTTATAATATTTATAAGTAAAACACATACTACGCTGCTCTACTTATCCCCAGAAAGCATAATATTTTTCATTGATAGCGTGATACCCCATATTATTGCCGATCAATCAATAATTGTGGAGGTTAATGAAAATATCTTACAGAAGCTCTCCGAAATAACAAAGGAAATGATACAAATGTCCCTCCACGTAAATACGTTAGGAATAACTTATCCTCAATTGTGTCAAGATTTATCTGTGTTCTATCATGCTTTATAAGTAGTGAGATGAGGAACTATACAGGAAGAGCTGGACAACAGCCACCAAAACTAAATGCATGGTGAGTAGGAGTAAAAGAGAAAGTAATAGAAATGCTCCTGTCCCTCACTCCAATAGGCAATTAAATAAACCTAGACAAAACTTGAATTTCACAGTTAGTTTTCATAAAGATAAGCAATATGTGCAATATTTATTGAGATGTTACTTAACGCATCACAGCAAAGGAAGTTGATTCACTGTATTGCACGAGAGGGAGTGAGCCTAGTGTGGATGGATTGGTTATCCTACCCAATTTTGTTCGTTTTGTGTTTTTAGCTATACCTTAGGTACCCACCAATAAAGGTATAGTCCTGAGTCTACCTTAAGATAGGTTTAGCTGATCTGGATCCCTTCCTGTCCATTGCATTTTTATTAAGAACTCCCTCCTATAGATGTTAAGTCTACCCTGGTAGTACCATCTAACCAGAGTGGATTGAGGGAGCCAGGGATGAATTATGCCACAATTTCTGGGTGAGGCTACCTCAGTTAATCTAATTGCATTCTGTGGCTGAGTACACTTCACTAGTGATTAGGGTTAGCACTTACACAATCTGCAAGGTGCCCATTTAGGTCATTACAGTGAGTACCATCGCATCACTTTTGTGGTGTTTAAAGAGCAGAATTGTACCACATTTGCAAAGATATGGCGCAGTCTGTTCTCTCCTAGCCCTGGCATACTAGTGGCTGCTTAGTACCAATGCAGGCACCCTTGCACCATGACACACAGGTGCCGCTGTTGTGGTCAGAATAGTTTTTGTGTAGAAAGGGGTAGTTTTTTTCACAAAAACTATTCTAAAGACTTAGGGGGTCATTATGACCTTGGTGGTCTTTTTGAAAGACCGCCGAGGGACCACCGTGTGAAGACCGCCAGTGGTGGCGGTTTTCCGCTCGGCGTATTATGACTGTTGGCAGCTCTACGTCCTTTTTCGGACGGAGAGCCGCCAACAGCCATACTGGCGGGGGGGCGGGGAAGTGGAGGTTGCTCCACCTCCACCGCCACGCCAACAGAACACCGCCCACCGAATCACATCCTGTGATTCGGCGTGGCGGTGTTCTGCTGATGGTGTGGTGTCGGCGGAGCAGCCCCCATGGATCCCGTCCCCTCCCGGAGGATCGACGGACCAGGTAAGTCGATCGTCGGTTAGGGGAGGGGGGTAGGGGGGTGTTGTGTGCGTGCATGGGGGTATGAGTGTGTGTATGTAGAGGGGGTGTGTGAGTGCGTGTATGCTTGCGGGGGTGTTGTGTGTTTGGGGATGAGTGCGTGTATGTCTGTGGGTATGTCTGTATGGATGTGTGCATGTATGTTTGAGTGTGGGTGTGCGTGTCTGACTATGGGCCTGATTCTAACTTTGGAGGACGGTGTTAAACCGTCCCAAAAGTGGCAGATATACCACCTACCATATTACGAGTCCATTATATCCTATGGAACTCGTAATACGGTAGGTGGTATATCCGCCACTTTTGGGACGGTTTAACACCGTCCTCCAAAGTTAGAATCAGGCCCTATGTGTGTGAATGTTGGCATGTATGTCGGTGTGTGTATATGTGTGTTGGTGGTGCCTGCGTGCGTGTCGTGTGTGATTGAGTGTTGTATCATGTTGGGGGTCGGGGTGGGGAGGGGGGTCCTGCCACTTCTGGTGGGTGGCAGGCGTGGTGGGGGGTGTAGGGGAGGGAGTCGGGGTGGGGGTGGGGGTGGGGGGTGGGGGAGACCCCTATCAGTGCCAGGGAAAATCCTTGGCGGTTAGCCGGGTCCAAATACCACCAGCGGTATAGTGACGGCCGCCCTGGCGGGCGGAACGGAGAACCGGCGGATGACCATGGCGGTAACCGCCATGGTCATAATTCCAAAAGAAAGACCGCAAGCCTGTTGGAGGTCTTACCACCGCTTCTCCACCTTCCGCCAGGGTCATAATGACCCCCTTATTCCTCTTTGTGTGTGTGCTGCAGAATACAGAATACATGCAACAAGGAAGTAACAAGTTGAAATAAAAATATGTTCTCCTTGTTACACAAACCCATGGTTAGGCACACCATTTTGTTTCAAACCCATGTTTATTGACTTTATGAAATATGTGTTTGTGTCAAAATACATGGCTGAATGCACAGGAATGCCCATGCTCCACCCATGTAATGCCTCACTCACGCAAAATGCAAGGCAGTACTATGTGCTGCCTTGTGTTGCTTTTTTTGTTTGTTTTTACAGAACAACTTAAATCGGGCTTTTCGTGGCTTTATATATCCCAAAATAGATCTTGTGCTGGGGCTATGCCAAAAAAGTGACACAATAGCTTAGTAAATCTTGGCCTATAATTCTAGGTAGGTAATCTTAGCACAGACCTGACATTTATATTGATGCTTTTTTTTAATTCGCTAACTTCCTTTGCTGGTAATTAATTCAAAGGTTTTTGTCGACGAGCGTGCACGAAGAAGGATGAATATCAGTAAAGAATATGACCAAAATAGTAAGTTATGTCACTTTACTAAAGTAAGACACCACAGTACCATGGACATCAATTCACTGAAATGCTAGGGTAGCAAAAGTGACATGACACGTCTTTTGAACCCCACACACACACATACTTACACATACACACAAATTCACACTTACATACAATCTCACATAAGCAAACTCCCACCCGTAAGCACACACACAACAAACATATAAAACCATTTTCACTTACCTCAGCTGCCCGGGAATATGCCAGCTAATTGTACTTGTTAGACCTGACAGCCTTAGGGTGGTCATGCCCTAACTTTTTGTCTGCCTTCCTACAGTTTTCTGACACTATTTTTGCTGGTTTTAGGACTCTGCGCACGTTACCACTGCTAACCAGTGCTAAAGTGCGTATGCTCTCTCTTTTAAACATGGTAAGATTGGTTAATTCCCAATTGGCATATTTGATTTATTTGTAAGTCCCTAGTAAAGTGCACTACATGTGCGCAGAGCCTGTAAATTGAATTCTACTAGTGGGCCTGCAGCACTGGTTGTGCCACCCACATAAGTAGCCCCTTAACCATGTCTCAGGCCTGCCATTGCATGGCCTGTGTGTGCAGTTTCACTGCCATTTCGACTTGGCATTTAAAAGTACTTGCCAAGCCTCAAACTACACCTTTTTCTACATATAATTCACCCCTAAGGTAGGCCCTAGGTAACTCATAGGACAGGGTGCTATAAAGGTAAAAGGCAAGACACGTACATGTGTGTTTTATATGTCCTGGTAGTGGAAAACTCCTAAATTCATTTTCCACTACTTTAAGGCCTGCTTCTTTAATAGGATAGCATTAGGACAACCCTCATATACTGTTTGAGTGGTAGATTTTAATCAGAAAGGGGTAACCAGATCATATTTAGTATGGCCAGAATGGTAATAGAAATTCCTGCTTATTGGTAAGGTTGGATTTTATATTACTATTTTAGAAATGCCACTTTTAGAAAGTGGCCCTTTCTCTGCACTTACAATCCATTTGTGCCTTACAGCCTGCCTCCAATCAAAGTCTGGGCTGGGCTGGTTGACAGTTTCCTTGTGCATTTCACCCAGACAACCACAAACACAGGACACTCAGTCACATCTGCACTCACCTGCATACTGAATAGGTCTTCCTGGGCTGGAAGGGTGGAGGGCCTGACATTTACATTTCAAAGGCTAGTGGCCTGCCCTCACACAATGGACTGCCAAACCCCCTACTGGGACCGTGGCAGACAGACCTGTACTGAAAAGGGAACTTGTGCACTTCAAAACCACTCTTTGAAGTCTCCCCCACTTCAAAGGCATTTTGGGGTATATGAGCTGGGTCCCTGACCCCACCAACTCAGACACTTCTGGACCTAAACCTGCCAAGAGGAACTGCCTCACTCCCCAAAGGACTCATCTGGACTGCTTTGCTGAGAACGACTGCTGCCCTGCTGTTGCCCTGCTAACCTGCTGACCTCTGACTTGGACGAGAAGTGCTCTCCAAAGGCTTGGATGGGGCTTACCTCCTGTTTTCTAAAGTCTCAAGGCCAAAAAGACATCTCTTTAGGAAACTCCTTGTGTGCTGAAAATCGACCCACAGCCTGCCAGAAACGATGCACAGCCTGCCTCATGACGAGAAAATTGCCACACAGCAGAACCGGAATGACGCAGCCCGACTTCCTGAGTGACAACTCGACACAGCGCCTGCCTTGTGACTGAAAATTTGATGCACAGCCCTACCAGAACGACGCAGCCGATTGCCCAAGTGGAAAATCGCCACACCGGATCAACGCAACGCCTGTGACTTCTTCTAGCGCACCCAGTATTTCTCCACATCATCCCTGGGCGTCAAAAAGATCCCTGCATCACAGTGAGGAACCAAGACTGCGCATCGAAAAACGACGCAAAGCCCCTGCACCGTGGAAAGAAGCGGCGCATCATCTGTGTTGTGTCGGAAAATCCGATGCACACCTTATTTTTCCACGCATCTGCTCATCTGCGGTCTCTGTGCATGTTATTTTTGATGCAAACCAGGTACTTTGTGTAATCAAGAGACGAGTGTTGATTTTTAAGATTTAAGACTCTTTTTCAACTTACAAAAGTGATATCTCAACCTGTGCTTATTGAATATTTATCGTTTTGACCTTATTTTAACCAGATAAATATCAAATATTTTTCTAAACGTGTGTGGTGTATTTTTGTGGTGTTTTCACTGTTTTACTGTATGATTTATTGAACAAATACTTTACACATTGTTTTCTAAGTTAAGCCTCACTGCTCAGTGCCAAGCTACCAGAGGGTGGGCACAGGATAATTTGGATTGTGTGTGACTTACCCTGACTATGGTTGTGGCCCCTACTTGGACAAGGGTGTATACCTCTGCAAACTAGAGACCCCATTTCTAACAGTACTCCATTTTTACTACACTAATAGTGAAAAATACATTATTATTCTCTATTAATGTAATAAAAAATTGACAGAAAGCCGAGAGAGGACCCCAACTGTCCTCCATAAGGACCAGCTGCCACTATCTTCCTGGCACTGATTTTGCCACCTGAGGCCAAGGGTTGCAAAGGCAGTGCCAGAGGTCGCAAAGGGCAAGTCAGGGGTCGCAGCTGTGACCCCTGGCAACCCATAAATGACGTTCATGCACAGTACAAACTACAAAGGTGGCATGTTTTGCAGCCTATGAACACAGGCAAAGTGTAATCCTCTTTTTTACCAATTGCTGGATAAAAAGTGGGGTGGTTACACCATACTCGATATTACCAACTCCAAGTGGTATTACTGAGCATTTATGAGGTTTGGGCTCGGAATTTGGAATCACAAGCAACACGTGAAATGTTATTTTATATATTTTTCAGATTACTGCCCTTTTGTCCAGCCATACAGTTTACCTTCTTTTAGCAGACTGATTATGTGGCCTTAAAAGCAGGAGTGTTAAGCGTTGCAGTTTTACCAGATGTAAAATCTAAACCAGTAATAAAATGTGGGATTCCTCACCAGGCACAGCTTGTAATTGTGCAGAGAAGAATTTTCATTGGCCAGCCGCGACTGAGGAACCTGGACGTGATTCTGTTTTTTGCATGTTATGATCCTGTTTCTTCTTGATTCCACAAACACCGTTTAAGGTCATGTTTCCCGTAATTTTATGCTTTTAACAAGCTCTGAATGCCACAAGCAGGGTCAAAGTGAACCAAAATCCAGCGGATCCTAAATGTTCTACTTACTAAACCTTTCCTAGGGTCCATGAATGAAGCAGAGGTGTCCATCGTCCTCTCTTTGAATTCCTTCTGCATTTATTGTTTATTTTCCACTTATCTAATCAAAATGTTACTCTGCAAGCCACATGTCAGCTGACGAGGTAAAAAAGCTAGTTAGTTAGAAGCACGGACAGAATATTGTAAATATTATCCCATTGCTCAAAAGTAGAAATTTTCCTCCTGAAAACTTGGGTTAGTACAGAGATTACCGGTTTCTCCTTCTAATTGAGAGGCACCGAGAACCCCAAATATTTGACTGTGTTTTTCACTTATCAAAATATATAACAGTAAAATTAAAGAACGTATTATTAACTACATCATGATTCAAGTTTTAAATAATCAAATCGCGCTCATTTAGTAATATGTAATGCACAATCGTCAAACATACTATCGGGTAATTACACAAGGGTGGATGAAACCAGAACCCCTTCATTCCCTAATTTGTGAAGCAGAACAAAAATTATTTAAACAAAATACTACTTTTTAGTGTGCTTTTCGTTAAAGAAGTGTACATTGTTACATGCATCGGAATCATAGTGTGTAATGTGCTGTAAATGCAAGTCATATTACTACCACTGGACCTCCGTTTATTAACCTAACAATAATGAAAGATTGAGTTTAAACATGCAAGCTTCAAGCTCATGGATTCCTCACAACAGCGTTCGCATAATTAAATAATGAAACCCGGGACCAGAGTCACACAGATCTGTGCAGCACAGGCATTAACCATCGGAAATATGTTCCCTGTATCATACAATGGAACTTGCAGCACGCACATTGATCGCGGCAGCAGTTGCATTAACCATCTGAGCCAGCATAAAATGCAGCCTGGTTCTGGTTAGTGAAGAACGCGAGACCACCTTTACTATCCCAATTTCCCTTGTTGCCAATTTTTTTAGGGGGGCACAATTTGTAAAAGAGAGCATAGGCCGATTGACATTAGCCTCCTCTTCCTGGCTGTGCCACTCATGGGTCGTCCCGATTAAGCCACAACCATCCCGACATATCTGAGGAGTAATTTTTCCATTTCTGCCACTACAATTGGCCTCTGGGTTTTCTATCTTAAACTTGATTTTAGATGGAATCTAGAATAAAAATTGCGCAACATGATTGGAGCGAAACAAGTTTTACTTTAAATGAACCTTCTTGTCAACAATGCACAGAATGAACAAAACATAAGAGAATTAGTCTGATTTTGATAGCACTTGCTTGCACGTCTCTGTGGTTGCTTAGGTAAGAAAGTGTAGCTATTTTGCTAATACCAAACAAGGCTACTTTTGATTACCCTCACTGCAAGGATGAAAGCAGGAAGTAAGCAGTTAATAAAGCCATAAACCACCAGATAAAAGAGAAAAACTTGATGATGATTTAGGTCAGGATCTAGATGAGGGTAGCAAAGGGAAATATATTCAGGAAAGTGAATATAAAGAAATGTTGCCTCAGAAAAGTATCCCATGAGGAACCACAGAACAACAAAGATGAATTTTTTCTCAGTGCATGGCAGCACAAGCAGAAAGCCTTCTGTCCCATGATGTGGTTATGAGTATGATGCTCAAACATGGAACATGTTTTCCTAGGTGCCTGTCTAAAAGACTATGGGGGTCATTACAACATTGGCGGTAAAAGCCGCTTACCGCCGTGCAGAAGACCGCCAACACACCGCCGTGGCCGCGGAAATCCGCCACAGCTATTATGACACACATCTGCCAAAATTCAGACAGCCACACAAGTCCGCCACACCAAAGGTCAGTGATAAACTGGCGTAAACAAATCCTCCACCGTCACGCCAACAGAAATATGCCCATGTTATCACGACCCACGAATCCACGTGGCGGTCTTTCAACCGCTGTATTCCATTGGCGGTACACACCGCCGCACTCAAAATACACACACATCTCCAAAACACCACCACATTGGACAATTAGAAATACACACACCTGATACACATACACACACCACTCCCACACACTCAATACTATATAAAACACACACCCAAATCACCCACAAACCCCTACGACCAAAAAATCTGAAAGAAGGCCAGAGAGAGACACCACCATCCACAAACTAGCAGCCACAGGCACTCAACACCATCACCCACACTACTTCCACACACAAAACACTACACACCACTACATATCACCATACTTATCACCACACACACCACCCCACACATCACCTACACCACCCCATGGCACGGCAAAGACACCCCAGGTTCTCGGAGGAGGAACTCAGGGTCATGGTGGAGGAAATCGTCCGGGTAGAGCCACAGCTATTCGGATCACAGGTACAGCACACCTCAATAGCAAGGAAGATGGAGCTATGGTGAAGAATAGTCGACATGGTCAACGCAGTGGGACAATACCCAAGAAATCAGGACGACATCAGGAAGAGGTGGAACGACCTACGGGGGAAGGTGCGTTCCGTGGTCTCCAGACACAACATCGCGGTACAGCGGACTGGCGGCGGACCCCCACCTCCTCCTCCACAACTAACAACATGGGAGGAGGAGGTCTTGACTATTATGCATCCTGAGGGCCTCGCAGGAGTCGGTGGAGGAATGGACTCCGGTAAGTCAAATCTTAACTATCATATCCCCCACCCTACCTGCATGCTATCACAGACCCCCACCCTCAGCCCCTCTCCTATCACTCCAACACCTCACATATGTACTACTAACACAAACCACCCATCCCAACACCAAGCCCTGCATGACACAACAAAACATGGACACCCATCACTAAAGCATGCCCACTGCACATACCCATAACACCTCCCTCAACCATCATCACACAAGCCCCCACACAGGAGTGCAAGCACTGGGGTACACGGTCACCCACTCATTGTGCACCATGACACACACAGATGCAATAATCATGCTTTTACACCCCTGCAGGACCAGTACCGAACGTCACCAGACAGGAGGGTCCAGACATCTCCACCCCACCCACAGAAGAGGCCAACAGTGATGACAGCAGCTCTGTCCAACTGGATCTAGATGACCAGCCCGGACCATCGTGGGCCTCGGGACAGTCGGTTCCCCACACCCAGTCACAGGCCACCACAGACCTTCCACCCTCTGGTAACACCAGCACAGCACCCACCCAGCGGGCCCATACCTGCGTCCCCAGGACACGTCAATCAGCTGTGTGTCCACCACTACAGGGAACCCAGGATAACCCACCACCCCAACAACAACAGGGACCTGGGGGCAGTGGTAGTGGGCACATGGTCCAGGGGATGGAGGCCCAGGAACACAGGGGAACTGGGAGGGCTGCTGTGCGACAGGGGGCGGACAGGCCTAGGGAACCCACTCTCCACGAGGCTCTCTCCTCCATCATGGGAGCATACCACCACTCCCAGGAGACGATGGCAACGGTCCTGGCCAAGTTTCAGGAGACCCAGCGGCTGCAGGAGGAACAGTATTTGGGGTTCATGGAGGAACTCAGAACCATCAGCACCGCCCTGGGCACCATCGTAGGGGTGCTGAAGGAGATACTTAACACCAGGAGGGACACTGTGGCACTCCAAGGGGCCCCTGACACTAGCATGGACTAAAAACTGCCCACCACCTCCGCCGGCGCTAGTGGACAGGACACCCCGCCACAGGACCACCACACCAGCCCCCCACCCCCTGCAGATGGAGAACCACCCAGCAAATGGTCCCTGAGATCCAGGAACAAGACAGAGCACGATGCCAAGACCCCCGCCAAGAAATGAGACCACCCTGATTGTCACCCTACTGTCCCAGTTTGTAACCCTGTCCACATTGGAACTGCCCCAGCTCCACTTCCTATGCCCATATGGGCAATGCACCTGTGAGACTAATAGACTGGACTCTGCCATGGACATTCCTCCACCATCACCCCTCACCATTTTACAACCCCACTCCAATATTTAGCACTGCAATAAACACCCTTGAAGCACAAAACAATCTGGAGTCAGTCTGTGATTTTGAAAATGTGTATTAGCAATGACAGTGACAAAATGCGTTCTCAAATGTAATGTCAACATACCTATGTCACACATCTCAAGTCCATGAGGAATGTAAGCAGATGACACACGTTGGTAACCACACCTGTGAAACCGTAATGGAAATGTACAACTCAGTTACCATATCCTGGTTGAAATCGATAGACAGGATAGAGGTAGAAGTGTGAAGGTACTTGTAGTAGGCAGGAATGTGTTCTCACCTGTGTGTCACTGGAAATATTGCTGGATAACTGAGTCCCTGTTGTCAATGTCTTCTTCCTCCTCATCACTGTCCACAGGCTCCACAGCTGCCACAACACCGTCATCTGGACCATCCTCCTGCAGAAAAGGCACCTGTCGTCGCAAAGCCAGATTGTGAAGCATACAGCAGGCCACGATGATCTGGCATACCTTCCTTGGTGAGTAGAATAGGGAACTACCTGTCATATGGAGGCACCTGAACCTGGCCTCCAGGAGGCCGAAGGTGCGTTCGGTCACCCTCCTAGTCCGCCCATGGGCCTCATTGTAGCGTTCCTCTGCCCTGGTCCTGGGATTCCTCACTGGGGTCAGTAGCCATGATAGGTTGGGGTAACCAGAGTCCCCTGATAGCCACACCCGGTGCCTCTGGAGTTGACCCATCACATAAGGGATGCTGCTATTCCACAGGATGTAGGCGTCATGCACAGAGCCAGGGAACATAGCATTTACCTGGGAGATGTACTGGTCTGCCAAACATACCATCTGTACATTCATCGAATGATAACTCTTCCGGTTCCTGTACACCTGTTCAATCCTGTGGGGTGGGACCAGAGCTACATGGGTCCCATCAATGGCACCTATGATGTTGGGGATATATCCAAGGGCATAGAAGTCACCTTTAACTGTAGCCAAATCCTCCACCTGAGGGAAAACGATGTAGCTCCGCATGTGTTTCAGAAGGGCAGACAACACTCTGGACAACACGTTGGAAAACATAGGCTGGGACATCCCTGATGCCATGGCCACTGTTGTTTGAAATGACCCACTTGCAAGGAAATGGAGCACTGACAGCACCTGCACTTGAGAGGGGATCCCTGTGGGATGGCGGATTACTGACATCAGGTCTGGCTCCAACTGGGTACACAGTTCCTGGATTGTGGCACAGTCAAACCTGTAGGTGATGATCAAATGTCGCTCCTCCATTGTCAACAGGTCCACCAGCGGTCGGTACACCGGAGGATTCCGCCATCTCCTCACATGTCCCAGCAGACGGTGCCTAGGAAGGACAACAGCGACCACAGAGTCAAACAACTCAGAGGTATGTACCCACAGTCTACATAGAACACCATTCATACACAGAATCTCGCCTGTATTTGTGTTGTGCGACAAGGCCTAGGTCTGTGTGACGCAGTTGTGAATCATGCCATGTGGGCCCCTGAAATGGCGGCTGCCTGACCTCTAAAGTGGGACAATGGGATGTGAGGTAACTGCGCTGGCGTACTACACCGTCCCGCTAGGCGGTCGGAGACCGCGGCGCAATGCTGCATTGGTTAACATTGGACCCTATGGGCCCCAGGAGCCAATGACGATATACGCCGGCGGTGAAGGTACGCACCGCCGCGGACGTGACCGCCGCGGACATGACCGCCATTTTCTATCTGTTCAATCACTCGATACCTGATCTTCAACAGGAGAGGACCTACACTGCAAGTGCTGCTGTGACCTCGGTCTGGAAGAGACAATGGCTCGTACGTCTGGGGAAAGGGCCCCTGCCTTCACTGCAGAGGAGTTGGAGAAGCTCGTGGACGGGGTCCTCCCCCAGTACACGCTACTCTACGGTCCTCCAGACCAACAGGTAAGTACACAGGGAGCACGTTGTATGGGCTATGCCTGTGTGGAGAGGGCTGGTTGTAAGAAGGAAGGGGGCACAGTTCTGCGTGCATGAAGGACTGTGAATGCATGTGCCACATGGCAAGGCTAGGGATGTGGGCCACTCACTTCGAAGGTGCAGTTGGTAATGACTTCTCTTCTTCCCCTGTACATTTCATGTGTCAGCGCCCACCAGAAGAAGGATATTTGGCGTGCCATCGCCAAGGACGTCCGGACCCTGGGGGTCCACCACAGACGGAGCACCCACTGCCGGAAAAGATGGGAGGACATTTGGCGCTGGAGCAAGAAGACGGCGGAGGCTCAGCTGGGGATGGCCTCCCAACGTGGGAGGGGTGCCCGTCGAACCATGACCCCCCTGATGTTCCGGATCCTGGCGGTGGCCTACCCTGAGTTGGATGGGCACTTGAGGGCATCACAGCAGACACAAGGGGGTGAGTACAACATCATTCAGCGGACTTTGCGCGCAGTGAAGGTGTCTGGGTGGGGGAGGAGGGCTGTGGGTTTCCCTAGGCCAGGGCGAGTTCCGTAGGCTAGGCCCCTCCGTAATGCAGGCCCCAACTCTGTAGAGTGCCAAGTACAGGTATACATGCCCCTGTGTCATCTATGTGTGCATATGTCGACCACGGCCATGTAGGATATATCCCAGGAATTGCATCTGTAGAGTCCAACAGCGCGGCGCAGTGCAGGGGGCTTCTGTGTCTGTATTGTCCGCCAACGTTAGCGGTAAGCCATGCACTCAACCTGTCTTTCTTCTGTCGTCCCCCCCCTTTTTGTGGTCTCCCTGTTCTTGTGTGCATCAGCATCATCAGGCGGAGGTACAGTGGCACCGGAGCACGAGTGAGCTGCATCCCACATGGCCATGGAGGGTCACACTACGGACTCTGAACTCACCAGTGGGACAGAGGGCGAGGGGAGCTCCAAGGCGGGGACAGGAGCTGACACCAGCGACACGGACTCGTCCCCTGATGGGAGCTCCCTTGTGGTGGCGGCAAAATCTGTGCCCCCCCACTTCTACAGGTACAGCCGCCACCCCCCCTACCAGCTCCGCCCTCCCAGCAGCCCCTCAGCCTATGCCCTGTGCCCGCTCACCCAGGAGGGTGGGCATCACCTTCGCCCCAGGCACCTCAGCCCCTGCCCCTGTCACCTCTGCTGCCCTCAGTGAGGAGGCCATTGACCTCCTCAGGTCACTCACTGTTGGGCAGTCTACCATTTTGAATGCCATCCAGGGAATAGCAACACACAAATGCATTCCTGGAGGGCATTCATTCTTGTCCCTGTGTCTAGCCTCCCCCCTCCAAGTTCCTCCACCCAGACCCAATCCCCTGTACCCCAGCCTGTCCCAAGCACACCATCAGACCAGCATGCACACACGTCAACACACAAGGGAAGCTCAGGCAAACATAAGCACCAGACATCCCACAGGCACTCACGCAAGCATCACACACATACAGACACACCAACATCCACTGCCTCCACTGTGTCTCCCTCCTCGTCATCTCCCTCCTCCCTCCCAGTGTCGTCTACACTCTCACCTGCATGCACTACCACCACAGCCACTACATCCCGCACCAGCACACCCACCAACCACACCACGCTCACGTGCACTCACCACCCCCACTTCCATTTACACGTCCCCTGTGTCCTCTCCCAGTGTGTCTGTGACGCCCCCTCAAGATACACAAACGCAGGCACACACCCACCCAACAGCCATCCACCTCACGACAGCCTCCAGCGCATGCACCTTCATCCAAAGTCACCAAACGTACACCTCCTACAACCACTACCTCTTCCTCCACTCCCAAACCCCCTCCAGCTACCCGTCCCAATGTTCCTAAGAAACCTTTCCTGACCAAGCTTGACCTCTTTCCCACCCCCCCTCCATATCATAGGTCCCGTACTAGCACCTCAGCCAAAAAATCTCCGGGACCAGTGGTGCCTGTTGTTACAGGTATGTGGAGTGCACCGGCCACCAGGACAGCCAGTGTGACACAGAGCCACAGCACAGCCAGTCCCCCCCTGTGAAGCACCAGAAGTTGGACAGTGCCCGGCGGGAGAGGGTGAAGACTCCAGCCAGCAAAGCTGTGCAAAAGAGGGCAGCCCGATCGTCACTGGCCAGGAGGCCACCGCCAGAGTCTGTGCCCAGGAGGGCAGCCCAATCATCACTGGCCAGGAGGCCACCGCCAGAGTAAGTGCCCAGGAGGCCACCGCCAGCCAAAGCCCAGCTGCCCAGGAGGACCCCGGCAGCCACAGCCCAGCTGCCCAATGAAGGACCGCCAGCCCCAGCCCAGCTGGGCAATGAAAGACCGCCATGGCAAGCTCCGCTGAACAGGGCAAGCACCGCTGAACAGGTCAGAAACTGCAAACTCAAGCACTGCTGAACAGGGCAAAGAGCGCCATGGCAAGCACCGCTGAACAGGGCAAGCACCGCTGAACAGGTCAGAAACTGCAAACTCAAGCACCGCTGAACAGGGCAAAGACCCCCATGGCAAGCACTGCTGAACAGGGCAAGCTTCCCTCAACAGGGCAAGCACGGCTGAACAGGTCAGAAACTGCAAAATCAAGCACTGCTGAACAGGGCTAAGACCGCCATGGCAAGCACCGCTGAACAGGGCAAGCACCGCTGAACAGGTCAGAAACTGCAAACTCAAGCACCGCTGAACAGGGCAAAGACCGCCATGGCAAGCACCGCTACCCCATGGGTGGCAGGGGCAGTGACGCAACTGGGACCGTCACGGGGTGAGTGATGCACTCTGGGCACCAGTCCCACTCCAGAACCAGTGGAGACATGCATCCACTCCATCTGTCCTTCACAGGATGAAGCACTCTGGGCACCAGTCCCCCTCCAGAACCAGTGGAGACATGCATCCACTCCATCTGTCCTTCACAAGATGAAGCACTCTGGGCACCAGTCCCCCTCCAGAACCTGTGAAGACTATTATCCACTTGAGAGACTGTGGCTTTGCACTCCCCAGGATTGGACAGTGGGCAACCCACCCACTGTAGAGACTTGAGAGACTGTGGCTTTGCACTCCCCAGGATATGGCAGTGGGCAACCCACCCACTGTAGAGACTTGAGAGACTGTGGCTTTGCACTCCCCAGGATACATCAATGGGCATGGAGCCCCCTCGTGGATCTGGCGTGGTGCACTCATCCGGCTGAGTTGCCCCCCCCTTCCCTTCCCCCTGAGGTGCCTGTTGTATTTCTATCTGATTCCCCGGCAGTGTCCTCTCCGTTTTGATCAGGTTTCTGGTGTGGGCCTCGCCCATGCATTTTGGGCCCAGCGGTCCACGGACAATGAATGGTGCATTACCTGCACTACTAATCGTGATGTATATTTTGTTTAATGTGTATATATATATCTGTATATATTTGGTTACTGTATTTTGATATATTACAATGGTTCCACTCATTTCCTTTTGTCTTTGCATTCTTCCAGGGGGGTTGTTACTGTAATGTTTGGATATGCATTGGTGTGTGTGTGTGTTGTAGTGGGTGAGGGTCGGGGTGGGGGTTGGGATGTTGGTTGTGTATGTCCCTGTCTTTTGCCTCCCCTCCCCTATGTCGTAGGTGCAGTACTCACCGTTGTCTTCGCCGCCGGCGTTGATGATCGTCGTATAGGAGCAGGAAGACTAGTGCAGGAAGAATATGGAGTTCCGGCTCCATGGTGCCCTACTTCCTCGTGGAGTGTGTAGAGATGAGCGTTTTCCCTTTGAAATGGCTGTTTCTGCCGTGTTTTTATCTGCGGGGAATCCGCCCCGGAAAAGGTGGCGGATTGGTAGGTTGTGATACTGTGGGCGGTACATTGTTCCCCGCCTGTCTGTTGGCGGCGACCGCCACGCTGTTTGTCTGTACCGCCGTGGCGGTCTGAGTGTTAAAGTGGCTGTCTTTATTGGCGGTTTCCACCACGGTCATAATTCCCATTTTTTTACCGCCAGCCTGTTGGCGGTCTTACCGCCGCTTTAACACCGTCCGTTAGGGTTGTAATAACCCCCATAACTTAGAAGGATTTGAGAATGATTTCCAGTAAGTACCGAAAGTAAAATCAGTTTTAGCCAGCATGACTGCTTCTTTCTTCCTCTTCGGCCTTGGAAGAAGCATGAAGGTCCATATTTATAGTTTTTTAGTGCTACATTTGCGCTGCTTTTGGACGCAAATGCGGCGGTAAAAAAGTATAAATATGGGCCTCAATGTTTGGGAGAAAGGTGGAAGGCACATTTAAAAAGGCATGTGGATGATCATGTTTCTAATTGAGAACTAACACATACGCACCGTATACATCTCCAGCGTTACTAAAAGAAATACATTATAGACAGCTTCAACAGAAACAGAAGCTTCAGCAGCAGGATGAACACTGTTAAGGTTCAAGCTCTGGACAGGGTATTACACTAAGTGGTCCATCTTTCATTTTCTGCCCTTTCTGGGTCCAAAACTATGTGTCACACAAATCAATTATGTGTTTAGAATGTCAACTGAAGAAAGAAAGCTTTTTCCCTTTAGAGTTCCTGAGGGGAGAAAGGTAATTTTTCCTAACAAAAAAAAAAGTCAATGTGGGCAGGAGACAAGATGTACCTTTCGAGGCAATACGTAAGCCTGGCAACTGTGCTATCAGTCAGAACTCAATCACAACCAGCTAAACATTTTCAAAAATGTGTATTCTATTGTCTTTGCAATTTATATGACAGACCATTATTTTATTATAACTGCAGTTCCCAGAACAGAGAGTCATTGTGAGAGGAATAGAAATGTTAGTGGCAAAAGAGTTTTGATTTCAGTTCCTCACTCACGTAGAAGGGTTGGGATGTATTCAGTAATGTTTGTGGTTTCAAAGCCAGGAAACAAATTTAGGCCCATATTTATACTCTGCTTGCGCCGGATTTGCATCATTTTTTTACGCAAATTCGGCGCAAACCTAACATCATATTTATACTTTGACGCTAGACCCGTTTAACGTCAAAATATCTCGGTGTGCGTCATTTTCTGGATGTGTGAAACCGCCTTGCGTTAATGAGATGCAAGGTAGGTGTTCCCGTCCAAAAAATGACTTAAACACCCATGCGCCATATTTAACCAACCGCGCAAAAATGCTGCACTGCTGGGAGGTGGAGTCGGAAAATGGCGCACATCCCGATTTGTGCCAAAAATTAATGCCTGGGTCAGGGCAGGCGTTAAAATAGGGCAAACACACCAGTACTTAAGGAAAACCCAAAGAAGCAACATCAGAGCTCCAAAAGGAAGACATGGAGGTGCTATTCATCCAGCATGCATGAAGACGCGGAGCACAGGAGAAACAGCAGCAGCTTCCACCACACTAACAGGGACCCCAAAGGCAACACCGAAGGCAGGAGAGGATATTCCGGACCAGGACAACCCTTCAGGGCCTCCGGGAACATGACATCATCCAGAGGTGCAGACTAAACTGGCAAGCCATACAGCAGCTGCTGCGCCACATTGAGCCACAGTTGGCACCCAGCTTACAGACACCCCACATCATTCCACCAGAGACCAAGCTGCTAGCTGTCCTGCACATGTTGGAAAGTGGCTCTTTTCAAACCCCTGGTGCCTTGGTTGCCATGATCTCACAACCCTCATTCTCTGCCTTCCTTCCTAAGATACTGGATGCCATCATCTCCTTCACACCCTGCCACATCAGCTTCCCCAACACACAGCAGAAGCAGCAGGAGGCCAAACAGGGCTTCTATCAAATCAATGGCTTCTCACACGTGCTTAGTGCCATTGACTGCATACATGTACGGATTGTGCCACCTGCTGCAACGGAGCATCTATACCGCAACAGGAAGCACACACACTCCATCAATGTGCAGGCCATTGTGGATCACCGGGTATTGATCACCAACATTGTGGCAAAGTATCCTAGGAGTGTACATGACTCATTCATCTTCTGCCACAGTACCATCAATCAACACTTCCAGGATGGACGATATGGAAATGGCTTACTTGTTGGTAAGTACAGAAACCTAGTTATATACACACTGCACAGCAACCCTGTAGGACACACAACACATACACCGCTACATTGACACGTGGCCAGGAAGACACTGAGGTTGTAAAACCACACAGTGACAATGACATGGCCTTAACTGGCAGTACAACTTGGAAGATGAATCTTCCAATATCACACCAATAACACTCAATCACACACCCTTCCAAGCAATACGTTCTCTGTAGGGGGTGTGTAATGTGTTTTGCTGCAGGTCCAACACCATGAGACACATAGCATGATGATGCTGACTCTAATGATGGTGACATGGAATCATTGAGGCAGTACCAACATCTCACATCACTCCTGGGGTGACATTGCCCGCTAGCAATAAGGAAGTGGACTGTGCTATGAACACATATTGATGTGACAATAATGCAAAGTGCACACCGCTACACATACAGATTGAGACAATTACACATATACATAACAGATGTACAGGCACAACCAAGTTAGCCAGCTTACCTGGAGCGGGTTCAGTAGTGTAGGTACACGATTGCACATGAGCCAATTCACTGATGGCACAAAAATAGGTTTGCCTAGAACTTGCCACACATGGGATATTTGTGATTATCAATTGTAAACACTTCAGTGCTGCCAACTTAAGGAGATGTGTTGTACATTGTCACCTAGCCAAATCAAAGGGCCTCACTGTTGTTTTTCACAGCTATTACATATGTTGAATTGGGTAGGATGTTCAGGCCATATAGTGCAATCCTGTTACCACCACAGTGGAATCAATTGTGTGTGTAGAAGTATCATGTCACCTTCAGTGTAGGCACATGGACACTTCTTTCACATGACATAATGCATGGGAGATACACAATGAACTGCAAGTTTACAAATATACCGCAATCAGGTCAATCAGCCAAACCCCAGTTTTGATAATTAAACAACCAAATGCAGAAAGAACATCCTAGAAGCCTAGGATCCCACACAATAACACAAACACAGATGAGTCACAGTCGACACAAGATAACAACTGCCATGCAAAGTTATAATCAAGGTGCAAGCAACATCCAAATATTTACACTCATTTTCTCTTTCAGCTGATCAGGGTTATAGGATCCAGCCATGGATCATGACCCCATTTGCCAACCCAAGCACAGCATCAGAGCGTGCCTATAATGAAGCACTTCGGAGGACATGCACCATAGTTGAGATGACTTTTGGCATCCTGAAGTCCAGACTCTCGTGCCTCGACATCACCGGAGGCAGCCTCCTATATTCACCTGAAATGGTCTGCAAAATCATTTTGACCTGTGCCATCCTTGTCAACATTTGTGTAAGGAGGAACATTCCCCTCTATGAACCAGACCCACAAATGCAAATGAAGAGGAGGATGCTGTTCGTGAAAATGTGGGGGACCATCCAAACACTGCAGCAGGACTGCATCGGAGACAACACATTGTACAAAACGTCTTCTAACTATAGTCACCATCACCACTTTGTTATCATATGTCATTAAACACCTACCTTCATCACTCAATCATGCGCTGGGTCATTTTTATGCATCACAGGATCCCTAGGAATCATAATCAGAGTTTAGCCTCATGGAGCTTTGCAGAAATACAGATTAGGATACTGAAAACGCCACATCACATTTGATGGCTATGAATGTACACTCAACATCACACACAGTGTGAATTACATTTATCCTGTTTATTTCACATGTGAAGGGCAATATCAGAGGACAACAGCTATGACACACATCCATGTTGCCAACATGGTCCATTGCAGCACATGACACACAACTAAGGCACCATCAATCATAAGGTAAAAACGTGTTTCATACATGAGGCAGTGGATGTGCTATTACATTAGTAACAGGAATGTATGACCAGACCCTTGACAGCAGTAAGTGTGATATCAGCTATCATTGCAAGAAGCATGTTTGACAAGGAGTCCATCTAAGCAGAAAATGGATAGCATGAGTTCCCCAGGTATGACAAGTATTGCTCACAAGACATGCCCTGCGCAGTCCATCCCAGGTAATAAGTCCTGCCACTGCCATGTTCTCAGTCTCTGCCCACCCTTCTCTAGGGGGCCCTGTAAATGGACTATCCGTACCCTGAGAATCTTCATCTACACACACCCAGACTCCCATTCTGACTCCTGTGTGCTTTACTCTTCAGAATGGCATGCCATAGTCATAGTTCATCAGTCTGCATGGACTTCAGGTCCGATAATGCACTGCCTGGTAGTCGGTAAGACCTGTAATCAGCTGTCTATTGCTTCCCATGTGAAAGGTCCAGTTGGCCCTTTGAACTTGATTCTCAACTCCAGGACTTGTGAGAGACTGAAGCTGCACACACCTGTGAGAACATCTATGCAGACCAGCCATTTGAACCTGCCCTGCCATTGCTGCTGCCTGGAACTGCTTAGAAGCTGCCATTTTGTGAATCTCTTTGTTGTGCATAGGTGTACAAATCACTTGTGTAACAGAGCCCTTGGGGGATTGTGTAACGTTGCAGACCACAGCACAAAAACAATTTTTAGTTCCCACAGTATTGTTCCAGCTTTTCCCAGTCAGAGGCTGCTCACTGTGGGCCATATTTATACTTTTTGACGCACAACTGCGCCAACGCAGTTGTGCGTCAAAAATTTTAACTCCGGCTAACGCCATTCCAAAGCACCATGCGGGCGCCTTATTTATTGAATGACATTAGCCGGCACAGCTGACTGGTGTGCGTCAAAAAAAATGACCCACACCAGGCAGCGCCGGCGTAGGGGAAAATGGAGCTTGGGCATCAAAAAATGGGGCAAGTCAGGTCTGAGGCAAAATATTGGCCTCAACCCGATTTGCGCCATTTTTTTTTACTCCCAACCCCCATTGAAATGACTCCTGTCTTAGCACAGACAGGAGTCATGCCCCCTTGCCCAATGGCCATGCCCAGGGGACTTATGTCCCCTGGGCATGGTCATTGGGCATAGTGGCATGTAGGGGGGCACAAATCAGGCCCCCCTATGCCACAAAAAAACCCCCAAAAAAATACTTACCTGAACTTACCTTAAGTTCCCTGGGATGGGTCCCTCCATCCTTGGGCATCCTCCTGGGGTGGGCAAGGGTGGCAGGGGGTGTCCCTGGGGGCATGGGAGGGCACCTCTGGGCTCCTTCCGAGCCCACAGGTCCCTTAACGCCTGCCCTGACCAGGCGTTAAAAAATGACGCAAAAGCGGCTGGACGTCATTTTTTAAGGCCCGCCCACTCCCGTGCGTCATTTTTGCACGGAAGTTTAAATAAGGCGCACATGCCTTAGAGACATTTTTTAGAAGGGAACGCCTACCTTGCATATCATTAACGCAAGGTAGGTGTCCACGCAAAAAAATGACGCAAACTCCAAGATCTTTGGCGCTAGACGGGTCTAACGCCAAAGTATAAATATGGAGTTAGCTTTGCGTCGGATTTGCGTAAAAAGAAACGACGCAAATCCGGCGCAAACAGAGTATAAATATGCACCTGTGTATTTGCCATGTTCACGTTAGTTCCTGAAAGAGCCTGCATCCTGTTAGCCCGACTGGCTCCTGTCTTTGCGTTAACCACAGAGGTTCCCTGTGGCTACATTTGTCTCAGAGTTGCTTTCCATGCCCTCGCTTTCCTCCCGGGGTATTGTGTCTGGTAGGTCCACGATGAATCCTCAAATATATAGTATAGTTTAATCAGTTTCCTTATCGTATCCTGTTCTGGGACATGTATTCAAATTGCCTAATCTAGCCCCCATCCCTTGTCTGGTTTTGCATGTATTCATTAGTGCCAAACAGTGACAGTGTGCTATGGCTGTATGCATTGATTCGGTACGGTGCCTCCAAACAAGGGTTGACAATGTGTATGTAAGGACCAAACATGTTTGTGCCCTGATGGTCCACACACAGATTCACTTCTGCCACCAACTTTTGATGGTGCTTGCATGGTGACTAGCTGTGAGATTAAATCAGCACAGAGGCACTGATGTTCCCTGTTGCAGCGGGAATTTTGGAGGCCACCGTGTGTACAAATGTTGTGATGAAAGCTGCCTGTTTCCTATTACTGATCCATAAAGTTTTTAAGCACATCAAGGTTGCCCTGTTGTCAGCCTTATTAAAGTTCTGCAGTGCCATAGCTGGATTATCCCCATGTGTGTCGTTAGTTGTTCTCTGGCTTTAGTTCAAATCTGCTTTGAAGGATACTCTGTTAATTCAGGGAATGGCTCCACAGACTCACGACTAGACCTGCACGTAACTGTGACAACATGGAGGCCAATACTGACACAGGGTACACATGGCCACATACTTGAACCGAACAACTTTGTGCACTGAACCACTGGAAATATGTGAACACATGCAGCATGGTCTGCTGGTCCTCCACAGCCACAGGAGAAACATAGGTCATTTACATGACTCAAACTGTGATGTACCATAACTTTTTTGGATTGGAGTTGGGACTCTGTGTCACAAACACTGTACCTACCTAGCTTGTTCAAATGCCTGACTCATATGTAGTATACACACAAGTGACCATGAAGTGGTATCCAACATTCCATTAAATGTGATGGCTTACATTTGTAACATTGCCATTATCAACAGTCCTATATCTATCCTGTGTATAGTTTGTCATGGGAGATGTTTTGTCCCCAAAGTCAGGGAAGTTCACACAGCATAAGATGTAACAGATATGACAAACACTTATCATGACTGATGTACCTCAATGAATGGCATCTGATGGTTATCCACAATTACAACACATGCATACAAGCACATTATGCAAAACACGTCTTGTGACAGTCACACAGAGGCCCAACAACAATTGAAATAGCCAATTCACAGACATAAACACACAGGCCATGAGTGATTTTTTTAAAGTTGCGTAGCCTTGCTATCCTCTATTGATGCACCACCTGCTCAAACTAGGGAATACCATTTTTAATTCCAAATGCTTGGGTTGCTGTTGCAGCATTTAAGAGTGCTAATCCGGCACAACAACATGAGTATTATGTTCGGCAGTAGTGTGGTCTTCCACATGTACCCAAACACTAGAACACACACAGCAGGCCCTAACAGCCTATCTTTGTATAGTTATAGCCTTCTTGTATGTTAAAAATGAGAAAAATTACACAAACACAGTTAAAGACAGATATTTTGATGCAAAAGCGTAAAAAAAGACGCATATGCGTCAAAATATGCCCCATATGCATTAAAAAATTATGTTCACAGCCACATCGATTGGTCCCTAGTGTTAATTCCAACACTGCACCCCATGAAATAGGTTATCCATGAAAAATATATTGATCCTTGAATGTGGGGGAATTTTTAAGCATATGCGTCAAAATATATTGACGCAAAGCCCGTGGCGTCATAAAATTACATGCTTCATAATAAAAACGCACTGGATTTGAGACAGGAAGTGATGTAATAGGATATCCTGTTTAAAGAAATGGTACAGTGGGTGTACTTTCACTTTTCAGTCTGTGATTCTTCTAGAATGTGTGGCTGTGTAGAGAGTTGTGTCTGTCAAAATTGTGCTTTTGTCTCCTGTGTGCCATTTCAATTGTCATCTGTTGTTTTTGTAATTGTCTCTGTAAATCAGTGTTTTTGTCATTTTTTGTGTCTAATTTTGTCTTTGTACTGTTGGGAGTGTGTAGTGGGTATTGTTAGTTGGGGTATTGTTGGGCTGTTTGTGGGTTCTTTAAGTTTCATTTTCATACCTCCTTTCCCTGTATTTCCCTGTTTTCCCTTTCCTATCCCTATTATTTTTGTGATGTTGGGAAGGCCATGTCTGGGGAGAATGGGTGAGGAGGAGCTGGGGGATTTCCTTTGGCTATTGTGCCACTTCCTCCCCCTGATGTTAGAGGCTGGTGGCAGGGTGATACAGGGGTATCACACCGAGGCGAGGAGGCTCAGGTGGTCCAAGGTGCTGTTCCACCTAAAGAGAGTGTTCAACAGCCAGCGCAACGACCACCAATTTAAACATTGCTGGGCTGACCTTGTGGCCAGAGAGCAAGACCTGCTGGACCACCTTGGTGTGGTGATTGGTGGCCCTGTTGGTGAGTACAAATCAGACTAATGTGTACATTAAAATGCTCTGTAGTGACAGTAGCAGATTTTGTGACATGCTGCATGCAATGTTTGTGGACATGTGGAATGCAAGTTGAACATACAGTGGCCCTGATCTATGCAACATTTGCTACGCATTACCGTCATTTGTTGACGCAAAAGCTGCACAAACTTATAAAAGACAACTTGATCTTGTAAATTAGTGCCGCTTTGACGTCAATAGAGGATGGTATTGCGGCACAAACAAAAGTATTATTCATGGCCTGTAAGTGTACCAGGAATGAGATGTATTTCACATGCTAATGCAAGGAACAAATGTAGTTCCCAATTATTTTGAATACATGTCTGATCTGTATTCATGGCCATACGTACAAAGATTTTCCTAACCTCTGGTAATATCTCAGGCTGATATTTTGACTTGGTTTGTGCAGCATATAAATTTATTATGGATGCCAAAGTAATGCACACTTCATAATATCTAAAAGTTTTGTTCTACTTTCCATAGCTGTAGCGTAAAAAAATGAAGCAAATGCTACACATAAAAACCAAAAAAAAGATCTGGCCCTAAGTTCATTGTTTCTAGTTTACGTTTGGTACACCCCTGCTGATCTAGTGCAGCATATGTACAATCATTAAGTTCTCAGTATGAAGGCTATCACAGACATGTGTGTATGCTAAGATCAGCAGGCCAGCATTCCTGTGAGTGCTGCCATTCCCAAGGTGCATACAAACTGAGACCTACCTCATCAAGATTGCCAAAGTAGGACATTTGCTAAACCATGTTTTAATTAGGGGACAGTGTCAGTTTGTTGTATAACCACTGATCACCCAACTTGGCAAATGTAAGATAGTGAATGTGGCTAACTGTGATCTACAATACCTGATATAGGTACACAGGGCCCTGAGTAACACATTTCAGGTGCAATGACTACACCTGTGCCCATGCATTCTGTCACGGATTATCAAAATAGACACTGTCACCATAAATGTCTTTGTTGTTTTGATTTAGATAAATGGCCAATCCATGTTTATCGTAACATTGTCATCAAGTAACACACAGGATCCCTGCGATCATGGTGTCATAGGGGTCATATACGGCTCTGGGTACACTGCCAATGTGGCATATCTAACCTACAAACAACACAGGTACACATATAATGGACCATAGAAAGCACAATAATTCCTGAACTAAAATCAACTCATATGAGCATCACACAGTAACTCATTGTTCCTTGATGCACAAGCCACAATACCCGAGTGACTGGTATTGTAGTGCACCAGGAATGTGGCTTTGCATGTCTCTCATAACAACAAATGAAGAAATGGAGTACCCTCTAGAAATAATTCTGCACCCAATTGAGTAATCATGTTTGGCACCACATGATTGTTAGGACCAGTGCATGTGTGCATATGTGTGTCTATCACTCACTGGAGTGACAGGGTCAAAACATGTTTGCAGTAGTATCTCTGTTGGGGTGTGTACATGCCTGAGGTGCTGCTCTATCATAGAAAATGTCACACACAGTGATTTATTCTTCCAAGTTTTGTACAATGAGCAGACATTGAGCACATTTCACCCTTCCATGTTTTACAGGTGGACCAGCCCCCTACACAATTGGAGAAGTGGCTAGATTTGCGGACCCAGACACATCCAGTAAGTGTTGATATGTTAGTTCTGTGTTGTGTTTGCAGCTGTTGTGTGATTGACTCCTGTGTGTTGGACACATTGCAAGGTATGATGTGCTGGCACATGATTTGATTTGTGACTTGCCTGGAGTTTGACATTTTGTTCCATGTTTGAGTTGGACAATCAGTGTCGGAGAGTCATATTTTGGGATTCTAGTGCTGCGCTATATGCATGGGCAGGTGAACAGGGTGATATTTGTTGCCACATTTATGCCAATGAAAAATTTGGAGGTGGCCATTTTCATGATTTAGTCAGCAAGTCATACCCTGATTCACACAGACCAGTGATGCTGAAGTATTACCCACAGACTTGAGCCTCCATGTTAACTAATGAACAGGTAGGACTGTATGTTTGACTTCCTAGCAGCATCTAGCTCCACATGTTGTGCTACGTTTATGTGGCACTTCAGTAGAATGTCATAGGTGTGCATGCAGCTCAAGCCCAGATGGGTGCTTGCATTTATGTGCTTGTTTTTGGAAAGGTATTAGTGAGATCAAATGATGTTGACAATTGTCGCAAATTAGGAACATAAATGTGGATGTGATTGTCCAATGTTTGAGTCAATCCTAGTTGGCAGCCCTCCTTACCTGTGGTGGACTGACTAAACCCATGGACATCTGTCCAAAGCTTCCTGGCTGTCCTTGATGTTTGAAAGTATGTGTTGCATGTCCATCACCCCCTGAGGCACAGGGTTAGGTTTATGAAATATGTGTACCTAGGTGTGAGGATTCCAGTGTAGAAGACAGATATGTAATTCCAACATTCATTTGTTCCAACTAGGATGCCCCCTCATGATTAGCAACTGCATACCATCCAGGCAATCTGATTTACAAATCACAGATCTCGTGGGCCTTGATTGTCATCCGGAAGATAGTCATTAGTTGGCCTGTCAGATATGGAGTACTTGCAGCATTTGTTATGTGACTAATGGCAGTACAATGATGCACAGATCATTTAAGTAGGTACACACCTTTTTGAGCATTGCTCTGCTGTTAGATAGTAGATGTGTAGGCTGTGTTGGCCTGTCATTCCTCAGGGACATTGTATGATCTGTACTGTGATTTGGACTGTTTCAGCTATTTTTGAGAAAGTGTTACAATATCATCTGTAGATGGATCACACAATGATGTCACTAATGTTTGGCTTCCTCTATTTTTACAGCTGCCAACATGAATGCCCATGAGATCAGGGAATTCCAGAGGCGGGCAATGCGTTACCGCCACATACTAGATGTGGAGTCTGGGTTCCGCAATATGGCACGGCGTTATCGCCATGAGAGAGCCACAGCGGTCTGAAGGGCATTTGCCCGAGGGGGGCCATCCTTTCCCACAACAGCCACCACCACCAGCACAAACACTCAGACCACAAGTCGCCCAAAGGATGACAGCCACTGTTGCAGGTCCATCAACCTCATCAGCTCCAGGACCACAGACAGCAGCTCCTCCCCTTCCCCCTCCAAGCACGGCACCGGCACCAGCAGTGCCATCCACTAGGGGCACACTGACAACCCCAGCTGCAGTGACAGACAATGCCAAATTTCAGTCTATGAGACGTGACATGCAACGGATGTTGCGCAGGATGGACAGGCTGCAGCAGGAGGTGTCCCGCAATAGCAGGAGACTGCGGCATATAAAGAAGATCCTGCGGAGGGCAAATTTGTGACTTGTGGACCCTCAGCCATGATTCCCTCCCCTCCCTCCTCTTTCCTGGTTCTTATCTTTAGTGGGTTTAGGGGGCTTAGTGTTAGGTTAGAGTAGGCTGTTAGGTTAGTTAGTATAAGTGGGTTGGGGTGGAGGGGGTTATATCATTACATGTGGGTTTTTTTGTGGGTGGGTGGGTGGGTGGGTGGGGGATGATGTTGGGGTTTATGTGTATAAAAAAATATATATAAAAATATAAAAAAATAAATACCAAAAAAATATGTATTTGTTTAGGATAAGATAGTATGTGTTTAGGTTAGTATATGTTGTCCTACATGTGTCCCATCATAAAATGTGGGTGGGCGGGTTGATGTTTAGAGTGTTTAGTTAAATGTGATAGGTAAGTTTAGAGTAGGGTAGTTAGGGCCAGTTGTGGGTAATGTGTAGTTAGGATAGGTTAGGTCAGTTAAGGTGTTCCCCTAGTTTTATTATCCTTTTTTACTGTTAAATAAATATTTAGGTACTCCTTTACAGTATGAGTCATATGCTTGAGGATCAGGGCCTTGGCATGGGTGAACAGTGTCACTTTAGTATTTGCATTTGTGTTCCATCCTGCATCCGAATCACATTATTGACATGGTTATTCACAATTCCTAATGTGCAGTCACATTGGCAGCTACACCAAAGCTATGCATCTGCCATCCATTGCACCCACCACTCAAGGTTACTATGGTTCCCAATGTGTTGTGAAGTTTGGCTGTGTTTTTAAATATGTCATCGTTTGAGACCTGATTTGGAATCTTGGGCACTGTGGTACGTCTGCCTGCAGCCTGATGTTCATGTGAACCCTGATAAGCTGAATGATGTTATAATCTTATGTAGTATTGAATACTTAACTCACACCTATCATTTCTTACATTGTACTCCCAGCTTACATAATTGTCCATACACTCATACACATTCATTCCTGTTGTATGGTTTGTGTGTGTGTGATGAAAGTTTATAGTCAGATGTCATATACATAAAGATTGTCTTGAAGGGAATGTTGGACACATTGATTTTCAGCGTATACATACCTTGAAGCGGACTTTTTCAGTCCAACACAGCATTATACTGCTAGTTTTCAATTTACTTCAGAAATAAGCCTCAGGAAGGCCAGATGATGATACTATCCAGACCACAGTGCATAGTTATCAGCCCACAATCTTTCAACGCAGTTGTATTGACATTCTATGGCCACTGACATGTGACATACATCACTAAGGGGGTCATTCTGACCCTGGCGGCCACCGACCACGGGAGCACCGCCAACAGGCTGGCGGTGCTCCCACGAGCATTCTGACCGCGGCGGTTCAGCCGCGGTCAGAAGCGGCAAGTCGGCGGGCTCCCGCCGACTTACCGCTGCTCGGGGGAATCCTTCATGGCGGCGGAGCGCGCTCCACCGCCATGAGGATTCTGACCCCCCCTACCGCCATCCTGTTCATGGCGGGAAAGCCGCCATGAACAGGATGGCGGTAGGGGGGGTCGCGGGGCCCCTGGGGGCCCCTGCCGTGCCCATGCCAATGGCATGGGCACGGCAGGGGCCCCCGTAAGAGGGCCCCCGCAAAGTATTTCAGTGTCTGCCTTGCAGACACTGAAATACGCGACGGGTGCCACTGCACCCGTCGCACCTTCCCACTCCGCCGGCTCGATTACGAGCCGGCATCCTCGTGGGAAGGGAGTTTTTCCCTGGGCTGGCGGGCGGTCTTTTGGAGACCGCCCGCCAGCCCAGGGAAAAACTCATAATACCCTCCGCGGTCTTCTGACCGCGGAGCGGTATAATGGGGGCGGAATTCTGGCGGGCGGCCTCCGCCGCCCGCCAGAATCAGAATCACCCCCTAATTTCCTACACAGTTGATGTGTCACATTACACAGAGACAGAGTGGTTCTGTAAGTGCTATTTATTTTAAAGTGCTGTAGTGCAATAATTACATAGTCCAGGATTCTGAGTCCATTAGTGTGACGCCTTCTATTGTGATACTACACAAGTCCAATGGGACATCTCATTGTACATGCTGGAGTGAAGTGTCATACAGTGCAGAGGAACATGAATTGCCAATGAGGTAGTGATAGACAATCACAGAGCACAGTGTCAAGGTAAACAGTGTGCTGGAGAACAGTGCATGTTACCAACTGTTGCAAGACTGGCATGTTAACAAGCACAGGACCTAGGATATTAGTGCCCATGTGGCATGGACTTGTGCTACCGGGTACTCCTACAGGTGGGGATCTGTTCCACGTCTTCATCTTCTGATGTGTGTGTCGTCTCCTCTGCCCTTGGTGGTGGTGGATTTGATGGGGCAACACACACTTCAGTGTTTGAAGACGTTGAGTCAGAAATCCCAGTAGCTGCCAACTGTGGGGCCATTAAGGGCATTACTGAAGCAAGGAGGAGCTGCTGGTTCTTGAGTATAGCAGCTACATCACTGTGGTAGGCAGCCAGGTCGGCCCTGAATGGGTCATGATTGCATTCTTGCACGCAGTGAAAGGTTTAGGGTGCCAGGTGTTGTGGCAAATCCCTTACTGCAGTGGTGAATTCCCTTACAATTTTTATTGTAGTCCTTGCAGGATGGATGTTAGCGCTTGCATGGCTGCTGCCTGTTCTGCAGATGACATCATGCATGAACGAAACCCCTCAAGGCTGGCTGCCATATTTTGCATCCCCACCCGCACCTCCTTGGCCAGCTCCCGCTGTACTCCATCTACAGTCCTCTCAAAGGTGGTACCAGTTTCCTCAGAGTCCTCAGCTGGGTTGGAGCTGGCAGGTCATACAATTGGGGTGGTGGGTTGGGTCCTCTGTGATGGCTGCTACTTCTGTGCTCCTTCTTGAGACTGAAGGTGGGGTCTAGAGGGTTCCAAGGACATCTTGGAGGGTCTGCTGGCTAATGTTTGCCAGCTCGTCATCCATGTCATCAGGGAAGTCCAGGACAGGCATATCCCCAGGAGAGCTTTTGTCCTCTGCAATGAGATATTGTACAATTAGTGTGTCTGTGTTGTGGCATTTGTAATGTGACGTTCCTGACTTTCTATTAGTTGAACATTGTGATCTTGGTTCCTGTTCATTGTTCCTGTCATTAAGATTAGCAGTCTCACAGGCCTATGCCCTACCTGCATGTCACATGTAGAGTGGGCAGTTTGGGGAATTGTCTGAGTCACATCCTCTAGGTGTAGGTCCTGTCCAAATTGTATGTTGACACCTTCTTGTACTACTCAACCCTCCGTCTACTTCCATTATCATGGTGTGGTCTTGCACTGGCTGTGGGTGTTCTGATGGCAGTTGCACCAAAATTAACAATCTGGAGCTGACCCAGTCTCTGATATTTCACATCCACCTATATGTTGCTGAGACCTAGCGTATACTATGTATAGCATTGGCATTGCACGATACTGGTGTCAACATTGGTAGTGTGTACTGCTGATGTTGGGGAATGTGTGCTACATTGGATTGCACTGATGGTCCTAGCAGTGTTCCATAACCTCTTATGACTGTACGGGTGTGTTTCACTAGCTAGACACATATGTCCTCCCCCTCAATGCTATTGTCTTAGCACTATGACACTTGAGATGTTGCATGGTGGCATTGCAGCTATTGTAACACAGGGTAAAACCTGAAATGTGCAACATGTGTATGACATTACTGCTGTGTACCTCATAATGTTAATAACAATACCTGATGTTTATAGCACCTATAGACATGAGCATTTGACAGGATATGCACATTGTTAGTAATTACAGGGGATTGATAATGTTGTCATACTTCTGCCACACTGTTGATTTTATCGACAATTTGTTGCCAAATTGCCTCTCTCCTCCCAATTTGCAATTTTGAGGTGACAAAAAGTTGATGCTGGTGTTCCGTCACCTCTTTTTCCAGTATTTCCTGCTCCTCTGCACTGAACTGGCACTTCCTTTTCTTCTGTTCCCTCTCCTGGGTCTTGTCTGGGTCCTCCTGGCTGGTTCCTGGTCGGTTGTAGTCTTCCTGGGGTCTCTCATGGCTTCTGGGATCCATTTTGGGGTTCCTTTGCACATTTTGCTGTGTTTGTGCCGCCTTTTGTCGCAATTGGGGCAAAAAAGGCACGTATCCAGTTTGCAACGTCGTAAACAGGATAAAAATAATTTTTCGCCGTGTTAACGTCGTTTTTCTTTACGACGTGGTGCAATGGTTTGAGTAAAAAAAAATGACACTAACCCGTGATTTGCGGCGTTAAACTTTTTGACGCAACACTGCATCAGCGCAGTTTTGCGTCAAATAGTATAAATTTGGCCTTTAGGTTGTTAATGGTTCAAAGGCCCATTTTTAGACTTTTTAAGCGCCGCATTTGCGTTATTTGTTTACGCAAAGGCAGCGCAAACTTGCAAAATACAATTGTATTTTGTAAGTTTGCACCATTTTTGCATCACAAAGTGGTGCAAATGCGGCACAAAAAAAGTATAAATATGGGCCAAGCTGTTTTTAAGGCACAAGTCTCTTAAACAATACGCCAAAGGTTCACAAAAAGTCCATTAAAATACAATTGAATAATTTTAGCTAGAACATTTTAAAATACACATAAAGTAAAAAATAATTTAAAGGCATTAAAAATCTAGCCATTGCACAAGCTACATACTGTACACATATTGAATTAAAATAGGAATCTCATTGCTACCAATCTTGATCTTATATTATGCTTTAAAAAAATAGGGCCCATATTTATACTTTTTTAGTGCCGCTTTTTGACTCAAAAGCGGCGCAAACTTACAAAATACAATTGTATTTTGTAAGTTTGCAACGCTTTTGCGTCAAAAAATGACGCAAATGCGGCGCTAAAAAAGTATAAATATGGGCCTAGGTTTTATAATGTTGCAACAAAGATCTAAAAAAATAAAGACAATCTAATACAATGTGAATATTCACATCCACACAGCCCTTCAGAAATCGTAAAGGAATACACCTAGGACGGATGGGAGTATAGAGGACGGAGCCCTATTCTAAATCACAATATTATACTTTAATTTGATTGTTAGACAAGCCATGTAATGACTGAAAAGAAGATTTTGTTTCCCACGATTCACGCAATTCTACAGTTCAAGGCTTTGACTCAGATACCAGAGATCTCGTTCTCTCCCGACCATCAAACTTCGTTCAGTCAGTTAATTTTTTGTAATGGCCACAGAGAATGTAACAGTAAAGCTGTTAATTAGTACTAACGATGCCATGACCTGCAGCTGATTCTTTGTCTTCCCAGCCCAGCACAAATATCTTTTAATTATTTCATCCTAACATAATGTTGCTATTTTTCGTTCCTTTGACAGGTACTGGACATGAAGAGAGTCCTTCAGAATGGTACCCTTGCAATCAATAGTCCCTCTGATAGCATAATGAGGCTTTATTGCAACGGTCCATTTACAGGATGTATGTTTCCCTATACTAATAAAGAATGAAAATCAACAGTACTTGACGTTTGCAGTCTCCAACCATCATTACCAATTCAGAGCACTGCAAATCGGCCTGTAGACTTCATCCAGAGAATTAATAATTGTAATGGCACCAACTATCTCATATTTACAACTGCACAGCACTCATATATTTATCAACCTGGATGACTGGCTCATTTCTAAGAGTGTACAATTGCATGGAATATCTTGGATTTTCTCTCAATAACCGGGAGCTCAATCTTCAATTATCTAGAAATACTTTTATATGGGCTCTGAGAGACACTAAGGGGGTTATTCTAACTTTGGAGGAGGTGTTAATCCGTCCCAAAAGTGACGGAAAAGTGACGGATTTACCACCAGACGTATTACGAGTCCATTATATCCTATGGAACTCGTAATACGGCTGGTGGTATATCCGTCACTTTACCGTCACTTTTGGGACGGATTAACACTCCTCCAAAGTTAGAATAACCCCCTAAATAGTGCAAGAGTTTGTCTCAGAAGAAGGAGTACAAAACTTGGGGAGCAGAGGTAGAGGCAGACAAAGATAGCCGCTCTCTAAGAAAGCGGTGCTGTGGCAAGACCTCAAAGCTTCGGTTCCTGGTATATGTGGGTCTTTAATCTACCCAAATGGGGTGGTTCTAATAATCAGAACACTTAGCAGCAGTAGCAGTAGTCTGCCTAAATGCAATCTTGCGTTCAGTAGCGAGAGAGAGAGAGAGAGTCCCTAGATGAATCAGGCATTGGGGGTTTCCAATTAAAAAGTGCCCTCTGATACGCCAATCCCTTCCAACTCCTCCACGGTCACTCACTCACCCACTCTGCTACGAATGGCAATGCTTCATCTGTACTCTGGGCCCCACTGTCCATATTGGAGCTCACTGATGTGTAGCTGGCAATTAAAGCGGTAATACCAGTGACGCACATGCTGTTCGGGTCCAATGGCAGAACGTAAGCACAAAGGAATCCACAGTAAAGATGATAGTTGGAGTCCTCGCAAATTACCTACAAACAAAAGGTGCCAGACTCAGGCACTGTCAGATGGCGGGGCAACTATGCTGATTAGTACCCGGTAAGCCTGAATTCACTACTCAGTGCACCTTCATGTGGGCCTACACCATGGGGAGGGATATATGGGCTACATGCAGCAAAGTACGACCCAGTGCTAGTAGAATTGGGGTGACTGGATGCTATGGAGAACATGCAGTAAATGGGCAAGCAGAGACAGAGCAATAGCCACCATAGCCAAAGAACACACAGGGGCTGTCACGCCGCGGCCGCCGCGGCTCCTACGGCGGCCGCGGCCGCGGGCTCGGGTCGCCGCAGCGCGGCATTCCCTTCATGCCGCGGTCTGTGTGCGAGCCTCGGGAGAGGCCGCGGCTGGCACACAGGCCGCGGGTGAAGCCGCGACTTGCGCGCAAGCCGCGGGGAGTTCAGGGGGCCTGGTCAGGGGTCGCGGCACTCGCCGCGCCCCTTTCTTTAAGTTCTGCCGCAAAGGCAGACGCGGCAGGGCTTGAGACCCCGAGTGGGTTTCAGGCCTGACCGCGCATAGCGCATTTAGTGCGCTTTACATCAAGTCTTCCTGTTCCAATGAATTAATCATCTGCTCACCACTTACCAATGTCTCCAGGCAAAAGCCGAACCCTTGCACATGGTGGTGTTTTTAGGCCTGCCTTTTCCTTTCCCAGCATGCTGCCCACTTCCTCTCTTCCCAGCATGCATTGTTTTTCTTTGTTTGGACGCATGTACCTGATTCACTATTATACTCTTTTCCCCAATCCAAGATGGTGGTGTTTCTACTTCCTGTTTCCTACTTCCAGCCTAGAGGTATATAAGGGGAATTCAGCTGCTTGTTCATTGCGTTGCAACACTCCTTGGTGGTAGTCACGCTCTGACTGGTTTCTTCCTGCGAATCCAGTATTTTCCTGACCTGTCTTCGTTTCCAGTCTTCCTGTACTCCGGATCTTCAACTCTAACGCCTTGGTGTCCTCCTTTTGTTTTAGGGATTTCCCGTTGGAGTTTTTTTACCCTACTGGGGTTTTTCCTCTAGGACTCCTTCTGGAGGGCACGGACTGTAGTGGCTTGCTATTGTCAAACAGCACCGTGGCTACCGGAAGGGGTCGCCCCTACCTCGGCCAGAGCAGAACCTGCCGGAACCGGGGTCGTTCCCCAACTCTTCTCAACTTCGACGGTAAGCCCATTGAAAACCGTGACAGATTGCAACGCCCACAAATCCAGTTGCAGTCCGGAACCATGGATAATCCAGTGGCAAATACGGAACCTACGAGCCAGACCCTGCTTATGACGATACAACAACAGGCTCAAGAACTCCAACAGCTACGTACTGAAAATACTGTCTATCGACAAGCCTTTGCATCCAGGACCACAGATGTACCCTCAGTAGCTGCCACTACACCTCGTTTCTCCGGGGATCCTAACAGATTAAAAGAATTCCTGGATGCCTTGACGGTTTATTTTGCCTTTCGCCCCTCGCAATTTGTACAAGACAAGACCAAGGTGGGGTATTTGATTAGCGCCTTATCGGGGCCAGCATTGGCTTGGGCCACTCCTTTAGTGACAAGAAATGATCCTTGCCTATCTAATTATTCCACCTTTATCACTACTTTTAAACAGATGTTTGAACGCCCTGGACTCGAGGCATCTGCAGAAGAAGCTCTTTGCGAAATCCAACAAGGGAATCAAGATGTATTACAATACATCACCCGTTTCAGACAATTAGCAGCAGAAACATCCTGGGTGGAACGTACCTTGGTGACACTGTTCCGTAGAGGTCTCAGAGAGGACATTAAGGACGAACTGGTGCACTCTGCTAGAATAGAGAACCTTAAAGGATTGATGGATCAGACTCTGATGATAGAATATCGGTTGAACGAAAGAAGAATGGAGAAAAAGAAGAGTCGTTTGCCATCTCACTCAGTGACGTCTCGCACCTTCTCTCATCGTACCGAGGAAGTCCGTCCTGAACCTAAGGGGAATACCGAGGAAGAGCCAATGCAAATTGACACGGCTCGAGGACCTTTATCAGCTAGTGAAAGAGAACATAGACGAAGAAAGGGGCTTTGTCTATATTGTGGTACAGCTGGTCACCTAATTCGCACCTGCCCCATTCGTCCAACCAAACCCTTGGGCAACTCTTCTCAACTTCGACGGTAAGCCAATTGAAAACCGTGACAGGGGCAGAGTGGGGACTGCAGAGGAGAAGGGAGGGAGTTGCCTACACTCGCTACCCTACTGATATTGTTGAGTATGTATGATGCACTGGAACTTCAGAAGACCTTAACACTGTATCACAAATGTACCAGGAGGAAGGATGGTGATCTGTTTAGCCTCCAGGAACATGTAGTCTTTAGTAGGAATATGGTAACTTGGAATAAGGGAGAAAGTTGGTCCTGACCCCATATTGTACCCGTTTACTGTAGAAGGACTAAAGCTGAGTCTCGGTTAGAACAGAGAAGTGTGATAAAGTTGATTGCTTAACTGGACAGGGTATCCAACGGATGACAGAGGTTATTGGGTCCACCAGATAACTATAATTAGCTATAACCATTAACCTCACTGTAAGCTCCTAGGTAGAAGGAGCACAAGGGACTAAGGCCCTCATTATGACATTGGCGGTAAATCCCGCTTAACGCCATGCCGACTGCCGCTAACATTTCGGCGCCTGGCGGGTAACCGCCAAGCATATTATGACACACACTATACAGCCACACACACAAGTTCGCCAGCCCAAAGGTCAGTGATAAACTGGCAGTAGCAAAATCCACACCGTTACGCCAACAGAACTACGCCCACAGCATTATGACCCACGAATCACCTCAGCGGACATTCAATGGCAGTAAACCATTGGCGGGACATACTGTTGCGCTCAAAATACACACACTCAAATAAAACTACACCATATTGGACATTTCAAACACACACACCTGACACACATACACACACCACATCCACACTACTACAAAACACGCACCCACAGTACCCACAACACATTACAACCTGAAAGAATTGATACCAGAGAGATAGCAAGAGCACCCACGCAACCAGAGCCACATAACATCATCACCTATACACCATCCACACACTTTACATCACACACCCGACACATCACCCCACACACCCTCACCCACACTACTCACACTACAACCATGGCACCACAATAACACCCCAGATTCTCTGAGGAGGAGCTGAGGGTCATGGTGGAGGAAATCATCTGGGTAGAACCACAGCTATTTGGAGCACAAGTGCAGCAGACATCCATTGCTAGGAAGATGGAGCTATGGCAGAGAATTGTGGACAGGGTCAACGCCGTGGGACGGCACGTCAGAACAAGGGATGACATCAGGAAGAAGTGGAACGACCTACAGGGGAAGGCACGTTCCACAGCAGCAAGACACTAACTTGCTGTACAGAGGACTGGCGGTGGACCCCCACCTCCTCCCCGCAACTAACAACATGGGAAAAGCAAGTCTTGGCAATCATGCATTCTGAGAGCCTGGCAGGAGTAGGAGGAGGACTGTACTCTCGTAAGTCAAATCTCTATTACTATCACCCACCCACCTGCATGCCATCACAAACCCCACTCCCATCACTCCACCACCTCCCACATACCCCACCATCACAACCCAGCTCATCCCAATACCAAGCCCTGCACGCAACACCAATGCATGGACACCCCTCACAGACTTTATGGACACCTATCTCCACTGCATGCAGACTGGAGAGAATCACCTAGCCCAACAAATAGTTACTCACTCAAAGGCAAATCTGCCAGGACAACAACAACCATAGAGGGCAACATTCTCATGTGCATGATGTGACACGCAGAAACAATAGCACTGCATTTACATCCCGATGTCACCAGAGATTAGGTGCCAGCAACATCCAGTCCTCCCCAGAAGAGGCCCATAGTGATGACAGCTGCTTTGCTCGCCTGCATCTGGGTGACCAACATGGCTCATCAGGGATCTCCGGACAGTCGGTTACCCAGGCACACTCACACCACCATACAGCCTCCCCCTCAGGAAACATCCCATAGCACCCACCCAGCGGGCCCATACCTCTGTCCCCAGGACACGTCAATCAGCAGTGCGTCCACCACTACAGGGACCCCAGGCCACCTGACAAACACAGGACAATCAGGGACCTGGGGTCAGTGGCGGTGGGCACCCGGTTCAGGGGACAGAGGCGCAGGACAACAGGGAAGCTGGGAGGACTGCTGTGCGACAGGGGGAGGACAAGCCCAGGGAACCGACTCTCCAGGAGGCACTCACCGCGATCTGGGGAGCATACCACCATTCCCAGGAGACCATGGGCCAGATACTGGACAAGTTGCAGGAGAACATGCAGCTGCAGGATGGACAGTACCTGGGGATCAGGGTGGACTTGAAGAACATTAACACCACCCTGATCTCCATTGCAGGGGTGCTGGCAGACCTGGCCAACACAATGAGGGAGGCAGTGGCACCCCACCTGGCCTCTGCCACTAGCCAAACCGATGAACAGCCCTCCACCTCCGCTGCCGCTAGTGGAAGGAGGCCCCGCCACAGGACTAACAGACCACCAGCACCCCTCCCCCTGCAGAAGGTGAACCACCCCACAAACGTTCCCTACGAACCAAGCAGAAGCCAGAGACTATTGCCAAGACCCCCACCTGGAAATAAGACTCTCCTGATTGTCAACCTTGTGTCCCACTCTGTCACCCTGTCCACCTTGAACTGCAGTTGCTCCACTTCCTATGCCCCCTTGGACAATGCACCTGTGATACAAATAGACTGGACTCCAACCTGGACTTTCCTCCCTCATCCCCCAGCCCATTGCACATCCCCTTCTACCTCTCAGCACTTAAATAAACACCCTTTGTAAAAATTAAAGTATGGAGTATGTCAAATGATTTAAGTATGTATTAGTTCAACAAGGTTTAAACATTGAAAATCAACTGTACAGAAATTGAAACATAGGAATGACCTGTAGTTGGCTGCAGTCAACACACCAGGAGCGATAGTGGGGCACAAATATCTGCAAATAGAGATGTCAAAGGGTACAGTGAGTGGCCATAGAAGTGGGAAAAAACTGCCTGCCAGTGACAATATCAAACACAAAACTGTCAATTAAATGTGAAGTTACACTGTCTTACCTGTGTATCATTGGAAGTATTGACGAATTATTGCACTTCTGCAGTCCTCATCCTCCGCCTCCTCATCTTCACTGTCCCCAGGGTTCACTGCTGGCACACGGCCATCTCCAGCCTCCTCCTGCAGAAAAGGCACTTGGCGATGTAAGGCAAGGTTGTGCAAGATACAGCATGCCACGATTATCTGGCACACCTTTTTGGGTGAGTAGTACAGGGATCCACCTGTTAGATGGAGGCCACGAAACCTGGCCTTCAGGAGGCCAAAGGTCCTCTCTATAATTCTTCTTGATCGCCCATGTGCCTCATTGTAACGTTCCTCTGCCCTTGTCCTGGCATTCCTCACAGGGGTCAGTAGCTATGAGAGGCTGGGGTAACCAGAGTCACCTGCAAATATTGAGGGACAACTGTTAGCCACACACCAACCCTTAGGGCCCACACCATACCCATACACCAACAGCTACTGGGTGGGAACTATGGTTCACCTATTAGCCACCCCCTGTGCCTCTGGAGTTGAGCCATCACATACGGGATGCTGCTATTCCTCAGGATAAAGGCATCACACACAGACGCAGGATATTTTGCATTGACGTGGGAGATGTACTGGTCCACCAGACACACCATCTGCACATTCATAGATTGAAAGCTCTTTCGATTTCTGAACACCTGTTCATTTCGACGGGGGGGGGGACAAATGCAATATGTGTACCATCAATTGCCCCAATAATGTTGGGGAATTGTCCCTTTGCATAGAAATCAGCTTTCACTGTGGCCAAATCCTCCGCCTGGGGGAAACTGATGTAGCTGTGCATGTGTTTAATCAGGGCAGACAACACTCTGGTCAGCACTATTGAGAACATTGGCTGAGACATTCCTTCTGCCAAGCCCACTGTCACTTGGAAGGAGCCAGTTGCCAGGAAATGGAGCACTGATAGCACTTGCACAAGAGGGGGGATCCCAGTGGGGTGACGGATAGCAGATATCAGGCCAGGCTCCAATTTGACACACAGCTCTGTGATTGTGGCCCTGTCCAGTGTACAGGTGAGGATAATGTGCCTGTCCTCCATTGTTGCCCAGTCAACCAGGGGTCTGTACACAGGGGGATGTCTCCATCTCCTATTCATCTGCAGCGGTGGCAATCTATGGGGCAAAATGGTTAGCAGCTGGTTAGTATCTCTAATTTCCAACCACTACACTTCAATGCATGTTGTGATTGTAACAGTATTTTGTTGGAGAGGTCCAAATGGTGCATATGTGTACTGTGACGCAGTTGGGAGCCATGGCCTGCCCCACCCCCTGAAATTGCGTCCGCCTGTTCTGTTAGGAGGGACACGTAGAAATGATGTAATTCCGCTGACGTTGTGCGCCATTGCGGGAGGGGGTCGATAACCGCCGTGCAACTCCTCATTGGTTAACATTGGGCCCTATGGGTTACAGTGGCCAATGGTGATGTACGCCGGCGGTGACAGTATGTACCGCCGTGGACGTGACCGCCATTTTCTATCTGTTCACTCACTTGCTACCTGACCTTCAACAGGAGAGGACCTACACTGCAAGTGCTGCTGTGACCTGTGTCTGGAACTGACCATGGCTCGTGTCACTGGGGAAAGGGCCCCTGCCTTCACCTTGGTGGAGTTGGAGCGACTGGTGGATGAGGTCCTACCCCAGTACCGAATGCTGTATGGGCCTCCAGACCAACAGATGAGTATACTGTTATATGCATGGGGCGCAAATGCATAGGGTGCTGTATGTGAAGGCCTCATGTAGGTGGGGGTTGGTGGATGGGCCTTGGGCAGCGTGCTGCATGTATTGTGGGCCATGTCTGTGCTAACAGGGATGGGAAGGGGCATGGTGGGCCATTAGTGTAACAGGCAGGACAGTCAGACTAATATCTTTCCCTGTGTCCATTTCCCTGCAGGTCAGCGCCCATCAGAAAAAGGGAATATGGCATGCCCTGGGGGTCAAAGGCAGGCGGAGCACCCACTGTTGCAAACGGTGGGAGGACCTGAGACGCTGGACACAGAAGATGGCGGAGGCCCAGCTGGAGATGGCCTCCCAATAAGGAAGGGTGCCCGTCGAACCCTGACCCCCTTGATGGCCCGCATACTTGTGGAGGCCTATCCGAAGCTGGATGGGCGCTTGGGGGCGTTACAGCAGCAACAAGGGGGTGAGTGCATGGTGGGGTGGTATCCGGGTGGGGGATGTGCGCCTGTGGGTGCCCCTAGGCCAGGCCTGACATTGCAGAGTAGCTCCCTTGTTGGGCAGGGTTCTGATGTAAAATACCTCCAACCAAGCTATTAGGCATCCACTACTGGGCAGGGGTCTGTGGGTTTCAGGTATGCTGCAAGTGGCATTAGGTGCCCCTATCCATGGGCTGTGTGAAGGTGACTAGCATTGTGACAGGTAGTGCATTGCATAGTGCGTAGGGCTGTTCCCTGTGTGTGTGTGTGTCGTGTACGCCAACGGTGGTGTTGTTTGTGCAATTGACCAAGTGTATTGTTTGTCTCTCCCCCCCTTTTTGTTTTGTCACCCTGTCTTTATGTGCATTAGCATCATCTAGTGGAGGAGCTGAGGCACCGGCGACGGAGGGAGCTGCATCCCACGAGGCCAAGGAGGTCGAATCCACCGGCAGTGAGGGAACTAGTGGGACGGAGGGCGAGGGGAGCACCACGGCGGAGACAGGAGGGGACAGTTCTGACACAGGTTCCTCCACCGATGGAAGCTCCCTGGTGGTGGCGGACACCTCTGGAACCATCCCAGCAACAGGTACAGCCACCACCCCATACCACCCCCACCCTCCCTGCAGCCCCTCAGTGTGTTTCCCCTGCCCGCTCACCCAGGAGGGTGGGCTTCTCCTTCGCCCCAGGCACCTCAGGCCCTGCCCCAATTAGCCCTGCTGCCCTGAGTGAGGAGACGATTGACCGCCTGCGATCCATCTCTGTTGGGCAGTCAACCATTGTGAATGCCATCCAGGGGCTGGCAGCCCAATTGCAACAGAAAAATGCATTCCAGGAGGGCATTCACACTGGGATGGCGGCCCAACAGAGGTCAGCCAGGCTCTGGCCTCCTCTCTCATGGCAGCCATTGTCCCTGTTTTTAGCCTCCCCCCTCCACCTTCCTGTACCCAATCCCAGTTCCCTCAACCCCAACCTATCCCAAGCACACAGTCAGATGAGCATCCACCCAGGACAACACACAAGAGTGGACATGGCAAACACAAGCACCACACTTCATCCCACAGGCACTCATACAAACACCATCCAGATGCAGACATAGCAACATCCACTGCCTCCACTGAGCCCCGCCTCCTCCTCGTCCACCTCCCTCCCAGTTGCGTCTACACTCACACCTGCATGCACTACATCATCATCCACTACCCCCATCACCAGCACACCTATCAGCACATGCCCCTCACTGGCAGTCACCAACCCCACTTCATGCACACCTCCCCTGTGTCCTCTCCCACTGTGTCTGTGCCCCCTCCTCCCAAAGTACACAAACGCAAGCACTCAGACACCCAACAGCCATCCACCTCACAACAGCATCCAGCCCATGCACCTGCACCCAAACACAGCAGACAGACACCTCCTACAACCGCTCCCTCTTCCTCCGCTCCCAGACCATCTCCCTCTTTCCGCCCCAATCTCCCTAAGAAGCTTTTCCTCTCCACCTTTGACCTCCCCCCTAGCCCTCCCCCATCCCTCATGTCAGGTCAGGGTTGTCAGAACCCAGCCAAGCACCACAGCCACCCAGTCCAGGGGCACAGTAGTGTCCACAGCTACACCAGGTGGGAGAAGATCCCGGGCACCAGGCAGCCACACTGATAGGGTGCCTGCACCAACTGCAGCAAGGAAGGGCAAGGAGGCACCCCCAGCTGGTAAAAGGAAGGGCAGGGAGCCGTCCCGAGCTGCTGCCAAGAGGAGCAAGGAGCCATCCCATGCTTCTGGCAGGAAGGGCAAGGGTCCTGCATCAGCAGGCAAAAAGGACAAGAGGCCTGGTGCTGGGACTCAGTCGGAGCCCCCACCACCAACCATGGTGGTTCAGCCATGGGAGGCTGAAGGGGATGGGCTGGAGCCTCCCCCCCACTGCTAGCACCGCCACCAGCACCGCAAATGGCACCACTGCCAGCAGCAGCCCCGGTGGGCAGCCGTCCGAGGATGCAGGGGATGGGCTGGAGCCTCCCCCCACCAGTGCAAGCACCGCCACCAGCATCACCACCAGCACTAGCAGCCCTAATGGGCAACCGTCTGAGGCTGCAGGGGATAGGCTGAAGCCTCCCCAGACCACTGCTAGCACCGCCACCAGCACCACTGCCTGCAGCAGCCCCAGTGGGCAGCCGTCCGAGGCTGCAGGAAATGGTCTGGAACCTCCCCCCACCACTACGATTACCACCACCAGCACCACCGCCAGCACTGAGCAGCTGTCACCGCCGGCGGACAGTGTGTAGTCCTGCGTCCATGGGCTGTTGTGCAGCCTGGCCCCTGCAGATCCTGTGGGTCTGACACCCAGGTCTGCATCACAGGGCACAATGCCCCCTCCACAGCCAGTGGAAGAAGCCATCCACTCACCCCATCCTTCCCAGGATGAAGCACACTGGGCACAATGGCCCCTACCCAGAACCAGTGGAAGAAGCCATACACTCACCCCATCCTTTCCAGGATGAAACATACTGGGCACAATGCCCCCTCCAGAACCAGTGGAAGAAGCCATCCACTCACCCCATCCTTCCCAGGATAAATCCCACTGGGCACAATGCCCCCTCCAGAACAAGTGGAAGAAGCCATCCAATAGAGAGACTGTGGCCTTGCACTCTCCAGGACCAAGCAGTGCAGAAGCCATCTACTAGAGAGATTGTGGCCTTGCACTTCCCAGGACCAAGCAGTAGAGAAGCCATCCAATAGATAGACTGTGGCCTTGCACTCCCAGGACCAGGAACTGGAGAAGCCATTCACTTGAGAGACTGTGGCCTTGCAGTCCCCAGGACCAAACAGTGGGCAAGTCACCTACTTGAGAGACTGTGGCCTTGCACTCCCCAGGATCAGGCACAGGGCATGTTGCCCCCTCCAGGACAAGTTGCGTTGTACCATCTTCCGGCTGAGGTGCCCCCCATTCATGGCCCCCCGAGGTGCCTGTCTAGTTTCAACCTGATGGCCCTGCAGTGTTCCCTCCGTGTTGTTGCAGGAGTGAGGTTGGGCCTTGGACTTTGTGATGTGGCCCTGTGTCCCATGGAAATGGAGGACTGGGCAGTGTCCCTTGCATTGTAAATATGTATATACTTTTTTATTTGGATGCACATCTTTATAATATTTTATCTGATTACACTCACTTTAATCAATTCATTTTGTCCTTGCATTATTCCTGAGGGGCACAGGGTGAATATGTAATGTTATTGCATCTGCTTGTGTGTGTGGTGTTGGGGTGTTGCGTGTGTTTGTCACTCTCTCTTTCCTCCCCCCTTCCCCTGTGTGCTAGGCGGCAGTACTCACCATGGCCATCTTCGCCGGCGTTGGTGTTCATAGTGGAGCAGAAGGTAGAAGAGCATGGTGAACACATGCAACGCTGGCTCCGTGGCAGGTTGGTTCGTCCTTGAGTGTCCAAAGGAGAGTCATTTCCCTTCTGTGCAGTGTTTATGCCAGACTTTTGATGTCATTGGTACCGCCCCAGAAAAGGTGGTGGATAGGTGTGTCATATTACTGTGGGCGGTACATTGTCTTCCGTCTGGCTGTTGGCGGTTACCGTCGTGGTGCCTGTTGGTTTCGCCCTGGTGGTCGGTGTGTTAAAGTGGCTGTCCGTCTGAGCGGTTTCTGCTGTGGTCATAATTTCATATTTATTACCGCCGGCCTGTTGGCAGTATAACCGCCGCTTTATCACCAACCGCCAGGGTTGTAATAAGGGCCTAAGTCAGCACCCTTCACCCCAACCTATTATGATATCTCTCAGAGAGTTGGGGACTACTCTGTACAAAATCACTCAGAGATCCCCACAGAATCCACATAGTGAGGATACATCAGTCCTGTGAGTGAATCGCTGGGCATACAGAGTATTAACAAAGGTACTGGCACCAACTATCTCATATTTACAACTGCAGGGTACTCATATATTTACTAACCTGGATGATTGGCACTAGAAAGAGTGACGGGTCTCATCCCACCAATTACCTCCCCAAAGTAAAGAGACTCTGAGGTATTGCAATGTGCGCATGTCGACCAGCAGCCAGGCATTGTTTTTCTCAGAATCATTTTTGAAACTTAAATAGACACACCATACTCCCGTCCCCACACCAGGGATGTCCACAACAGACAAGGAAGCCATCTTGAAAGAAATTACCACAATTAGTTTGACTCTGGCTATCATGGATATTAAAATGACAGATCTTCCAATCGAAGAAAAGTCCAGGTGGCAGGATAGGTTTGTTTCTGGGGCACCCAGATACAGTCTTCCAGAGTCTCACATCTGTAGATGATCCTTAATTGTTCACAAGCCGGACTGGGGGAGAGACATAGACTATCCAAAGGAAATAGTGATGAATTTGGAGAACAGATTTAGAAGAAATTACTTTTGTATTGTGGGTCTTCCAGAGGGATTAGAAGGCGACGACCTGAACATGTTCTTTAAGATCTTCATCTTAAGGGTCCTTAGTATTTCCTTTAGGGAACGTTTGGCTATGCCACAAGCACGCAGATTACACTCAAGCAAACTACTGTAATCTGGGAACCCACAGCCGGCCATAATAAGCACACTATGGCATCAACATAACTGACATATCATACAAGTGACCAAGAAAATTGGAGGCCAATCCTACATGAGGGATATAGCCTCTCATTCTTAGCAGATTTCTTCCCCCTCCACCATTTAAAAATGGGAAGCATTTCCTGGCTCTCCGAACCAGACTAAAACAGATGTACATTAGATTTGGCCTACTGGAACCAACAAAAATGTTAACAACAATGAATGGGAGGACTAGAGGCTTTAATCACCCAGGTGATTTAGAGTAATTTCTGGACTCTGGCTGGAGATGATATGGATGCCTTGACAACAAAACAAGATACTGATGGGGCAGAGCATCCAGTATCATGATGTAATTTGCTAAGATATCACAACTGCTCATCTTGGACTGGCAAGGGATTCAAAAGAGGATCGGACCATGCAGGCCTGCACCAAGTGGTGGAAGCAGTCTCTGAAAAAAGGGACATGCCCTGGTCCCTTCTGAAGCATCCATATGAGGACATTAAGCATTTTGATCCTGCTGGAATGGACTGTCTTAAAACGCATCCTTTCCTTACCTGGCTTGTCTTAAAATGCAATGTGACTTGTTTGAGGTTATATGCTATACACTTTAAATATTTTTTTCTTTATTAGATTTAACTCACTAGGAGATATTTTTAGGCAGCACCAAGCTGGGTGCATTTACTTTTACTTGCTAGACACCCTGGGGTACATAGCTACATTTTAGCCCGGTGGAAATAACCCCTGCCATGTAGAATCATCCTCTGCTATTCTCAGTAAGACTCCAGCGAGAATATGATCAATCAATCAATCAATCATTGAATTTATAAAGCGCTGTACATACCCGTGAGGGTTTCAAGGCGCTGGGGGGGCGGGGGAGGAGCTGCTGTTACTGATCGAAGAGCCAGGACTTGAGGAGTCTTCTGAAGGTGAGTAGGTCTTGGGTCCGTCGCAGGTTGGTAGGGAGGGTGTTCCAGGTCTTGGCAGCGAGGTATGAGAAGGATCTTATGAGACCTAAGACCGACTGACACTGTAGTACACTCTAGGTCTCTGACACATTTTGGAACCGTATTTAGAGAGTATTACCATATATCTCTCTAGGGCTTGTGGATGCCAGTGCTGTGGCACACGAGTTTAGCCTAGGGTAGATAGCCTTCTTTTCCTTGGTCCCCCTTTCCTACACTTTCCTTTACTTTTTTACCATTAATCACTGCACTTCTGATTCTAATTGTGCTTATTAAAAGGGGGATGCACTGGAATGTGCCAGTTACCAGCCAATTTCTCTTCCAAACAGATATCTCAAAACCATGGCCACAATACTGTTGAGAAATCTGGGAAAGGTCATCTCACACCTAGCATATGAATCCCAAGTGGGATTTGACCTAGGAACAATCTCTGCCTCCTTTTCCACCTTCTCTGGCAGCTCAGCGATGTTCCACAGGAGACATTGGTGATTTCCCCAGATGCAGACAAGGCATTTGATTGGGTTGAATGGGGCTATTTATTTAAGGTCATGTCTTATATGGGACTAGGGGATGATTTTATTGGGAGAGTGAAAATATTATACAACAACCTGACTGCCAAGATGACATGCAGAAGCTTTCTTTTGCCACCATTCATCACTGGCAGAGGCAAGACACAGGAATGCCCAGTTTCACCACTTTTGTTTTTATTAGCCTTCGAACCACTTGTGCCATCTCTTTGCCTTTCGGTGAAAGTTAAGGGTATATCCAGTACGACTGGAGAGATTAAGGCCTTACTATACACATACGTTATTCTTCTCCTACTTATCCAATCACAGAGTTCCATTCAGGAAGCTATCTCCCTGGTACGAGAGTTTGCTCAATTCTCTGGATACAAGGTGAACTGGTCTAAGAGAGAGGTACTCCCAATGTCTAATTCCACCATTAACACCTGCACCCAGGGTTTTCAGATGACATGGGTGCCAACTGGTTTCATATATCTGGGTATCAGGGTACACAGAGGGCTTTCGTATATTACAGAAGACAACCTGGTTCCTTTAATTGGTGAAGCAAAAAGGAACTTTACTAAATGGTTTCAACTCAATCTGTCCTTGTGGGGGTACAAACAGTTAAGATGACCACTGTCTCAGATACAAGTATATCTTGGGTATGCTACAATTCAGGGTCCGAAAACATCTTCTTTCAAAATCAGTTTATACATTTAGAGAGGTTAGAAACTCAGACTAAGGGGGACAACACTGTCTTTGGATACCACATTGGAAAACCTCTGTTTACCTAATATCTCCCTTTACAATCTTGCCTTCCACTGCTCCCAAATTGTACTTCACTTTCAACCCCAATCAACGATGACGCCACCTTGGGTGAAGCTGGAACACCTAAGTATGAAATCTCAGAAAGGAACTATCCCAATATAGTCCACAGAAATACCAACGGTGGCATTAGACAACCCAATAATTCAAGATTCAATATACTGTATGTAAGGAAGGAGGCACACAGACTAATTGGTGTTCACCCATTCCTCCACCAACAGGCTCCTATTTGGAGTAACTCAGCCATTTGGATCGGGGCATACCCAAGCAGTGGGAATCATGGCACACACAAGGTATGCAAAGTAATAGATCAACTAATAGTCAATGATGAGCTTAAATCACGACCGCACCTGAAAGAGGATTACATGTTACAGAAGGGTGATGAGTGGAGAGATCAACAGTTGTATCACTTTATGAAAGCAGTCTTGGGTTCATCACAGGTGGCTCAGGTAGGATCTCTGGTTCTGCAATACTAGAGAATATGGGGATAATTTAGAGGATTAATCTCAGGACTCTATCGAGTTTTGCTCAAGACAATACTCTCCCTCCCTAATGTGCCCAGGGCCCACCTTTCCTAGCAAATGCTGCTGAAAATTGAATATTCTCTGGTGAAATGGAATTAGATCTCCTGATCATGATAAGGCATCAAAAGAATTACAGCTGAAATGTTTATATTTTAAAATATTCAGTGACTGTTACTGCTCTTCCTGGAAGCTCAAAAGGTTGGCCTCCTTCTGCATAACAGCTGTTGGCTCCAAATGTGAGCTGATCATCTGGTCCTGTCCCAGTTTCAAGAAATACTGGCCTGAGTTGTGGGTGCAGATAAAACAGCACAGCACCTCATGATTCTCCCCTTCCCCACAATTGGCTGTTCTCTATGATCTATCCTCCGTTTAGAATTCAACATCTCCTTAACGTGTATGGTTGGCCACGGCACTGGCAGCTGCAAAAATATGCATCATGAGACATGGGCAAAACTCGACAGTGTCCACCTGATCAGCAACTGAATGAACTACACATAATTGCTGCTCATGAGAAAGTTTCATATATTTTGAATGATAATTTAGTAATGTATTTGAGTGTGTGGGGTCACTTCCTATATTTTATTGAGGGAAAGGTACTTATTTCCCTGATCTGGAAAATTTCATCAGGGTCAAGGTATATTAAATTTATGGTTTGGATTTTTTATCTCATGTAGTACTGTACTGACTTCGTTGAATTATGTTAAAATTCTTGTGGCTTATTGGAGTTACTGCACTGGTGGAACTAGCTTATTCCTCCTTATTGTGTATATCCCCTACTTCCATCCTCCCCCTTTTTCCCCTTCCTGTTTCAGACAGGAATGCTACCATAAACATTATGGATATTAGTTATTTCTTTTAATATTTATTTATTTTGTTGTCTACTCTACCTTTTCACAAGCTTAGATGTAAGTCTTTCTATAACACTGGGATTTTGCTATTATGCTCTCAGATTTTGTTAGAAATGGGGGTCTCATTTGGCAGGGTTGTGCACCCAGTCCAAGTAGGGACCACCACTATAGTCAGGGTAAGTCAGATACATTCTAAACGATATCCTGTGCTCATATTCTGGTAGCTTGGTACAGAGCAGTCAGGCTAACCTAAAGAGGTAATGTGTAAATTATTTGTCCAACACACACGCACACACAGTAACACAATGAAAACAACACAAAAAATCTCCACAGAGAATTAGAAAAATAGACAATAATATTATAAATAAATCCCCAATGACAAAAACATTTCCAGCTGACCTAAATGGAGTGTGGGCAGGGTACAGGAGCCATGCAGGGCTGAGTAACAGACTACCTTGATCTTGGTCGTGAGAACAAGATGTGGGCCGATGCATAGGTAGATGCGTCAATGTCACTCCCACAGTCGAGGGATGTGTTGATTTGTCACATGCGTTGATGGTGATACACTGATTTCCGAAGATGAGCACTGAAGCCACGATGTGTTGATTCCGATGCAGCTGCACCAGATTTATTCATGCTGTCCAATGGATGCGTCAAACGTTTTTCTGCGAATGTGGCAAATGGCGGTTTCAGTGCTGCGCTGATGCAAATGCACCAGGTACCACGTCCAGCCGGCAGGGGATGCGTCAGTAGATGCAGAGGGTCCAGCGGTGCTGCTCTGGTCCCAAGTGTGATGCACTAGTTTTATTCTTGCAACAGGATCAATGCATTAATTGCCGCTTCCAGCAGGCAGAAGATACACTGATTTCACTGGTGTAAGTATCTGGGTACACTTCCAGTGAACCAGGCACAGGATATTCCGTAATCTCTAGCAACAGGAGGCAAGCCAACAAGCATGTGGAGATCACTTTGGGGTGCAAGGCTGAGTCTGGCTCTTCCCCAGCAAGGTCAGGGAAGAGCAGGCAGCACAGCAGAAAATCAGTCCTTCCAGGTCAGCAGTCCAGCAGAATGACAGTCCTTGATGCAGCACAACAGTTCAAAGTCCAGTTGTAGGCCCAGAAGTGTCTGATTTGGTGGAGTCAGAGAGCAAGAACTTATACACAAATGTGCCTTTGAAGTCAGGGTTACCGCAGGTAAGGGTATTTGAAGTGAACATGAATCCTTTCTTCCTCAGCCCTTGCTCCACATTTTCAATAGGGAGTAATCAGCCCTTTGTGTGGGGATAGGCACTGCCTATTGCAGTTTAATTGTCATCCCCTCTGCTCTTCCTGCCCAGGAAGAGTTATCCGAATGCATATGAATGCAGATGAGCACTGAGGCACATCTAACCTCCCTGTGTTTATGGCTGTCTGGGGGGAATGCACAAAGTGTACCTGTCACCTACCCCAGGTGTTTCTTGGAGACAGGGTGCAAGCACACAGAGCTGTAAAAGTAGAGAAATGTCCACTTTCTAAAAGTTACATTTCTAAAATAGTAAGGATGAATCCAACTTTATCACTAAAGAGGGTTTATTATTACCATTCCAAAGATATGAAGCATGAAACATATACTCCTTTCTAATCAGGATTTACAGCTTCAAAGTGTATTAAGGAATTCTAATGTTAACCTATGAGAGTAATCGGCCTCACAGTAGTGAAAAACGACTTTGGGAGTTTTTCACTACCAGAAAAAGTAAAACTGAAACATACATGTCCTACCTTCTGGTTACATATCCCCCTGCTACCTCGGGCCTCCCTTAGGGGTGACATATGTAATAAAAGGTGAGTTTACGGTGAGGCAAAGGGTTTTAAATGCCAAGTCAGAGTGGCAGTCAAACTTTACACACAGGCTCCGCAGTGGCAGGCTTAAGACATGTTTGAAGGGCTACTTTAGTGTGTGGCACAATCACTGCTGCAGGCCCACTACAGTAGCTTAAATTTATAGGCCCTGGGTATATAGTATACCACTTTACAAGGGATTTACAAGTAAATTAAATATGTCAGTTGGGTATACACCAACGTTACCATGTTTAGGGGAGAAGCACATGCACTTTAGCACTGGTCAACAGTGGTAAAGTGCTCAGAGTCCCAAGGACAACATCAGCAAAAACATGAAGCAAGCAGGGAAAAAGTTTTGGGGAAGACCACCCTAAGGCTGATAAGTCTAAGAGATGTGTTTAATGGAAATGCAATATTGAAGTAAAATGTAGATAAAGATTGCAGAAAGAAGAATGTGGAACTCACAGGATCAGAGTTATAGAGTCATTACTAAACATTGGCCAGACATTGATTACGGACTGACGTGCTACTGTTAGCAACAACAATATTATTACCACTTCATAAATGCTATTCTTCCCACTCTTCATAAAGCAATGATACACATAAGTTCAAATTGCTGCAAGAAAATATATATACTGCTAAATAACTTAATTCAAACCATAAAACAAGCATACAATTACTCCATTGCAGCTTGTAAGATTTCAGTTGCAAAACTGATAGATTCATCCTTGGTTAGCTCTAACCTACAGTGCAAGATACATGTTTTTGGAGTGATCCATATAACTGCTCTGCAGATTTTTTGTAATGACACTCTTGCCGTTTCATTCCATAAAGTAGAAATTGCTCTTGTAGAGTGTCTTTGCAAGTTTGTAGAAACTTCACTACCTGCTGAAGGATAAACCTGTGAGATAGCCTGTGTGATCCATCTACTTATGGTTAAAGTTGTTACTCTCTTGCAGTTATTTATGTCTCCATGCAAGACAAACAAGGCAAGTGAGCATATTAAGTTCTTATTTCTTTGTAAATAGATGAACAAAGATGTCTTAATGTCTAATGATGCAAGGATATTAGTGTCGGTTTCTTTTTGTAACAATGGAAGACCTATGTCCAGTGGATAATGAAATTGTGTTTGAACTTTTGGTCTAAATTTAGGACCAGGTCTAAGAATAACCTGCTCAGATAAAAACGTTCCCTATGGATTACATATTACTAAAGATCCTCATTCACCAAACCTTCTCTTAGAGGTTATTGCACCCAAAAATTGTATATTAGAGGAGCTGCAGGCAATATTCGTCATGTCAAATGGCTTTACTTTTTTTTTTACAAACCTTTCAAAACAAACAATGGGTCCCCATTAGCTAATGGTGTTGGGACCACTGCTATTTTAGTCTGTAGCTTTTTACTAGTCTATAGGCTAGTGGAATAACTTCTTAAATGTCCCTACATGTTCTCTCAAAAACTCTTATTGCAGCCCATGAAGCGGTCAAAGTATATGGCACTGGACTTAAACTGTTCACAAGATTTTGCTTGAAGCCCCTTATCCATTTTTCAAAATGTGTCCAGTGTTTGAAATATGTTTCAAGTATAGAAAGCTTCCTAGAAACTTGAATATCCATTGCACTTCCCTTGAACAGCCTAAATTTTGCAAGGTAGACCTTCCAACTTCCATGCCATTAGATGTTGATTTGATTAGCGGTTTCTGTTTCAACAATGGCAATTGCAAAGGTGAAGAATGCAATTGAAGTTGGTAACATTGTTCTACTGGCAGTTGCTTGAGTTGAAACTGATTGTCATCAAGGCCACAACGGGGCTGTCAGAATTACTTCCACCCTCTCACCTAGAATCTTCTGTAGCACCTTTGGTAGGACAGAAATGGGAGAAAAGGCATACATCATCACACTTGTCCACTGAATAGACAGGAAATCCACCACCCATGCTTCTTGACATCATATCGCCAAGGAAAATTGAGGCATTAGAGTATTGCATCAGGAAGGCAAATTATTCCAACCATGGACTGCCTTCACTAACTTCTGAAAAATGATCAGACTCAGGTTATAAGACAGTGATGTTGGTAAGTTGCATTGAGCATGCCTGTCTGAGTGTTCTCCATTGCTGAGACATCTTTCAGGGGCACTAAAATACTCTCTGCCCAAACCTTTGTTGAAATTCCAGCTAAAGCTTTACTTCTAATGCCCCTATCTGTTCACATAGCTTTTTGCTGTCTGATTGTCGGTCCTTTTCAGAACTGATGTTCCCTATAGGAGAGCTGCAAACACTTAGGCCCATATTTATACTTTTTAGCGCTGCATTTGCGCCGCTTTTTGACGCAAAAGCGGCGCAAACTTACAAAATACAATTGTAGTTTGTGCCGCTTTTCCATCAAAAAATGACGCAAATGAGGTGCTAAAAAGGTATATATATGGGCCTTAGAGAGCATATCAAATGTACTTTTACTCCTTTCAGTTTTATGATTTGTCAGATTCTGTCTTTTGACGATCTATTCTATTCTCCATCCCATTTAGCATTGTCCCCACCCCCATACTTGCATCTGTAGTTATCTCTAGGGAATCTGGATACTGGAAATATATTTCTTTCTACAGACTTTGTGGGAGTCATCACAACAGCTTGTGCTTCATTCTTTCTGCTACAGCAATACATCTCGTGTTACAGGGGAATAAAGGACAACCAGATGATATAACAGGAGTACTAGCTGATGATGTGCCCAGGGTAATGAACCTATAACCGTAATCTTCACTACATTATGTATAGTGATCCTTGTCCCAGTGCATAAACTTTGCACCTTTAATATTGGATGTTATAACACAGGTTGCTACAGGAACCAGGGAGGGTCCTTTTTATAACTTAATAGAAATAAAAAACGTACTTTAAGACATGAATTACTTGCGAAAGGGACTGGCTGTGGGCAAAGCCGTCACTTTTAGTAAATGCTGGGACGAGGTTCACTATATCCAGGGTCGAGGCTGCGGTCCGACAGGGCAGGGCGCATAGTTCTCTGCTGAAGAGAGAGACTTCTGGATTGAGACTCAAATCTGAAACTCTCGGCATCTCTACCTGCTTCCCCGGTGTAATACACAGGGGTTAAGCTTAGAGGGTACAATAATAATTAATCTCAATCGTGTGTATACGAGTAAAAACACATAAACCAGGTTTTTCAGTTTTGTGTTTTTTGTATAATTTCGGGAGCAGAGAATGACTTTCAATATATTGTAGTGCACTTTAAATTAAGTTCTCTAAATAGCGGTAAATACATTCTGTGTAAGCGCATAATCAAGCCTCATCTGGAATTTTTCAGATCACATTTTATAAAGGAATTTAGAGACTGTAAACTAAAAGTGATGAAAACCTATCTCACAAAAAGGGTGCAGCTAAAATGCACATTGTTTCTAAAACAAAAATGATAGGTGTTTGCATTTTTCCAGAAAACGTATATACAATGGCAGGAAATATTTATTTATGAAGAGGTAAATGTATTAACATCTAGCATACTATTTTAAAAGTAGAATATATAAGCAACATTACGATAATGAAAAATCTTCACTATTTAAGGGCATGAATACAGTCTTTGTTTGCTAGACCTATTGTTTGCAATATATATATGTTTAGGTAACCCTCTTGCTCGTGATTGGTTACACTTGTTGTCGATCTCCTGTTCCTGTTTCTAATTCAAAGGCTTTCCTTCCCTTTAAGTGTATGTCCTGTGGGGAGCATTTAGGTCTGAGAGTGTTCTGATTGGTTGACTTGTATCCTTCCACTATTGACCTTGTTTGTATCCGAGTAATGACTTTTCTGCGAGCACCCCATGGTGTCGATTGCAACGTCTTGCCCTCTCTCCCAGGTGCTGCTTCCCCCTTCAATTTCCCCCCACTCCTCCTCACTCTCTGTGTTGCTTCTCGCTGTCCCTCCCTATCCTGTTGGTCTTTTTTATTTAATACAATGCCCCATGCACCATTCACGCTATCTTTAATCACCTTCTTTTGATGACTGTATGCTTGTCCCCACATGATTTTTAAGAGGACCAGGTAGCAGCAAATACTTACCAATTTAACATGGGCATCCACCATATTAGACTGGTAAATTAAAAATGACCTCCGGCTTTGATACACGCATGTGTGCATGGATGATGATTCTGGCGGCCACTTTCAAATGGATTTCTTTATTAGAAAACCCATTTCAAAATTGCCATTGCATGCATGTGTGCATGCACCTTTACACTTGCGCCTCCATGCATTGCCAAAGTCAGTACCTCGTCATTTTAGAGTTAGACCTTTTGGCTGTGCCAATGCTTGTTACAGTAAGCATGCACCTTCCTTCAGAATTGCTGGCACAATATCCTCACTTATTATATGATTTCCACGTGTCACTTCTTATTTGCCTGTAACATCATACTGGCCTATCATAATTATAATACATCTTTATTTTGGCGCATGTGGCCATAAAAGCATATAAAAACATTAAAAAATCAATAAGTTCAAACTTTCACAGCATTAAAATTCAGTAAAAACATTGAGCAAATACATATTAACACCCAATGTTAACAAATAATAGATTAAATAAAGAAGTAAATATAATAAACACTGACTAAACACATTACAAAATTTAAAAAAATTATACACCATTTTTATTCCATTCGAAGGACACTCATTCCTTACTTTGATCTTCATGTTATTCACACATATCTAGGTAAACAACATAATTAAGTTTTTTTATATCTAATTACGTGACCCTTGCCGCCTCCTGAAGCACCCCCTTGCCTAAGTTCCGGCCCTGACAATATTACTAGTTAGGACAGTCACTAAATTACAAAAAAAACAAATAAAAGCCAAAAGTTCCTAATATCAAATCAAATCATTAACATTTATAAAGCGCGCTACTCACCCGTGCGGGTCTCAAGGTGCTAGGGGAAAGGGGGGGTTACTGCTGCTCGAAAAGCCAGGTTTTTAGGAGTCTCCGGAATGCGGAGTGGTCTTAGGTGGTCCTGAGGCTGGTGGGGAGGGAGTTCCAGGTCTTGGCTGCCAGGAAGGAGAAAGACCTCCCACCCGCCGTGGAGCGGCGGATGCGAGGGACGGCAGCAAGAGCGAGGCCAGAGGAACGGAGGAGGCGGGTGGGGACGTAGAAGCTGAGCCGTCGGTTGAGGTATTCCGGTCCCTTGTTGTGGAGGGCTTTGTGTGCGTGGGTGAGAAGTCGAAAGGTGATCCTTTTGCTGACTGGGAGCCAATGCAGGTGTCTCAGGTGTGCGGAGATGTGGCTGTTGCGGGGTACGTCGAGGATGAGGCGGGCCGAGGCATTTTGAATGCGTTGCAGGCGATTTTGGAGTTTGGCGGTGGTCCCAGCGTAGAGGGTGTTGCCGTAGTCCAGGCGGCTCGTGACGAGGGCGTGGGTCACGGTTTTTCTAGTGTCGGCGGGGATCCAGCGGAAGATCTTGCGGAGCATGCGGAGGTTGAGGAAGCAGGCGGAGGACACGGCGTTGACTTGCTTGGTCATGGTGAGAAGGAGGTCCAAGATGAATCCGAGGTTGCGGGCGTGGTCTGTGGGGGTCGGTGCGGTGCCGAGGGCCGTGGGCCACCAGGAGTCGTCCCAGGCGGACGGGGTGTTGCCGAGGATGAGGACTTCCGTTTTGTCAGTGTTCAGCTTTAGGCGGCTGAGCCTCATCCAGTCTGCGACGTCCTTCATCCCCTCTTGCAGGTTGGTCTTGGCGCTGGCGGGGTCCTTGGTGAGGGAGAGTATAAGTTGGGTGTCGTCGGCGTAGGAGGTGATGATGATGTCGTGCTTGCGTACGATGTTGGCGAGGGGGCTCATGTAGACATTGAAGAGTGTCGGGCTGAGCGATGAGCCTTGAGGTACGCCGCAGATGATCTCGGTGGGAGATACAACAGTGAAAGCTAAAAATATCCCGGCTCCACAGGGGATCTTCTCGCCCAACAGTTTCACAGCACCTGTGCCTCCCTCTAACGTCAGATAAATGTCTGGATTGCAATTAAACGTGTGATCTACTGTGTTTCTTCTGAATATGCGTATCGCCATCTGGTAATCCCCAACCCCCAAAGTTAGAAAAGGTGGCCTAAACCAACGCTGCCTTATTTCTTGATAACCTGGGTAAACAATGACAATATGATTCACTGTCTCAGGAGCAAATTCACAGATTGGACTTGAGGCAGCTATGCATTCTTCGCACCATAAGCTATAAAAAGCATTCAGTGGAAGGCAGCCATATCTAAATCGCAAATAAAGGCTTTTGGCCAATGGGGGGGTTAAACTGTCCAAAAAATCTTCAAACATCGGTGCTGGTTTAACCCAAAAATCTTTTCAATTAAGTGACCCTGATTGAACCTGGATTGTTGGTGCACCATGATGTAGCGCCACAATGCTGACTTCCCTACCTATTTATCTGATTTGCGGATTCGATCAGGGTTCTTCCAGAGCGCATCAAGCATCAATCTCTTGCACCAAGTGTATATGATCCTCAACCAGGGTACTTTTATGGCAAGATGCAGTCTTATTAGATCACTTAAACAGTCTCTATATGCAAACAATCCAGGAGTAGACCAAGTGCGAACGCAGTAAAAAAAGGGGTTTCTACTGAACAAGATCAGACACCCCAGTAGAGCCTCAGTCATAGCGCAGGGGACTAAGCGCTGTACTTACTGGAACAGCCACTAAAGCTCTAAAAATTTATTTTCAGACACAGCTAAACTATATGTCTTAATATACCCCCAAATTTCAGTTCAGTAAATAGCAGCATTCTGGGCCTTATCACGGGAAGCCTAAAGAGCAGGTGAAATTGATCGAGTGGATGTTGCTCTAAAAAATTGCAAAATTGCATTAGACTTGTGCAACAACGTCAGGGAGTTCTTTAGAATTTGAGGGTCCCACTGGAACTTGTCCGACAGGGTGATTCCTAAATAATCAAAACACGACACCCTGTCAAGATTTTCATTGCCCACCTTAACACACTTAGTTCTAGCTGGGCTCTTGCCGAGAACCATATATTTTGCTTTTGAGCAATTTATCTCTAATCCTCTTTTATCACAGAGCAACCTAAACCTAGTCAACAGGTTTTGGAGCCCCATTGGAGCCTTTAGAGATTAGCAAATAGTCATCCGCGAAAAGAAGAATTGGGATTTTTCCCCAATTCATGGTGGGGAATCATTAACACACTGCCCGAGGAACTCAGTCACGTCAGTCATATAAAAAGAGAAACGCATGGAGACCAGCGCACAACCTTGGCGCACTCCGCGGCCAATTGGAATTCTGGATGTCAGATCCCCATGCTCGCCCCAGCATACCTGAGCATAATTCCTGTGATGCAATCTAGCCAGAATATCCACAAGGTCACTAGGGACACCCATATTCCTCAATACCCTCCACAAGTTATCAAGCGGGATCAAATCGGAAGGCGGCTTGGAGATCGACAACAGCTACATATAACTTCTGCTGTCGCATAAGAACATGCTTCCAGTATAGGATAGAAAACCTAAATACCTGGTCAATGGTACTAAACTTTGTCTGGAATCCTGCCTGCAGGGGAAAAGTATGTCCTCACTAGCTACCCACATAGGTAATTTCTCAAGCACTTGTCTCACAGACATTTTTTGGAGATTATCCAATAAAGCTAATGGGCCAGTAATTGGCAGTAAGTGTCTCCTTTTTTTTAAACTGGAATGATTTCAGCCCCTTCCCATGGTCCGGCACCTTTTCCCCCACTAACTATTCTGTTTTATAAAGTATTTATATACCAGGCCCACAGGCGAGGTTCCGACTTATGTAAGTCCCCTGGGGTACAGGCCTGGCCAGGGGCTTTTAAGGGTTTCAGACTATCTATTGCATCAAGTATGTCCTCCAAGCTAAAACAAAGTGAGGCCAGACTAATATTACTAGTGCGCATCTCCTCTGCCAAGGAGTTCTCATAATAATTACTCACAGAATATAAGACACCAAAATGATCCTCCCACTTATCTGGTGAGATATGAGAGCATGGGGATTACCATGCTCTCTGGTCCCAAGCGAGATTAGTGACCAGAAGGTACGACTCTCTCACTTTGAGAGACTGTAGAAATTCTTGCCGTTTATCCTCAACCCATTTTTTCTTCACCGCTTTAAGTGCCCTTTTATATGTAATAATAATAACTTTATTCGGTATGAAAAAATTCATCCATTACAATAAATATTCTCCAATACATTTGTTAAAAATAGCAATAAAACCATAAATAATAAGAACACCCATCAGGAATAAAAAAACATATATAACCACATACATAGAAGCAATAAAATAGAAAATTCATATTAAAAACTCCACATTATTACGCCAAGTAATAGCTCCCTTCAGGAATGATCCCAGCCCCTTCCACACCAATACATCTGAGGCCATCTGCAACCACATAAAAGCAGGACGATATTGCACAAAACCCTTGGGCCTTAGAAGAGGTAATAAAAAACGAGTTCTGAATGGTGCATAAAAAACACAAAACAAAGTAAAATGGGGCAAGGTCTGTTGGGACACCCCATCACAGGGGCAGGGTCTAATACATTTGTCCCCATACTGACCTAACGGGAAACACAGATTACTTCTGATGATTCCCAAGCGGAAACGGGTTATGAGAGACCTTTCCCTCACATCCTTTATCCCTAAGAGATAGCGCTCAGGACCTACCCACATCTTTAGCATAATGAAATCCCTGATCGATTTTTTCCCTAAGGCCTCCCCCTCCCTCCTGTTCTTCTGGATCCTTAAACATTTTTCCTTAACCCATTTCTTGTCACAGCTAATCAGGCCTTCGGGATGATCAACCAGTTCAGGCCGCCCCAGATCATGAGCCAACTTCCTTATGTGCATCAACCAGGGAATATTCTTTGCATTATCACAAGCCAGACAATCCTTTAAAATATCCCTATTCAGAGTGGCATGTTCGTTAGTCCAAATTGAGATCCATAGCAGAAGGGGAGCCAACTGAATAGTGTCCTTCACAAACTCCAGCTCCAGTTCCAAATGGAGGCTAAAACCAGGGATATTTTGTCCAACTCCCAATAGCCTTCTACAGAACCGATTTTCTTCCACCGTGAGGGCTCGGGAGTCCCTATACCCCCAAAGTGCAGCACCATACAGCAAGATAGGGAGACATTTCCGCCTATAAATTTCAAGCAAAGACTTGATAGGTTTACTGCATACCCTTACAGCAAAGTCAAAAGTCGCGCCAACAGCTGCATGGAAAAGCACACCCCTTCTGGCAATACAAGGTTTCCAAGATCCTTTCTCATCAAAAATAATCCCTAGGTATGGAAACTCATGGACCCTGGTAATAATTTGATCCTCCCCCCTTAGCTCCCCCACCCTACTCAAGGGTCTTCCACACACCATAAAATGAGATTTCTTAAAATTGACCTCTAAACCCAAAGCTGACATAAAGGAGGTATAAGCTCTAACTATTTCCCGGAGACCATTCATAGTACAGGCCATGAGGACTGCGTCATCCGCGTACGTCAGCACAGGGATATCAGTACCATTCACCTTTGGAACATCCCTACCCCTTTTATATGTGATGCAGGCATGTTTACTATCTTCCCATTTACATCCCTCACAGCTGACTTTAGGAATCGCTTAGCCCGCTTACAGTCCTGAGTAAACCATTTAGGAGATTTCCAGACCAGCCTGGGTCTGCACTGACAGTCCCTGTAAAAGATAGCTTTTAGTTTAATCAAGAGATATTGTGTGGGTACTTAACATGAGGTCAGGATCCACAATTGAGCCTTCAAATTCTGACATGTATTGAACAAATAGTTGGTTAACCTCTGCGTGCTGTTCCAGATCCCCTGCAACTCTAGGCCATACTACTCTACAACAGTTGCTAGTCACAATAGGATCTGGAAATACTGCAAAATCCAAACAGGATGTCCTGTAAAATTGTCCCCCCCCGAAGAGGTAACCAAGGGATTGTGATCACTAAAAGTAATGCTTATCACCTTCATGTGCTGAGATCCGGCCACAACTGGGCATCCACCAACACATAGTCAATGACACTCCTCTGGTAGTCTCTTCTGAATTTAAATGCTCTGTTGGGATCTGAACGGGCTCTCCCATTACAGGAGCGCAATGCCTGCGCAACCACCAATAAGGCTGCTTGTAAGGCAGCCTTAGTATAGTGACTCTGCGGGTTGCCTGCCACATGTGAAACACCCCAGTACTCGTCCTTTTCCTTAGTTACCAGATTGAGTACATTACAAGGTTCGAATGAAGTATTGAAATTGCCAGCGACTATTACTTTGGCATCCTGTTTAAAGATCTTCACTAGACTGTTTAACAGACTTAGGACTGGCAACTCACACTTAGCTAACATTGAATGAGCATATACATTCCATAGGATTAATGATAAGCCCGTAGGAAACTTTAACTTAATACCCAAAGATCGGGCAAATCTATCTTAAGGGGTTCTTGTGCACAAGAAATATTATTTACCAAGACATAAGACACCCCCCCCTCCCAATCGCCCGCCCCTTTTCCTGGGAGGAATTGCCTCTACATTGTAAGTTGTAAATCCACTAGCAAAGACCTTAATTACTGCCCAGGTTTCTTGCAACAAACAAATGTCATGCTTCCCAATAAAGGAGATCCAATTATTATCGACCAACTTTGAATTAACCCCCGCCACATTCCATAAAATTAGATGACTAATTAGATATGGCCGTTACTGAAAGAGGGACATCCATTCGCTCTTTGTTTACTGACAAGCTAATAGTCCCTACAAGGGGAACTTCATAATTCAACCCATCTACTGAGACCAAAGATGGATGGATACATCCATTGGCTAAATGTTGCCCAAGAGGACATAATCAATCCAGCTGGTCTAACAAAGCAAGATCAGAGAATCAATTGTGAGTGGCAATTCAAAAGTTAGCATTACTATGACCCTGATCTTGTACAATACTCTGCTGGGCAGGCTGTTTGACAGTGCTTGTTCCCAATGCTACTGGTGAGTAAAAGAAGCTAAGGCCATGACAAAATAATCTGAGCAGATTTAACAGGGTTCGAACACAGCTAGGTGCTTTAAAATTCACAATAACACTGTCGCCCTGTGACTTTTTTCGAGTGGGGCCCACCCAAGAAACCCTACGAGTGGTAATGATTTCCCCAATAAGATCATAAGTCCTACCGGAATGTTCCCATAACCAATAGGCAACTTTGTTTAAAAGTGAAGCATGCTTCTCCTGCATTGCTGCAGGGACAGGTGAAACATTCTCAATAACAATAATATATGAGGTACATTCAGGTGGAATATGGGGTCTAACATCAGAGTTTCCAGGTCCGGCGTATGTGGTCCCTGGGTCCACCATGCCACCAGTGGGGCTGCTACCAGTCCCCAAGTTACATTAATGGGGGGATCAACGCATAATCGTTGTTGAATACCCTCATAAGGCTCATTGCTACCACTGAGAGACCTGCTCTCCCTTCTCAGTGGGGAATACCCAGAAAGCCAGTCAAAAGCACTGGTTGAGCAAGCTAGCTGGGCCTCAGTAGCTGCTCTCTGCTCCGGATTCTAGTATCCAGTCAATTTAATGGAGCTAGCGAAAGATAATCAGTACAGTTCCAATCTTTTTAAGTTCTAGTTTGATTAAACCCAAGCTCTCAACTAGTGGTTTCAATTTAAAATCCAAGTATGTATCATAGCTTCCAGCTGGTGGATCGTCACGCCCTGGACAGACTTAGGTGCTAGCTCAAACCCCTTTGATACGCCTTCTGTCTGATGGACTGGGTAATGCCAACCCTTTGGCGCTTCTGCCAGCTCAATTTCATTGTCAATAATACCAACTAAGCGCTTTATAAAGTTATCCATACTTATTCTCTGGAAGCCTGGAGGGCAGGGGCAGTTTTCGTAGCAATGTTAAGTTTGGGCCTTCAGCATGCTGTTATAACAAATAGGTTTCACTCGTAATCAGCAGCAATTGGCAACATAAACCACAAAGGTACATACATCCTCACTGACCACAAACCTCACAGCTGCACTTCCAAGAGAGTTGGCCCAACCCAGCTTCTTCCAGCTGTGGACAGGCGCAGATGGGCCCACTCTTGGCATCCCATGCCACGGGGCAACAGTGTTCCAGAAATAGCGCCTCCGGGTGCTCTGCAGCATCACGCGGGCACCTCTAGCCAGTAGGCATGATGAGAGTTGGATTCCCACTCCTCCTGGCTCCAAACCAGCGCGTCCTGCACCGCAGGGCAAAAGTGTCCTAGAAATAGCGCATCCGGGCGTTCTGCAGCGTTGTGCGGCCACATCTAGTCACTAGGCTTGATGGGAGTTGGAGTCCCACTCCACCCCTGCTCCTAACCAGTGCGGCCCACGCCGCGGGGCAACAGTGTCCCAGATATAGCACCTCCGGGCGCTCTGCAGTGTCATGCGGCCACTTTTAGCTGCTAAGCATGATGGGACTTGGAGTCCCACTCCACCTGTCTCCAGACCAGTGCGTCCCATATTGTATCTTTCTTACTCGGAAATGTCATACTTGCATGATCGATCGGGGCTGTTTGATACAAAATATTAGCTTAAGAGTTACTCTTAATGCATGTATTGTTTAAGCTCATTTCTTCCATGCATTCCTGAGAACAGCATGTATTTTTCATAGGTGCAGCGGTAGGATTGTGAATCATCTAATTGTAGGACAACACATTCACATGGATGGGTATCCTTGGACCTCAAAAAAAAAATATATATATATATATATATATATTATAAGCATCACATTATAGTAGGATGGAGAATGGGAAGTGGAAGAGCTGGATTGAAATGGGTTTCTGTTTCTATTCCAAATCGATAGCTGAAGGTATTCGAGAGAAGGGGACATTGTAGGGTTGAACCTATGTAAAATTCTCTTAAATTCCCTTTCCAAGAGAGCGCTCCAGTGGGCAAATGTTTCTTTTGCCTGGAGTTCTGATTCTCCTCCCAGGTTCCACAGTCAGTGAGTCACACGTGCCACTATGACAAATAGATAGGGTTAAAACAGTGTTGTCTCCCTTGGAGAAACCCCTTTGTCTAAACATGTTACTGTGACTTTCCATCTCTTGCTGGGTACCCCAGAGAGCTCTTACAGGAGCCATCTAATAAGAGGCGAATGCAGCTACAACCTGACATGTTCCACTTGGAACACACAGACCAAGAAGAATCTCCAACCTGAAACTTCTATGCAAGACTAATTTCCAAAGTGGTGTTTAATATTCTACCCGCATCTGCTCTCCACATGGCAGGCATCACTCTACAGAAGCGAGCGAGGCCCTGACAACTACTGAAATGTTCATAGATTGTCAATTGAAACTTTATTTGTTCCATATTCATGTGTAATTGGGAGCACGGTCTGCAGCCAAAGCATACATTTAGTAAGGACTTTAGTCAAATGCAATAAAAACACAAACAATAAAAACACTACTACTAATAATAATAATAACAACAAACTTTAGCAAAACAAGTAGGTGTCAGATTTTGGCCTTACCTATGTTTTTACTGATGCATGCGGGATGTCAATGTATACTCAAAAATGATCCTGTGTTCCGATATTTTATATTTGTATTGACAGATTGTGATTGTGGTTATCGGAGAAGGATACTGTCACCTCTGGGCAGAGACAGGTGTCACTGATACTATTAATTTCACGTCTATCTTACTACACATTGGTCCCAGTACTTCATAGTTTACTTTGGTTTAGTTTTATGCTGAAAATTCCGACTATAAGGGAAGGTTGTTATATTATTATGCTTATCATTGGGGCAGCCAGGACATCTCTTCTGCCTAGGATTGGGCAATCTGATAAACTGGGCAGACCAGATTTGAATCGGTATCTACAGGTTCCACATAAAAAATGTTCACCAAGAAGACAGCACATCGCAGTGCATAGGAAGCCACCGAAAAAATATGCAATTTGGAATGTCGGAATTTGTAGAATTCTCGACAGAGAAGGGCCTCTGAAAGATATTCCGGCCTGGTGGAGAAACGATTGGATCAAATCTGCACTATTTCAGGGCATTCACCTGTCAGGAAATGCAGTCAGTTGTGTGACAGGCAGAGCGTTATACATTACTGATCACTGCAGCATCACAGTTGGTGAAGAATCTACAGGAAGGGTGTGCAAATTACACAGAATTATCTTGGCGCCATACGTCATCAAAAATGATCAGGAGGACATGCCTCGCGTTCAACAATCACTCGAGACTAGGCTAAAGGATCGAGTTCAAGTGAAAAAGAATCACTGTAAGTCATTTTTAAAGGGTTCGAGTATAATAAAACATTTGCGCAGGCCTAGTCGTCTAGGTTTGTGAACTACCCAAGATATTTTGGCTTGTTTTCTGGAAAAGTCTATTGATGTTAGAGTATTTCAATATCACACGAAACAGAAGCCCATCTGTAGCTGAACAGCTTTAGCATTCACCCTGCTTCATCATATAGTTTCAGCACGGCTCGGGTTGGCTACTCCTTGTGGTAGTAGTGTACTGAATTTAGGAATTATTTTGATTTGAAAATTTGTTGACACTTGTCTGCTCTTCATGTCTATGGTACTCTTTATGTCTATTTTTATGCTTAGCATTTCTAATGTACTAAAGCTAAAAACCAAAAACTAGTATCAAAGTGTGACTTCATACATCTGTTTTTAATACATGCCTTACCAGATATTCATATGGGATTATTGTGGGAAAGTAGCCTCTTTCTAGCATGGTTACCCCCGTTTCTGTCCTGTTTGTGAGTGTTTGTCAGTGTGTTTTTACTGTCTCACTGGGATCCTGCTAGCCAGGACCCCAGTGATGATAGTTAAAACCCTATTTGTCAACGTGTTTTGCCTGTCTCACTGGGATCCTGCTAGCCAGGACCCCAGTGCTCATAGTTTGTGGCATAATGTGTGTGTTGTCAGTATGCTTAAATGTGTCACTGAGGCTCTGCTAACCAGATCCTCAATGCTTATGCTCTTTTTGCTTCTAAATTTGTCACTATAGGCTAGTGACTTCATTTACCAATTCCAATTGGCACACCATACCCCCCTTGTAAGAACCTAGTATATAGTACCTAAGTACCCAGGGCATTGAGGTACCAGGAGAGGCTTCTGGGCTGCAGCATTTCTTTTGCCACCCTTAAGGATCTCAGACAAACCCTTTCACAGGACTGGCACTGCAGCCTGCGGGAAATAGTGCACACACTATTTCACAGCCATTTTCATTGCACTTAAGTAACTTATAATTCACCTATATGTCTAACCTTCATTTACTGAAGGCTAGGTGCAAACTTACTAAGTGTGAGAGCACCCTTGCACTAGCAAAAGTGCCCCCACGCAGTCCAGGGCCAATTCCCTGGACTTTGTGAGTGTCGGGCGCCATTACACGCGTGCACTACATATAGGTAAATACCTATATGTAGCTTCACAATGGTAACTCTGAATATGGCCATGTAAGGTGTCAAAGATCATGGAATTGTCCCCCCAATCCAAATATGGTATTGGGAGCCAATTCCATGCACCCTGGGGGCTCCACCATGGACCCACAGTACTGCCAAACCAGCTCTCTGATGCTTGCACTGCAGCTACAGCTGCTGCCACCTCACAGACAGGGTTCTGCCCTCCTGGGGTCTGAGCAGCTCAGTCCCAGGAAGGCAGAACAAAGCATTTCTTTTGGGAGGAGGGTGTTACACTCTCTCCCTTTGGAAATACGTGTTACAGACTTGGGAGGGGTAGCCTCCCAGAGCTTCTGGACATGCTTTGAAGGGCACAGATGGTGCCCTCCATTCATAAGCCAGTCTACACCGGTTCAGGGACCCCCAGTCCCTGCTCTTGTGCGAAACTGGACAAAGGAAAGGGGTGTGACCACTCCCCAGTCCATCACCAGCCCAGGGGTGGTGCCAGGAGCTCCTCCAGTGTGTCCCAGACTTCAGCCGTCTTGTTTTCCAAGGTGTGGGGACACTCTGGAGGCCTCTGAGTGGCCAGTGCCAGCAGGTGATGTCAGGGACCCCTCCTGATAGGTCCATACCTGATAAGGTAGCCAACCACCCTCTCAGGGCTATTTAGGGTCTCTCCTGTGGGTTTCTCTTCAGATTCTGCTTGCAAGTTTCCATCAGGAATCCTCTGCAACTACTACTTCATCCTCTGACCTCGAATCGACCGCAGACTGCTCCAGGAACTGCTGTAACTGCAACAAAGTATCCAGAAAGGCTACTTTGACTCTGCAACTTCAGCTCCAACCAGCAACTGCAACAGTACCCAGGGTGTGCACACTCTGGAGACTCCCTGTCTTCACCCTGCACCAGAAGGACCAAAGAAATCTCCTGTGGAGTGACAGAGTCACTTCCCTGCTCCAGCAGGTACCTACTAAGAAGGCGACCGGTTCTCTTGGACTCCTCTCCTGGCGACGAGCGTGCTGCTTGAAACACAGGTGGTGGACCCCTTCGACACAGACTGTCCTAAGGTCCTGCTGTCCAAATTTGGAGGAGGCAAGAGCTTGCCTTCCTTGTTTGCGATAGTACCCCTGTGCACCATGTCATCTTCACCTCTTGAGGCCTCTGTGCACTATTTGCAAGAATCATTTGCGCACAGCCTGGCCCAGGTCCCCAGCACTCTATTCTGTGATGCTCAACTCACTGAGTTGTTCTCCGGTGGCATGGGACCTTCTTTTGTAGTGCCACAACAACCGCAATTTGCACCTTCTTTGTCCCCGTGTCCTGGGACCTTTGTGGGTGCTGCCTGGTCATCTGTGGGTTCCCTCCAGTGTTGGGAGTCCCCTCTGCCTCCTCAGTCTGAGTTGAGGCCCCCAGGTCCCTCCTGGGTCCAGGCAGCTCAATTATGACGCAATCCACAACATTGCTTGAACCAAGGCTTGTTGGACGAATCCAGCGCTGCAACTTGTCTGCAGCCAACATCTCCACATGGGACATCCTTTGCATCACGCAGGAACCCACAGCCATCTTCTTTGGTTCTCTCCTGCAGACTTCTTCCAACCGGAGAATCCTCTTTTGCACCATCTTCTAGGTTGGCAGGGGCTCCTGTCCTTCCTGGAATCTTCTGCGACTTCTGGACTTGGTCTCCTCTCTTTACAAGTCTTCAGGTCCAGGAAGCCACCATTTGTTGTTTGCAGTGTTGCTTGGTTCTTGCAGTAACTCTAATCACAACTTGTAGTGTGTCCTAAGGAAACTTGCAGTACTTTACTCCTACTTTCCTGGGCTCTGGGGTGGGGTATTTTACTCACCTTTGTGGCTTTTTTACTCTCCAAGCGAGTCTCTACACACTACACTTGTCCAGGGGGGAATTTGTGATTCGCATTCCACTTTCTTAGTATATGGTTTGTGTTGCCCCTAGACCAAGTTACTCCTATTGCATTCTATAGCATTTCCTATAGTTTGCACTATCCTATGACTATTTACTTACCTTATTTTGGTGTCTAGTGTATATATTGTGTATAATACTTACCTCCAGAAGGAGTATTGCCTCTAAGACATTTTTGGGCTTGTGTCACTAAAATAAGGTACCTTTATTTTTGCTAACACTGAGTATTGTCTTTATTTGTGTATAAGTACTGTGTAACTATAGTGGTATTGCAGGAGCTTTGCATGTCTCCTAGTTCAGCCTAAGCTGCCTTGCTACAGCTACCTGTATCAGCCTACGCTGCTAGAACACTACTACATTTCACTAATAAGGGATAACTGGACCTGGTATAAGGTGTAAGTACCCAAGGTACCCACTACAAACCAGGCCAGCCTCCTACAAAGACCCTTGCTCAAATATTACTCTAACATTCACCCCTCCAGTGCTGCAACTGTTCTCCCAAGCGGACATAGCATATTCCTTAGGTACTCTTAAAGCGTGGTAGGGCACCTGGCTCGGATGGTGTTCCAGCAGACCTATTCCTACCCGATATTGCAATCTGGTCAAGATATATCACCATCATAGCGAATGAAATAGCATCTGGGGCGCCAGTCCCTGAGTCCTGGAAGGGGGCCATTGTTGTCCCGATTTTTTTAAAAGGTGACAGAGCCCTCCCCTGTAATTATAGGCCAATTAGCTTAATAGATTGTGTGCAGAAAGTGTCTTTGTCTTTTGGGCAAGATTAAAGACTGAATGTCGGAACACAACATCCTTAGTCCCCTCCAGGCAGGTTTTCGTAAAAAAATATCTAACATTGAGCAAGCCCTTAGGTTTCTGCTGTTATATTGGAAAACTGTTTTTATTGGCAAAGGGAATCTGTATGTTGCTTTTGTGGATTTTAAGTCCACATTCGACATAGTACCCCGTAACAAGCTGTGGGAAGTCCTTTCCCTAATGGGAAACCCTGAGCACATTCTTGTACTATTAATTCGGCTCCATGAGGCTAATTATGCACGTGACAGGTGGGATGACAAGAGGCAGTTAACTGACAGAATCCAGGTGTCAAGGGATGTACGCAAGGGTGTGTCCTTGCCCCCTCCCTGTTTTCCTTAATGATATTGTCCCCTCTGTACTCAGAGTGGAGGCTGACGCACCATCGTTAGGCAGACAGAAAATTCCGGTCTTGCTCTTTGCAGACAATACACTCCTGATATCGCAGACTCCAAGTGGATTACGGAAACTCCTCATGTGCTTTGAGGAATTTGGGTCCATGCGGGGACTTGAATGCTTGTAAAATAAACCTGATGACGCTCAATCCCCACAGATCGTTCAGAGGGAAGTTTATTCTTAAGGGTACCCCACTTGAAAAGGTGGGCACATTTAGTTACCTGGGCATAATGTTAACTGTAAACATTTCTAGGAAATCACATATCGCAAAGCAAGCACTAAAACTAAAGCAAACAACAGGGGTTTTAATAAGGGATTTTAACCTCTCGCATACCAAACTAATCCGCCCTGCAATCTAGATATATGAAGCCAAGGCTGTGAGCTCAGCCCTTTAAGGGGCTGAACTGTGGGGCTATGCCAAAGCCCAAGAAATAACGATTTCTGAAAATAATTTTCTAAGAAATCTCGTGTCCCTCCTGCCAAGTACTCCACTGTTCTCCCTTTTTAAGGACCTAGGCATGAAACGCATTTGCCACAAAGCCCGCCTACGTCCCCTTTTGTACTTGCAGCATCTTTGGACTACCCCAGCGCTTGCCTCCTTTACTGTAGCCCTGCAGGTCATTTTAGAAGCTGACTATTCTCATAGTATCCCGTGGCACAGACACATCAAGGGGCTTCTTTATTCGCTTGGGCTTAGAGAAATCTGGGATTCTTCAACCACTACCTCCTTTCCTTCAATAAGCGACCTCAAAAAATTGTATTGGCATTTGGTAGACTCTAAAGATCTGAGGGTTGCACTTCACTCTACACTATCATGTGATTTTACCAACCTAAAAGAGACATGCAAATATGAGGCTTTCTGGGATATAATCATGGTGCCAAGAGAAAGGAAGTTGTACTTCCAGTTCCTCATTGGCACCTTACCACTAAGATTACTTACCAGTCGCTGGTCACATGAAGAAACAACCATCTGCTCAGCTTGCATAGCACCCATTGAAAACCTCCCTCATGTTCTATTTGCCTGCCCTGCTTACAGTGCCTCTCTTAGGAAATGGCTGGCCCCGGCTTGTAGACTGCTGGGAGTTCGCGGGTCCGACATAGCCCTCCAAATTCTAAGAACGGACACTTGCCCGATGTTAGTGATTGCTGTTGCCAAGTTCATTGGGGCAAGGTGGATTGTCAGAGGAAAACATTTATCTGTATAATGGTTTTAGTAAGAATGTATCAATTCACTTTGGGAGTGCATTTAATTTTATTATTTTTATCTAATCACACGTACTGTACATATTTTATTTTACCATGTGTATTTATTTATTGCTGCTATGTGCTTCTATGGCTCTTGTAGCCGAAATAAAGTTCTCTTGACTGACTATCTGAAATGGGAGGCTCCGCCTCTGTCAGATGAAGCCGCCCTGCTGGGTTGGGGACTCCCTTAGATGGAGACTGTTGCTGTGGATTTAATTACGGGCATGACCCACTTGCCCTCACGCAATATAATGGATTTATCCTGGCACTACGATGCGTGGAGGTGAGCAAGGGAGGCGTGGGGATTATGTGTCCTCTCAGCGATCCTGGTTCACTGAAGTTTGAAGAGACACTAACATGGTTGTGGCAGCAAACTGATGAGCAAGGATTTTAGGAATTATGTCAACTATATATCAGGCTGAATTTAGAAACACATGTGGCTGCTTTGTAATAGAAAAGTGTTTCAAACATGCACCTGTATGTGATGATTTACTTCAAGACTGCGGTGTCTTCAAGCTATTGAGCATTATTTACACATGCACTGCAGCCTGGAAAATACGAATACAGCAGATGCATTGTGGGAATTGTATGATTATGCACATAGTCACGTGTTAGGTATGATAAAAGGAGTTGAACCTTTGCATCACTAATTGGCTCACCTGGGAACAAAGCTGTATTGTGATGGCCGAAACAAGCCAGGAAATACTGCCACTTCAGATATAAAAGCTGATGTTTTTCATGAACTGGGCTTCGGCGCTCTTAACACTGAGAAAACGAAAGGTAACGTGGAGTTATAGTTAGGCTCCCTTTTAAATGTACAAAACCATAGAAATTCACCAGTTATTGTTATAGTTTTCTCAAGTAACTGTAACTCGTGCCCTGAAGCAACCCCCGCCACGCACAGTTTTTTTGTCACACATTTTACTGAAAATATTACATTGATATTATCAATGATGTTATCAAAGATGTCTTGAGTGTCATAATTTGTGCGTAATTAGCAGTGCATGGCAAGGGCGCAAGTTATAGTTACCTTAGAGCATGAGTTATAGTTATTTGAGAGAACTCTAAGTATAACTGGTGAATGTTTTAGGCTTTGTACATTTAAAATGTGTGCCTAATTACAATGTCCCTGTGACCTTTGTTTTTTCCGTGAATTTCTATGTTTTATTTAACGTATAGTAATTTTCTTTACTATACATTAATCCAACCACTTGTGTGTGGTGGTGGTTGGCCCTGAAGCCAACCCCCAATAAACACCTAACCGTGCACCATACATAGCCTTCAACCGTGCGCAGAGAAGGTTACCCGCAAGACCTGTCCTGCAGCCAGTCCCTGCAGCCAACCACCCAACCCCACGCTGCTCATGGCCCTTCAGCCATGCGCGGCTGGTTTTGGCTGCAACCTCTCTGGGTGTGAGAATAGGTGTGAGAGGGTGTATCTGGAGGTGAGAGTGGTTTTGAGCGTGTCTGTGTAGGTGTGAGAGTGCATTCATCAGTGTTTTAGTAGGTCTGTCAGTGTCTGCACAGGTCTGTGAGTGGTTGTATGAGGCTGTCAGTGGGTCTGTGAGTGGATATATAAGGCTGTCAGTGGGACTGTGAGTGGGTGTGCGAGAGGCTGAATGGGTCTGTGTGTGGGTGCCTAGTTGTCTGAGTGGGTCTGTGAGTGGGTGCATGAGGGTCTGACCTGGGCTGTGTGTGTGTCTGTGCACGAGGCTCTGTGTGGGTCTGTTAGTGGGTGCGTTAGTGTCTGAGTGGGTCTGTGAGTGGGTGCGTAAGGGTATGAGTGTGTGTGTGTGTGTGAGTGGGAGAAATTGATTGAGAGAGAAAGAAAGTGAGAGAGAGAGGCAGAGAGTTTTTTAGGCTTTGATATATGATATATCATTTATTTCGAAAGAGATATTTCAGGACATTTAAAAAAATATCTGTCAATTTCTAAAATGCAATTAATTTGTAATTAATTTAAAACAAAAGAGGGAAGCGAGTCCAGCTGGACATGTGCCCAATAGAGATTTCTTTTTTTTATTACTTTTTTTTTAGTCCTTTATGGGAGATCTGGGACTTTGAAGGAGCCCTCAAGGGCACCGCCGCGGCCCTTCCTTATTTATATCATTTTTTATTTTACAAAGGGCCCTTTACAGGTTATCTGGCACCATGGGGAAAGCCTTAAGGCTTCCTTCACTGTACCATTGATTCAGCAAGCACGGGGCTGCTTTAACAGCAAATCCCAGCTTGCTAAAGCATTTCATCTCTGTCGCAGGGGACAGAGTTGAAAGCTGTGGTTTTTGACAGCGAGACCAGCTTTACAGGTCCTGCTGTCAACAAATGAAGTGTTTGCTTTGGCTGCAGCTGCAGCTGCAAAGCTGCAGCCATGCCGTAGCAAACAGCAATGTCCCAGGAGTGGGTACCCCGGAACATAGCAGGAGCCGGCCCTGGAAGGTGGTGGTATCCAGGGCCATCAGAGGCTCCTTGAGGGTAGCTGTGCAGCGCCCCTCTAACTGACCCCCTTTAAACATACATTTTTACATATGCTGAGGGGAAGTGGGGATACCCGGGGCTGGGTGGCTGCCTGCAAACCAATAGAATGAAGCCCCAGACAGGTGGTGGCCCCCAGGGCTGTGGGGGAGGGCGATGGGCCTCCTCCACACAACTGATGCAATTTTGCGCCAGGGGATGGTGGTCCCCAGGGGTGGGGAGGACACAGGCCCCCCACATAAATCACACTAATCACCCTGGGGAGGTGGTGGTCCCCGGGGCACCAGGAAGGGGATGAGCACCCCTCGCATATTATTACTTTAACTCCCTGGGGAAGTGATGGTCCCTGGGGCAGCAGGGTGGGCACGCGCACCCCACATATTGAATTATAGCCATGGGAAGGGGGTGTTTCCCAGGGCAGTGGGGGCACTCAGCCCCCATATATAAATCAAAACCCTGGGGAGGTGGTGGTCCTTGGGCCACCGGAGGCCCCTCTCCCCCCTGTATTTTTAAGCAAATGTCCCACTCTGGGACTTATAACAAACCACTTGAGTCCGTGCTTAATTTATTTTTATTTTATGGTGGGTCTGCGGATCCACCACGACTCCATCTGTAAAAAATTTAAAAGTGCTTTTTAGCCCTGGGGAGGTCTCTTTGGGACTCCATCACCAGAGCTAAAGGGTCAGGGTGTTCATAACCTGGCCATCTTTTTCATTTTTTTCTGGGACTCTGCTTCAGTTGAGTCCAAATGGCTGACAACACTTCAATAGCTTCTGCTGTTGAAGTTTATCAGCCAATCGGAGCTCAGCACGAGATCAGGAAGGGTTGTGAATCCTTCATGTCCCTATATATACAAATTTGTTTTTCACTTAATTCTCAAAAACTACTGAACTGAATTACACCAAAACACAAAAGCACTCTTTCTGGACCAAGACCTACCTTTCCGCCAAATCTGGTGTAATTCGTCTAGTAGTTTTGATGCTATCGCTGTTGAAAATCCCACTTAGTTATTTCAGGTAACTATAATTTGTGCCTCAAAATAATTTTATTGCAAATGTTGAAGTGATAATATCAATGATTCCATAGAAGATGTCATCAATAATGTAATAGTTGGGTAATTAATTAGCTGTACAAGATGAGACCGCAAGTTATAGTTAACTTAAGGAACAAGTTATAGTTACCTGAAATAACTATAACTATCAGTGAATGTCCATGTTTTTCTTAACGCCCCCTACGCACCCTTCGGGTGGTTGACATTTAATTTCTGAGAAATGAGCACTGGTGCCAGAATGTATCCTGACTGCTTATTTATCCAAGAAAAGGCTAGTTTTGTGTATCCACCCAGCTAGAATACTTTGTACTGGCTAATTAGTAAGTGCTACCTTATTGGGTAAATGTATACTGCATATCCCACACTACAGCTGCAGAAAGGACCCCTAGGTAATGTCTCCAGTGAACTTGTGTGTCTTTAATTTTGTCAATGTGATTATTCCTTAAGCATCTTCATACAGATGTAGAATGACATGAATCCTCATGTAGAGAAGAGGATGTGACTACAAAGAATTGAACTTCCACCAAACAAGGGCACTTCCTCTTTATTATATGTAGTAAGTGCTTCTCTGTTTGCTAGAGACATGTTCATATTCCACTGCATTAAGAACGCATGTCCAAAATTGGCAGAAAAAGTGCTGAGGAGGCCTTTTTGTAAGGTGTCCATCATTCTGGAAAAAGGTAGGAAGTAGTAGCATAGGATAGCAGTGAGAAATATGCGATGAGGACCACAGGGGGAGCCTCAAGGCCCCTGTGTTCCCTGCGGGCACCCCGTCTCCAGTGGGAGCCAGTATTGCGTTCACATGCCAGCAGCAGCTAAAAATGATGTTTCCGGCATGCAGGAGCAATCCTTTCATCGGTTTTCCTGCCCTCTTGACAACAGGCAGAAAAACAGATCAAAGTTGGCTGAGTCTGATTCCCAAAATGGCTGCCCACACTTCCCGGTTGAAGTGTTGGCAGCCAATCAGAAATCAGCACAGGAACAGTTGGATCCGTAGAGGATCTGAGTCCCAACATATCCATATTTCTTTTTTCTTTAATATCTCAAAAACTACTGAACAGATTTACACCAAATAACAAAATGGGCTCTATCTGGATCATGAGCTACCTTTCTGCCAAGTATAGTACAATTCCGTCCAGTGGTTCAGAATGTAGTCATCTTCAAAATCCCTAAGGGAAATTGCATAGGAGAAAAGCATTTTAGGACCTCCTGTGTTCTCAGCCCCTTCTTGACGAATCACCCCAAAAGTTTCAAGACAGCAGCTAAAGTGAGTTTCAAACTAGTTCTTAAAACTTCATGAAGATTGGTCAAACAGCACCAAAATGTTTGGCAAAACAAAAAAGGCTACCAAAGCGTATATATATAAATATATATATATATATATATATGTATATATATATATATATATATATATATATATATATATATATATATATGTATATATCAAAATTGGAGGTAGGAACTCTGGATAGTTTCTAAGATTTAGGTAGAGAGCAGCTCCTTTAGATGGAACACTCTAAAACACTGCCAACACTCTAATCTGTCATTTTTTTGCGTGTCTTTGATGCCACTAGCTAATTCTAGGCTTAAAGACTTTGCTGCAAAGATGGCAAAGGACTTTGTCACTTTTCTACCTCATCCTGGATGGTGTTATGCTAATCCCATGCTTATAAAGACTGCAAGAAAAACAGACATTTGAGAAGAGCAGTTTTAACCAAGCCACCTCACCCTTGATGCAACAGATTAAAATACAAATATCATAAATGTCATATATAACCTTATAGAAAACATGACATAGCACTTTAACGCTAAAAACAGGATGACTATAAATCTAGCATTATTTATTAGTTTGAGTAATTATTGTGATTTAATGACATTGTGCTATTATGTGTTTTTACTTAATAATAAACATTTTGTGAGGTCATAAGTATAGTCTTGAAAATGTTACTTTTTGCTGAGCTTTTCGATGTACAATGGCAGGAGAGGAATACAAATGTTTCCTGTTAAGTATGTCTTATGGCGAACCATTTTGCTAGGGCTCATAGTACAGGGGTGTAGCTTTGGGGAGAGAGGTGTTTGGGGTGTTGCAGCCCCCTAATAAATGTATTTTGTGATAAATATTTGGGTGCAGGTATATTCCGTCGGGTATGGTGAGGTGTCTGTCAGATTTCACCAGGAATTTTTACACACACAGCCAAAACGCATTCACAGTTTCCCTCTCTTTTTAATAAGACTTCAAAAATGCTGGTTATTTCACAAAGTAATGCGCTTTCTCCCATTTAGTACCCATACAAATACGCATTCCATCTCCTTTGCGCTGTCCCTGGAGCCCCTCACGTGAGTCCTGTTGTCCAGTAATGTATTTCAACATTATGTGCCACCGTGATTGTTGGGTAATCTGAAGCTCGCACACACCCCACCTTACTGACCAAGCTACGCCCCTGACTATATGCAGCTTACATTTCTGAAAAAAGCCAGCATTTCTACACAGAGGTGAAAAATAGAGAAACTTAGCAATATGTAAATGTTTTCCATAAAATCGTGTGAAGACTGTGCACATTTTTCCTCTTTAATGGGTGAAACCTGATTGGCTAAAAAACAGGACTTGGAGTCTCAACCATTTATAAAGTAGAGCTGTGAACGAAATAGCTGCTCGGCCGCATGTTGTTGTAGTTTGGGGGTTACACTTTAGAAAAGAACATATTTCACCTTCTCAAAAAAGGCTTGGTAATGAACTTTGGTGCAGATATTAGCAATTACTGTTGTGTTAATAGGGGTGCCCCAGACAGGACATTAAATAGCCATTCTCGCTGCATTATAGACTATATTTGTGATCTATCTTTTAGCTTACAAGAGAGATGGCTCATCCTGGAATAGTTGTTCTGCTATTTGGAGCTTTTCGTGATTTTTTTGTGGTGAAGGGCAGGGGTAGTTTGGAACCATGTCAGTGCCCTAAGTGTGGGTGTGTACAAGCAGCATAAAGTATTGTTACGATGCTACAGTTTCCCACGTGTATATTTAGTCTTGCAACTCTTGATAGAAAATATTTTATTAATTCGTAAAGTATGTTTGGGTAACCTCCCAATGTGCATCCCCAAATACCTTCTGTGAATTAGTTGACACATGTGCGTTTACACTAATGCCCACTTTTACCCCTGCCGATCATCTAGGGGAGAAGGTACTTCGTGAAAATACCCACAAAAGCATATGTCAATCCACATGTATTAAATGTGTTTGTTTTGGTTCACTGTTTTGCCAAACTTTAATACCGTTTGCACCTATTGAAGCAACCTAGCTCATGGTGTTTCTTAAGAAAATGAAACTCCTTGTCATTTCTTACTGAAAAGCCCAGTGGGTCAATGTACTTGCTGAAGAAATATATAAGGAACCTGCACGTCGCTGGTCGGACTCACGTGGCCCACGTGTCTCATCAGCTGGGCAAGAAGGATGCATATTATTGACAGCATTACAGGGGGTACTGGTCCATACAGAAATCTCCAAACCAATCCCAGTTCAGCAATAACAAATTGTTACCCACTGCTACCCTACTAAAAACGACTATGACCTCACTCATGTAAAACACTCCGATACCATAATGGCTCTGGTTTGTGCTAGGTCAAACTGTACATAAATGAATAAAAAATAGAGAAAAACAACTAGTTGACGTTTTTGCTAGAGATCTGATCAAAATAGAATTAATTGATTTTGCTTCAACTTTAGTCAAATCTTTCACATTTGAACGACAATATATTTCCCCATTAAATAATTTATAAACACAGGGAATAAATACAATGAAATCTACTTGGTCTATATTTGCCTTGGTAAAATATAACGTTTCAGTGTCGCTGTTACACCAGCTGCAAAGATGTTTCAAACTGATTTGTCCTATTTGTATTTAATTTTGCACCAGCTGAAAGCTACATGCGACCTCCGGGCTACTTAGCACACCTTTCTTACTCACGTTCAGCTCATCTACTTATAAGCGCCAAAAAGGTAATCAATATTTCCAGCAAAGCCATTTTAAATCTCTTCCACGAGGTTGTTCACAGTGGAGCTACACCCAATCCGAATTCCGAACAAGTCATATACTATGAATCGGTGCGTTTTCCTTGGGGAAATCCTAGCCCGTTGGCAGTCCTTTGATGAAGCTCCCAGGAGGCCTTTGGAATGGCGTCCCTTCTGCCTTGCTCCTCTACCTCCGACATCCGGGCAGCGGTGCATCTGCGAACCTTCAAGGGCTGCAGGGGATGAAATCTGGATCACATAAACTCAGGCTGCGTTCACAGTACCTTTCAGTGACTGATTGCTTTCGACGCTGCCTCCTCCCTCGCCCCCCCCCCCCTCCACCCACCCAAAACTCTGGCCTTTCCTTCAATCCCACCCTCTCACCCTTGGCTACCCAATCAGGCAGTACAATTTCTCAATTTCTTCCAGGGTTCCTCCTCTCCTTCCTGAAACAAGAGGGGAAGAGAGAAAAAGCCGGTGTGTTGGTAAAAAATGTGGAAGTCTAAGGCGCTCTGGAAGTGAGCAGTGCTCGGCCTGTGTGTCTGGGACATATGGTGTCACCTATGTTCAGTCCCGGCTCAGTGTTTTCTGGTAACTTCGCCTCCCTGGACTCCAGCAGTGGTTGCCTTGGGTGGAACACCTTCTTACATTTAAGCGAAGGTGTGCACCTTGGAAAGCTAGTGACGGTGAAGATGAAGGAGGAGAGCTCGTGTCCTGAGTCGCCCGAAGGTAGCCTGGAGACCAGCGAGGAGGAGGAGGCCGACCGACTACACAAGAAATGCATGCGCAAGCGGAGCCAGCTGGGCAAGGCCGTTGATGACCAAGGCTCACCATCCCCATCAGGCAAGAGGAATAAGCGAAGCCCCCTGCCGCAGTCCTATGAGGATGTCCACACACAGAGGGTCATTGCCAATGTGCGGGAGCGTCAACGAACCCAGTCTCTGAATGACGCCTTTGCTGAGCTGCGCAAAATCATACCCACACTTCCGTCAGACAAGCTGAGCAAAATCCAAACACTGAAGCTGGCCTCACGCTACATAGACTTCTTGTACCAGGTATTGCAGAGTGATGAGTTGGACCACAAGATTGCCAGCTGTAACTACCTGGCCCACGAGCGGCTAAGCTACGCCTTCTCGGTCTGGCGAATGGAAGGAGCATGGTCCATGTCTGCCTCCCACTGAGTCCCCGTGTCCACCAAGACACCGGCCGAGATGGTATGTACAAAGCCTCCACTGTCCTTCCTGCCATCTTGAGTGGAATCCCTTGATAGTTGAAGCAATCACGGCTGTGTCTGTCCGGTGCTTGCTCTGTGTCCAAGAAAGAGACAGTACTGTCAGGAGGGGGTAGTTGGCGTCCTTAAAATTGAGTCGAAATGAATATAACTAATACTAAACTGGGAACAAGGAGTAGGATTCTGGCGCCAGCATCTGGCTTCCCTGCCATACTGTCAGCGGCTGTTGATGGGAGCCTTGCGTGTGCACCAATTTGACAATCGTATCATTCACAAATGGTGAGCAGATGCGAGGCCTATGTCAAAAATAGCTCAGCTCATAAGAGTGAGAAAGTATACAAAAAAAACCATCTCCCACGAAAAGCGTCCAGGGCAGCAGAACAATGGGGCTAGTTCCTAAGAGTAAATCCGTTCTCTCACAGGACGCTCTGTACTGAGGGACATATCTGCCGAGGAGGCTTTCCATTGAGACTGCAATTGATCGCAGTGGAGTCCAGTTAAACAGTATTCGCTGTCGTTTGCGGTTTGTTCCTGCTCCAATAATATTTTGTTTGTCGACTTTGTATTCATTTTATATAACGTGACCGGCAGCCTTCATCTTTTCAAAATAGTGGACACACCTTTACTGCACTTGCGATTCATACATTCAATATAACTTAGCAATGCGGTGTTTGGAGAACGGAAGGCGCATCCGGAGAGACAGGAGCTTTCCACTAAGGCCTTTAACTCCATTGCTAGAGAAACTGCTATGGCTTACGAACACCAAACTAAACACATTTGTTCAACCATTGGCTGGGATACGGTAGCCATTATGAGCTGTGAAAAGCTGGACACAAGTTGACTCCACCATAACATTGTGCCAACCTATTTGTACCAGGGACTAAATCTTGGTAAAAAAATAAAATGACAACCCAGAAAGGATTGTGGGGCAGACACTGAGCATGGAACAATGGAGTCCTGTCGTGACATAGCGAGGTCTGGGAGTTTTATGAAAATGATTTTTTTTATTTCACCTGCCAGAAATCAAGCGGGAGGGCGGAAGATTACTTTTTGCAGAACTTTGCAAGGTGCCAACGTTGAAGAATCTGGAAATGGGCAAACCAATATGGCCTGGAAATTAATATAAACTTTCAAACACTTTTAAGAACAGTTATAGGAGGGAAAGCAGGTCTTGACCATATCCTCCCATCAACTTAAAAGGAATATAGTGAAAAAGGAATGTTGTGCAGCACATTTGACTTTCCCAGGGAAGCAGATCAGGCCACTCAAAGCATGCTGTGCCCATCCCCAGTTGCCCTTGCATCGAGAATACATGTCTGTACATCTATGTAGGGCAGCGCGTCCACTGTGAGAACTCATTCTTCTTTTTATTCGCCAACAATGCACAATAAGGCTTATATTTTAGGAAAAACAATATCCCTGTGGCATGCTTCTATTTTCTTTTGTCCTTTTGCTCTTTTTTCCCTTTCAGTCTGTCCGTTTCAGACCCTCTTTCGCATTCTATTTCTTTTCTATCGTTTTGTTTCTCTTTTCCTATTAGTGTCACCAGAATACCTAAATGGCCCAACCTTCATAGCTCACAGTGTCTATTTGCGCCAAATGAATTGACTGCCTTGATTTACTCAAACTTCATAAACTCACCTCTATAAATATCTGTAACTCATTTGTTTCATCTTTCCACGCGCCCTGTTTGCCATTCATTTGTATGTTGTTTCATTTCCTAGTTCTTTTCCGTTCTCCACATTTTAATTATTGTTTAAGCAAATGTGCTGGACCCCCTTTATTGCCATTTTACAAAATGCCCCTTTTCGATTTCATAAATCTTTATTCTCCTGATTTTTTTATCTTTCCACTTCATCTTTCCCTCTATCTATATTTCTCACCTTTTCTCTGTTCATGATCTCTCATCGATTGTCAAGAACTGTACTGTTTCTCTAGGTCATAATTCAGATTGTGTTGTAATTCAGGGTTTGCACCATGGCACTGCATCACTGCGAACGTTGCGCATATTGTTTACTAGTAAGCACAGCTGCAGTTAGTCCCAGTATATTGTGTTTGTGTATGTTAAATCCAAATAATGCTACACATTTTTGCAGTATGCTTTCATGGTGAGCAGGGTCATTACCACTTTATTAGATGTTTAATATCTGTCATTAAAACAAGATAATTTTAAATATATACCTTGTTTTTCTTCCTCAATTTTTACTTCGTCCCTTCTTCGGAATCCTGTCACTTTCATCTAGCTTCATTTTGCTGTCCAGCTTTCATGCACACTGGACCTGCCTACAGAAAAGCTATGAGTCCAGTAGAGCTGGAGAAAAGTCAGTTGGTTGTTGGGCTATTCCTACTGTGCGACAAACCCTGCCTCATCCCACCCAAAGTTCTATCGGGAATTCCCCACATTTCCCCAGGGGCCTGTCAGCCTCTGCAGGCACACACATCTGAGAGGTCATGGGCCCCCTCTTAAACACAAACAAGCAGCTTCCTAACCTCGTAAATCTGGAAGGAATTATGGGCTATGAGAGGGCCTGAAGTAGACTTCCTGTAATCAGGATAGCCTATAATCAAGGCCCTGATGCCGCAGTCTATATTGACTCCACTACATTGCAGAAAAGATCTTACTCTTCATTTTCTTGGTCAATGCAACTAAAAGGGGCTGTTTGGGTATCGTACACTGTATCACCTATACACATGTCCTGCAACCATGTGTCGCTCAGTGCATACAAACAAAGCAGCCAAAGCTAGAGGAAACTTTTACCACGGAGCGTAATATTTTGACAAGTAGATAAGTCACAGATGCAAGACATGGTCACGTCTGGGGAAGTATTTTCTAAGTTATTTGCGTTTTCTTGTTAAGTGCGTGCTGGAAAAATTGCTTCCATTTTAAAGAAGGGACATTAGGATCATAACTAATGTAAGTCAAAAGTCTAATGTGTGATCAATCGTTCCCACTTTCAATCTTGATTACAGGAACTTAAAAATCGATAATAAATTTAGTACGAATTTGTGTTTGATACAATAGTCATATAAAGAGAACCTTTGTTTTCGTTTTTCTAAATAACATTAATCATAATCATCATATTTAGAAAAATAATAGAGTGTTCATTTTGATCTGCACAAACAGCAACAATGGGCCATGAAAATGTGCATGAAATATGCAGAAGACACCAGTACACAAAGTACTCTTACACATGGAGATGGTGATCATCGCCCTCTAAACTGAAACCCTGAAGTGATCATTTTGTGCCATCATTTTAACGTATATGTATATAAGACCCAAAGTATTTCTATATCATGGCATTAAGTCAATAACAAACTGGCAGCAATAAAGCATGGCAACCATATTGTTTTTACAAGTAAGACGCCAGAATAGCACTATTTTCTATTACAATACTGCAATGATACAGCTTTGCCCTCCCTCGGATCTTTCTAGCTGAGCCTGCTGATATAATTGAGTTCTGGGTGAATGATGCTGTCATGTTGTAATATTTATACAGGGTTTGCCCGAGGAAGTAGTTAGTAGTACTATTTTTCAGACAGTACATGCAATTAAATATTTTATATGAACTAAAGGAGCTGTTGATGAGAAATGAGTGCCGTATTCTAGGAAAAGAACTTACTTTTAGGGCCATATCTGACGATTTTCTTCTTCCAAAACGATGAAAGTATAGGGAAAGCATATCATCTCTCAGTGGAGAAAAATAGACAGCAACCATTTGTCCCACTCAACTCCAAAAGCTCATTTCAACAAAGGCACTGATTTCCAGTATGACATTTGATAAAGTACTCCTAACTGGTTTTATGTAATGCCACTTTTCAGTAGTTTGATACAGACAGTTTGATAGCATTAGGCTGCATGTTCTTTATCTAAGCGCTGTCAATTTTGGCAAGTAAGGGAAGCAACTGACAAGAAAGTAGAGCATTGCGCGCACTCCAGTCATTTTGATTGGGGGGGACCTTGATTCCATTTCGGGTCTCTTTGCCCCCAAGACAGTAATGTAAACACAAGCCCGCAACTCTTTGTGACTATTGCTTTATTGTATCAGATTTAAAGCAATGTGGCAAGATATCCACAGTGCCAACTGCACAGTGTTTTGCAGTAATTTATGTTAGTGTAAGTGGCACAGCATGTTCAGGGTGGAATTCGCAGGACTGTAGTACTGAATACTGACCCCTTCAATATCGTGGCACAAGATTATAGAGGACAACATATCAAACGATAAGTTGTCAAAAGGTAAGTGCACATAGGGAAGTATAGATTTACTATTTTTAACTCCACTTATACATACCTTGAAGGTACATGTACAGTGTAGGTGATTGTATGTGAAGTTAGGTAGAGAAAATCTTGATTTACCTGTTAATATTTTTTCCAATATTTTATTGTGTCTCATCGATATTCTGGGCTTGATATTCAGGGTTAAGACCTATTTCGAGCACATAAACGCTGGGGGGTGCTGAATGTTCATGACAAGAAACTGAACTATTTCAACAGAAGTGAGAATTAGTGTTGTCTGTATATAAACTAGTTGGCAAACGTAAATGCCCATCATCATACACTTTCTAACCATTGTTGTGTCTTCTCACTGGATTAATAACCAGGCCATAGTCCCACGTCCTCTTTAACATGGTCCAAAAGTGTCCTCTGAAAGAAATCAAAACAGAGCCTCCATGCCCCGATTTTGAAACTGATTCTGTGACGATAAAGCTATCTTTTATTTTACCAACAAAACCTAGACCCCATACTTTAATCACTGAGCTTTCAGGGTTCCCAAGACCCCTTTCTGGAAGCAATACTCCTACAGAGTATTTACACTTTCAGTTGCAAGCGAGTGTCATAGAGCAAAGCCGACCACGAGTGAGTGCAGGTTTGACTATATAAAACAAGGTATGTATGTATGTATGTATGTGTGTATGCATGTGTGTAGTATTACTATCATTATCTTCATCATGATTATCATCAAGGGCTTTCTCTCACTAGCATTCAATAGAAGCATATGCCATCATCCATAAATAATACATAAAAACTACTTGTATATCTTTTGTCAAGTGTTTCAAATTTCTTAAACAATTTTGTTCTAAATTATCTACAATAGGAGTTCCTTTTATTTTTTAACGAGGCCCAGAGGACGTGCCAGATTACTCTATAATATTATAATATAAGGCAAGGCAACACAATTTAACCCAAACCAACGAAAAATAAAATAACCCAACATAAATTAACATAACACTATTTAACACAACACAGCTAAATATAACTAACATCATAAAACATAACACTATACAGAACAACATTATCAACAGCAGTAAATTCATTACACATCAGGTGCCACACAACCAGCTTCTGTACAAATATAACTCTACTCCTGACATCTAAAAGTCCCTGCCCATAATACCTAATTCAGGTGGTAAGGGCTTCAGGCAGATTGTGTGATATGAAAAACGTAATGAGATTGTTTCCCTCCCAACCTCCACTCACAATGTATTGAGACTGTATGGTCTGCCACCTTAGAAATTCCCTTTACGCTCCTCGTAATTGTTAGATAGCCTTCTCAAGCTGTTGCCAGACACAACGACTCAAACAATCTTCAAGGATACAATTTCAGTTAAAAGATTTGCAACACAGCTTCAGATTAAACTACTTTATGTTTTACGCTAAAGATTCTCGATTCCCATGAAAAAAGCACCCTTCCATCAATCATTTTGATCAATCATTTCCATGAGAAAGAAGTTGTACAACAATGTGATATTCATCTAGTGAATCAAAAATCAAAATTGAGACTTTCGTTTTTATATATTTCTTTATCACTATCTATACACATAACCTCTCTCTCTCTCTCTCTCTCTCTCTCTCTCTCTCTCACTCTCTCTCTCTCTCTCGTCCCCCCCCCCCCCCCCACCCACTCTCTCCGAGCGGTATTGGCCTGCCATACTCCTCTGGCACAGGGCAGTTGTAATATAATATGAGATCAAAACCACATGTAGAACATGCCCTTAAGGACACAGACTAAAAACAAAGGCCTCCATACGCACACAGCGTTAGAGGTACTGCGAATAGGTGCAGAGACAGGGAACACATTTAGATCTCACAGTCCCTAGGACACAAGTCACAAATGGATCACGTTGTCTTTCTTAACTGAACTTTATTTATAATCATAAAGCCATAAAGGCCTCAAAGTATTGTGGATAAATAAAAAACATATATTAAGAGATAGCATAGCAGTTCAGTAGAGACCATTCAAAGGAATGGAGTCTGCCATTGATTTGTGACAAAACGAGTAGGAGGTGCTTTCCAGTGGTCCGAGTTATTTTAGAAGTAGCTGCAACTGCCAAGGCATGCCAGCAAGGGGAAGAAACTGACATTGTTGCTGGTCTTTGCTCCACAAAAAAGACACAAACTGTCACAAAATGTTTATTTTGGATTTAGTTTCCAACGCAAAACTTGTTGTGCACTGAAAAGTTGCCTGGAAGAAACCCAAAGCAGTGCTTTCTTTTACTTTGCATCAACTGGTGTTACAAATGTGGTACATGGATGTTCCTTTTGAACCACACATGACTTTTGACACAAAGCCATATAGTACAACAATGGTAGACAGTGTTATGCTTCAAAAAATAATAATTATAATTGTTTAAGGAAAGTGTTAAAAAGCATGAATGTTTTTATTTCTTCAAACGTTTCCGACTTTTCATGTGTGCTGCCCTGAATAGCACACATCTAAATTAAGGAAAGTTTTAAAGTTTGTCTGTGCATTGTATTTTGTACTCGAAAGATACCCTTCTTGTACAAAACCTATGGTAGACATAACACAGACACTTTTGCGCTATGGTGCTAAGGTATATGGGTGGTGCTAGGCACGCTAATTGTGCGCCAGCACTAGGGAGTGCGCATGACAGATATGGCGCTGCCCTGCTGTCTCCCTCTCAAGCAACACAGCGTAGCAGCGCTGCACTGCATGAGTTTTTGATAAATCTACCCCGTATTCAAATGCACAAAACACTTTGCCTTAATGTGCTACCTGTAAGCAAGCAATTAAGAAATATATGTTTGAGCAAATACTGGTACTGTCAATCTATCACACACAGTATGTCTAGCATTATCCTGGTGGACATTTCTGAGTTTCATTGATTTCCATTTCTGTCTTAGACTAAAGAAATCATTGGACACCCATCAAGGGCATGTCGTTCATGGAAGGAGATGAGTGTGGGGTCATGGTACCTGCCCTCATATGGTGCATGACTTTACACAAGATTTAAATATTGAAGCTTGCATGGCAACGACAGTGGCCTCATATAGAATAATGGTAAATGGTAAATGCTAGACATAGTCCCCATTCATGCTCAAAACATGGTGTGGCTCAATCACTCAGGGGCTGGCAAGGAGAGTGAGAAGAGGAATTTAGGCTACAGGTATACCTATGGCAAGAAGTCAAGTAGCATATTATTTTTTTTGCGAATCAGCTTCTCACCATAGCCTTGTAGTTTTGTAGTCTCTAGTACAAAGCTCTAAAATTGCTAGTTTCATAACTGATCTGAGGACTAGGGAGGCGGTCGGTAATACAGAGCAGCTCAATACAATTTTTCTCTCATTAAAATGTTATAATGCCTCTAAAAGTGAACCATCTATATGATTAATGTAATTGATTTGTAGTGCTTCAGAACTGGGGGTGTGGTGAATTCAACTTCTGATGGCTGAGATGAATGTTGCACTTGGCAAAGATTTTGAACTTTAAAAATAATTGTCTGCAGGCATAGCTTCCTGCAAAAATCTTTTTCCTGAACAATTCTACTAACATACATTTTTGTCATTGTCTCTCTTGCAGGGTCCACTTTTACTTGACTTTTCATTTTATTGTTTTTAATCTCTACAAACTTCAAGCTCAAGACGTCTGCTTTGTTTTTAAAAAAGCGAACACAATTTTCAGAAACAAATTCCATATGTAATGCCAGCCTGATATTATGTATGTATCTATGCCGGTGATCAGTACTTAATTTGTAAAACAATAATTTCAGGCACCCAAATTTTTCCTTGGGAGCCAACCACCAGCCTGCAGAATTCCGGACTTCCTGAGTATCAAAATTGACTAATCTTGATTTCACTTCGTGCTTTTTCTCCCATTACCCCTCAAATTAATATTTCTTAATCTCACCCTTGGCTGTACTATTCCACCTGCACTGTTTTCATGGCTCCTGTGTTCCCGCCTTTCCCTTACAGGTTTTTTTCTACCTTTTGTGTCTTTTTACTTTTGCTTTTGGTCAAAGTATGCGTCCAGTGGCCGCCCCCTGTAGCCCTCGGCACAAACGAGGCACTGCTGGTGATCCTGCAGCTGCTGCCGGCGCTATTCCTCTGCTATCAACAGATCTAGATAGTACTGTAGGACAATTCGGCTTTGCAGATATTTGAGGGCAGGAGAAAGCCATTGGATGCCTGAGCACCGATTTCTGTTTTAACTGTTCAGTGAGTGAGCGTGTTTAGTAGGTTTATTTTATTCTGTAGACCTCTACGCATTAGATCGCATCATGAGACTACTTGTGATGTTTTTGGAGACCCAGTATTCATAGTTTTTATTAGGATTTTACCAAATATCTTAAGTATACACTCAAGTACAACATACAAAGAGTTTTCATTCATCTTACTTAGAATTTACTTTGAATGTCAAGAGACCACATATACTGAAAGATCATTTATCTCAGTGTTACTGTCTTGCTAACATCGTCCTTTGTAGTTTTTCAAGTACCTTTTTGTGTCCCCGAAACTATACCAGGCTGCTTTTTATAATTAAAGATGACATAAGACAAAAAATAAATTGGGCCACCTTACCGTACACACACCACTGGGGTAACAAGGAGAGGTTTGTAGGAGAGGCAGGAGATTATACCTGCACATCTGGCACATTTTTTGGCTTTTAAATAGTTTATATTTTTTACATTGGCTTAAGTATGGCTAAGTGAAATATAAAACTATCTGGTGGCTTTGCCTGGAGTTTCTACAGCTTCAGTCACGAGTCAGGTTTCTTTGCAGACTTTATTTCCTTCAAAACATTTTTATGGATGAGACAATTCTTCTGCTGAAAACAGATTGTGTGAAATGTTGCATCACAAGAAACCGATTTTGATGTCATTTTCTAATGCACTTTTGTTGTAAAAACGTTACCCATTTTTTTAAAGATACCAAAAAAGTCGCAGTTAAAAACAAATCTTCTAGAAAGACCGCAGGTGAAGTTAGATAACCGAGCCCATCCCTAGTTAAAAAGCTGCTTCAAATCTCAGAAAATAAATTTGAATAGTGAGACTAGGGAATTCCGTTGGTTCAGCTGACACTGGTGAAAGAGTGTGGGGCTCTAGGACAATGCCTAATTTACTTACGGCAAAAGCTCCACTGCTTTTCACATCGAACCATATGCTCCTTGCCCCCTAAAGAGAAAATAATCACATTATCTGTTGAGGATAGCCATGTTACCTGTTTTCATAGTTCTTTTCTTGTTAGCATTGCCAGATCATCTTCAAAAGGTTTAGACCTTAATATCGACTGCAAAATATCGTGGTACCAGAACATCATGTTAAAAATGATGAGAGACAAAATGTCGAGAAGGTAAGTGTATGTAGCCTAGCTCCATATCTACGTACCTTGAAGATACACGTGGAGTTATATAATGCAAATCTATACTTACCTACATAAACCCACCATATTGATATTTTCGTACACAATATTTGACACTGTATCCTGGTTCCAGGACATGTTTGCTGTCAACATTTTTAGATACACCTTGTGTAAAACATTTGTAGCACATTTCTTTAATCCTCAAAATGACTCAAATCTTAATAATACCGAACAAATTATCTCCATAAGTCAAGTGCACTTATGGATAAAAGATTGAGGGTTCCAATACTGTTGAGGTTTTATGATATGAGTTGTTTTAAAAAATAAAACATTAGAATTAATCACACCTGCAAAAGCAGTTTACTTGTGATCATGATGATCAGTAGTGGAGACAAACCTCAAGCACCATCTGAACACCTCATACACTAGCATTTTACTACCAAGCCAAAAGGCATTTTATTTCGACGTTAAAAAGAAAAGGTGCAGTGTCCTCTTAAGGATTTGTTTGAAAAAATGGAAAGTGATGTGGCTAAATGGCCAATTTTTCTAACATCTGCAAAAGTAGGGTGACTTTGGAAAGTCAATTTATTTACCTCAACGTAGTGGTTTTAATATTTATTTTTTATAACACGTTTCACACTAAGAATTACAAACAAAGGGGGAAGATAATCAGTCACGCCACAAATTTCTGTAATTTTGCACACCATCATTCTACATCCATGTGTTTTCTTCTCCTTCTTCAACAGTTTGAGAGTGTAATCATGTGGACTGTACCTTTATCAGGAGGCAAGAAAACATATTTGACACTATATAAAAATCCTCAGATTTATAAAAAGATATAGTGTATGTATAAATGTCTATAATTTCATGGAGTTCTTTCTGCCCCTCAGCTGCTTCAATGTATTCAACCAGGGAACAGAAGAGGGTAGAGAGGGCAAATGGAAATGATCAACTGCAGATCGTGGCGGTGAAGACAGCTAGGTGATGTTCCAACATCGGGACTGGCAGAGCTTGGGGCACGCTCTGGTCCCAAAACACTGCAGTACCCACATGGATGATACTTAAAGTATTTCACAATCAGTTTTACAGGAAGATTCTCTAAAGACCTTTTGAGGTCGAGACACAAGAGCCAAACATTCATCATAATAAATGTACTTAAATACTGGCACTAGGATTGTTCAGACTCCTCTTGTGTTTTGAATGTGAGAACTCAGGTAAAATGTCCCAGTGTGTTGACTCCAGCCTTTTGGACTTCTTAGCAACTTCAATTTCAAGGATGGAGGTAATTCAAAAGTAAATCTCCTATGTGAAGAGATGTTCACCATTAATGGTTGTACCTAGTCATGAGGATTGGCAGGAATTTATGATATATTACTCACCATTTCAGCTAGGGTTCAGCAAGAACCTAGTGAGGTTTCCAGTGGCCCATCAATGAATGGCTCAATGGCCTATGCATAAGTCTTTGAAGCACGCAGTTTCTTGATCAGGAACCAGTACTCTGACATTGGGATAAGGGTGTAAAAGGTCAGAAGTTCTCAAGCTAAGGATACAATAGGCTATGTTGTTCTGGACTGTTTGTAGTTCATTTGCCTTAATGGAGAGCCCAACGTACGGCATTTCACTAACCAAGGGGGAACAATGTAACCAGCAATACCCATGCAAACTTTTAGGCAAGAGCACCAGAGGGGGAAAGCACACAAAAATACGCCCAAAGTAGAAAACATTAGCCCAAATGTATTAATACGTCATGCAATGCAGGGCAGCAATCAAAGTTGCGTGGCAGAGTTTCATGAACTGGAGAGAGCTGAACTGCTCCATATCTGCAAAGAAGTGGCTCAGTGCCTTTCTCTGAATGCACTAGCACACCTTGTGCATCCATGTGCCATGGCAGGCATCCTTGTGCCATACTGCAAGGGTGTCAGCGTTTTGTTCTGAATAGTTTTTGTGCATGAAGGAGTACCTTCCTGCACAAAAGCTATGCCGCAAGACTATTTCCTCTTTGTATGTGTGCCACAGGATGCAACACACAGGTATAGTGGAAAAACAAGGAGGAATAAATGTATTTCTGCTCATTAGCTCAGCCCTTCAGTATTTTGGTGTAAATCCATGCCTACAAGTCTCTGTAGATATGGATTTCTGTTAAAATCCGTGAGTGGATGCAGGGGAACATCCGTCCACTACCCATAGAATGCCTCCCTGACATAAAGAACTAAAAGGCAGCTCATTGTGCTGTCTTTGCATTACGTTTTGTTCCAAGCCAGCATAAATCACCATTTGCATTTGTTTGTAAATCCCAACAATATTTGGTGTTGGGTCTGCACTACAAAAGTGATGAAAACCTGATGCAAAGTCTTAGGAAATGTGTACCATTATTTTTAATGGTGTCTTAAATTTATGTGAGCTACTATGCAGGTTTACTCATTTACCTGGGACAGTGATTGCATTTGACACAGGTCCATTTGGATCTATTTCACCAACACTGGTGCATTTCAGAGCAGCTAGACCACAAAGTTTTACTTGAACCTCATACTAGTAAGAGTGAAGCTATTGGAAAGGATACAAACGCTTGCTGGACAAATCGTGTTTGTGTTCCAATATTAAATTTTTCATTGTAAGAAATGTGCAGCAGTCATTATAGTTAGGCAATACATTAAGCATAATAATTTTGCAGTTATTTCTGCTGACTAATTTTGCTCTGAAATTATTCATATCTATCACGTTGGAGGGGTGGAGCAAAATCGTGAGTTGTCTCCTTAAGGATCGTGCTTCTAAAAGACACCGAGGTCTTTCAAGAGTCAGTCAAATATCATGGCTCATTGCAATAGAAAAGTGAGTAGAATAAGGAACACAGGTCCTTAGTTGAAGAAATATGGAGAAAGTATGTGCAGTCAAATGCCAGTATTAATCAATTAACCAATCAAAGTCACAAAAATGATGCAGAGTGCCAGTGCAAAATAGCATGCTCTGTGCTCCTCCATAAATGAGACTTGCATGTGATAAACATGATCACCTTCTGTGTCAAAAAAATAACAAGAACAACCCAGCCCGTCAAAAAAATCATACATTCAAAAATAGGTTTGTAATGTATTCAGTCAACCACATTTTGATCATCAACAAATACCAGAATCATCATCAGAACTCTAACAACTTTCATGAGCACGAGATCATGTTAGCAGGCATTGGGAAACATAATATCTCCAAAGCAGACATCCATGGAGAAAGAATTCGTCAGAAGAGCTTTAAATTCCAAAATGGTCTGCAGAAGCCTGTGGCCGGTTGTGTGGAACTGTTTGTGAGTACATGTCTGGGGAATTGCCATGAGGCACGCAGAGGCTACGGTGGACTACAGCAGGCTACAGAGGCAGGAAGATGGAATCCCGTTAACCAAAGGAACAGCAATACCCAATGACTACAACTATGGAAGATAGAGTCACTTGCCACGTCATGTGCCAAAGGGCTGAGCAGAATCAGTGGTATGCCACTTTCGGGGAGAACTAGGGTACAGACAGAGATATTATGGGTCCTATCAGATAAAGTGAGCACTGACAGCATCACTGTTTATGGCTGCTGGCACCCTAAGTAATTGGAGAGAGGGAGCAGTGTTGTTTTACCACCCTATTAAGTGCTAAAATAGTTACTTGTCACGGGAACTTTCAGGGCATGTGCTGCTTTTAAATGGGAATAGGGTATCATTTGCTCGCATCTTAAATAACACAATAACATGCACAAAACAACATACCACCACAATTAAAGTATACCATAGAACAGAACAATACAGTCCAATCTTAATACAATACAAACACTGCAGTTCAGCAAAACAAGATGACATTGCAATAATGCAGCACAAAAGACAGCTGCACAAAATAATATAGAACACATCACCAGCACAACAAACTTCCTCGCAGCAGATGTTTTTAAACATTCTTGTCACAAATTGTTGCTTCCAATGTCCTGTTTTCATGACATGGTAGTAAAGGAGTGTAGAATTAGCAGTACCTTAATACAGTCAAATGTTTTTGTTTTGGAAGTTTCATATAGCGTGAGCTGGACCCAAAATTATTGGAGAGCTTTACATGAGCACCGGTTACACAACACAAGAACACTATTTTTTTTTCAATTCTTTATTAAACTTTTATAAGTGAACAAATAATTATAGATTGTACAAACACTCGTTTTTTGTGTGACCTCTAGTCCTGTTATACCGTTCCAATACGCTTGGTTACAAACTGGGAATGCAGTATTTCAATGCAAAGGAAAAGCTAGACGAACCACTCACAAACGACACGTGCCACCCGAACATTGTTGCAGAGTTAGCCATGTGACGTGAACGTGCCTGGCATGATTTACTGTTCCCAGCACCAACAGCCTCTCAGAGGCCAGTACTGCCTTGTCGAATATCTCCTGCTTTGTGTACGGTCTGCCTTTCCCGGTAAACAGGAAGGTCGAGGCACTGTGTATGTGGTTCCTTTTTTTTTTTTTTTTTCTTTTTTCAATTCTTTATTAAACTTTTATAAGTGAACAAATAATTATAGATTGTACAAAAAAATAAAGAAAGAACTTAGATTCACATTAAAGAGATTCCAGTGTACAGTGAGATGTTTAGATATTTTCCATAAATAAAACATTGTTAATTATATTATATCTGATATTCCTGACTGAGAAATAATAAGCAAATATATATTATGTCAAAATGATAAAATATATTATTACAAAGTTACACTTATCTACAACCTAACTAGAGAAGAAATAGAAAAAAATTATTGTCAATAATGTTGAAAATATAATAATGGCATGAGATATTATTTGTGAATTATTGAACATTTAAAGAAATACACAAGAGAAGTGAAAATATTAGCTAGTCAAGAATACATTCCATATTTGGTCAAATTGTTGTAAGTTATCGTTTAATTTATATAGCATTCTTTCAAACTGGGCAATATCAAACATATCCTTTAACCACATTTGAGTAGATGGTAAAACATTAGATTTCCAAAAACGCAATATATTAACTTTGGCTACACTAATTGCAGTAGAAAGCCATCTATATAGATGTGAGGAAAGTGTACCTAGACCTTGGGTATCATGTAGTAAAAATAGGCGAGGTGATTGTGGGGAGATATTGGGCAATACTTTCCTTAAATATTGTGATATTTGTATCCAGAATGGTTGGAGTGCAGTACAGTCCCATAGGGTGTGAACGATATCACAATTGGTTTGGTCACATCTCCAGCAATTGGAATCATTACTAAGTTTAGCAGAGTAGAGTTTCGAAGGTGACCAATGCCATCTATGTAAAATTTTAAAGTAATTAAATTTCATCCTTGCATCACGAATCCCTTTATTATAATTCTCTAAAAGTTTAGCCCAATCTTTATCTGTATAGGTAATGTTAAGTCGTGTAGACCACCAAGATTGTAGATCTTTGGATGTATTATCTGAAAAAGATTTATCAATTAGTAAAGAATACAGGCCAGATACCGTGCCTTTAAAATTTCTCCATATATAAATATGGCGTGCAATGGATGAGTGAATCAAAAGGTCTGAATTCAAGGATGTTATAGTGTTTAAAATCGATGTTAGTAGTATATAGTTATGAAGTTGTGAGGTCGGGAGTCGATGTGTTTCTTGAAGTTGTGTAAATGATTTCAAAGAATTGTTTTGATTATATAAGTCTGATATGTTGTTGACTTTACATTTTTTCCAGAGAAACCAATTTAGCTCTTCTCCTTTATGTATAATCGCTGAGTTATTCCATAACGGAGCATTTAAATGTATATGGACATTACAGTTTATAATTTTATGTGCTTTTTGCCATGCTAATTGGGATGAATATATGATTGGATTGGAGGATGGGGAGAATTTAGGACTTTTAGTATAATAAATGGCCAAAGAAGTGGTAGTTTTCAATAAATGTTGTTCCAATTTGACCCATATGGGTATCTTATCTTTCTCAGATATCATGGAGGTCGAGTGAGATAATTGTTGTGCTATCCAGTAAGATTCCAGGTGTGGGAGTCTAAGGCCACCTTTCAGGGAGGATGAGTGTAATTTCGCACCACTTATACGGGGGGTTTTCCCTCCCCAAATGAAACGGCTTATTAGAGAGGTTGTATTCTTAAAAAAAATCGAAGTAAGGGGGAGTGATAGCATGTTAAAAACATAATTAAATTTCGGAATTGTGTTCATTTTAATAATCTGCACTCTTCCCCATAATGACAGATTCAGTTGAGAACATCTAACAAAGTCTCTTTTAAGTTTGTCTATAATGGGGTTCAAATTATCCATCGCAATATATTTTAGTCCCGTATTGAGAAGGATCCCAAGATATTTCAGTTGAGATGATTTCCAATTGAAAGGTAGATCCCCTAAAGTTGTTGAAGTGGTACAGGTGTTCATTGGCAAAGCTTCACATTTAGACCAGTTGATCTTATATCCAGAGAATGCAGAGAAGTGTGTTAATAAATCAATCAGAGCGTTAATTGAGGTATTTTGGTTGGATAATGTGAGTAGAATATCATCAGCATAATAAAAAGCTTTTACCTCACCGGATAAAGTAGCGATACCTTGTATATTGATATTTTGCCTGATTGCAATAGCTAAGGGTTCTAATGCTATGAGGAATAACAAGGGAGAGAGAGGACATCCTTGACGGGTTCCACGTGAGATTTTAAAGTAGGGGGAAGTGAAGCCATTGCAAGTAATCGCAGCTGTAGGGGAGTTATACATTCCTTTAGCAAGCGTAATAAAATCTGGACCTATACCCATTCTATCCATGGTACGGAATAAATATCCCCATTCTACTCTATCAAATGCCTTTTCAGCGTCTAAGGATAAAAGGATATTTTTGTCTAGTTTATTCCGTTGTTGCCATAACAGGTGCAGGATGGTTCGTAGATGGTTAGAGGAGGAACGCGATGGAACAAATCCTACTTGTGAGGGGTGTATGAGAGACGTGATGACTGAATTTAATCTTGTCGCTAATATTTTGGCCAGGATTTTGATATCAGAATTTATTAAAGATATGGGTCTATAGCTGGAGCATTCCAAAGGGTCTTTATCGGGTTTAAGAAGTACTGTAATGCGCGCTCTTAGAAATTCAGGTGGGAAGTGGCCTTTGATCAGAGATTCATTAAAAAAGGAGTGTAGAATTGGAATAATTTGAGTTTTTGTGATTTTATAGAATTCTATGGGGAAGCCATCTTCTCCCGGGGCTTTATTTGTAGCTAGACATTCAATAGCTTTAGCTATCTCTTCTATTGATATATGTTCTTCTAATCTTTGCTTCTGTTCTTGAGACAATCTTGGGATTTTTAATTTGTTTAAGAATTCATCTTCCACTAATGTATCATCACAGTTCAAGGAGGTATAGAGTGTTTCATAGTATTGTTGAAATTGGGTTATTATATCCGTAGGTAGGGTAAGTAAGTCATTTGAAGAGTTCCTAATAGCAGAAATCGTTCTAGACGATTCTTGTTGGTGTAATTGATAAGCTAAAAGACGTCCTGCTTTCTCCCCCCTTTCATAATGACGTTGTCGTATTAGGAATAAGCATTTTTCAGCTTGAGAGGTATATAAATTATTAAGTCTAAACTTAACTGATAATAATTTTTTTAGAAGGATAGGTGATTCTGATTTATTATAATCTTTCGTAAGCGATTGAGCTTCTTGTTCCAATGAAATCCTCTCTGCGTTCATTTTTTTTTTAAGTAGATAAGAATCCCTCATAATCATTCCTCTAATGACAGCCTTGCCTGCACCCCATAATACGCTTGCATCTGTGACGGAATCTTTATTCTCATCTAGAAACTGATCCACGTGTTGACATAGATCTAGTTTAGCTTGTGGTGTTTTATACATTGAAGTATTAAATCTCCAATGAGTTCTAGGTGATTGAGTAAGTCCAATATTGATGTGCAGATCTATTAAATCATGATCAGATATTCTACAAGGAGTAATTCCTGCATGTGAAATTGACTGTATCAATGTTGGTGATGTTAAAAAATAATCTATTCTAGAACGAATGGAGTGTGCACAGGATGTAAAAGTATAGTCTCTGTCATGCGGATGCAGTAAACGCCAAGGTTCTTGTAGAGCATAGTCATCCATAAGATCTTTCAGGATATATCTGTCGGTGGAATGATGGGTATCTGGTTTACCAGATTTGTCAATAAATGGGTATATTGTAACATTCCAGTCTCCACCAATCAGTACTTTGGTGGGTCCAAAAGATGAAAGTAATCTAGTAATTTTTGAAATAAATATCGTTTTGGAATCAGTAGGTGCATATATTGACCCTATAATCATATGGTAGTTTCTGACACGTATTTTAACGAATGCATATCTGCCTTCATCATCTGTCCAGGTTTGTAAGATTTAATATGGTAGGTTTTTATTGAAAAGGATAGCCACTCCACATTTCCGGATGGGTGTGGCGGTATCCATAGGATTTTTATGAGTTATATTGGCGTGTATTACTTGACCTATCCATTCTCTCTGCAGTTTCTCACTTTCTGATTCAGTAAGATGTGTTTCTTGTAATAAAGCAATATCTGGTTTTTGCTGGCCAAGGTAACTAATTATTTTTTTTCTCTTAATAAAGTGCGTCAAACCGTTAACATTTAAAGATACAACATTCAGAGGTTTTAACTTGTTAGAAGACATATTATAGCGATATCAAAAGATATAAAAAAAAAAACCCCAAAAATAGAAATATATAATGCCAATCTATGAAAGTGGATAAAAGAAGTAGAAAAGTTGAGAGAACAGAATATGAGGAGAGAAGAAAAAAAAATTAGAATATTAGGATTATAGTTATGTAATTATATGAGATTTGAATCTTTAACCCAATATGGATTCGTTGAAAATGTAGTAACAGGAAAGTATCACTTATCAGAAGAGTTGTTTATTACTGAACTGTCCAACTTAATAGATAAGACAGTATGTACACTGAGTGATTGAACTTTAGTCAGGGGATAGAAGCCTGGAAGCTGTGAAAGGAAGATAGAGAAGAGGAAAAAAGGAGAGGGAACACTATTGTTAGGACACAGAGTATATTTTCCTACGTCATAGATATAGCAAATCACCCATCTAGGATTAATATACTGAACTTTACTCATGGTTTGATGGGAGATCTGGATTTGTCTCTTGGGTGATTTTTTTTCCATGCCTTAAATTTACCACCATGTGTCCACTGTCGCTGCACAGGTATCCATTCACCTTGATCTGTATCCTCTGCAGAGATAGAAGGTGTGGGTTCTATAATGTCTGTATTTGAGGTAGATTTGTGTTCCATTTCAGTGCCTTTATCATCAAGGTCATTCAAAAAGGATTCTAGATCGTGAGGGTCAAAATATTCTTTAGTTTTCCCTTGAAAAGTCACAATCATGGTGGCAGGTTCCAAAAGGCCATATTTGATCTCTCTTTTCTTTAACCTAGTACGTAAATTTAGAAATTGTTTACTTTTGAAATTTGTAGGTGCAGAAAAATCTGCTGTAATTATTATCTGTGATGAGTCATATTCATAAGGACCATGTTTTTTGGCGGCCATTATGATTTGACGAGCCTGTTGATAATGTAAACAGCATGCCAAAACATGTCTAGGTCTCGTAGATGATGTGATTCCACGTGAACGTACACGGTGCGCTCTTTGAAAGTCAAGTGGCTGTGAAAAGGTAATTTTCGTTAAGGTTGGAAGAAAAGTGGTCAAGAAGTCCAAAATATTGTCCTTTTCTATTTGTTCCGGAAGACCAATGATACGTAGATTATTCCTTCTGCTTCGGTCTTCTAACTCAATCACTTTTTGTTGCAGGTATCCAATATCTTGACTATTGTCAGGTATCTTGTCGATGAGGTTTTCAACAGCCGAGAGGCGAGCATCCGTTGATTGCATATTAATCTGGAATTTTACAACTTCATTCCTCAGTCCTTGGACTTCCATGGTATTAGTGGATACTGTGTGTTCCAAAGAGGAAATGGACGATCTTATGGCTAGAAGTTCTTTCAGGATAGCATCCATATTCGTTGTAGATGCAGCAGCGGATTCAGCCATTATGTGCTGTGAGTTTGCAATCTCTGGTACAGCTTGTAAGGCTGCGCTATATCATAGTTGACGCACAACTTTAGGATCTGACATGTGTGATAACTATTACGTTCCAGAAACTTATTTATGATTGGTATCAAAGTTGCCTTGAAAAGGTAAAGCCCACTGTGTAGTGTCTTCAATGAGAAAAGAGAGCAAGATTTTTCCAGATTTAGTTTGTAAATTCAATATGAGTTGTACTTTTGATGTGTAGCCCCATATATTTGACGGAGCATTACTGCTGGGAAGAGAGAAAAGAAAAAAAAAACTACGAGGTTGCTTGGGCAACGCTTTGTGTCACGTTTGAATAAAGAACCGATATATCATTTGTTGATAACGAGTCTGGAGTGGATTTTATTTTTGCAAAGTTTAATCGTCATGTAGATTTTTTGATTTACTACATTACAGTAGTATTGTTTAAGTTGTAGAAACTGAACAAGCAACTTTGTTGATTTTTAATGCAGTCTTAGTACGCTTTTTCTCTGGAGAAGAGATCAATGAAGGAAAAAAAAAAATGGGAAAAACTGAATCCTTTATACAATCACCCAAGTAGATGTCGACTGCAGATGCTGAAATTAAGAAGAGCACTTATATTCAATGTCCGAACATTTTAGTAACCTTCCAGGGTGAGAGAGAAAGTCTCAGGCATATAAGTCCACGTTATTCGTTTCGTTTTTATAAGCTTTAAATTATATCTTTTCCCCTTGTTCCTTCGTTTCTATCCTCATCTCCTTGTTTTTTTTTTTTTCTTCTCTTTCCTTTAAAAAAAAAAAAAAGTAAAGTAGTATTGTCATACAAATAAACAAGTTCAGAGTGTGTGCTTCTTACTTATTTAACGATATCTGGTGCATCGTGGTTGCATTATCCAAAAGTTATGGCTCGGAAAGTTACATTGCATGTCTGAATTTCCTTTCGTGACTTTCGATTTGAAGGGAGCGTCGTTCAAGTCCACATTTCCCCCTATTGTATACTGTGCACTGTATATTTTAAGATTTTTTGCATTATGGGGTTAGCGTGGAGTGCACAACCGATGATAGCTAGATGGCAAGCATTATTGTTATTGAAGAATGCAAAGAAAGAAATACCGTTTTGTCTTGGTGCTCCTGTCTTGGTGCTCCGATTTCCTTATCTTTGTTTCCAAGGGAGCGTCAATAAACTCCACAGCAGTAAAGGCTGTGCATGCAGACTTCGATCAAAGTGAAGATAAGGCGAGTCTTATTTAAATTTTCCAGTTTCAGTAGTTTCCTGTGGGGTTCCGATGATCTATTTTTGGCTTTTTTATGTAGTTTGACGGGGAAAAAGCATGTTTAGTCCCCTTCCTTCTCTCCGTTCTGTCTGGCTCTAGAATTGAGCCGCCATCTTCCTCGGCACTTGGCTCCGCCCCTGTGTATGTGGTTCGATGTGGCTGCCCCGACTCGCCTTAAGGGGAGAATACAGTGAACGGTGCTCGCTCTGCCCCGGCTCGCAAAACCAATTCTCCAGATCAAGGCAAGCTATCGGAGAGGTTTCTTCATCTGTCAAGCAGAAAAGTGGAAATACAATTTCATGCACACCTGAACAAGATGAAGTCATTGTTGCGCACGCGATATAAATGTATATAAAGAAACATTCCACTATAAAGAGGATGGCTAGAACACCAGTGAACCCTCCGACTCGTCGTCTGTCATCGACATGTCAGGCCAAGCAGACAATCTTAATTTAGGAAGGTCGGTGCGTTGACCTGAACTCGAGTTTGAGTACAGGACTAGTCACAAATTAAAAGTGGTTATATTCATTCGGACATCAGAATACTCCTCCTGTCATGCACTAAATTGAAAATCCACCACTGGCAACACAATAGGAGTGCAATGACAACTTGCCTTTTGTAAACATTGGTAACATTTACCTTTGCGCTCAGGCCTGCTGTGCATGCTTTATTGTTCTCTAGCTCCTACCGCTGTGGACATACATTAAACGCGCTCCCACACCGATTGATAAAGTCATTGCACAAGAGTGTCCTTAGCGTGGTGAAATAAAACCCCGGTCCCTCTCCTACTGCACCAGTCTCAGGGATGTTCTCGTCATGCTGAAGGTATCTCCTAAATGTGCACCTATCTGCCTTTGTAACATGGATCTATTTACTGAAACGTGAAATGTACAACATAGATTGAACATAAGATATCACATGCATCCAGCATAGCACACATATGCCACAAACGCGTGTGAATGTCATTGCACCCAGCAACACTACCCACGTATGTCTCGTCACACTAATGCAATGAAGCACATATGATCGAACTCCTCAAATACATTCAATGTAACAGGGATATGCAGTCTGAAAGCACAATGCGTTATTATCGCTAGTTGTTACTTGCCCTATCCATCACAAGATAACACACTAGCACACAAAACCTATTAAGCAAATATTTCCTACACAGACACATTGACAACACAGCAAATACACACAAGCAATACTGTCAAACTAAGGATTAATCTAATTTACAAACCCAACAAACATATTAGACACATCCTAGATTCAGGCAACGCCCCCCTGGGATGTGGTGGATGCTACTGCTGCTACAATATGTTTGTCCTGCAGCAGCGGTCCACTGACCTAACAGTCATCCACGAACCCAGAGGGGGCCTTGCCTGAATCTAGTAGGGTTAACCAACTAGGCAACACACACCTATGTAAGCGCAATAGGTTGTAGGCGCACATCATCTTGACATCACCCTTCATATCTTGGTGAGGACTAGGCTTTTTTTCATTTAGGTCCTGATGAACCGCCATTAGATACTGTGTGACTACTTAGGGCGTTAAACATGTTGACCACATTACTGTAGTGTAAGTAATCCCACACACACTTACTTAAGTGTATCACTGTAATATAGGGATTCCACATATAGATTCACGCCTAGGGAATATCAGACCATTATTTTTGACAAATCCCACCTTTTGTTTTTATTCTTGACCTAGGTCCCACCGCTTAGAGTAAAACTACAGCATCGACACTGATAGTCAATTTTAACTCACAATTTTTCCAGTACTTCACTAATCACATAACAGGAAATACTTAGTACTCCTGGGCCCTTCCCACATCTTTCAACTAAAAATCTCCGGCAAAGAGCCATCTCGCTGGAGCCAGTTGGGCATTGCAGCGCCAGCACGATTGTTGGTAATGGCTCTTTCTACAGGGTCATCCCCAGACTTTTTGGCTTCCTCCTCCTCTTTTTCTCAACCTGTTTTGTTGGCTTTAGGACTCTGGGCACTTTACCACTGCTATCCAGTGCTAAAGTACATGTGCTCTAGGTCTAAAACATGGTAACATTGGAGTCTCAAAGATTGGTGTGTTTGATTTACTGGTAAGTCCCTAGTAGGGTGCACTATGGGGCATATTCATAGGCCCCTAGAGCCACCTTGTGCCACATTAACGTAAGTTATTCTGACATTAATGTGGCCCAACCTGGTCAAAATCTCCTCGCCGTATTTACAGGGTGGCGCAATGCATTTATTGCGCCACCCTTTAACCCTTTGCACTACAAGATGCCTACGGCAGGCATAATGTATGCGAAGGGGGCGTTCCCCCGTAAGGGGAGCTGGAAAATGGCATAAGGAAATCTATGAGATTTCCTCACGCCATTTTTTACAGCACTTTTAACGCCTGAATGGGGCCCTATGTACTGTGCAGGAGTAGCGCCAATATTTTGCCGCTACTCCTGCAGAGTACATCAATAGCATCATGAAAGATGACACTATTGCCCCCTACCCTGCGCCATGGTGCACCATATTTTGAATACGGTGCACACGTGGTGGCGGTAGGGGGGTGCTAAGGGGTGCAGGGAAAGTGGCACTGCATTCGGTGCAGCGCCACTTTCCATAAATCTGCCTGTATGTGTGCCCAGGGCCTGTTCGCCAAATGCTACTAGTTTGCCTGCAGCACTGGTTGTGCAACTCACTACAGTAGCCTTTCAAACATGTCTCAGGCCTACCATTGCAGAGCCTGTGTGTGAAGTTTTAACTGCCACTTTGACTTGGCAAGTGTACCCCCTTGCCAGGCACAGACCTTCCTTTTCATTACATCTAAGCCACCCCTAAGGTAGGTCCTAGTAAGCCCCAAGGGAAGGGTTCAGTGTATTTAAAAAGTTGGAGACATACTTTTGCGTTTGCCATGTCCAGATAGTGAAAAACTATTAAATTAATTTTTCACTATTGCAAGGACTATCTCTCCCATAGGTTAGCATCGGGCTGCGTCAAAATATCATATAAGTGTAATTTCCAATTGGGGTCTAATAGAAATATGGAGTTTGGTGTCTCTGGGCTCACAATTTAAAAATACATCTTTTGGTGAAGGTGCTTTTTAAATTGCAGGCCTGAAAATGCCACTTTTAGAAAGTTTATATTTTCTTACTTTAACCATTCTGTGCTTTAGCCTGTCACTGAATACATGTATGTATTTAGGTACAGCTACATGTGTGCATTCTCTCCAGACAGCCACAAACGAGAAGGGCTGGGTGTGTCAGGAGACACACCTGCATTCATTTGCATATTGATAGGCATCCTAGGCAGGAAGATGGAGAGTCAGTTCACACTTACAACTGAATAAGCTGTGTCCTGCCCTCACGAAAAGGGCTGATTACCCCCTACTGGTAGTCTGGACCCAGGACAGGGCTGAAACGGATCCTTGTGCATTTCAGATCATTCTTTTGAAGTTACCTCCTACATCAAAAGGCTTTTTGGGTATAAGTACTGGAAATGACACCATATACTCAGAACATTTTTGGACTGAGGACATTCTGTCAGGAAGAAGAGCCTCTGTGCTGTCAGGAGGGACTGCCACTTTGCTGTTTGCTCTGCTGTGTTGGCCTGCTGCCTGCTACTTCATGCCTGAGAGTGAGAGGACTGGATCTAACTCTCTACATCCTGCAATCTAAAGTTTCTCCAAGGGTCTGACTGAGTTTGCCTCCTGTTTCTGAAGGCTCAGGAATATCAAAGCCCTCACCTGCATCTTGTTACTAGCACATGGGCTCCTCTTCTGTGCGTCCTGCTCTACCAAGTGGTTCCAAATCTAGCCCTGGGACCTTGGAGGTGAGTGTGGTGCTGCAACACAAGAACTGACACAAGGACACCGGAGTGTCACTTTGAACCGAAACATGCCAGTGCTGAAATACCACTTTTCCGCCGCCTGCACTGAAGCCACAGATACAGCTTGCTGACCTTGCAACACAATGACCAGGAATTACAATGCAGTCAGGGCTTCACGATGCAACTCCAACGCATCAGAACCAGCACTCATCGCTTCTGGACATCGACACATCAGCAACATTGCCCAGTCAGAAAACAATGCATCACCTGCAAGTGTGGCACATCCAATCCTCTGGATCAATGCATCATCACTGAGCATCGCCGCAACAAAGGAACTGTTGGTGGGTCTGCGTGGCTCCTGTATCTTGGCTCACACTCCACAAGGTCGAACTGCACTTTTGGATTTGTCCTGGTCCAGCGTGATCAGATATCCCAGGTTGGAGCTATTGTCTTCTAAGCACTGCATTTCCATTTGATCTTTGAAAATTCATAACTTGACTTGTGTATGTTAGATTTTTGTCATTATGGTCCTATTTGACTCAGATAAATATTGGCTATTTTTCGAAACTAGTGTGGAGTACTTTTGTGGTGTTTTCACTGTGTTACTGTGTGTGTGTGCATAAATATTGTACACACTGCCTCTTTAGTTTCGCCAGACTGCTCTGTGCCAAGCTACCAGTGGGGGAGCACAGGTAAACTTTTAGTTTGTATCTTACTTGGCCTGACTAGGAATGTGGCCTGTACTTGGACAGTGTGCAAACCTCGACTAATATGAGACCTAGGGCCGTATTTATACTCTGGTTGCGCCGAATTTGCGTCGTTTTTTTAGACGCAAATCCGACGCTAAACTAACGCCAACTAACGCCATATTTATACTATGGCATTAGACGCTTCGGGTGCCAAAGTGCCCGGAGTGTGCGTCATTTTTTAGCGTGAACCCCTTCCTTGCGTTAATGATATGCAAGGGAGGCGTTCCCGTCTTAAAAAATGACTCCCAGGCCTTTACGTGGTATTTATACTCCCGGGCAAAAATGACGCCCGGGAGTGGGCGTGGCCAAAAACGGCGCATTTGCGCCGCTTTTTAACGCCTGGGTCAGGCATGGCGTTAAGGGGCCTGTGGGCTCAAAATGAGCCCACAGGTGCCCTCCCATGCCCCCAGGGACCCCCCCTGCCACCCTTGCCCACCCCAGGAGGACACCCAAGGATGGAGGGACCCACCCCAGGGACATTCAGGTAAGTTCAGGTAAGTATAATTATTTATTTTTTTACATTTTTTTTGGTGGCATAGGGGGGCCTTATTTGTGCCCCCCTACATGCCACTATGCCCAATGACCATGCCCAGGGGACATAAGTCCCCTGGGCATGGCCATTGGGCAAGGGGGCATGACTCCTATCTTTACAATGATAGGAGTCATGTTGATGGGGGATGGGCGTCGAAAAAAAATGGCGCAAGTCGGGTTACGACGATTTTTTCGACGTAACCTGACTTGCCCCATTTTAAGACGCCCATACGCCATTTTCCCCCTACGCCGGCGCTGTCTGGTGTACGTGGTTTTTTTCCACGCAAACCAGGCAGCGCCGGTCTGCTTGCGCCGGCTAACGCCATTCCATAAATACGGCGCCCGCATGGCGCTTCAGAATGGCGTTAGACGGCGCTAAATTTTTTGACGCTAAACTGCGTTAGCGCAGTTTAGCGTCAAAAAGTATAAATATGGGCCCTAATTTTTAAAACTGACGACGAAGCATGCCATCTAATGGTGGGTGAGGGCATTTGCTTTGGGTGACCCCCTTCTCCTCTCACAAATTAATAGTGAAGAGTTGTTACTTCAGAACAGTGTATATGTTGTTTATTATTTGCCATTTTAATGAGTACCTTTTAATCCTCATATGGTTTTTATTAAATTTAAAGGTGGTATATTAATAATACATAAATTATGGCTATTTTGTTAAAGTGGTGACACCTGACAAAGTCAGTTGGCCTGCCTTATGTTTAATGACAGCCCCTTATATTGTGATGTTGTTCCGATATAGATGGAAAGGTATCTTGATTATATGATTCAGGGGCAACTAGGGGTGTAATGAGATATGAATGTGCCACTTCAAAGTATTTCCATCTATTTGATATATACTTTTGTAATTTAATGCATGTTATTAGTAGAGTGTGTCTGTAATACAATTACTTTTCTTTGTTCAAAGAAAGCACATTGGCGGGACAATAACTTATTGCGTGCTATTATTGCATGCCAATGAATTGGGATTTCTAGCCCATGCCACATCCCTTAATTAGGCCTTGGACTGCTCTGCTTTGTTACTCTGAGAAAGTCAAGTGCTGCAATGGGGTACTTGGTTCCAATTAGGGACACAATTGTGGACCTTTGGCTTGTGAATGACCCATATTCTTCACACCCAGTAACTCAATTTCTTATACACAACATAACACAGGACTACATATGCATGGTACAATATGACATAGTATAGGAGGCAGAACAAGACATTCCAACATATAGATGACACAACATATGAAACTTTACCATAATATAGCACACAAAAATATACCATAAAAACAAATCAATGTAACATAATAAACTTTAGCATACATAAGGCTTACCAAAATAAAACCTTGCATAATATATTAAAACATAACACAACACAAACTTGCCTAGCACTGACCATATTGCTACATCCCACATCAGGCCTGAGTGCATATGCGTGACTCTGCTAATTGAAGGAAGAGTTGCCTGTGAAATCACTGAGACACAGCTGGAGGAGTGTTGAAAGATGTATGTGTGACTGATTGTGAGCCAGCACATTTTGAAACATTTAAACAGCTTTTTTTCAGAACAACTTCTTAACTCAAAGTAGGTTCAGATTAAACTCTTAATAAACACTCTATATTTGGGTCAGAAAGGAATTTGTCTTCATTGTTTGGAAGTCAAAATGCTGAGCCTGTCAGCTTCACAGAGGGTTTTTATAACTTCCTCTGTTTCATCCATTAAAAGGCGCGCGGTGCGCCATGGTGCACACAGGGAAAGTGAGCCGTATTAATAAGATGGCCCTTTGTCTGAAGATAGAGCAAATCATTTGTTCACCTTGTTGCTATTTGCATCATAGGAGTAGTGAAAACTCACTTTGTTCCCAACTCAGAGCATTATTCATTGTTTGGCAGGTGGTCCTCCAGTCTGCCATGTTAGTAGGGGCCACTCACTTGACAGAGGATCACTTTCCATATGTCAGGATCCCCACATGCCTGGTACAGACCCCTATCCCATAAGTTCATCTGGTGGTTCGGAGGATGCACTGATGGTCCAGATGAAAGCTGAGTGGACATCATGTTTTTTTTTTGCGTGCTCACCATTCTAAACTGGAAGTTTGTTATACTAGGACAAAATATCAGAGGCTCTGACATGCAGGGGATATTCTCCCTGAATGTCAGGGTCATTTGTTTTCCCTATCTGGGTCATCTGGTTTGGGGCAACCATGGTTGTGACTTAGCAGGTGAAGAATATCCATTGCTGGAGCCAGTATTATGACTCTGTCATTCCACCTCTGGTGGATCCTGTACATGGATCATCTGCAGTCTGGGAATCATCATTACAACTCATCCAGGCCCATTTCTGACTCCTACTTGCTTCCTATTTCGACATTGTTTGCTACCGAAAACCTACATTTGTTTCTATGTGCTTCAAGATCCATAATGCACTGCCTAGTAGTTAGTAAGACCTGGTTGCTTCATATGCGAAAAGTCCTGCTGTTCCTTTGTGCTGGATTCTCGCCTCCGGGACATGTGAGAGACTGGAATTATACACACCTCTGACCTTTCTTGTGCTGCCCTGCCATGTGACTTTGTCCTGGACTTGCCGTTGCCTGTAACTGCTTATTAGTTGCCATTTCCTGAAGCTCCCTGTTTGTGCATTGGTGTTTGTTCCTCTGTGCACCGGACCTCTTGTTGTCTTGTTTTCCAGTCCAGTTCCTGCTTTGCTTCAGCCAGACCCTGTGGCTTGTTTTTCAGTTCTGTTCCTGCTTTGCTTCAGCCAGAGCATGTGTCCTATTTTCCAGTTCTGATCCTGTTTGCTTCCTAATTTATTCCTTCAGTTCCTGCTATTATTTTCCCTTCACTTATTCCTTTTGCTTCTACCTTAGCTCCTGTAATTTCCCTTCTGTGACTTAGACTTTGCTCCCAGATTCCGTACCCTTTCTCTGTGATTCTAGCAGTCTGTAGTTCTCTTGTAGTAAGTCTCTTGCATGTTATGTTTTTTTAGAATTATTGTGTATATTTGCCTGCTCTCCGGTTTGTACTTGCATAGCCTACTCCTGACTATTAGCTTCTGTTGAAGCAGATATGCTAATTAGCAATTATTAATAAATGTTTATGTGTTATAATCAAAAAAAGTTCATAGAGAAATTGATTGTAGAGAAAATAATGTGCACGTTTGAAAATGTGCCCATGGAGAATAGCAGCCACTTATACGAAAGTTGTACTAAAATGATTAAAAAATACGTGAAATAATGAAAAAATGTAATAATAATGTAGTAATGTGCCATATTGAGATGTATAACCTATGTTTTGCATTATATTGTAGAGTTAACTTAGCCGAAGTTGTGGCCTAGTTGCCAGGCCTGATGCAGAAGCTGAATTATTAGAGCATGCTGGAGGAAAGGGACCGGGTTAAACTAACCTTGACCACTTGTGTTAATAAAATTTGCTTTGCTAGAGTTTTCTGCAATATACCAATGGACAGGAGATGATGGAACTAAAATTGTTACAATTTGGTGTAAGGCAGACTCGATGTACTTTTCCAGGACTCAAACAATAGAGACACTGACTGGAGAAGAAGATGCAACATTTTCGATACCTGATGAGCCGGATGATGAGGACATCGTACAATGAACCATTCAATGAACTGAGAACGGTGAAATATTAGAATTCATTGATTTGCAAAATAAATTTTTTGGGGTAGAGTAATAACTGGTGATTAATTGACCAATTAGGAATTAGGGGGATGGACTGAAAAACTCTAATAAAAATTCATGACAAGGGCTAAAACTTCAGATGTGAGGGGTGAAATGCTGATGCCAGAAGACGCGATTCGAGATTCTGTTATTGGGCTCATGCGCTGAGAGCCTGATGCGTTGCTGATGAACTGATGATCTGAAGACAAAGACTGACTTTGCTGCTGATCTATTTTGTGCATAGGTAGCTATGACAATGTGACTGATTAACTTTGTGCCTTTTCTTCTAGGTACCAACCACGCTGTTTAATAGTTTTTCTCTTAGTTAGATGTTTTCCAAATTCGCGTTTCTAATTTTTTTTGCATGAAGTCCCACATGCTGGGTTAGGTAGGATTCTTTGGGTGACGTTGACAGTAACAAATGATTGACAAACTGATTGCTGCACTGTGCTGTTGATGTTGACATATTCATCTTTTTTGGCTTATGCTGAAGCATTAGAGTATATGTTTTCTCAAGTTCTGATTAGATTGTGTTATTGGCGGTCGCTAATAAACGAATTCTGAGCTGATTGAATAAAGCTTGAGTTAACCTTATGCACTAGAATTAATAGGGAAATAAAAAGTGTTGAAAGGTATATTGAGTTGTGATTATTCATGGGATATTGATTTAATTGTCTAATAGTTAATGATTCTCTAAGGGGTTATTTGCTGAGTTATCTTGAATATTGCTAACATTGGTCACTCCATGGCTAGGATACTCTATGCGATCCAAAAGGTTTATTGGCCTGTACGCGTCCCATTGTAAGTTTACTTACTAAGGACCAGGCGCGCTAGCACTTCACTTCTTAGGCTCCTTTCTAGGACTTGCTCTGTATTTTCCTTTTGGGCTATTGTGTCTGTTAAGTGTACTATTAGTCCTCACCTGTGCATAAGTGTTTTAATTTGTGCAGAGGTTGGGTACTAGCTCCAGGAGGAAATTCCTACCCCGTCCTTTGTCTTTTGTTGTATGCAATCTTAAGTGCCTTATTTGTGACAGTGTGCCATTGCTGTTTTCAAGGAATTGCCACTGTGACTCCAGTTGGACTCACCAGGGCTTGCCTTGTGTGTGTAGGTACAATCCTTGTTTGTGCCTAAAGGGTCCAGAGATAGAATTACTTCTGCTACCTCTTTTCTATGGGGCTTGCAGGGTGTAAGAGTAATCTGCAGAGGCATTGGCGTTCCCTGTTGCTATGGGAAGTTCTGAGCTTTACCTTGTGTACAACCTTAGTGGTAACCAAGTGTGTTTGTTCATTATTGGTCTGTTACCTGTTTGTCCACACTAAGGTTACTCTGACTTCACTATCCTGAACCTGTGCTTTACTCAATAGCTGTTCATTCCTGGTGTATGCCTTTATCTACTCCTCTGCTTCAGTACACTACATCCGTAGGGAGATATTCCGTGACCTCAAAGGGGGCTCTGCCCAGGGCCCTAAGAGCCAGCTGAGGCTCCGTTTGTTGAAACACCATGGTTCACCCTCCTTTAAACAAAGCAGGGAAGCTGCAAGGTTAGCATCCAGTGCATTGGCTGTTTTTTAACATATGCCTCGCATCTGTCAACCTCTAAATGAGGCGGCAAATGTCACCCTTGAATGCAACTGTTTGAAACCTAAAGAAGGAAAAAAGCATTATGCTTATTGTTTATTGTGTATTTCTAGGTAATAGTAACAGGTATGGTGTAGGGAAATGCCTCTGATGGCATGGTTTCCCCATAACTTATTGCCTTTTGTTGATGCTAGTTATGATTGAAAGTGTGCTGGGACCCTGCTAACCAGGTCCCAGCACCAGTGTTCTTTCTCTAAACTGTACCTTTGTCTCCACAATTGGCACAGTCCTGGCACACAGATAAGTCCCTTGTAAGTGGTACCCCTGGTACCAAGGGCCCTGCATGTATTTTGCCACCCTGGGGACCCCTCACGCAGCACATCCACACTGCCTCACAGGTTGGGTGTGCTGGTGGGGAGAAAATGACTAAGTCGACATGGCACACACCTCAGAGTGCCATGCCCACAACCCACTGAATGTGGCATAGGTAAGTCACCCCTCTAGCAGGCCTTACAGCCGTAAGGCTGGGTGCACTATACCACAAGTAAGGGTATAGTTGTGTCTAAGCAAATCCTTAGACATTGTAAGTGCAGGGTAGCCATAAAGAGTATATGGTCTGGGAGTTTGTCAAGCATGAACTCCACAGTTCACTTGGGGGTTAACTTGAGCCCCCAATGGTGGGCTGCCTATGTCCAGGAGACTGAACTTGTAAGTGCTTTACTTACATGAGAGACTAACCAATACTTATCTCCACAAGAAACTGTTGATTTTTGCAGTGTCCACTTTTTATACAGCTTATTGCCATCTTTGCCAAAACTGTGTACATTACTGTTTTAATTCAAAGTTCCAGACTTACCTGTGTGAAGTACCTTATAATTTATGTACTTACCTAACTTCTGAATCTTGTGCTTCTAAAATAAATTTAACACACTCGGGTTTCTCTTCAAAACGAATAAATCTTTCGCCTTTTATTAAGGATTTCTGTGGAAAATAAATTAAGAAATTAATATTTTGATATATAAAAACCTATTGGCCTGGAGTTAAGTCTTTGAGTGTAAGTTCTCATTTATTGCCTGTGTGTGTACAACAAATGCTTAACACTACCCTCTGATAAGCCTACTGCTCGACCACACTACCACAAAATAGAGCATTAGTATTATCTAATTTTGCCACTATCAACCTCTAAAGGGAACGCTTGGACTCTGTGCATACTATCTCTCACTTTGAAATAGTATATACAGAGCCAACTTCCTACATATGGTAAGTACTGTAGCTCTGTAGCTAGCTTCGAATATTTGCAAAACCTCCTCCATTCCTTCCTTAAAAGGCTGTGGTGCTGTCAGTTATCTGTAGCCTGATATGCTCTATTTGATACCACAGTGGATAAATGAACACATTAACCTGTAGTTTTGTGATTAAATATTTTTTTCAACTTAGACATCAAAAGGAACTATAAGCAAAACAATAAGGTGATCTAATTGGAGAAGGAAATGTCAATCGGTCAGTATACACTTTTTTCTTGAAGACTTTGTTATTAAGGGTTATCCGGTGAACGGCAAATGGACGAGGCAAATGGAGATCAATGCAAGTGCTTTATTTATGCACTGCACCTGTTCAATAATGAGCATCAGATCTGTAGTGGAATACCTTCTCACTTGTTGGCAACACATTTTTAGCTTTTCCATGGATACACTTGTAGGTGAGGTGGAGGGAACTTAAGTATGAGAACTTAAGAACTTAAGTCAAGGGAAGAATCCACCAAATCGGATCTAGTGATCAATCTATCATCACGATCACTTTCCCCTATTGATCTACAAGTCTTGAATAAAGGACTGGGCTTTGTCCCTACTCCCAGAGAAGACCCTTTCCGCCTCCACTGTGAAATGTCTCATCTCTTCAGGAAGATTAGACTTCAATTCTTCTTTGAGGACCGCTCTCATGTTGATCAACCCACTGACACGGGCCTTCGAAAACCATCCACTTTCATGCCCCCTACCTCCTCTATGCCCCACGAAGTATTAGCATTTGAAAAAGCAGTACTAAGTGATTTATCTGCTTTACAACCCCAACGGAGTTTTTCCAACATCTCCAATGCTGAGAGAGATGCCCTAAAAGCTCTATCTACAGACTTGAGTGTTGTCATCAAACCTGCGGATAAAGGGGGAGCCACGGTGATAATGAATTCATCTGATTACAGACAAGAATGTTTACGTCTATTGGGGGATTCGACCTATTACACACAGACCAACACAGATCCAACAAAGAGGTTACAAACCAAAATACGAGATATGATTGAGGAAGCCTTAACGAACACTTGGATCTCACGCAATGAGGCCTCTTTTCTGGGTACTACAAGCCCGCGTATCCCCTACTTCTACTGCCTCCCCAAAATCCACAAGGGTAAAATACCTCCCCCGGGACGTCCAATCGTCTCAGGCATAGGGTCCATCCTGGAACCCCTCTCTACTTTTTGTGACAAATTCTTACAACCGATTGTCCAGACATCCACCACCTATTTGAAGGACACCAAAGATGTCCTCAACTTGATTTCAGCTATCAATTCAACGACTGAAGTTCATGCCCTCATTACCCTTGATGTTGAAGCCTTGTATACAAATATTCCACAAGAGGCCACTTTGGAAGTTGTTGAAACTGCCCTTCACTCAGTCAGTCAGATACTTACTTCTCCTGTACATTTCATTATGCATTGTGCATCTCTAGCCCTGAAAGAAAATTTCTTCCAGTTCGAGGATCTTCTCTTTCTTCAGACTCGTGGCACATCAATGGGTAGTACTTTCGCCCCAAGCCTTGCGTGTCTATACATGTCTGACTTTGAATCAAGGTTTATACTCCCTGACACCAATCCTTTTCATACCAACATTAAACTCTGGCGTAGATATATCGATGACATTTTGATCGTGTGGCAAGGTCCCCTTTCTGTAGTACAAGCTTTTACTACTTGGGTTAATACATTGAACCCTTTTTTGAAATTCACATCTTCTGTCTCTAATACAGAGATACCCTTCCTGGATCTCATGATCTGCATTGAACATGGGAAATTACACACTCATACTTACCAAAAAACTACAGACCGCAATAGTCTCCTTATGTATGAGAGCCACCATCCTAAGGCACTAAGAGACAATCTTCCGTACGGTCAGTTTCTCCGACTCCGACGGAACTGTAGTACCACCCGTATGTTCTCCTCCCAAGCTGATGATTTGACCACCAGACTGAGTAACCGCCATTACCCAGACAAGGTGGTCAGGACAGCCTATAAACGGGCCAAGTACTGTAACAGAGACAATTTACTATCTACTAATTCGGTGGACCTAGAGCCTAAACTCACATGTGTGTCGACCTTTACTCCTCTTTCCAACACTATCCAAAAAGTTGTGAATAAGAGATGGTCTATTCTCTGTAGTGGTGGGGCGCAGATTCCAAAACCTCTATTTGCCTTTAAACGCACCACTAATGTAAAGGATTTACTCGTCCATACTAGACCCCGCCCCACTTTATCACCCCCCCATTTACAAACACTATGGGGTTTACCACCAGTAACTGGTCATTTTCCTTGTGGCACGTGCAATGTTTGCACCCTGACTAAACGATTAAAATCCATCGAATTTGACTCCATAGGCCCTTGGCATCTACTCAGACACACGAATTGCAACACAAAAAATTGTGTTTACATGATCACTTGTCCCTGCAATTTACAATATATAGGTATGACCACACGAGCAGTGAAACTTAGGATTAACGAACATCGCAGCAACATCAGATGTGGCCGTGCCACGACCAAACTGGCTTTACACTTCCTTGACAAAAGACATAGCCCTAACGACATGTGGTGGGTCGTGCTACAAATTGACTCACGCAACACACCAAACTCACTTTTTGAGTTAGAACAACAATGGGTGTTTAAATTACGCACCCACTTAAATGGCTTGAATGATGAGATTCCTTGGAATTGTCTTTCAAAATGATTTTTCACTGTATTTTTAGAGTGTTGCAGTTACTACTGCTAATTCCCTAGAGTTTGATTCATTTTGAATTTCTTTTCCCCTTTTTGTGCAGTCTTCTCAGTGATTAGCTAACCAGCATGATTCTGTTATTTTTATTTATAATAATTTTTTTCTCTTATGATCAATAATTTTGATTTTGGGACATCCAGTATCTCTTCAAGATACCATCCCTTACCCCACGAGGCCATGTGCAGACGATTATTATCCTCTTATTATTTTTCATTTATTTGGAGTCCTATTTTTGTTGTCTGAAACTGTCAGATTAACGCTTATTGCTGTTTTTTATTTTTAGATCTTTTTATGTTGACTCCGGGACCTCCTCCGAGTCTTTTCTCTCTTTCTGGAACTCCTAGATCAATGTGTTCCGCATTGCCTGACTACCTGACCGGAAACTCTTAATCTCCAATTTCCGGCACGCTACGTACATCAAGCGTAGCGGCCCGGGTTCCACTATTCTTCGGGAACCACGGACCGGGGTAGGTCTCCGCCTGGCCAGCATTGCTTCAACAAGTAAGTGCCCTGCCGCTCTCCCCCGGTTTATACTATACAGGTCCCGTTCCCCCTTTCGGGACCCGTGTTTTTTGCGGACTCCTCTTCCTACGTTGTTCTGCCATTTGACAGTCAACATGGAGTCTTTTATCCACCGGCACCTTACTCTGCTATATCGGCGACCTTTGGCCGCATTGCTGTAAATACAGTACATTTATCGAGGAGACCAGAATTACTCCTCTACTCTGACTTCTTCCTGTGCCTCGGTTTTCCGTGAGGATGGACTCTACATTTAAAAGTTTCATTTAGATAGTTATTGATACTTATTACTCCATGTACCGTCCAGTGTTCTCTGTTAGACAGCATTTTGTGTCTAGCCACACTATGTAGTCTGCTACCTGTATTGACTCCTATGGACCTTTCTGTCCCACAGCTATTTTACTGACATTCACTGCCTCATTCATTATTTTTGGTTTTCCATGCTTCTTGTGATCATACCAATTATGAACCTATGATTACTACATTTGAGACCCCTATGACAACACACATATACGTTACTTGAGTGGATACTTGACCTTTCTTTTAATTGATTCTGTTGTTTCATATTCCCCCATGTTTAGACGTTGTTTAGCGCTGGACTATTGGTCCGTGTATTCCTAGGATGCTCGCCTTCAATTTTAGGACGGTAAGCTTGTACCCACAAGCACTTGCATGTGTGTTGCTCACAAAGTAATACTTGCACTGCACATCACGGCCGCCTTGTTTTCCCATGATATGTACAATGCTATGACTCGCCCCTATTGTGGTATAACCTATGTACTTCTTTTTTGCAGGGCACGAGTTAGGAATTATTTATTCCATATTCATGTAAGTGATTATTACGCCTCCCCACTAATTGCTGGTCGAGAGGTATCTGTATTAACTTCCTTGCAAATATATGTGACCCTCATTATTCAGGAGATACATATAGTCACATAAGGTCCTGATGAAGCATCACTGGATCCGTTTGGACCACCAGGATGCGAAACATGTTGACCCATGAGGGGTTAGTTTTTGGAGAATTCCCAGACTCCTCTCCTTGATATGTTCTAATTTACAAGAGTGATTGATCTTAACTTCTTGATTCACTCTTCTGATTCTAATTTTTAATCTTGGCCCTGACCGCTCATTGGGTCCAATAAAATCTACAGTCCCAGTGGCGTTTTTGAGAGTCAATTTTAACCACAACATTTTTTTCTGATCTCCGTTGATTCTTTAGTCACCTTTGGGGTCACGGCACCACCATATATTAAGATCTCCGGCAAAGAGCCCCCCCATCAGGGGTGGTGCCCGTCAGACATTGCAGCGCCAGTCTGACGAGGAGCAGCGCCTATGATGAAGCATGGCACCCTATGGGTGTGTGAGGCCTCTTGCTCCTAGAATTTAGGACCCTGGTCACTATATATTTTTTGTTTTATTGGAACAGTGTATCGCTGATTTTCTATGTTCGCTTAAGGAGGATATACACTGGACCATAATTCCTCCTGATCCCTCCCTTATTCTCAATATATCAGTACAGCAGCTTAGCTGTGGGATTATCATTACCTCTCAAAACACCCCCAATATGGATAATTTCCAAGGGTTGAGTTTTGATGACGATATAGTATCTACTATTTTACAGACCCCTTCTATTTTGGGAAATGATGGCGCTGGACCCTCGGGTCCATCTAAAGAAGAGTGGGACAAGTTGTCTGCACTCAAAAGAGACTTGATTAAAACTGTTTTACACGGCACCATTATGACCGAATATCTGAGGGCGAATATAGCCCCTAATGGTCTACTCGTCTCAAATATGCCCAGGATTTTTCTGCAAGACTTAGCCTTCAGAAAAGACTGGGCCCAAGTAGCATGGAAATGCACCAGAGACTGGCTGGTTCTCATTATCAATACTTCCAAACGTTTGGCTGATTCCATCACGGTTCAGATTACACTCATGGAAGGTGCTCTTAAATCTACAGTCTCACTTGCTGCTTTCAAGAACCGATTAGCAGAAATCAACTCTGAACTTAATGATAACAGGGAGTTCTTAACCCAACAGAAAATTACGAAACTACAAAAAGACATCACAAGATTTAACCGTGAAAAAGTCTACCCTTACATCACAGATGACTTCACTACTGAGACACTGTCCTCCTCTTCTGATGAATCCTCCACATCAAGAAAACAACCACGGAAATATAGCAACAGTTCCTCTTCCGACGGTTGGAATACTGATGATGATGGGACCCACCAATTTTACCACTACCCCCAATATCCCCCCGGACACCCCCATTATCCACCTGGACAACCCTTAGCATGGCAACAACCATTTCCCTTCTATCAACCATGCCCCATGCTCCCATACATGCCTTTTTTAGGCCGCGGCCGGGGCAGGGGAAGAGGCAGAAGGAGAAGAAGAGGCAGAAGGGTACACTGGGCACAGGACGAACCACAAATGGTGGCACGCAGTCAAGGGAAGAATCCACCAAATCGGATCTAGTGATCAATCTATCATCACGATCACTTTCCCCTATTGAACTACAAGTCTTGAATAAAGGACTGGGCTTTGTCCCTACTCCCAGAGAAGACCCTTTCCGCCTCCACTGTGAAATGTCTCATCTCTTCAGGAAGATTAGACTTCAATTCTTCTTTGAGGACCGCTCTCATGTTGATCAACCCACTGACACGGGCCTTCGAAAACCATCCACTTTCATGCCCCCTACCTCCTCTATGCCCTACGAAGTATTAGCATTTGAAAAAGCAGTACTAAGTGATTTATCTGCTTTACAACCCCAACGGAGTTATTCCAACATCTCCAATGCTGAGAGAGATGCCCTAAAAGCTCTATCTACAGACTTGAGTGTTGTCATCAAACCTGCGGATAAAGAGGGAGCCACGGTGATAATGAATTCATCTGATTACAGACAAGAATGTTTACGTCTATTGGGGGATTCAACCTATTACACACAGACCAACACAGATCCAACGAAGAGGTTACAAACCGAAATACGAGGTATGATTGAGGAAGCCTTAACGAACACTTGGATCTCACGCAATGAGGCCTCTTTTCTGGATACTACAAGCCTGCGTATCCCCTACTTCTACTGCCTCCCCACAATCCACAAGGGTAAAATACCTCCCCCGGGACGTCCAATCGTCTCAGGCATAGGGTCCATCCTGGAACCCCTCTCTACTTTTTGTGACAAATTCTTACAACCGATTGTCCAGACATCCACCACCTATTTGAAGGACACCAAAGATGTCCTCAACTTGATTTCAGCTATCAATTCAACGACTGAAGTTCATGCCCTCATTACCCTTGATGTTGAAGCCTTGTATACAAATATTCCACAAGAGGCCACTTTGGAAGTTGTTGAAACTACCCTTCACTCAGTCAGTCAGATACTTACTTCTCCTGTACATTTCATTATGCATTGTGCATCTCTAGCCCTGAAAGAAAATTTCTTCCAGTTCGAGGATCTTCTCTTTCTTCAGACTCGTGGCACATCAATGGGTAGTACTTTCGCCCCAAGCCTTGCGTGTCTATACATGTCTGACTTTGAATCAAGGTTTATACTCCCTGACACCAATCCTTTTCATACCAACATTAAACTCTGGCGTAGATATATCGATGACATTTTGATCGTGTGGCAAGGTCCCCTTTCTGTAGTACAAGCTTTTACTACTTGGGTTAATACATTGAACCCTTTTTTGAAATTCACATCTTCTGTCTCTAATACAGAGATACCCTTCCTGGATCTCATGATCTGCATTGAACATGGGAAATTACACACTCATACTTACCAAAAAACTACAGACCGCAATAGTCTCCTTATGTATGAGAGCCACCATCCTAAGGCACTAAGAGACAATCTTCCGTACGGTCAGTTTCTCCGACTCCGACGGAACTGTAGTACCACCCTTATGTTCTCCTCCCAAGCTGATGATTTGACCACCAGACTGAGTAATCGCCATTACCCAGACAAGGTGGTCAGGACAGCCTATAAACGGGCCAAGTCCTGTAACAGAGACAATTTACTATCTACTAATTCGGTGGACCCAGAGCCTAAACTCACATGTGTGTCGACCTTTACTCCTCTTTCCAACACTATCCAAAAAGTTGTGAATAAGAGATGGTCTATTCTCTGTATTGGTGGGGCGCAGATTCCAAAACCTCTATTTGCCTTTAAACGCACCACTAATGTAAAGGATTTACTCGTCCATACTAGACCCCGCCCCACTTTATCACCCCCCCATTTACAAACACTATGGGGTTTACCACCAGTAACTGGTCATTTTCCTTGTGGCACGTGCAATGTTTGCACCCTGACTAAACGATTAAAATCCATCGAATTTGACTCCATAGGCCCTTGGCATCTACTCAGACACACGAATTGCAACACAAAAAATTGTGTTTACATGATCACTTGTCCCTACAATTTACAATATATAGGTATGACCACACGAGCAGTGAAACTTAGGATTAACGAACATCGCAGCAACATCAGATGTGGCCGTGCCACGACCAAACTGGCTTTACACTTCCTTGACAAAAGACATAGCCCTAACGACATGTGGTGGGTCGTGCTACAAATTGACTCACGCAACACACCGAACTCACTTTTTGAGTTAGAACAACAATGGGTGTTTAAATTACGCACCCACTTAAATGGCTTGAATGATGAGATTCCTTGGAATTGTCTTTCAAAATGATTTTTCACTGTATTTTTAGAGTGTTGCAGTTACTACTGCTAATTCCCTAGAGTTTGATTCATTTTGAATTTCTTTTCCCCTTTTTGTGCAGTCTTCTCAGTGATTAGCTAACCAGCATGATTCTGTTATTTTTATTTATAATAATTTTTTTCTCTTATGATCAATAATTTTGATTTTGGGACATCCAGTATCTCTTCAAGATACCATCCCTTACCCCACGAGGCCATGTGCAGACGATTATTATCCTCTTATTATTTTTCATTTATTTGGAGTCCTATTTTTGTTGTCTGAAACTGTCAGATTAACGCTTATTGCTGTTTTTTATTTTTAGATCTTTTTATGTTGACTCCGGGACCTCCTCCGAGTCTTTTCTCTCTTTCTGGAACTCCTAGATCAATGCGTTCCGCGTTGCCTGACTGCCTGACCGGAAACTCTTAATCTCCAATTTCCGGCACGCTACGTACATCAAGCGTAGCGGCCCGGGTTCCACTATTCTTCGGGAACCACGGACCGGGGTAGGTCTCCGCCTGGCCAGCATTGCTTCAACAAGTAAGTGCCCTGCCGCTCTCCCCCGGTTTATACTATACAGGTCCCGTTCCCCCTTTCGGGACCCGTGTTTTTGCAGACTCCTCTTCCTACGTTGTTCTGCCATTTGACAGTCAACATGGAGTCTTTTATCCACCGGCACCTTACTCTGCTATATCGGCGACCTTTGGCCGCATCGCTGTAAATACAGTACATTTATCGAGGAGACCAGAATTACTCCTCTACTCTGACTTCTTCCTGTGCCTCGGTTTTCCGTGAGGATGGACTCTACATTTAAAATTTTCATTTAGATAGTTATTGATACTTATTACTCCATGTACCGTCCAATGTTCTCTGTTAGACAGCATTTTGTGTCTAGCCACACTATGTAGTCTGCTACCTGTATTGACTCCTATGGACCTTTCTGTCCCACAGCTATTTTACTGACATTCACTGCCTCATTCATTATTTTTGGTTTTCCATGCTTCTTGTGATCATACCAATTATGAACCTATGATTACTACATTTGAGACCCCTATGACAACACACATATACGTTACTTGAGTGGATACTTGACCTTTCTTTTAATTGATTCTGTTGTTTCATATTCCCCCATGTTTAGACGTTGTTTAGCGCTGGACTATTGGTCCGTGTATTCCTAGGATGCTCGCCTTCAATTTTAGGACGGTAAGCTTGTACCCACAAGCACTTGCATGTGTGTTGCTCACAAAGTAATACTTGCACTGCACATCACGGCCGCCTTGTTTTCCCATGATATGTACAATGCTATGACTCGCCCCTATTGTGGTATAACCTATGTACTTCTTTTTTGCAGGGCACGAGTTAGGAATTATTTATTCCATATTCATGTAAGTGATTATTACGCCTCCCCACTAATTGCTGATCGAGAGGTATCTGTATTAACTTCCTTGCAAATATATGTGACCCTCATTATTCAGGAGATACATATAGTCACATAAGGTCCTGATGAAGCATCACTGGATCCGTTTGGACCACCAGGATGCCAAACATGTTGACCCATGAGGGGTTAGTTTTTGGAGAATTCCCAGACTCCTCTCCTTGATATGTTCTAATTTACAAGAGTGATTGATCTTAACTTCTTGATTCACTCTTCTGATTCTAATTTTTAATCTTGGCCCTGACCGCTCATTGGGTCCAATAAAATCTACAGTCCCAGTGGCGTTTTTGAGAGTCAATTCTAACCACAACATTTTTTTCTGATCTCCGTTGATTCTTTAGTCACCTTTGGGGTCACGGCACCACCATATATTAAGATCTCCGGCAAAGAGCCCCCCCATCAGGGGTGGTGCCCGTCAGACATTGCAGCGCCAGTCTGACGAGGAGCAGTGTCTATGATGAAGCATGACACCCTATGGGTGTGTGAGGCCTCTTGCTCCTAGAATTTAGGACCCTGGTCACTATATATTTTTTGTTTTATTGGAACAGTGTATCGCTGATTTTCTATGTTCACTTAAGGAGGATATACACTGGACCATAATTCCTCCTGATCCCTCCCTTATTCTCAATATATCAGTACAGCAGCTTAGCTGTGGGATTATCATTACCTCTCAAAACACCCCCAATATGGATAATTTCCAAGGGTTGAGTTTTGATGACGATATAGTATCTACTATTTTACAGACCCCTTCTATTTTGGGAAATGATGGCGCTGGACCCTCGGGTCCATCTAAAGAAGAGTGGGACAAGTTGTCTGCACTCAAAAGAGACTTGATTAAAACTGTTTTACACGGCACCATTATGACCGAATATCTGAGGGCGAATATAGCCCCTAATGGTCTACTCGTCTCAAATATGCCCAGGATTTTTCTGCAAGACTTAGCCTTCAGAAAAGACTGGGCCCAAGTAGCATGGAAATGCACCAGAGACTGGCTGGTTCTCATTATCAATACTTCCAAACGTTTGGCTGATTCCATCACGGTTCAGATTACACTCATGGAAGGTGCTCTTAAATCTACAGTCTCACTTGCTGCTTTCAAGAACCGATTAGCAGAAATCAACTCTGAACTTAATGATAACAGGGAGTTCTTAACCCAACAGAAAATTACGAAACTACAAAAAGACATCACAAGATTTAACCGTGAAAAAGTCTACCCTTACATCACAGATGACTTCACTACTGAGACACTGTCCTCCTCTTCTGATGAATCCTCCACATCAAGAAAACAACCACGGAAATATAGCAACAGTTCCTCTTCCGACGGTTGGAATACTGATGATGATGGGACCCACCAATTTTACCACTACCCCCAATATCCCCCCGGACACCCCCATTATCCACCTGGACAACCCTTAGCATGGCAACAACCATTTCCCTTCTATCAACCATGCCCCATGCTCCCATACATGACTTTTTTAGGCCGCGGCCGGGGCAGGGGAAGAGGCAGAAGGAGAGGAAGAGGCAGAAGGGTACACTGGGCACAGGACGAACCACAAATGGTGACACGCAGTCAAGGGAAGAATCCACCAAATCGGATCTAGTGATCAATCTATCATCACGATCACTTTCCCCTATTGAACTACAAGTCTTGAATAAAGGACTGGGCTTTGTCCCTACTCCCAGAGAAGACCCTTTCCGCCTCCACTGTGAAATGTCTCATCTCTTCAGGAAGATTAGACTTCAATTCTTCTTTGAGGACCGCTCTCGTGTTGATCAACCCACTGACACGGGCCTTCGAAAACCATCCACTTTCATGCCCCCTACCTCCTCTATGCCCTACGAAGTATTAGCATTTGAAAAAGCAGTACTAAGTGATTTATCTGCTTTACAACCCCAACTGAGTTTTTCCAACATCTCCAATGCTGAGAGAGATGCCCTAAAAGCTCTATCTACAGACTTGAGTGTTGTCATCAAACCTGCGGATAAAGGGGGAGCCACGGTGATAATGAATTCATCTGATTACAGACAAGAATGTTTACATCTATTGGGGGATTCGACCTATTACACACAGACCAACACAGATCCAACGAAGAGGTTACAAACCGAAATACGAGGTATGATTGAGGAAGCCTTAACGAACACTTGGATCTCACGCAATGAGGCCTCTTTTCTGGATACTACAAGCCTGCGTATCCCCTACTTCTACTGCCTCCCCAAAATCCACAAGGGTAAAATACCTCCCCCGGGACGTCCAATCGTCTCAGGCATAGGGTCCATCCTGGAACCCCTCTCTACTTTTTGTGACAAATTCTTACAACCGATTGTCCAGACATCCACCACCTATTTGAAGGACACCAAAGATGTCCTCAACTTGATTTCAGCTATCAATTCAACGACTGAAGTTCATGCCCTCATTACCCTTGATGTTGAAGCCTTGTATACAAATATTCCACAAGAGGCCACTTTGGAAGTTGTTGAAACTACCCTTCACTCAGTCAGTCAGATACTTACTTCTCCTGTACATTTCATTATGCATTGTGCATCTCTAGCCCTGAAAGAAAATTTCTTCCAGTTCGAGGATCTTCTCTTTCTTCAGACTCGTGGCACATCAATGGGTAGTACTTTCGCCCCAAGCCTTGCGTGTCTATACATGTCTGACTTTGAATCAAGGTTTATACTCCCTGACACCAATCCTTTTCATACCAACATTAAACTCTGGCGTAGATATATCGATGACATTTTGATCGTGTGGCAAGGTCCCCTTTCTGTAGTACAAGCTTTTACTACTTGGGTTAATACATTGAACCCTTTTTTGAAATTCACATCTTCTGTCTCTAATACAGAGATACCCTTCCTGGATCTCATGATCTGCATTGAACATGGGAAATTACACACTCATACTTACCAAAAAACTACAGACCGCAATAGTCTCCTTATGTATGAGAGCCACCATCCTAAGGCACTAAGAGACAATCTTCCGTACGGTCAGTTTCTCCGACTCCGACGGAACTGTAGTACCACCCGTATGTTCTCCTCCCAAGCTGATGATTTGACCACCAGACTGAGTAATCGCCATTACCCAGACAAGGTGGTCAGGACAGCCTATAAACGGGCCAAGTCCTGTAACAGAGACAATTTACTATCTACTAATTCGGTGGACCCAGAGCCTAAACTCACATGTGTGTCGACCTTTACTCCTCTTTCCAACACTATCCAAAAAGTTGTGAATAAGAGATGGTCTATTCTCTGTATTGGTGGGGCGCAGATTCCAAAACCTCTATTTGCCTTTAAACGCACCACTAATGTAAAGGATTTACTCGTCCATACTAGACCCCGCCCCACTTTATCACCCCCCCATTTACAAACACTATGGGGTTTACCACCAGTAACTGGTCATTTTCCTTGTGGCACGTGCAATGTTTGCACCCTGACTAAACGATTAAAATCCATCGAATTTGACTCCATAGGCCCTTGGCATCTACTCAGACACACGAATTGCAACACAAAAAATTGTGTTTACATGATCACTTGTCCCTGCAATTTACAATATATAGGTATGACCACACGAGCAGTGAAACTTAGGATTAACGAACATCGCAGCAACATCAGATGTGGCCGTGCCACGACCAAACTGGCTTTACACTTCCTTGACAAAAGACATAGCCCTAACCACATGTGGTGGGTCGTGCTACAAATTGACTCACGCAACACACCGAACTCACTTTTTGAGTTAGAACAACAATGGGTGTTTAAATTACGCACCCACTTAAATGGCTTGAATGATGAGATTCCTTGGAATTGTCTTTCAAAATGATTTTTCACTGTATTTTTAGAGTGTTGCAGTTACTACTGCTAATTCCCTAGAGTTTGATTCATTTTGAATTTCTTTTCCCCTTTTTGTGCAGTCTTCTCAGTGATTAGCTAACCAGCATGATTCTGTTATTTTTATTTATAATAATTTTTTTCTCTTATGATCAATAATTTTGATTTTGGGACATCCAGTATCTCTTCAAGATACCATCCCTTACCCCACGAGGCCATGTGCAGACGATTATTATCCTCTTATTATTTTTCATTTATTTGGAGTCCTATTTTTGTTGTCTGAAACTGTCAGATTAACGCTTATTGCTGTTTTTTATTTTTAGATCTTTTTATGTTGACTCCGGGACCTCCTCCGAGTCTTTTCTCTCTTTCTGGAACTCCTAGATCAACGCGTTCCGCGTTGCCTGACTGCCTGACCGGAAACTCTTAATCTCCAATTTCCGGCACGCTACGTACATCAAGCGTAGCGGCCCGGGTTCCACTATTCTTCGGGAACCACGGACCGGGGTAGGTCTCCGCCTGGCCAGCATTGCTTCAACAAGTAAGTGCCCTGCCGCTCTCCCCCGGTTTATACTATACAGGTCCCGTTCCCCCTTTCGGGACCCGTGTTTTTTGCGGACTCCTCTTCCTACGTTGTTCTGCCATTTGACAGTCAACATGGAGTCTTTTATCCACCAGCACCTTACTCTGCTATATCGGCGACCTTTGGCCGCATTGCTGTAAATACAGTACATTTATCGAGGAGACCAGAATTACTCCTCTACTCTGACTTCTTCCTGTGCCTCGGTTTTCCGTGAGGATGGACTCTACATTTAAAAGTTTCATTTAGATAGTTATTGATACTTATTACTCCATGTACCGTCCAGTGTTCTCTGTTAGACAGCATTTTGTGTCTAGCCACACTATGTAGTCTGCTACCTGTATTGACTCCTATGGACCTTTCTGTCCCACAGCTATTTTACTGACATTCACTGCCTCATTCATTATTTTTGGTTTTCCATGCTTCTTGTGATCATACCAATTATGAACCTATGATTACTACATTTGAGACCCCTATGACAACACACATATACGTTACTTGAGTGGATACTTGACCTTTCTTTTAATTGATTCTGTTGTTTCATATTCCCCCATGTTTAGACGTTGTTTAGCGCTGGACTATTGGTCCGTGTATTCCTAGGATGCTCGCCTTCAATTTTAGGACGGTAAGCTTGTACCCACAAGCACTTGCATGTGTGTTGCTCACGAAGTAATACTTGCACTGCACATCACGGCCGCCTTGTTTTCCCATGATATGTACAATGCTATGACTCGCCCCTATTGTGGTATAACCTATGTACTTCTTTTTTGCAGGGCACGAGTTAGGAATTATTTATTCCATATTCATGTAAGTGATTATTACGCCTCCCCACTAATTGCTGGTCGAGAGGTATCTGTATTAACTTCCTTGCAAATATATGTGACCCTCATTATTCAGGAAATACATATAGTCACATAAGGTCCTGATGAAGCATCACTGGATCCGTTTGGACCACCAGGATGCCAAACATGTTGACCCATGAGGGGTTAGTTTTTGGAGAATTCCCAGACTCCTCTCCTTGATATGTTCTAATTTACAAGAGTGATTGATCTTAACTTCTTGATTCACTCTTCTGATTCTAATTTTTAATCTTGGCCCTGACCGCTCATTGGGTCCAATAAAATCTACAGTCCCAGTGGCGTTTTTGAGAGTCAATTTTAACCACAATTTTTTTTTCTGATCTCCGTTGATTCTTTAGTCACCTTTGGGGTCACAGCACCACCATATATTAAGATCTCCGGCAAAGAGCCCCCCCATCAGGGGTGGTGCCCGTCAGACATTGCAGCGCCAGTCTGACGAGGAGCAGCGCCTATGATGAAGCATGACACCCTATGGGTGTGTGAGGCCTCTTGCTCCTAGAATTTAGGACCCTGGTCACTATATATTTTTTGTTTTATTGGAACAGTGTATCGCTGATTTTCTATGGGAACTTAAGTATGACCTGAATGCTTACTGCGGGCCACTGGTTTCTTCCCACCCACCAGTTTTGCCAGATATTATGGACCACATGGAAATGAGAGAATAGGTGTTTGGGAAGACCGAGAAACAGAGAATTTCCAACATTTAGTTAGGGATTGATATTGAGCAGCCATGTGAGGTAGGAGGGGATGAAATTCAAGATGCATCAGGTTATGAGGTTATGAGGTTGTAGAGATGGGATGTGCTAAGCATAAAGTTAGTGTACATGAAAGTATTTAAATTTATAAAGCGCGCTCTCACTATGGTTGTATTGGCATACTAATTGTCTATGCTCAGGCGGGGTGGGACAATTAGGAGGAAAACAAGTGGAGTTTGATGTTTTTTGCTAAATGAGACATGGTCCACCGTGGAACAGAGAGGGAACGGCAGTGACTGTAGAGGTATAGCAAAACCGGGGTGTACCTCTGAACTTTGAAGTCAAACACTTGAGAATAGTAGCTAATAGAGGTGTCCACCTTGCTTATTAGAATCTCTAATCACTAACGTGTTCTAAAACATGTCGGCTATGCTGCTGGTCTTTCCAATCCGTAAATAAGCGATACTCCTTGAAAGGCATCTTGTCACAGCTGAGCTTCACACCATGTCAGTCTGAAAGCTGTCAGAGGCACACACTCTGCTATACTGCCCAAGGGTTAAAGCTGGGGGCACTTAAAGCATCATAATCTCTCCTTTGTCACATCCCACTGATGAGCATTTCTCTACTTTCCCTTTTGTGAAGGGCAAACAGCAGGACCTTGAGTGCTCTATTTATGAAGATGCAATGTTCTAATGGTCGGAACAGCCCCTACTGAGCACCACAGCAAAAATAGCATTTGGATGAAACATGGTCAAGTAACCATATTTCAGCCCCTAGAGGGCACAATCACATAAAAAAGAATGATAAAGAACATTGCAGTATAACCATATAATCAGCCCCTTGAGGGCAGAGTGTATTACACATTTTCAGGCCTAGCAGGCCCCTTTCAGATATTATTTAACTGTGGAGTCAGTGGCACAAGGGTGCAATGCTGCAGGCCGTTACTAGATGTCCCTGCAGACTCAACAGCAGAAGGTGCAGTGTCACTGGTCGTGGCTGGATGTCACTGTAGAGCCAACAGCAGAAGGTGCAGTACCACTGGTTATGGCTAGATGTCCCTGTAGAGTCAACAGCAGAATGTGCAGTACCACTGGCCGCAGCTAGATGTCTCTGTGGAGCCAAAAGCATAGTGTCACAGAATTCTGTCAGAATTTCTTCTGATGCTAGAAGCTCAGAATGCCCCCCAAGACCCAGAAATGACAGGAGAGAAATGACAGGAGAAGTACCAGGTCTTTGGTGAAATGGCTGAAATATTTAGCCATGCCGTACAATAAACCTTCATAAAAAATAATCTGTATTTGTGCCTTCCTTCATACACCTGACATTAGTCTGTAATGGTCCGAACAGCCCCTACAGAACACCACATTAAAAATAGCATTTGGAAGAAACATGGTCATGTAACCACATAGTCAGCTCCTAGTGGGCATAATTACATGAAAAGAGAAAGACAAAGAACATTGCAGTGTAACCGTATACTCAGCCCCTTGAGGACATAGTATATTACACATTTTCAGGCCTATCAGGCCATTCAAATATTTAGCTGTCAGCAGCACAAGGGTGCACTGCTGCAGGTTGTTACTAGCTGCCCCTGTAGAGTCAATAGCAGAAGGTGCAGTACCACTAGTTGTGGGTAGAGGTCCCTGTAGAGTCAACAGCAGAAGGTGCAGTATCACTGGTTGTTGTTAGATGTCTCTGTAGTCAACAGCAGAAGATGCAGTACCACTGGTTATGGCTAGATGTCCCTGTGGAGCCAAAAGCACAGTGTACAGTGTCACAGAACACTGCCAGAACGTCTTCTGACTTCAGAAACTCAGAATGTCCCCCAAGCCCAGAAACAGCTGGAGAAGTACCAGGTCCTCGGTGAAATAGCTGAAATATTTAACAATGCTGTACATTAAACCTTTATCACAAATAAACTGTGTTTGTGCATACATTAAACCTTTCTCAGAAATAAACTGGTTTTGTGCATTAGCAGAAGGTGCAATACCACTGGTGGTGGCTACATGTCCATGTGGAGCCAACTGAATTAGTAGTGCTTTGGGGCAATTATCATCCTTCAGCTCTTGGAGAGCATAGTGCATTGCACATTTGCAGGCTGAGCAACACTGTCAGAATATTATTACAAACAAGTCCCTTAAAACACAAACTCCTCTGTATAAAAAAAAAACAAAGGCTCTAGCTATAAGAGAGCTTAAATATGCAGTGAATGATGGTAGAGGTTATGATTTTTGGGACCCCTCTAACCTAGTGTGACCCAGAAGATCTGAATGTTAGGTGGTGGCCCCATTGCCCTTGGACCACCACAGGCTGAGTTATGGCCAAAAATGTGCTGTAAAAGGAATGCCTGCAGACCATTATGGGGTGAGTTTCTGTACATACATTAAACATTTATCAGAAATAAACTGTGTTTGTGCATTAGCAGAAGGTATAGTACTACTGGTCCTGGCTAGATGTGCCTTTAAAGTTTACTGAGTTAGTAGTGACTTGGGGCAATTATCACCCTTCAACCCTTTGAGAGCATAGTGCATTATGCGTTTGCAGGCTGAGCAAGGCTGTCAGAGTATGATTACAAGCAATGGCCTTGTAACACAAACTCCACTCAGCTGTAAAAGCAAAAGTTCCAGATATCAGAGAGTTTAAATATGCATTGAATGGTGGAAAAGGTTATGATTTGTGGCACCCTCTAACCCAGTGTGACCCACAAGATAGACTGGATTGAAAGAGCACGTAGCTCTGAATGTTTTGATGGTGGTCCCATTGCCCCAGGACCACCACAGGCTGAGTTATGGCAAAAGATGTGTTGTAAAAGGAATGCCTGCAAATCATTATGGAGTGAGTTTCCCTGAGTGCAGTGAATATTGTAGTATCAGCTCTCCTGCTGTGCGGCAAGAGCCGCTGTTACGGTTTCATTCTTGGGTCGATTTCATGCTACATAAAGCCACAAAAAATGTACAAAACACATACACAACACAACTACTTGTAAATACCGTTGTTAGTCTACCCCACCATTTTAGACGTAGAAGCGAGGATCACCATAGGGTCAGTACCAATCTTGACGCCGGGATAACACCATCCAATCCAGTCCCACCATACACATATACATCTAAGGGGAGCCCCCCCATTGCAGACTTAGCCAGGGCATGCTCTGGGTTACCCTGTGTATATGCCTCCAATCGTTGATGATGAGGAGATGTGCTGCTATGTAATAGGATTCGACATCTGCAGCAGCAATGCCACCACAGTACTTTTTATTAAATTTGTTTATTTTAACACAAGCTCTATATGGGCTATCTGGCACTGTGGAGGAAACCGTAAGGCTTCCATCATGGTGCCATTGCTTCAGCAAGCACAGAGCGCTTTTAACAGCCGCTGAGCAAACCATCTTGTACTACCTGAGGAAGGCAGAAGCTGAAACGTTGTAGTAGAAATATATTTTTGTTCTTTAATGAGATCATCTGTTTGAGTCACTTCTTTCTTGGATATAACATTTTCTTGTGGCTCTTTGTATCCTTTGGGATCCAGATTTTTGCCCTGGCTGGCTGTTGTTTTCTTGTGATCCTGCATCTTCCAGTATATATATATATATATATATATATATATATATATATATGTATATGTCAGAAATTAGTTTAAAATGTGAATGATAGTAGCTTGTGTATATTGTTTCCTAAAGCATTCTCTAATTCATCTTTAATTGCTTAGGCGATATGTACATTTATTTCATTCTATGTTAATCATGAAATATTTTTACAGGCATTGGTGCAATTGGTGCATGTGCCACTTGATTTCTTTTGTTCAGTCTAGCAGCAGATGCACTACCTGAAAATGGCAAAAGAAAATTAAGCTCACTTATCGCCTAAAGCAGTCACAGATAAACAAGTAGAGATAAATATATGTTTTAGATACAAGCACAAGCTTTGTATACATGTAGGTAGACACATAAATCATGTTAGACCTGACAGCCTTAAGGTGGTTACTCTACAACTTTTTTCCTGCCTCCCTCCATTTTTCTGTCTCTGTTTTTGCTGGTTTTAGAAATCTGCACATGTTATCACTGCTGAGCAGTCCTAAAGTGCATGTGCTTTTTCCCCTAAACATGGTAAAATTGGTTCCTACCCAATTGCCCTATTCAAATTATTTGTAGGTCCCTAGTAAAGTGCACTAGAAGTGCTCAGGGCCTGTAAATTAAGGGGCACATTTATACTCTTTTTGCTCCCAATTTTCATCATTTGTTTGGCGTAAATTCGGCGCAAACTCAACTCCATATTTATATTTTGACGTTAGACACTCCAACATCAAAATATAGGAGTTTGCACCATTGTTTGGATGAGGGAACCTACCTTGCTTCGATGAGATGCAAGGTAGGTGTTTCCATCCAAACAATGATACTATCCCCACAACCCCATATTTATCCCCCTGCGCTAAAATGACGCACAGGTGGGAGGAGGGTCTAAATAATGGTGCTAAGCTTACTTAGCACCATCATTTAACGCCTGGGTCAGACCAGGGGTTAGGGGAACTGTGGACCCATTTCCATGAGCAGACACCATGAATAGGTCCACAGGTGCCCACCCCAAGCCCCAGGAACACCCCCACCTACACTAGATGGACACCAGAGGATGGGGGACCCCATCCCCAGGTAAGTAAGGTAAGGATTGGTAAGTGTGTTTTTGTTTTTTAAGTGCCATCGGGGCCCTAACTTGGGGCCCCTTTCATGGCACAGGGTGCAATGGCCATGCCCAGGGGACACTTGTCCCCTCTGCTGGCCCCTGGGGTGGTGGCCATGACTCCTGTCTTTACACCTGTACTCTGTGAGAGGAGCTGCCTGCCTGCCCAAAGGGCTTATCTGGATTGCTTGCTAAGAAGGACTGCTGCCCTGCTTGTTGCCCTGCTGCCCTGCTGGCCTCTGACTTTGCTGAAAGGACTCTACTTTTCCAAAAAGTGCACTCCAAGGGCTTGGATTGAGCTTGCATCTTGTTCTGAAGTCTCAGGGACAGCAAGGACTTCATATACTGTCTTTTAGCTAGTTTTCTGAATTCTGCGACACCTAGAACAACTTAGCGATTCCGGCTCTGACCGCTGCAGCCTGCTCCCGCTCTGTGGACATCGCTGCACACAGTGACCGCGGCCTGCAATACAAGTCATGCAGGGTCATCGTGACACTGCAAAGTCAACACATCACGTGTTGACCTACTGGATCCATCGACCCCGCCAGGTCACAAGGAACTGATGCATCAACACCGATGCCGCACCAGCTTCCTCTGCAACTGGATGGAACCGACACCTCGACTCCACCTGCTTCTCAGTGCAGAACCGATGCCTCATCTCCCCGGACGCCACAAGGGACTGACGCCACACCGACCCCAGCGATGCCTCATCTCCCTGACTCCGTGCAACATCTTTGTTTCTTCTTTTTCAAAAGGTACTGTACCTGGGCGTCCGTGTGACTCTGTGACTGGTGCCTGTGGTGTCAGATTGTTGGGAACGACTCTGTCAATGATGCTGTGATAGTCCCATTTGGAGCTATCGTGTTTCTAAGCACTTTAGTGGGATTTAATCTTTAAAAACACAGAACTCTGCTTGTGTACATTGAATTTTAACTTTACTATATTCAGATAAATATTATCTATTTTTATAAACCAGTGTGGTGTATTTTTGTGGTGTGTTCACTGTGTTACTGTATGAATTATTGCACAAATACTTTACACATTGCTTTCTAAGTTCAGCCTGACTGCTCAGTGCCAAGCTACCAGAGGGTGGGCACAGGATAATTTGGATTTTGTTTTGACTTACCCAGACTATAATTGTGGTTCCCTACTTGGACAAGTGTGTATACTTCTGCCAACTAGAGACCCAATTTCTAACAGGATCCAAACATTATTACAGCTGAGACACTTAGGGCAGACAGGGCACATCCATCGCCATGCGAAGGACTCTTCAATCCCAACAAACAAATAAGAAAATAGAGCAAGAAAGGGGAGCCTATTTCATTTGCGCACAGACTCCACCATGTATTTCAGTTTTGTTGGTTGTACTGGCTGCTTTGGAGTCCTATTTTTTTTATCTGTAAATGTTCATTTAGTATTAATTACTTTTTGCAGTTACATAAATATAACTATAAAAGTACATTTAAAATCACAGTTAAAACCGTATCACAATTCCAATAAAAGCACAGGTCATGTTAAAATAATATTATAATCAAAACAGCATCCACCGAGTGGTGCAAAGACTAGACATAGCCAGGTAAAAACAATTCTGAGGATTCCCTCTGAAACAAGAAAAAACATTTAAAGATTCAGTATGACACTAATACTCCTTTCGCTACATGAGTATAAGACTCTACTACAGTGACACATGTAATTATCAAACAATAAAAAATATAATGGAACTTACTTGGATACAATGTCAATATGAAGATAACAAGTGGAGAAATTCTAACAATTACGTTGTTGACAATACACCATTGGGTAATCAATACCATGACAGATACCATACTTTATGAAAAGTTAAAGGGCCATATTTACAAGAAATTACGCATCACAGCATTGCATCAGCGATGCGTTAAAAAAGCTGTGCTTCTATACACCAGAATCCAACACCATGGATATGTTGTATTTATAAAATGGTGCACCATGGCGTAAGGAACCTGCTTGCCCCACAAAAAATGATGCCTCTGCTTGCTCCATGTCATATGAAATCTAACACTACTGTTGCAAAAGTGATTCTGGGCTAAGTTGCAGCTCGTAAAGTGACGTAAATCACCCTGTGTCACATTTGGGTGCTGAATTCCCCCAAAACATACAAAAAGATGCATCGTAGACAAAAAATGGTACACCTCAAAGAAGGCAGCCATGCAAAATGGAGCAGGCAGTAGCAGCAGAGACAACAACACCAGCACCAGCTAGGATGTTCAGACTGAGTCACAGTGGAAGAGGAAGAGGAAGTGTAACAGTAATGAAAATGACATCTAGGTCACGGAGGTGTCAAAACACCAACATCAACTTTTTCTCACCTCTAGATTGCCAATAGGGACGAAAAATGTCATTTGGGTGTTTATTGTGGAGAAAGTCAACACCATGGGACAAGCGAAGAGGACTGTTACTGACCTCAAGAAGTGATGGCAGAATTATGAGAGCTGAACAAAGGACAAACTGGCTAAAAACTTGAAGACAGCAATGCAGACTAGAGGAGGGAGCCCGGCACCCCATGAGGAGCTGGATGCCTTGAAGGAGCGGGTGGCAGCTATCATCCAAGTGAGTTGTTGGCTGGATTCCTCAGACAAGGCAGTGTATCGTGCGACGAACCACCATATGCACAGAGGAAATTTCAACAAGGGGCAATGGGAGCAAAAAACATCATGTTGTGCAGGTCCGCAAGATATGTTCCAGGGCTCCAATGCACTGTATGCACGGCATAGGGCAGGAGTCGGGATCATATCTCTTCAAATGGCACTGAAATTTCATTCACACTGCCCAGTAATATCTTGCAGCGCTCACTAAGGCCCCATCACATATATCCATTCTTCTTTCTGAAGTGCAGCCCCAGTCCACGCCAACCTGTGCATACTGGCATGTCTAGTGCAATGCACAATATCAGTCACCAGAACTATAAGTCACACAATACAAAGTCAAAAACATGGGGGACCAATCAAAAGCAAAGTGGTACAGGGCAGCAATGCAAGTCACTTTGCTGTGCTGTCCTGTGTCAAATTGACAGGGGCGGAATGGCCTGTACCAAGAATATGATGAATTATTTTCCTCTCTCCCTGCGCTGATGCACCTTGGGCTGCTGAAAGCCATATGCGAGGATTTAAGGCCTTGTTGCAAGGATGCCTTCATCACAGACAAGATTGTTCATGTCCAGGAAGGGGCATATTTGTGCACATAAATAATCATGGCAGGCTTTGTCTTCAATCCATGTATGTGGCAGAATGCAACACACATAGAAACATTAAGACAGATAGGATAACAAAAGATACCACTCCTTGTCAGGAGTCCACTGGCGAGATATAAAATATTTTTTTGCATTACCTGGGGCGCAATACCATGCAAGTCATGGAATGCAAATTAACCCACATATGTTGCATATAAAAACCAGCCACAATGTCCATGCTATGGCACCCTAATGCTGAGTAAGGCAACGCAGCGCTTTTGCTGCCTTGCCTCAACCCACATCTCCAAGCCCAGAAAAAGCAATGCAAAGTGGCCTCTTGTGGCCTTGTCGAAAATAGTCTGCAGTTTGCACCACATCTGTGCCATAAAAACTGAAGCACCGGTGGTGAAAGCTGCTTCAATGTATGCCCCTGGAATTACACATCAGGCATGAACACCTGACCCCTATATCAACTGATGTTAATAATGAAAACCACCTTGCACTATGAGGATATTGTGCCTTGTATAAGCACAAATACATCAATAAGCATTGTTACTGAAATCAAAGGCATGTGCTTGTCAAAGAATAATCAGCTCACCTGAGACGGGGGTCTGGTGTGGGGGATGTGATGTATAAACACATAGGAACATATCAAGAACCTCTTGTCCTTTGACTAGCATGATAACACATAGCACACAGCTGCCCTGATGTGCATGGTGAGAGCACACAGGTGTCATCTGCCACGGTAGGGACCACCTGAACTCATGCCATGAACTGAATCTGACCAGCAAGGTAAATGCACGTGATGCACGTGTGTGGTGAATCCAAAGATGATCTGTGGCCCAGGTGAGCCCATGGTTGTGTGATGTGTTGTAACTGATGGCTGATTAGGTGGACCTGCCACTGTATCTGAAAAGGAGAGACATTGCATAGCAAGGATATCAGAATGAATATGTGTTGGTCAAGCTAACCTCACCTATACACATGCACTGCTGTGTCTGACAGTGTCACACTTGTGTTGCAACTGGGAGGGGGTGACATAGCAGAGCACATTGGGGTACAACATGCTATAGTGCATGTGGTTCTGGGTGAACAGGTAGCAGCTGGCAGGACAGGGTCTGAATGGAAATTGTCTCACCTTGTCACAAGTCCCTTGGTTGGAGGATGTGGAATATGGATCAGTCAAAGGGACATGTGAAAATAGCCAGCTGACACAAAGGGCAGGAGTCAGTGATGGTTGGAGACTGAGGTGCAAGCTATCAGTCATGTTGCCAAACAAGGTAGATACATGTCACCATTCCCAGCACTACTATCATGTGGGGTGCAGGTTGAACCATAGCCCCTAATAGCAGTCAGACATGTAACTACATTGGACATGGTCACACATATTGTTTGTGTTGTAGGTACATGAGAGTTAATGTAGGATCTGAGTTACATCACTGTGTGGCAGTAAGTTGTGTCCCTGGGCCTAAACATGGAGTGGCAGAGGAGGGATGTACATGTACATGTGAGGTACCAAGAGTTGAAGGTTGTGTCACCCTATGCAGATACTTTAATCTGGCAAATATCAACTGGGGTGAGTGTCAGGGCTTGCAAACTACCTATTGTCACATTGACTTGAGTCTCAAGTTTGGTACATAGGGGGTCATTCTGACCTCAGCGGTAAAAGGCGCTTACCGCCGGTCAGAAGACCGCCATAACACCACCGCGGCCGCGGTAAACCGCCACGGTCATTCTGACCCGCAACTGGCAAACCGCCAAAAACCCGACATCCACAAAGGTCCGCCACACCAAAGCTCAGCGAAAAAATGGCGATGACCAAACCTCCACCGTCACGCCAACAGAAATACGCCCATACCATTCCGACCCACAAATCCACACAGCGGTCTTTCAAACGCGGTATTCCATTGGCGGTACACACCGCCGCGGTCAAAATACACACACACATAAAAAACTCAGCCACATTGGTCAGTTTGAAATACACACACCTGATACACATACTAACACCACTCCCACACACCCAACACAATATAAAACACACACCCACATCACCCACAAGCCCCTACGGCCCGAAATCATTGACGAAGGCTAGAGAGAGAGCACAGAATAGACAATCCCACAACACAGAGGCACACAACACCATCACCCACACAGAATCCACGCACCAAACACCACACACCACCACACGCACCACACTCATCACCACAAACGCCACCCCACACCTCAACCACACCACCCCATGGCACCCCAAAGACACCCCAGGTTCAGTGACGCCGAACTCAGGGTCATGGTGGAGGAAATAGTCCGTGTAGAGCCCCAGCTCTTCGGGGCACAGGTGCAGCACACCACAATTGCCAGGAAGATGGAGCTTTGGCAAAGGATAGTGGACAGGGTTAACGCGGTGGGACAGCATCCACTCAATCGGCAGGACATCAGGAAGAGATGGATCGACCTACGGGGGAAGGTGCGTTCCATGGTATCAAGGCACAACATTGCGGTGCAGAAGACTGGCGGCGGACCCCCACCTACTCCCCCAGAATTTACCGCGTGGGAGGAGGAAGTCTTGCACATCCTGCATCCTGAGGGCCTCGCAGGAGTAGGCGGAGGAATGGACTCTGGTAAGGCAAATCTTCACTACTGCTTCCCACCCCCACCCCACCTGCATGCCAAATCATACCCCCACCCTCACCCCCTCCCCCATCACACCAACCCCTAGCAAAAGGCTCACCATCACAACCCACCCATCCCAACACCAAGCCCTGCATGCGACCACAAAGCATGGACACCCATCACCAAAGCATGCCCACTGCACACACACATCACCCCCACAAGCCACACTCACAAAAGCCCCCACAAGGAAATGCCTGCACATGGGTACACGGACACCCACCCATCACACGAAATGCCGCACACAGAAGCAATAACCATACCTTTATACCCCTGCAGGACCCGAACGCCACCACACCGCCATGGAGGGTCCAGAGATGTCCATCCCACCCCCAGAAGAGGCCCCCAGCGATGACAGCAGTTCTGTCCCTGGAGCCAGACCACCAGCCCGGCCCATCGGGGACCTCTGGACAGTCGGTTCCCCACAGACAGCCACAGGCTACACCAGACCCAACCCCCTCTGGGAACACCAGCACAGCTCCCACCCAGCGGGCCCATGCCACGTAAATCAGCGGTGTGTCCACCACTACAGGGCACCCAGGTTGACCCACCACCCCAACAACAACAGGGACCTGGGGGCAGTGGTAGTGGGCACACCGTCCAGGGGACAGAGGCCCAGGAACACAGGGGAACTGGGAGGGCTGCTGTGCGACAGGGGGGGGGACAGGCCCGGGGAACCGACTCTCCAAGAGGCCCTCTCCTCCATCATGGGAGCATACCACCGCTCCCAGGAGACGATGGCGACGGTACTGGCCCGGTTCCAGGAGATCCAGGAACTGCAGGAGGAACAGTACATGGGGTTAAGGGAGGAACTGAGGAACATCGGTTCCGCAATGGGGACCATCGTCGTGGCCCTTACCCAGATCGTCACCACATTGCGGGACCATGTGGCACCCCAAAGGGCCCCTGTCACTAGCCCAGGCCAGGAACAGCCTACCACCTCCGCCGGCGCTAGTGGACAGGAGGCCCCCACACAACGACAGGCCACCAGAACCCCACCTCCTGCAGAAGAAGAACCACCCCGCAAGCGGAACCTGAGATCTCACAAGAAGACAGAGTAGGATTGCAAGACCCCCGCCAGCCTAAGATACCCCCTGATGTCATCCCACTGTCCCACATTGTCACCCTGTCCAACCTTGAACTGCCCCTGCTCCATCCTTCCCCAGGCATATGGACAATGCACCTGTGCGACTGAGAACTGGACTCTGCCATGGACATTACTCCACCCCCACCCATCACTGTTTCCCAATCATGTACCTATATGTAGCACTTAAAATAAATCACTTATTACACTTAAAAAAACAGGAGTCTGCTTGTATTCTTAACAAATGTATTACACATAACGGTGCAATAATGTACAGTTACTTTGTGATGACAACATACCAATTTCAATAAGCTTTAGTCCATGGGCAAACAAAGCTGAAGTCAGGCAGTGTGTCATACAGCTCTGAAAAGGGAAGGGAAAGTCACAAATCAGTTAACAGGAACTGGGGGGAAACACAGACAGTGGAGACGCATGAGGCCTTAAGTAAATGTAAAATGGGGTGGCTGATTCTTACCTGTGTGCTACTGAAAGTATTGGTGTATGACTGTCTCCCTGTTGTCCGTGTCGTCCCCGTCGTCTTCCTCCTCTTCACTCTCCACAGGCTCCACAACTGCTACAACACCACCATCTGGACCATCCTCCTGCAGAAAAGGCACCTGGTGTCGCAATGCAAGATTGTGAAGCATACAGCAGGCCACGATGATCTGGCACACCTTCTTTGGTGAGTACATGAGGGATCCCCCTGTAATATGCACCTAAACCTGGCCTTCAGGACCCCGAAGGTCCTTTCTATGATCCTCCTAGATCGCCCATGGGCCTCATTGTACCGTTCCTCTGCCCTAGTCCGGGGATTCCTCACTGGGGTCAGTAGCCACGACAGGTTGGGGTAACCAGAGTCACCAATTAGCCACACACGGTGTCTCTGTAGCTGTTCCATCACATAAGGGATGCTGCTATTTCGCATGACATACGCGTCATGCTCTGACCCAGGGAACTTGGCATTTACATGGGAGATGTACTGGTCAGCCAAACAGACAACCTGGACATTCATCGAATGATAACTTTTTCTGTTTCGGTACACCTGCTCACTTTCTTTGGGGGGAACCAAAGCCACATGGGTCCCATCAATGGCACCAATGATGTTGGGGATATGTCCAAGGGCATAGAAATCACCCTTCACTGTAGCCATTTCGCCCACCTCAGGGAAAATAATGTAGCTCCGCATGTATTACATCAGGGCAGACAACACTCTGGACAAAACCTTAGAAAACATAGGCTGAGACATCCCAGATGATATGGCCACTGTTGTCTGAAAAGACCCACTTGCCAAAAAATGGAGTACTGACAGAACCTGCACCAGAGGGGGAATCCCTGTGGGTTGGCGGATGGGGGACATCAGGTCTGGCTCCAGCTGGGCACATAGTTGCTCTGTCAAGCCGGTATGTAAGTATGATATGTCGTTCTTCCATTGTCGACAGGTCCACCAGCGGTCGGTACACAGGAGGATTCATCCTTCTCCTCGCAAGTCCCAGCGGACGGTGCCTAGGAAGGACAACATGGAGCACAGAGTCAAGCAATCCACAGGTTCGTTCACACAGCCTGCACAGTACACAAATCGCTATGCATTGAATGGCTTGTATGAGTGGCAATGCAAGGCCTAGGCCTGTGTGACGCAGTAGAAATCATGCCATGTGGGCCCTTGAAATGGCGGCTGCCTGACCTGTGAAGTGTGACAGTGGGATGTGAGGTCACTGCGCTGGCACACCGTGGCGGTAGGCAGTCGAAGACCGCGGCGCAAAGCAGCATTGGTTAACATTGAACCCTATGGGTCTCAGGAGCCAATGACGATGTGCGCCGGCGGTCGCGGTACGCACCGCCGCGGTACGCACCGCCGTGGGTGTGACCGCCATTTTCTATCTGATTAATCACTCGAGACCTGATCATCCACAGGAGAGGACCTATACTGCAAGTGCTGCTGTGACCTTGGTCTGGGAGATACAATGGCTGCTGCGACTGGGGAAAGGGCCCCTGCCTTCACTTCCGAAGAATTGGAGAAACTTGTTGATGGGGTCCTCCCCCAGGATGCGCTACTCTACGGTCCACCAGACCAACAGGTTAGTACACAGGGTGCACGTTGAATGGGCTATGCCTGTGTTGAGTGGGGTGTATGTAAGATGGTGGGGAGGGGAGCGAATGAGGAGTGCAACGCACGAAAGATGAGAGCATGTGCCACATGGCAAGGTTGGGGAGGGGGGGCCACTCACATTGACCAGGCAGAAAACTGATGCGATTTCCTTTACCACCCTGTACATGTCACATAGGTCAGTGCCCATCAGAAGATCAACATTTGGCGTGCCATCGCCAAGGACGTCCGGGCCCTGGGGCTCCACAACAGATGGGGCACCCACTGCCGAAAGAGGTGGGAGGACATCCGCCACGGGACCAGAAAGACCGCAGAGTCTCTGCTGGGGATGGCCTCCCAACGTAGGAGGGGTGCCAGCCGCCAATTGACCCCCCTGATGTCCCGGATCCTGGCGGTGGCCTACCCCAATTTGGATGGGCGTGTGAGGACATCACAGCAGACACAAGGGGGTGAGTATCAGCACATTCTGCTATCTTTGCGCGCAGTGAAGGTGTCTGGGTGGGGGAGGAGGGCTGTGGCTATCTCCAGGCCAGGGCGCATTCTGTAGGCTAGGCCCCTCCGTTAGACACGGCCCTGTGCCCCGCCCCCATTTTCTTTGTCTTCCTGTTCATGTGTGCATTAGCATCATCAGGCGGAGGAGAAGTGGCATCGGCGCACGAGGGAGCTGCATCTCACATGGCCCCGGAGGGCCATACAACAGACTCCGAGTACACCAGTGAGACGGAGGGCGAGTGGAGCTCCACAACGGGGACCCGTGGAGACGTCAGCGACACCGACACGTCCTCGGAAGGGAGCTCCCTAGCGGTGGCGGCAACATCCGTGCCCACCGCCACAACAGGTACAGCCGCCACCCAGCGCACCAGCCCCGCCCTCCCACCAGCCCCTCAGCCTTCGCTCCGTGCCCGCTCGCCTAGGAAGGCGGGCATCTCCTTCGCCCCAGGCACCTCAGGCCCTGCCCCAGTAACCCCTGCTGCCCTCAGTGAGGAGGTCATTGACCTCCTCAGGACACTCATTGTTGGGCAGTCTACCCTTTTGAATGCCATCCAGGGGGTAGAAAGGGAGGTGCATCGGAGCAATGCATACCTGGAGGGCATTCATTCGGGTCAGGCTGCCCATCAGCGATCGTTCAACGCTCTGGCCTCAGCACTGACGGCAGCCATTGTCCCTGTCTCCAGCCTCCCTCTTCTGACTCCCTCCACCCAGTCCCAGTCTCCTGTTCCTCTGCCTATCCCATCCACACCATGAGACCAGCCTGCACACACCTCTACACCCAAGGGCAGCTCATCCAGACATAAGCACCACAGATCACACAAGCATTCACACAAGCAACATCCAGATGCAGACATGCCAACAGTCACTACCACCTCTGTGTCCCCCACCTCCTCATCTCCCTCCTCCCTCCCTGTGACGTCTCCACTCACACCTGCATGCACACCACCATCAGCCAGTACTTCCATCACCAGCACACCCTCCATTACAGTCCGCACACATGCAGTCACCACCCCCACTGCCATTTACACGTCCCCTGTGTCCTCTCCCAGTGTGTCTGTCACCCCCTCTTCCAAAGCACACAAACGCAGGCAGCCACCCACCCAACAGCCATCCACCTAACGACAGCCTCCGTCACAAGCACCTGCACCCAAAGACAGCACACTTGACTCTCCTACAACCACATCCTCTTCCTCCACTCCCAAACCCACTACACCTACCCGTCCCTGTCCTTCCAAAGTCCTTTTCCTTTCCAACCTTGAGCTCGTTCCAAATCACTGACCCACCCCCTCCATCTGGTAAGAGTAAAAAAAGCACCTCAGCCACCACCAGCCCTGCTTCTACTGTGACCAAAGTGCAGGGCTATTGGAGTCCACCAGATCCTAGGGCAGGAACACCGGCCAGCAGCAAGGGGACAGCCAGCCCACCCCCTGGGAAGAGGACAAAAAAGAAAAAGGCCCGGCGCGACAAGACTGAGACGGCTGCCACCAAGGACAGTAGCCTTGCCCCGTCACCTGCCACATCATCCAAGGGAGGCAAGGGCCACAGAGCTTCAGCGAAGGAGGGCAAGGGCAGCAGGGCGGAGAAGTCAGGCAGCAGGCGAGCTGCCCAGGAGGGCCCCACCAGCCCCATTCCGGTTGTGACGGACGACACCCACGGGCCCAGGACTCCATCACAGGAGGGCGCCTCGACCGCAAGTTCGGATGGTGAATGAGCGGGAAGTCTTGCCCAGGTCTGGCTCCCTATACACACAGGACAAGCACCGCTGAACAGGGCCCCGCCGGGAGGAGCACCGCTGAACAGGGCCCCGCCGGGACAAGAACCGCTGAACGGGCCCCGCCGGGAGGAGCACCGCTGAACAGGGCCCCGCCGGGAGGAGCACCGCTGAACAGGGCCCCGCCGGGAGGAGCACCGCTGAACAGGGCCCCGCCGGGAGGAGCACCGCTGAACAGGGCCCCGCCGGGACAAGAACAGCTGAACGGGCCCCGCCGGGAGGAGCACCGCTGAACGGCCCCGCCGGGAGGAGCACCGCTGAACGGGCCCCACCGGGAGGAGCACTGCTGAACAGGGCCCGCCGGGACAAGAACCGCTGAACGGGCCCCGCCGGGAGGAGCACCGCTGAACAGAGCCCCGCCGGGAGGAGCACCGCTGAACAGGGCCCTGCCGGGAGGAGCACCGCTGAACAGGGCCCCGCCGGGAGGAGCACCGCTGAACAGGGGCCCTTCATCTCAAGCACTGCTCCGCTGGGCCCTTCATCTCAAGCACCGCTCCGCTGGGCCCTTCATCTCAGGCACCGCTCCGCTGGGCCCTTCCTGTCAAGCACCGCTCCGCTGGGCCCTTTCTGTCAAGCACCGCTCCACTGGGCCCTTCCTGTCAAGCACCGCTCCGCTGGGCCCTTCATCTCAAGCACCGCTCCGCTGGGCCCCGCGGTCTCAAGCTCCGCTCCGCTGGGCCCTTCCTGTCAAGCACCGCTCCGCTGGGCCCTTCCTGTCAAGCACCACTCCGCTGGGCCCCGCCGTCTCAAGCACCGCTCCGCTGGGCCCTTCATCTCAAGCACCGCTGGTCCATTGACAGTGCCGGTTCTGTGTCGAGCAGGGCTTCAGGAAGCACTCTGGGCACCATGCCTCCTCCATTAACAGTGGAGTCGGTAATCCATCTGATGGACTGTGGCTTGGCACTTCCCAGGATGGTCCAGTGGGCAAGCCACCCACTGTAGAGACTTGAGAGACTGTGGCTTTGCACTCCCCAGGATGGTACAGTGGGCAAGCCACCCACTGTAGGGACTTGTGAGACTGTGGCTTTGCACTCCCCAGGATGGTACAGTGGGCAAGCCACCCACTGTAGGGACTTGTGAGACTGTGGCTTTGCACTCCCCAGGATGGGACAGTGGGCAAGCCACCCACTGTAGGGACTTGTGAGACTGTGGCTTTGCACTCCCCAGGATGGGACAGTGGGCATGGAGGCCCCTCGTGGATCTGGCGTTGTGGACTCATGTGGCTGAGGTGCCCCCCCTTCCCTTCCCCCTGAGGTGCCTGTAGTTTTATCATCTGATGCCCCTGCAGTGTTCTCTCCAATGTTTCTGGTCTCCTGTGTGGGCTTTGCCCATGTGTTTGTGCACATTGGCCCACGGACTATGGAACTTTGACGGAATGTGCAGGACTTTTTGCCTATGTATATATTGTTGAATATGTTCATTCCTTATTTTTGTATCTTTTATATGGCATATTTCCCATACCTTCAATGGAGCTATTTATACATATATTTTATAGATCATTTTAATTGTGTCTTTGCATTATTCCGGGGGGTTTGTGTGGTGTCACTCTGACTTGTTGCTCGGCATTGGGGTGTAGGTATTTGTGGTGGGGGGGTGGGTGTATGGCGCATGTGTGTGCGCGTAAGCTTTCCTCCTCCCCCCTCGCCTGTGTCGTAGGTGCAGTACTCACCGTTGTCGTCTGCGCCGGCGTTCGTACTCCTGGTAGATGAGCAGGTAGACAATAGCTGGTAGGATTTGGGTTCCATGCTGTCCTCCTTCCTCGTGGAGTGTGTATAGGTGAGCGTTTTCCCGTTCATAGTCTGCTTCCGCCGTGTTTTTATCGGCGGGGCTCCCGCCCCGGAAAAGGTGGCGGATTGGTGGGTTGTGATAGGGTGGGCGGTACATTGTCTGCCGCCTGCCTGTTGGCGGTGACCGCCGCGCTGTTTGTTTGTCCCGCCGTGGCGGTCGGAGTGTTAAAGTAGCGGGCTGTGTTGGCGGTTCCCGCCAGGGTCAGAATTCCTATTTTTTTACCGCCTGCCTGTTGGCGGGTTGGCTGCCGCTTTATCACCGACCGCCAGGGTCGGAATGACCCCCATAGTGCTCATTGTCCACAATGATGGACCCAAAAGTGTATTCAAACATTACCAATGCAGAGACAGAAAAAAAATAGGAACTACATGGAAAGTACATGCCCTCAAACAGACCTGCAGTCTATTAAGTTCTTTCATATGTGTCTGGTTGTGCAGGATAGGTGTAACAAAAGCAACCCTTGAACACATGCATGCATGATGGGCATGGTAGACAGCACAACAAGGCTGACTCACATAGTGTACAGTGTGAAATAAGGATGGCAGATGCAGAAAAATCATGATCAGAGCCACATCACATACACAGGAGCAGTGGGATGAATACTAGCACAGGGAATGCACTCCCCCTGGGGATTAGGTGCAATCTGAACAGTAGTGGGGTGAACATGTCAAAATGCAATCAGAGGCATAATGTAAGCCAAATCAAAATACCTAAACAAATGTTGACACACTCTCTTTTCTTATGTCTAGGATTTGCAGGCCCAGTGACCTGTGTAACAGTGTTGCAATATGTGTCATGAGTCCAAAAGTCTGCCTGTGCACACAGTGGTTGTAGTGATAATGCAGAGATATTGCCATTCGAAAGGCAAGTACAGTAGACCGTGGACTCAAAGACTCTGTGTAATAGACATCCTATACAAAAATGTTGTTCTTAAAGTCTACCATAACCTAGTCGAAATGTAAAATAGTTTACTCATGTCAACATCTCACCAGGGACACCTTTAACATTGCTCTCTCTTTGCAGAGGATGTATGTGCACCTCCTGAGCAGCTCCCTGTCCAGGATGATGATCTGACTGAAGATGACAGCCTGCCCACTCTTGATCAAGATACCCTCTCATAAATCCTGGGCTCCCTTAACACACCATCTCCAGCTGCAGGAAGGGCCGAGAGTGTAGTGGGGTCTCCAGAGAATCCACTAGCACACCACAACCACTACCTGCCACACCACTATTAGCCCTGCACTCTGAGGACCCCAAGTAGATTTCCAATGTCGGACAGTGGGAATCCCGAGGGAGATGCTAGATTTTGTGCAGGTGGGGATGGAGACAATGGCATACATCTTAGGGGCAGCCTATAGGTGTGTCTGTCCAACTAACACCTCATCCACTATACGAGGCACCTTCACTCTGCTCTGTGGACTACAACAGTCCCTGGCTGATATTGCTGGTGTGATAAGGCAGAGGCATGAACAACTGCCCTGCCAAAGTAGAAACAGTGAGGTTGTCACACAGCTGGGGGCTATATGCAAGATCCTGGAGTCCATGGAGCAAAAGTAGAACATATATATCACCACTATGGATGCCTACCACCATGTCCTTGGTGCACTGTTGGCAAACCTCATTGCTATGCTTCCTCACTTCTTGGCACAGAGAAATGCTGTTGGAGACTGTGGATTCACATCTTCTGCCCCTGATGTGCATGTGCCTTCTTGCCATCAGCTCCACCACCTTCAACACCCCCCTCACGTGAAGCACCACACACAACAGAGGAGGAAGATGTGAACGTCCCCTCTTTCCAGCATAAAACTGCCGGTTGTAGTTATCTGTGCCAAATTGCCAGTTTTGATGACTCTACCAGCAAACTGGTAATGTCCTCCATTTGCTGCCCCAACTGTGAACCTCAAAACATGTGTGGACTGTCAGTGTGGCCTATTTCTCCTATCAGCAATTTGTTTATTCTCCTCATCATTAAACACTCCTCTACTCAACATGGCACATGCAGCGGTTGATCCCGGACTCTGACTGGACATTGATTGGCAATTTAACTGGTGTGGGTTGTTGGTGTAGGACCTGTACTTGTGATCCAACAAAATTTGCACATGTAAATAAATACACTGTCACATATGTGTGTTGTATATCTGTAGGAGTTTGGACTAGATATAACCAGGTTGATTGTGTGAGGCAAAAACAAAACATACTCCCCAAAGGAAAACTTGTGTAATGGTGGCATCGACAACGCTCTACCGGCTGAGGGAAAAGAACTAATGTTAACCTTATGTGTCTGAGCCTTAGCGAGTAGTCACCCAAGGTCCCAAACATGAATTGCACTGTGTAACATGTAATCAATGTAGAGGGTGAATTAAGTCAAAGCACTGATGAGGACTCTATCCATGGGCACTAGGTTACAAACTACACTGTGACAAGCAAATGAGAAAAGGCTTAGTGCAAAATATCCTGTCAAACAGTGTCTGACCACTGAGTGCCCGGATTGTTGACAAAAGTTTCACATCACAGCATGTACAATACATCTGCCATTACACCCTGTTGGGCATTGCCCTTCTTAGGGAATTTTCCTAAAACTTTTATCTTTTTCCTCCCAGTTTTTTGCTGCCTCTTCATCTGACCTTAGGAATCTGGGCACTTTCCAACTGTACTACAGTGGGAAAGTGAGTGCACCCTTCCTACTCATGCTAGGAACAGGTGCTCATGCGCATGGTTACAGTTCTGTTCCCAGGAGTGCCCTATAAAAAGGTAGATCACATACCTGGGGTGGCTACAGTCCTGGTTACTAATGAGACTCTGAACTGAGTGGAGGCCTGAGGGGGCGCATGTGTGCCTGCTCTCAGGGTGGAATCTCCCATGCCATATCCAACCCTGAGCAGATCTTACTTTTCCCCTAGAGCATCCCCTAGAGGGAGGAGCAGGTGGAAGGAGCGAGGCAGGGCAGATACATGGGTTCTTCCTATTTAGAGGGTTGGTCTTTCCCATAGGGTTGGCTGATTCTATGGTAGCGGCCTTAGGGCCCTGGACTCTGTCCCCCTGTATGTACCGGGTGGAAGTGCACATGTCCTTCCTCCACCGATTAGGAAGTGGGGCTAACCAGCGGGTATCGGACCTGCCCCTGACGGTCAATGTCTGTGCACTTGCGCTGTGGTGCCTTTAGATACAGTGAGCATTTCACAGCAGGCCAGTGTGTGTGCACTTACATAATGGTTGTTTAATATATACTGAGCCGGAGACAGCAGGCTAGTGTAGGAGCACTTGCATTATAGTGTTTAATAAGGTACTGAGCATGTCATTGTTTCACAGCTGTGCACACCTACACAAGTGTGTTGTCACCTATATCCTGAGCCTGGCACAGTCTGCCAAAATGTGCATGCTTGCACAATAGTGTTTTAGTAAATACAGAACCTGGCACAACTTGCCAGTGTGTGCACACTTGCACACTGGTTGTTTTCATAGATACTGAGCCTGTCACAGCAAGCCTGTATGGGTACACTTGCAATATTTTAGTGTCCCTAAACCTGTGCCCAGCCTGCCACTGCAGGTTTGTACATGTACCAGGGCACATGTGCCCATGGAGTGGAGAATACACGTGTGTTTTCACTACCCATGAGAGCTGCTCTACGCATAGGTTAACATGGGGAAAAGTTTATAATTAATCCTGGCTGCAATAGTGGATTGCAGTGAAGCAGCCGCATGATGTTTAATTTCATTGGATTCTCAATGACAAACCCCTTCTCATGGTAAAGGTGGTTTTCTCCACAATACCCTGGAAATGTCACTTCTAGAAGGTGGGCATTCCTATGTTCTAAAAACTCTCTTTGTGTGTCTTTTAATTCAGCTTCATTCCACTGGAAGTGGGGGAAAGGCACAGCTGTGCATTCCCCAGCGACAGCTATAAGACTTAGGCAACTGGAATGACAGACTTCTGCCATTTGAGGGCTGGATAGATTGCGGGGAGAGTGTCTGTGACTTTGCCTCTTGGAGACAGATCATGGAACCATTAAAGATAAAGATCTGCATTCCATGGCCCCATGGTAGGCAGGACGGAAATGTAGGGGAGACATCTATGATTCAAAGGGGACTCTATGAACCAACCCTACTTCGAAGGCACACGAGTATAACTACGAGTACCTCACTTCAGTAACTTAGAGATACACTGTCAGGGATGTGGGACTAGTACCACTGGACTGTGTAGTGCACACTGCCAGAGGAATCTGTTGTACACAGGTGTATTCACTGTCCTTGGAAGGGTTTGGCATACCCTTTCTGCATCAAGGCTAGCTTAGGCAGATTGTCTGCTGCTGTGTGGTACGCTAAAGTGTGCTGTTCATGGGCTTGTTGGCTTGCCCCTTATTCTTTCTGGAGGTCTCAGGGACCTCAAAGACCTCCTGTGAGGACCTATACTGCCTACAGGTGTCATCTGAAGAGTGGTGCCCTCCTCCAAGTCTACTTCGTGTGCTGAACTCAACCTGGTAGCAGCGGTGTGAGCGTTGAAGAAGTTTTTGCACCTGGAGACCTGAATTGGCAGATGTGGAGCCTTCGAAGTACTGCCCACACCTAAGGGGGCTGGCCCTTCATTGTGGGGCAACTGCACGCATCAGCGTCTTGTTTGTTGTGAGCGGATTCACTGGTCCCAAGGCCCCCACATTCCCTGCTTTTGTTGAGTGCGTTTCACTTATCTCGTGTGACACTCAACTGCATGCTCATTTTGTGTGGTGTCCAATTCATAAATTGTGACCCTCGCAGTGGGGGTGCACCCGAAGCAGTGCTGCATTCAACCTCGTGTGGCACTGCTGAACTTCCGTCTTTGTGTGTGACCGAATTGTCTGGTGCACTTCAAGTCATCGCTCACCAGACATTGTGCCTCATTTCAGGGAGGTATAGAATTGGAGTTCTTTATGTGTCTGGATTGTCTGGTGTGACTCAAATCATCGCGCACCAGATGTTGTGCCTCATTCCAGGAAGTTTAAAATTTGGAGTCCTTTGTGTGTGATCGGACTATCTGGAAATACTCAAGTCATCCCACACCAGACATTGTGACTCATTCCAGGGAGGTATGGAATTGGAGTTCTTCATGTGTAACCGGATTGTCTGTTGTGACTCAGGTCTTCATGCACTGGATGTAGTGTCTCATTCCAGGGAGGTACAGCATCAGAGTTCTTCGGGTGATTATCTGGATTTGTCTGGTGCTACTAAAGTTATTACGCACCAGACTAATACCTCATTCCTTTGCGTTTGGGATCGGATTGGTCTGGTGCGACTCAAGTCATCGCTCGCCAGATATTATGTCTTCTTCCCAGGAAGTGTGGACCTGGTAACTCAATTTTTGCCTGATGTCTGTGTGTTTTTGACTGTGTCACTGGGATCCTGCTAGTCAGGACCCCAGTGCTTATGGTTTATGGCTTGCTTGTCAGTGTGTTTAACTGTTTTCTAAATTGTCACTGGAGTCCTGCTAATCAGGACCTCAGTGCTAATGCTCTCTCTGTTTCTAAATTTGTCACTATATACTGGTAACTCAGTATTTTACTCCAAATTGGCATACTGGCCCCCCTTATAAGTCCCTATTATATGGTACCTAGGTACCCAGGGCATTGGGGTTCCATGGGATCCCTCTGGGCTGCAGCATTTCTTTTGCCACCCATAGGGAGCCAATGCAAAGTCTTAGACAGGACTGCCATTGCAGCCTGTGTGAAATAGTGCATGCACTACTTCACAGCCATTTTCACTGCACCAGGTCACTTATAAGTCATATCTATGTCAGGTCTTCCAACCCTGAAGGCTGGGTCTAAAGTACCTGTGTGTGAGGGCACCCCTGCACTAGCAGAGGTGTCCCCATGTCATCCAGGCCAATTTTCCCAGACTTCGTGTGTTGCAGGATGCCATTTTACAGGAGCACTGGACATAGGTCAATACCTATGTCCAGCTTCACAATGGTAACTCTGAAAATGGCCATGTAAGGTGTCCAACAACTGGGAATTGTACCCCAATACTGATTCCAGTATTGGTTCCACAATCCCATACACTCTGGTTGCTCCACTATGGCCCCCAGTACTGCCATACCAGCCTTCAGAGGTTTTCAAGAAAGCCCCAGCTGCTGCCACCTCACAGACAGGCTTCTGCCCTCTTCGGGCTTGAGCTGCTCAATCTCAGGAAGGCAGAACAGAGCCTCTGGAAATGTTTTGAAGGGCTCAGATGGTGCCCTCCTTGCATAATCCGGTCTACAGCGGTTCAGGGACCCCCAGTCCCTGCTCTGGCGCAAAACTGGACAAAGGAAATAAGAGTGACCACTCCCCTGTCCCTCACCACCCCATGGGTGGTGCCCAGAGCTCCTCTAGAGTATCCCTGGGTTTTGCAATCTTGGATTCCAGGGAGGTGGGGCACTCTGGGATCATCTGAGTGGCCAGTGTCAGCAGGTGACATCAGTGACCTCTCCTGAAAGGTGCTTACCTGGCTAGGTGACCAATCCCCCTTTCAGGGTTATTTAGGGTCTCTCCTCTGGGTTTTCCTTCAGATTCGGATAGCAAGACTCCAGCAGGAATCCTCTGCATCCTTCACTTCGTCTTCTACTGTCGGAACAACGGCTGACTGCTCCAGGAATCCCACAAAACTGCAACAAAGAAGCTAAGATGACTACTGCAACAATGTATCTTCAGTTCCTGCCAGCAACCTCAACAGTTACCAGTTTGTGCATCCTCCGAGGACTGCCTGTCTTAAGCCTGCACCAGAAGAACCGAAGGAATCTCCTGGGGAGGCACCTCTCTGCAGCGACGACCTGTGGCTTGGGTCCCCTCTCTAGATGACCAGTGTGGATCCAGCAACACGGGTGGTGGACTAAAGTGACTTCAACATTCCCAACGTCCAGCTGTTCAACTTTGGTGGATGTAAGGGCTTGCCACCCCACGCAAGACAGTACCCCTGTGCACCCTGTGACTTGCGGTTGCCAAGGCTTGGGTGGGATCTTCCAAGAAGTTCTTCACGCACAGCACAGCTTAGGCCCCCAGCACTCCATCCTGTGACACAAAGCTTCCTGAGCGGTTCTCCAGCGGCGTGGGAATGCTTTGTGTCATGCTGCATGGGCCTCCATTTGCACCTTCTTTGTCCCTGTGCTGTCGGACTCCTGTGCACACTGCCTGGTCTCCTGATGGCTCTTTGAGTTGCTGAGAGCCCCCTCTGTCTCAGTCTTCTGGGTAAAGTCCACCAGGTCCCTCCTGGTCCCAGGCAGTGCCATTTTCCGCTAACCGAAATATTTGTGTGTGCCAAGGCTTGTTGGCAGAATCCAGTGACGCAAACCAGACTGCATGCATCCATCTGGTGTGGGACATCATCTGCACCAACCAGGAACCCGCATCTGTCTTCTTTGGTGCCATACTGACTTTGTCTTCTCACCAGTGGTTCCTGTTTTGCACCTTCATCCAGGTCAGCAGGGGCTCCTGCTCTCCATGGACTCTTCATTGCTTCTTGGACTTGGTCCCCTTCTTCCACAGGTCTTCAGGTCCAGGAATCCATTGTTGGTGTCTTACAGTCTCTTCTGGTTCTTGCATTATCTTCTATCACAACTTCTAGTGTGTTTTAGAAAACCTGCTGTGTTTTACTCTTGCTTTACTGGGCACTGGGGTGGGGTCTGTTACTTACGTTTGATGTTTTCTTACACTCCCAGCACCCACTATTTTAGTATATGGTTTGTGTTCCCCCCAGGCCCATTGCAACCCATTGTGATTTTCACTATGTGCACTGTTTTCTTACTGTGTACTTACCTGTTTTCGGTTACTAGTGTATATATTGTGTAATTTACTTACCTCCAAAGGGAGCATAGTCTCCAAAGTACTTTTGGCCTTGTGTCACTAAAATACAGTACCTTTATTTTTGTAACACTGAGTATTGTCTTTCATGTGTGTGTGAGTACTGTGTGACTACAGTGGTATTGCAAGAGCTTTGCATGTCTCCTAGTTCAGCCTTGGGTGCTCTGCCTACAGTTGTCTCTCGACAGCCTGGCTTCTAGACACTGACTACATTTCACTAATAAGGGATAATTGGACCTGGTATAAGGTGTAAGTACCTTTGGTACCCACAACAAATCAGGCCTGCCTCCTACACCTGGTAACTCTGTGCCTCCTTACCCAGGAGGAGCAGTGTTGGTAACTATTTGGGTATTGAAGTGCCTGGCTGGGCTGGGTGCCACTGTGACTAGCGGGTGGCCCCAGCGACCCTCCCCCCATGCTTTGCAGTCCTCTGAGTGAACCTCCCGATTGGTGCCCAAGCCTCCATCTGTTAACTGTTGCCTAATCAGCCATTACCTCTTCTTCCCCTCACCTTGTCCCTGGGATCCTGAAGATTGTGACTTTGGCCTGGTAGTATCCAGGGAAAGGTTGCTTTCATCTGCAGCTCGTGGGGGTGGCGTAGCAGGAACTGGTTGGCAGGTGGAGAGCCTAGAGTGTCTGTAAACACAGTGACATTATCTGGACGGATATCAGTGCACCACATTAGGGTGTTATGAGTGAGTGCATGCGAGTGCATGTATACGAGCTACCTGATATCCGTGGCACTGCGTAGCAGGGCAGAATTAATGTAAGAGAGTGAGTGTGGGTGACTGATACAACAACACAGTGGTGTTGCTGTACACAGTATTTCTTGCCAAAGGCCTCTTACAGTTGACATTGAGTTTTACTAAGGCGTCCAAGACCACAGAGCTAATTAAAAGTGCTGCAAGTCTCTGTATGTACATGTTGCTGCTAGCATTGTGAACCATGGTGCACACTGTAGTAGTGTGTTATTGAATTGGGGTAATCACTAGGGTGGGTCTCGTGCTGACGTTTGGCACCGCATGATGGTGCTGGGAGGGAAAGTATTATTTTTCTCATGTGTACCTATTGTTTGTGGTGTTTAATATATTGGGGACTAGTACTGCAAGTAATATTTCTAAATGTGATATATGCCCAGATTTACACGATGATCATACTGTATTAATGATGTGTGTGTTGAATACAAATTGCATTTACATACACCTCATGTGAAGTCTCTTTTGTGACACTCACTGAAATTGTTATGTTATGTGGAAGTGCTGTTCCATTGCTTCACACATTGCTCCTGTGATGAGCCTGACTCTTCTGTGCCAAACTACCCAGACTCTTATGTTGACTTCAAACATATTTTATGTAAAGATAACACGTAGGGTGTCATTATGAGTCTGGCGGTCATGCCTCGGTCGGACCGCCAACACCACCAGGATTAGTTGTTCTGGCGGTCGTGGTGATCCTAATCTGCAAGGCAGCGCTGCCCTGGGGATTACGACTTCTTTCTCTGCCAGCGATTTTATGGCGGTAACACCGCCATGGAAAGGCTTGTGGAGAACGGGTGCTGGGGCCCCAGGAGGGCCCCTGCACTGCCCATGCACTTGGCCAGCACCATTGCAATGTTCCCTGTCTGCTGTGCAGACAGGGAACATTGCAAGGATGTTGGCGCACCCTGTGCTCTACAGCATTGCTGCTGGATTAAATAGGAGCCAGAGACAATGCTGTAGGCTGTTTCCCGCTAGACTGGTGGGTGGAAACTCAGGTTTCTGGCCACCGACCTAGCGGGAAACTCGCAATGGGCCCGGCAGGGAGGTAGCCACAATGATAACAACTTCCCAGTTGGAAGTTCAGTGGACGGGTAAAACCATCCAGCGAATTTATAATCAGGCACATAGTCTAATTAAAAATATCTAACTACAGTGCCTTAACCTAAGTAAACTAAACTAAACTACACCTATTCTAAACTATACCATATGAACTACATTAATTTATCATAAAAATATCTAAATCTATCTTATTTTAACTTAGTCTACTCTAAAGATATGACTCAACAGGTTAAACATCAACCCCTTCACCCACCTTAATACACATCTACTTACAGAAACAATATACATTACTCCTATAAAGAAAGAACTACCTACACATATGTAGGAGGCTGGCCTGGCTTATAGTGGGTACCTTGTGGTACTTACACCCTGTGCCAGGTCCAGTTATCCCTTATTAGTAGAATAGAGGTGTTTCTAGCAGCTTAGGCTGATAGAAGGTAGCTATGGCAAAGCTTAGGCTGAACTAGGAGACATGCAAAGCTCCTACTATACCACTTACATCATATAGCACAATATCATAAAAAAAACACAATACTCAGAGTTACAAAAAATAAAGGTACTTTATTTTGATGACAATATGCCACAAGTATCTCAGTGAGTACCCTCAGTAAGAAGGTAAGTAATATACACAAGTTATATGTACACAAACCCAAAACAGGTAAGTAAGAGTGAGAAAAGTAATGCAAACATTGTAGAATTACAATAGGATGCAATAGGTAAACATAGGTCTAGGGGCAACACAAACCATATACTCCAAAAGTGGAATGCGATTCACAAATGGACCCCAGACCTATGGGAGCTTGTAGAGGGTCACTGGGACTGTAAGAAAACAGTCAGGGTGTCCAAGATACCCCACCCCAAGACCCTGAAAAGTAGGAGTAAAGTACACCTACTACCCCAAAAGGAAACAGTAGTCGTGATAGGGGGATTCTGCAAGAACCACAAACACCAGCAAGAAGTGAAGACGGGTTCCTGGACCTGAGGACCTGCAAGGCAAGGGGACCAAGTCCAAGAGTCGCAATAGTGTCCAGGGAGGCAGGAGCCCAGGAAACCCCGGATGAAGGTGCAAGAAGGCTGCCTCCGGATGGAAGAAGCTTAGGATTCTGCAACAACGAAGAGAGCTAGGAACTTCTCCTTTGGATGGAAGATGTCCCACTGCGTGCTGAAGGTTGCAAAAGTGTTTCCACGCAGAAATACCGCAAACAAGCCTTGCTAGCTGCAAGGGTCGCGGTAGAGTTTTTTTTGGGTGCTGCTGGGGACCAGGAAGGACCAGGATGTCACCCCTTGGAGGAGGAGACAGAGGGGGCGCTCAGCAACTCAAAGAGCCCCCCACAAAAGCAGGCAGCACCCGCAGAAGTACCAGAGCAGGCACTTAGAAGATTTGTGAACTGGAGCTGGCTCAGAGTCACTAAGGAGGGTCCCACGACGTCGGAGTCCAACTCAGAGGGTTGAGCACTGCAGGACGGAGTGCGGGGGACCCAGGCTAGGCTGTGCACGAAGGAATCCTTGGAGGAGTGTACGGAAGCCGGAGCAGCTGCAAATCACACAGTACACAGGTTTGCAGTCTAACATGGGGAGGCAAGGACTTACCTCAACCAAACTTGGACTGAAGGATCACTGGACTGTGGGAGTCACTTGGATAGAGTTCTTGTGTTCCAGGGGCCAAGCTCGTCAGGATGAGAGGGGACCGAGAGGGCCGGTGATGCAGTCTTTTGGTGCCTGCGTTAGCAGGGGGAAGATTCCATCGATCCACTGGATATTTATTATTGGCTTCCAGTGCAGGGTGAAGGCAGATGACCCCAGAGCATGCACCACCAGGAAACAGTTGAGAAAGCCGGCAGGATGAGGCGCTACAATGTTGCTGGTAGTCGTCTTGCTACTTTGTTGCGGTTTTGCAGGCGTCCTGGAGCAGTCAGCGGTCGATCCTTGGCAGAAGTCGAAGAGGTAAGTGCAGAGGAGCTCTAGTGAGCTCTTGCATTCGTTATCTGAAGAATTCCCCAGAGGAGAGACCCTAAATAGCCAGAAAAGGAGGTTTGGCTACCAAGAAAGGAGGATTGGCTCCCAAGAGAGGTAAGAGCCTATCAGAGGGGTCTCTGACGTGACCTGCAGGCACTGGCCACTCAGAGCAGTCCAGTGTGCCCCCAACACCTCGGTTTTCAAGATGGCAGAGGTCTGGGACACACTGGAGGAGCTTTGGGCACCTCTCCTGGGAGGTACTGGTCATGGGAGTGGTCACTCCCCTTTCCTTTGTCCAGTTTCGCGCCAGAGCAGGGATTGGGGATCCCTGAACCAGTGTAGACTGGCTTATGCAGAGATGGGCACCATTTGTGCCCATCAAAGCATTTCCAGAGGCAGGGGGAGCATACTCCTCCCCAGCCCTTCACACCTATTTCCAAAGGGAGAGGGTGTAACACCCTCTCTCAGAGGAAATCTTTTGTTCTGCCTTCCTGGGCCGGGGCTGCCCAGACCCCAGGAGGGCAGAATCCTGTCTGAGGGGTTGGCAGCAGCAGCAGCTGCAGTGGAAACCCCGGAAAGGCACTTTGGCAGTACCTGGGTTCTGTGCTAGAGACCCGGGGGATCATGGAATTGTCCCTCAATACCAGAATGGTATTGGGGGACAATTCCATGATCTTAGACATATTACATGGCCATGTTCGGAGTTACCATTGTGACGCTATACATAGGTACTGACCTATGTATAGTGCACGCGTGTAATGGTGTCCCCGCACTCACAAAGTCAAAGGAATTTCCCCTGAACGATGTGGGGGCATCTTGGCTAGTGCCAGGGTGCCCACACACTAAGTAACTTGGCACCCAACCTTCACCAAGTGAAGGTTAGACATATAGGTGACTTATAAGTTACATATGTGCAGTGAAAAATGGCTGTGAAATAACATGGACGTTATTTCACTCAGGCTGCAGTGGCAGGCCTGTGTAAAAATTGTCTGAGCTCCCTATGGGTGGCAAAAAAAATGCTGCAGCCCATAGGGATCTCCTGGAACCCCAATACCCTGGGTACCTAAGTACCATATACAAGGGAATTATATGGGTGTACCAGTGTGCCAATGAGAATTGGTAAATTTAGTCACTAGCCTGCAGTGACAAATTTAGAAAGCAGAGAGAGCATAAACACTGAGGTTCTGGTTAGCAGAGCCTCTGTGATACAGTTAGGCACCACACAGGGAACACATACAGGGCACATACTATGAGCACATGGGTCCTTCCTAGTAGGATCCCAGTGACACAGGGGCTAAAACATACATACATACAGTGAAAATAGGGGTAACATGCCAGGCAAGATGGTACTTTCCTACAACATATAATCCTAAATAAATATATATTTTCAGTGTTTTTAAAATGTATTTTTTTTTTTTAAACACACATATAACACATCAACCCCACACCCAAAAACCCTAAACACCCCTACCTGCTAAAATTGTACCTACCCAACCTAAAACCTTATAAATACTAAGCCTACACTATATCTACACTAATACTGTAGTAAGCTATAAAAACATTATTACTTTAAAACAACTATATACAGGGGTACGGCACAAACGGTCCCTGTAGCTAATGGGGTGGAGGGTTGAAAGTTAGCTGAATTACAGTGTCCATTATGAACTCCAGGCTGCGGACTCTGTACTTCAGCTCTGAAATGTCCTTCATTATCATCTGCTCAAAGGAGCTAACCTGTCCTGGGGCCGGAGCTAGGGGTAATGCTGATCCTGTGGGTTGGCTTGTGGAGGTGCTGTTAACCCACTTACCCTTCATGGCTTGGCATGCAATCAGAGGGATGGAGTGAGACAAGGCAGTGCAAAGCACAGCAGCACCATGCTCTACATCAAGGAGTCATTCCTTTGACATTGAAATTGCTGTCCCCAAACAACAGAAATGTGTTTCAACATCTTCCCAGATTTTCCAAACTATGTGAAGCACATAAGGCCTCATCACTGGGTGCCTACCCTGCGGAGGCATAACGAGGAGGATCATCAACATTTATCTTTGTGTTTCAGAATTGTACGTGTGCTGCATTACACTGCATAAATCATAAAAGGCAAAGATCTCAATTGAATGTCTTTGTGCAGGATGGTGCCCCTTCCTGTCCAAATACAAGTGTGTCAACAATGCAGGCACACCTGCACCATGGGGCAAGGATGTCTGGGTTTGCACATGGCAGCGTATTGTGCACCAGCACAGGGGAAAAGGACAGGAATGCAGTGAATGTAATAGATACAGCACATTCCTGCCCTTTTCTTTTGATGCAGGGCAGAAGGCTTCTGCTCCGCCCTGCGCTAAAATTAGTAAATATGCCCCATAGTTATGCGGGGTCATGACTCTTTTGTGCAAACACATATGTGAGGCACATAGACTATAAACCCAACTCATCTTTAGGCAAATTAAACACAGGGAAGTAATCACAAAATATGTGTACTTACCAACTTCTCCACCAACTTAATCTGCACTGTAGCTCAAGAGGTCACACTCCCAGATGACCACATCCGCCCAGCGATGTTTTAGTTGGTGGACCATCTGTTCAGTGTAGAGGCAAAGCATATGTTGCTGCACCTTCTTCCACCTGGTCTTACGCTCCTCCGTGGGGTTCCCTTGAATCACCCATCCACCACTGGCTATCATTTTGGGAAGATAGTGTGTTATGAGCCAATGGAAGCCTCCAAACTCCTGGACTTTCATATTTCATGGCCCTCCCTTTCCAGATATGGGCCTCCCCAAAAACAATCTGACCCTAACAATACCTAATGATTCCAAAAAACCCACAACTACCCCTAAGTACAATAAAACGCCAGAACACAAATACAGCACAAACCAATACAAAAAACTAATACAAGACACAAATTAAACTTTAGGAACACTACAGGGACAGCACACTTCAACAATTGCAACAAGACACCAAGACACTCTCCAGCACAGCCAAAACACACCCTCAACCAAGTACAGACAGAAAGACTATGAGACAAAGTGAAACTAACTTTTCACTTCCTGGTGTGCAGCCTGCCAGAGTCATTTCATCATTTCCTGGGTGGATGTGCCATGTTTTGAATGAATGTGTAATTTTTTTTAACTCTTCTAATGGATACATAGCCAATGCGCAAATTTTACACAAGGTCCAACAAGACACCATTAGGTAATTCTGACACATAGGATGGAATGCTTCAGATCTGCATGATGCACTGGCTGCAAAAATGCACACATAAGGCAAATGCATGTATTTGTTTGACACAATGATGCAGATGTGTGTTTTACAGTTATTGTGTGTTGAAATGCATGTAAACAAGTGCATAGATTAGTGTATTGAATAGGACCATTGGAGGGGACATGCTTGATGTATATGAATGTGTGGCATCATCACTTTAAAGCCACTAACTATATTGCACTTTTCTTCAAATTGAGTAACAACATAGCTTTCAATAGGTGCATACTGCACTAACTCTGAAAAATGCACATATTTTACATTTTGCAGTAAGGCCAGGGCTAGGGCACAGTTGCATTGACCTGGTGACTGCACAATGAAGTGGTACACAGCATTGTTTTCAGAACAGCTCCATTTTGCAATCACAGACTCCCTTGCAGGCTAATCATACACCCTATGCAGTGAAGCAAGACAAGGTTATGCACTGTGTTTTGTAGGGTGGAGAGGTCAGGAATCCACCATGACCATAAAGAAATAGAGGTTTGGCTGCATCTCCTTGTGCTGATGCGGTGCAGACAGACTTGCAACAATACAGGCACCCTTGCAGCATGGTGCAGGGGAGTCTGTGTTGTTTGCACAGTTGTTTATGTGGCGAAAGGGGCCCGTCATGCACAAAAGATAACAAATGAACTTGTTTCCTTTTACCTATGTGTGCTGCTTAATGCTGCACATATGTAAATAGTTAATGACAATGTCTCAGACATATTGCTCCATGGTCACACCATCCTCCATAATGCATTGGTAAACTTGCAATAACTGGGTTACAGGCAGTGTCTTATCGGTTATTGCTGGAACTACATGGGTGGATGCATGATAATGGCTATGTTCCTCCCATGGAATGCATTCCTGAATTAGATGTAATGCATTCCAGCACTGGACACAAATTTGTATAAATGTATGAGAAACATACACAAGGGGTGTCAGTTTGCCTCTTCCCTGGCTTTCGCATTGAGTTTGGACTTTTTGGCTAATGGATGCGTAACAACAGTGGTGCAATGTTGACACGAACTGGTAGGTGTCTGAGGCAGTAATGTTCTACATTTCTTGACTTTAGGCTGTTCATATAGATGGATCACACCGCACAGGAAACTTCATTTCTTGAATGTTATGGTGCACAGGGCTGTTACTCATGCTGGGTGTGCAATGTAAAGCAAGCCAGCATAGCTGTGCATGTCCTCATGATCACTGGGTAAGGCAAGGACGCTTAAAGTATAGCATATTTTGAGTTGGTATCAAGGAGGTGTGGCATGTGCATTGCAGTGGGTGTTCCCATGGAATTTGACACTGACCCAGGTACTTAGGCTCACATGGACCCTGTGCTGGGCCGAACCTTTACACATCCACACAGTAAGCGTAACAAGATTAATCTTTAGGAAACATGCAGCACACATGGTACATACCAAACAAAACCATGTATATTTTGTGTACATGAAGCTGCATAGGTGTCTTTGATGGAAGTTGACGTCAGATTAGATGAAGGCCTGAGCCTTTTCTGCTACTACATGTTTTACTACTTACATTTATTTCAGTCATCATGGATATCCTTGTGTGTTGGCCTTCAAAACACCCTGCAAGTCACAGATAACACACACATGACACAGAGTTGATCAAGGCAGCCTACTGATGTGCCTTGATTTACATGATAGCTATGAGCCCAGGATGACCCACACAGGATGATTTGACACACCCTCATGATTATGCTTGAGTTGTGTGTGCCACCTGAGGTCCATGTTGATATGTATATACTAACAGGTACCAGAAAATCATGTTGATCAACCACCATATCATGTCATGGTACACACACATCTACTGTATGAACTTGAATCTTGAAGGATATGTTTCTCATGGGCACAGTGCCAATCGGCAATGGTTTTCAATACATATCTATAGCATCACTGTTGTGTTAATGAGGCCAGCTTGGCTAGCGATAAAGAGGTCTGAGTTATTTTAAGAAAGGATCTGTTTGTTTTTGGCTGATATCACCATGTGTTGAAATATTGAAGGGTAACTTGTACTTCGAATGTTGGTATGCATTCACAAAAGTTAAGCTGTGCATTTGTTGTCACATTCTGCCACTCTGGCCTGGACTGCATCAGTGCATGGTCATTGGCTGTAATCAGCTTGCATTTAGTCCTTGCTTCTGTGTAAAGGTTACATGATCAGACTATTTGTGTTGTGTTTTAACATTCACATGTGAAATGTTGTCAGAGGAGTTAAATGATTGTTTGTATGCGTGTGAAACATGGGAACATGGTATGTGATAGCCTTGCTTTGTCCATTTCCATAATCACCTAGTGGGGCTGACGTGGCAGCATTGGTAGTAGATAGATAATCTTATACTGCCATGTTTGTCTGTTTACAAGTGAAATCTGTGTTGTGACACAGTGTGTTTTATATTTGCCTGGACACATTGATAAAACATATGTTGACTGCATGGCTTGGACTGTGTTCCCATGCACAAACTAAATGCCTCAACTGCTAGCCATCAAGCTATTAATTCATGCTACTATCCTTCAGAAGTACAAATGGGTAGCTGAACAGCATACACATAGTATTTGGAAAATATTTACTTTTACACAAACATTTGAGAGAGTTGTGTTGTCTGACATTATTTACAATGCTACATAATGCATTTGAACAACCTGCCCAGACTTTGGCACACATCAAAAGTTGTTTGTGATCTGTATTCCCAACAGAACTGCACTTGCCACAGCTCACTATTTTTGAAATTCATGATGTAGGCCAGCTCTGTTTGTTGCACATTGCTACATATCTTTGTTGCGTGCCAGTGACTAGCAGATAAGATTTTATGTTTTTGTGCTTTACAGTAACTTGAAATGAGGAATGGTTACTCATTGCAAGTGATACAAAATATATTTTTGTTTATTATCCTTTAATCAGGTACACAATGCATTTATAAGTGGCTTGATTTGTCTCCGGCCTCTGTGAAGAAATGATGCACAATTTGCTCTCTCGAGGGTGTCCCAGCAATTGAGGCCACATTTGAATGTTGGCCCTCTTCTTCCTCTTCATCCTCACCAGGGCCTTCCTGCTCTACATTTTCCACATCCCAGTGCACATTGGTCCGCACACAGAAATTGTGCAGAATGCAGCAGACCAGGATAATTTTACAGAACTTAGGGGGGGAGTAGAGCAATCCTCCCCCAGACAAATCTAGGCAACGGAAGTGAGATTTGAGAATCCCAAAAGTCCGTTCGACAATTGACTGGGTCCTGCTAAGGGCATTATTGTAGTTGCGCTGTGCCTCCACCTAGGGATGTGAATAACGGGTCATGACCCGTTTCTGCAGATCATCTAATTGGGTAGCTGTAAGGACAGGAGGGGAACAATATGACAGTGCTCATAATGGTTGCTATGTCCACAATACTTAGATATTGGGGGTCATTACAACATTGGCGGTAAAAGCCGCTTACCGCCGTGCAGAAGACCGCCAACACACCGCCGCGGAATTCCGCCACAGTCATTATGACCCACAGCCCGGAATCCGCCAAAATCCAGACACCCACACAAGTCCTCCACACCAAAGGTCAGTGATAAACTGGCGAAAACAAAACCTCCACCGTCACGCCAACAGGAATATGCCCACACTATCACGACCCACGAATCCACGCAGCGGTCTTCCAACCGCGGTATTCCAGTGGCGGTACACACCGCCACACTCAAAATACACACACTCTTACAAAACACAGCCACATTGGACAATTCCAAATACACACACCTGATACACATACACACACCACTCCCACACATCCAATACAATATAAAACACACACCCACATCACCCACAAACCCCTACGACCAAAATTTGAGAATGAAGCACAGAGAGAGACACTACAATCTACAAACAAGAATCCACAGGCACACAACACCATCACCCACATAACATCCATGCACCCCACACAACACACCACTAAATATCACCCCACATATCACAACACACACCACCCCACACATCACCCACACCACCCCATGACACGGCAGAGACACCCCAGGTTCTCTGAGGAGGAGCTCATGGTCATGGTGGAGGAAATCATCCGGGTAGAGCCACAGCTCTTCGGATCACAGGTGCAGCACACCTCCTTAGCTAGGAAGATGGAGCTATGGCAAAGAATAGTGGACAGTGTCAACGCAGTGGGACAGCACCCAAGAAATAGGGATGACATCAGGAAGAGGTGGAACGACCTACGTGGGAAGGTGCGTTCCGTGGTATCCAGACACCACCTTGCGGTACAGAGTACTGGCGGCGGACCCCCACCTTCTCCCCCACAACTAACAACATGGGAGGAGCAAGTCTTGGCGATTCTGCATTCTGAGGGCCTCAAAGAAGTAGCTGGAGGAATGGACTCTGGTAAGTAAAACTTTAACTACTATATCCCCCACCCTACCTGTATGCCATCACATACCCCAACCCTCGCCCTCACCCCATCACTCCTACTCCTCACAAATGTTCCAATATCACAAACCACACATCCCAACACCAAGCACTGCATGCAACATCAAAGCATGAACACACATCACCAATGCATGGCCACTGCACATACCCATACACCCCCCTAAACCATCATCACACAAGGTCCCATACAGGAATGTAAGCATTGGGGTACACGGTCACCCACCCATTGCACACCATGGCACATACAGATGTAATAATCATGCTTTTACACCCCTGCAGGACCCCTACCCAACTTCACCGCACAGGAGGGTTCAGACATGTCCACACCACCAACAGAAGAGGCCCACGGTGATGACAGCAGCTCTGTCCAACTGGATCTAGATGACCAGCCCGGCTGATCTGGGACCTCAGGACAGTCGGTTCCCCTCACACAGTCACAGGCCACCACAGAGCTTCACCCCTCTGGAAACACCAGCACAGCACCCACCCAGTGGGCCCATACCTCTGTCCTCAGGACAGGTCAAGCAGCAGTGTGTCCACCACTACAGGGATCCCAGGCTAACCCACCACCACAACAGGGACCTGGGGGCAGTGGTAGTGGGCACACCGTTCAGGGGACAGAGGCCCAGGAACACAGGGGAACTGGGAGGGCTGCTGTGCGACAAGGGGAGGATAGGCCCAGGGAACCCACTCTCCACGAGGCACTCTCCAACATCATGGGAGCATACCACCATTCCCAGGAGACGATGGCAACGGTACTGGCCAAGTTTCAGGAGACCCAACGGCTGCAGGAGGAACAGTATTTGGGCTTCAGGGAGGAACTCAGATCCATCAATTCCACCCTGGGCACCATCGTAGGGGTGATGAAGGAAGTCCTCAACACCAGGAGGGACACTGTGGCACAACAAGGGGCCCCTGACACTAGCCTGGACGATGAACTGCCCACCAACTCCGCCGGTGCTAGTGGACAGGAGGCACCGCCACAGGGCCACCACACCAGCACCCCACCCCCTGCAGAGGGAGAACCACCCCACAAACGGTCCCTGAGATCCAGGACAAAGACAGAGAACAATTCCAAGACCCCCACCAAGAAATGAGACCGCCCTGAATGTCATCCTTTTGTCCCACCTTGTCACTTTGTCCATCCATCAACTGCCCCAGCTCCACTTCCTATGCCCCTTTGGACAATGCACCTGTGAAACAAATAGACTGGACTCTGCCATGGACATTTCTCCACCATCACCCCTCACCATTTTACAGCATTCTCCAATATTTAGCACTAAAATAAACACCTTTAAAGCACAAAACAATACGGAGTCTGTCTGTGATTTCCAAATAGTGTATTAGCAATTACAGTGACAAAACGCTTTTTCAATTGTGATGGCAACATACCTATGTCACACAGCTCTAGTCCATGAGGAAACAAAGCAGATGTCACACAGTGGGACCCACATCTGTGAAATCGTAAGGGAAAGTGAAAACTCAGTGACCATACACTGGGTGAAAAGGACAGACAGTAGAGAGGAAGTAGTGTTAAATTACATGTAGTAGGCAGGTTTGTCTTTTTACCTGTGTCTCACTGGAAGTATTGCAGGATAACCGAGTTCCTGTTGTCGATGTCCTCTTCTTCTGCTTCCTCATCTTCACTGTCCACAGGCTCCACAGCTGCCACAACACCTCCATCTGGACCATCCTCTTGCAGAAAAGGCACCTGTCGTCGCAAAGCTAAGTTGTGAAGCATACAGCAGGCCACGATGATCTGGCACACCTTCTTTGGTGAATAGAATAGGGAACCACCTGTCATATGGAGGCACCTGAACCTGGCCTTCAGGAGGCCGAAGGTCCGCTCTATAATCCTCCTAGTTCGCCCATGGGCCTCATTGTAGCGTTTCTCTGCCCCTGTCCTGGGATTCCTCACTGGGGTCAGTAGCCATGACAGGCTGGGGTAACCAGAGTCACCTGAAAAAGGCGAGGGACAACTGTTAGACACACACTAACCTGTAGGGATATCCCCAGACCCAGACAACTATTCCCACTGATTTGGTTCAAGGTGCTCACCTAATAGCCACACACGGTGCCTCTGGAGTTGCCCCATCACATAAGGGATGCTGCTATTACGCAGGATGTAAGCGTCATGCACTGAGCCAGGGAATTTGGCATTGACATGGGAGATGTACTGGTCTGCCAAACACACCATATGCACATTCATGGAATGATAACTCTTCCGGTTTCTGTACACCTGTTCACTCCTTCGGGGGGGGGGGACCAAGGCCACATGTGTCCCATCAATGGCACCTTTGATGTTGGGGCTATGTCCCAGGGCATAAAAGTCACCTTTCACTGTAGGTAAATCCTCCACCTGAGGGAAAACGATGTAGCTCCGCATGTGTTTCAGCCGGGCAGACAACACTCTGGACAACAAGTTGGAAAACATAGGCTGGGACATCCCTGATGCTATGGCCACTGTTGTTTGAAAAGACCCACTTGCAAGGAAATGGAGTACTGACAGCACCTGCACTTGAGGGGGGATTCCTGTGGGATGGCGGATAGCTGACATCAGGTCTGGCTCCAACTGGGCACACAGTTCCAGGATTGTGGCACGATCAAGCCTGTAGGTGATGATTACATGTCTTTCCACCATTGTCGACAGGTCCACCAGCGGTCTGTACACCGGAGGATGCCGCCATCTCCTCACATGTCCCAGTGGACGGTGCCTATGAAGGACAACAGCGAGCACAGAGTCAACCAACTCAGAGGTACGTACACACAGCTTACACAGAACATGATTCATAATCCGAAATTAGCATGTATGAGTGTTGAGGCAAGGCCTAGGTATGTGTGAGGCAGTTAAAAATAGAGCCATGTGGGCCCCTGAAATGGTGGCTGCCTGACCTGTATAGTGGGACAGGGGGATATAAGGTAACTGCGCTGGCGTTGTACACCGTCGTGGTAGGCGGTCGAAGACTGCGGCGCAATTCTGCATTGGTTAACATTGGACCCTATGGGTCCCAGGAGCCAATGACAATGTACGCCGGTGGTGACGGTACGCACCGCCGTGGACGTGACCGCCAATTTCTATTTGTTCAATCACTCGATACCTGATCTTCGACAGGAGAGGACCTACACTGCAAGTGCTGCTGTGACCTCAGTCTGGAAGAGACAATGGCTCGTGCGTCTGGGGAAAGGGCCCCTGCCTTCACATCGGAGGAGTTGGAGAAACTCGTGGATGGGGTCCTCCCCCAGTACACTCTACTCTACGGTCCTCCAGACAAACAGGTAAGTACACTGTGAGTATGCTGTATGGGCTATGCCTGTGTGGAGTGGGGTGGATGAAAGATAGGGGGGGGAGAATGAAGCGTGCATGAAATGACGGTGAGTGCACGTGCCACATGGCAAGTGTAGGGATGCGGGCCAATGACTGTGATGGTGCAGTTAGAAATAACTTCTCTTTTTCCCCTGTACAATTCCTGTAGGTCAGCACCCACCTGAAGAAGGATATTTGGCGCGCCATCGCCAAGGACGTCCGACCCTGGGGGTCTATCACAGACGGAGCACCCACTGCCATAGGAGATGGTAGGACATTCGCCGCTGGAGCAAGAAGACGGCGGAGGCCCAGCTGGGGATGGCCTCCCAACGTGGGAGGGGTGCCCGTCGCACCATGACCACCCTGATGTTCAGGATCCTGGCGGTGGCGTACCCGGAGTTGGATGGGCACTTGAGGGCATCACAGCAGCAACAAGGGGGTGAGTACACTCTCATTCTGCTGATTCAGCGCGCAGTGGAGGTGTCTGGGTGGGGGAGGTGGGCTGTGGGTTCCCCTAGGCCAGGGCGAGTGTGCTAGTTAGGTCCCCTTTTTCAGGCAGGCCCTGTGGCACCCCACCTGGGTACAGTGCCAACTACACCTAGTCAGGCTCCTGTGACATCCATGTGTGCAGATGTCGGCCATAGCCTTGTGGGCCATGTCCCACGGATTGCATAGTGGACCCCACGTGCCCGGCGTAGTGCTGGGGGCTTCTGTGTCTGTCGTGTCCGCCAACGGTAGCGGTAATGCATGCACTCAACATGTCTTTCTTCTGTCGTCCCCCCACCTTTTTGTGGTCTCCCTGTTTTTGTGTGCATTAGCATCATCAGGCGGAGGAGCAGTGGCACCGGAGCAGGAGGGAGCTGCATCCCACATGGCTCTCGAGGGCGACACTACAGAGTCTGATTTCACCAGTGGGAGGGAGGGCGAGGGGAGCTCCACGGCGGGGACAGGAGCTGACACCAGTGACACGGACTCGTCCTCTGATGGGAGCTCCCTTGTGGTGGCGGGCCCATCTGTGCCCCCCCATCTACAGGTACAGCCTCCACCCCCCCTTCCAGCACCACCCTCCCAGCAGCCCCTCAGCCTTTGCCCCGTGCCCGCTCACCCAGGAGGGTGGGCATCTCCTTCGCCCCAGCCACCTCAGGCCTTGCCCCAGTCACCCCTGCTGCCCTCAGTGAGGAGGCCATTGACCTCCTCAGGTCCCTCACTTTTGGGCAGTCTACCATTTTGAATGCCATCCAGGGTGTAGAGAGGCCGTTGCAACAAACCAATGCATTCCTGGAGGGCATTCATTCTGGTCAGGCAGCCCTTCAGCAAGCTTTTCAGACTCTGGCCTCAGCACTGATGGCAGCCATTGTCCCTGTCTGTAGCCTCCCCCCTCCAACTTCCTCCACCCAGACCCACACCCCTGTACCTCAGCCTACCCCAAGCAAACCATCAAAACAGCATGCACACACCTCAACACACTAAGGAAGCTCAGGCAAACATAAGCACCACACATCCCACAGGCACTCACGCAAATATCACACACATGCAGACATAGCAACATCCACTGCCTCCACTGTGTCCCCCTCCTCCTCATCTCCCTCCTCCCTCCCAGTCTCGTCTCCACTCACACCTGCATGCACTACATCTACAGCCACTACTTCCATCACCAGCACACACACCACCACATCCCGCTCACGTGCACTCACCACCCCCACTACCATTCACACATCCCCTGTGTCCTCTCCCAGTGTGTCTGTGACGCCACCTCCCCAGGTACACAAATGCAGCCACACACCCACCCAACAGCCATCCACCTCACGACAGCCTCCAGCTCATGCACCTTCACCCAAAGTCACCAAACGTACACCTCCTACAACCACAACCTCTTCCTCCACTCCCAAACCCCCTCCAGCTACCAGTCCCAGTGTCCCTAAGAAACTTTTCCTCTCCACCCTTGACCTCTTTCCCTCACCTCCCCCACCCTGTCAGTCTCCTAGGGACCGACTCTCCAGGTCCCAACCTAGTACCTCAGACACGACATCGGCGGGATCAGTGGTGCCAGTAGTCACCTGATTCTGGAGTGCACCAGGCTGCAGGGCAGCCAGTGTGGCAAGGAGCCACAGCACGGACAGTCCCCCACCTGTCAAGCATCAAAAGTTGGCCAGTGCCTGGCGGGAGAGGGTGAAGACACCAGCCACCAAAGCCGCTCCCATGGGTACAGGTGGAAGTGTGGATACAGCTGTGCCACCATCCAAGGTGGGGAAGGGGCACCAGAAACCCGGCAAGTCTGGGAAGATCGGCACGGCGGAGAAGACCGCCATCAGCCCCGCTGCCCAGGAGGTGATCGCCATCAGCCCCGCTGCCCAGGAGGTGACCGCCATCAGCCCCGCTGCCCAGGAGGTGACCGCCAACAGCCCCGCTGCCCAGGAGGTGACTGCCATCAGCCCCGCTGCCCAGGAGGCGACTGCCATCAGCCCCGCTGCCCAGGAGGAGACCGCCATCAGCCCGCTGCCCAGGAGGTGACCGCCATCAGCCCCGCTGGCCCAGACAGGACTGCCAGCACGAGCCCCGCAGGCCCAGACAGGACCGCCAGCATCAGCCCGGCTGGCCCAGACAGGACCGCCAGAATCAGCCCCGCTGGCCCAGACAGGACCGCCAGCAGCTGAGTCGCTCCCAGGGACACCGCCGCCACAAGCACCGCTGCAAAGGGCACCGCCGCCACAAGCACCGCTGGCCCATGAGCGCCAAGATCACTGACGCTACTGACTCCGCCACGAGCAGGATGAAGCACTCTGGGCACAAAGCCCCCCTCAGAACCAGTGGATTATCACATCCACTACCTCTGCCCTTGGCAGGATGAAGCACTCTGGGCACAAAGCCCTCTCCAGAACCAGTGGAGAAAGGCATCCACTACCTCTGTCCTTGGCAGCATGAAGCACTCTGGGCACAAAGCCCCCTCCAGAACCAGTGGAGAAAGGCAGCCACTACCTCTGTCCTTGGCAGGATGAAGCACTCTGGGCACAAAGCCCCCTCCAGAACCAATGGAGATAGGCATCCAGTCACCCTATCCTTGGCAGGATGAAGCACACTGGGCACCAAGCCCCCTCCAGAACCAGTGGAGACTGTTATCCACTTGAGAGACTGTGACTTTGCACTCCCCAGGATTGAACAGTGGGCAAACCACCCACTGTAGAGACTTGAGAGACTGTGGCTTTGCACTCCCCAGGATTGAACAGTGGGCAACCCACCCACTGTAGAGACTTGTGAGACTGTGGCTTTGCACTCCCCAGGATTGAACAGTGGGCAACCCACCCCTGTAGAGACTTGAGAGACTGTGGTTTTGCACTCCCCAGGATTGAACAGTGGGCAAACCACCCACTGTAGAGACTTGAGAGACTGTGGCTTTGCACTCCCCAGGATTGAACAGTGGGCATGGGACCCCCTCGTGGATTTGGCGTTGTGCACTCAACCGGCTGATGTGCCCCCTTTCCCTTCTCCCTGAGGTGCCTGTTTTATTTCTATCTGATGCCCCTGCAGTGTTCTCTCCATCATGTTCGGGTACCTTGTGTGGGCCTCGACCATGCAGTGTGGGCCTAGTGTTCCACGGACTTAAATGGAGCAATACCTGACTTCTATTCTTGGTGTATATATTTGTTAATAGTGGATGTATATTTTTGCGTACTGGATTTTAATAGATTACAATGGTTACACTAATTTCCTTTTGTCTTTGCATTCTTCCGGGGGGGTTGGGGGATGTAACTGTAATGTATCAACATGTACTTGTTTGTGTGTTGTAGTGGGTGAGGGTGGGGGTGTTACGTGTTGCGTGTGTGTGTCCCTGTTTATTCCATCCCCCCTCCCCTGTGTCGTAGGTGCAGTACTCACCGTGGTCTTCGCCGCCAGTGTTCGTGCTCCTGGTAGAGGAGCAAGAAGATAATGGCTGGGAAAATGTGTAGCTCTGGCTCTATGGCTTCCTGGTTCCTCGTGGGGTGTGTAGAGGTGAGCGTTTTCCCTTCGAAGTCCTGTTTCCACCGTGTTTTTGTTCGTGGTGAATCCGCCCCGGAAAAGGTGGCGGATTGGTAGGTTGTGATACTGTGGGCGGTACATTGTCCTCCGCCTGTGTGTTGGGGGTGACCGCCAAGCTGTTTGTTTGTACCGCCGTGGCGCTTGGAGTGTTAAAGTGGCTGTCTTTGTTGACGGTTTCTGCCACGGTCGTAATTCCAATTTTTTTACCGCCGGCCTGTTGGCGGTCTTACCGCCACTTTAACACCAACCGCCAGGGTTGTAATGACCACCATTGATTTATGTCCAGATGGACTAATTCAGATTTTACACAATACAGGAGGTGTACTGACATTGATTGACATATATGCCCTTTAGTTTTTAGTATGACTGACACTGTACTACACATACAAGTGGACTGGTCTTGGTGTTACACTTGGGTCCACCTTGCTGCACATAGGGAAGCTTTGGCTGACTGTTTGATTTAGTTTTTGTATCACAAAATGATGGAGCGGACACGGGATTGCAGGTGAGTTAATGTGACGAGTGAGGTAATTTTCCCAGGGTGCACATGAGGTATGATCAATTATTTGTTCCTCGTTAAGTTTACCAGGTATTGGATATATGACATGCCTCATGGCCATGGGAGTTACCTGTGGACACATAGGCCCTCCTTCTGACCCTGGCGGTCAGCGGAGAGGCGGCGGTCGGACCGCGAACAGACCGGCGGTATTAAAAATGGCATTCTGACCCTGGCGGGAACCGCCAACACAGCCCGCCAACTTAACACTCCGACCGCCACAGCGGTACAAACAAACAGCGCGGGGGTTCCCGCCAACAGCCCGGCGGCAGACAAAGTACCGCCCACCCTATTACGACCCACCAATCTGCCACCTTTTCCGGGGCGGGAGCACCGCCGATAAGAACACGGCGGAAACAGACTACGAACGGGAAAACGCTCACCTCTACGCACTCCACGCGAGATTCCGGCAGTATGGAGCCAGAGTTACAGGTCATCCCCGCACTCCTATTCCTCCTCATATACCAGGAGCACGCCCGGCGGCGCGGAAGACATCGGTGAGTACTGCACCTACGACACAGGGGAGGGAAAAGATTACCGGCACACACCCACCCACCCACACCCACTACAACACACACATCAATGCATTCCCACAGATCACTGTCACAACCCACAAACCACCCCCCTCCGAAATAATGCAAAGACCAAAAGAAGAGATCATAAACGGCCAGATATATTGAAATATGGACACCAGTAATCCAAATAAATAAATAAACTATGTACAAAATATATACAGCTACTAAATGTAGTCCAACCACTGTCCGTGGATCACAGGGGTCCTGTGCAAAGGGGCAAGGCCCAGTCCCACGACAAGAACTCCACGGAGAGAACACTGCAGGGGCATCAGAAAGAAAATAGGACAGGCACCTCAGGGGGAAGGGAAGGGGGGGCACCTCAGCCACTTGAGTACACGACGCCAGATCCACGAGGGGACTCCATGACCACTGGCCCATCCTGGGGAGTGCAAAGCCACAGTCCATACAGTCCATACAGTGGGTGGCCTGCCCACTGGGCCATCCTGGGGAGAGCAAAGCCACAGTCCATACAGTCCATACAGTGGGTGGCCTGCCCACTGGGCCATCCTGGGGAGAGCAAAGCCACAGTCCATACAGTCCATACAGTGGGTGGCCTGCCCACTGGGCCATCCTGGGGAGAGCAAAGCCACAGTCCATACAGTCCATACAGTGGGTGGCCTGCCCACTGGCCCATCCTGGGGAGAGCAAAGCCACAGTCCATACAGTCCATACAGTGGGTGGCCTGCCCACTGAGCCATCCTGGGGAGAGCAAAGCCACAGTCCATACAGTCCATACAGTGGGTGGCCTGCCCACTGGGCCATCCTGGGGAGAGCAAAGCCACAGTCCATACAGTCCATACAGTGGGTGGCCTGCCCACTGGGCCATCCTGGGGAGAGCAAAGCCACAGTCCATACAGTCCATACAGTGGGTGGCCTGCCCACTGGGCCATCCTGGGGAGAGCAAAGCCACAGTCCATACAGTCCATAACAGACCCCACTGCCACTGGAGGAGGCAAGTTGGCCAGAGGACATCCTGCAGCCCTGCCCGAGATAGATCCTGCCCTGCCACGTCTGCCAAAGGGCCAGCGGTTCTTGCCCTGAAGGGCCCAGTTCAGCGGTTCTTGAGACGGCGGGGCCCAGTTCAGCGGTTCTTGCCTTGAAGGGCCCAGTTCAACGGTTCTTGCCTTGAAGGGCCCAGTTCAGCGGTTCTTGCCTTGAAGGGCCCAGTTCAGCGGTTCTTGAGACGGCGGGCCCAGTTCAGCGGTTCTTGCCTTGAAGGGCCCAGTTCAGCGGTTCTTGCCTTGAAGGGCCCAGTTCAGCGGTTCTTGAGACGGCGGGGCCCAGTTCAGCGGTTCTTGAGACGGCGGGGCCCAGTTCAGCGGTTCTTGAGACGGCGGGGCCCAGTTCAGCGGTTCTTGAGACGGCGGGGCCCAGTTCAGCGGTTCTTGCCTTGAAGGGCCCAGTTCAGCGGTTCTTGCCTTGAAGGGCCCAGTTCAGCGGTTCTTGCCTTGAAGGGCCCAGTTCAGCGGTTCTTGAGACGGCGGGGCCCAGTTCAGCGGTTCTTGAGACGGCGGGGCCCAGTTCAGCGGTTCTTGAGACGGCGGGGCCCAGTTCAGCGGTTCTTGCCTTGAAGGGCCCAGTTCAGCGGTTCTTGAGACGGCGGACGGTCTATGGCCAACTGCTAATTGCCTGGTGGTGCCCTCCTGGGCAGCGGGGATGGTGCTCCTTCACTGCCCACCTGGGCTGTGGGTGGTGGGGCCCTCCTGGCCAGCTGGGCTGGGTCCTCCCTGGGCAGCGGCTATGGGGGTGGTGGGCTCTCCCGGGGCAGCTGTGCCGGTTCCTCCCGGGGCAGCGGCTATGGGGGTTGTGGGCTCCTCCTGGGCAGCAGGCCTGCTGCCTGACCTCTCCAACTTGCTGCCCTTGCCCTCCTTAGTCGTCGGCCTGTGGCCCTTGCCTCCCTTTGGAGCTGTGGCTGGTGACTGTCTCTGGGTGGTGTCCGGGGGGGATGTAGAAGGCGGGCTCCTGCGGCGCCCCTTCCGCCTTCTGCTCCTCTTCCCAGGGGGTGGGCTGGCTGTCCCCTTGCTGCTGGGCGAAGATCCAGACATGCGGGCTGGCGGGCTCCAATACCCCTGCACCCTTGTCAAGGGGGCTGCAGGGCTGGTGGTGGCTGAGGTGCTCTTCTTACCCCGACGAGAAGGAGGGGGGGGCTCAGGGTCAGGAAAGAAGTTAGTAGTGGCGAGGAAGAGCTTCTTGGGACAATGGAGAGTGGTAGGTACAGTGGGAATGGGAGTGGAGGGAGAGGATGTGGTTGTAGGTGAGTCACGTTTGCTGTCTTTGGGTGCAGGAGGGATAGGCTGTCGTGAGGTGGATGGCTGTTGGGTGGGTGGGTGGCTGCGTTTGTGTGGTGTGGAAGAGGGGGTGACAGACACAGTGGGAGAGGACACAGGGGACGTGTAAATGGCAGTGGGGATGGTGACTGCACGTGTGCGGACTGGAGTGGAGGGTGTGCTGGTGATGGAAACACTGGCTGATGGTGAGGTGAATGGAGGTGTGAGTGTAGACGTCACAGGGAGGGAGGAGGGAGACGAGGAGGTGGGGGTCACAGAGGTGGTAGTGACTGTTGGCATGTCTGCATCGGAATGTTGCGTGTGTGAATGTCTGGGTGATCTGTGGTGCTTATGTTTGGATGAGCTTCTCTTGGGTGTTGAGGTGTGTGCAGGCTGGTCTGATGGTGTGGGTGGGACAGGCAGAGGAACAGGAGACTGGGAGGAGGGAGTTAGTAGAGGCAGGCAGGAGACAGGGACAATGGCTGCCGTCAGTGCTGAGGCCAGAGCCTGGAACGATCGCTGATGGGCAGCCTGACCCGAATGAATGCCCTCCAGGTACGCATTGCTGCGATGAACCTCCCTCTCCACCCCCTGGATGGCATTCAAAAGGGTAGTCTGCCCAACAATGAGCGTTCGGAGGAGGTCAATGACCTCCTCACTGAGGGCAGCGGGGGTAACAGGGGCAGGGCCTGAGGTGCCTGGGGCGAAGGAGATGCCCGGCTTCCTGGCAGAGCGGGCACGGGGCGAACGCGGAGGGGCTGCTGGGAGGGCGGAGATGGTGCGCTGGGTGGCGGCTGTACCTGTAATGGCGGGGGGCACGGATGGTGCCACCCCCGCAAGGGAGCCCCCTTCCGAGGACGTGTCCGTGTCGCTGCAGGCTCCAGTCGTCCCCGTCGTGGAGCTCCCCTCGCCCTCCGTCTCACTGGTCCAGTCTGACTCTGTGGCATGGCCCTCCTGGGCCATGTGAGATGCAGCTCCCTCCTGCCCCGATGCCACTTCTCCTCCGCCTGATGATGCTGATGCACACAAGCACAGAAAGACAAACAAAAAGGGGGGGGGAGAGAGAAATAAAGGGATATTGAGTACATGGATCTCCGGTACAGTTAGCGGACATGACAGACACAGATGCCCCCTGCACTAAGTTGCGCACTTGGGGTCCGCTACGCATTCCGTGGAACATGCCCTACACGCCTAGAGTTGTCAACTGCACCCATGGATGACACGGCCCAGGGATGGCTGTACTGACACACTACTGAGGGTGGTGGCTGGGGACACAGGGGCTTACGGGGGTGCCCAGCCTACAGATATCGCCCTGGCCTAGGGGGACCCACAGCCCTCCTCCCCCACCCAGACACCTCCACTGCACGACAACAGAGTAGATGATGCTTGTACTCACCCCCTTGTGTCTGCTGTGCTGCCCTCACGCGCCCATCCAAATCAGGGTAGGCCACCGCCAGGATCCGGAACATCAGGGGGCTCAGTTGACGGCAGGCACCCCGCCTACGTTGGGAGGCCATCCCCAGCAGAGACTCGGCGGTCTTCTTGGTCCCGCGGCGGATGTCCTCCCACCTCTTGCGGCAGTGGGTGCCCCGTCGATGGTGGACCCCCAGGCCCCGGACTTCCTTGGCGATGGCACGCCAAATCCCGATCTTCTCATGGGCGCGGACCTATGTGACACGTACAGGGAGGGAGAAATACCACGTTCAAGTTACTCAGCATTTTCCTTTCCAGTGGCCCAACGCCCCCCATCCCCGCCAGGCCCCCCGCCAGGCCCCCCGCCATGCCCAACATGCCCCCCATCCCCGCCAGGCCCCCCGCCAGGCCCCCCGCCATGCCCAACATGCACCCCATCCCCGCCAGGCCCCCCGCCATGCCCAACATGCACCCCATCCCCGCCAGGCCCCCCGCCAGCCCCAACATGCCCCCCATCCCCGCCAGGCCCCCCGCCAGGCCCCCCGCCATGCCCAACATGCCCCCCATCCCCGCCAGGCCCCCCGCCAGCCCCAACATGCCCCCCATCCCCGCCAGGCCCCCCGCCAGGCCCCCCGCCATGCCCAACATGCCCCCCATCCCCGCCAGGCCCCCCGCCAGGCCCCCCGCCATGCCCAACATGCCCCCCATCCCCGCCAGGCCCCCCGCCAGGCCCCCCGCCAGCCCCAACATGCACCCCATCCCCGCCAGGCCCCCCGCCAGGCCCCCCGCCATGCCCAACATGCCCCCCATCCCCGCCAGGCCCCCCGCCAGGCCCCCCGCCATGCCCAACATGCACCCCATCCCCGCCAGGCCCCCCGCCAGCCCCAACATGCCCCCCATCCCCGCCAGGCCCCCCGCCAGGCCCCCCGCCATGCCCAACATGCCCCCCATCCCCGCCAGGCCCCCCGCCAGCCCCAACATGCCCCCCATCCCCGCCAGGCCCCCCGCCAGGCCCCCCGCCATGCCCAACATGCCCCCCATCCCCGCCAGGCCCCCCGCCAGGCCCCCCGCCATGCCCAACATGCCCCCCATCCCCGCCAGGCCCCCCGCCAGGCCCCCCGCCATGCCCAACATGCACCCCATCCCCGCCAGGCCCCCCGCCAGCCCCAACATGCCCCCCATCCCCGCCAGGCCCCCCGCCAGGCCCCCCGCCATGCCCAACATGCCCCCCATCCCCGCCAGGCCCCCCGCCAGGCCCCCCGCCATGCCCAACATGCCCCCCATCCCCGCCAGGCCCCCCGCCAGGCCCCCCACCATGCCCAACATGCCCCCCATCCCCGCCAGGCCCCCCGCCAGGCCCCCCGCCATGCCCAACATGCACCCCATCCCCGCCAGGCCCCCGCCAGCCCCAACATGCCCCCCATCCCCGCCAGGCCCCCAAGCCAGCCAGTGGCCCCAAATCCAGATAGAATTAAACTCACTTGTTGGTCTGGAGGACCGTAGAGTAGCGCATACTGGGGGAGGACCCCATCCACAAGTTTCTCCAACTCCTCTCCAGTGAAGGCAGGGGCCCTTTCCCCAGTCGCAGCAGCCATTGTCCCTTCCAGACCGAGGTCACAGCAACACTTGCAGTATAGGTCCTCTCCTGTGAAAGTTCAAGTCGCAAGTGGATAAGTAGATAGAAAATGGCGGTCACGTCCGCGGCGGTGCGTACCGCGGCGGTGCGTCCCGCCACCGCCGGCGCCCTTCGCCATTGGCTCCTGAAACCCATAGGCTTCAATGTTAACCAATGCGGCTTCGCGCCGCGGTCTTGGCCCGCCGCCCGCCGCGGTGTGCCACGCCAGCGCATTGACCTCACATCCCATTGTCACACTTCACAGGTCAGGCAGCCGCCATTTCCAGGGCCCACATGGCTCAATTTCAACTGCGTCACACAGGCCTAGGCCTTGCATAGCCACTCATACACGCCATTCACTGCATAGAGAATCGTATACTGTGCTAGCTGTGAGTACGTACCTGTGGGTTGCCTGACTGTGTGCTCCATGTTGTCCTTCCTAGGCACCGTCCGCTGGGTTGGGCGAGGAGACGGATGAATCCTCCCGTGTACCGACCGCTGGTGGACCTGTCGACAATGGAAGAACGCCACATTATCCTGACCTACCGTCTTAACCGTGCCACTATCCATGAACTGTGTGCCCGTCTGGAGCCCGACCTGATGTCCCCCATCCGCCAACCCACAGGGATTCCCCCTCTGGTGCAGGTCATGTCAGTACTCCATTTCTTGGCAAGTGGGTCATTTCAGACAACCGTGGGAATTGCTTCTGGGATGTCTCAGCCCATGTTTTCAAAGGTGTTATCCAGAGTGTTGTCTGCCCTGATGAAATCCGTGAGGAACTACATCATTTTCCCTGAGGTGGGCGAACTGGCTACAGTGAAGGGTGATTTCTACGCCCTTGGACATATTCCCAACGTAATTGGTGCCATTGATGGGACCCATGTGGCTTTGGTTCCCCCAAGAGACAGGGAGCAGGTGTACAGGAACAGAAAAAGTTACCATTCAATGAACATCCAGGTGGTGTGTTTGGCTGACCAGTACATCTCGCATGTAAATGCCAAATTCCCAGGGTCAGTGCATGACGCCTACATCCTCAGGAATAGCAGCATCCCTTACGTGATGGAACAGCTACAGAGACACCGTGTATGGCTAGTGGGGGACTCTGGGTACCCCAACCTGTCGTGGCTACTGACCCCAGTAAGGAATCCCCGGACCAGGGCAGAGGAACGGTACAATGAGGCCCATGGGCGTACTAGGAGGGTGATCGAACGCACCTTTGGCCTCCTAAAGGCCAGGTTTCGCTGCCTGCATATGACCGGTGGATCCCTAATGTACTCACCTAAGAAGGTGTGTCACATCATCGTGGCCTGCTGCATGCTTCACAACCTGGCTTTGCGCCGCCAGGTGCCTTTCCTGCAGGAGGATGGTCGAGACGGTGGTGTTGTGGCAGCGGTGGAACCTGAGGAGAGTGACGAGGAGGAAGACGACGGGGCTGAAACAGACAACAGGGACAGAATCATTGAACAGTACTTCCAATAGGACACAGGTAACATTTCAAAGATAATTTAGTAAAAGTTAACTACTCTGCAGCATCTCTGCTGCCTGTCTATTTGCCCCAGTGTATGATGACTGAGTTTTGGCTTTTCCCTCCCTATTTCAGATCTGGGGTCCCCACTACGAGTCCTGTGCTTTGTTTCCCCATGGACTACAGCTTTGTGGCAGCTGTTTGTTGACTTCACCATGTACAAGGACATATTTGCACTGTCATGTCAATTACAATCTATTGAAATCACAGCCAGACTCCTGATATTTTGGTGCAAAATAGGTGTTTATTGAAGTGCTCAAAATGGGATGGGTGGTTTCAAGTGGGTGGGGGCTATGGTGAAGGAATGTCCATGGCAGAGTCCAGAGTAACAGTCACACAGGTGCATTGTCCAGAGGCCTGTGGAGAGATGGAGCATGGGCAGTTCGAGGATGGACAGGGTGACAATGTGGGACAGTGGGATGACATCAGGTGGTATCCATTGCTGGCGGGGGTCTTGACATCCTACTCTGTCTTGCGAGATCTCAGGGCCCTCTTGCGGGGTGGTTCTTCTCCTGCAGGAGGTGGGGGTCTGGTGGGCTGCTGCTGTGCGGGGGCCTCCTGTCCACTAGCGCCGGCGGAGGTGGATGGCTGTTCTTGGTCCCGGCTAGTGGCAGGGGCCCTTGGGTGTTGTTCAGTGTCCGCCCTGCTGTTTACGAGGTCCTGCAGCAGCCCTACCATGGTAACCAGGGTGGTGTTGATGGCTCGGATGTCCTCCCTGTACCCCCGATAGTGTTCCTCCTGCAGCACCTGGATCTCCTGGAACCGGGCCAGTACCGTCGCCATCGTCTCCTGGGAGCGGTTGTATGCTCCCATGATGGTGGTGAGGACCTCGTGGAGAGTGGGTTCCCTGGGCCTCTCCTCCCCCCCCTGTCGCACAGCTGCCCGCCGAGTTGCCCTGTTTCCCTGGGCCTCTGCCCCCTGGCCGGTGTGCCCACTACCACTGCCCCCAGGTCCCTGTTGTTGTTGGGGTGGTGGGTTATCCTGGGTGCCCTGTAGTGGTAGACACACCGCAGATTGACGCGCCCTGGAGACAGAGGCATGGGCCCGCTGGGTGGGAGCTGTGCTGGTGTTCCCAGAGGGGTTAGGGTCTATAGTGGCCTGTGCCTGTGTGAGGGGAACCGACTGTCCAGAGGTCCCCGATGGTCCGGGCTGGTCATCGGTGTCCAGATCGACAGAGCTGCTGTCATCGCTGACGGCCTCTTGGGTGGGGGGTGTGGATAATTCTGGCCCCTCCGCCGCGGTGTGTTGACGGTCGGGTCCTGCAGGGGTATAGAGGTATAGTTATAGTTTCAATGTGTGGCATATGGGTGTATCTGTGGGTTCCCGTGTCCCCAAGTGCTGGCATTCGTGTGTGGGGGCTTTGGTGAGGGTGGCTTGTGGGGGGGATGTGTATATGCATTGGGCATGCTTTGGTGATGGGTGTCCATGCTTAGTGGACGCATGCAGGCCTAGGTTTTGGGATGTGTGGGTTGTGATGGTGAGACATTGGCGGGGAATAGGTGTGCTGGGGGTGGGGGTGAGGATGGTGGTGGGGGTGAGGATGGTGGTGGGGGTGAGGGTGGGGGTGAGGATGGTGGTGGGGGTGAGGGTGGGGGTGAGGATGGGGGTGGGGGTGAGGGTGGGGTTCGAGGATGGGGGTGAGGGTTGGGGTCTGATTTGGCATGCAGGTGGGGGGGAAGCAGTATTGAAGCTTCAACTTACCAGTATCCATTCCTCCGCCGACTCCTGCGAGGCCGTCAGGATGCAGGATGTTCAAGACTTCCTCCTCCCATGATGTGAATTGTGGGGGTTGAGGTGGGGGTCCTCCGCCAGTCTTCTGCACGGCGATGTTGTGCCTGGATACCATGGAACGCACCTTCCCCCGTAGGTCGTTCCATCGCTTCCTGATGTCTTCCCGATTTCTGGGGTGCTGTCCCACTGCGTTCACCCTGTCGACAATCCTCTGCCATAGCTCCGTCCTCCGGGCAATGCTGGTGTATTGGACCTGTGTGCCGAACAGCTGGGGCTCTACACGAACGATTTCCTCCACCATAACCCTGAGTTCTTCGTCTGTGAAGCGGGGTTGTCTTTGGGGTGCCATGGGGTGGTGTGTATGATGTGTGGGGTGGAGTATGTGTATTTAAGTGAGTTGAGTGTGGTGGTGTGTGTTGTTTTGTGTGTGGATAGTGTGTGGGTGATGGTGTTGAGTGGCTGTGGCTGTTATGTTTTGGATGCTGGTGTCTCGCTCTTGCCTTCTTTACGATTTTGTAAGCGTAGGGGTTTGTGGGTGATGTGGGTGGGTGTTTTATATTGTATTGTGTGTGTGGGAGTGGTGTGTGTATGTGTATCAGGTGTGTGGGATTCAAATCGTCCAATGTGGGTGAGTTTTGTTCGTTGGTGGGTATTCTGACCGCGCCGGTGTGTCCCGCCAATGGAATACCGCGTTTGAATGACCGCCGCGTGGATTCGTGGGTCGTAATGGGATGGGCGTATTTCTGTTGGCGTGGCGGTGGAGGTTTGGTCACCTCCACCTTTCCGCCGACCGCTGGTCTGGCGGTCTGTTGTGGCGGTCGGATTTTCGGAGGTTTGCCTTCTGCGGGTCAGAATGACCGTGGCGGGTTTCCGCGACCGCGGCGGGATTATGGAGGATTTCTGACCGGCGGTAGGCGCCTTTTACCGCCGAGGTCAGAATGACCCCCATAGACATCCAACATGGAGGCTTTCCTTGAATACAGTATTGTGACACAGCATTTTAAATGTTGTTGCATTGCTCAGGGTCTTTCCACCATTTTGGCACCCCAAGGCAAGGAGTTCTCACTGCAAGCAGCCAGCAGTCTGTTGGCAGAGCCTAATGGAGAAGAGGGAAGTTACTTGTCCTGCCAAGACACTTTTCACAAGAAGGGCACATAATGCATCACTTGTACAAGATATTCACTGCAGAGCATGTACCAAAACCACTATCTAAATAAGCATGACATTTTCAGAGAGCCACTAATACTGATCTACATGTGCAATAATAAATAAAAAAAAAAAGACTTCAAGCCCAAGAATGCAATAGAACAGCAACCAGTTCTAACTCCACAAGAATTAGTAAGCTCTCAATAAGAGTATCAAAGTCAATCCATGACCACAAGTGTTTACACAGCAAACCCAGGGTGGCATAGACAAAATGAGGGCTCCAGTCCGGTCCCCACCTTACCTGGCAGACCTGCCCTGTTCTGATGCTCTAGTCCTAAAAAGGCATGTACAGGCTGTTGAAGAGTTTGCCAGTCAGATCCCAATATTTATTGAAGCCCCTTAAGTGCTTCTGGAATTCACTAGCCCCTGAGTGAGATGATGAGATATTCCTTAAACAAATACTGTGCACATGTAAAAACATGTGCAAATTATTCTGTTTACAGCATGCATGTGACACGATGTCACATATCAGATCACATGCTCTCAGTCATTCACAGGCAGCATATTCTAACTAACCCCATCCTTCCCCACCTCGTCACCCTGTGATAACGTGGAAAAGGGTGTTGCTGCACTCTGCAGTGATTGACAGGCCGGCCTCAGGAAATGCAGGCTGATGCCATACTCCCCCGGGGCTTTTTGAAAATGTGACGCTGCTTCGCGTCATAAGTGAGTGGACTTTTGAGACCCCTGAGAACAGGAGGCCATGGAGCCATGTGGTTACTTTAGCCATTACACAGGCACATTATTTTAGCTTAGGGCTGCAGCTTGTTCTCTTTCACTCCGAGGCATGAATTTTTTATTCTTTATTATTATAGCAAAATCCTTATTTTAGTGGAGATGTCCTTTTGCTCAGAATTCTGTTATTCTGTTCTCTGCAAGACATTTTCATTTTGTGCTTTATTCAAGTCTGAACGTGATGAGTTAAGAGTTCGTCATGTCTCCAAATCTCATATACAGAAATATAAATTTTGTCAAGTCAGGGCAGCTTTCTCAGAACACCAGATGTTTTATTATAACCTCACTGGCCTCTAGATGATAGAGGGGAATTCCAACCAGTTGCCGTCATACACTGCACATCGTCTTTGCAGTTTCTGCTGAGACCTGACTCAGTCTCTCCCTCCATGTGAGAAAATTCACGGTAGACCAACAGACATCTTCTTTACCTGCAATCACAGGTATGGGGTTCTCCCGAGTGGGTATGATGGGCAGATTAGGACTTACACTGCCATGCTCTTGTATAGAACCATAGCAGTGCAGGTAGGGACTCTAAAACCATTGTTGTAACAGTATGGTGGGCCTTGTCCTATGTTTCACTTTCCTTGTCACTGCCTTGCTTTTACTTTGTTTTATCATCCTAATAATCAAAATACATGCCCTTTTTACATTGAATGCAGTTGATTCAATAAAACGTATTAAACCTAGTCCTGCTTCTGTTTTGCCTTTGTATGTGTGAGACATCTGTGACGAGAGGAGGTGGTAAGATCTGTTCCAACACAATTTCCTTGAAAAATCCAGATTTCATGCAAAGGGCTGTCACAAATCACCTTTTACCCTTGAGTACTGGTGATGTGCTGCTAGCTGTCCCGATAGAGTAAGCCAGCAACTGTCACATGATGCTGGATCAGACTCAGCCCCCGCCCTCGGTGGTGCTGCCACCTAACTCCAGCAGTCTCATCACTGTAACGGAAGTCAGTATGACATGGCACCTTCAACGTCGGTTAGGCACTTAATTACGGATCTCCCAAGTATCTCTGTCTCAATACATGCTAAAAACACCCTAATTATCTTGTACATAGATGTCCGTTGTAATAAGTATAGCCTCTCCTGCTAAGAAAGACAGCACCTCATATGACTGTAGGCTGTTCAGGCTTGAACCTTTAAATCCCCAGTTGGTGTCCCTATCTCTGAATTATACAATATTAAAATATATCTGAACCCCTACATGTTGTAATTGCAGTAAATATGATGTTCCCCCTCACAAATCATTTAATGGTCCCACGGGGGAGTAAGAAGCAGTTACATTTGTTGTTGAGGCAAATCCAGCATATTGAACTGATTTTTTTTATTCTTGGGTCACTTTTTCATCACTACACTCCTAAAACACCCTCACAAATCAGCACATATGCATATTTAGAAATCAATCTATCTTATCAAAAACAACAAAATTGACTTGATGGTACCCTACCACATGTTGCACACAACATCAGACTAGGTCCTTTGAGTAATGCAGGTCCTACACGGCCACAGCTGGCCACATTTACACCACATCCTAATGCTAATACCTTGGCGGTAGTGGGGGTGCGCCGCCTGTATAATGATTTAGTACAAGTATATAGATGCCTAATACAATTTGTAATGCAAATATTACATACTGTCCTAGCAAGGGCTGCTCCAGCACAACCATATATGGTCACGGCAGGCATTAATCCTGCGACAGTACATCTTATCCTGGGTATGGTACCCATCAAACGTGAATAAATCCCATTTTGGGAGCACAAAAGAATATATGCGCTTTGGAAGCAGTGTTTCCCTGTACGGGACCCCAAGATAAACATAGAGATCTCACAATGTGTTTGCCATTCAGGATGGTTCCCTCTGTGGACAACTGCACCACATGGGGTGCATTATTTGCTGCACTCTACACAACTGCACATGGCACACCAACACTTGTGAATCTTCTGGAAGTGTGAAAACAAACTCAGGATGAATATGGGGCTGCTTCAGCCCTAGACTTGGGGATGCAATTAATGGGCAACCTTGCCACAACCTTGCCAGATTATCCTCAACATTATGAAGTAACCTACAAGGGGAAGAAGAAGCGTTTGCAGTCCGCATGCAGCTCTGGGATATTCCTGCACAGGATCAGGAGTGCGAGCTGCCAAAGATTATTGCCCAGACTTGTTCTAGTATAGGCCGGTAGAGTCTGGGAGCCAGACCAACTAAATGACAACTACAAGGTAAATCCAATGAGGATTCTGCAAAGCAAGCAACAGAGGTTTCTAAAAATTGCTGGGATAAACAAAAATAAAATAAAAATAATGTAAAACACAGAGGGGAATCTCCGCATTCGCAGACCTCTGAGAAACAATACAATTTAAGAAATAGAGATAATTTGAAAATGCCCGATAGATAGCAATATACTGATAAACACCAATCTCTTTCCTTTCAGGATTCACTGAATAAACAAACAATGGACTCAGTACGCGAAACCAAGAAAAGATTCACAACACTCGGCTGAAATTTCCATAAAAAAGGAAGAGAAACTTCCCCAACAGAAAGCACAGTTTAAAAAAAACAGGGTGGCAGCTATTTTGGCCTGAAATGCCACGCATTTTAAGAGCTTTAATGAAGAACAAGAAGTGGGCACAGACTCTGCTAGACAGTGTAGCAGTGGTCACAATAGTTAGCCAGAATCTTCAAGGGCTTCTGGATGCAACAGAAACTAATGACTATGTAGAAGTCGAAACTGCATACACATGCGTCTTCCCCAACAGAGTTTACAAATTGAAATTGCAACTTAGAGACATTGAGGGTACAACTAAAGTAATCTTCTAGGAATAATTGACACTGTGCTATGATTTCCTATTGGCAGAAAAGGATTGACAACTAAACTTTGCCTGCAATCTTCTGTTTGAAGAAGGTATTATACCTTCTTTCTCACCTCTTGATCCTAGGGAATTAAGGGAAGGTTACGCGGTAGTTTGGGCATTGGCACAAGCCCCTGCACTATATCACAATGATGTGACTTTCCATACCACACAATACCTATTAGATCATAACCACAGCCTCAAAATCAATATCTCATTAAATATGAGGCTAAAGCGGTAGTGAAAGAAATACTCACACAACTTGAGTGCCAGGGTATAACTGAGCACTGCATCTCACCAATGAACAACCCCTTGTTATCTGTAGCTAAGCCAGACCATTCCTATAGAAAAGTCTTAGATTACAGACATAAATAAGTCATATACAGACACATTTGCTATTCAAAGTGCACACAGCACACACTGATTTACAATTTAGTGTGCAAAAAAAATACAAAACAACCCTGGATATCTCCAACAAATTCTTCTGCCAAAATATAGTACCAGAAAGCAGGGATTTAACAGCATTGTGTTCATTGGGCTTGCAAATAAACTTTTGTAGGCTCTACAGGTGTACCTTCCATTCTGCATGCCATTGGCACCCAAGGCGTTGTCCTATGTAGATTATATCTACCTTACAGATGATGATCTCTTGGAAAAAATAAGACGGGCATTCCACATTGTTTTGGTACTTGCCGACATAGGCTATAAATTCAATTTCAAGAAAACTAAAATTGCCTTCCTCAGTGTCCTGTTTTTGGGATACAAGTTATCTGATTAAGGAAAGAGCAAGGAGCCCCACTTTCTACAAAAATGAGCACAATTACAACTACCAAATACTATTAAAAATGGCAATAATTTTTGGGCTGTTTAAATTTTGGCAGAACTTACATTCCAGATTACACGCAACACATAAAGCCATTGTATGATTTAATGTTCCCTGACTTTTCAAGTAAATATTGGCCAGTCAAACACACATGCATTCTGTGAGCATTGTAGCAGGACATACTCGAAGCAAAACACTTACACACGTGATAACAAAACAAATTTGGTCATTACAGTAATTTCTGGTGCCATTGGATTCAATTATGTAACATTCAATGAAGGTGATACCTTACCTATAGCATATAAATCAAACCTGTACTCCACAGTTAAACAATGCTTTGCTCCCAAAAAAGAGTCTGACTGCTGTTCAAATGGCTGTCATAAAAGAGAAACCTCTGGCCCAGGGAAACGCATTATTGTTGTAACCCCCATGCCGGCCCTCGAGGCTGTTACAAAAGCCAAAGTCCCAAATGCTAAAGAGCTACATCCATGTTCATTTCAATGGTCAACGTCTCTAACTGCCACTGATGTAGATTGTTTTAGAAAACTCCAGACTCAAGAATTCCTTCAATATGATCCTGAATACCCAGTACCAACAAATATCTTGCCTCTTGATCAATATCAAACATCAATTTACACTGATGGTTCAGCACAACTGGTGGTAAGCACAAAACAACATTAATCTGCACTCTGTGCGGTTGTAAGTGGTGTCATGAAGAATGGCAAATTCCCTCCTCTGAACACTTACATGCAGAACTTAGAGGACTGCACTGCACAATTGGCTGACCTTAAGGCTCTGGTATTGGCACTGGAACATACAGATCCAGAACATCTAACACTAAGAGTGTGTGATTCATTCTATTGTGTCCAGTCCTTTAATGAATATCTGCATTACTGGCACCAAAATGGGTTCAGAGATTCAAAAGGGAACACCATCAAACATAGATTAATGTGGATGAAAGTACCAGATCTGTAACAATTGCTACCCACTGCCCATGTGGTTCAAACACTGGGTGATCAACATGTAGGAATATATATTGCAGGCAGTACCTTGGCTGCTGAAGCAGCAAATCAACAGTAGCCACAGCTTCTGTTGCTGCGATTACATGTTCTAGGATGATGAAACACTGGCTGCTGTGAAAGCCTTAGCAGACAGCAAGCCCTTACCAGCCAACATAAGTGCACAGAACATTGCCTTTGTAACAATACCAGGGGTGAGTGATTGTGTGATTCCCCAACCAGGATGAGAGACCAGAGTTGATAAAAGCAGCGCATGAGAAAGTTACTTCTGCACATGCAGGTGTGGTGGCTACTATTTCCTTATTGCAAACATTTTACTGATGGCCAGGTCTATATAAACAGACTAAACAGTATGGCCCTCATTACAACATTGGTGGTAAGTGGCGCTTAACGCAATGCTGACTGTCACCAACATACTGTGACCGCGGCGGTATACAGCTAAGGGTATTATGACCCACACATAGAAATCCGCCACTATACAGACACCCACACAAGTCCACCAGCCCAAAGGTCAGTAATAAACTGGCGGTACCAAAACCTGCACCGTTAACCCAACAGAAATACACCCACAGCATAATGACCCACGAATCACTGCGGCGGTCATTCAACCGCGGTAAACCATTGGTGGTACATATCACCGCACTCAAAATACACGCACACTAACAAAACAGCACCAGATTGGACAATTCAAACTACACACACCTGACACACACAGATACACCCACACACCCACAACACTATAAAAGACACACTCACAATACCCACAACCCTTTACAACCCAAACATTTTGGCAAGTGAGAGAGAGAGACAAGCCAGGAGCACCCACTGAATCTGAGCCACAAAACACCATCACCCATACACCATCCACGCACCTCACAGCACACACCCCAACACATCACCCCACACACCCTCACACATACCACTCACACTACACTCATAGCACCACAAAGACAACCCAGGTTCTCTGAGGAGGAGCCAAGGATCATGGTGGAAGAAATCATCTGGGTAAAGCCACTGCTACTCGGATCACAGGTGCAACAGACATCTATTGCACGGAAGATGGAGCTACGGCGGAGAGTCGTGGATAGGGTCAATGCCGTGGGACAGCACCCCAGAACAAGGGATGACATCAGGAAGAGGTGGAACAACCTACAGGGGAAGGTGCATTCCGTGGTTGTAAGACGCCAGGTAGCTGTACAGAGTATTGGCAGTGGACCCCCACCACCTCCCCCACAACTAACAACATGGGAGGAGCAAGTATTGGCGATCAGGTCTCCTGAGGGCCTGGCAGGAGTAGCAGGAGGACTGGACTCTGGTAAGTCAAATCTTTACCACTTTATCCCCCACCCTACCTGCATGCCATCACAAATAACAACCCCCACCCTCACCCCCATCACCCCACCACCTCACATATACCCCACCAGCACAAGACACCCATCCCAAAACCAAGCCCTGCATGCAACAACAATGCATGGACCCCCATCACAGACCTGCATGGACACCCATCGGCACAGCATGCACACTAGTGACAATCACTTAGCCAAACCAAGCACAACTCACACAAGCCAAAGCTGCCTTGCTAATAACAACCGTAGAGGGAAACATATCCATGCACAAGATGGCACACGCAGATACAATAACACCGGAGAGGTGGTGCCAGCCACATCCAGTCCCCCCCTGAAGATGCCCACAGTGATGACAGCAGCTCTGCACGCCTAGATCACGATGACCAACCTGGCCCATCAGAGACCTCTGGGCAGTCGGTTACCCAGCCACAGTCCCATCCCACCACAGAGCCTCCCCCCTCAGAAAACACCAGCACTGCACCCACCCAGCAGGCCCATACCTCTGTCCCCAAGACACGTCAATCAGCAGTGTGTCCACCACTACAGGGACCCCAGGCAACTCCACAAACACAGGACAATCAGGGACCTGGGGTCAGTGGCAGTGGGCACACGGTTCAGGGAACAGAGGCACAGTACAACAGGGAAGCTGGGAGGACTGCTGTGCCACAGGGGGAGGACAGGCCCAGGAAACCGACCCTTCACAAGGCACTCACCAACATCCTGGGAGCTTACCACCATTCCCAGAAGGCCATGGACCAGATACTGTCCAAGCTGCAGGAGACCCAGCAGTTGCAGGAGGGACAGTACCTGGGGATCAAGGAGGACCTGAGGGACATCCATACCATGCTGGTCACCATTGCAGGGGTGCTGGCAGACATGGCCAACACTATGAGGGGGGCAGTGGCACACCACCGGGCCCCTGACACTAGCCAAACCGATGAACAGCCCTCCACCTCCGCCGGTGCTACTGGACAGGAGGCCGGCCACAGGACCAACAGGCCACCAGCACCCCAATGCCTGCAGAAGCAAAACCACCCCGCAAATGGTCCCTGCGATCCAGGCAGAAGCCAGAGAACATTGCCAAGACCCCCGCCAGGAAATAAGGCTCTCCTGATTGTCACCCTTCTGTCCCACTCTGTCACCCTGTCCACCTTGAACTGACATTGCTCCACTTCCTATGCCCCCTTGGACAATGCACCTGTGATACAAATAGACTGGACTCTACCCTGGACTTTCCTCCATCATCCCCCCAGCCCATTGCAATACCCCCTCCACTTATTAGCACACATATAAACACCCTTGGAACAAATTCAAGTATGGAGTCTTTGGATTCTATGACAAATGTATTAGTTTCACAAACTGTAAACATTGAAATTTAAATGTACTGTAATATTTACATAGATATGACCTGCAGTGGGCAGCAGTAAACACACCAGGAGCCAGAGTGGGGCACAGAGATCTGAAAACAGAGATGCCAAAGGGTACAGTAAGTGGCCATGGAAATAGGGAAACCAGGCTGCCTTGTTCAATGTTAAACACAAAACTGCAATGGAAGGTGAAGTTACAGTGTCTTACCTGTGTGTCACTGGAAGTATTGTTGAATTAGTGTACTTTTGTTGTCCACATCTTCGTCCTCTGCTTCCTCTTCGTCACTGTCCACAGGCTCCACCACTGCCACATGACCATCCCCAGGCTCATCCTCTGGCAGAAAAGGCACCTGGCGTCTCAATGCTAGGTTGTGCAACATGCAACATGCATCAATGATCTGGCACACCTTCTTGGGTGATTAGTAGAGGGATCCACCTGTCAGATGGAGGCACCGGAATCTGGCCTTTAGGAGGCCAAAGGTTCTCTCAATGATCCTCCTTGTTCGCCCATGTGCCTCATTGTAATGTTCCTCTTCCCTTGTCCTGGCATTCCTGGTCAGTAGCCATGAGAGGTTTGGGTAACCAGAGTCACATGTAAATATTTGAGGCATACCTGTTAGCCACACACTCATCCTTATGGCCAAACCCACACCCATATACCTACATCAACTGGGTGGGGACCATGGGCTCACCTATTAGCCACACTCTGTGCCTCTGGAATTGAGATATCACATATGAAATGCTGCTATTCCTCAAGATAAAGGCATCATGCACAGAGCCAGGATACTTTGCATTGACATGGGAGATGTACTGGTCCGCCAAACACACCATCTGCACATTTAGAGAGTGAAAGCTTTTCCTATGTCTGAACACTTGTTCATTTCTCCAGAGAGGACAAATGCAATATGTGTACCATCAATGGAACCAATGATGTAGGGGATATGTCCCAGTGCATAAAAGCCAGCCTTCACTGTGGCCAAATCCTCCACCGGGGGAATACGATGGAGCTGCACATGTGTTTCAGCAGGGCAGACAACACTCTGGTCAGCATGTTTGCGAACATTGGCTGAGACATCCCTGATGCCATGTCCACTGTCGCTTGGAAGGAACCACTTGCCAGGAAATGGAGCACTGACAGGACCTGCACTAGAGGGGGATACCTGTGGGGTGGGGGATAGCTGAAATCAGATCTGGCTCCAATTGGGCACACAGTTCTTGGATTGTGGCCCTATCAAGTCTGTAGGTCAGCATAATGTGCCTGTCCTTCATTGTCGCCAGGTCCACCAGGGGTCTGTACACGGGGGATGTTTCAATCTCCTATTCATCCTCAGTGGTTTAACTCTATGGTGAATAACGGTGAGCAGAAGGTCATATTCACACATATGTCAATATTAATATGCATTTCTTCCTTCACAGAAACAGTATGTGAACTTGAGAGTCTGTGGATGTGCCAATGTCTGCTGTGACGCAGTTAGGGGCCATGGCCTGTGACCCCCTGAAATGGCGGCTGCCTGAACTGTGAGGAGAGACAAGTGGAAATGAGGTAATTTTGCTGGCGTTGTGCGCCGTTGCAGTCGGGGATAGAAGACCACTGAGCAAGATCGCATTGGTTATCATTGGGCCCTATGGGTTCCAGGAGCCAATGGCGATGTATGCTGGTGGTGATGGTACGCACCGCCGCGGACGTGACCGCCATTTTCTATCTGTGCACTCACTTGCTACCTGACCTTCAACAGGAGAGGACCTACACTGCAAGTGCTGCAGTGACCTGTGTCTGGAAGCGACAATGGCTCGAGGGTCTGGTTGAAAGGGCCCCTGCCTTCACTTCCGAGGAGTTGGAGAGTGGATGTGGTACTACTCCAGTACATTTTACTCTATGGTGCTCCAGACAAACAGGTGAGTATACTGTGAGCATGATACGTGGGCCATGAATGTATGGAGTGCTGTGTGTGTAAGCGCCATGTAGGGGGGTTCTGAGGGTCCTGGGCAGAGTGCTGCATGTATGGTGGTCAATGTATGTGTGTAAGGGAATGGGAGGGATATGGGGGGCCCTGACTATGACAGTCCGGACGGAATGACTAATCCCTTTTCTGCTGTATTTTTTCTGCAGGTCAGCGCCCATTAGAAAAAGAGTTTTTGGCGTGCCATCGCCAAGGAGGTGTGGACCCTGGGGGTCTTTGACAGGCGGAGCACCCACTGCCTCAAATGGTGGGAGGACCTGCATCGCGTGGCAAGAAAGACAGCGGAGGCCCAGCTGGGGCTGGCCTCCCAATGAGGAAGTGGTGCCCGTCGTACCCTGATCCCCCTGAAGTTCCGCATCCTGGCGGTGACCTATCCGGAGCTGGATGGGCGCTTGAAGGCATCACAGCAGCCACAAGGGGGTGAGTACAGTTTCAGAATCATGACTTTGTATGTGTCAGAGTTTTACCTGGGTGGGGGATGTGGGCTGTGGGTGCCACTAGGCCAAGGCGAACATGGCTGAGTATGTTAAATGATGGGCAAGCTCAGATGCACTCCAACCCCAATAGTGTTCATGAGCATCTACTACTGGACAGAGTCCTGTGGAGCTGTGCAGCTAATTGCGTTAGGCATTGTACCCCATGGGCTGGTGACTAGCACTGTAACTGGTAGTGCATGGTCTAGTGCATAGGGCTGTTCCCTGTGAGTTGTGTACGACAACGGTAGTGTTGTTGCTGGCATTGACCAAGTGTATCCTCTGTCTCTCCCCCCCTTTTTGTTTTGTCACCCTGTCCTTGTGTGCATTAGCATCATCAGGCGGAGGAGCAGAGGCATCGGCGATGGAAGGAGCTGCACCCCACATGGGCCTGGAGGCCAAATCCACCGACAGTGAGGGCACCAGTGGGACAGAGGGCGAGGGGAACACCACCATGGAGAAAGGAGGGCACACTATTGACAGCGACTCCTCCTCCGATGGAAGCTCCCTGGCGGACACCTCAGTGCCCACCCCAACAACAGGTACAGCCGCCACCCCCTGTACCAGCACTGCCCTCCCAGCAGCCACTCAGCATGTTTCCCGTGCCCGCTCACCCAGGAGGGTGGGCATCTCCTTCGCCCCAGACACCTCAGGCCCTGCCCCAGGTGACCCTGCTGCCCTCAGTGAGGAGGCTATTGACCTCCTGAGATCCCTCTCTGTTGGGCAGTCACCCATACTGAATGCCATCCAGCGTGTAGCAGGGCATTTGCAACAAACAAATGCATACCTGGAAGCCCACCAGAGAGCATTTCAGGCTCTGGCCTCCCGCACTGATGGCAGCCATTTTCCCTGTCTCCAGCCTCCCCCCTCCAACTTCCACTACCCGGTCCCAATCCCCTCAACCCCAGCCTATCCCAAGCACACCTTCAGACCAGCAATCACCCAAATCAACACACAGAAGTGGCTCAGGCAAACACAAGCACCACACTTCATCTCACAGGCACTCACACAAGCACCATCCCCATGCAGACACACCAACATGCACTGCCTCCACTGTGTCCCCCTCCTTCTCGTCCTCCACCTCCCTCCCAGTAGCATCTCCACTCACACCTGCATACACTACACCCTCATCCACTACCTCCATCACCAGCACGCCTATCACTACACGCCTCTCACTGGCAGTCACAACCCCAAAATCCATGCACACGTCCCCTATGTCCTCTCCCACTGTGGCCAGCACTGCCACCTGCACCACCGCCAGCACCGCCACATGCACCGCCGCCAGCAGCACCACTGCCAGCAGCCGCAGCCCCGGTGGGCAGCCGTCCGAGGCTGCAGATGAAGGCCTGGAGGCTACCACCCCCACTGCCTGCACCACCACCTGCACCGCGGCCAGCACCGCCACCTGCACAGCGGCCAGCACCGCCACCTGCCCCGCCGACAGCAAGCACCACTGCCAGCAGCAGCAGCCCCATTGGGCAGCTGTCTGAGGCTGCAGATGGAGGCCTGGAGGCTACCACCACCACTGCCTGCACCCCCCACCTGCACCACCACCTGCACCCCGGCCAGCACTGCCACCTGCACTACAGCCAGCACCTCCACCTGCCCCACCGCCAGCAGCACCACTGCCAGCAACAGCAGCCCCAGCGGGCAGCCGGCCGAGGCTGCAGGTGAAGGGCTGGAGGCTACCACCACCACCGCCTGCACCGCCACCTACAGCGCTACTGGCATCCACTGAGCAGCCGTCACCCCCAGAGAGCAGTGTGTAGTGGTGACTACATGGGCTGCAGTGCATCCTGGACCCTGCAACCAGGTGTCGGTGTGGCACACAGGTGAGAGACTGTGACCTTGCACCATCCAGGATGAGGCACACTGGGCACCATGCCCGCACCAGAACCAGTGGAAGAAGCCATCCACTCAGCCCTTCCTTGCCAGGATGAAGCACACTGGGCACAAAGCCCCCTCCAGAACCAGTGGAAGAAGCCATCCACTCAGACCCTCCATGCCAAGTGGAAGCACACTGGGCTCCATGCCCCCTCCAGAACCAGTGGAAGAAGCCATCCACTCAGCCCCTCCTTGCCAGGATGAAGCACACTGGGCACAAAGCCCCCTCCAGAACCAGTGGAAGAAGCCATCCACTCAGCCCCTCCTTGCCAAGATGATGCACACTGGGCACCATGCCCCCTCCAGAACCAGTGGAAAAAGCCATCCACGAACCCCATCCTTGCCAGGATGAAGCACACTGGGCACTATCCCTCTTCCAGAACTAGAGGCCATCTACTCACCCCATCCTTGCCAGGATGAAGCACACTGGGCACCATGCCCCCTCCAGAACCAGTGGAAAACTGGCACCCACTTGAGAGACTGTGGCTTTGCACACCCCAGGACCAATCAGTGGGCAAACCACCCTTTTGAGTGACTGTGGCTTTGCACTCCCCAGGAGCAAGCAGTGGGCAAACCACCCACTTGAGAGACTGTGGCTTTGCACTCCAGAGGACCAAGCAGTGGGCAAACCACCCACTTGAGAGACTGTGGCTTTGCACTCCAGAGGACCAAGCAGTGGGCAAACCACCCACTTGAGAGACTGTAGCTTTGCACTCCCCAGGACCAAGCAGAGGGCAAACCACCCACTTGAGAGACTGTGGCTTTGCACTTCCCAGGACCAAGCAGTGGGCATGGAGCCCCCTCCAGGACAGTGGCGTTATACCATCTTCCGGCTGAGGTGCCCCCCCATTCCCTGTCCCCCTGAGGTGCCTGTGTGTTTTCAACCTGATGCCCCTGCAGTGTTCTATCCATATTGAGGCAGGAGTCAAGTGTGGCCTTAGCCTATGTGTTTTGGCCTGGTGGGCCACGGACATTTTGGAGTGGGCATTGTCCCTCCTTTTATATATATTGTACATACTGTTTATTTCTTTATGAACGTATTTCTCAAAATTTCTAATATTACACTCATTTTACTCCATTCCTTTTGTCCTTGCATTATTCCAGAGGGTTAAGGGGTGTATATGTAATTTTGTTGCATCTGTTTGTGTGTATGGTGTTGGGGGTGAGGGTGGGGGTGGGGGTGTTGCGTGTTGCAATGTGTGTGTCACTCTCTTTTTCCTCCCCCCTCCCCTGTATGCTAGGTTCAGTACTCACCGTGGTCGTCTTCGCCAGTGTTCATGCTCCTGATGTATGATAAGATACACCAGCATGGGGAACACCTGCAGTTCGGGCTCCATGGCATCCTGGTTCTTCCTTGAGTGTCGATAGGTGAGTCGTTTCCCTTCAGAGTACTCTCTCCGCCGTGATTTTGATGGCATTGGTACGTCCCCGGAAAAGCTTGCGGATGGGCGTATTGTAATGCAGTGGGTGGTACATTGTCTTCCGCCTGGCTGTTGGCGGATACCACCACGTTGTTTGTTGCTACCGCCGTGGCGGTCGGAGTGTTGAAGTGGCTGTATGTGTTGGCGGTTTCCGCCGTGGTCATGATTCCAATTTTTTTACCGCTGGCCTGTTGGCGGTATTACCACTGCTTTATCACCGACCACCAGGGTTGTAATGAGGGCCTCTGTCCTTTGTTGTGACATCTGTCAACAAATAAAAGGCTGCACCGTCAAGTGCCAAAAGTAGACACCCCACCTAATTTCCAACAAACCACTACAATGTGTGTACCTGGACCATTGTGGTCCTTTGACACCTGATGGTGCATACAAGTACAACTTAGTTGTTGTTGACTCTTGCTCCAGATTCCTATGGGTATGGCCACAATGATCAGCTGACACTCTAATTGTTATTATATTTGTATGTCTTTGTTGGGACATATGCAGTTGTGGCATTTTATTCAGACCAGGGCACAGCTTTTGCCTCAAAGACATTCAGAGACACCATGGCAACGTTGGGGGCCTGATTACACTATTCATCTCCCTATCATCCAGAGGTTAACAGTATAGTGGAGCAAAAAAAACTAGACTTAAAGCAATCCTTGACAGCAAGTGTATAAGTTAAGGGTTGCAGTTTGCTTAACCACCTATATGTAGTTCAGAGAGCTCTTAATAATCTGCCTAGAAGGTCACTGGGAGGTCGCACCCATACTGGGTTCTGTCTGGCACGGTGGCAGCCGACAGACCATTTGACATAAATGAACGTGTCACTGTCTAGCAGGAATTACAGCAGTTCTATGATGAAAATGAATCTGCCTGTGCTGCCTCCTTGGGAATGAGGGATGCACCAATAACACGACCAGCTGGATTCCAAAAGCTGAGGATCTGGTGTGAGAAAAAGTTGCTGTTAAAAAATAATTTGGCCCTTCATGTCGAACACTGGCTCCAGCCCAGGGAATATACGGTACCAGAACTGTCATCTTACCACCACTGCCTGGTTCTTGAGGAAACCGCTTTGTCTCCATTGACAATGTCAAGTTACACCATGTGGTTGATCCTAAACAGAAGACCTATATGACTCCTGGTTAGTTCCCAAACCCCTCTTTCTACCAACCAGGATGTACCTCTACAAATTTTAGCCAACAATGTTGACACTTCTCCGAGCTTGGGGAAGGTGGAAAAACATCTTTCATTAGTACCAATAACTTCTTCTGTGACAAGCATCACCCATGCTTCTGACAAGTTCATTCTAATTCAACACAAAATGATGGAACAGTTTACGTTGAACCACCAAGGGACAATTCTGTCAGTTCCACTGTTCCGACATAGGCTCCAGTATTTGCACAAACTGCTTCTGAATATTTTGTCAACATCAATGATTCTTTAACTAATGTATCTGCAGTACCTGTTTCAAGTGCACGTAAGCTATTCACTTAATTTAAAACTATCTGATTTGCTTATGGAATTATCTATGGGTCCTATTAACTGTGCTTATCTTTCTTTTCTGGACAAGTTTTGTCATAATTTTCTTTTTGCTGATACATAGGCCCTCATTACAACCCTGGTGTTAAATTCCGCTTTCCGCCGTGCTGAAGACCGCCAACATACCGTTGCGGAATTCCGCTACATGTATTACGACCCACAGCTCGGAATCTGCCACAATACAGACACCCACACAAGTCCGCCACACCAAAGATCAGTGATAAACTGACGATACCAAAACCCACACGTCACGCCAACAAGAATACGCCCACACTATCACGACCCACGAATCAACACGGCGGTCTTTCAACCGAAGTAATCCATTGGCGGTACACACCGCCGCGCTCAAAATACACACACATTTACAAAACACAACTACATTGGACAATTCAAAATACACACAGCTGTTACACATACACACACCACACCCACACACCCATTCCAATATAAAGCACACACCCACATTACCCTTACAACCAAAAATCTGAAAGAAGGCCGGAGAGAGAGATTAGCTAACACAACACCAGCATCCACTGACACACAACACCATCAGTCATACAACATCCACGCACCTCAAACAACACACACCAACACATCCTGTCACACATCACAACAGACAGCACCTCACACATCACCCACACCACTTAATGGCACCTCAAAGACACCCCAGGGTTTCTGAGGAGAAGCTCAGGGTCATGGTGGAGGAAATCATCTAGGTAGAGCCACAGCTAGTCGGATCACAGGTGCAGCAGACATCCATTGCAAGGAAGATGGAGCTATGGTGGCGAATTGTCGACAGGGTCAACGCAGTGGGACAGCATCCAAGAACATGGTATGACATCAGGAAGAGGTGGAACGACCTACGGGGGAAGGTGCGTTCCGTGGTATCCAGACACCAGATTGCTGTACAGAGGACTGGCGGTGGATCCCCTCCTCCTCCCCCACAACTAACAACATGGGAGGAGCAAGTCTTGGCGATCATGCATTCTGAGGGCCTCTCAGGAGTAGCAGGAGGACTGGACTCTTGTAAGTCAACTCTTTACTACCATATCCCCCACCCCTCCTGCATGCCATCACATACTCCCACTCTTACCCTCACCCCATCACTCCATCAACTCCATATGTCCCACAATCACAACCCACACATCTCAATACCAAGGCCCTGCATGCAACACCTATGCATGGACCACCGTCACCAAAGCATGGCCAGTACAGAAACCCACACAGACCCCAAACCAACTATCACAAAAGGGCTAACACAATGACGCAAGCACAGGAGTGGAGGGTACCGCACCTAACGCACAAGATGGCACACACAGATACTAAAATTATGCATTTGCACCCCAACAGGACCCATACCCAACATCACTGGACAGGAGGTGCCAGACATATCCAGTCCCCCCACAGAAGAGGCCCACAGTGATGACAGCAGCTCTGCACGCCTGGATCAAGATGACCAGCCCAGCCCATCTGGGACCTCGGGACAGTCGGTTCCCCTGACACAGTCACAAACCACCACAGAGCCTGCCCCCTCAGGAAACACCACCACAGCACCCACCCAGCTGGCCCATACCTCTGTCCCCAGGACACGTCAATCAGCAGTGTGTTCACCACTACAGGGACCACAGGCAAACCCACCAACCCAAGACGATCAGGGACCTGGAGTCAGTGACCTTGGGCACACGGTTCAGGGGACAGAGGCACAGGATACCAGGGAAGCTGGGAGGACTACTGTGCGACAGGGGGAGGACAGGCCCAGTGAACCGACTCTCCACGAGGCACTCTCCAACATCATGGGAGCATACCACCATTCCCAGGAGACCATGGGCACGGTACTGGCCAAGTTTCAGGAGACCCAGCGGCTGCAGGAGGAACACTACCTTGGGATCAGGGAGGACTTGAAGTCCATTAACACCACCCTGGTCACCATTGCAGGGGTGCTGGGAGACCTTGTCAACACCATGAGGGACACAGTGCCACACAAACGGGCCCCTGACACTAGCCTGGATGATGAACAGCCCTCCACCGCTGCCGGCGCTAGTGGACAGGAGGCAACGCCACAGGAACAACAGGCCACCAGCACCCCACCCCCTGCAGATGGAGAACCAGCCCGCAAACGGTCCTTGAGATCCAGGAACAAGATAGAGAACATTGCCAAGACCCCCGCCAGGAAATAAGACCCTCCTGATTGTCACCCCTCTGTCCCACTGTGTCATCCTGTCCACCTTAAACTGCCATTTCTCCACTTCCTATGCCCCATTGGACAATGCACCTATGATACAAATAGACTTGTCTCTGCCGTGGACATTCCTCCACCATCACCCCAGCCCATTTCACACACCCCTCCACTTATTTGCACAGAAATAAACACCCTTGATTTACAAAACAATCTGGAGTCAGTCTGTGCTTTCACAAATGTGTAATTGCAAAATCTCTGGAATATAGCAATGTCAATGTACTTGTTCACATACCAAGGTTACACAGCTGTAGGCCAGGAGTAAACATAGCAGAGGGCACAAATTGGGAGCCACACCTGTGAAATGGAAAGGCAAAGTGACAAGTCAGGGTCCATACATAGATTGAAAAAGGCAGAATTATGCTAGCTCCTAGAATAGAATGAGATGTGGGAAGCAGTTCCATCCTCTTACCTGTGTCTCACTGGAAGTATTGCATAATGATGTTGTTTCGGTTGTCTACATCTTCTTCTTCTGCCTCCTCTTCTTCACTACCACAGGCTCCAGAGCTGCCCCAAGACAACATTAGGCCCATCCTCCTGCAGAAAAGGCACCTGGCGTCGCAAAGCCAGGTTGTGCAACATACAGCAGGCCACGATAATCTGGCACACCTTCTTCGGTGAGTAGTATAGGGATCCACCTGTAAGATGGAGGCACCGGAATCTGGCCTTTAGGAGGCCGAAGGTGTGCTCTATAATCCTCCTAGCTCGCCCCCCTGATGTACCGAATCCTGGCGGTGGCCTATCCAGAATTGGATGGGCACTTGAGGGCATCACTGCAGCCACAAGGGGGTGAGTGCAGTCAAATCAAATCAAATCAAATCAAATCATTAACATTTATAAAGCGCGCTACTCACCCGTGCGGGTCTCAAGGCGCTAGGGGAAAAGGGGGGGTTATCGCTGCTCGAACAGCCAGGTCTTTAGGAGTCTCCGGAAAGCGGAGTGGTCCTGGGTGGTCCTGAGGCTGGTGGGGAGGGAGTTCCAGGTCTTGGCCGCCAGGAAGGAGAAAGATCTCCCACCCGCCGTGGAGCGGCGGATGCGAGGGACAGCAGCGAGTGCGAGGCCAGAGGAGCGGAAGAGGCGGGTGGGGACGTAGAAGCTGAGGCGTCTGTTGAGGTATTCCGGTCCCTTGTCGTGGAGGGCTTTGTGTGCGTGGGTGAGAAGTCGGAAGGTGATCCTTTTGCTGACTGGGAGCCAATGCAGGTGTCTCAGGTGTGCGGAGATGTGGCTGCTGCGGGGTACGTCGAGGATGAGGCGGGCCGAGGCGTTTTGAATGCGTTGCAGGCGATTTTGGAGTTTGGCTGTGGTCCCGGCGTAGAGGGTGTTGCCGTAGTCCAGGCGGCTCGTGACGAGGGCGTGGGTCACGGTTTTTCTGGTGTCGGCGGGGATCCAGCGGAAGATCTTGAGGAGCATGCGGAGGGTGAGGAAGAAGGCGGAGGACACAGCGTTGACTTGCTTGGTCATGGTGAGAAGAGGGTCCAAGATGAAGCCAAGGTTGCGGGCGTGGTCTGTGGGGGTCGGTGCGGTGCCGAGGGCCGGGGGCCACCAGGAGTCGTCCCAGGCGGACGGGGTGTTGCTGAGGATGAGGACTTCCGTTTTTTCAGAGTTCAGCTTTAGGCGGCTGAGCCTCATCCAATCTGCGACGTCCTTCATACCCTCTTGTAGGTTGGTCTTGGTGCTGGCGGGGTCCTTGGTGAGGGAGAGTATAAGTTGGGTGTCGTCGGCGTAGGAGGTGATGATGATGTCGTGCTTGCGTACGATGTTAGCGAGGGGGCTCATGTAGACATTGAAGAGTGTCGGGCTGAGTGATGAGCCTTGAGGTACGCCGCAGATGATCTCGGTGGGTTCTGAGCGAAACGGAGGGATGTAAACTCTTTGGGAATGGTTTGCGAGGAAGGAGGCGATCCAGTCCAGGGCCTGGCCTTGGATCCCGGTGGAGCGGAGGCGGGTGATTAGGGTGCGGTGACAGACGGTGTCAAAGGCAGCCGAGAGGTCGAGAAGAATGAGGGCGACTGTTTCACTGTTGTCCATCAGGGTTCTGATGTCGTCTGTGACTGAGATGAGGGCGGTTTCAGTGCTGTGGTTGGTTCGGAATCCGGTTTGTGAGGGGTCGAGCAGGTTGTTGTCTTCCAGGAAGGTGGTCAGCTGTTTGTTGACGGTCTTCTCTATTACTTTGGCTGGAAAAGGCAGAAGAGAGATGGGGCAGAAGTTTTTCAGGTCGCTCGGGTAAGCCGTAGGTTTCTTTAGTAGGGCGTTGACTTCGGCGTGTTTCCAGCATTCGGGGAAGGTAGCAGAAGAAAAAGAAGAGTTGATGACGGTCTAGAGGTGCGGGGCGATGATGTCGTCGGCTTTGTTAAAGATGAAGTGCGGGCAGGGGTGCGAAGGGGCGCCGGAGTGGATAGAGTTCATGATGGATTTGGTTTCTTCTGTGTTGATGTGGGTCCAGTTGTTGAGGGTGATGGCCGGGGATGCGGCTTCGGTGGTGTTTGGTTGGATCTGGTGTCCGAAGCCGTCGTGGAGGTCGCTGATCTTGCGATGGAAGAAAGTGGCGAGGGATTCGCACAAATCCTGTGAGGGCGTGACGGCGTTGGCGTTGGCGTTGGGGTTGGAGAACTCCTTGACGATGCTGAAGAGTTCTCTGCTGTTGTGGCTGTTTTTGTCCAGTCTGTCGGTGAAAAAGTTCCTTTTGGCAGCGCGGATCAGGTGGTGGTGTTCGCGGGTAGCGTTCTTGAGGGCGGTCATGTTGTCAGCGGTGTGGTCCTTGCACCAGGCTTTCTCAAGGGCGCAACAAGTTTTCTTTGATTCTTTGAGGGTGTCAGAGAACCAGAGAGGTTTTTTGGTGTTGTTCTGTCGATGCGTGAGTTTGAGGGGAGCAAGGTTGTCTGCGCAGTTGGAGATCCAGTTTGTGAGGTTGAGGGCTGCGTCGTTGGGGTCGGTGGTGAGGGTGGGTTGGTTGGCGGCGAGTGCGGAGAAGAGTTGCTCTTCAGGGATCTTGTTCCACTGTCGACGAGGGATGGGTTGAGTGCGGAGGTGGCGGGTCTCGCGTCGGAATGTGAAGTGGACGCAGCTGTGGTCGGTCCAGTGTAGGGCGGAGGCGTGGCTGAAGAAGACGTGTTTGCTGGCGGAGAAGATAGGGTCGAGCGTGTGTCCGGCAATGTGGGTGGCGGTGTTCACCAGTTGTTTGAGGCCGAGGTTGGCGAGGTTGTCGAGCAGGGTGGTGGTGTTGGGGTCGTTGTTTTGTTCCAGATGGAAGTTGAGGTCGCCTAGGAGGATGTAGTCTGGTGAGGCGAGGGCGTGCGGGGAGATGAAGTCGGCGATGGCGTCGCTGAAAGGGGCGCGTGGTCCGGGAGGACGGTAGACGAGGGATCCTCTGAGGGTGGTCCTCGGGTCGGTGCGAATCTGAAAATGCAGGTGTTCAGCGGCGAGAGGGGTGTCTTCGGTGGAGGTGGTGACGCTGATGGAGTCTTTGAAGACGATGGCGATACCTCCTCCTGCTTGGTTGGTGCGGTCTTTCCTGGAGATCTTGTAGCCTTCGGGGATGGCGGTGGCGATGTCTGGAGCAGAGGAGGCGTTCATCCAGGTCTCCGTGATGAAGGCGACGTCCGGTGCTGTGGAGTCCAGGAGGTCCCAGAGTTCAACGGCGTGTTTGTGGACGGAGTGAGCGTTGACTAGGATGCACTTGAGGTGGTTGATGGCGCGTGGGCTTGTGGTCGTGGTAGTTGCGTGGTGGAAGATGCGTTTGCAGGAGTTGCAGGCGAAGGGTCCATGGGTGCATTTGGGGTGAGCTTGGAAGCAGGTGTTGGAGCGTCCTGGGTTGAGGGCGTGGAGGGTGGTGGGGTGGTAGCGGATCAGCGGGCTTGGGAGAGCTGGGGACCAGGGGTCGTGGCGCTGGGCGCGGGCCAGGCGTGGACGGGCGCAGACGGGCTTGCCTCTGGCGCGCCAGCGGCGCGCCAGCGGCGTGCCCGCTGCGCGCGATCCCGCAGCGGCCGCCATATGAGGTAGGAGGGGGGGAGGGGTCAGCTGGGGGCGAATGGGAGCTGGGGGGCGGGGGCATGCAGGAGGTCGCGGCGGGAAAGCGCGAGGGAGGGGGGGACAGGTAGAGTGAGCAGAGCTGGGGAAGGGGGGTTTAAGGGTGGAGGGGGGTGAGTGTTAGGAGGTTTAGGAGATTAGGGAGAAAGATAGGAGTAGGGTTGTGAAGATAGGGGAGGGGGGTTGTAGAGGTGGGTGAGGGTGAGAGGTAGAGTGAGAGGATAGGAAGATAGGTAATAGAGGGGGTGCCGGGAGGGGGGGAGAGATAGAGAAATAGATAGTGAAAATAGATAGATAGAGAAATCGATAGATAGAGAAATAGATAGAGAGATAGGAAGATAGGAGGAGGTGGAGAGTGAGGGAGTTAGATAGTGGGATAGAGAGATAGAGAGATAGGTAGATAGGAGGAGTGAGGGAGGTAGATAGTGAACGGGTTAGATAGGGGAGATAGAGAAGGGGATGCGAGTGAGGGAGGGGGATGAGGCAGGAGCAGGAGGGCAGGCGCGGGGAGAAGAAGACGGAGGAGGCAGAAGAGCCAAAGGCAGAAGATAGAAGACAGAAGACCGGAAGAACAGAAGAACAGAAGAACAGAAGAAAAGAAGAACAGAAGAACAGAAGACTGGAAGAACAGAAGACCGGAAGAACAGAAGAAAGGAAGACCGGAAGAACAGAAGAACACAGAAGAACACAGAGGAACACAGAGGAACACAGAGGAACACAGAAGAACACAGAAGAAGATACAGAAAACGAAGAAAGAACAGAGGGCAGAAGACCACAGACGATGATGAGGAAGAAGAGAAGAAGAGAGAAGACGGGGAAAAGAAGAGTACAGAAGAAGATTACAGATGAGGAGCGAGGAGGAAGAACAGAGAAGAAGAAAAGAAGAAAAGAAGCAGGAGAGAGGGTGAGTAGCGCGGGGCAGAGCGAGGGGCTGGGAGGTGGGGGGTACTTACTGTGAGGTGGGTCTCAGGAACTCAGGAACCTGGAGGAGCTGCAGCGGCAGGGGGAGCGACCTACCCTTGGGTCAAGGGTCGCTACCACTGTCGCGCAGCGGCCGCCATATGAGGTAGGAGGGGGGGGAGGGGTCAGCTGGGGCGAATGGGAGCTGGGGGGCGGGGGCGTGCAGGAGGTCGCGGCGGGAAAGCGCGAGGGAGGGGGGACAGGTAGAGTGAGAAGAACTGGGGGAGAGGGGTTTAAGGGTGGAGGGGGGTGAGTGTTAGGAGGTTTAGGAGATTAGGGAGAAAGATAGGAGTAGGGTTGTGAAGATAGGGGAGGGGGGGTTGTAGAGGTGGGTGAGGGTGAGAGGTAGAGTGAGAGGATAGGAAGATAGGTAATAGAGGGGGTGGCGGGAGGGGGGAAGAGATAGAGAAATAGATAGTGAAAATAGACAGATAGAGAAATAGATAGAGAGATAGGAAGATAGGAGGAGGTGGAGAGTGAGGGAGTTAGATAGTGGGATAGAGAGATAGAGAGATAGGTAGATAGGAAGAGTGAGGGAGGTAGATAGTGAACGGGTTAGATAGGGGAGATAGAGAGGGGGATGCGAGTGAGGGAGGGGGATGAGGCAGGAGCAGGAGGGCAGGCGCGGGGAGAAGAAGACGGAGGAGGCAGAAGAGCCGAAGGCAGAAGATAGAAGACAGAAGACCGGAAGAACAGAAGAACAGAAGAACAGAAGACCGGAAGAACAGAAGACCGGAAGAACAGAAGAAAGGAAGACCGGAAGAACAGAAGAACACAGAAGAACACAGAGGAACACAGAGGAACACAGAGGAACACAGAAGAACACAGAAGAAGATACAGAAAACGAAGAACAGAGGGCAGAAGACCACAGAAGAAGATGAGGAAGAAGAGAAGAAGAGAGAAGACGGGGAAAAGAAGAGTACAGAAGAAGATTACAGACGAGGAGCGAGGAGGAAGAACAGAGAAGAAGAAAAGAAGAAAAGAAGAAAAGAAGCAGGAGCAGGAGAGAGGGTGAGTAGCGCGGGGCAGAGCGAGGGGCTGGGAGGTGGGGGGTACTTACTGTGAGGTGGGTCTCAGGAACTCAGGAACCTGGAGGAGCTGGAGGAGCTGCAGCGGCAGGGGGAGCGACCTACCCTTGGGTCCAATTCTGCTGACTCTGCACGCTTTACGAGGTGTCTGGCTGGGTAAGTGGGCTGTGGATTCCCCTAGGCCAGGGCAAACTTGGTAGGTTAGGTCCCTTGTTAGGCAGGCCCTGTGGCACTCCAACCCCAATAGTGGTAATAGCCATCTACACCTAGTCAGGCTCCTGTGGGTTCCAGGTGTGCAGCAAATGGGCTTAGGCATCATCCCCCATGGGCATGTGAATTTCCTAAGAATTGTTAGTTCATGGCTTAGTGCATAGGGCTACTCCCTGTGTGTTGTGTCCGCCAATGGTAGTGGTGTTGCATGCACTGACCATGTGTATCTTCTGTCTCCCCCCCTTTTTCTTTTGTCATCCTGTTCTTGCGTGCATTAGCATCATCTGGCGGAGGAGCAGTGGCATGGGAGCAGGAGGGAGCTGCATCCCACATGGCCCTGGAGGGTGAAGTAACGGAGTCTGAAGGCACCAGTGGGACGGAGGGTGAGGGGAGCTCCGCGACGGGGACAGGAGCATACACCAGCGTCTCCTCCTCTGATGGGAGCTCCCTTGCAGTGGTGGGCACCTCTGTGCCCACCGCATCAACAGGTACAGCCTCCACCACCCTACCAGCACCGCCCTCCCAGCAGCCCCTTAGCGCGTGTCCCGTGCCCACCCACCCGGGAGGGTGGGCATCTCCTTCGCCCGAGGCACCTCAGCCCCTGCCCCAGTCAGCCCTGCTGCCCTCAGTGAGGAGGCTATTGACCTCCTGAGATCCCACACTGTTGGGTAATCTACCATTTTGAATGCCATCCAGGGTGTTGAGAGGCATTTGCAACAAACAAATGCATACCTGGAGGGCATTCATTCTGGGCAGGTGGCCAAACAGAGAGCATTTCAGGCTCTGGCATCAGCACTGATTGCAGCCATTGTCCCTGTGTCCAGCCTCCCCCCTCCAACTTCCTCCACCCAGACCCAATCCCCTGTACCTTACCTATCCCAAGCACACCATCAGACCAGCATGCACACTCATCAACACACAAGAGTGGACACGGCAAACATAAGCACCACACATCCCACAGGCACTCACACAAGCACCATCCCCATGCGGACACAGCAAAATCCACTGCCTCCACTGTGTCCCCCTCCTCTACATCCTCCTCCTCCCTCCCTGTCTCGTCTCCACTCACACCTGCATGCACTACATCCTCAGCCACCATCAACAGCACGCCCATCACCACACACCACTCACGTGCAATCTCCACCCCCACTACCATTCACACATCCCCTGTGTCCTCTCCCAGTGTGTCTGTGAGCCTTCCTCCCAAAGTACACAAACGCAGGGACACACCCACCCAACAGCCATCCACCTCATAACAGCTTCCAGCCCATGCACCTTCACCCAAATTCAGCAAATCTACACCTACTACAATCACTACCTCTTCCTCCACTCCCAATCCCCCTCCATCTTTCCGTCTCAGTGTGTCTAAGAAACTTTTCCTGGCTAACATTGACCTCTTCTCTATACCTTCCCCCCGGTCCTTCCCCTAGGGCCAGGCTTTCAAGGCCCCAGCCCAGCGCCTCAGCCACCAAATCCCCAAGCACAGTGGTGACAGCAACTCCGGTCTCATCGAGTGCGCCACACATCAGGGCTGCCAGTGTGCCACTTAGTGAGGCCAAGGAGCAGGCCTTTCCGCCACCTGCCAAGGTGAAGAAGGTGCCCACATCCCGGAGGGAGAAGCCGCACCTACCAGCAAGCAAGGGCTCCTTCAAACCAAAAGGGGACAGTGGCAAGACACCAGCGGCAACATCAAAGGTGGGGAAGGGACACAAGCCGAAGAGCAGGTCAGGACACGGCACGGTGACTCCGACTGAGGCACTACAGTCACCCCTTCTGTCAACCACTACACCAACCTCTACGGCGGTGGACACCACCACCTGCACCACCACCTGCACCACCACCAGCACCGCCACCGCCACCTGCACCGCCACCTGCACGTCTGCTGCCTTAGCAACAGTCCCCAGCATCATCCCCAGTGGCCAGACATCCTGCTGTGTGTCTCAACAGGTGCAGACACATGCACCACCGCCAGCACCTCTGCCACAGACACTGCCGCAAGCACCGCCACCAGCCCCGCAACGTGCTCAGACAGTGCTACCACAGCTGACATGGCTAGTATCCTCAGTGGCCAGCCGTCCAAGGCTGCAGGAGACGTCCTGGACCCTGCCCAGCTTCTATGAGGCATGACTCTCATCACTGTTTGCACCTGCAGGTGGCAGGCAAAGCCGCAGCATGGTGGGGTATGTCTCTGCCTTCATGGAGTATCATGCTACCTGTTCCCAGGCAATCTCGTGGAACACACACCCATGTGAGGGAATGGAACCAGCCACACTGCATGTGAAGCACACTGGGCACCAAGCCCACTCCAGAACCAGTGGAGATTCATATCCACTTCCTCAGTCCTTGGCAGGATGAAGCACTCTGGGCACCAAGCCCCCTCCAGAACCAGTGGATATTCACATCCACTTCCTCAGTCCTTGGCAGGATGAAGCACTCTGGGCACCAAGCCCCCTCCAGAACCAGTGGAGACTGTTATCCACTTGAGAGACTGTGGCTTTGCGCTCCCAGGATAGAGCAGTGGGCAAACCACCCACTGGAAAGACTTGAGAGACTGTGGCTTTGCACCCCCCAGGATAGAGCAGTGGGCAAACCACCCAGTGGAAAGACTTGAGAGACTGTGGCTTTGCACTCCCCAGGATAGCGCAGTGGGCATGGAGCCCACTCGTGGAGCAGTGGCGTTGTGCGTTCATCCAGCTGAGGTGCCCCCTCCCCCTGAGGTGCCTGTTTCATTTTGATCTGATGCCCCTGGAGTGTTCTCTCCGTTGCAAGTCAGGTATCTTGTGTGGGCTTTGCCCAAGCAATTTGGGACACTGATCCACGGACGCTGTTTGATTAATATACGGACTTGTGTAGTTGGTGTACACATTTGTATATAGTGATTTTTGAACTTGCACTATCTGATTTTCATTGTTTACAATCGTTACAATCATTTAATTTTGTCCTTGCGTTCTTCCAGGGGGTGAGGGGGTGTATATGTAATTTTGCTGCATGTATTTGTGTGTATGGTGTTGTGGGTGAGGGTGGGGTTGGAGGTATTGCGTTTTGCGTGTGTGTGTGTCACTCTCTTTTCCCTCCCCCCCCTTCCCTGTGCTGTAGGTGCAGTACTCACCGTGGTCGTTGACGGCATCTTTCATGCTCCTGAAACAGAAGGAGAATTACCAGCATGGGCAGGACGTGTAGTTCGGGATCCATGGCGTCCTGGTTCCTCGTGGGGGTGGCGAGAGGTGAGTGGTTTCCCTTTCAAGTACTGTTTCCGCTGTGCTTTTGATCGCATTAGTACCGCCCCAGAAATGGTGGCAGATAGGCCTCTTGTAATAGTGTGGGTGTTACATTGTCTTCCGCCTGTCTGTTGGAGGTTACCGCCACGGTGTTTGTTTCTACCGCTGTGGCGGTCGGAGTGTTAAAGTGGCTGCCTGTGTTGGCGGTTTCCACCATGGTCGTGATTCAATTTTTTTTCCGCCGGCCTGTTGGCGGTATTACCGATGCTTTAACACCGACCGCCAGGGTTGTAATGAGGGCCATAGTCATTATCTTCCTGAACATTCTGCTGTTGAACTGGTGGATGAGGTCCAAAAACCACACTTGTCTTCACATAAGGTCTGGAGAGGCTTGTCCCTAGTGAAAATTTCAGCAATGCCGATTTCTGATGGGACTGTTTAGGATAAAGTATCCTTTGATGTCTTGGAGCTGATGGAAATCCTCCAAAAACCATATGTGTTTAAAGTTTCAATTAATGATATTATAACACCATAAGTAGTTTCTGATGATTGGGATATCAAATCAGTTGATTCGATGCTTTCTGTACTGTACTTGAAAGTGAAAATGTTTATCAAACAACTGCTAATTATGGCGATATGTTCTGTCATCTGTCACAATCATTAAGAACATCATTTCTTACATAAAGCAAGCACCCTGAGAGATGTTTATAATTATACACAGTGGGAACATTGTCCGACCACACTAGCGGGGAGCTCTAAAACCCATATGGAGAAATGTGCATATTGTATTGGGCAAAATGTAACAGATACTGAGTCTTATTATTTCAAATTACCCCCAATGAAATGCAAAGTATTTCATTAACAATTATCAGATTGAATAATTTTGATTAGTTTGTTTTGCAGTTGGCTATAGAAGGCTATGAATATTGGTTAAAGTTCATTCACTTAAAAAGTGCTTGGGGAACTAAATATTGGCAAATAGAGGGAAGGGAAGCTTTGTATAGAGAATGCCTTATTCTGTTGCAAATTATTTTCCTAAATGACACCATACAGCAAGCTAGTTGTGTAGACTTGGCAAAAATTAAGTAAATGAATGTCCCCAGTATTCCCACACCAGCTAAATGTAAAAATTGGCAGAAAATAATAAATGCCACTGAAGAGCAGCTCAATGGGTGGGCCCAGAAAGAAACATTTAACACACATTTAGGTCCGGATGAGTGGTTGTTGTGGCAAACGGACACCAATGGTCGTCATGCACGTTTTGCAAGCTCCACGGGGTTTTAAGAGCGAGCCAACCTGACCCTTGAACATATCATCACAACACTCTGATATCGTCGGTCCATATAGTGGAGGAAAAATGCCATCAGTGGCTGTAATCCTCCTCTTTAGCAGCTGTAAAAGAACACCTTAGTCTCTTATCAGAAGACACAGATTTATACAATTTCCTGTTGGGCCCCAGAAAACAATGAAGAAAGTGCTTTTTATATGCAATTTATAATGAAATTTGGAAACTTTCCCAAATAGAAGCTGCAGCCTGGTTAAGACAAATAGACCAGGGGGACGTACAGAAAGCATTAGCTGTGGTAGAGAATGGAATGAATACCTTGTACAACCGCATATCTACCATCAACAACATAATTTCTTCTGAGATCAACATTATACAAAATGGTATGTCTTCTTTACAGCATGGACAAAACCAACTGAGGTCCTTTATACAGTTAGGTTGGGCATCCCGAGTACTAAAAAGTGATCCCTTTGATTTGTCCTGTATTCCAGGTGCTGTCAAATGGGAGCTAAGTGGTTCTGAACAAAGAGAACTGTTGTGAAATGTGAGCCCGAATTGCCTATGTTGTCTCGGTTTCCCAAATTGTCACTAGTTGCCGCAATGTGCTTTTTCCTCCAACCCAACAGAAGAAAGTAGCAGAGATATGTCCTCACATTGATACTTCAAATGTAAATTTTGAGAAGCTAAGCAGACTAAAAGTTTTATTTGTTTTTTTGTTTCAAAAACACATAGGCCCTCATTATGACCAGGGCCACGGTGGCAGTTTTACCACCAATAGGCTAGCGGTGAAGACTGCCACATTATAAGTGCGGTGGGTTGGCCTCTGCCAACCAACCACATCCCCATTCATACCGCTAGGGCGGTGGGGTCCGCCGGGCCAGAGATCAGCATCTCCAACCCGGCAGTCCTATGAAGATCACTGGAGGTATTTTGAGCTGGCTTTCCACCAGGGTTTCCGCAGTGGTAGCACCGCCACAAAAATTCTGACAGAAAGGCTAGGAAGAAATTCCCTGTCACCGGCAGGCGACTCCCCCACCACCCCTCCAGCAGGTACAATGCACCCCTATTCTCCCTTCAGGTACCGCACCCCCTACGGGTACAGCGCCCCCTCCCCGCATACATGCACACGCACACAGACACCCACACGCACCCCGCATACACTCATTCACCAACACTGACATACACGCATTCACTCACATGCATCCATACACACATTCAATGCAACATTCACACACACATTCACTAACGTGCATCCATACATGCATTCACATCAACATTCATACACTCATTCGTTTCAACATTCATATTTGCACACACACACACAGACAAACATGCAGACACACATGCAGGCAAACACGCATACACACATACATACACACATGCAGACAAACACACACTCACACATGCACACACAACACGCAACACCCCCCACCCTTCCATCCCCCTCCCCTGTCGGATGCCTGACTTACCTTATCCAGTGAGGAGGTTGTCCGGCAGGGAATGGGTGCTTCCACTGCCAGCAGCACCCCACTATCAGGACACCGCCAGGCTGTATTACTGCTCATAATACAATGGTGGAAAGGCTACTGGTGACAGGGAATTTCTTCCCTGTCACTGGCAGATGACTCACTCACCACCCCCCCAGCAAGCACAATACCACCCACCCCCCACACCTCTTCAGGTACAATGCCCCCCTTCCCCCTTCAGGTACAGCACCCCCCACTCCGCACCCCCCTTTAGGTACAGCGCCCCCTCCCTGCATACATGCATACACACACAGACACCCACATGCACACCGCATACACTCATTTCCCAACACTGACATACACGCATTCACTCATATGCATCCATTTACGCATTCACTTCAACATTCATACATGCATTCACGTCAACATTAATATTCGCATACACACACGCATAAACACACGCAGGCAGGCAGACACGCAGACACACACACAGACAAACACACATACACACATGTAGACAAACACCCATTAACAGACGCACAAACAACACCCTCCCACCCCTGCCCCTCTCAGACACCCAACCGACCTTATCTGGCAAGGAGGTCATATGGCAGGGAACGGGGGCTTCCACCGCTGGCAGTGCCCTGTCATCAGGACACCGCCAGGCCGTATACTGCTCGTAATACTGCTGGTGGAGTCCTTTTGGCAGGGCGGGCCGGTGGTGGAACCGCCCATGCGCCCTTGCCCGCCAGCACAACAACTGCTGGATTTACACCCAAAATGTGGTGGAAATCCTGCAGTACTTGTCACATGGTGGGCAGAAGACCGCCAGCACTGGTAAAAGTACTTGAAAAAGACCACCAAAGTCAAAATGAGGGCCATAGTGCTTACATCTGCCCAAGAGACTTAGGGCCAGATGTAGGAAGCCGTTTGCATGGTGCAGACTGCGAAAATCGCAGTTTGCGCCATACAAACAGCCTAACGTGATGCTCATTCACAAATTGCGAGTCGGTACCGTCTCGCAATTTGTGAATGCGACTCGCAAATGGGAAGGGGTGTTCCCTTCCTATTTGCGACTCGCATCGCAATGCAGAATTGCTTTGTGACCGCGAATGCGGTCGCAAAGCAACTCGCAGTTACCACCAGTGTCACACTGGTGGTAACTCATTCGCAAAAGGGAAGGGGTCCCCATGGGACCCCTTCCCCTTTGTGAATGTGGGCATAAAGATTTTTTCAGAGGAGGCAGTGGTCCAATGGACCACTGCCTACACTGAAAAAGCGAAACCAAATGGTTTCGTAATTTTTTTCATTTTGCAACTCGTTTTCCGGGCTGCAAAATGAAAAAAAAAACTGCTTCATTGAAAAAGCAGTCACAGACATGGAGGTACTCGCTATGGGGTCGCAAAATGCAACCCACCTCATTAATATTGATGAGGTGGGTCTTTGCGACCCCATAGCGAGTCGCAGACGGTGTCTGAGACACCGTTCTGCATCCGAATTTGCGATTCGGAAATTGCGAGTCGCACCGACTCTCAATTTCCGAATCGCAAATTCGGACCTTACTACATCTGGCCCTAATTCTCTTCAAGTGTCAAGTGTCAACATCAGGGCAGTGCGCGCTCTTTGGGCGACTAGAATGCAAAAACCCAGCACTTTCAAGATAACGTAATTGATGCATTGTGCTGACATGCTGTTGTTTAACCTTTTGCATTGCAGAATTTAATCCTGAAGACTTATGTTCAAGGTGCTTATAAATAGTGTTAATTTGCAATGTACTGCTGCAGGCTTTCAGAGTGTGTCAGGGTGTGGTCCCTTTCCAGGGCCTTCTAGAAGCTTTCCCTGCAGCATGCCTGGGTGTGGTTTGTGGGCTGGGCCAAGACTCTATATAAGGGAGCCAGCCCAACTCCAAGTGCTCACTATTCAGAGGTCCCGGTGCAGAGCAGCAGCAACTTCCTGAGCTCTTGTTCCGGAGGCCTACTTTGATCTTACAGGCCTTGCCATTTCACTTTTCGGTGATTCTTGATCAGGGCGGTAAGACGGAGGTCGGGCTGGGTCCCCGATCCCGTTCTCGAAGGTTTTTGAGTTCTTGGGCCTAATTAGCATGATAAAACAATTTTGCTCTTGTGCGTGTGAATGTGCGCTTGATGTTTTATGGCATTTCCATGCTGACACTCGAATCGGCAAGACGCGCAATTCCTTACTCGTGTGCAAATCTTGATATTCTTGTCCGCTACCATTTTATGGCATTTACAAGGTAGCATTCGAATCGACAAGACACGCGATTCATTTCCTGTGCTTAATTCATGTTATTCATTGTACGCTACCATTTCTTGGCATTGATATGGTGGTATTCAAATCGGCAAGACGCGCAATTCATTTCTTGTGCTTAATTCATGATATTCAGTGTGCGCTACCATTTCTTGGCATGCACATGGTGGCCTTCGAATCGGCAAGACGTGCAATTCATTTCTTGTGCTAAATTCATGATATTCAGTGTGCGCTACCATTCCTTGGCATTCACATGGTGGCTTTCGAATTGGCAAGAAGCGCAATTCATTTCTTGTGTCTAATTCATGATATTCATTGTGTGTTACCATTTCATGGCATTTACGTGGTGACATTCGAATCGGCAGAACGTGCAATTCATTTCTCGTGCTAAACTCATGTTACTCATCGCGCGCTACCATTTCATGGCATTCACTTGGTGGTATTCGAATCAGCAAGACGCGCGATTCATTTCTTGTGCTTAAATCACGATGTTCATTGTGTGCTACCACTTCATGGCATTTACTTGGTGGCCTTCGAATCGGCAAGATGCGCAATTCATTTCTCGTGTCATACTCATGTTATTCATTGTGCACAATCATTTCATGGCATTTACAAACCTTTGTGGAAATCTGCAATGTGCGCAATTCATGTTCCTGCATTTTAAGAAAACTAAAGTGTTAGAATTCTAGATGTTATATTGTATGTGCATAATAAATCCCTCAAGTACAATTCATATGGTGTTATAGAAATCATTCAGATTATTTCCTAGTCCTCATGCAAAAGACTATGCTTGAATTTGAAAGCGTAATTCTAGAAGGTTCTGATGTTTCTAATCCATGTGTAACATTTCATTGAGTGGTTCATTGGAACGTTGTATTCATCTTTCTTGATTCCCTCACAGGTATCCAGACATCTCGAGGCCTAGTTATTTAAGTCCATGCTTAAGTTATCCATGTTTCCAGTATGACAATGCTTATAGTCATAGCCTAGTAATCATTAATATGATATAATCTTGATATTGTGTGTTTTAACCTTTTTGCTTCCCACCGGTCTCCTTCCCAGCTGTTCCCTACCTTATCCCCTTTTCCCCACTTGGACTCTCTTAGACTCTGTGACATTCTAATCAGAGTATTGGAGCTGTCTTGTGGTGGATGTGTTGGGAACATGCACAGACCCCAAGGATCTGGTGACTCTGACATCAAGGTTGTCTGCAGAGATAGAGTCCCTCTTAAATACTAAGGGCCAGATGTATGACCCAGAGTTTTGCAAGTCGCAATTTGTGATTTATTTGCAATTCGCAAATTATGAGTTGCAAAACCATATGTACAAAAGTGTATCTCACACTGTTTGCGATTCCCAATGGGGTCGCAAATTACCCACCTCATAATGTTCATGAGGTAGGTTGCAATTTGTGACCCCATCAAGAATGGCTGCACTCACAGTTTTCCAGCCTGTTTTCCTTAAAGGAAAACGCAAGGCATTTCAAAAACAAAAATGAAAAGATTTATTTTCATTTTTTCAGAGCAGGCAGTGATCCGTGGGACCACTGCCTGTTCTGAAAAAATATTTTCGCTAACATTCACAAAGGGGAAGGGGTCCCATTGAGATCCCATCCTGTTTGCGAATGGGTTAGCACCAATTTGAAATTGGTGCTGAGATTGTTTTGTGACCGCATTCATGGCCACAAAACAATCATACATCGTACCACAATTATTAAGTGGCGTATCCTTTCTAATTGCGACTCGCAAACCTATTTTGCGACTCGGTACATAGATTACCAAATCGCAAAATAGGGTTTGTATATACCAATTCTGAGAATCAGGCTGTTTGCAACAAGGAAAAAGCTACGTACATCTGTAGGAAAGTACCATCTTGCCTAGCAAGATGGTACTTTCCCACAGGTGTTCGTTTTTGCCTATGTGTCAGTGGGATCCTGCTAGCCAGGACCCCAGTGCTCATAAAGTATGCCCTGTATGTGTTCCCTGTGTGGTGCCTAACTGTATCACTGAGGCTCTGCTAACCAGAACCTCAGTGTTTATGCTCTCTCTGCTTTTAAAATTGTCACTGCAGGCTAGTGACTAATTTTACCAATTCTGATTGGCATTCTGGAACACCCTTATAATTCCCTAGTATATGGTATCTAGGTATCCAGGGTATCGGGGTTCCAGGAGATCCCTATGGGCTGCAGCATTTCTTTTGCCACCCATAGGGAGCTCAGCAATTCTTACACAGGACTGTCACTGCAGCCTGAGTGAAATAACATCTGCATTATTTCACAGCCATTTCACACTGCACTTAAGTAACTTATAAGTCACCTATATGTCTAACCCTCACTTAGTGAAGGTTAGGTGCAAAGTTACTTAGTGTGTGGGCAGCCTGGCACTAGCCAAGGTGCCCCCACATTGTTCAGGGCAAATTCCCCGGACTTTGTGAGTGCGGGGACACCATTACATGCGTGCACTACATATAGGTCAATACCTATATGTAGCGTCACCATGGTAACTCTGAACATAGCCATGTAACATGTCTAGGATCATGGAATTGTCACCCCAATACCATACTGCCAAACTAACTTTCTGGAGTTTTCTCTGCAGCTACCGCTACTGCCAACCCTCAGACAGGTTTCTGCCCCCCGGGGGCCTGGGCAGCCCAGTCCCAGGAAGGCAGAACAAAGGATTTCCTCTGAGAGAGGGTGTTACACCCTCTCCCTTTGTAAATAGGTGTCGAGGGCCTGAAAGGAGTAGCCTCTCCTGGACTCTGGAAATGTGTTGAAGGGCACAGATGGTGCCCTCCTTGCATAAGCCAGTCTACACCGGTTCAGGGATCCCCCCAGCCCTGCTCTGGCGCGAAACTGGACAAAGGAAAGGGGAGTGACCACTCCCCTGACCAGCACCTCCCAGGGGAGGTGCCCAGAGCTCCTCCAGTGTGTCCCAGACCTCTGCCATCTTCGATGCAGAGGTGTGATGGCACAATGGACAGCTCTGAGTGGCCAGTGCCAGCAGGTGACGTCAGAGACCCCTCCTGATAGGTGCCTACCTATCTCTGTAGCCAATCCTCCTCTGAGGGCTATTTAGGATCTCTCCTGTGGATATCTCCCCAGATAACGAATGCAAGAGCTCACCAGAGTACCTTTGCACTTTCCTCTGGGACTTCTGCCAAGGATCGACCGCTGACTGCTCAAGGACGCCTGCAAAACCGCAACAAAGTAGCAAGAAGACTACCAGCAACATTGTAGCGCCTCATCCTGCTGGCTTTCTCAACTGTTTCCTGGTGGTGCATGCTCTGAGGGCTGTCTGCCTTCACCCTGCACTGGAACCCAAGAAGAAATCTCCTGTGGGTCGACGGAATCTTCCCCCTGCCAACGCAGGCACCAAACATCTGCATCACCAGTCCTCTGTGTCCCCTCTTATCTTGACAAGCGTGGTCCCTGGAACACAGGAGCTGGATCCAAGTGTCCCCGACAGTCCAGTGGCCCTTCTGTCCAAATTGGGTGGAGGTAAGTCCTTGCCTCCCCACGCCAGACAGTAATCCTGTGTCCTGCGTGAACTGCAGCTGCTAGGGCTTCTGTGCACTTTTGCAAGACTTCCTTCGTGCACAGCACAGCCCAGGTCCCCATCACTCCATCCTGCATTGCCCATCTCGCTGAGTTGGACTCCGACTTCGTGGGACCTTCTTTTATAGTGCTGAGTCAACCGTCGTGCTCAGATCTTCTGAATGCCTGTTTGGGTGCTTCTATGGGTGCTGCCTGCTTCTGCATGGGCTCTCCATGTTGCTGAGCGCCCCCTCTGTCTCCTCCTCCAAGGGGCGACCTCCTGGTCCTTCCTGGGCCCTGGCAGCACCCAAAACCTTTAACTGCAACTCTTGCAGCTAGCAAGGCTTGTTTGCAGTCTTTCTGCATGGAAACAATTCTGCATCCTCCAGCACACCGTGGGACATCCTCTGACCAAAGGAGACGTTCCTGGCACCTTCCGTTGTTGCAGAATCTTCGGCTTCGTCCACCCAGAATCAGCCCTTTTGCACGCTCATCCGGGGTTTAGTGGGCTCCTGCCCGCCCTGGACACTTGTGTGACTCTTGGACTTGGTCCCCTTCCTTTACAGGTCCTCAGGTTCAGGAATCTGTCTTCAGTGCTTTGCAGTCAGTTGTTGTCCTTGCAGAATCCCCTATCTCAACTTTAATGTCTTTCCGGGGTAGTGGGGTAAATTTACTCCTACTTTTAAGGGTCTTGGGGTGGTATCTTGGACACCCTTAGTGTTTTCTTACACTCCCAGCGACCGTCTACACACTACACTAGGCCTGGGGTCCATTCGTGGTTTGTGTTGCCCATAGGCCTATTTTTCCCTATTGCATTCTGTTGTGTTCTACAGTATTTGCACTACTTTTCTAACTGTTTACTTACCTGATTTGGTTTGTGTGTGTATATTTTGTGTATTTTACTTACCTCCTAAGGGAGCATATCCTCTGAGATACTTTTGGCATACTGTCACTAAAATAAAGTACCTTTATTTTTAGTAACTCTGAGTATTGTGTTTTCTTGTGATATAGTGCTAAGTGATATAAGTGGTATAGTAGGAGCTTTGCATGTCTCTTAGTTCAGCCTAATCTGCTCTGCTATAGCTACCTCTATCAGCCTATGCTGCTAGAACACCTCTAATCTACTAATAAGGGATAACTGGACCTGGCACAAGGTGTAGGTACCACAAGGTACCCACTATAAGCCAGGCCAGCCTCCTACAACGTCTGTTCCTAAGTTATTGAGACACTTCAGTGAATTAATTGGGTGAATTTTTAATGCCTCAAACATCTCTGAGATTGTACTTTTCTTTAAGGCTGTTGGTTCTGGTTTTGTCAGCACCTTTTCCTTCATATTTGCCAATATACCTTCAGCCATACACTCTATTTTTTTCAAGTGTTTTCAGGGATTCCCTATTGCTTTGTCATGAAATGGTGGTATTTTGCTGTTGTTATTTTTTCTTCACAATGGCTGCTGCTTATCAACAAGGAAGACTGATGGCACTTCTACCAGCCCAACTGTGTTGTGAAAGCATGATGCAATACTTTGGACCACAAAGAACTGGAGTGCAACTGGTCACTGCCATTCGGACCGGTTTTCACCTGTGTCCAGCCTGTCCTTCATTGCTTGTTGTGCCCTTTCGAGCATGCACCAAAATAATGTCTTCCTATGCAGTGCATACCTTCTTTGAACACTGATCTGTTGATGTTCTCGCTGAGGGCCCATTATCAGACATTCACATTGAGCTTGCATTTGTTGCCTGAAGCTTCCTATGAGTTGCCCTTTGAGGACCAAGCGGCTCTTGGTGCTATAACACATGGCACTGCAGGGGATGCTGTTGTCTTAGCAGCAGCTAAGGCAATTGAAAAGGAGTGCTCTCTCACCTTCCTTGCCAACAAATTAGTTAGATTATTAACTGCCGAGGTGGGGGGGATGCTATTAAAATTGATGAAATTGGTCATTTTCTAAAAGTCCATGATGATTGCTGCATTGATGACATTTGCCCCTATTGTGATTGATGTGTTTCTAAATTCTAAATTTACCATTTTTAATTTGGCCCACTTTTTTCTGTTTGCTTGTCAACGTAGACATTTCATTGCATACAGTTAAGACTTGATTTTAAAGTTATAGACTTAGAAAGGGCAATTTTGCTCTAGGCTTTATCGTAGACATCTACGCTTTGACAGACAATGGTGAGAGTTTCGTGAGGTTACTTTAGCTAGTACACAGGCACATTATTTTAGCTTAGGCCTGCAGCTTGTGCCCTTTCAGTTTGTGGCATGCATTTTTTAATCTTCCATTATTTTACCAAAAGCCTTATTTTACTGGAGATGTTTTTATTATTTTATCAGCTCGTCCTTTCGCACAGAGTTCTGTTATTCTGTACTCAGCACGACATTTTCATTTTGTGCTTCATTCAAGCCTGAACATGATAAGTTATGAGTTATTGCTGCGACAAAGCGTTCATCATGTCTCCAACTCTCATACACAGAAATATACATGTTGTCAGGGCAGTTTTCTCAGAACAGTTACGAGTCTTAAATATTTAAGGATATGTAAAAAAAGAGGAATCCCAATTACCCTAACCTGGCCTGGGTTAAATAATGATACGTAAACAAAGGAATGGTCTAAACGTAGGGATAAATTAAATAGCTAATTTTGAAAAACAGTGCTCAATGCTGTCTTTATTTTCCAAACTTTATTTCAACTACTTATGTGCACGCAGAAAATGGCTCATTGGTGAATCATACAGAATAACAAATATTTACAAAACAAGACATTACACACATGAAATTAAATTCACATTTTCTTATCTCGGCCGAGACGCGGTTAGACACGGGCAAGTTTTTTACCCAAGCGGAACACCAGCCGCCCTGTCGGGTGAGAAGCACCCATTCTGGAGTCTCCACTAGCTGTATAAGCCATGCGGATAAATTAACCCGCCCCGGCTACAAGCGCCACGTACGCGTACATGTTCCATGTAAGTAGGCACAGAGTGCTTCCCGTACCTTTAATGGCACACACCAGAAGTTGATTATACGCGGTGCGTCCCGACGGAGAATATAGATACTACCGTTAACAAAGGCGACGTTGCCCCTCGATAGTCCTGACGAGGCCCTGATTGAAGAGGCCGAAACGCATTGACATACATACCAGCGGGATTGTGTTCTCTAATTGGATTCAGCTTTACAAAAAATCATGGTATACGCCCCGCAAAATACCTTAAAAATGATATAGGCATTTGACAGGTGCTTGTACGTGAACCATCAATCATGGCAACAGAGTGGATTACAATCATAACTTTGAAATTGTGACCACCAGTATTTTGTAAAGAAAGTCTGTTGGGCACAACCCTCTACTGACGGTATGGCCAGTTTCAAGACTTTGAGAAGCTAGATGTTGACCTCAGTTGAATCAAGAAGAAAATGTGAATTTAATGTCATGTGTGTAATGTCTTGTTTTGTAAATATTTATTATTCTGTATGATTCACCAATGAGCCATTTTCTGCCTTGCACATAAGTAGTTGAAATACATGTTAGAAAATAATTAATCCATAAAGACAGCATTGAGCACTGTTTTTCAAAAATAGCTATTTAATTTATACCTACCTTTAGACCATTCCTTTGTTTAAATATTTAAGGATCAGCAGCAGTGCTATTTTACCACCTTGAATGTTCATTGCTTGTTATTAGAACTTTAAAGGCCTGTACTGCTGGAAATGTAGCATAGTTTTTTGACATATCTGAAGAAAACAAAGGAACATATCACAATAACATACACAAATCAAAATAAACACATAATTGAAACATAAGAGGGCGCAATAAAGCAGTCAACTATAAATACAACACAATAATCACAGTAAAACACAACCTCACATCACAATAAAGCAGCACGAAAAACTCAAACAAAATACTAAAAGAAAATATGACAACCAAATGCTGCACAACGAATATGCACAAAAATTATTGTCACCCTTTACCACCTCCAGAAATTTGCTTTCATAATGTGTTGATAGAAGTAGGCCTAGGTGGAGTTCGCATTGTCGCACTATGTGAAAATTTGTAAAGTGGTAAAAAAAATTACACTTCGCTATGCAGAGTTCCATGAATGGGCGGCTGTTCGTGTGACGTTTTATGTCACTGGCAATGCAAAGTGCGTTCTCGCCCTGGAAGTCTCGTGCAAACGGCACCACGCACTTTGCAGGTGCGCAGGCATTGTGATTTGTGCTTCTGTTATGGTGCTGGAACTACTTTAATCCCTTATTAACTTCTTTCATCCAACAGCTATAAAAGGCATTTTATCCTCATTTTCATTTATTATCTTACCTTTTCTCTTGGTGTTTTCATATTTTATGTATTTTCCTATTTTTGTGTGTCTTTTGTACTTTTTAAATTGTTTGCTCTAATTTCTTTTTTTTCCTTCCTTCCTTCTTTTTCCATTCTCCTATCTTTCCCCTCAGTGCCCAGCACAATGGCAGAGCTCGCAGCGGCAGCCCCAGGCCCACCCCCTCCAAACCACCACCACCAGCTGCCTTCCTTGTGGACAGCGTCATCACAAAGAGGTGCAGCCCTGTGCCATTTTTCTGAGGTGGAGGTGGCAGCATTAGTTTTTTATGTTCAGCGCCACCTCCCCTCGAACCCTGCCAACAGGCAACAGGCCTGGGAGTGGATACGGCCTTCGGGAGCTCCGGCAGCACTGGAAGAGGGTGCGCCAGGCTGTGCACTGCAGCTCTGGGGTCTGGTGCACCCAACAGCAGCTGAAGCACTGGTTGGCCAACATTCTAGATCAGGACTTGAACCTGCTTAACCTGCTAGGTGTGGAGGTTGCAGGGCTTGGTGAGCAATAATTAATTTTTAGTTCTGTTCTCTGCTAATATTTTTTTTTTCAAATAACAAGCATGCTGCTCACACACAGGTGAATTAACTTTTAGTTACAAATATTATGTGATCATCCTCTAGACAGGTGCTCGGCTCTACCTAATCGTAATTCTTGGCGCTCGTTTGGGCTGATGATTTAATAAGTAATAGAGAGACTCCTCCTGTGCCCTTTCACTAAGATAGTGATAGTTATTAGAATTAGTGAGTTAGCACATTCTCTTACTTCTCTGTGCCTTTCAATTTTGAAGCTCATATAGTGCCAAGCAATTTCCCATTGATGTGTAGTCTGCATGCATCCATTTATGCATTCAAACATGCAAACTGAGTTGACCCGTCAAAGGTGGTTGAGAGATTCAGAATGAGATGAGAAGCAAAAATCATTCATTGCAATTTATTAGTAATTCTAAAATGTAGTTTAGGAAATTTGGAATAGGGTTAGGTTTAGGAAATTTAGAATAGGATGGTCCACGATACTAGTACTATACAAGCGTTCTGATTTAGAAAAGTTCAATAGTACAGTGTTTGCCTTTTCCTGCAAAAAATATTTTTGGATATATTATTATGAACTGTACCACTAATCTTTTATTTTTTTTGTTCTTTTTTTTCTACATCATTAAGCATCTAGGGGCAAGTAGAGGGCTGGTCAGGTGGGTGAGGGAGCTGGAGGTGCCCCCTCCACAAGTGCCGGGGATGGCTCTGCTGGCGCCAGTAAGTCCTCCTGTTGTTAACCTCTTAGCTGCTGGGCCTTTCCCCCCCCCCCAGTGCTGAGCCCTTTTTTGGCTATTTGGGGTAGTTTGCGCTTAGGCCTTCATAACTTTTTGTCCACATAAGCTATCCACGCCAAATTTGCGTCCTTTTTTTCGAACATCCTAGGGATTCTAATGGTACCTAGAGTTTGTGGTTTCCCCTGGAGGAGACCAAGAAAATAGCCAAAATACAGTGAAAATTTCGTTTTTTCCAAAATAATGGGAAAAAAGGGCTGCCGAAGAAGGCTTGTAGTTTTTTTCCCTGAAAAAGCCATCAACAAAGGGTTTCTGGTGCTGAAATCACTATCTTCCCACCTTTCAGGAACGGGCAGACTAGAATCAGAAAACCACATTTTCCAACACAAATTCGGCATTTTACTGGGACATACCCCATTTTTACTATTTTTGGTGCTTTCAACCTCCTTCCAGTTAGTGAAAGGAATGGGTGTGAAACCAATGATGGATCCCGGAAAGCTAAACATTTCTGAAAACTAGACAAAATTCTGAATTCAGCAAGGGGTCATTTGTGTAGATCCTACAAGGTTTTCCTACAGAAAATAACAGCTGAAATAAAAAAATATTGAAAATGAGCTGAAAACAACAGCCATTTTTCTTTATGTTTTACTCTGTAACTTTTTCCTGCGATGTCAAATTTCTGAAAGCAATATACCGTTTTGTCTGCTGGACTCTTCTGGTTGCGGGGATATAAAGGGCTTGTAGTTTCATCAAGAACCCTAGGTACCCAGAGCCAATAAATGAGCTGCACCCTGCAGTTGGTTTTCATTCTATACTGGGTATACAGCAATTCATTTGCTGAAATATGAAGAGTGAAAAAGAGGTTTCAAGAAAACCTTTGCATTTCCAAAATGGGATCAAGATAAGGTTTTGAGGAGCAGTGGTTATTTGCCCATCTCTGAATTCCGAGGTGCCCATACTAGCATGTGAATTGCAGGGCTTTTCTCAAATAGACGTCTTTTTTACACACTGTCTTATATTTGGAAGGAAAAAATGTAGAGAAAGATAAGGGGCAATAACACTTGTTCTGCTATCCTATGTTCCCCCAAGTCTCCCGATAAAAATGATACCTCACTTGTGTGGGTAGGCCTAGTGCCCGCGACAGGAAATGCCCCAAAACACAACATGGACACATCCCATTTTTTGATAGAAAACACAGCAGTTTTTTCCAAAGTGCCTACCTGTAGATTTTGGCCTCTAGCTCAGCCGGCACATAGTGAAACCTACCAAACCTGTGCATGTTTGAAAACTAGAGACCTAGGGGAATCCATGATGGGGTGACTTGTGGGGCTCTGACCAGGTTCTGTTACCCAGAATCCTTTGCAAACCTCAACAAGTGGCTAAAAAAACAAGTTTTCCTCACATTTCGGTGACAGAAAGTTCTGGAATCTGAGAGGAGCCACAAATTTCCTTCCACCCAGCGTTCCCCCAAGTCTCCCGATAAAAATGATACCTCACTTGTGTGGGTAGGCCTAGCGCCTGCGACTGGAAATGCCCCAAAACACAACGTGGACACATCCCATTTTTTGACAAAATGCAGAGCTGTTTTTTGCAAAGTGCCTACCTGTAGATTTTGGCCTCTAGCTCAGCCGGCACATAGGGAAACCTACCAAACCTGTGCATTTTTGAAAACTAGAGACCCAGGGGAATCCAAGATGGGGTGACTTGTCGGGCTCTGACCAGGTTCTGTCACCCACAATCCTTTGCAAACCACAAAAAGTGGCTAAAAAAACAAGTTTTCCTCACATTTCGGTGACAGAAAGTTCTGGAATCTGAGAAGAGCCACAAATTTCCTTCCACCCAGCGTTCCCCCAAGTCTCCCGATAAAAATGATACCTCACTTGTGAGGGTAGGCCTAGCGCCCGCGACAGGAAATGCCCCAAAACACAAAGTTGACACATCCCATTTTTTGACAAAATACAGAGCTGTTTTTTGCAAAGTGCCTACCTGTAGATTTTGGCCTCTAGCTCAGCCGGCACATAGGGAAACCTACCAAACCTGTGCATTTTTGAAAACTAGAGACCTAGGGGAATCCAAGATGGGGTGACTTGTGGGGCTCTGACCAGGTTCTGTTACCCAGAATCCTTTGCAAACCTCACAAAGTGGCTAAAAAAACAAGTTTTCCTCACATTTCGGTGACAGAATGTTCTCGAATCTGAGAGGAGCCACAAATTTCCTTCCACCCAGCGTTCCCCCAAGTCTCCCGATAAAAATGATACCTCACTTGTGTGAGAAGGCCTAGCGCCCGCGACAGGAAATGCCCCAAAACACAACGTGGACACATCCCATTTTTTGACAAAATACAGAGCTGTTTTTTGCAAAGTGCCTACCTGTAGATTTTGGCCTCTAGCTCAGCCGGCAAATAGGGAAACCTACCAAACCTGTGCATTTTTTAAATCTAGAGACCCAGGGGAATCCAAGATGGGGTGACTTGTGGGGCTCTGACCAGGTTCTGTTACCCAGAATCCTTTGCAAACCTCAAAAGGTGGCTAAAAAAACAAGTTTTCCTCACATTTTGGTGACAGAATGTTCTGGAATCTGAGAGGAGCCACAAATTTCCTTCCACCCAGCGTTCCCCCAAGTCTCCTGATAAAAATGATTCCTCACTTGTGTGGGTAGGCCTAGCGCCCGCGACAGGAAATGCCCCAAAACACAACGTGGACACATCCCATTTTTTGACAAAATACAGAGCTGTTTTTTGCAAAGTGCCTACCTGTAGATTTTGGCCTCTAGCTCAGCCGGCACATAGTGAAACCTACCAAACCTGTGCATTTTTGAAAACTAGAGACTCAGGGGAATCCAAGATGGGGTGACTTGTGGGGCTCTGACCAGGTTCTGTTACCCAGAATCCGTTGCAAACCTCAAAAAGTGGCTAAAAAAACAAGTTTTCCTCAAATTTCGGTGACAGAATGTTCTGGAATCTGAGAGGAGCCACATATTTCCTTCCACCCAGCGTTCCCCCATGTCTCCTGATAAAAATGATACCTCACTTGTGTGGGTAGGCCTAGCGCCTGCGACAGGAAATGCCCCAAAACACAACTTGGACACATCCCATTTTTTGACAAAATACAGAGCTGTTTTTTGCAACGTGCCTACCTGTAGATTTTGGCCTCTAGCTCAGCCGGCACATAGGGAAACCTACCAAACCTGTGCATTTTTTAAAACTAGAGACCCAGGGGAATCCAAGATGGGGTGACTTGTGGGGCTCTGACCAGGTTCTGTTACCCAGAATCCTTTGCAAACCTCAAAAAGTGGCTAAAAAAAAAAGTTTTCCTCACATTTCAGTGACAGAATGTTCTGGAATCTGAGAGGAGCAACAAATTTCCTTCCACCCAGCGTTCCCCCAAGTCTCCTGATAAAAATGATACCTCACTTGTGTGGGTAGGCCTAGCGCCCGCGACAGGAAATGCCCCAAAACACAACGTGGACACATCCCATTTTTTGACAAAATACAGAGCTTTTTTTGCAAAGTGCCTACCTGTAGATTTTGGCCTCTAGCTCAGCCGGCACATAGGGAAACCTACCAAACCTGTGCATTTTTGAAAACTAGAGACCCAGGGGAATCCAAGATGGGGTGACTTGTGGGGCTCTGACCAGGTTCTGTTACCCAGAATCCTTTGCAAACCTCAAAAAGTGGCTAAAAAAACAAGTTTTCCTCACATTTCGGTGACAGAATGTTCTGGAATATGAGAGGAGCCACAAATTTCCTTCCACCCAGCGTTCCCCCAAGTCTCCCGATAAAAATGATACCTCACTTGTGTGAGTAGGCCTAGCGCCCGCGACAGGAAATTCCCCAAAACACAACGTGGACACATCCCATTTTTTGACAAAATACAGAGCTGTTTTTTGCAAAGTGCCTACCTGTAGATTTTGGCCTCTAGGTCAGCCGGCAAATAGGGAAACCTACCAAACCTGTGCATTTTTGTAAATCTAGAGACCCAGGGGAATCCAAGATGGGGTGACTTGTGGGGCTCTGACCAGGTTCTGTTACCCAGAATCCTTTGCAAACCTCATAAAGTGGCTAAAAAAACAAGTTTTCCTCACATTTCAGTGACAGAATGTTCTGGAATCTGAGAGGAGCCACAAATTTCCTTCCCCCCAGCGTTCCCCCAAGTCTCCCTATAACAATGATACCTCACTTGTGTGGGTAGGCCTAGCGCCCGCGACAGGAAATGCCCCAAAACACAACGTGGACACATCCCATTTTTTGACAAAATACAGAGCTGTTTTTTGCAAAGTGCCTACCTGTAGATTTTGGCCTCTAGCTCAGCCGGCACATAGGGAAACCTACCAAACCTGTGCATTTTTGAAAACTAGAGACCCAGGGGAATACAAGATGGGGTGACTTGTGGGGCTCTGACCAGGTTCTGTTACCCAGAATCCTTTGCAAACCTCAAAAAGTGGCTAAAAAAACAAGTTTTCCTCACATTTCGGTGACAGAATGTTCTGGAATCTGAGAGGAGCCACAAATTTCCTTCCACCCAGCGTTCCCCCAAGTCTCCTGATAAAAATGATACCTCACTTGTGTGGGTAGGCCTAGCGCCCGCGACAGGAAATGCCCCAAAACACAACGTGGACACATCCCATTTTTTGACAAAATACAGAGCTGTTTTTTGCAAAGTGCCTACCTGTAGATTTTGGCCTCTAGCTCAGCCGGCAAATAGGGAAACCTACCAAACCTGTGCATTTTTTAAATCTAGAGACCCAGGGGAATCCAAGATGGGGTGACTTGTGGGGCTCTGACCAGGTTCTGTTACCCAGAATCCTTTGCAAACCTCAAAAGGTGGCTAAAAAAACAAGTTTTCCTCACATTTTGGTGACAGAATGTTCTGGAATCTGAGAGGAGCCACAAATTTCCTTCCACCCAGCGTTCCCCCAAGTCTCCTGATAAAAATGATACCTCACTTGTGTGGGTAGGCCTAGCGCCCGCGACAGGAAATGCCCCAAAACACAACGTGGACACATCCCATTTTTTGACAAAATACAGAGCTGTTTTTTGCAAAGTGCCTACCTGTAGATTTTGGCCTCTAGCTCAGCCGGCACATAGTGAAACCTACCAAACCTGTGCATTTTTTAAACCTAGAGACCTAGGGGAATCCAAGATGGGGTGACTTGTGGGGCTCTGACCAGGTTCTGTTACCCAGAATCCTTTGCAAACCTCAAAAAGTGGCTAAAAAAACAAGTTTTCCTCACATTTTGGTGACAGAATGTTCTGGAATCTGAGAGGAGCCACAAATTTCCTTCCACCCAGCGTTCCCCCAAGTCTCCCTAAAACAATGATACCTCACTTGTGTGGGTAGGCCTAGCGCCCGCAACAGGAAATGCCCCAAAACACAACGTGGACACATCCCATTTTTTGACAAAATACAGAGCTGTTTTTTGCAAAGTGCCTACCTGTAGATTTTGCCCTCTAGCTCAGCCGGCACATAGGGAAACATACCAAACCTGTGCATTTTTGAAAACTAGAAACCCAGGGGAATCCAAGATGGGGTGACTTGTGGGGCTCCGACCAGGTTCTGTTACCCAGAATCCTTTGCAAACCTCAAAAAGTGACTAAAAAAACAAGTTTTCCTCACATTTCAGTGACAGAATGTTCTGTAATCTGAGAGGAGCCACAAATTTCCTTCCACCCAGCGTTCCCCCAAGTCTCCTGATAAAAATGATACCTCACTTGTGTGGGTAGGCCTAGCGCCCGCGACAGGAAATGCCCCAAAACACAACGTGGACACATCCCATTTTTTGACAAAATACAGAGCTGTTTTTTGCAAAGTGCCTACCTGTAGATTTTGGCCTCTAGCTCAGCCGGCAAATAGGGAAACCTACCAAACCTGTGCATTTTTTAAATCTAGAGACCCAGGGGAATCCAAGATGGGGTGACTTGTGGGGCTCTGACCAGGTTCTGTTACCCAGAATCCTTTGCAAACCTCATAAAGTGGCTAAAAAAACAAGTTTTCCTCACATTTCGGTGACAGAAAGTTCTGGAATCTGAGAGGAGCCACAAATTTCCTTCCGCCCAGCGTTTCCCCAAGTCTCCGAATAACAATGATACCTCACTTGTGTGGGTAGGCCTAGCGCCCGCGACAGGAAATGCCCCAAAACACAACGTGGACAAATCCCATTTTTTGACAAAATACAGAGCTGTTTTTTGCAAAGTGCCTACCTGTAGATTTTGGCCTCTAGCTCAGCCGGCACATAGGGAAACCTACCAAACCTGTGCATTTTTGAAAACTAGAGACCCACGGGAATACAAGATGGGGTGACTTGTGGGGCTCTGACCAGGTTCTGTTACCCAGAATCCTTTGCAAACCTCAAAAAGTGGCTAAAAAAACAAGTTTTCCTCACATTTCGGTGACAGAATGTTCTGGAATCTGAGAGGAGCCACAAATTTCCTTCCACCCAGCGTTCCCCCAAGTCTCCTGATAAAAATGATACCTCACTTGTGTGAGTAGGCCTAGCGCCCGCGACAGGAAATGCCCCAAAACACAACGTGGACATATCCCATTTTTTGACAAAATACAGAGCTGTTTTTTGCAAAGTGCCTACCTGTAGATTTTGGCCTCTAGCTCAGCCGGCAAATAGGGAAACCTACCAAACCTGTGCCATTTTTAAATCTAGAGACCCAGGGGAATCCAAGATGGGGTGACTTGTGGGGCTCTGACCAGGTTCTGTTACCCAGAATCCTTTGCAAACCTCAAAAGGTGGCTAAAAAAACAAGTTTTCCTCACATTTTGGTGACAGAATGTTCTGGAATCTGAGAGGAGCCACAAATTTCCTTCCACCCAGCGTTCCCCCAAGTCTCCTGATAAAAATGATACCTCACTTGTGTGGGTAGGCCTAGCGCCCGCGACAGGAAATGCCCCAAAACACAACGTGGACACATCCCATTTTTTGACAAAATACAGAGCTGTATTTTTCAAAGTGCCTACCTGTAGATTTTGGCCTCTAGCTCAGCCGGCACATAGTGAAACCTACCAAACCTGTGCATTTTTGAAACCTAGAGACCTAGGGGAATCCAAGATGGGGTGACTTGTGGGGCTCTGATCAGGTTCTGTTACCCAGAATCCTTTGCAAACCTCAAAAAGTGGCTAAAAAAACAAGTTTTCCTCACATTTCGGTGACAGAATGTTCTGGAATCTGAGAGGAGCCACAAATTTCCTTCCACCCAGCGTTCCCCCATGTCTCCTGATACAAATGATACCTCACTTGTGTTGGTAGGCCTAGCGCCCGAGACAGGAAATGCCCCAAAACACAACGTGGACACATCCCATTTTTTGACAAAATACAGAGCTGTTTTTTGCAAAGTGCCTACCTGTAGATTTTGCCCTCTAGCTCAGCCGGCACATAGGGAAACCTACCAAACCTGTGCATTTTTGAAAACTAGAAACCCAGGGGAATCCAAGATGGGGTGACTTGTGGGGCTCTGACCAGGTTCTGTTACCCAGAATCCTTTGCAAACCTCAAAAAGTGGCTAAAAAAACAAGTTTTCCTCACATTTCGGTGACAGAATGTTCTGGAATCTGAGAGGAGCCACAAATTTCCTTCCACCCAGCGTTCCCCCAAGTCTCCCAATAAAAATGATACCTCACTTGTGTGAGTAGGCCTAGCACCCGCGACAGGAAATGCCCCAAAACACAACGTGGACACATCCCATTTTTTGACAAAATACAGAGCTGTTTTTTGCAAAGTGCCTACCTGTAGATTTTGGCCTCTAGCTCAGCCGGCAAATAGGGAAACCTACCAAACCTGTGCATTTTTGTAAATCTAGAGACCCAGGGGAATCCAAGATGGGGTGACTTGTGGGGCTCTGACCAGGTTCTGTTACCCAGAATCCTTTGCAAACCTCAAAAAGTGGCTAAAAAAACAAGTTTTCCTCACATTTCGGTGACAGAAAGTTCTGGAATCTGAGAGGAGCCACAAATTTCCTTCCACCCAGCGTTCCCCCAAGTCTCCCGATAAAAATGATACCTCACTTGTGTGAGTAGGCCTAGCGCCCGCGACAGGAAATGCCCCAAAACATAACGTGGACACATCCCATTGTTTGACAAAATACAGAGCTGTTTTTTGCAAAAGTGCCTACCTGTAGATTTTGGCCTCTAGCTCAGTCGGAAAATAGGGAAACCTACCAAACCTGTGCATTTTTTAAATCTAGAGACCCAGGGGAATCCAAGATGGGTTGACTTGTGGGGCTCTGACCAGGTTCTGTTACCCAGAATCCTTTGCAAACCTCAAAAGGTGGCTAAAAAAACAAGTTTTCCTATCATTTTGGTGACAGAATGTTCTGGAATCTGAGAGGAGCCACAAATTTCCTTCCACCCAGCGTTCCCCCAAGTCTCCTGATAAAAATGATACCTCACTTGTGTGGGTAGGCCTAGCGCCTGCGACAAGAAATGCCCCAAAACACAACGTGGACACATCCCATTTTTTGACAAAATACAGAGCTGTTTTTTGCAAAGTGCCTACCTGTAGATTTTGGCCTCTAGCTCAGCCGGCACATAGGGAAACCTACCAAACCTGTGCATTTTTGAAAACTAGAGACCCAGGGGAATCCAAGATGGGGTGACTTGTGGGGCCCCCGCCAGGTTCTGTTACCCAGAATCCTTTGCAAACCTCAAAAAGTGGATAAAAAAACAAGTTTTCCTCACATTTCAGTGACAGAATGTTCTGGAATCTGAGAGGAGCCACAAATTTCCTTCCACCCAGCGTTCCCCCAAGTCTCCTGATAAAAATGATACCTCACTTGTGTGGGTAGGCCTAGCGCCCGCGACAGGAAATGCCCCAAAACACAACGTGGACACATCCCATTTTTTGACAAAATACAGAGCTGTTTTTTGCAAAGTGCCTACCTGTAGATTTTGGCCTCTAGCTCAGCCGGCACATAGGGAAACCTACCAAACCTGTGCATTTTTGAAAACTAGAGACCCAGGAGAATCCAAGATGGGGTGACTTGTGGGGCTCTGACCAGGTTCTGTTACCCAGAATCCGTTGCAAACCTCAAAAAGTGGCTAAAAAAAAAAGTTTTCCTCACATTTCGGTGACAGAATGTTCTGGAATCTGAGAGGAGCCACAAATTTCCTTCCACCCAGCGTTCCCCCAAGTCTCCCGATAAAAATGATACCTCACTTGTGTGAGTAGGCCTAGCGCCCGCAACAGGAAATGCCCCAAAACACAACATGGACACATCCCATTTTTTGACAAAATACAGAGCTGTTTTTTGCAAAGTGCCTACCTGTAGATTTTGGCCTCTAGCTCAGCCGGCAAATAGGGAAACCTACCAAACCTGTGAATTTTTTAAATCTAGAGTCCCAGGGGAATCCAAGATGGGGTGACTTGTGGGGCTCTGACCAGGTTCTGTTACCCAGAATCCTTTGCAAACCTCAAAAGGTGGCTAAAAAAACAAGTTTTCCTCACATTTTGGTGACAGAATGTTCTGGAATCTGAGAGGAGCCACAAATTTCCTTCCACCCAGCGTTCCCCCAAGTCTCATGATAAAAATGATACCTCACTTGTGTGGGTAAGCCTAGCGCCCGCGACTGGAAATGCCCCAAAACACAACGTGGACACATCCCATTTTTTGACAAAATACAGAGCTGTTTTTTGCAAAGTGCCTAACTGTAGATTTTGGCCTCTAGCTCAGCCGGCACATAGGGAAACCTACCAAACCTGTGCATTTTTGAAAACTAGAGTCCCAGGGGAATCCAAGATGGGGTGACTTGTCGGGCTCTGACCAGGTTCTGTTATCCAGAATCCTTTGCAAACCACAAGAAGTGGCTAAAAAAACAAGTTTTCCTCACATTTCGGTGACAGAAAGTTCTGGAATCTGTGAAGGGCCCTAATTTCCTTCCACCCAGCGTTCCCCCAAGTCTCCCGATAAAAATGATACCTCACTTGTGTGGGTAGGCCTAGCGCCCGAGACAGGATATGACCCAAAACACAACGTGGACACATCCCATTTTTTGACAAAATACAGAGCTGTTTTTTGCAAAGTGCCTACCTGTAGATTTTGGCCTCTATCTCAGCCGGCACATAGGGAAACCTACCAAACCTGTGCATTTGTGAAAACTAGAGACCTAGGGGAATCCAAGATGAGGTGACTTGTGGGGCTCTGACCAGGTTCTGTTACCCAGAATCCTTTGCAAACCTCAAAAAGTGGCTAAAAAAACAAGTTTTCCTCACATTTTGGTGACAGAATGTTCTGGAATCTGAGAGGAGCCACAAATTTCCTTCCACCCAGCGTTCCCCCAAGTCTCCCGATAAAAATGATACCTCACTTGTGTGAGTAGGCCTAGCGCCCGCGACAGGAAATGCCCCAAAACACAACGTGGACACATCCCATTTTTTGACAAAATACAGAGCTGTTTTTTGCAAAGTGCCTACCTGTAGATTTTGGCCTCTAGCTCAGCCGGCAAATAGGGAAACCTACCAAACCTGTGCATTTTGTAAATCTAGAGACCCAGGGGAATCCAAGATGGGGTGACTTGGGCTCTGACCAGGTTCTGTTACCCAGAATCCTTTGCAAACCTCAAAAGGTGGCTAAAAAAACAAGTTTTCCTCACATTTTGGTGACAGAATGTTCTGGAATCTGAGAGGAGCCACAAATTTCCTTCCACCCAGCGTTCCCCCAAGTCTCCTGATAAAAATGATACCTCACTTGTGTGGGTAGGCCTAGCGCCTGCGACAAGAAATGCCCCAAAACACAACGTGGACACATCCCATTTTTTGACAAAATACAGAGCTGTTTTTTGCAAAGTGCCTACCTGTAGATTTTGGCCTCTAGCTCAGCCGGCACATAGGGAAACCTACCAAACCTGTGCATTTTTGAAAACTAGAGACGCAGGGGAATCCAAGATGGGGTGACTTGTCGGGCTCTGTCCAGGTTCTGTTACCCAGAATCCTTTGCAAACCACAAGAAGTGGCTAAAAAAACAAGTTTTCCTCACATTTCGGTGACAGAAAGTTCTGGAATCTGTGAAGGGCCCAAATTTCCTTCCACCCAGCTTTCCCCCAAGTCTCCCGATAAAAATGATACCTCACTTGTGTGGGTAGGCCTAGCGCCCGAGACAGGATATGACCCAAAACACAACGTGGACACATCCCATTTTTTGACAAAATACAGAGCTGTTTTTTGCAAAGTGCCTACCTGTAGATTTTGGCCTCTAGCTCAGCCGGCACATAGGGAAACCTACCAAACCTGTGCATTTTTCAAAACTAGAGACCTAGGGGAATCCAAGATGAGGTGACTTGTGGGGCTCTGACCAGGTTCTGTTACCCAGAATCCTTTGCAAACCTCAAAAAGTGGCTAAAAAAACAAGTTTTCCTCACATTTTGGTGACAGAATGTTCTGGAATCTGAGAGGAGCCACAAATTTCCTTCCACCCAGCGTTCCCCCAAGTCTCCCGATAAAAATGATACCTCACTTGTGTGAGTAGGCCTAGCGCCCGCGACAGGAAATGCCCCAAAACACAACGTGGACACATCCCATTTTTTGACAAAATACAGAGCTGTTTTTTGCAAAGTGCCTACCTGTAGATTTTGGGCTCTAGCTCAGCAGGCAAATAGGGAAACCTACCAAACCTGTGCATTTTTTAAATCTAGAGACCCAGGGGAATCCAAGATGGGGTGACTTGTGGGGCTCTGACCAGGTTCTGTTACCCAGAATCCTTTGCAAACCTCAAGAGGTGGCTAAAAAAACAAGTTTTCCTCACATTTTGGTGACAGAATGTTCTGGAATCTGAGAGGAGCCACAAATTTCCTTCCACCCAGCGTTCCCCCAAGTCTCCTGATAAAAATGATACCTCACTTGTGTGGGTAGGCCTAGCGCCCGCAACAGGAAATGCCCCAAAACACAACGTGGACACATCCCATTTTTTGACAAAATACAGAGCTGTTTTTTGCAAAGTGCCTACCTGTAGATTTTGGCCTCTAGCTCAGCCGGCACATAGGGAAACCTACCAAACCTGTGCATTTTTGAAAACTAGAGACCCAGGGGAATCCAAGATGGGGTGACTTGTGGGGCTCTGACCAGGTTCTGTTACCCAGAATCCTTTGCAAACCTCAAAAAGTGGCTAAAAAAAAAAGTTTTCCTCACATTTCGGTGACAGAATGTTCTGGAATCTGAGAGGAGCCACAAATTTCCTTCCACCCAGCGTTCCCCCAAGTCTCCCGATAAAAATGATACCTCACTTGTGTGAGTAGGCCTAGCGCCCGCGACAGGAAATGCCCCAAAACACAACGTGGACACATGCCATTTTTTGACAAAATACAGAGCTGTTTTTTGCAAAGTGCCTACCTGTAGATTTTGGCCTCTAGCTCAGCCGGCAAATAGGGAACCCTACCAAACCTGTGAATTTTTTAAATCTAGAGACCCAGGGGAATCCAAGATGGGGTGACTTGTGGGGCTCTGACCAGGTTCTGTTACCCAGAATCCTTTGCAAACCTCAAAAGGTGGCTAAAAAAACAAGTTTTCCTCACATTTTGGTGACAGAATGTTCTGGAATCTGAGAGGAGCCACAAATTTCCTTCCACCCAGCGTTCCCCCAAGTCTCCTGATAAAAATGATACCTCACTTGTGTGGGTAGGCCTAGCGCCCGCGACTGGAAATGCCCCAAAACACAACGTGGACACATCCCATTTTTTGACAAAATACAGAGCTGTTTTTTGCAAAGTGCCTACCTGTAGATTTTGGCCTCTAGCTCAGCCGGTACATAGTGAAACCTACCAAACCTGTGCATTTTTGAAACCTAGAGACCTAGGGGAATCCAAGATGGGGTGACTTGTGGGGCTCTGACCAGGTTCTGTTACCCAGAATCCTTTGCAAAGCTCAAAAAGTGGCTAAAAAAACAAGTTTTCCTCACATTTCGGTGACAGAATGTTCTGGAATCTGAGAGGAGCCACAAATTTCCTTCCACCCAGCATTCCCCCAAGTCTCCCGATAAAAATGATACCTCACTTGTGTGAGTAGGCCTAGCGCCCGCGACAGGAAATGCCCCAAAACACAACGTGGACACATCCCATTTTTTGACAAAATACAGACCTGTTTTTTGCAAAGTGCCTACCTGTAGATTTTGGGCTCTAGCTCAGCCGGCAAATAGGGAAACCTACCAAACCTGTGCATTTTTTAAATCTAGAGACCCAGGGGAATCCAAGATGGGGTGACTTGTGGGGCTCTGACCAGGTTCTGTTACCCAGAATCCTTTGCAAACCTCAAGAGGTGGCTAAAAAAACAAGTTTTCCTCACATTTTGGTGACAGAATGTTCTGGAATCTGAGAGGAGCCACAAATTTCCTTCCACCCAGCGTTCCCCCAAGTCTCCTGATAAAAATGATACCTCACTTGTGTGGGTAGGCCTAGCGCCCGCAACAGGAAATGCCCCAAAACACAACGTGGACACATCCCATTTTTTGACAAAATACAGAGCTGTTTTTTGCAAAGTGCCTACCTGTAGATTTTGGCCTCTAGCTCAGCCGGCACATAGGGAAACCTACCAAACCTGTGCATTTTTGAAAACTAGAGACCCAGGGGAATCCAAGATGGGGTGACTTGTGGGGCTCTGACCAGGTTCTGTTACCCAGAATCCTTTGCAAACCTCAAAAAGTGGCTAAAAAAAAAAGTTTTCCTCACATTTCGGTGACAGAATGTTCTGGAATCTGAGAGGAGCCACAAATTTCCTTCCACCCAGCGTTCCCCCAAGTCTCCCGATAAAAATGATACCTCACTTGTGTGAGTAGGCCTAGCGCCCGCGACAGGAAATGCCCCAAAACACAACGTGGACACATCCCATTTTTTGACAAAATACAGAGCTGTTTTTTGCAAAGTGCCTACCTGTAGATTTTGGCCTCTAGCTCAGCCGGCAAATAGGGAAACCTACCAAACCTCTGCATTTTGTAAATCTAGAGACCCAGGGGAATCCAAGATGGGGTGACTTGGGCTCTGACCAGGTTCTGTTACCCAGAATCCTTTGCAAACCTCAAAAGGTGGCTAAAAAAACAAGTTTTCCTCACATTTTGGTGACAGAATGTTCTGGAATCTGAGAGGAGCCACAAATTTCCTTCCACCCAGCGTTCCCCCAAGTCTCCTGATAAAAATGATACCTCACTTGTGTGGGTAGGCCTAGCGCCTGCGACAAGAAATGCCCCAAAACACAACGTGGACACATCCCATTTTTTGACAAAATACAGAGCTGTTTTTTGCAAAGTGCCTACCTGTAGATTTTGGCCTCTAGCTCAGCCGGCACATAGGGAAACCTACCAAACCTGTGCATTTTTGAAAACTAGAGACGCAGGGGAATCCAAGATGGGGTGACTTGTCGGGCTCTGTCCAGGTTCTGTTACCCAGAATCCTTTGCAAACCACAAGAAGTGGCTAAAAAAACAAGTTTTCCTCACATTTCGGTGACAGAAAGTTCTGGAATCTGTGAAGGGCCCAAATTTCCTTCCACCCAGCTTTCCCCCAAGTCTCCCGATAAAAATGATACCTCACTTGTGTGGGTAGGCCTAGCGCCCGAGACAGGATATGACCCAAAACACAACGTGGACACATCCCATTTTTTGACAAAATACAGAGCTGTTTTTTGCAAAGTGCCTACCTGTAGATTTTGGCCTCTAGCTCAGCCGGCACATAGGGAAACCTACCAAACCTGTGCATTTTTCAAAACTAGAGACGTAGGGGAATCCAAGATGGGGTGACTTGTGGGGCTCTGACCAGGTTCTGTTCCCCAGAATCCTTTGCAAACCTCAAAAAGTGGCTAAAAAAACAAGTTTTCCTCACATTTCGGTGACAGAATGTTCTGGAATCTGAGAGGAGCCACAAATTTCCTTCCACCCAGCATTCCCCCAAGTCTCCCGATAAAAATGATACCTCACTTGTGTGAGTAGGCCTAGCGCCCGCGACAGGAAATGCCCCAAAACACAACGTGGACACATCCCATTTTTTGACAAAATACAGACCTGTTTTTTGCAAAGTGCCTACCTGTAGATTTTGGGCTCTAGCTCAGCCGGCAAATAGGGAAACCTACCAAACCTGTGCATTTTTTAAATCTAGAGACCCAGGGGAATCCAAGATGGGGTGACTTGTGGGGCTCTGACCAGGTTCTGTTACCCAGAATCCTTTGCAAACCTCAAGAGGTGGCTAAAAAAACAAGTTTTCCTCACATTTTGGTGACAGAATGTTCTGGAATCTGAGAGGAGCCACAAATTTCCTTCCACCCAGCGTTCCCCCAAGTCTCCTGATAAAAATGATACCTCACTTGTGTGGGTAGGCCTAGCGCCCGCAACAGGAAATGCCCCAAAACACAACGTGGACACATCCCATTTTTTGACAAAATACAGAGCTGTTTTTTGCAAAGTGCCTACCTGTAGATTTTGGCCTCTAGCTCAGCCGGCACATAGGGAAACCTACCAAACCTGTGCATTTTTGAAAACTAGAGACCCAGGGGAATCCAAGATGGGGTGACTTGTGGGGCTCTGACCAGGTTCTGTTACCCAGAATCCTTTGCAAACCTCAAAAAGTGGCTAAAAAAAAAAGTTTTCCTCACATTTCGGTGACAGAATGTTCTGGAATCTGAGAGGAGCCACAAATTTCCTTCCACCCAGCGTTCCCCCAAGTCTCCCGATAAAAATGATACCTCACTTGTGTGAGTAGGCCTAGCGCCCGCGACAGGAAATGCCCCAAAACACAACGTGGACACATGCCATTTTTTGACAAAATACAGAGCTGTTTTTTGCAAAGTGCCTACCTGTAGATTTTGGCCTCTAGCTCAGCCGGCAAATAGGGAACCCTACCAAACCTGTGAATTTTTTAAATCTAGAGACCCAGGGGAATCCAAGATGGGGTGACTTGTGGGGCTCTGACCAGGTTCTGTTACCCAGAATCCTTTGCAAACCTCAAAAGGTGGCTAAAAAAACAAGTTTTCCTCACATTTTGGTGACAGAATGTTCTGGAATCTGAGAGGAGCCACAAATTTCCTTCCACCCAGCGTTCCCCCAAGTCTCCTGATAAAAATGATACCTCACTTGTGTGGGTAGGCCTAGCGCCCGCGACTGGAAATGCCCCAAAACACAACGTGGACACATCCCATTTTTTGACAAAATACAGAGCTGTTTTTTGCAAAGTGCCTACCTGTAGATTTTGGCCTCTAGCTCAGCCGGTACATAGTGAAACCTACCAAACCTGTGCATTTTTGAAACCTAGAGACCTAGGGGAATCCAAGATGGGGTGACTTGTGGGGCTCTGACCAGGTTCTGTTACCCAGAATCCTTTGCAAACCTCAAAAAGTGGCTAAAAAAACAAGTTTTCCTCACATTTCGGTGACAGAATGTTCTGGAATCTGAGAGGAGCCACAAATTTCCTTCCACCCAGCGTTCCCCCATGTCTCCTGATAAAAATGATACCTCACTTGTGTGGGTAGGCCTAGCGCCTGCGACAGGAAATGCCCCAAAACACAACATGGACACATCCCATTTTTTGACAAAATACAGAGCTGTTTTTTGCAAAGTGCCTACCTGTAGATTTTGGCCTCTAGTGAGGTACTGGGTTTTTCAGAACCGGTACTGATCCGGTAACCCAGCGGTGCCAGGGTACACCCAAAGACCTCGGGTACTTTCCTGATTCAGACTACAGAAACTCAGAGTCTTCTAGGTGAAGTCAAAGATCGAATTTATTGGCTGCAACCAATTGACAAGTGTCCTAGAAGTACAACAGCACGATTTGTATGTTCTCAGGAGACTGTGTTTCAATGCAAAGTCAGGTTTCCTTATATACAGTTTTTTAAGCTTCAGGCAAACATTCTTGACATTTTGGTTGGTCATTCACATGTTTTCACTACAAAAGAAAAAACAGTGTCATGATGAAACCTCATATTTCATGTCATCCAACCCATAATAAATTACCCGGCAAGGCCTAGTATTTTACATCAGATAAGTGTGGACCCCTAATAAAAACGGGCACCTCCCCCTCGTAAAGTAAGAAGAAGAAAAGAGCAGGTGCAGGTGTGAGCAAGTTAGGCAGGGTGTGTGAGCGATAATAAGGGTTTTATGGCCTGGTGTGCCTTGATGCTATCTGATTCGGCCACTGGGAGAGGGACTGACCAAACAGGTTTGGCCTGAGGCAATGGTTCCAGCTTGCCCAGGTCAGAGAAAAGTCAATCAAGGTGTACGTGTCCTTGGAATCAAATCTGACTGTATTATAAGCCTATGTGAGGGCAACTTTTAAAAATGGCTGCTGTGTATAAAATGGGAGCCACGAGTGCAGGACGAAAATGGCGATTTCGAGGTGAAAACGCTGCTGGAATTGAGCGAAAATGCTCATGCTTAGTGTACTAGTCATTATCGGTCTTTTGATACTAAAATCGTACTGCTGTGGCAAAGTAAATTACATGGGTCCAGAATTTTTAGAACCACAAACCCTCCTTTTGCCCTTACATAGGCAATAAACCTATTCTCATGCTAATCTGAGTCCAGGTCTATGTTTATAAGGCCATGGAGATGTTGCTGGAGCAAAATTCTAGTACTTGGTAACTCTCTCTGGACAGGTCTCCTCGAACATGAAGTAGCACAAAAAGGCCACATATGGCAGGACAAAATAAGGAATACCTCTATCTGCAGTAGGTGGCATAAGATCACACACCCAACAATTAGTGATGTTCACTACTAACTAGTGTTGATGCAGAAGCTGTACAAAAGAATTGCTTACGAATTCTGATCTTCTAACCTGCTCATGTTCAGGAAAAGGGTGAAAAGAGTTCAAAGAAACAATAGTAGGAAAAGACATAGGTTGGGAAGTGGGTTCAGAAGTCAATTGAGTAGAGAAAAACAATCCTACCCATAAATGACAACGTCATGTTTAAAAGACCCTAGAAAACACGTTATTAAGAACATATAGACAACGGGAGAAAGTAGTGACCACTATGAAATAATAATTTTTCACAACCCTAACCAAAAAGCAAATCCTAAAATTATCTAGTAACATTTTTAGGGCTCCTCTGCATTTCAGTAATTTTTGTATGTTCAGGTGGAACAGTGGTGACTCTCATCAATGCTCTAAGGTGAAAAGGGGGTACTCTTTCCACAGAAAATGGACTTTATTCTGCTTTTACTAACCAGAATAGTACTTTAAAACAATGCCAGCAAAACAATCAATCTCCTAACACCTAGTCTATACAATCACACGGAAACCTCTTGTGAAACCAACTATGCCCAGAGTCCGTTCAAAAAGCCTCTCTGGCAGGCTTCTATTGTCCATCAAATTTTCTTTTGTTGTTTTCTTTCGCATGGGCCTCTCAATTCAGGCCTCTTCGTGAGAAAATACTGCTTAGTTGGAGTGCCCTCCTGGCAAACACCCACAGCTCACTCGAAAATCTCAATGTCTTAAAGCAATGCACCAGTGTCTCTCCTCTGTGGCAGACACTACAAACAATGTGCTCTTCATTGATCAAGGGCACAAATCATCTCGTGCAGAGGCAAGCACCATTAATTGGGAAATAGCTCAAGCTCAGCAGCACTTTCAGACTCCAACACTCATTATTTAGTGTCAGAGGACGCTCAAGCTGCTCTTTCATGGGCACCACAATATAGTGCCTTTTTCCAAACTTGAAATCTCCGGTGCACTGCCCTACTTCCGTTGGAGCAAAGAAAAGGGGGTGTGTGTCCAAAACTCAGGCCAAGGGGCTCAAGGGATTGCACACTGTCAGAGGTTACCAGCACATGACAGGTAGAGAAATGAAACCTCAAAACAGCTCTGCCATCAACAACAGGAATCCTTCTCTTTAGCTCTTTTACACTGAAACTTTGGTTTTGTGATGTCCAACGCCGTCTGATGGAGCAAGTACGATACCATGCGCTGGCGATCGCTGTCCAGCTTTGCTACTTCCTGGGTGCTGAGACTGTAGGGCCAAGACGTCCATCTTTCATCTGTAGCTGTCACTGATGGGAATTAGGCTTAAGTCAATGTCCTGCAGGTTATTATGACTTGATACCTGCAGAATCTAGTGACGTAGGAAGTGTGCCACAGCTGTTAGTTTCCTTCAATTTAGTACAAAAACAGTTCATGGTTTTTAACAAGGGGACTGCAAGCAGGTGGTCTGCAATCTTCAAAGGAGTAGCCATACACCATGGGCATAAAATACAAAGACAAAGGCAGAAGGGCAAAACAGGGTCTCTAGCATCTTTAATTGGGTTCTCTCCATTATTCTCTGCCATCTATAGCTACATGAGAATTCTATCTGAATGGATTTCCTCACACAGTGGCATTGTCTAATGGGGTAAACACATATTTGCCTCAATGATTAAGTCTAGGTGTTCCTCCTTACCTTAGAACATCTCAATAGAGAAATCACATGATACCGATTATCAGGGACATGTAGAAACCTTCCTTTAAAAACTGTGCATCAGGTGCACTATGCAATACACAGGCTAACACTTCGTTTTCTGTCAAATAAAAGCAACTAGCAGGCATCATTTTATTTTTTAGAGCGGAGACACAAATGTATCAGTTCTGCAGAGCATTTAACATGATGTTGGGACTTTCGAAGAAACCCCTTTTTTTTTTTCTGTAGCTCTCCTAGCTTCTGCCACTCTGAATCTGTCAAAGACAGTAGGCCTTTCTATTTTCATTCTAACCTGCAATAATTCACTCTATTTAAAAAAAAAAAAAATTCCTTTTTAGGCGCTAAAAAAAACTATCTCTATTTCCAGATTATTAAACTACACTTACTGTGAATAATTCACAAACCTTAATAACACACATACCAGTTGTTAGAATAAATGCTTGTTGCAATCCCATGCAATGGTACATATTTCATCAATCTCGAATGAATGAACGTCTCAGTAGGCCCAGCTGAAGTTAGAACCTTCAACCTCGATATTAAAACAAGCCTTTGTACTGGCACATTGACTCATTGAATCATAAGAAGGCACAACCTGCAAATATATATCAAACCTAAATGTATGCATTTACTGAAGCCTGAGACACTTTAAAAAGTACTCTGAATGAAAGAAAATGCAGTTTAAACAGTGCTTTTGCCCAAAATCGACTTTGATATTTTAGGCATTAAAAAATCAATATCCTACAATTTTCTTGCATAATATGCATTACCAGAATGTCTATTACACAATCCATGAGTCAGCCATTGAAAATATTAACTTATACTTTATAGAAATGAGCTTGTTTGCTCCTGCGCCAAGGGAAAATTGCACATACAAATGTCATTTTAGTGGTGCAACATAACTTGAATTAAATTTTAATGTTAGGAGGTCATAGTATAGGTATTAAGCTTTATAAATATTAAAAAACGATTTTGAAAGGCACTTATTTTTTTTAATAATTTTTCCATAATTAATAATTTTCTTTAAAAAAAAATAAAAACCCAATTATTCTTTTTTTTGGTGATAATTCCACATATAAAAGCAAGCTGCATCCCTTGCCTATTATTTGGGATATATTAACTCACAAGCCTAAGCGCATAAGCCTAACTTGAAATGCGTCACATTTTTGCGCCACTTTCATTTAAAAGGAAGGTTATGCAAAATTCCACCCATGTTTAACTGGGAAAGTGCTGGCTGAATTGAAAATAGATAATTTCGTTTTTTTTTGGGGGGGGGGCCTATTTATATCTATTGAATGTGTTTTCTAATTTATTAAGCATTTAACGGCAGTTTTGTATATGTGCACAATTGCTCATTCTATAAATTAAAGAGCAACATATAGCTATGTTAGCACATCACATGGTTCATTTCTGGATTTGTTCTAAGTTTCTACTTAATATTAATTAACCAACATTTTACTTAACAAACTGTAAACATCAAGAAGACCCACAAACACACATTGAGCTCATTTCAGATATAAACAGAAAACACTCAGTACACATAATACAGCGCAATTTAGCCATTTTTCATAAATAGCGCCGTCGCAATTTACTTACAGAACCGTTTGCAGATCCTAGTTGTAAGTCATATTTACAAGAAAAAAAAAGAAAACTTTTCTCAATTATTTCCAAGAATAGCGGACCCATACTTTATTAAACGTGATGGGGCCCACTCCGTGCTTCACATATAGTTCATAGGTTGGAGTTCCAATCGGAGGAACCGGACATGAGTCCTCCAACCGGGAGTCCCTTTTACAACCAAGACAAAACAAATTTCCAAGTCTGCTAAGACCAGGCATCTTCGCTCACTAGTCTAGCTTCAAACTTCAAAGGATTATCGTTTACGATAGTCTCGTGAATACACGAGTCCTTCGGCTTTGGTACTTGCAAGTTCCAAATCAAAGTGATCCCAAAGGGATACCAAACCAAGGCCCATATTTATACTTTTTGACGCTAAACTGCGCTAACGCAGTTTAGCGTCAAAAAGTTTTGCGCCGTCTAACGCCATTCTGAAGCGCCATGTGGGCGCCGTATTTATGGAATGGCGTTAGACGGCGCAATCAGACCGGCGCTGCCTGGTTTGCGTGGGAAAAAACCACGTAGACCAGACAGCGCCGGCGTAGGGGGAAAATGGCGCATGGGCGTCTTAAAATGGGGCAAGTCAGGTTACGTCGAAAAAATCGTCTTAACCCGACTTGCGCCATTTTTTAACGACGCCCATCCCCCATCAACATGACTCCTATCATTGTAAAGATAGGAGTCATGCCCCCTTGCCCAATGGCCATGCCCAGGGGACTTCTGTCCCCTGGGCATGGTCATTGGGCATAGTGGCATGTAGGGGGGCACAAATCAGGCCCCCCTATGCCACAAAATATTATTAAAAAAAAAAAAAAAAAAAACTTACCTGAACTTACCTGAATGTCCCTGGGGTGGGTCCCTCCAGCCTTGGGTGTCCTCCTGGGGTGGGCAAGGGTGGCAGGGGGGGTCCCTGGGGGCATGGGAGGGCACCTGTGGGCTCATTTTGAGCCCACAGGCCCCTTAACGCCTGCCCTGAGCAGGCGTTAAAAAGTGGCGCAAATGCGCCGTTTTTAGCCACGCCAACTCCCGGGCGTCTCTTTTGCCCGGGAGTATAAATACCACGTAAAGTCCTGGGAGTCATTTTTTAGACGGGAACGCCTCCCTTGCATATCATTAACGCAAGGAAGGGGTTCACGCTAAAAAATGACGCACATTCCGGGAACTTTGGCGCTATTCGCCTCTAACGCCATAGTATAAATATGGCGTTAGTTGGCGTTAGTTTTGCGTCGAAATTGCGTCAAAAAAAACGACGCAATTTCGGCGCAAACGGAGTATAAATATGGCCCCAAGTGTCCAACTAAGGACCAAACCAAGTGTCCAACTAAGGACTGGGAGACGCTCCACTTATACTTAACTGAAAATATCAATGACGTCACCAGAAGACTCGTCTTATCGTTTTGCTCTACCAAAAATCAAGGGTCCAAATCAGGGCGATAGCCAGGGCAGCAGTCCTTCATAGCCGTCGGGAAGCGGGGAACCTCGCAACAAAGACTTTCGGACCACGTCGACATGCAGGGGTCGATGAAGTGGCGGCCTTCCTCCAGAATTTTCACAAGAAGCTCCCCACGGACCTCAGGCTTGGACTGGTACCGCTGGTATCGCCCCACGTTTGGGCGCCAACTGAGGTACTGGGTTTTTCAGAACCGGTACTGATCCGGTAACCCAGCGGTGCCAGGGTACACCCAAAGACCTCGGGTACTTTCCTGATTCAGACTACAGAAACTCAGAGTCTTCTAGGTGAAGTCAAAGATCGAATTTATTGGCTGCAACCAATTGACAAGTGTCCTAGAAGTACAACAGCACGATTTGTATGTTCTCAGGAGACTGTGTTTCAATGCAAAGTCAGGTTTCCTTATATACAGTTTTTTAAGCTTCAGGCAAACATTCTTGACATTTTGGTTGGTCATTCACATGTTTTCACTACAAAGGAAAAAACAGTGTCATGATGAAACCTCATATTTCATGTCATCCAACCCATAATAAATTACCCGGCAAGGCCTAGTATTTTACATCAGATAAGTGTGGACCCCTAATAAAAACGGGCACCTCCCCCTCGTAAAGTAAGAAGAAGAAAAGAGCAGGTGCAGGTGTGAGCAAGTTAGGCAGGGTGTGTGAGCGATAATAAGGGTTTTATGGCCTGGTGTGCCTTGATGCTATCTGATTCGGCCACTGGGAGAGGGACTGACCAAACAGGTTTGGCCTGAGGCAATGGTTCCAGCTTGCCCAGGTCAGAGAAAAGTCAATCAAGGTGTACGTGTCCTTGGAATCAAATCTGACTGTGTTATAAGCCTATGTGAGGGCAACTTTTAAAAATGGCTGCTGTGTATAAAATGGGAGCCACGAGTGCAGGACGAAAATGGCGATTTCGAGGTGAAAACGCTGCTGGAATTGAGCGAAAATGCTCATGCTTAGTGTACTAGTCATTATCGGTCTTTTGATACTAAAATCGTACTGCTGTGGCAAAGTAAATTACATGGGTCCAGAATTTTTAGAACCACACTAGCTCAGCCGGCACATAGGGAAACCTACCAAACCTGTGCATTTTTGAAAACTAGAGTCCCAGGGGAATCCAAGATGGGGTGACTTGTCGGGCTCTGACCAGGTTCTGTTACCCAGAATCCTTTGCAAACCACAAGAAGTGGCTAAAAAAACAAGTTTTCCTCACATTTCGGTGACAGAAAGTTCTGGAATCTGTGAAGGGCCCAAATTTCCTTCCACCCAGCGTTCCCCCAAGTCTCCCGATAAAAATGATACCTCACTTGTGTGGGTAGGCCTAGCGCCCGAGACAGGATATGACCCAAAACACAACGTGGACACATCCCATTTTTTGACAAAATACAGAGCTGTTTTTTGCAAAGTGCCTACCTGTAGCTTTTGGCCTCTAGCTCAGCCGGCTCATAGGGAAACCTACCAAACCTGTGCATTTTTGAAAACTAGAGACCTAGGGGAATCCAAGATGGGGTGACTTGTGGGGCTCTGACCAGGTTCTGTTACCCAGAATCCTTTGCAAACCTCAAAAAGTGGCTAAAAAAACAAGTTTTCCTCACATTTCGGTGACAGAATGTTCTGGAATCTGAGAGGAGCCACAAATTTCCTTCCACCCAGCGTTCCCCCAAGTCTCCTGATAAAAATGATACCTCACTTGTGTGGGTAGGCCTAGCGCCTGCGACAAGAAATGCCCCAAAACACAACGTGGACCCATCCCATTTTTTGACAAAATACAGAGCTGTTTTTTGCAAAGTGCCTACCTGTAGATTTTGGCCTCTAGCTCAGCCGGCACATAGGGAAACCTACCAAACCTGTGCATTTTCGAAAACTAGAGACCCAGGGGAATCCAAGATGGGGTGACTTGTCGGGCTCTGTCCAGGTTCTGTTACCCAGAATCCTTTGCAAACCACAAGAAGTGGCTAAAAAAACAAGTTTTCCTCACATTTCGGTGACAGAAAGTTCTGGAATCTGTGAAGGGCCCAAATTTCCTTCCACCCAGCGTTCCCCCAAGTCTCCCGATAAAAATGACACCTGACTTGTGTGTGTAGGCCTAGCGCCCGAGACAGGATATGACCCAAAACACAACGTGGACACATCCCATTTTTTGACAAAATACAGAGCTGTTTTTTGCAAAGTGCCTACCTGTAGATTTTGGCCTCTAGCTCAGCCGGCACATAGGGAAACCTACCAAACCTGTGCATTTTTCAAAACTAGAGACGTAGGGGAATCCAAGATGGGGTGACTTGTGGGGCTCTGACCAGGTTCTGTTACCCAGAATCCTTTGCAAACCTCAAAAAGTGGCTAAAAAAACAAGTTTTCCTCACATTTCGGTGACAGAATGTTCTGGAATCTGAGAGGAGCCACAAATTTCCTTCCACCCAGCGTTCCCCCAAGTCTCCCGATAAAAATGATACCTCACTTGTGTGAGTAGGCCTAGCGCCCGCGACAGGAAATGCCCCAAAATACAACGTGGACACATCCCATTTTTTGACAAAATACAGAGCTGTTTTTTGCAAAGTGCCTACCTGTAGATTTTGGCCTCTAGCTCAGCCGGCAAATAGGGAAACCTACCAAACCTGTGCATTTTTTTAATCTAGAGACCCAGGGGAATCCAAGATGGGGTGACTTGTGGGGCTCTGACCAGGTTCTGTTACCCAGAATCCTTTGCAAACCTCAAAAGGTGGCTAAAAAAACAAGTTTTCCTCACATTTTGGTGACAGAATGTTCTGGAATCTGAGAGGAGCCACAAATTTCCTTCCACCCAGCGTTCCCCCAAGTCTCCTGATAAAAATGATACCTCACTTGTGTGGGTAGGCCTAGCGCCTGCGACAAGAAATGCCCCAAAACACAACGTGGACACATCCCATTTTTTGACAAAATACAGAGCTGTTTTTTGCAAAGTGCCTACCTGTAGATTTTGGCCTCTAGCTCAGCCGGCACATAGGGAAACCTACCAAACCTGTGCATTTTCGAAAACTAGAGACCCAGGGGAATCCAAGATGGGGTGACTTGTCGGGCTCTCTCCAGGTTCTGTTACCCAGAATCCTTTGCAAACCACAAGAAGTGGCTAAAAAAACCAGTTTTCCTCACATTTCGGTGACAGAAAGTTCTGGAATCTGTGAAGGGCCCAAATTTCCTTCCACCCAGCGTTCCCCCAAGTCTCCCGATAAAAATGACACCTCACTTGTGTGGGTAGGCCTAGCGCCCGAGACAGGATATGACCCAAAACACAACGTGGACACATCCCATTTTTTGACAAAATACAGAGCTGTTTTTTGCAAAGTGCCTACCTGTAGATTTTGGCCTCTAGCTCAGCCGGCACATAGGGAAACCTACCAAACCTGTGCATTTTTCAAAACTAGAGACGTAGGGGAATCCAAGATGGGGTGACTTGTGGGGCTCTGACCAGGTTCTGTTACCCAGAATCCTTTGCAAACCTCAAAAAGTGGCTAAAAAAAACAAGTTTTCCTCACATTTCGGTGACAGAATGTTCTGGAATCTGAGAGGAGCCACAAATTTCCTTCCACCCAGCGTTCCCCCAAGTCTCCCGATAAAAATGATACCTCACTTGTGTGAGTAGGCCTAGCGCCCGCGACAGGAAATGCCCCAAAACACAACGTGGACACATCCCATTTTTTGACAAAATACAGAGCTGTTTTTTGCAAAGTGCCTACCTGTAGATTTTGGGCTCTAGCTCAGCCGGAAGATAGGGAAACCTACCAAACCTGTGCATTTTTTAAATCTAGAGACCCAGGGGAATCCAAGATGGGGTGACTTGTGGGGCTCTGACCAGGTTCTGTTACCCAGAATCCTTTGCAAACCTCAAAAGGTGGCTAAAAAAACAAGTTTTCCTCACATTTTGGTGACAGAATGTTCTGGAATCTGAGAGGAGCCACAAATTTCCTTCCACCCAGCATTCCCCCAAGTCTCCTGATAAAAATGATACCTCACTTGTGTGGGTAGGCCTAGCGCCCGCAACAGGAAATGCCCCAAAACACAACGTGGACACATCCCATTTTTTGACAAAATACAGAGCTGTTTTTTGCAAAGTGCCTACCTGTAGATTTTGGCCTCTAGCTCAGCCGGCACATAGGGAAACCTACCAAACCTGTGCATTTTTGAAAACTAGAGACCCAGGGGAATCCAAGATGGGGTGACTTGTGGGGCTCTGACCAGGTTCTGTTACCCAGAATCCTTTGCAAACCTCAAAAAGTGGCTAAAAAAAAAAGTTTTCCTCACATTTCGGTGACAGAATGTTCTGGAATCTGAGAGGAGCCACAAATTTCCTTCCACCCAGCGTTCCCCCAAGTCTCCCGATAAAAATGATACCTCACTTGTGTGAGTAGGCCTAGCGCCCGCGACAGGAAATGCCCTAAAACACAACGTGGACACATCCCATTTTTTGACAAAATACAGAGCTGTTTTTTGCAAAGTGCCTACCTGTAGATTTTGGCCTCTAGCTCAGCCGGCAAATAGGGAAACCTACCAATCCTGTGAATTTTTTAAATCTAGAGACCCAGGGGAATCCAATATGGGGTGACTTGTGGGGCTCTGACCAGGTTCTGTTACCCAGAATCCTTTGCAAACCTCAAAAGGTGGCTAAAAAAACAAGTTTTCCTCACATTTTGGTGACAGAATGTTCTGGAATCTGAGAGGAGCCACAAATTACCTTCCACCCAGCGTTCCCCCAAGTCTCCTGATAAAAATGATACCTCACTTGTGTGGGTAGGCCTAGCGCCCGCGACTGGAAATGCCCCAAAACACAACGTGGACACATCCCATTTTTTGACAAAATACAGAGCTGTTTTTTGCAAAGTGCCTACCTGTAGATTTTGGCCTCTAGCTCAGCCGGCACATAGTGAAACCTACCAGACCTGTGCATTTTTGAAACCTAGAGACCTAGGGGAATCCAAGATGGGGTGACTTGTGGGGCTCTGACCAGGTTCTGTTACCCAGAATCCTTTGCAAACCTCAAAAAGTGGCTAAAAAAACAAGTTTTCCTCACATTTCGGTGACAGAATGTTCTGGAATCTGAGAGGAGCCACAAATTTCCTTCCACCCAGCGTTCCCCCCATGTCTCCTGATAAAAATGATACCTCACTTGTGTGGGTAGGCCTAGCGCCTGCGACAGGAAATGCCCCAAAACACAACATGGACACATCCCATTTTTTGACAAAATACAGAGCTGTTTTTTGCAAAGTGCCTACCTGTAGATTTTGGCCTCTAGCTCAGCCGGCACATAGGGAAACCTACCAAACCTGTGCATTTTTGAAAACTAGAGTCCCAGGGGAATCCAAGATGGGGTGACTTGTCGGGCTCTGACCAGGTTCTGTTACCCAGAATCCTTTGCAAACCACAAGAAGTGGCTAAAAAAACAAGTTTTCCTCACATTTCGGTGACAGAAAGTTCTGGAATCTGTGAAGGGCCCAAATTTCCTTCCACCCAGCGTTCCCCCAAGTCTCCCGATAAAAATGATACCTCACTTGTGTGGGTAGGCCTAGCGCCCGAGACAGGATATGACCCAAAACACAACGTGGACACATCCCATTTTTTGACAAAATACAGAGCTGTTTTTTGCAAAGTGCCTACCTGTAGATTTTGGCCTCTAGCTCAGCCGGCACATAGGGAAACCTACCAAACCTGTGCATTTTTGAAAACTAGACACCTAAGGGAATCCAAGATGGGTTGACTTGTGGGGCTCTGACCAGGTTCTGTTACCCAGAATCCTTTGCAAACCTCAAAAAGTGGCTAAAAAAACAAGTTTTCCTCACATTTCGGTGACAGAATGTTCTGGAATCTGAGAGGAGCCACAAATTTCCTTCCACCCAGCGTTCCCCCAAGTCTCCCGATAAAAATGATACCTCACTTGTGTGAGTAGGCCTAGCGCCCGCGACAGGAAATGCCCCAAAACACAACGTGGACACATCCCATTTTTTGACAAAATACAGAGCTGTTTTTTGCAAAGTGCCTACCTGTAGATTTTGGCCTCTAGCTCAGCCGGCAAATAGGGAAACCTACCAAACCTGTGCATTTTTTAAATCTAGAGACCCAGGGGAATCCAAGATGGGGTGACTTGTGGGGCTCTGACCAGGTTCTGTTACCCAGAATCCTTTGCAAACCTCAAAAGGTGGCTAAAAAAACATTTTTTCCTCAAATTTTGGTGACAGAATGTTCTGGAATCTGAGAGGAGCCACAAATTTCCTTCCACCCAGCGTTCCCCCAAGTCTCCTGATAAAAATGATACCTCACTTGTGTGGGTAGGCCTAGCGCCCGCAACAGGAAATGCCCCAAAACACAACATGGACACATCCCATTTTTTGACAAAATACAGAGCTGTTTTTTGCAAAGTGCCTACCTGTAGATTTTGGCCTTTAGCTCAGCCGGCACATAGTGAAACCTACCAAACCTGTGCATTTTTTAAACCTAGAGACCTAGGGGAATCCAAGATGGGGTGACTTGTGGGGCTCTGACCAGGTTCTGTTACCCAGAATCCTTTGCAAACCTCAAAGAGTGGCTAAAAAAACAAGTTTTCCTCACATTTCGGTGACAGAATGTTCTGGAATCTGAGAGGAGCCACAAATTTCCTTCCACCCAGCGTTCCCCCATGTCTCCTGATAAAAATGATACCTCACTTGTGTGGGTAGGCCTAGCGCCTGCGACAGGAAATGCCCAAAAACACAACGTGGACACATCCCATTTTTTGACAAAATACAGAGCTGTTTTTTGCAAAGTGCCTACGTGTAGATTTTGGCCTCTAGCTCAGCCGGCACATAGGGAAACCTACCAAACCTGTGCATTTTTGAAAACTAGAGACCCAGGGGAATCCAAGATGGGGTGACTTGTCGGGCTCTGACCAGGTTCTGTTACCCAGAATCCTTTGCAAACCACAAGAAGTGGCTAAAAAAACAAGTTTTCCTCACATTTCGGTGACAGAAAGTTCTGGAATCTGAGAGGAGCCACAAATTTCCTTCCACCCAGCGTTCCCCCAAGTCTCCCGATAAAAATGATACCTCACTTGTGTGGGTAGGCCTAGCGCCCGAGACAGGAAATGCCCCAAAACACAACGTGGACACATCCCATTTTTTGACAAAATACAGAGCTGTTTTTTGCAAAGTGCCTACCTGTAGATTTTGGCCTCTAGGTCAGCCGGCACATAGGGAAACCTACCAAACCTGTGCATTTTTGAAAACTAGAGACCTAGGGGAATCCAAGATGGGGTGACTTGTGGGCCTCTGACCAGGTTCTGTTACCCAGAATCCTTTGCAAACCTCAAAAAGTGGCTAAAAAAACAAGTTTTCCTCACATTTCGGTGACAGAAAGTTCTGGAATCTGAGAGGAGCCACAAATTTCCTTCCGCCCAGCGTTCCCCCAAGTCTCCCTATAACAATGATACCTCACTTGTGTGGGTAGGCCTAGCGCCCGCGACAGGAAATGCCCCAAAACACAACGTGGACACATCCCATTTTTTGACAAAATACAGAGCTGTTTTTTGCAAAGTGCCTACCTGTAGATTTTGCCCTCTAGCTCAGCCGGCACATAGGGAAACCTACCAAACCTGTGCATTTTTGAAAACTAGAAACCCAGGGGAATCCAAGATGGGGTGACTTGTGGGGCTCTGACCAGGTTCTGTTACCCAGAATCCTTTGCAAACCTCAAAAAGTGACTAAAAAAACAAGTTTTCCTCACATTTTGGTGACAGAATGTTCTGGAATCTGAGAGGAGCCACAAATGTCCTTCCGCCCAGCGTTCCCCCAAGTCTCCCTATAACAATGATACCTCACTTGTGTGGGTAGGCCTAGCGCCCGCGACAGGAAATGCCCCAAAACACAACGTGGACACATCCCATTTTTTGACAAAATACAGAGCTGTTTTTTGCAAAGTGCCTACCTGTAGATTTTGCCCTCTAGCTCAGCCGGCACATAGGGAAACCTACCAAACCTGTGCATTTTTGAAAACTAGAAACCCAGGGGAATCCAAGATGGGGTGACTTGTGGGGCTCTGACCAGGTTCTGTTACCCAGAATCCTTTGCAAACCTCAAAAAGTGACTAAAAAAACAAGTTTTCCTCACATTTTGGTGACAGAATGTTCTGGAATCTGAGAGGAGCCACAAATTTCCTTCCACCCAGCGTTCCCCCAAGTCTCCTGATAAAAATGATACCTCACTTGTGTGGGTAGGCCTAGCGCCCGCGACTGGAAATGCCCCAAAACACAACGTGGACACATCCCATTTTTTGACAAAATACAGAGCTGTTTTTTGCAAAGTGCCTACCTGTAGATTTTGGCCTCTAGCTCAGCCGGCACATAGTGAAACCTACCAAACCTGTGCATTTTTGAAACCTAGAGACCTAGGGGAATCCAAGATGGGGTGACTTGTGGGGCTCTGACCAGGTTCTGTTACCCAGAATCCTTTGCAAACCTCAAAAAGTGGCTAAAAAAACAAGTTTTCCTCACATTTCGGTGACAGAATGTTCTGGAATCTGAGAGGAGCCACAAATTTCCTTCCACCCAGCGTTCCCCCATGTCTCCTGATAAAAATGATACCTCACTTGTGTGGGTAGGCCTAGCGCCTGCGACAGGAAATGCCCCAAAACACAACATGGACACATCCCATTTTTTGACAAAATACAGAGCTGTTTTTTGCAAAGTGCCTACCTGTAGATTTTGGCCTCTAGCTCAGCCGGCACATAGGGAAACCTACCAAACCTGTGCATTTTTGAAAACTAGAGTCCCAGGGGAATCCAAGATGGGGTGACTTGTCGGGCTCTGACCAGGTTCTGTTACCCAGAATCCTTTGCAAACCACAAGAAGTGGCTAAAAAAACAAGTTTTCCTCACATTTCGGTGACAGAAAGTTCTGGAATCTGTGAAGGGCCCAAATTTCCTTCCACCCAGCGTTCCCCCAAGTCTCCCGATAAAAATGATACCTCACTTGTGTGGGTAGGCCTAGCGCCCGAGACAGGATATGACCCAAAACACAACGTGGACACATCCCATTTTTTGACAAAATACAGAGCTGTTTTTTGCAAAGTGCCTACCTGTAGATTTTGGCCTCTAGCTCAGCCGGCACATAGGGAAACCTACCAAACCTGTGCATTTTTGAAAACTAGAGACCTAGGGGAATACGAAATTTCCTAGCTATCGTGAAGGAAAGTTTCAATTCTATTAAGGACACGGAGGCGAGGATTATGCAAATCTTTCTTCACTCTTTATTCAATAGCAAGTTCAAAGTTAAACAAAACATGAACAAAAAAACTACAAGTTGCATGAGCCCGCCGCCATGGTAACGAGTATCCAATGAGGTGCCCTCCTTCACGTCGGTATAAATAGCCCGAGACACGTCACACTTCCTCGACTTCACTGCGGAAGGAATCCTGGTAGAGTCAATTGGTCGTAGTTTCGGAACCTAAAAAATAGGTATAATTAGATGCAAATCCGATAGAACACAGGAAACCTACCAAAGGCAACAAAGTTATGAACTTTAGAACACATATAAATGAAAATACATCTGAATCAAGTGTTTACCTGAAAATTAAAATATGAGCAGAATAACCAATAAACAAAGGCATAAACGCAAGTATACTACCTTGCTACGCAGATAGATGTAATCGGGAGGGAACATATCCGCGAAATGTATGTGGGTGGGATAATCCTCGCCTCCGTGTCCTTAATAGAATTGAAACTTTCCTTCACGATAGCTAGGAAATTTCGTATTCTATCACAGGACCGGAGGCGAGGATTATGCAAGTTCAAAGCTTACTTACCACCAGTGCGGCTGCGTCGTGAATTGGTTTAAAGTAAAACTTCTTAAAAGTAGATTCTGAAGACCAATCAGCAGCATGCATGATGTCCTCCAATCTGCCCCCCACTTGTATGGCTTTGGAAGCCATAGCTCCCCGAGTAGAATGAGCCCCAAAAACTCGAATATCTATGCCTGCCTCAGAGAGAATCCACCGAATCCATCTGGCAATGGAGGGAGAAGAAACCGCCCTAAACGGCTTCTTAATAGAAATCAACAATTGAGTCTCACCTGGAGGTCTACAAGAACTGGTCACTTCCTCATAGACTTTGAGACATCTAACCACACATAGCCTCGGGGAATCAGGAAAAACGGGATAGGACACCGACCTGGTATTATTCTTTGTTCTCCTTGCAATAGTAAACGTGACTCCTTCTGGAGTAAAGACTCGAGCGGAGACATCCAGTGCTCTGATATCTGACACACGCTTACAGGAAATGAGGCAGAGAAGCATGGCTAATTTTGCCGACAATTCCTTCATCGACAAATATTGGTTGTCCCGCCAAGAGGATAAGAGATTAAGAACCAAGTTCACATCCCAGAGCTCCGAATATCTAGGTTGTGGAGGTCTGGAGAGTCTAATACCCTTAAGGAGTTTACAAACCCAGGGATGCCCCCCAATCGGGAGATTATTCAGGGGAGGATGGCCCGCAGAGATGGCCGAGCGAAAAGAATTGATGGTGCGATACGCTAAGCCGGATGCAGCTAATTCCGCCAGGAAATTGATGATGTCGGCAATACTGGCCCCCATGGGATCGCAGTGTTTGCCCACACACCAACTAGACCACCTATTCCATGCGGATTTATATCGTTTGCATGTACCAGGGGCCCAGGCCTGTGCGATGAAGTTATTAGCTTCCTGCGAAAGCCGGTTGTTTTGCCAACGATGCCGGAAATCTTCCAAGCTATGAGGGGAAGATGACCTTGAAGGATTAGAGGGTGGCAGGACCCCGACGGATCCAGGAGTATCGAGGGAAAATCCGGGAGGCGAAGAGGACACTCGCACGAGAGTTCCAGCAGAGTCGGGAACCATGCCTGTGATCTCCACCAGGGGGTTATTAGAATCACCGTCGCCTCTTGGCGGCGAACTTGAGCAGCAACCCGCGGGATAAGAAGAAACGGGGGAAAAGCATAACCCTGAAGAGTGCCCCAATGTTGGAGAAACGCATCTACTGCCATCGCTCCCGGATCCGGACGCCAGCTGAAGTATAGGGGAAGCTGGGCGTTCCAACGAGACGCAAAGAGATCCACTGAACAGGGACCCCAATGATCCATGATCGCCTGAAAAACCGAGCGATGTAGTCGCCAATCGCTGGGATCCCGGAGAAACCGAGAATTCCAGTCTGCCCACACATTCTGGGTTCCCGGAAGATACTCTGCTGTGACTGAGATTTGGTGTTGAAGGCAAAAATGCCAAAACTCTATCGCTAGCCCCGCTAGGGCTCTTGATCTTGTTCCCCCTAAACGATTTACGTAGTGCACTGCCGATACGTTGTCCATCCGTAGTAGAACTACGCATGAGACCCTGTCTCTCTTGAGAGACTTGATCGCAAAAGAACCCGCCAGGAGCTCCAGGCAGTTGATATGCATGGTTAGTTCCTGCGGGGTCCAACGTCCCCCCAACGAGATGTCCCCGCAACGAGCCCCCCATCCCTGGCGACTGGCGTCTGACTCGATCACCAGATCCGGGGCTGCTCCAAAGATGGCCCTGCCATTCCATGCCTCCATGTGGTCCAGCCACCAACACAACTCCATCCTTGCCTCTTGAGACAGGGAGATCAACTCGGAGTACGTCACCCCTCGGCGAAGGTGAAACGCTTTCAAGCGCTGCAGGGCTCTGTAGTGTAGGGGACCCGGAAAAATGGCTTGAATCGAAGACGAAAGCAGGCCTACCACTCTGGCTAACTGGCGTAGAGAGATCTGGTCTCGTTGCAGGACCTTTCTCAGTTCCTTCTTTATCTTGGAAATCTTCGTCGCCGGGAGACTGAGAGATGCTGATCGGGAATCCACTAGAAACCCTAGGAAGACCAACGATTGAGTCGGAGTAAGTTGCGACTTCTGTTGGTTGATCACAAAACCAAGGTCCTGGAAAAGCGCAATAGTTGTGTTCAGATTGTACATCAACTGAGACCTGGACTGATCCATCAAAAGGATGTCGTCCAAATAAATTATGAGGCGAATGCCTTGTAACCTCAGAGTTTCCACTACTGGTTTGAGAAGTTTTGTGAAGCACCACGGTGCCGACGACAGGCCGAAGGGGAGTGTGGTGAATTCGAACACCTGGTTGTTCCATAAGAACTGCAGGAATCTGCGATGGGGTGGAAAAATAGGGACCGTGAGGTACGCGTCCTTGAGATCTAGACGAACCATCCAGTCCCCTTGTAAGAGGAGGTCGCGGAGCATGTGAATACCCTCCATTTTGAAATGTCTGTCTGAAGGGGAGTGTTTGCTTGCTTGGCCCGCTCCGCCAATTGAATAATCTGTGTGAGGGGACCTAACACATCAAGAAGTTTATCCTGGCATGCCCTCCAGGAGCGATCAATCCCTTTTTTGGGATCCTTGGTGTACTTGGAAAAAAACGTACACATTTTTGGGTCAATAACTGGCGTGAAAGCGACCTTATCTGATAAAGACGGGCGTGGGCACTCCGCCCGTAGACGAGCGCGCACCTCTTTGTCCAGAGGTTGCCTAATTTTACTGGCGACATATTCAGCCACCTTGTGGTCTGGGCGCCACTCCGAGGAACGCGGATGGTAGATACCCTCCGGCTCAAACATATCGGAGTCAGAATCGGCGTGATCCGAAGGATCTGGTAGGGTAGCACCCGGACGCCAAGGGCGACCCGAGTCGTCATCTAAAGATGATGAGTCCTCATCTGAACCTCCCATGAAGCCTTTGGGGGATCCCAGATCAGGGTTCCATAGGTGGTGAAGCTTGTCACCCAGTACTCCGGGCAAACGGTCCTCCCGGGAGGGTACGCGCTTATGCGCGCGCGCACTCTTGGGATTGGGTGAAAATACACTATCCCCCAGGTGCCCCGCGTCGCGCTTGCGCATTTTCCTGGGGGCCGAAAGGGTAGAGGAATCACCCTCCGCTCCCGTCACACCAAACATGCCCGTACCTCTGGACACCTGTTCAGTAAGCTTAGCTACAGTATCCCTAAGAGGTGCTAAAGCGTGAGAAATAGCCTGGGAAAACAAAGTGTCCACTCCGGGGGGAAGGGTACGGTGAGAGGGACCCTCACCTGGGGACATGTTGGTAAAAGGTTCATTCTCTTGGGAGGAATGCATAATGAGGACTATGACAGAGTGTACACCCAACAAAAAAAATATACAATATATAGGGTAAAATCCCTACCCTCTCTGTCACTGATAGTAAGTCAAGAAGTAATGCCTTCCCTAATGGGGTAATTCTTACCCAAACGGGTGTCAGGGTAGGGAAGAGAAAATATGCACCAGGGTGCCAAGCATGTACTAGAGGAGAAACCCTCAATCCTGGGAAGAAAAGAAAAAAGCAAAGCGATTAATGCAGATATGCTTGCTGAGAGACTGAGTGTCCCTGGAAAAAAGCAAACGCGAAGCGCGAGCCGCGCACTGAAAGAGGCACGCTCTCCGATAACGAAGAACAGCGCGCGCTCCCTCTGGTGGGCCCGACGTGTATTAAACACGCCGAGGGCCGAAAGGAAATGAAACGCTCGAGCGGCCCGTCCGTTCCGGGCCGCTCATAGCGATGAAGTTGCTACACAAACAGAAAGCCCCGCAAAACAATTGAGCGGCAGCGCGCCAAGTCAAGAAACAAACTCCCAACCGGAGGCAGAAAAGGCACTTATCTGACACGTAGCAGTGAAGAAAGAGGAAGTGTGACGTGTCTCGGGCTATTTATACCGACGTGAAGGAGGGCACCTCATTGGATACTCGTTACCATGGCGGCGGGCTCATGGAACTTGTAGTTTTTTTGTTCATGTTTTGTTTAACTTTGAACTTGCTATTGAATAAAGAGTGAAGAAAGATTTGCATAATCCTCGCCTCCGGTCCTGTGATAGAATCCAAGATGGGTTGACTTGTGGGGCTCTGACCAGGTTCTGTTACCCAGAATCCTTTGCAAACCTCAAAAAGTGGCTAAAAAAACAAGTTTTCCTCACATTTCGGTGACAGAATGTTCTGGAATCTGAGAGGAGCCACAAATTTCCTTCCACCCAGCGTTCCCCCAAGTCTCCCGATAAAAATGATACCTCACTTGTGTGAGTAGGCCTAGCGCCCGCGACAGGAAATGCCCCAAAACACAACGTGGACACATCCCATTTTTTGACAAAATACAGAGCTGTTTTTTGCAAAGTGCCTACCTGTAGATTTTGGCCTCTAGCTCAGCCGGCAAATAGGGAAACCTACCAAACCTGTGCATTTTTTAAATCTAGAGACCCAGGGGAATCCAAGATGGGGTGACTTGTGGGGCTCTGACCAGGTTCTGTTACCCAGAATCCTTTGCAAACCTCAAAAGGTGGCTAAAAAAACATGTTTTCCTCACATTTTGGTGACAGAATGTTCTGGAATCTGAGAGGAGCCACAAATTTCCTTCCACCCAGCGTTCCCCCAAGTCTCCTGATAAAAATGATACCTCACTTGTGTGGGTAGGCCTAGCGCCCGCAACAGGAAATGCCCCAAAACACAACATGGACACATCCCATTTTTTGACAAAATACAGAGCTGTTTTTTGCAAAGTGCCTACCTGTAGATTTTGGCCTTTAGCTCATCCGGCACATAGTGAAACCTACCAAACCTGTGCATTTTTGAAACCTAGAGACCTAGGGGAATCCAAGATGGGGTGACTTGTGGGGCTCTGACCAGGTTCTGTTACCCAGAATCCTTTGCAAACCTCAAAGAGTGGCTAAAAAAACAAGTTTTCCTCACATTTCGGTGACAGAATGTTCTGGAATCTGAGAGGAGCCACAAATTTCCTTCCACCCAGCGTTCCCCCATGTCTCCTGATAAAAATGATACCTCACTTGTGTGGGTAGGCCTAGCGCCTGCGACAGGAAATGCCCAAAAACACAACGTGGACACATCCCATTTTTTGACAAAATACAGAGCTGTTTTTTGCAAAGTGCCTACCTGTAGATTTTGGCCTCTAGCTCAGCCGGCACATAGGGAAACCTACCAAACCTGTGCATTTTTGAAAACTAGAGACCCAGGGGAATCCAAGATGGGGTGACTTGTCGGGCTCTTTACCCAGAATCCTTTGCAAACCACAAGAAGTGGCTAAAAAAACAAGTTTTCCTCATATTTCGGTGACAGAAAGTTCTGGAATCTGAGAGGAGCCACAAATTTCCTTCCACCCAGCGTTCCCCCAAGTCTCCCGATAAAAATGATACCTCACTTGTGTGGGTAGGCCTAGCGCCCGAGACAGGAAATGCCCCAAAACACAACGTGGACACATCCCATTTTTTGACAAAATACAGAGCTGTTTTTTGCAAAGTGCCTACCTGTAGATTTTGGCCTCTAGGTCAGCCGGCACATAGGGAAACCTACCAAACCTGTGCATTTTTGAAAACTAGAGACCTAGGGGAATCCAAGATGGGGTGACTTGTGGGTCTCTGACCAGGTTCTGTTACCCAGAATCCTTTGCAAACCTCAAAAAGTGGCTAAAAAAACAAGTTTTCCTCACATTTCGGTGACAGAAAGTTCTGGAATCTGAGAGGAGCCACAAATTTCCTTCCGCTCAGCGTTCCCCCAAGTCTCCCTATAACAATGATATCTCACTTGTGTGGGTAGGCCTAGCGCCCGCGACAGGAAATGCCCCAAAACACAACGTGGACACATCCCATTTTTTGACAAAATACAGAGCTGTTTTTTGCAAAGTGCCTACCTGTAGATTTTGCCCTCTAGCTCAGCCGGCACATAGGGAAACCTACCAAACCTGTGCATTTTTGAAAACTAGAAACCCAGGGGAATCAAAGATGGGGTGACTTGTGGGGCTCTGACCAGGTTCTGTTACCCAGAATCCTTTGCAAACCTCAAAAAGTGACTAAAAAAACAAGTTTTCCTCACATTTCAGTGACAGAATGTTCTGTAATCTGAGAGGAGCCACAAATGTCCTTCCACCCAGCGTTCCCCCAAGTCTCCTGATAAAAATGATACCTCACTTGTGTGGGTAGGCCTAGCGCCCGTGACAGGAAATGCCCCAAAACACAACGTGGACACATCCCATTTTTTGACAAAATACAGAGCTGTTTTTTGCAAAGTGCCTACCTGTAGATTTTGGCCTCTAGCTCAGCCGGCACATAGGGAAACCTACCAAACCTGTGCATTTTTGAAAACTAGAGACCTAGGGGAATCCAAGATGGGGTGACTTGTGGGGCTCTGACCAGGTTCTGTTACCCAGAATCCTTTGCAAACCTCAAAAAGTGGCTAAAAAAACAAGTTTTCCTCACATTTCGGTGACAGAAAGTTCTGGAATCTGAGAGGAGCCACAAATTTCCTTCCGCTCAGCGTTCCCCCAAGTCTCCCTATAACAATGATACCTCACTTGTGTGGGTAGGCCTAGCGCCCGCGACAGGAAATGCCCCAAAACACAACGTGGACACATCCCATTTTTTGACAAAATACAGAGCTGTTTTTTGCAAAGTGCCTACCTGTAGATTTTGCCCTCTAGCTCAGCCGGCACATAGGGAAACCTACCAAACCTGTGCATTTTTGAAAACTAGAAACCCAGGGGAATCAAAGATGGGGTGACTTGTGGGGCTCTGACCAGGTTCTGTTACCCAGAATCCTTTGCAAACCTCAAAAAGTGACTAAAAAAACAAGTTTTCCTCACATTTCAGTGACAGAATGTTCTGTAATCTGAGAGGAGCCACAAATGTCCTTCCACCCAGCGTTCCCCCAAGTCTCCTGATAAAAATGATACCTCACTTGTGTGGGTAGGCCTAGCGCCCGTGACAGGAAATGCCCCAAAACACAACGTGGACACATCCCATTTTTTGACAAAATACAGAGCTGTTTTTTGCAAAGTGCCTACCTGTAGATTTTGGCCTCTAGCTCAGCCGGCACATAGGGAAACCTACCAAACCTGTGCATTTTTGAAAACTAGAGACCCAGGGGAATCCAAGATGGGGTGACTTGTGGGGCTCTGACCAGGTTCTGTTACCCAGAATCCTTTGCAAACCTCAAAAAGTGGCAAAAAAACTAGTTTTCCTCACATTTTCGGTGACAGAATGTTCTGGAATCTGAGAGGAGCCACAAATTTCCTTCCACCCAGCGTTCCCCCAAGTCTCCCGATAAAAATGATACTTCACTTGTGTGGGTAGGCCTAGTGCCTGTGACAGGAAGTGCCCCAAAACACAACGTGGACACATCCCATTTTTTGACAAAATACAAACTGTTTTTTGCAAAGTGCCTACCTGTAGATTTTGGCCTCTAGCTCAGCCGGCACATAGGGAAACCTACCAAACCTGTGCATTTTTGAAAACTAGAGACCTAGGGAAATCCAAGCTGGGGTGACTTGTGGGGCTCTGACCAGGTTCTGTTACCCAGAATCCTTTGCAAACCTCAAACAGTGGCTAAAAAAACAAGTTTTCCTCACATTTCGGTGACAGAAAGTTCTGGATTCTGAGTGGAGCCACAAATTTCATTCCACCCAGCGTTCCCACAAGTCTCCCGATAAAAATTATACCTCACTTGTGTGGGTAGGCCTAGCGCCCGCGACAGGAAATGCCCCAAAACACAACTAGGACACATCACATTTTTTCATAGAAAACAGTGCCTACCTGTGGATTTTGGCCTCTAGCTCAGCTGGCACTTGGGGAAACCTAGCAAACCAGCACATTTTTGAAAACTAGAAACCCAGGGGAATCCAAGATGAGGTGACTTGTGGGGCTCTGACCAGGTTCTGTTACCCAGAATCCTTTGCAAACCTCAAAAAGTGGCTAAATTAACACGTTTTCCTCACATTTCGGTGACAGAATGTTCTGTAATCTGAGAGGAGCCACAAATTTCCTTCCACCCAGCGTTCCCCCAAGTCTCCCTATAACAATGATACCTCACTTGTGTGGGTAGGCCTAGCGCCTGCGACAGGAAATGCCCCAAAACACAACGTGGACACATCCCATTTTTTGACAAAATATAGAGCTGTTTTTTGCAAAGTGCCTACCTGTAGATTTTGGCCTCTAGCTCAGCCGGCACATAGGGAAACCTACCAAACCTGTGCATTTTTGAAAACTAGACACCTAGGGGAATCCAAGATGGGTTGACTTGTGGGGCTCTGACCAGGTTCTGTTACCCAGAATCCTTTGCAAACCTCAAAAAGTGGCTAAAAAAACAAGTTTTCCTCACATTTCGGTGACAGAATGTTCTGGAATCTGAGAGGAGCCACAAATTTCCTTCCACCCAGCGTTCCCCCAAGTCTCCCGATAAAAATGATACCTCACTTGTGTGAGTAGGCCTAGCGCCCGCGACAGGAAATGCTCCAAAACACAACGTGGACACATCCCATTTTTTGACAAAATACAGAGCTGTTTTTTGCAAAGTGCCTACCTGTAGATTTTGGCCTCTAGGTCAGCCGGCACATAGGGAAACCTACCAAACCTGTGCATTTTTTAAATCTAGAGACCTAGGGGAATCCAAGATGGGGTGACTTGTGGGGCTCTGACCAGGTTCTGTTACCCAGAATCCTTTGCAAACCTCAAAAAGTGGCTAAAAAAACAAGTTTTCCTCACATTTCGGTGACAGAAAGTTCTGGAATCTGAGAGGAGCCACAAATTTCCTTCCGCCCAGCGTTCCCCCAAGTCTCCCTATAACAATGATACCTCACTTGTGTGGGTAGGCCTAGCGCCCGCGACAGGAGATGCCCCAAAACACAACGTGGACACATCCCATTTTTTGACAAAATACAGAGCTGTTTTTTGCAAAGTGCCTACCTGTAGATTTTGCCCTCTAGCTCAGCCGGCACATAGGGAAACCTACCAAACCTGTGCATTTTTGAAAACTAGAAACCCAGGGGAATCCAAGATGGGGTGACTTGTGGGGCTCTGACCAGGTTCTGTTACCCATAATCCTTTGCAAACCTCAAAAAGTGACTAAAAAAACAAGTTTTCCTCACATTTTGGTGACAGAATGTTCTGGAATCTGAGAGGAGCCACAAATTTCCTTCCACCCAGCGTTCCCCCAAGTCTCCTGATAAAAATGATACCTCACTTGTGTGGGTAGGCCTAGCGCCCGCGACTGGAAATGCCCCAAAACACAACGTGGACACATCCCATTTTTTGACAAAATACAGAGCTGTTTTTTGCAAAGTGCCTACCTGTAGATTTTGGCCTCTAGCTCAGCCGGCACATAGTGAAACCTACCAAACCTGTGCATTTTTGAAACCTAGAGACCTAGGGGAATCCAAGATGGGGTGACTTGTGGGGCTCTGACCAGGTTCTGTTACCCAGAATCCTTTGCAAACCTCAAAAAGTGGCTAAAAAAACAAGTTTTCCTCACATTTTGGTGACAGAATGTTCTGGAATCTGAGAGGAGCCACAAATTTCCTTCCACCCAGCGTTCCCCCAAGTCTCCCGATAAAAATGATACCTCACTTGTGTGGGTAGGCCTAGCGCCCGAGACAGGATATGACCCAAAACACAACGTGGACACATCCCATTTTTTGACAAAATACAGAGCTGTTTTTTGCAAAGTGCCTACCTGTAGATTTTGGCCTCTAGCTCAGCCGGCACATAGGGAAACCTACCAAACCTGTGCATTTTTGAAAACTAGAGACCTAGGGGAATCCAAGATGGGTTGACTTGTGGGGCTCTGACCAGGTTCTGTTACCCAGAATCCTTTGCAAACCTCAAAAAGTGGCTAAAAAAACAAGTTTTCCTCACATTTCGGTGACAGAATGTTCTGGAATCTGAGAGGAGCCACAAATTTCCCGCCACCCAGCGTTCCCCCAAGTCTCCCGATAAAAATGATACCTCACTTGTGTGAGTAGGCCTAGCGCCCGCGACAGGAAATGCCCCAAAACACAACGTGGACACATCCCATTTTTTGACAAAATACAGAGCTGTTTTTTGCAAAGTGCCTACCTGTAGATTTTGGCCTCTAGCTCAGCCGGCAAATAGGGAAACCTACGAAACCTGTGCATTTTTTAAATCTAGAGACCCAGGGGAATCCAAGATGGGGTGACTTGTGGGGCTCTGACCAGGTTCTGTTACCCAGAATCCTTTGCAAACCTCAAAAGGTGGCTAAAAAAACATGTTTTCCTCACATTTTGGTGACAGAATGTTCTGGAATCTCAGAGGAGCCACAAATTTCCTTCCACCCAGCGTTCCCCCAAGTCTCCTGATAAAAATGATACCTCACTTGTGTGGGTAGGCCTAGCGCCCGCAACAGGAAATGCCCCAAAACACAACATGGACACATCCCATTTTTTGACAAAATACAGAGCTGTTTTTTGCAAAGTGCCTACCTGTAGATTTTGGCCTTTAGCTCAGCCGGCACATAGTGAAACCTACCAAACCTGTGCATTTTTGAAACCTAGAGACCTAGGGGAATCCAAGATGGGGTGACTTGTGGGGCTCTGACCAGGTTCTGTTACCCAGAATCCTTTGCAAACCTCAAAAGGTGGCTAAAAAAACAAGTTTTCCTCACATTTCGGTGACAGAATGTTCTGGAATCTGAGAGGAGCCACAAATTTCCTTCCACCCAGCGTTCCCCCATGTCTCCTGATAAAAATGATACCTCACTTGTGTGGGTAGGCCTAGCGCCTGCGACAGGAAATGCCCAAAAACACAACGTGGACACATCCCATTTTTTGACAAAATACAGAGCTGTTTTTTGCAAAGTGCCTACCTGTAGATTTTGGCCTCTAGCTCAGCCGGCACATAGGGAAACCTACCAAACCTGTGCATTTTTGAAAACTAGAGACCCAGGGGAATCCAAGATGGGGTGACTTGTCGGGCTCTGACCAGGTTCTGTTACCCAGAATCCTTTGCAAACCACAAGAAGTGGCTAAAAAAACAAGTTTTCCTCACATTTCGGTGACAGAAAGTTCTGGAATCTGAGAGGAGCCACAAATTTCCTTCCACCCAGCGTTCCCCCAAGTCTCCCGATAAAAATGATACCTCACTTGTGTGGGTAGGCCTAGCGCCCGTGACAGGAAATGCCCCAAAACACAACGTGGACACATCCCATTTTTTGACAAAATACAGAGCTGTTTTTTGCAAAGTGCCTACCTGTAGATTTTGGCCTCTAGCTCAGCCGGCACATAGGGAAACCTACCAAACCTGTGCATTTTTGAAAACTAGAGACCCAGGGGAATCCAAGATGGGGTGACTTGCGGGGCTCTGACCAGGTTCTGTTACCCAGAATCCTTTGCAAACCTCAAAAAGTGGCAAAAAAACTAGTTTTCCTCACATTTTCGGTGACAGAATGTTCTGGAATCGGAGAGGAGCCACAAATTTCCTTCCACCCAGCGTTCCCCCAAGTCTCCCGATAAAAATGATACTTCACTTGTGTGGGTAGGCCTAGTGCCCGTGACAGGAAGTGCCCCAAAACACAACGTGGACACATCCCATTTTTTGACAAAATACAAACTGTTTTTTGCAAAGTGCCTACCTGTAGATTTTGGCCTCTAGCTCAGCCGGCACATAGGGAAACCTACCAAACCTGTGCATTTTTGAAAACTAGAGACCTAGGGAAATCCAAGCTGGGGTGACTTGTGGGGCTCTGACCAGGTTCTGTTACCCAGAATCCTTTGCAAACCTCAAAAGGTGGCTAAAAAAACAAGTTTTCCTCACATTTCGGTGACAGAATGTTCTGGAATCTGAGAGGAGCCACAAATTTCCTTCCACCCAGCGTTCCCCCATGTCTCCTGATAAAAATGATACCTCACTTGTGTGGGTAGGCCTAGCGCCTGCGACAGGAAATGCCCAAAAACACAACGTGGACACATCCCATTTTTTGACAAAATACAGAGCTGTTTTTTGCAAAGTGCCTACCTGTAGATTTTGGCCTCTAGCTCAGCCGGCACATAGGGAAACCTACCAAACCTGTGCATTTTTGAAAACTAGAGACCCAGGGGAATCCAAGATGGGGTGACTTGTCGGGCTCTGACCAGGTTCTGTTACCCAGAATCCTTTGCAAACCACAAGAAGTGGCTAAAAAAACAAGTTTTCCTCACATTTCGGTGACAGAAAGTTCTGGAATCTGAGAGGAGCCACAAATTTCCTTCCACCCAGCGTTCCCCCAAGTCTCCCGATAAAAATGATACCTCACTTGTGTGGGTAGGCCTAGCGCCCGTGACAGGAAATGCCCCAAAACACAACGTGGACACATCCCATTTTTTGACAAAATACAGAGCTGTTTTTTGCAAAGTGCCTACCTGTAGATTTTGGCCTCTAGCTCAGCCGGCACATAGGGAAACCTACCAAACCTGTGCATTTTTTAAAACTAGAGACCCAGGGGAATCCAAGATGGGGTGACTTGCGGGGCTCTGACCAGGTTCTGTTACCCAGAATCCTTTGCAAACCTCAAAAAGTGGCAAAAAAACTAGTTTTCCTCACATTTTCGGTGACAGAATGTTCTGGAATCGGAGAGGAGCCACAAATTTCCTTCCACCCAGCGTTCCCCCAAGTCTCCCGATAAAAATGATACTTCACTTGTGTGGGTAGGCCTAGTGCCCGTGACAGGAAGTGCCCCAAAACACAACGTGGACACATCCCATTTTTTGACAAAATACAAACTGTTTTTTGCAAAGTGCCTACCTGTAGATTTTGGCCTCTAGCTCAGCCGGCACATAGGGAAACCTACCAAACCTGTGCATTTTTGAAAACTAGAGACCTAGGGAAATCCAAGCTGGGGTGACTTGTGGGGCTCTGACCAGGTTCTGTTACCCAGAATCCTTTGCAAACCTCAAACAGTGGCTAAAAAAACAAGTTTTCCTCACATTTCGGTGACAGAAAGTTCTGGATTCTGAGTGGAGCCACAAATTTCCTTCCACCCAGCGTTCCCACAAGTCTCCCGATAAAAATTATACCTCACTTGTGTGGGTAGGCCTAGCGCCCGCGACAGGAAATGCCCCAAAACACAACTAGGACACATCACATTTTTTCATAGAAAACAGTGCCTACCTGTGGATTTTGGCCTCTAGCTCAGCTGGCACTTGGGGAAACCTAGCAAACCAGCACATTTTTGAAAACTAGAAACCCAGGGGAATCCAAGATGAGGTGACTTGTGGGGCTCTGACCAGGTTCTGTTACCCAGAATCCTTTGCAAACCTCAAAAAGTGGCTAAATTAACACGTTTTCCTCACATTTCGGTGACAGAATGTTCTGTAATCTGAGAGGAGCCACAAATTTCCTTCCACCCAGCGTTCCCCCAAGTCTCCCTATAACAATGATACCTCACTTGTGTGGGTAGGCCTAGCGCCTGCGACAGGAAATGCCCCAAAACACAACGTGGACACATCCCATTTTTTGACAAAATATAGAGCTGTTTTTTGCAAAGTGCCTACCTGTAGATTTTGGCCTCTAGCTCAGCCGGCACATAGGGAAACCTACCAAACCTGTGCATTTTTGAAAACTAGACACCTAGGGGAATCCAAGATGGGTTGACTTGTGGGGCTCTGACCAGGTTCTGTTACCCAGAATCCTTTGCAAACCTCAAAAAGTGGCTATAAAAACAAGTTTTCCTCACATTTCGGTGACAGAATGTTCTGGAATCTGAGAGGAGCCACAAATTTCCTTCCACCCAGCGTTCCCCCAAGTCTCCCGATAAAAATGATACCTCACTTGTGTGAGTAGGCCTAGCGCCCGCGACAGGAAATGCCCCAAAACACAACGTGGACACATCCCATTTTTTGACAAAATACAGAGCTGTTTTTTGCAAAGTGCCTACCTGTAGATTTTGGCCTCTAGCTCAGCCGGCAAATAGGGAAACCTACCAAACCTGTGCATTTTTTAAATCTAGAGACCCAGGGGAATCCAAGATGGGGTGACTTGTGGGGCTCTGACCAGGTTCTGTTACCCAGAATCCTTTGCAAACCTCAAAAGGTGGCTAAAAAACATGTTTTCCTCACATTTTGGTGACAGAATGTTCTGGAATCTGAGAGGAGCCACAAATTTCCTTCCACCCAGCGTTCCCCCAAGTCTCCCGATAAAAATGATACTTCACTTGTGTGGGTAGGCCTAGTGCCCGTGACAGGAAGTGCCCCAAAACACAACGTGGACACATCCCATTTTTTGACAAAATACAAACTGTTTTTTGCAAAGTGCCTACCTGTAGATTTTGGCCTCTAGCTCAGCCGGCACATAGGGAAACCTACCAAACCTGTGCATTTTTGAAAACTAGAGACCTAGGGAAATCCAAGCTGGGGTGACTTGTGGGGCTCTGACCAGGTTCTGTTACCCAGAATCCTTTGCAAACCTCAAACAGTGGCTAAAAAAACAAGTTTTCCTCACATTTCGGTGACAGAAAGTTCTGGATTCTGAGTGGAGCCACAAATTTCCTTCCACCCAGCGTTCCCACAAGTCTCCCGATAAAAATTATACCTCACTTGTGTGGGTAGGCCTAGCGCCCGCGACAGGAAATGCCCCAAAACACAACTAGGACACATCACATTTTTTCATAGAAAACAGTGCCTACCTGTGGATTTTGGCCTCTAGCTCAGCTGGCACTTGGGGAAACCTAGCAAACCAGCACATTTTTGAAAACTAGAAACCCAGGGGAATCCAAGATGAGGTGACTTGTGGGGCTCTGACCAGGTTCTGTTACCCAGAATCCTTTGCAAACCTCAAAAAGTGGCTAAATTAACACGTTTTCCTCACATTTCGGTGACAGAATGTTCTGTAATCTGAGAGGAGCCACAAATTTCCTTCCACCCAGCGTTCCCCCAAGTCTCCCTATAACAATGATACCTCACTTGTGTGGGTAGGCCTAGCGCCTGCGACAGGAAATGCCCCAAAACACAACGTGGACACATCCCATTTTTTGACAAAATATAGAGCTGTTTTTTGCAAAGTGCCTACCTGTAGATTTTGGCCTCTAGCTCAGCCGGCACATAGGGAAACCTACCAAACCTGTGCATTTTTGAAAACTAGACACCTAGGGGAATCCAAGATGGGTTGACTTGTGGGGCTCTGACCAGGTTCTGTTACCCAGAATCCTTTGCAAACCTCAAAAAGTGGCTAAAAAAACAAGTTTTCCTCACATTTCGGTGACAGAATGTTCTGGAATCTGAGAGGAGCCACAAATTTCCTTCCACCCAGCGTTCCCCCAAGTCTCCCGATAAAAATGATACCTCACTTGTGTGAGTAGGCCTAGCGCCCGCGACAGGAAATGCCCCAAAACACAACGTGGACACATCCCATTTTTTGACAAAATACAGAGCTGTTTTTTGCAAAGTGCCTACCTGTAGATTTTGGCCTCTAGCTCAGCCGGCAAATAGGGAAACCTACCAAACCTGTGCATTTTTTAAATCTAGAGACCCAGGGGAATCCAAGATGGGGTGACTTGTGGGGCTCTGACCAGGTTCTGTTACCCAGAATCCTTTGCAAACCTCAAAAGGTGGCTAAAAAACATGTTTTCCTCACATTTTGGTGACAGAATGTTCTGGAATCTGAGAGGAGCCACAAATTTCCTTCCACCCAGCGTTCCCCCAAGTCTCCCGATAAAAATGATACTTCACTTGTGTGGGTAGGCCTAGTGCCCGTGACAGGAAGTGCCCCAAAACACAACGTGGACACATCCCATTTTTTGACAAAATACAAACTGTTTTTTGCAAAGTGCCTACCTGTAGATTTTGGCCTCTAGCTCAGCCGGCACATAGGGAAACCTACCAAACCTGTGCATTTTTGAAAACTAGAGACCTAGGGAAATCCAAGCTGGGGTGACTTGTGGGGCTCTGACCAGGTTCTGTTACCCAGAATCCTTTGCAAACCTCAAACAGTGGCTAAAAAAACAAGTTTTCCTCACATTTCGGTGACAGAAAGTTCTGGATTCTGAGTGGAGCCACAAATTTCCTTCCACCCAGCGTTCCCACAAGTCTCCCGATAAAAATTATACCTCACTTGTGTGGGTAGGCCTAGCGCCCGCGACAGGAAATGCCCCAAAACACAACTAGGACACATCACATTTTTTCATAGAAAACAGTGCCTACCTGTGGATTTTGGCCTCTAGCTCAGCTGGCACTTGGGGAAACCTAGCAAACCAGCACATTTTTGAAAACTAGAAACCCAGGGGAATCCAAGATGAGGTGACTTGTGGGGCTCTGACCAGGTTCTGTTACCCAGAATCCTTTGCAAACCTCAAAAAGTGGCTAAATTAACACGTTTTCCTCACATTTCGGTGACAGAATGTTCTGTAATCTGAGAGGAGCCACAAATTTCCTTCCACCCAGCGTTCCCCCAAGTCTCCCTATAACAATGATACCTCACTTGTGTGGGTAGGCCTAGCGCCTGCGACAGGAAATGCCCCAAAACACAACGTGGACACATCCCATTTTTTGACAAAATATAGAGCTGTTTTTTGCAAAGTGCCTACCTGTAGATTTTGGCCTCTAGCTCAGCCGGCACATAGGGAAACCTACCAAACCTGTGCATTTTTGAAAACTAGACACCTAGGGGAATCCAAGATGGGTTGACTTGTGGGGCTCTGACCAGGTTCTGTTACCCAGAATCCTTTGCAAACCTCAAAAAGTGGCTAAAAAAACAAGTTTTCCTCACATTTCGGTGACAGAATGTTCTGGAATCTGAGAGGAGCCACAAATTTCCTTCCACCCAGCGTTCCCCCAAGTCTCCCGATAAAAATGATACCTCACTTGTGTGAGTAGGCCTAGCGCCCGCGACAGGAAATGCCCCAAAACACAACGTGGACACATCCCATTTTTTGACAAAATACAGAGCTGTTTTTTGCAAAGTGCCTACCTGTAGATTTTGGCCTCTAGCTCAGCCGGCAAATAGGGAAACCTACCAAACCTGTGCATTTTTTAAATCTAGAGACCCAGGGGAATCCAAGATGGGGTGACTTGTGGGGCTCTGACCAGGTTCTGTTACCCAGAATCCTTTGCAAACCTCAAAAGGTGGCTAAAAAACATGTTTTCCTCACATTTTGGTGACAGAATGTTCTGGAATCTGAGAGGAGCCACAAATTTCCTTCCACCCAGCGTTCCCCCAAGTCTCCTGATAAAAATGATACCTCACTTGTGTGGGTAGGCCTAGCGCCCGCAACAGGAAATGCCCCAAAACACAACATGGACACATCCCATTTTTTGACAAAATACAGAGCTGTTTTTTGCAAAGTGCCTACCTGTAGATTTTGGCCTTTAGCTCAGCCGGCACATAGTGAAACCTACCAAACCTGTGCATTTTTGAAACCTAGAGACCTAGGGGAATCCAAGATGGGGTGACTTGTGGGGCTCTGACCAGGTTCTGTTACCCAGAATCCTTTGCAAACCTCAAAGAGTGGCTAAAAAAACAAGTTTTCCTCACATTTCGGTGACAGAATGTTCTGGAATCTGAGAGGAGCCACAAATTTCCTTCCACCCAGCGTTCCCCCATGTCTCCTGATAAAAATGATACCTCACTTATGTGGGTAGGCCTAGCGCCTGCGACAGGAAATGCCCAAAAACACAACGTGGACACATCCCATTTTTTTACAAAATACAGAGCTGTTTTTTGCAAAGTGCCTACCTGTAGATTTTGGCCTCTAGCTCAGCCGGCACATAGGGAAACCTACCAAACCTGTGCATTTTTGAAAACTAGAGACCCAGGGGAATCCAAGATGGGGTGACTTGTCGGGCTCTGACCAGGTTCTGTTACCCAGAATCCTTTGCAAACCACAAGAAGTGGCTAAAAAAACAAGTTTTCCTCACATTTCGGTGACAGAAAGTTCTGGAATCTGAGAGGAGCCACAAATTTCCTTCCACCCAGCGTTCCCCCAAGTCTCCCGATAAAAATGATACCTCACTTGTGTGGGTAGGCCTAGCGCCCGAGACAGGAAATGCCCCAAAACACAACGTGGACACATCCCATTTTTTGACAAAATACAGAGCTGTTTTTTGCAAAGTGCCTACCTGTAGATTTTGGCCTCTAGGTCAGCCGGCACATAGGGAAACCTACCAAACCTGTGCATTTTTGAAAACTAGAGACCTAGGGGAATCCAAGATGGGGTGACTTGTGGGGCTCTGACCAGGTTCTGTTACCCAGAATCCTTTGCAAACCTCAAAAAGTGGCTAAAAAAACAAGTTTTCCTCACATTTCGGTGACAGAAAGTTCTGGAATCTGAGAGGAGCCACAAATTTCCTTCCGCCCAGCGTTCCCCCAAGTCTCCCTATAACAATGATACCTCACTTGTGTGGGTAGGCCTAGCGCCCGCGACAGGAAATGCCCCAAAACACAACGTGGACACATCCCATTTTTTGACAAAATACAGAGCTGTTTTTTGCAAAGTGCCTACCTGTAGATTTTGCCCTCTAGCTCAGCCGGCACATAGGGAAACCTACCAAACCTGTGCATTTTTGAAAACTAGAAACCCAGGGGAATCCAAGATGGGGTGACTTGTGGGGATCTGACCAGGTTCTGTTACCCATAATCCTTTGCAAACCTCAAAAAGTGACTAAAAAAACAAGTTTTCCTCACATTTTGGTGACAGAATGTTCTGGAATCTGAGAGGAGCCACAAATTTCCTTCCACCCAGCGTTCCCCCAAGTCTCCTGATAAAAATGATACCTCACTTGTGTGGGTAGGCCTAGCGCCCGCGACTGGAAATGCCCCAAAACACAACGTGGACACATCCCATTTTTTGACAAAATACAGAGCTGTTTTTTGCAAAGTGCCTACCTGTAGATTTTGGCCTCTAGCTCAGCCGGCACATAGTGAAACCTACCAAACCTGTGCATTTTTTAAACCTAGAGACCTAGGGGAATCCAAGATGGGGTGACTTGTGGGGCTCTGACCAGGTTCTGTTACCCAGAATCCTTTGCAAACCTCAAAAAGTGGCTAAAAAAACAAGTTTTCCTCACATTTTGGTGACAGAATGTTCTGGAATCTGAGAGGAGCCACAAATTTCCTTCCACCCAGCGTTCCCCCAAGTCTCCCGATAAAAATGATACCTCACTTGTGTGGGTAGGCCTAGCGCCCGAGACAGGATATGACCCAAAACACAACGTGGACACATCCCATTTTTTGACAAAATACAGAGCTGTTTTTTGCAAAGTGCCTACCTGTAGATTTTGGCCTCTAGCTCAGCCGGCACATAGGGAAACCTACCAAACCTGTGCATTTTTGAAAACTAGAGACCTAGGGGAATCCAAGATGGGTTGACTTGTGGGGCTCTGACCAGGTTCTGTTACCCAGAATCCTTTGCAAACCTCAAAAAGTGGCTAAAAAAACAAGTTTTCCTCACATTTCGGTGACAGAATGTTCTGGAATCTGAGAGGAGCCACAAATTTCCCGCCACCCAGCGTTCCCCCAAGTCTCCCGATAAAAATGATACCTCACTTGTGTGAGTAGGCCTAGCGCCCGCGACAGGAAATGCCCCAAAACACAACGTGGACACATCCCATTTTTTGACAAAATACAGAGCTGTTTTTTGCAAAGTGCCTACCTGTAGATTTTGGCCTCTAGCTCAGCCGGCAAATAGGGAAACCTACCAAACCTGTGCATTTTTTAAATCTAGAGACCCAGGGGAATCCAAGATGGGGTGACTTGTGGGGCTCTGACCAGGTTCTGTTACCCAGAATCCTTTGCAAACCTCAAAAGGTGGCTAAAAAAACATGTTTTCCTCACATTTTGGTGACAGAATGTTCTGGAATCTCAGAGGAGCCACAAATTTCCTTCCACCCAGCGTTCCCCCAAGTCTCCTGATAAAAATGATACCTCACTTGTGTGGGTAGGCCTAGCGCCTGCGACAGGAAATGCCCAAAAACACAACGTGGACACATCCCATTTTTTGACAAAATACAGAGCTGTTTTTTGCAAAGTGCCTACCTGTAGATTTTGGCCTCTAGCTCAGCCGGCACATAGGGAAACCTACCAAACCTGTGCATTTTTGAAAACTAGAGACCCAGGGGAATCCAAGATGGGGTGACTTGTCGGGCTCTGACCCGGTTCTGTTACCCAGAATCCTTTGCAAACCACAAGAAGTGGCTAAAAAAACAAGTTTTCCTCACATTTCGGTGACAGAAAGTTCTGGAATCTGAGAGGAGCCACAAATTTCCTTCCACCCAGCGTTCCCCCAAGTCTCCCGATAAAAATGATACCTCACTTGTGTGGGTAGGCCTAGCGCCCGAGACAGGAAATGCCCCAAAACACAACGTGGACACATCCCATTTTTTGACAAAATACAGAGCTGTTTTTTGCAAAGTGCCTACCTGTAGATTTTGGCCTCTAGGTCAGCCGGCACATAGGGAAACCTACCAAACCTGTGCATTTTTGAAAACTAGAGACCTAGGGGAATCCAAGATGGCGTGACTTGCGGGGCTCTGACCAGGTTCTGTTACCCAGAATCCTTTGCAAACCTCAAAAAGTGGCTAAAAAAACAAGTTTTCCTCACATTTCGGTGACAGAAAGTTCTGGAATCTGAGAGGAGCCACAAATTTCCTTCCGCCCAGCGTTCCCCCAAGTCTCCCTATAACAATGATACCTCACTTGTGTGGGTAGGCCTAGCGCCCGTGACAGGAAATGCCCCAAAACACAACGTGGACACATCCCATTTTTTGACAAAATACAGAGCTGTTTTTTGCAAATTGCCTACCTGTAGATTTTTGCCTCTAGCTCAGCCGGCACATAGGGAAACCTACCAAACCTGTGCATTTTTGAAAACTAGAGACCCAGGGGAATCCAAGATGGGGTGACTTGTGGGGCTCTGACCAGGTTCTGTTACCCAGAATCCTTTGCAAACCTCAAAAAGTGGCAAAAAAACTAGTTTTCCTCACATTTTCGGTGACAGAATGTTCTGGAATCGGAGAGGAGCCACAAATTTCCTTCCACCCAGCGTTCCCCCAAGTCTCCCGATAAAAATGATACTTCACTTGTGTGGGTAGGCCTAGTGCCCGTGACAGGAAGTGCCCCAAAACACAACGTGGACACATCCCATTTTTTGACAAAATACAAACTGTTTTTTGCAAAGTGCCTACCTGTAGATTTTGGCCTCTAGCTCAGCCGGCACATAGGGAAACCTACCAAACCTGTGCATTTTTGAAAACTAGAGACCTAGGGAAATCCAAGCTGGGGTGACTTGTGGGGCTCTGACCAGGTTCTGTTACCCAGAATCCTTTGCAAACCTCAAACAGTGGCTAAAAAAACAAGTTTTCCTCACATTTCGGTGACAGAAAGTTCTGGATTCTGAGTGGAGCCACAAATTTCCTTCCACCCAGCGTTCCCACAAGTCTCCCGATAAAAATTATACCTCACTTGTGTGGGTAGGCCTAGCGCCCGCGACAGGAAATGCCCCAAAACACAACTAGGACACATCACATTTTTTCATAGAAAACAGTGCCTACCTGTGGATTTTGGCCTCTAGCTCAGCTGGCACCTGGGGAAACCTAGCAAACCAGCACATTTTTGAAAACTAGAAACCCAGGGGAATCCAAGATGAGGTGACTTGTGGGGCTCTGACCAGGTTCTGTTACCCAGAATCCTTTGCAAACCTCAAAAAGTGGCTAAATTAACAAGTTTTCCTCACATTTCGGTGACAGAATGTTCTGTAATCTGAGAGGAGCCACAAATTTCCTTCCACCCGGCGTTCCCCCAAGTCTCCCTATAACAATGATACCTCACTTGTGTGGGTAGGCCTAGCGCCTGCGACAGGAAATGCCCCAAAACACAACGTGGACACATCCCATTTTTTGACAAAATATAGAGCTTTTTTTTGCAAAGTGCCTACCTGTAGATTTTGGCCTCTAGCTCAGCCGGCACATAGGGAAACCTACCAAACCTGTGCATTTTTGAAAACTAGAGACCCAGGGGAATCCAAGATGGGGTGACTTGTGGGGCTCTGACCAGGTTCTGTTACCCAGAATCCTTTGCAAACCACAAGAAGTGGCTAAAAAAACAAGTTTTCCTCACATTTCAGTGACAGAAAGTTCTGGAATCTGAGAGGAGCCACAAATTTCCTTCCACCCAGCGTTCCCCCAAGTCTCCCGATAAAAATGATACCTTACTTGTGTGGGTAGGCCTAGCGCCCGAGACAGGAAATGCCCCAAAACACAAAGTGGACACATCCCATTTTTTGACAAAATACAAACCTGTTTTTTGCAAAGTGCCTACCTGTAGATTTTGGCCTCTAGGTCAGCCGGCACATAGGGAAACCTACTAAACCTGTGCATTTTTTAAAACTAGAGACCCAGGGGAATCCAAGATGGGGTGACTTGTGGGGCTCTGACCAGGTTCTGTTACCCAGAATCCTTTGCAAACCTCAAAAAGTGGCTAAAAAAACAAGTTTTCCCCACATTTCAGTGACAGAATGTTCTGTAATCTGAGAGGAGCCACAAATTTCCTTCCACCCAGCGTTCCCCCAAGTCTCCTGATAAAAATGATACTTCACTTGTGTGGGTAGGCCTAGCGCCCGCGACAGGAAATGCCCCAAAACACAACGTGGACACATCCCATTTTTTGACAAAATACAGAGCTGTTTTTTGCAAAGTGCCTACCTGTAGATTTTGCCCTCTAGCTCAGCCGGCACATAGGGAAACCTACCAAACCTGTGCATTTTTTAAAACTAGAGACCCAGGGGAATCCAAGATGGGGTGACTTGTGGGGCTCTGACCAGGTTCTGTTACCCAGAATCCTTTGCAAACCTCAAAAAGTGGCTAAAAAAACAAGTTTTCCCCACATTTCAGTGACAGAATGTTCTGTAATCTGAGAGGAGCCACAAATTTCCTTCCACCCAGCGTTCCCCCAAGTCTCCTGATAAAAATGATACTTCACTTGTGTGGGTAGGCCTAGCGCCCGCGACAGGAAATGCCCCAAAACACAACGTGGACACATCCCATTTTTTGACAAAATACAGAGCTGTTTTTTGCAAAGTGCCTACCTGTAGATTTTGGCCTCTAGATCAGCCGGCACATAGGGAAACCTACCAAACCTGTGCATTTTTGAAAACTAGAGACCCAGGGGAATCCAAGATGGGGTGACTTGTGGGGCTCTGACCAGGTTCTGTTACCCAGAATCCTTTGCAAACCTCAAAAAGTGGCTAAAAAAACAAGTTTTCCTCACATTTCGGTGACAGAAAGTTCTGGAATCTGAGAGGAGCCACAAATTTCCTTCCGCCCAGCGTTCCCCCAAGTCTCCCTATAACAATGATACCTCACTTGTGTGGGTAGGCCTAGCGCCCGTGACAGGAAATGCCCCAAAACACAACGTGGACACATCCCATTTTTTGACAAAATACAGAGCTGTTTTTTGCAAAGTGCCTACCTGTAGATTTTGGCCTCTAGCTCAGCCGGCACATAGGGAAACCTACCAAACCTGTGCATTTTTGAAAACTAGAGACCCAGGGGAATCCAAGATGGGGTGACTTGTGGGGCTCTGACCAGGTTCTGTTACCCAGAATCCTTTGCAAACCTCAAAAAGTGGCAAAAAAACTAGTTTTCCTCACATTTTCGGTGACAGAATGTTCTGGAATCTGAGAGGAGCCACAAATTTCCTTCCACCCAGCGTTCCCCCAAGTCTCCCGATAAAAATGATACTTCACTTGTGTGGGTAGGCCTAGTGCCCGTGACAGGAAGTGCCCCAAAACACAACGTGGACACATCCCATTTTTTGACAAAATACAAACTGTTTTTTGCAAAGTGCCTACCTGTAGATTTTGGCCTCTAGCTCAGCCGGCACATAGGGAAACCTACCAAACCTGTGCATTTTTGAAAACTAGAGACCCAGGGGAATCCAAGATGGGGTGACTTGTGGGGCTCTGACCAGGTTCTGTTACCCAGAATCCTTTGCAAACCACAAGAAGTGGCTAAAAAAACAAGTTTTCCTCACATTTCAGTGACAGAAAGTTCTGGAATCTGAGAGGAGCCACAAATTTCCTTCCACCCAGCGTTCCCCCAAGTCTCCCGATAAAAATGATACCTCACTTGTGTGGGTAGGCCTAGCGCCCGAGACAGGAAATGCCCCAAAACACAACGTGGACACATCCCATTTTTTGACAAAATACAGACCTGTTTTTTGCAAAGTGCCTACCTGTAGATTTTGGCCTCTAGGTCAGCCGGCACATAGGGAAACCTACTAAACCTGTGCATTTTTTAAAACTAGAGACCAAGGGGAATCCAAGATGGGGTGACTTGTGGGGCTCTGACCAGGTTCTGTTACCCAGAATCCTTTGCAAACCTCAAAAAGTGGCTAAAAAAACAAGTTTTCCCCACATTTCAGTGACAGAATGTTCTGTAATCTGAGAGGAGCCACAAATTTCCTTCCACCCAGCGTTCCCCCAAGTCTCCTGATAAAAATGATACTTCACTTGTGTGGGTAGGCCTAGCGCCCGCGACAGGAAATGCCCCAAAACACAACGTGGACACATCCCATTTTTTGACAAAATACAGAGCTGTTTTTTGCAAAGTGCCTACCTGTAGATTTTGCCCTCTAGCTCAGCCGGCACATAGGGAAACCTACCAAACCTGTGCATTTTTTAAAACTAGAGACCCAGGGGAATCCAAGATGGGGTGACTTGTGGGGCTCTGACCAGGTTCTGTTACCCAGAATCCTTTGCAAACCTCAAAAAGTGGCTAAAAAAACAAGTTTTCCCCACATTTCAGTGACAGAATGTTCTGTAATCTGAGAGGAGCCACAAATTTCCTTCCACCCAGCGTTCCCCCAAGTCTCCTGATAAAAATGATACTTCACTTGTGTGGGTAGGCCTAGCGCCCGCGACAGGAAATGCCCCAAAACACAACGTGGACACATCCCATTTTTTGACAAAATACAGAGCTGTTTTTTGCAAAGTGCCTACCTGTAGATTTTGGCCTCTAGATCAGCCGGCACATAGGGAAACCTACCAAACCTGTGCATTTTTTAAAACTAGAGACCCAGGGGAATCCAAGATGGGGTGACTTGTGGGGCTCTGACCAGGTTCTGTTACCCAGAATCCTTTGCAAACCTCAAAAAGTGGCTAAAAAAACAAGTTTTCCTCACATTTCGGTGACAGAAAGTTCTGGAATCTGAGAGGAGCCACAAATTTCCTTCCGCCCAGCGTTCCCCCAAGTCTCCCTATAACAATGATACCTCACTTGTGTGGGTAGGCCTAGCGCCCGTGACAGGAAATGCCCCAAAACACAACGTGGACACATCCCATTTTTTGACAAAATACAGAGCTGTTTTTTGCAAAGTGCCTACCTGTAGATTTTGGCCTCTAGCTCAGCCGGCACATAGGGAAACCTACCAAACCTGTGCATTTTTGAAAACTAGAGACCCAGGGGAATCCAAGATGGGGTGACTTGTGGGGCTCTGACCAGGTTCTGTTACCCAGAATCCTTTGCAAACCTCAAAAAGTGGCAAAAAAACTAGTTTTCCTCACATTTTCGGTGACAGAATGTTCTGGAATCTGAGAGGAGCCACAAATTTCCTTCCACCCAGCGTTCCCCCAAGTCTCCCGATAAAAATGATACTTCACTTGTGTGGGTAGGCCTAGTGCCCGTGACAGGAAGTGCCCCAAAACACAACGTGGACACATCCCATTTTTTGACAAAATACAAACTGTTTTTTGCAAAGTGCCTACCTGTAGATTTTGGCCTCTAGCTCAGCCGGCACATAGGGAAACCTACCAAACCTGTGCATTTTTGAAAACTAGAGACCTAGGGAAATCCAAGCTGGGGTGACTTGTGGGGCTCTGACCAGGTTCTGTTACCCAGAATCCTTTGCAAACCTCAAACAGTGGCTAAAAAAACAAGTTTTCCTCACATTTCGGTGACAGAAAGTTCTGGATTCTGAGTGGAGCCACAAATTTCCTTCCACCCAGCGTTCCCACAAGTCTCCCGATAAAAATTATACCTCACTTGTGTGGGTAGGCCTAGCGCCCGCGACAGGAAATGCCCCAAAACACAACTAGGACACATCACATTTTTTCATAGAAAACAGTGCCTACCTGTGGATTTTGGCCTCTAGCTCAGCTGGCACCTGGGGAAACCTAGCAAACCAGCACATTTTTGAAAACTAGAAACCCAGGGGAATCCAAGATGAGGTGACTTGTGGGGCTCTGACCAGGTTCTGTTACCCAGAATCCTTTGCAAACCTCAAAAAGTGGCTAAATTAACAAGTTTTCCTCACATTTCGGTGACAGAATGTTCTGTAATCTGAGAGGAGCCACAAATTTCCTTCCACCCAGTGTTCCCCCAAGTCTCCCTATAACAATGATACCTCACTTGTGTGGGTAGGCCTAGCGCCTGCGACAGGAAATGCCCCAAAACACAACGTGGACACATCCCATTTTTTGACAAAATATAGAGCTTTTTTTTGCAAAGTGCCTACCTGTAGATTTTGGCCTCTAGCTCAGCCGGCACATAGGGAAACCTACCAAACCTGTGCATTTTTGAAAACTAGAGACCCAGGGGAATCCAAGATGGGGTGACTTGTGGGGCTCTGACCAGGTTCTGTTACCCAGAATCCTTTGCAAACCACAAGAAGTGGCTAAAAAAACAAGTTTTCCTCACATTTCGGTGACAGAAAGTTCTGGAATCTGAGAGGAGCCACAAATTTCCTTCCACCCAGCGTTCCCCCAAGTCTCCCGATAAAAATGATACCTCACTTGTGTGGGTAGGCCTAGCGCCCGAGACAGGAAATGCCCCAAAACACAACGTGGACACATCCCATTTTTTGACAAAATACAGAGCTGTTTTTTGCAAAGTGCCTACCTGTAGATTTTGGCCTCTAGGTCAGCCGGCACATAGGGAAACCTACCAAACCTGTGCATTTTTTAAAACTAGAGACCCAGGGGAATCCAAGATGGGGTGACTTGTGGGGCTCTGACCAGGTTCTGTTACCCAGAATCCTTTGCAAACCTCAAAAAGTGGCTAAAAAAACAAGTTTTCCCCACATTTCAGTGACAGAATGTTCTGTAATCTGAGAGGAGCCACAAATTTCCTTCCACCCAGCGTTCCCCCAAGTCTCCTGATAAAAATGATACTTCACTTGTGTGGGTAGGCCTAGCGCCCGCGACAGGAAATGCCCCAAAACACAACGTGGACACATCCCATTTTTTGACAAAATACAGAGCTGTTTTTTGCAAAGTGCCTACCTGTAGATTTTGCCCTCTAGCTCAGCCGGCACATAGGGAAACCTACCAAACCTGTGCATTTTTTAAAACTAGAGACCCAGGGGAATCCAAGATGGGGTGACTTGTGGGGCTCTGACCAGGTTCTGTTACCCAGAATCCTTTGCAAACCTCAAAAAGTGGCTAAAAAAACAAGTTTTCCCCACATTTCAGTGACAGAATGTTCTGTAATCTGAGAGGAGCCACAAATTTCCTTCCACCCAGCGTTCCCCCAAGTCTCCTGATAAAAATGATACTTCACTTGTGTGGGTAGGCCTAGCGCCCGCGACAGGAAATGCCCCAAAACACAACGTGGACACATCCCATTTTTTGACAAAATACAGAGCTGTTTTTTGCAAAGTGCCTACCTGTAGATTTTGGCCTCTAGCTCAGCCGGCACATAGGGAAACCTACCAAACCTGTGCATTTTTGAAAACTAGTGACCCAGGGGAATCCAAGATGGGGTAACTTGTGGGGCTCTGACCAGGTTCTGTTACCCAGAATCCTTTGCAAACCCCAAAAAGTGGCTAAAAAAACAAGTTTTCCTCACATTTCGGTGACAGAAAGTTCTGGAATCTGAGAGGAGCCACAAATTTCCTTCCGCCCAGCGTTCCCCCAAATCTCCCTATAACAATGATACCTCACTTGTGTGGGTAGGCCTAGCGCCCGCGACAGGAAATGCCCCAAAACACAACGTGGACACATCCCATTTTTTGACAAAATACAGAGCTGTTTTTTGCAAAGTGCCTACCTGTAGATTTTGCCCTCTAGCTCAGCCGGCACATAGGGAAACCTACCAAACCTGTGCATTTTTGAAAACTAGAAACCCAGGGGAATCTAAGATGAGGTGACTTGTGGGGCTCTGACCAGGTTCTGTTACCCAGAATCCTTTGCAAACCTCAAAATGTGGCTAAAATAACACGTTTTCCTCACATTTCGGTGACAGAAAGTTCTGGAATCTGAGAGGAGCCACAAATTTCCTTCCACCCAGCGTTCCCCCAAGTCTCCTGATAAAAATGATACCTCACTTGTGTGGGTAGGCCTAGCGCCCGTGACAGGAAATGCCCCAAAACACAACGTGGACAAATCCAATTTTTTGACAAAATACAGAGCTGTTTTTTGCAAAGTGCCTACCTGTAGATTTTGCCCTCTAGCTCAGCCGGCACATAGGGAAACCTACCAAACCTGTGCATTTTTTAAAACTAGAGACCCAGGGGAATCCAAGATGGGGTGACTTGTGGGGCTCTGACCAGGTTCTGTTACCCAGAATCCTTTGCAAACCTCAAAAAGTGGCTAAAAAAACAAGTTTTCCCCACATTTCAGTGAGAGAATGTTCTGTAATCTGAGAGGAGCCACAAATTTCCTTCCACCCAGCGTTCCCCCAAGTCTCCTGATAAAAATGATACTTCACTTGTGTGGGTAGGCCTAGCGCCCGCGACAGGAAATGCCCCAAAACACAACGTGGACACATCCCATTTTTTGACAAAATACAGAGCTGTTTTTTGCAAAGTGCCTACCTGTAGATTTTGGCCTCTAGCTCAGCCGGCACATAGGGAAACCTACCAAACCTGTGCATTTTTGAAAACTAGAGACCCAGGGGAATCCAAGATGGGGTGACTTGTGGGGCTCTGACCAGGTTCTGTTACCCAGAATCCTTTGCAAACCTCAAAAAGTGGCTAAAAAAACTAGTTTTCCTCACATTTTCGGTGACAGAATGTTCTGGAATCTGAGAGGAGCCACAAATTTCCTTCCACCCAGCGTTCCCCCAAGTCTCCCGATAAAAATGATACTTCACTTGTGTGGGTAGGCCTAGTGCCCGTGACAGGAAGTGCCCCAAAACACAACGTGGACACATCCCATTTTTTGACAAAATACAAACTGTTTTTTGCAAAGTGCCTACCTGTAGATTTTGGCCTCTAGCTCAGCCGGCACATAGGGAAACCTACCAAACCTGTGCATTTTTGAAAACTAGAGACCTAGGGAAATCCAAGCTGGGGTGACTTGTGGGGCTCTGACCAGGTTCTGTTACCCAGAATCCTTTGCAAACCTCAAACAGTGGCTAAAAAAACAAGTTTTCCTCACATTTCGGTGACAGAAAGTTCTGGATTCTGAGTGGAGCCACAAATTTCCTTCCACCCAGCGTTCCCACAAGTCTCCCGATAAAAATTATACCTCACTTGTGTGGGTAGGCCTAGCGCCCGCGACAGGAAATGCCCCAAAACACAACTAGGACACATCACATTTTTTCATAGAAAACAGTGCCTACCTGTGGATTTTGGCCTCTAGCTCAGCTGGCACCTGGGGAAACCTAGCAAACCAGCACATTTTTGAAAACTAGAAACCCAGGGGAATCCAAGATGAGGTGACTTGTGGGGCTCTGACCAGGTTCTGTTACCCAGAATCCTTTGCAAACCTCAAAAAGTGGCTAAATTAACAAGTTTTCCTCACATTTCGGTGACAGAATGTTCTGTAATCTGAGAGGAGCCACAAATTTCCTTCCACCCAGTGTTCCCCCAAGTCTCCCTATAACAATGATACCTCACTTGTGTGGGTAGGCCTAGCGCCTGCGACAGGAAATGCCCCAAAACACAACGTGGACACATCCCATTTTTTGACAAAATATAGAGCTTTTTTTTGCAAAGTGCCTACCTGTAGATTTTGGCCTCTAGCTCAGCCGGCACATAGGGAAACCTACCAAACCTGTGCATTTTTGAAAACTAGAGACCCAGGGGAATCCAAGATGGGGTGACTTGTGGGGCTCTGACCAGGTTCTGTTACCCAGAATCCTTTGCAAACCACAAGAAGTGGCTAAAAAAACAAGTTTTCCTCACATTTCGGTGACAGAAAGTTCTGGAATCTGAGAGGAGCCACAAATTTCCTTCCACCCAGCGTTCCCCCAAGTCTCCCGATAAAAATGATACCTCACTTGTGTGGGTAGGCCTAGCGCCCGAGACAGGAAATGCCCCAAAACACAACGTGGACACATCCCATTTTTTGACAAAATACAGAGCTGTTTTTTGCAAAGTGCCTACCTGTAGATTTTGGCCTCTAGGTCAGCCGGCACATAGGGAAACCTACCAAACCTGTGCATTTTTTAAAACTAGAGACCCAGGGGAATCCAAGATGGGGTGACTTGTGGGGCTCTGACCAGGTTCTGTTACCCAGAATCCTTTGCAAACCTCAAAAAGTGGCTAAAAAAACAAGTTTTCCCCACATTTCAGTGACAGAATGTTCTGTAATCTGAGAGGAGCCACAAATTTCCTTCCACCCAGCGTTCCCCCAAGTCTCCTGATAAAAATGATACTTCACTTGTGTGGGTAGGCCTAGCGCCCGCGACAGGAAATGCCCCAAAACACAACGTGGACACATCCCATTTTTTGACAAAATACAGAGCTGTTTTTTGCAAAGTGCCTACCTGTAGATTTTGCCCTCTAGCTCAGCCGGCACATAGGGAAACCTACCAAACCTGTGCATTTTTTAAAACTAGAGACCCAGGGGAATCCAAGATGGGGTGACTTGTGGGGCTCTGACCAGGTTCTGTTACCCAGAATCCTTTGCAAACCTCAAAAAGTGGCTAAAAAAACAAGTTTTCCCCACATTTCAGTGACAGAATGTTCTGTAATCTGAGAGGAGCCACAAATTTCCTTCCACCCAGCGTTCCCCCAAGTCTCCCGATAAAAATGATACCTCACTTGTGTGGGTAGGCCTAGCGCCCGAGACAGGAAATGCCCCAAAACACAACGTGGACACATCCCATTTTTTGACAAAATACAGAGCTGTTTTTTGCAAAGTGCCTACCTGTAGATTTTGGCCTCTAGGTCAGCCGGCACATAGGGAAACCTACCAAACCTGTGCATTTTTTAAAACTAGAGACCCAGGGGAATCCAAGATGGGGTGACTTGTGGGGCTCTGACCAGGTTCTGTTACCCAGAATCCTTTGCAAACCTCAAAAAGTGGCTAAAAAAACAAGTTTTCCCCACATTTCAGTGACAGAATGTTCTGTAATCTGAGAGGAGCCACAAATTTCCTTCCACCCAGCGTTCCCCCAAGTCTCCTGATAAAAATGATACTTCACTTGTGTGGGTAGGCCTAGCGCCCGCGACAGGAAATGCCCCAAAACACAACGTGGACACATCCCATTTTTTGACAAAATACAGAGCTGTTTTTTGCAAAGTGCCTACCTGTAGATTTTGCCCTCTAGCTCAGCCGGCACATAGGGAAACCTACCAAACCTGTGCATTTTTTAAAACTAGAGACCCAGGGGAATCCAAGATGGGGTGACTTGTGGGGCTCTGACCAGGTTCTGTTACCCAGAATCCTTTGCAAACCTCAAAAAGTGGCTAAAAAAACAAGTTTTCCCCACATTTCAGTGACAGAATGTTCTGTAATCTGAGAGGAGCCACAAATTTCCTTCCACCCAGCGTTCCCCCAAGTCTCCTGATAAAAATGATACTTCACTTGTGTGGGTAGGCCTAGCGCCCGCGACAGGAAATGCCCCAAAACACAACGTGGACACATCCCATTTTTTGACAAAATACAGAGCTGTTTTTTGCAAAGTGCCTACCTGTAGATTTTGGCCTCTAGCTCAGCCGGCACATAGGGAAACCTACCAAACCTGTGCATTTTTGAAAACTAGTGACCCAGGGGAATCCAAGATGGGGTAACTTGTGGGGCTCTGACCAGGTTCTGTTACCCAGAATCCTTTGCAAACCTCAAAAAGTGGCTAAAAAAACAAGTTTTCCTCACATTTCGGTGACAGAAAGTTCTGGAATCTGAGAGGAGCCACAAATTTCCTTCCGCCCAGCGTTCCCCCAAATCTCCCTATAACAATGATACCTCACTTGTGTGGGTAGGCCTAGCGCCCGCGACAGGAAATGCCCCAAAACACAACGTGGACACATCCCATTTTTTGACAAAATACAGAGCTGTTTTTTGCAAAGTGCCTACCTGTAGATTTTGCCCTCTAGCTCAGCCGGCACATAGGGAAACCTACCAAACCTGTGCATTTTTGAAAACTAGAAACCCAGGGGAATCTAAGATGAGGTGACTTGTGGGGCTCTGACCAGGTTCTGTTACCCAGAATCCTTTGCAAACCTCAAAATGTGGCTAAAATAACACGTTTTCCTCACATTTCGGTGACAGAAAGTTCTGGAATCTGAGAGGAGCCACAAATTTCCTTCCACCCAGCGTTCCCCCAAGTCTCCTGATAAAAATGATACCTCACTTGTGTGGGTAGGCCTAGCGCCCGTGACAGGAAATGCCCCAAAACACAACGTGGACAAATCCAATTTTTTGACAAAATACAGAGCTGTTTTTTGCAAAGTGCCTACCTGTAGATTTTGCCCTCTAGCTCAGCCGGCACATAGGGAAACCTACCAAACCTGTGCATTTTTTAAAACTAGAGACCCAGGGGAATCCAAGATGGGGTGACTTGTGGGGCTCTGACCAGGTTCTGTTACCCAGAATCCTTTGCAAACCTCAAAAAGTGGCTAAAAAAACAAGTTTTCCCCACATTTCAGTGAGAGAATGTTCTGTAATCTGAGAGGAGCCACAAATTTCCTTCCACCCAGCGTTCCCCCAAGTCTCCTGATAAAAATGATACTTCACTTGTGTGGGTAGGCCTAGCGCCCGCGACAGGAAATGCCCCAAAACACAACGTGGACACATCCCATTTTTTGACAAAATACAGAGCTGTTTTTTGCAAAGTGCCTACCTGTAGATTTTGGCCTCTAGCTCAGCCGGCACATAGGGAAACCTACCAAACCTGTGCATTTTTGAAAACTAGAGACCCAGGGGAATCCAAGATGGGGTGACTTGTGGGGCTCTGACCAGGTTCTGTTACCCAGAATCCTTTGCAAACCTCAAAAAGTGGCTAAAAAAACAAGTTTTCCTCACATTTCGGTGACAGAAAGTTCTGGAATCTGAGAGGAGCCACAAATTTCCTTCCGCCCAGCGTTCCCCCAAGTCTCCCTATAACAATGATACCTCACTTGTGTGGGTAGGCCTAGCGCCCGCGACATGAAATGCCCCAAAACACAACGTGGACACATCCCATTTTTTGACAAAATACAGAGCTGTTTTTTACAAAGTGCCTACCTGTAGATTTTGCCCTCTAGCTCAGCCGGCACATAGGGAAACCTACCAAACCTGTGCATTTTTGAAAACTAGAAACCCAGGGGAATCTAAGATGAGGTGACTTGTGGGGCTCTGACCAGGTTCTGTTACCCAGAATCCTTTGCAAACCTCAAAATGTGGTTAAAATAACACGTTTTCCTCACATTTCGGTGACAGAAAGTTCTGGAATCTGAGAGGAGCCACAAATTTCCTTCCACCCAGCGTTCCCTCAAGTCTCCTGATAAAAATGATACCTCACTTGTGTGGGTAGGCCTAGCGCCCGTGACAGGAAATGCCCCAAAACACAACGTGGACAAATCCCATTTTTTGACAAAATACAGAGCTGTTTTTTGCAAAGTGCCTACCTGTAGATTTTGCCCTCTAGCTCAGCCGGCACATAGGGAAACCTACCAAACCTGTGCATTTTTTAAAACTAGAGACCCAGGGGAATCCAAGATGGGGTGACTTGTGGGGCTCTGACCAGGTTCTGTTACCCAGAATCCTTTGCAAACCTCAAAAAGTGGCTAAAAAAACAAGTTTTCCCCACATTTCAGTGACAGAATGTTCTGTAATCTGAGAGGAGCCACAAATTTCCTTCCACCCAGCGTTCCCCCAAGTCTCCTGATAAAAATGATACCTCACTTGTGTGGGTAGGCCTAGCGCCCGCGACAGGAAATGCCCCAAAACACAACGTGGACACATCCCATTTTTTGACAAAATACAGAGCTGTTTTTTGCAAAGTGCCTACCTGTAGATTTTGGCCTCTAGCTCAGCCGGCACATAGGGAAACCTACCAAACCTGTGCATTTTTGAAAACTAGAGACCCAGGGGAATCCAAGATGGGGTGACTTGTGGGGCTCTGACCAGGTTCGGTTACCCAGAATCCTTTGCAAACCTCAAAAAGTGGCTAAAAAAACAAGTTTTCCTCACATTTCGGTGACAGAATGTTTAGGAATCTGAGAGGAGCCACAAATTTCCTTCCACCCAGCGTTCCCCCAAGTCTCCCGATAAAAATGATACCTCACTTGTGTGGGTAGGCCTAGCGCCCGCGACAGGAAGTGCCCGAAAAAAAAACATGGACACATCCCATTTTTTGACAAAATACAGAGCTGTTTTTTGCAAAGTGCCTACCTGTAGATTTTGGCCTCTAGCTCAGCCGGCACATAGGGAAACCTACCAAACCTGTGCATTTTTGAAAACTAGAGACCTAGGGAAATCCAAGATGGGGTGACTTGTGGGGCTCTGACCAGGTTCTGTTACCCAGAATCCTTTGCAAACCTCAAAAAGTGGCTAAAAAAACAAGTTTTCCTCACATTTCGGTGACAGAAAGTTCTGGCTTCTGAGTGGAGCCACAAATTTCCTTCCACCCAGCGTTCCCCCAAGTCTCCCGATAAAAATGATACCTCACTTGTGTGGGTAGGCCTAGCGCCCGCTACAGGAAATGCCCCTAAACACAACGTGGACACATCACATTTTTTCATAGAAAACAGTGCCTACCTGTGGATTTTGGCCTCTAGCTCAGCTGGCACCTGGGGAAACCTAGCAAACCAGCACATTTTTGAAAACTAGAAACCCAGGGGAATCCAAGATGAGGTGACTTGTGGGGCTCTGACCAGGTTCTGTTACCCAGAATCCTTTGCAAACCTCAAAATGTGGCTAAAATAACATGTTTTCCTCACATTTCGGTGACAGAAAGTTCTGGAATCTGAGAGGAGCCACAAATTTCCTTCCACCCAGCGTTCCCCCAAGTCTCCCGATAAATATGATACCTCACTTGTGTGGTTAGGCCTGGTGCCCGCGACAGGAATAGATCACACAACGGTCAATGTTGGTCCTTACATGAGGCAGCTGTTGACCCTGGGGTGATCCATTCCTGACACAGGCACTAGGTGTAGTCACTCAAGTGGGGTAGTGTTTTTATCAGGACAGGTGAGGAGTCACTGGGTGGTAGGAATGTTGTGGATCCCAGCATATTCCTGTAGTTTGTGTGACAGAAATGCGAGGAAAAATTGATTTTTTTTTCAACATTTCAACTTTGCAGGGTATTCTGGGTAAGAAAACTTTGGGGAATCCACACAAGTCACACCACTGTGGACTCCCCCGAATGTCTAGTTTCCAGAAATGTTTGGGTTTAGTGTGTTTCTCCATATGGCCGCCGAATCCAGGACCAAAAACACAGGTGCCTGCCTTACAAAACCAGTTTGTTTTGCCATAGATAATTTTGATGTCTCCACAATATGATTTTGGTGGTGGAATTTGGGGCTGAACTAAATTGGGGAGCTCCCAAGAGAGCACTCTCTCTCTCTGCTTGCCGCCGCATTCACCTGCTCTCTGGGTTGGCCTAACCCACTATTACCCAGTTGCACAAACAGCTTGCGAAGGGACAGCAGGACTGTCCTCATCACCTCCCTCATAATGTACTGGAAGAGGAGTTATCGAATGGGACTCCTCTGACTGAAAAATCATTCCCAGAGTCTGCGCCATTGTCCTATCCCTAAGATGCTGTCTCAGTATCTGATGTCTCAGTCTCTGATCCTATGTCAGAGCGGTCCTCTATAACCCGAGTGCAGGCAGCAGTCATCCATCAAGATGCCATCTCTGCTATTGGCTAAACTGTTGATCTAAAACACTAGCCTACGTAGACAGTCACAAAATCGATGGTGTGTGTGAGATACGTGCAACAGTAGAGGCCACCTTACCTGCGCTTCTTCCCTCAATCAGCACGTACTTTCAAGACACTCAAAAAACACCTTGTCACATACCATTCGTCACAGTCTTTAGCACCTCCTGCGCCCAGTCCAACAATCATTATTGGTGCTCCCACTCCCTCCTCCTCGGATTCCCTCATTACCACCCAGCAAAAGTGCCCTTCATCTCTCCATAGCCGCCCTCCACCCCGCACATACATTTCATTGGTATTATAGCGCAGGTAATGGCTGACTTTACTAATGTACTCAGCTATTTACATAAAATACAGATTTGCTCTTTGCAGTAGGCATATAAACCTTCTGCGCTTCTTTATGGCACTAAAACTGCCACTAGACAAGTCGGACCCTTTTCCCCCCAGGGAAACCACACACATATTGACAAAAGTGATATATATATGACAGCCAACCACCTGAAACTCAACCCAAGCAAAACCGAAATAATTGTCTTTGGCCCACACAAAAACACCTGGGACCCCTCATGGTGGCCCACCACGCTAGGCCCTGCACCCACCCTCGCCAACCACGCGCGCAACCTCAGCATCATCCTAGACTCCTCCCTCTCGATGACCCAACAAATCAACGCTCTCACCTCCTCATGCTTCAACACACTCCGTATACTGAAAAACATTCAAATGGATCCCCACAGAGACCAGAAAAACTGTCACTCACGCACTCATCAGCAACAGGCTTGATTACGGAAACGCCCTCTACGCCGGCACCACTCTAAAATTCAAGCGCAAACTACACGCATCCAGAACTCAGCAGCACGACTCATCCTCGACCTCCCCCGACACGAACACATCTCTCCACACCTCAAATCCCTCCACTGGCTCCACATTGACAAAAGGATCACCTTCAAGATCCTCATCCTCGCACACAAATCACTCCACAACACAGGCCCTGCCTACCTCAACGAGAGTCACCTTCCACACCCCCACACGAAACGTCCGCTCAGCTGACCTCTCTCGCGCCTCTGTCCCCCGCATCAAACACACCACCACCGGGGGTAGATCCTTCTCCTACCTTGCACCCAAAACCTGGAACGCCCTCACAACCCACCTTCGCAAGACCCAAAACCTACTTCTTTTCAGGAAGGGCCTCAAAACCTGGCTTTTCGAACAATGAACCTCCCAGCCCCTTTCCCTCCCCCTGTCCCCCCTCCCAGCGCCTTGAGACCCTCACGGGTGAGTAGCGCGCTTTATAAATCTCTTTGATTGATATATATAGATCTACCTCTATTTATATATATATCTATCTAATATTGCCCCCACAGGGGGTCACCCTGCCCATGGGAGACCCCCTGTCATTTTATTTTATTTTTTATTTTTTTATTTTATTATTGGGGAAAAAAAAATTGCCCCTGGGGGGGTGTGCGATCGCGCCCCCCCCAGGGGGCACCTCCCTTTTTTTAAAATAAAAAATATGCCCCGGGGGGGATGCGGCCCGTTTTCCGAGGGGGCCGCCCCCCCAAAGTGAAATCCCTGGCGTCTAGTGGTGTGCTGCGATCGGGGGCCAGGAAACAGTTTCAGAAGGCCTCGTAAGAAAGGGGAGAGTCTCCCCTTTCTTACGAGGCCTGCGATCGGGGGGCCAGGAAACCTGAAAGTGTTTCCTGGCCCCCGATCGCAGCACAGCTGCGACCGGGGGCCAGGAAACACTTTCAGGAAGGCCTCGTAAGAAAGGGGAGACTTTCCCCTTTCTTACGAGGCCTTCCCGAACGTGGGGAAGGCCGTTTTCCCCATTGAAGCAGGAAGCGGCCGCAAGGCTGCTTCCTGCTTCGATGGGGAAAACAACTTTGTAACGTCAGCGCGCCTCGCGGCGCACTGACGTCACAAAGGGGTGGGTGGGGGGTGGGGGGGAGACACGGAAGCTTCCGTGTCTCCCGGAAAAGTTTAAAAAAAATAAAAAATCCTCGGGTGCAACGCACCCGAGGATTTATTAACACCCTCCCTGGTGTCGCCCACTGGTCGTGACCCGCACCAGGGAGGTAGTGCGGGCGTCGGCCAGTGGCCATCGCCCGCATTTAAGGGGTTAATGTTAATATTTGTTTCCCTAACTTTTACTGCTCCACATTTAGAATTATTTTTCACCTTTTTACTGTGCTTATATCCTAATTCTTTTTCAACTCCTCTTTTTTATTTTTCATGTTTCTGTATTTTACTTCAAACTGGGTGTCTCTACTAGACTGTCTGTAGCTTTCTTTCTTCTGCTTTGTCAGTAAGCTTTCCCTTTCCCCTTATATTTCTCTTGTGGACTGGTTGTACTGTGAGGTTAAGAGGACCCATGTACTCTATGGGGAGCTTGCATGCCTAAGTAAGGTATTCTACGCATGTTTGTTGAGAAGACTTTCTTTTTCTTGCTCCAGCTCAATCAGTAATAAAAGAGTGTTTGGACATGGTCATGTAATTATTTGGTCTTGTATAACTATTATTATAGTATACCGGCAGTTGATGACCGTGCACCATGGCTGGAAGTATGAGGAGGATGGCCCCATTGCATTTGCCAACCAAACCAAATGGCCTTCAATAACCAATTCTTGCACCCCTTTATTTCTCTTCAAATACTCAGATTCAACAACAGCTCTTCCCCTCCGTTACAAAACATTTATGTTTGGCTAAATTAGCTGGCTTTTCAAAAATTGCCAACCAACAAAATGCCCACCTGATATTTTGATAGAAGCTGCTGTAACCGAATTGTAATATTTTGGTTGTATTTTGCTATTAAATAAAAATTAACAGGGGGAGACGTATCTGGCATCTAAAATGTGTAATTGTTTTTCAAGCAGCACCTACCACCAGTGATGGGTCCAGCAGCGATAGCGTCAGCACAGCAGCAGACGCAGCAGCACCAGTGGTCAGAGGGGAAGTGTTGGTGGCGGCAGTGGCAAGGGGTGGTAAGTCATATTCCTTGTTTATTGACAATTAGTAATATACTCACTGCAAGGGTATACTAGTGTTGACTCACTCATGAACACCCCACTTTAGCAGATATAGGGGGTTATTACAACTTTGGAGGAGGTGTTAATCCGTCCCAAAAGTGACTGAAAAGTGATGGATATACCACCAGCCGTATTACGAGTTCCATAGGATATAGTGGGTCATTCTGAACTCGGCGGTAAAAGGCCCTTACCGCCGGTCAGAAGTCCGCCATACTACCGCCGCGGCCGCGGTCGACCGCCACGGTCATTCTGACCACCAACTGTGAAATCCGACACCCAAGGAAGGCCGCCACATCAGCGGGCCGCGGAAAACTGGAGATGACCAAACCTCCACCGTCACGCCAACACAAACACGCCCATGCCATTCTGACCCACGAATCCATGCGGCGGTCTTTCAACCGCGGTATTCCATTGGCGGTACACACCGCCGCGCTCAAAATACACACACAGCTCCTAAACACTGCCACATTGGACAATTTGAAATACGCACACCTGACACACATACAAACAACGCTCCCACACATCCAATCAACTATAAAACACACACCCACATCACCCACAAACCCCCACTAGTTGGAAATCGGAGCGAAGGCGAGAGCGAGAGCGAGAGATAGCGATAGCGAGCACAGCATTAGAAAACCCCAACACACACAGGAACACAACTTCATCACCCACACCACATCTACGCACACATCACAACATATCACCTCGCACATCACCACAAACACCACCCCACACCTCATCCACCCCACCCCATGGCACCCCAAAGACACCCAAGGTTTTCGGACCAAGAACTCCGGGTCATGGTTGAGGAAATCATGAGGGTTGAGCCCCAGCTCTTCGGCACACAGGTGCAGCACACCACCATAGCAAGGAAGGCTGAACTATGGCAAAGGATCGTAGACAGGGTCAACGCTGTGGGACAGCATCCCAGAAATCGGGAAGATATAAGAAAGCGATGGAACGACCTACGGGGGAAGGTGCGCTCGATGATCTCCAGGCACAACATTGCTGTGCAGAAGACTGGCGGCGGACCCCCACCCACCCCACCCCAATTCACAGCATGGGAGCAAGAGGTGGTACACATCCTGCATCCTGATGGCCTCGCTGGAGTACAAGGAGGAATGGACTCTGGTAAGTAGAATCTCAACCCCTTCACCCCCCCCAAAACACCAGCATGCCAACCCCCCCCCTCACCCCCAATCTCACCCCTCAGCACATAACCTCCCTGCCAATGTCTCACCAGCACAACCCACCCTAAACAACACCAACCCCTGAATGCCAACACAAACCATAGACAGCCACCACCAAAGCATGACCATTGCACATACCCATACACCCCCCCAAACCCTCACAACACCTCCCACAAGGGAATCCCAGCACTGGGGGAAAAGGGCACACAAAATGCACGCCATGGCACACACAGAAACAATAACCATACTCCTTTACCCCTGCAGGGCCCGAACGACAACACACCGCCACGGAGGGTCCAGAGATGTCCATCCCACCCCCAGAACAGGCCCCCAGCGAGGACAGCAGCTCTGTCGACCTAGAACCTGACGACCAGCCCGGACCATCGGGGACCTCTGGACAGTCGGTTCCCCACACACAGGCCACAGCAGACCCAAACCCCCCTGGGAACACCAGCACAGCTCCCACCCAGCGGGCCCATGCCTCTGTCCCGCGGACGCGTCAATCAGCAGTGTGTCCGCCACTACAGGGCACCCAGGCTGACCCAACACCCCAACAACAACAGGGACCTGGGGGCAGTGGTAGTGGGCACACCGTCCAGGGGATAGAGGCCCGGGGAAACAGGGCAACTGGGAGGGCTGCTGTGCGACAGGGGGGGGAGGACAGGCCCAGGGAACCGACTCTCCAAGAGGCCCTCACCACCATCATGGGAGCGTATCATCACTCCCAGGAGACGATGGCGACGGTACTGGCCAGGTTCACCGAGATCCAGGCACAGCGGGAGGAACGGAACATGGGGTTCAGCAATGAACTCCGGGCCATCGCTACCGCAATGGGGACCATAGTCCAGGCCCTAAACCGCATTGAAACCACATTGCGGGACCATGTGGCACCGCAAAGGGCCCCTGTCACTAGCCAGGAACAGCCTACCACCTCCGCCGGCGCTAGTGGTCAGGAGGCCCCCACAGAACGACGGGCCACCAGAACCCCACCTCCTGCTGAAGAACAACCACCCCGCAAGAGGAACCTGAGATCTCAAAGGAAGACAGAGTAGGATGCCAGGACCCCCGCCAGTCTAATATCCCCCCGGATGTCATTCCACTGTCCCACAGTGTCACCCTGTCCAACCTTGAACTGCCCCTGCTCCATCCTTCCACTGCCATATGAACAATGCACCTGTGCGACCGAGAACTGGACTCTGCCATGGACATAACTCCACCCTCACCCTTCACCGTTTAATATCATGTACCAAAATATAGCACTAAAAATAAATCACTCATTGCACATAAATCATTCTGGAGTCAGCCTGTATTATTTACAAATGTATAACACATTACTTATCAATAATGTTCTGTTATATATGTGTGGACAACATACCGATGTCAATAAGCATTAGTCCATGGGCTAACCAGGCAGAAGTCACGCAGTGGGTCATACAGCACTGAAAAGGGAAGGGAAAAGTAAACTTCAGGTTAAAAGAACTGGGGGGTAATACACAAAGTAAAGATGCAGGGGGCATTCACTAAATGGTAAATGGCGTGGGAGATTCCTACCTGTGTGCTACTGAAAATACTGTAGGATAACTCTGTCCCTGTTGTCTGGGTCGTCCTCTTCGTCTTCCTCCTCTTCACTCTCCGCAGGCTCCACAGCTGCTTCAACACCACCATCTGGACCATCCTCCTGCAGGAAGGGCAGCTGACGTCGCAATGCCAGATTGTGAACCATACAGCAGGCCACGATGATCTGGCACACCTTCTTTGGTGAGTACATCAGGGATCCCCCTGTCATATGTAGGCACCTAAACCTGGCCTTCAGGAGGCCAAAGGTTCTTTCAATGACCCTCCTAGTTCGCCCATGGGCCTCATTGTACCGTTCCTCTGCCCTGGTCCGGGGATTCCTCACTGGGGTCAATAGCTAAGGCAGGTTGGGGTAACCAGAGTCACCAATTAGCCACACACGTTGTCTCTGTAGCTGTTCCATCACATAAGGGATGCTGCTATTTCGCATCACATACGCGTCATGCACTGACCCAGGGAACATGGCATTCACATGGGAGATGTACTGGTCAGCCAAACAGACCACCTGGACGTTCATCGAATGGTAACTTTTCCTGTTTCTGTACACCTGCTCATCGTCTTTTGGGGGTACTAAAGCCACATGGGTCCCATCAATGGCACCAATTATGTTGGGGATATGTCCAAGGGCATAAAAATCACCCTTCACAGTGGCCAAATCAACCTCCTCAGGGAATACAATGTAGCGCTGCATGTGTTTCGTCAGGGCAGACAACACTCTAGACAAGATTTTTGAAAACATAGGCTGAGACATTCCAGATGACATGGCCACTGTTGTCTGGAATGAGCCACTTGCCAAAAAATGGAGGACTGACAGAACCTGCACTAGAGGGGGAATTCCTGTGGGTTGGCGGATGGGGGACATCAGGGCTGGCTCCAGCTGGGCACACAGTTCATGTATAGTGGCTCGGTCAAGTCGGTATCGTAGTATGATGTGGCGTTCTTCCATTGTCGACAGGTCCACCAGCGGGCGTTACACGCGAGGATTCATCCTTCTCCTCGCAAGTCCCAGCGGACGGTGCCTAGGAAGGACAACATGGAGCACAGAGTCAAGCAAGTCACAGGTACGTTCACCACTGCATGCACAGTACACGATAAGGTATGGATGGCTATGTTTGGATGTGTGGCAATGCAAGGCCTAGGCCTGTGTGACGCAGTTGAAATTAAGCCATGTGGGCCCTTGAAATGGCGGCTGCCTGACCGGTGAAGTGGGACAATGGGATGTGAGGTCAATGCGCTGGCGTGGCACACCGTGGCGGTAGGCGGTCGAAGACCGCTATACGAACCCGCATTGGTTAACATTGAACCCTATGGGATTCAGGACCCAATGACGATGTGCGCCGGCGGTCGCGGTACGCACCACCGCGGTACGCACCGCCGCGGCCGTGACCGCCATTTTCTATCTGCCTAATCACTCGATACCTGATCATCCACAGGAGAGGACCTATACTGCAAGTGCTGCTGTGACCTCGGTCTGGAAGTGACAATGGCTGCTGCGACTGGGGAAAGGGCCCCTGCCTTCACGTCTGAAGAGTTGGAGAAACTAGTGGATGGGGTCCTCCCCCAGTATGCGCTACTCTACGGTCCTCCAGACCAACAGGTGAGTACACTGAGTGCACATTGAATGGGTTATGGCTGTGTGGAGTGGGGTGGATGTAAGTTGTTGGGGTGGGGAGAGAATGAGGACTGCAACGCACGACAGATGAGAGAATGGGCCACATGGCATGGTTGGGGAGGGGGGGGCATGTACTCCAAACATGCCGAAAATTCACGTTTTCTCTTTCCCACCCTGTACATGTCTAACAGGTGAGCGCCCATCAGAAAATCGACATTTGGCGTGCCATCGCCACGGAAGTCCGGGCCCTGGGGGTCTACACCAGACGGGGCACCCACTGCCGCAAGAGGTGGGAGGACATCCGCCGCGGAACCCGAAAGACCGCCGAGTCACTGCTGGGGATGGCCTCCCGACCGAGGAGGGGTGCCAGTCGTACCCTGACCCCCCTGATGTCCCAGATCCTGACGGTGGCCTACCCTGATTTGGATGGGCGCTTGAGGACATCACAGCAGACACAAGGGGGTGAGTACCTGCACATTCTGCTATCCTTAAGCGCAGTTGAGGCGTCTGGGTGGGGGAGGAGGGCCGTGGGTGACACTAGGCCAGAGCGCTTTCTGTAGTGTAGTCCCCTCCCTTAGACATGGCCCTGTGCCCCCGCCCCCCACCTCTGTAGGGTGCAAAGTACAGCTATCCATGGTCCTGCATCACCCATGTGCGCGTCTGTTGTCCCTAGACCTGTTGGCTTAGTCAGAAGTACTGAGTAGTGTACCCCAATTTCGCGGCTTAGTGCATGAGGCACCTGTGTCTGTCCTCTCCGCCAACGGTATTGACAAGGCATACACTCAACTTTGTATTATTTCTCCCCCCACCCTTATTCTTTGTCTTCTTGTGCATCAGCATCATCAGGCGGAGGAGAATTGGCGTCGGAGCACGAGGGAGCTGCAAGTCACAATGCCCCGGTGGGCACTGGAACAGACACCGAGGGCACCAGTGATCCGGAGGGCGAGGGGAGCACCACAACGGGGACCGGTGAAGACACCAGCGACACGGACACGTCCTCGTTTGGGAGCTCCCTAGCGGGGGCGGCAACATCCGGGCCCCCCGCCTCCACAGGTACAGCCGCCACCCAGCGCTCCAGCTCCGCCCTCCCAGCAGCCCCTCAGCCTTCGCTCCGTGCCCGCTCGCCCAGGAAGGCGGGCGTCTCCTTCGCCCCAGGCACCTCAGCCCCTGCCCCAGTTACCCCTGCTGCCCTCAGTGCGGAGCTCATTGACCTCGTGAGGACGCTCATTGTTGGGCAGACTACCCTTTTGAATGCCATCCAGGGGGTGGAAAGGGAGGTGCATCGGAGCAATGCCTACCTGGAGGGCATTCATTCGGGTCAGGCTGCCCATCAACGATCGTTCACTGCTCTGGCCTCAGCACTGACGGCAGCCATTGTCCCTGTCTCCAGCCTCCCTCTTCTAACTGCCTCCACCCTTTCTCTGTCTCCTGTCCCTCAGCCTATCCCATCCACACCATCAGACCAGCCTGCACACACCTCAACACCCAAGGCCAGATCATCCAGACACAAGCACCACAGGACACACAAGCATTCACCCCAGCAACACCCAGATGCAGACATTTCAACAGTCACTACCACCTCTGTGTCCCCCTCCTCCTCGTCTCCCTCCTCCCTCCCTGTGACGTCTACACTCACACCTGCATGCACACCACCATCAGCCAGTGCTTCCATCACCAGCACACCCTCCACTACAGTCCTCACACGTGCAGTCACCACCCCCACTGCCATCTACACGTCCCCTGTGTCCTCTCCCACTGTGTCTGTCACCCCCTCTTCCAAGACACATAAACGCAGGCAGACACCCAAACAACAGCCAACCACCTCACGACAGCCTACGCCTCAGTCACCTGCACCCAAAGACAGCACACCTGACTCTCCTACAACCACATCCTCTTCCTCCACTTCCATCACCACTACTCCTACCCTTTACCTTGGTCCTAAGAAATGTTACCTCTCTAATCTTAACCTCTTTCCCTCCCCTGACCCACCCCCTCCATCGGTTAAGAGTCCCAAGAGCACCTCAGCCACCACCAGCCCAGCTTCGAGGGTCCAAGTGGTGCATGGCTTCTGGAGTCCACCCTTTGGCGGCAGTGACACTTCACTGAGCAGCAAGGGGACATCCAGCCCACCCCCAGGCAAGAGGACACGTAAAGTGAAGGGCCGCCGTGAGAGGACTGAGACGGCTGCCCCCAAGGAGCCAACAACGGCCACTTCACCTGCCACAACAGCCAGGGGAGGCAAGGGCCCGAGAGCCCCATCTAAGGAGCGAAAGGGCAGCAGGGCGGAGAGGTCATCCATCAGGAACGCGGAGCTGGAGGGCCCCGCAAGCCCCATCCCGCCTGCAAGGGACGACAGCAAAGGGCCCAGTACTCCGTCCCCGAAGGGGCCTGCCACTGCACATTCGGAGGGCGAGTGATCAGGGTGTCCAGCCCAGGTCTGGCTCCCTAGACTTCCTGGAAGAGGACCGCTGAAGAGGGCCCCGCCGTGCAGAAGAGCACTGCTGAACAGGGCCCCGCCGTGAAGACAGGCACCGCTGAAGAGGGCCCCGCCGTGCAGAAGAGCACCGCTGAACAGGGCCCTGCCGTGAAGACAGGCACCGCTGAAGAGGGCCCCGCCGTGCAGAAGAGCACCGCTGAACAGGGCCCCGCCGTGAAGACAGGCACCGCTGAAGAGGGCCCCGCCGTGCAGAAGAGCACCGCTGAACAGGGCCCCGCCGTGCAGAAGAGCACCGCTGAACAGGGCCCTTCCTGTCAAGCACCGCTCCGCTGGGCCCTTCCTGTCAAGCACCGCTCCGCTGGGCCCTTCCTGTCAAGCACTGCTCTGCTGGGCCCTTCATCTCAAGCACTGCTCCGCTGGGCCCCGCCGTCTCAAGCACCGCTCCGCTGGGCCCCGCCGTCTCGAGCACCGCTCCGCTGGGACCCGCCGTCTCGAGCACCGCTCCGCTGGGCCCCGCCGTCTCAAGCACCGCTCCGCTGGGCCCCGCCGTCTCGAGCACGGCTCCGCTGGGCCCCGCCGTCTCAAGCACCGCTCTGCTGGGCCCCTCCTGTCAATCACCGCTCCGCTGGGCCCTTCCTGTCAAGCACTGCTCCGCTGGGCCCCGCCGTCTCAAGCACCGCTCCGCTGGGCCCCTCCTGTCAAGCACCGCTCCTCTGGGCCCCGCCGTCTCAAGCACCGCTCCGCTGGGCCCCGCCGTCTCAAGCACCGCTCCGCTGGGCCCCGCCGTCTCAAGCACCGCTCCGCTGGGCCCCTCCTGTCAAGCACCGCTCCGCTGGGCCCTTCCTGTCAAGCACCGCTCCGCTGGGCCCCGCCGTCTCAAGCACCGCTCCGCTGGGCCCCTCCTGTCAAGCACCGCTCTGCTGGGCCCCGCCGTCTCAAGCACCGCTCCGCTGGGCCCCGCCGTCTCAAGCACCGCTCCACTGGGCCCCGCCGTCTCAAGCACCGCTCCGCTGGGCCCTTCCTGTCAAGCACCGCTCCGCTGGGCCCCGCCGTCTCAAGCACCGCTCCGCTGGGCCCCGCCTGTCAAGCACCGCTCCGCTGGGCCCTTCCTGTCAAGCACCGCTCCGCTGGGCCCTTCCTGTCAAGCACCGCTCTGCTGGGCCCTCCTGTCAAGCACTGCTCTGCTGGGCCCTTCATCTCAAGCACCGCTCCGCTGGGCCCCTCCTGTCAAGCACCTCTCCGCTGGGCCCTTCCTGTCAAGCACCGCTCCGCTGGGCCCCGCCGTCTCAAGCACCGCTCCGCTGGGCCCCGCCGTCTCAAGCACCGCTCCGCTGGGCCCTTCCTGTCAAGCACCGCTCCGCTGGGCCCCGCCGTCTCAAGCACCGCTCTGCTGGGCCCCTCCTGTCAAGCACCGCTCCACTGGGCCCTTCCTGTCAAGCACTGCTCTGCTGGGCCCTTCATCGCAAGCACCGCTCCGCTGGGCCCCTCCTGTCAAGCACCGCTCCGCTGGGCCCCGCCGTCTCAAGCACCGCTCCGCTGGGCCCCGCCATCTCGAGCACCGCTCCGCTGGGCCCCGCTGTCTCAACCACCGCTCCGCTGGGCCCCTCCTGTCAAGCTCCGCTCCGCTGGGCCCTTCCTGTCAAGCACCGCTCTGCTGGGCCCTTCCTGTCAAGCACTGCTCTGCTGGGCCCTTCATCTCAAGCACCGCTCCGCTGGGCCTCTCCTGTCAAGCACCGCTCCGCTGGGCCCCGCCGTCTCAAGCACCGCTCTGCTGGGCCCGCCGTCTCAAGCACCGCTCCGCTGGGCCCCGCCGTCTCAAGCACCGCTCCGCTGGGCCCTTCCTGTCAAGCACTCCCCAGGATATGGCAGTGGGAATGGTGGCCCCTTCGTGGGTCTTGCGTCGTGGACTCATGTGGCTGAGGTGCCCCCCCTTCCCTTCCCCCTGAGGTGCCTGTAGTTTTGTCATCAGATGCCCCTGCAGTGTTCTCTCCAAAGGACTCAGGTCTTGTGTGTGGGCTTTGACCTTGTGTTGCTACACTTTGGCCCACGGACAAATCGTTACTAAGTAAAATGTGCAGGACTGATTTCTGCAGTTGTCCACTGCTGTGTATATTGACTTTATAAATGTAAATGTTCTGGCTAGTTGACCAATACTTATCGGAGGTTATTTTGGACATAAATATTTATTGACAATTTTGATATGTCATTGCATTTTTTACGGGGGTTTGGTTGGTGTCACTGTGACTTGTTGCTCTGCATTGGTGTGTACATATTGGGGGGGGTTGCATATGTGTGTGCCCGTAACCTTTCGTCCTCCCCCCTCCCGTGTGTCGTAGGTGCTGTACTCACCGTTGACGTCTGCGCCGGAGTTCGTACTCGTGGTAGATGAGCAGGTAGACGAGAGCAGGTATGATGTTCAATTCGGGTTCCATGCTGTCCTCCGTACTCGTGGAGTGCGTAGAGGTGAGCGTTTTCACATTCGTAGTCTGTTTCCGCCGTGTTTTTATCGGCGGGGCTCCCGCCCCGGAAAAGGTGGCGGATTGGTGGGTCATGATAGTGTGGGCGGTACATTGTCTGCCGCCTGGCTGTTGGCGGTGACCGCCGCGCTGTTTGTCGGTCCCGCCGTGGCGGTCGGAGTGTTAAAGTGACGGGCTGTGTTGGCGGTTCCCGCCAGGGTCAGAATTCCATTTTTTGGACCGCCGGCCTGTTGGCGGTTTGGCCGCCGCTTTATCACCGACCGCCAGGGTTAGAATCACCCCCATAATGTACTCGTAATACGGCTGGTGGTATATCCGTCACTTTACCGTCACTTTTGGGACGGATTAACACCTCCTCCAAAGTTGTAATAACCCCCATAGTGGGAGTTGAGTATTAATGGCCTCCTAGTGGAGTTGAGTATTAATGGCCTCATTTATCTGCAACTCATCAGACAAAGGTTCATAATGAACTTTAACTATTATGGGCTGATGGAAAAGGGAAAGTAGGATGGAAGGAGAAAGGATGGGTGAAATATATATAATATGAGTGAAAGGGTGTGTGGGCGAAAGGGTGCATATAGTTGGGTGTTAGGATGCATGGGTGGGTGAAAGGATACCTGCCTAGGTGGGTGAAAGGGTATGGGTGGAAGGGTGCCCGCCTGGATTGTTGAAAGGAATCCTTAGATGGGTTGGATCTTGGATGGGTGAATGGGTGAAACGATGCATGTGTGTATATTGCATAAATGAATGTTGGTGAAACGTTTGTAGAGAGCCATGTTTGGATTTTGGATGGATATAGATGGGTTTTCAATGGTGAAAGCCTGGATGAGAGAATGTAAAGCTTAAATGTTGTGTATCAAAGCCAAGGGTGAAGAATACGAATACTAGAAGAACAATGCAATGATGACTGGCTAAATGCTTGTAGTGAAGAAACAAGGGAGCTCTTCTGAATGGAGATGTCCTTCTCACCTACTTTACTTGCTTGGAATGGTCTTATCAAAGCTTTAGTTCAAAGGGTTGGGTTGGTATTTCGGACTACTCCCTTAACTCACAGTATTTTTCAAGCGAGGCACATAATATGTATCTTCTCAGCATTAATCTTCACCTCCGTCCCTAGCTATGGCATTTCACCAGTTCCACCCATGATGACCTAACAGCTGCATGATTCAAATCGGCAGAATCGGCACTGCATTTTTGGCTGTGCAATGTGTGTCTGCTTAAGTTAAGTTAATGTGCCATTTATTTACAAAGGTTTCAATGCATGGCAATGAAAAACAAGGTGTGTTTCCTTTTCCTCTCAGTGCCCACTCAGTCACTTACTAGTACTTCACTCCTTTAATCTTTCTTAAGTTCTATCCCAGCCTTCAGAAAAATTGGAAAAATCCATTCTTTGCTTGTGCTACATTTTTCTAACCAAGTGATATATTTCATTATGGCTTCCATAATTGATTTATGTCTGCTCAAATTTTTCTCCTTCAACATTAGCAAACAACAGTGATGCACTACTAGCCAAACCTTAGGAACATGATGATGATGATCAGTAAAGCTGCCTACCCCTACCCAGTCTAACCCCCTCTAACTTACCCTGCTATAGAGTAAGTTAAGATTCCTTTCCTTACTGCCAAGCAAATATATTTTTTTGAAAAAAAATAACATGTGTTGTGTAGGAGGGTAAGGCCAGGAAGTAAAGTAGGACTAAGTAAGTGCCTTGACATTTGCGGATGGGATAGTCTGTAACGAACATGTCAAATACAATCTATATATACTGTTCCTTAATCCTTTCCCTGAACTGCAGTGAATCGCTTTTCCCACCATCTACTGATGGCAGAGAATATGTCTATATGATTGATTTTATAGTATATGACGTGTAGCATTCATAGTATTCATCTGCCTGGTAGTCAGGGTAAAATGGAAAGGCATTTTGGAGAAGAGCAGGCCTTTGGAATAAGACAATTACGTGTTATGCTGCCCCAACTGCAGAAAGTAGCAAAGTACGACCAACAAGTACAACTAGGGCACCAGCTGAGCAAGCATGCCTCCATTAATTTAGTACAACAGGAGAGAGAAGAGTACTTGTACTCCATAGTGCGTAATGGCTGTGACTCTAATCACATCCAAATCAAATGGCCTGAGGTGACCAGCAAATGTACTTTTACTGTACCACTACATAATTTTAAACAAGTGTTTTGCACAGAGCATTGTTTACAATTTGTCATTTTTCTTTCTTGATAAAGCTACTGCTGGTCCACCTTCAAGGCAGGAAATAGCAGCCCATCTGTGGCAGCAGAAGCTGGAGGCCATCAGGGCTGAATATCAGTGGCTGGTGGTCCTGGAGGAGGAAGAGGAGAAGGTGGCAGCGGCAGCAGCCAATGCTCAGAGGCCCAGCCAGACCCCAGCACCTCCAACCTCTCAGTCAACATCGGCACTGCAGTCCACTGGCAGCTGCTCGCCGCCTTCCCATCACTGCTGCCTACCCCTCAGACTGCGCTTTTCAACGCTGCATCCTGTGAAGGCTGGCGTGGATAGAAGTCAGGCAGACACGTATGGAGGGGCACCTGAAACAGCTCCAGGCCCACCGTTAGTACCCTCTTCTCCCCTTTTTTTATCCTTTGTTGTGGTAGGTGGGACTTGTGGGTGGAGAGGGTGGCAATGTAGTTTTTTGGGACTGGGACAGTTGGACTTTTCTTTTATCATGGACAGTTGAGTTTTTTGTGGACATTGGTTGGGGATAGGGAGATGTGTTTGGGCATGGGGTGGGCCAGTTGTGAGTGGAAAGGGTGAGCTTTATATTCTTGTTAGCGTTAAAAAATATTTATTTAATGTTTTTTATGCCTCAAATCTTTCTTGGGGTGTTTTACTTCACACTGCTGCCTTTTAGTGCAGTGTGTTTTTAAAATCAGCTGACAGTGTATAACAATTAGTTATGCGGTTAGGTACCCTTGACCTACTACTCTCCTAGTCTCTGCACCTCAGTCTACAATTATATTGACCCATAAGGGTGGAGAGAGTTCCCATTGTCTATGATATTGCTTACAAGTACAACAATGCGCCATAGTTCTCTTACATTAATAGATGAAGCGAGGACTGCATGGTTTCCAAGGTGCCATGGTGGTGGTAGTAGTAGCGTGCTAGTGCATTAACACTGAAGGCATGAGAAGCGAGGTCCCACTCCCACCTACGTAAACTTAAATGGAGATTCTGCACACTGAGTTGATGTTGCTTTCACCATATCTGCCCCACCAAGTGTGTGATCAATTAATGATATAAATGATTAAATCACACCTCAATAAGACATATAGCCCAGGGGAAGATAATGAGAGATTTGATGAATAGATGGGAAAGGGAATTTAGGGAAAGGTGTGACAAAAAGACAAACACCACACAAACACAATATTCATCTGGGCAATGACCAGCACCCTGTTGTGGGTGAAATAGAAATGCATGAGTATGACACAGTTAAATTAAATGAATTGCAAACAGTCCGTCAGCACCATGTTATATCACCTAGGTTTCAAAAACAGTGAATACATATAGTGTTGGAGTGAAGCGAACATACACAGTTCTATAATAGCTTATTAAAAGAAAAGTGAGACTGTATTGCCAAATTGGATTCTTCTTGGATTTCCCCGTCAATCTTGAGCCTTGCTGAAGTGGTCTGATAAGGTAACCATGAGTGTTATGGTGCTTTTGCCTTTTGTGCAGGAGAATAGAAGGCATGTGGATTGTAAAACTGAAATGATTATCATGATATCGTACAATCAAGAAGAAGGATAAAATGGAATGTAAGCTTCTTGAGAAGTAATTTACCAAGAAGACTCTGAAGAGGCAGAACAAGAGCATAATCCTTTGCAATCATTCATTTTGTGATTGATGAGCAATCAATTAAGGGAGAACAATTGCAACAACCAGCAATTACAGACAAGTGGCTGCATGTATTGGGATGATCAAACTTGCAACTGTCATGATGATGATCATCATCATAATAACATTGAGCCTAGAGCACATGCATAATGTGAAGATGTGACATCATCCATCACGTCCTTTTTGTCCAGTTACCTACAGTTACCTACAACAACAGGCCCCCTCACCCAACCACATAGTTTCAAATCTGAGCCGGCCAGCATACACACACAGCAGCATTGCATTTTCCAAATGAAGTAATCAAGGCGTCTCTCACCAGTCCACAGAGTTGAGTAAGCATCTTAAATTCAACATCCATGTTGATTTCCATAAAGTTGAGAACTTCCTTCTTCTGGCAGCTGCTGAAGTTGTCAGTTCATGCTCTGAGTCCTTCCATCATCCTCCTGACTCCGATTAAAGATTATGTCCAACTCCGTACCGAGTCCTCCTGAGAGTCCCAGTCTCGTGACCCAAATGAGAGAGACCAACCTGTAGTGCAATGCTGTGTTGTACAACAAGAGAAACGTTGAGTAGATTTTTTGTGTAGACTAGATTTGTGTTTTGTAGCTAAATGGACTGGTCAGGTCTTTGAGGTGTGTGAATCAGAAAAAAAGAAGTGTGAAACTGGCAAACAAATCTTGCTAAGTGTCAAAGGGGAAAGAAAATAATCGCATTCAAGAAGAAAATAATCACCCATTAGGCTACAAACATTGTAAATCAATCACAAACACAATCAAGCGTAATGAATATAGTTAAACAATAAACATCCACTCTCAGTCTCTACACCCCACATGAATCATCTCAACATTGAAACAAGAATCATTCATATCACTCATAGGTTCATTGCATTACTTACCTGTTCCAATCAAGCACAGTGGTACATTGCTGATCCTCACTGATTCAAAAAACGAAAAACACCTTGGCAAGTCTAAGTTGTAAATCAAACATTCTGGAGCAGTCTGCTAGGGGATAAAAGAAAGGATAGGCACGGGATGGAGGTTGGCATTGTCTGTCCAATGTCCTTGAAGGGATTTGGGGGGGCTTCTTCACTGCATATTGGTCCAACTCAAATCCGGCTGTACATGTGTCTAAAACAGTGGCAGTTCATTAGTCAGTGAGACACAAACAAACAAAAGAATGTTCCCTAGCTAGCTATATCCTTTTTTTCTTTTCTTTTATTTTTTCAAAGCAGTTTGTTGATAAAAAATTATATGGTGGCTCAGGCCTAACCAGTAGTCAGGCAAGTACAGCTCATCCTCAAACTCAGGTGATTCGCCCAGAAGTTGGTCAGCTAACACACTACCGTGGCCTGAGTCTGATCAATCACCCTCATCCTCCTCCTGTTGTACTTCATATGTGCTATAATTTGGAGGCATAAAGTGCTAATTTATTTTGACCATGGTCACTCTGTCGATGTTTTGGGCTGAGAGACAAACTGCACCAGCTGCATGGAACACATGCCCAGCAGACACACTAGTTACGGGGCAAGCCAGTTACTTTATTGCCAGCCTGCATCAAATGGAGATTTCGGAGCTGCTGCTCCTGTTGTCGTTGCTGGTGTTGGTTTTGGCTGCTGTGAGCCAGCAGAACTCTCTGCAGTATCTATGGAAGTTGTAGTCTGCACCCCATGAGTGAGCCTCTAATTCCCAGCAATTCTTTTCTTGGTCACTGGCTTGCTTGGTTTGTAGGTGAAACATCATGGTCTGAAAAATTACAGCCCTGGTGATGAAGTGGTGGTAACTACCGCCAACAGGCTGGCGGTAACTACCGCCAAATTATGACCATAGTGGAAAGATCTTCAAAAGGCAGCCAATGTACTACATGACCGCCAGGGTGGAAACAACAGGTACTACAGCGGTAGCCGCCTACAGCCAGGTGGAAGTCAATGTTCTGCCTGCCATATTATGACTACACAATCAGCCACCTTTTCCAGGGTGGTACCAACAACAGCAAAAGCCTGGTGGAAACACTGCACAGAAGTGAAAGGACTCACCATTGGAGTCACAGGGAAGAACCACGCCGCCATGGAACCAGAACTGAAAGTGTTCCCGATAATATTCTACATTCTGCTCCATGAACACTAACGCCAGCAAAGACGATGATGGTGAGTACAGCTGCCTAACCCACAAGGGAGGGGGAGGAAAACGAGAGTGACACACACACGCACCATACACACCCTAGACACACACACCATACACACAACCACCTGGCCAAGAAAACAAGTTAATCCCCGTAAATCGGCTGAATAATAAAGCGACTGTAATAAGATCAACACAGTAGAAATAATAATTTTGCCAACGCTAATGATATGTACAAATGTACAAAAGAGGGACACTGCCCAGTCCTCACTACGCGTGGGCCATATGGCAATTGTCAAGGCTCCACTTGTTACCTGCATCAATTAGGAGAGAACACTGCAGGGGCATCTGTTGGCAAATAGGAAGGCACCCCCGGGGGAAGGGGGACACCTCAGCTGGTTGCAGAAACAAGACCACTGGTCCTGGAGGGGGCAACATGCCCTGTGCTTAGTCCTGGGGTTTGATAGGCTACAGTCTCTCGAGTGGGTGTCTTCCCCACTGGTTCTGGAGGGGGCAACATGCCCTGTGCGTTGTTCTGGGGAGTGATGGGCCACAGTCTCTCAAGTGAGTGTCTTCCCCACTGGTTCTGGAGGGGGCGACATGCCCATTGCTCTTTGTCCTGGGGAGTGATAGGCCACAGTCTCTTGAGTGGGTGTCTTCCCCACTGGTTTTGGAGGGGGCAACATGCCCTGTGCTTTGTCCTGGGGAGTGATAGGCCACAGTCTCTCGAGTGGGTGTCTTCCTCACTGGTTCTGGAGGGGGCAACATGCCCTGTGCTTTGTCCTGGGGAGTGATAGGCCATACTCACTCGAGTGGGTGTCATCCCCACTAGTTCTGGAGGGGGCAACATGCCTTGTGCTTTGTGCTGGGGAGTGATAGGCCACAGTCTCTCGAGTGGGTGTCTTCCCCACTGCTTCTGGAGGGTACAGGCCACACAGCAGCCCATGGAGGCAGGATCACATTGTGTCCACAGGCGGTGACGGCTGCACTGTGGTGGTGGTGGTGGTAGTGGGACGTTTCTGCACAGGCCCTGCACCCTCCAATGGCTGCACTGTGTTGGAGGTGGTAGTGGGAGGCTCCTGCACAGCTCTTGCACCCTCCTATGGCTGCACTGTGTTGGTGGTGGTAGAGGGAGGCTCCTGCACAGCCCCTGCACCCTCCGATGGCTGACTGTAGAGGTTGTGGTGGTAGTGGGAGGCTCCTGCTCAACCCCTGCACCCTACCATGTCTGCAAAACCACAGTTGGTGGTGGGGGCTCTGTGACAGCTGCTGGTGCAGGCTCCTTCCCCTTCTTGCCTGCTAGTTCAGGCTTTTTCCCATTTCAGATGGCAGGTACAGGCTCCTTCCCCTTCTTGCCTGCTGGTGCAGGCTCCTTCCCCTTTCGGATGGCAGATGCAGGCTCCTCCCCCTTCTTGCCTGCTGGTGCAGGTTCCTTCCTCTTTCAGTTGGCTGGTGCAGGCTCCTTCCCCTTCAGTTTCTGTGGCCTGGAATCCTTTCCACCAAGAGTAGGTGTGGATGGAACTTGTCCCGTGGACTGTGTGGCTGAGGTGCTTGGCTGGGTTCTTGATACCCTGGCCAGACGTGCAGGATGGGGGAGGCGTAGGGAAGAGGTCAATGGTGGAAAGGAAAAGCTTTTTAGGGACATTGGAGTGGGAAGAGGGAGAAGTAATGGGAGTGGGGTATGAGGGAGAGGTTTTTGGAGGCGTCTGTCTGCTGGATTTGGGTGCAGATGCATGGGCTATATGCTGTTGTGAGGTAGATGGATGTTGGGTGTCTGAGTGCTTGCGAGGATGGGGGACAGACACAGTGGAAGAAAACACAGGGGACGTGTCCATGGATGTTGTGGAGGTGTCTGCCAGTGAGGTGTGTGTTCTGCTTGGTGTGGTGATGATGCAGGTAGTAGATGATGATGTTGTGCATGCAGGTGTGAGTGTGGACGTACCTAGGTGGGAGGTGGAGGACGAGGAATAGGGGGAGACAGTGGAAATAGTGGATGTTGTTGTGTCTGCAACTGGATGGTGTTTGTGTGAGTGCCTGTGGGATGAAGTGTGATGTCTGTGTGTGCCTGTGACACTCTTGGGTGTTGTCCTGGTGCATGCTCATCTTGCTGTGTGCTTGGGATGGGTTGAGGTTGAGGAGAATGGGAAGTGGAAGTTGGAGGGGGGACGGTAGAAACACGGACAATGGCTACCATCAGAGAGGAGGCCAGAGCCTGGATTGATCTCTGTTGGGCCGCCAATCCAGTGAGAATGCCCTCTAGTAACGCATTAGATGGTTGCATCTGGGCTGCTAGCTCCTGGATGGCATTCACAATGGTTGACTACCCTACAGAGATGGATCTCAGGAGGTCAATAGCCTCCTCACTCAGGGCAGCAGGGCACAATGGGGCAGGGCCTGAGGTGCCTGGGGTGAAGGAGATGCCCACCCTCCTGGGTGAGCGCGCACGGGAAACTCGCTTTGGGGCTGCTGGGAGGGCGGTGCTGGTACGGGGGGTGGCAGCTGTACCTGTAGCTGGGGTGGTCACAGAAGTGTCCGCCACCACCAGGGAGCTTCCATCGGAGGAGGTATCTGAGTCTGTAATGTCTCTTCCAGTCTCCGATGTGGTGTTCCCCTCACCCAATGTCCCAGTGGTGCCCTCAGCGTTGGTGAACTCTGCATCCAGGGTCCTGTGGGATGCAGCTCCCTCTGTTGCCGGTGCCTCTGCTCCTCCGCCAGATGATGCTAATGCACATAAGGACAGGATGACAAAAAAAGAAAGTGGGAAGAGAGACAAAGGATACACTGGGCCAATGACTGCACCAACACCACTTCGGCGTACACAGCACCCTAACACACAGGGAATAGGCTGATGCACTATGCATTACACCACCACTGATATTGCTAGCCACCGAGGCATGAGGAAGGGCACACACCACCAACTGCAGTACACCTGAGAGCCACGCAGTCCTGGCCAGTTGTGGATGCCAACAAGCTAGGTAGGCAGTATTATCTCTTCAGACCCCTAGCGACCAGATCTACGATTTCTGGCCTGGCCTAGGAACACACAACTTCCACCACAATACCACCCCACCAGGAGTAAGTTGTAATGATAGCCCCTGTACCTACCCCCTTGTTGCTGCCGTGATGCCCTCAAGTGCCCATCCAGCTCTGGGTAGGCCGCCGCCAGTATGTGGGCCATCAGGGGGTGTAAGGGTTCGACGGGCACCCCTTCCTTGTTGGAGGCCATCCCCAGTTGGGCCTCAGCCGTCTTCCGTGCCCAGCGTCTCAGGTCCTCCACCGTTTGCGACAGTGGGTGCTCTGCCTGCCATAGATCCCCAGGGTCTGCACATCCTTGATGATGGCACGCCATATACCCTTCTTTTGATGGGCGCTGACCTGCAGAGGCAATACACACAGGAAAACACCATTAGACAAACTGTCCAGCCAGTTACACATATGGCCCACCATACCCATTTATAGCACCACTGGAACACACATAGCCCAGCACTCAATGTGTACCCATCCAGGAGGACATCCCTTCCCCCTTACATGGAGCCATCACACATACCTCCATACATGCATGCCAAATGCATCGTGCCCACAGTGTACTCACCTGTTGGTCTGGAGGCCCATACAGCATTCCGTACTGGAGTAGGACCACATCCACCAGTTTCTCCAACTCCTCCGAAATGAAAGATGGGGCCCTTGACCCAGTCACACGGGCCATGTGCGGTTCCTGACTGCCTCCTGCCACTGCGCACAATGTCAGCGGAACTACCTCACTTCTACCTGTGCCTGCACACAGGACAGGCGACGCCATTTCAGGGGCGGGAGGCCCTATAGAATAATGCTGCGTCACAGGAGAAATAGGCACATACTGGACTAATCACACTGACCCATCACATTTTTACAGAATGCAAACTACTGTTGTGGCTCCATTGTTCAATTTGTGACAGGCTTCTCACTCTTTTGTCCCATAGATTCCTACCGCTGCAGATGAATAGGAGACAGAGACATGCCCCTGTGTCCAGATCCCTGGTGGACTTGGCTACACTGTAGGGCAAGCACAGTATCCTCACCTATAGACTTGACAGGGCCAGAATCACAGAGGTGTGTGCTCAATTGGAACCTGACCTGATATCTGCTATCCGCCATCCCACTGGGAGCCCCCCTATTGTGCAAGGGCTGTCTATATTCCATCTCCCGGCAACTGGTCCTTTCCAAGTGACAGTGGGCTTGGCAGCATGAATTTCACAGCCAATGTTCTCAATAGTGCTGACAAGAGTTTTGTCTGCCCTGATGAAACACATGTGCAGCTACATTGCTTTCCCCAGGTTGAGGATTTGGCCACAGTGAAGGCCAAGTTTTATGCAATGGGACAGATCCCCAATATAATTGGGGCGATTGATGAAACACATATTGCATTTATCCCCTCTACCAGAATGAACAGATGTTCAGGAATCGTGAGAGTTTCCACTCCATGAATGTGAAGATGGTGTGCTTGGCGGACCAGTACATCTCCCATGTCAATGTTAAGTATCCTGGGTCGGTGCATGATGCCTTTGTCTTAAGGAATAGCAGCATCCCAAATGTGATGGGCCAACTACAGAGGCACAGGGTGTGGCTAATAGGTGAGCTCTGGTTCCCACCCAGTAGATGTTGGTATATGCCCATGCTGTTGGCCATATAGGATAGTGTGTGGCTAAATGTTGTCCCTCAATATTTGCAGGTGACTCTGGTTACCCAACCTATCATGGCTGCTGACCCCTGTGAGGAATTCCAGGACAAGGGCAGAAGAACATTACAATGAGGCACATGGACGAACCAGAAGGAGAATTGAGAGAACCTTTGGCCTCCTGAAGGCCAGGTTCCGGTGCCTCCATCTAACAGGTAGATCCCTGTGCTACTCACCCAAGAAGGTCTGTCACATAGTAGTGGCATGTTGCATGTTGCACAACCTGGCCTTCAGACGACATGTCCCTTTTCTGCAGGAGGAGGAGACTGGAGATGTCCCTGTGGCAGCAGCAGGCCCTGTGGACAGTGAAGATGAGGAGGCAGAGGATGAGGATTAGGACAACAGAACATCTGTGATCCGTCAATACTTCCAGTGACAAACGGGTAAGACAGTGTAACTTTACATTTCAATTATTTTGGTTGTGATCTGTGTGGCAATGGCATGCTGATATTTCCCACTTCTATGCCCACTTACTGTTCCCTCTGGCAATTCATTTTGCAGATGTTGGTGATTTGACTAATACTCCTGGTGTGATCACTACAGCCAGCCACAGGTCATTAATCTATGCTTATTCTATGTGTATATATTATATTTGATATACATGAGCTACTCCAAATAGAATTTTTTCAAAGGGTGTTTATTGAAGTGCTAACAGATAAGGGGAAAGGTGCAATGAAATGGGGTGATGATGGAGGAAATCCAGAATATCGTTCCAGTCTGTTTGTAGCACAGGTGCATTGTCCAAGGGGACATAGGAAGGGGAGCAATGGCAGTTCAAGGTGGAAAGGGTGACTGAGTGGGACACAAGGGAAACAATAAGGAGAGTCTCATTTCCTGGCTGGGTCTTGGCATGTGTATCTGGCTTCTGTCTGGATCGCAGGGAATGTTTGTGGGACGGTTCACCTTCTGCAGGGGAGAGGTGCTGGTGGCCTACTAGTCCTGTGGCGGGCCTCCGGGCCACTTGCGGCAGTGGAAGTGGAAGGCTGTTCAGATGACTGGCTAGTGGCAGGGCCCCACTGCTGTGACTGCCTCCCTCATAATGTTGGCCATGACTGCGAAAACCCCTACTATGGAGATCAAGGTGTTGTTGATGGCCTGCAAGTCCTCCCTGATCCCCTGGTACTGTTCCTTCTGCATCCGCCTGTTCTCCTGCATGTTGTCCAGGATCTGGCCCATCATGTCCTGGGAATGTTGGTAGGTTCCCAGTATCTCTGCGAGTGCCTCCTGGAGAGTTGGCTCCTTGGGCCTGTCCTCCCCCTGGCACATAGTACTCCTTTCAGTTTCCCTGTTGGCCTGTGCCTATGTCCCCTGAACTGTGTGCCCACTGCCACTGACCCCAGGTCCCTGATTGTCTTGTGTGCGAGGTGTGGCCTGGGGCCCCTGTACAGGTGGGCACACTGCTGATTGACGTGTCCTGGGGACAGAGGTTTGGGTACGCTGGGTGGGTGCTGTGATGGTGTTTCCTGATAGGGGAGGGTCTATGGTGGTTTGTGACTGGACTTGGGTAACCAGCTGTCCAGTGGTCCCTGATGGGCTAGGTAGATCATCCAGATCCTGAAGACCAGAGTTACTGTCATTACTGTGGGCCTCTTCAGTTGGGGGACTCTATAGTGCTGGAACCTCCTCTCCGGTGACATTGGCTGGGGTACCTGTGGGAATATAAATGATGTGTTACGGTATATGTGTATGACATATTGTACATCCCTGGCTTCCCCTCTATGGTTGGTGTTGCCCTGCCAGCTTTTACTTGTGTATGTTGGTGTATGGTGGGATTGTTAGTTTCCTATGCTGTGCATGCTTTGGTGAAGGGTGTTCATGCAGGGCTGTGAGGGGTGTCCATGCATTGGTACAGCAAGCAGGGCTTGGCATTGGGATTAGTGATATGTGATGGGGGAGTGTGTGGGATGTAGTGGAGTGATGGGAGTGAGGGTGAGGGTATGTGATGACATGCAGGTAGTGGGGTGATAATAGTAGAAAGTTGACTTACCAGAGTCCAGTCCTCCTCCGACTCAGGCCAGGCCCTTAGGATGCAGTATTGCCAAGACTTGCTCCTCTTATGCTGTGAGTTGTGGGGGAGGAGGTGGGGGTCCACCGCCAGTCCTCTGGATAGCGAGTTAGTCTCTTACTGCAATGGAACGTACCTTCCCCCCCATAGGTCGTTTCACCTCTTCCTGTTGTCATCCCTTGTTCTGTGGTGTTGTCCCACGGCGTTGACCTTGTCCACGATTCTCCGCCATAGCTCCATCTTCCTTGCAATAGATATCTGCTGCACCTGTGCTCCAAATAGCTGTGGCTCTACCCTGACAATTTCCTCCACCATGACCCTTAACTCCTCCTCTGTGAAACGGGGGTGTCTTTGTGGTGCCATGGGTGTTGTGTGAGGTGTGTTGGGTGATGTGGTGCGTGAAGGGAGTGCGTGGGTGATGTATGGGTGTGAGTGGTGTGTGGCTCTAGTTGTCAAAGTGGTCTTGGTGTCAGTCTTGTGCCAATGAGTTGTAATCGTAAAGGGTTGTGGGTAATGTGGGTGTGTGTTTTATAGTGGTGTGGGTGTGGTGTGTGTATGGGCGTCAGGTGGGTGTTGTTTGAATTGTCCAATGTAGTGTTGTTTTGTATGTGGGTATCAATTGTGAGCACGGCGGTATGCACCGCCAATGGTTTACCGCCATTTAATGTCCGCCGTTGTGCTTCGTGGGTCATAATGTGGTGGGCGTTATTCTGTTGGCGTAACGGTGTGGGTTTTGATACTGCCAGTTTATCACTGACCTTTGGTCTGGCAGACTTGTGTATGTGGCTGAATTCTGTCAGACTGGTGTGTGTCTGTCATAATATGGCAAAGGGATATCCGCCGCCGTAGCGGTAAGTTGGCAGCCGTCAGCGTGGCGGTAAGCGGGATTTACCGCCAATGTCACAGTGAGGGCCAATGTCTCTTTGAAGCCTTGTATTAACAGTTAAGAGAAGGATTAAGCTCTCCCCCAAAATCTAAGCATCTGTATTTTCATCCTCACCTGCGTACATTTCAGACATCTCCTTTAGCTGTTTTTGAAGCAAATGCAAAAAATGGGATAGCTTGGTCCATGGTACAGTCCTCCTTGCAACCTTTCCATTTGAAAATTTAAAAGGAAGCAGCATCTCTGTCAGGCATTTGACCAGGCCCCACTGGTCCATCTCAATGATCATGACTTTCACAGTTGCATCCCCTCGTTGCATGACATATTCATTGATCGGTCTGTACTACTCAAACAGGCGTTGCAACATGTAATAAATTGAATTTCAATGTGTTTGCACCTCCTATATAAGTGCTTTAACTGGCATTTTATTACCACGCTTAATACTTCTCAACAGCTTCTGGGCTTTAAAAGAATAGCTGAAATGAGTGCAGATTCATCTGCATGTAGACAGTATGTTGCTGACTCAGTGTTCCTTTTTTAGAAAGTCTTGTATAATGATGTTGATGCAGTGTGCCAAACACTGGACCCTGAAACAGCTACCATCTGACATGGCCTTAACTATATTACTGCCATTGTCTATGGAAACAAATCCAATGTTAAGCCATCTGGGGCACAGCCATTCAAAGACCTTGTTGTTAAAGTCATCCAAGATGTTTGCAGCGGTATGGGATTTCTCCATGGCGAACATAGCTACCATTGCATGCTTCTGAGCACCATTAAAAATGTCAGCAGTGTCAACACCTGTAGATATAATTTCTCTTAACCCCACAAACGAGATCCATGCAGAGTGCAGTGATGCACATGTAATCAGTGGCTTGGCAACTGGTACACATATCTGTCATTAGGTGGATTGGAGCACTCTGCCGTAAAGTTTCTCCAACCAATTCCAGCACATCATGATGTTGCGCTGGAACAGCAACTCTGGCAAAATAGGTTTGACTGGGAACCTTCCATTTCTGGCAGATGGCTGCCACAAATTCAAGAAAACCCACTCCTTCCATAAAAAAAGGGAGGAGGTCCAGCGCCAACATTCTAGCCAGTTTCCAGTTGTACAAATGTGCCATTTGTGTGGTTGCGTTCGTACTACCCCTCCTACCTACACCTGCCAGTAATAGTCTCCTGGATTTTTTTCTTTACTGGTGCCACTGATGCAGGTGACTTCTTGAAAGCAGAAGGTGATGGTAGGCTCAATGTGTATCTCAGCGGGGCAGCCACTGTATGTTGTTGCCTTGGTGTCTCAAACTGACTGAATCTTGTGCCATTGCAATGTTGCTGATGTGAGCGCTGATACTACTGACCTGCTGGGGACAGGACTGATTTGTGTAACATAAATGTCACCCTCTTCTTCACCTTCACATTCCACCATGATCGGATCAGATTCCCTGCTCTCACCACCTTAGCTAACACCACTTGCAGGTTTTGGGCTGCTAAGGTGCGCCTCCTAGCTGATTGCGTGGTGTTTTCTCAAATGGGTTGTTTGGCTTCCGGTACCATAGCTTGTACCAAGCTTACCCCGACTAACAATCGCTTGGCAAATGGAGAATATGGCAATGTTCAGCTCCTTTTCACGAACAATAAAGAAGTCCCAAACTGGGGAGGTCAACTTTCTTAAACTGGTGCCACTGCCAATGTCGGAAGAGGTAGCAGTAGGTGGGTGTTTTGATGATGGTTGCCTCTCTGCAGTGCCTACTTCTACTGAGGTGGCTATGGATGTCGGTCCTAGCCTGGGCCTTGTTGTAAATATGGAAGTTGCTGCTGGTGGTGGTTGTGGTATTCGTTCCACATCCTTCAGAGCAGGTTGAGAAGATGGGTTAATGTTGGACTCCTCTGGGGCTGGGCTAACATCCATGTTGACTGGCTCATCGTCAGACTCATCATCCTCCTCTTCTTCATCCATAACTCTAATGCTTTCAGGAACCTTCCTTTTCACTCCTTGCCTTTCCTTGCGTTTCTCAGACTGAGGTAGCACCCCAGTGGAGTCTTGATTATCAGAAGGGGAGCTTGAAAAAGAAGGTAGTGGAGATCTAGAAGACAGTGGATCTTGTGACATAGGGACTTCTTCAGCTTCCTCAGCATGAAGCTCAATGACTTTGGGAGGAACTTCTATTGCTGGCTGTTGCTGTTGTATACACTGAGCTGAGTTTCTGGCAATGATATGGTACTAACATGAGAAAGAGATAAGTCCAATTCAACCTCATTGCTTGTCGGCATTGCTGTGATAAGAGAGACTGCCTCTTTGCCAGACATGGACTTGGAGTGGGGCCACCGATATGGGAGAGCTGCTCCCAGCTTGCTCGCTGAAGACTTGTACGGGAGGCACACGTTTTTGCCCGAAGAAGGTCAGGGGCAACCTACCAGTGGTGGGAAGCTCTTTCTTATCACTGGCTGCTTTCTTGGTGGCATATTTCTTTGGGCCCATCTTGAAGCTGTCTGCTGGCTGTAGCATTTAGCTTCACAAGCTGAAGAGATATCCATGTCGTAAGTGTAATCATGCAAGAAGAACATCAGTGAAACGTGGCATTATTACATTGTTGCATTTGAATTAGTAGTACAAACTATGATTTAGTGGTTACTTAAATTATTAATAACAATACAGTGTATCCATTCATAAAACCACATCAACATAATTTTTCATCATCATGTACACTCAGGAAGGATAAGAAAGAGCAACAACTACAACATACAGATGTAACTTTTATCTTTATGTGCATCAAGTTTGCATGTGGAACTCAGGGAGGTGCTAATGACAATGGAATAATCTTTGAATAATGCTGTGTGCCTATGGCAGACATGGGGCTAATGGGGAAAATAAAAAAAATGGAAACAAATAAAAAAGTGATTGTTGTTTTATTTCAAAAATTAAGGGAAAATAATAAAGTAATTATTAATAAATATTAATAAAATAAAATAAATAAAATAAAGTTTGTGAATAGATGAATAAAAAAATAATAACAATTAAAAAATATAATTGCCGATGTACTAGGGAAAGGGGACTACCATGAGAAACCACTGGGATTTGGGAGGAAAGAAGTGGTGCAGGTAAAAAACACAAAAAAGCATGCAATATAATATAAAACATTGTTCATACAGTACATTTAGTAATGAGTATTGAGCTACTAGGCCTCAAGCGTAACACACAACCAGCAAGTAGGCATGGCCACAACAAAGAACACATGCATGCCTAAAAGCACACTAACTGCCTACACAAAATTACCGCCAGCCACATGGTCAAACAGCAGCAAACAGCAAGGAGGCATGGCCACAACAAAGAACACAGCATGCCTAAAAGCACACTGGCTGCCTACACAAAATGGGTAGCACTCATATGTTCAGACAGCAACAACCAGCAAGGAGGCATGGCCAGACACAACAAAGAACACATTCAGGCCTAAAAGCACACTGGCTGCCTACACAAATTGGGTAGCAGTCATATGGTCAAAAAGCAACAACAACAACCAGCAAGGAGGCCTGGCCACAACAAAGAACATGTGCAGGCCTAAATGCACAATGGCTGCCTACGCCAAATGGCCTCCAGCCACATGGTCAAAAAGCAACAACAACGAACAGGGAGGCATTGTCACAACAAGAAAGAACACATGCAGGCTGATGGCAAAAACACACTATCTGCTTGCACAAAATGGGCGCCTGCCACATGGTAAGCAACAAGCAGGATGAATGGAAAACAAAAAACACATACAGGCCTATAATTGACTGTAAAACACAGGGCCATTGGGCACATGGTATAGGGAACAAAGACAAATGGTGACCTATGGAAAACACACTCACACACTGGCCCGACAAAGGAGGCATTGGTATTGGTAACACAGGAGAAAAAAACAGTATTAATCCAGAAATTCAAACAAAAGAAAATTAAATGGACTAAAAAAAGTACATTTTACAGCAACCACCAACAAAGGCATCAAACTTATTACCCTACCATACTCTGTTTGCAGAAACAAAACTTGAAATACCGCTAAACAACATATTATAATGTAATTATTTAATCCAATGCCATCAATGGTCTAAATGATGTTTCAGTTCAACAGACACCACAGAAACAGTTGTTTCATCATGCACCCTTGACTAGCACTGGGCCTACAGCTAGGGGGCCCATTAGCACTAGCAAACCGGGCCACATAGTGAATTAAATGAATATTGCAAATTTATTACAAAACCTGGAGAAAATATACTGGACTGTGCAACATTTTTCATTTACAGGAGAAAACTCACAAGTAAAACAATAACTAGCCCCTACTAAAACTGCAGGCCACCCATCACAATAAATTTTAAAAATGTAATAAAATTACAAATGAATCCTGGTGAAAAAATAGTAAATTAAAAAAGTACTCCTAGCACAAAATAACCAATGCGAACGGTTCATTAGAGAAGGCTGTTAACTCCAACTTGTGTTTATGAGGAGATTTTAGCTTGAGGTTCTCCAGGTTGCAGCCATGGTCAGTCTGGCTTACTCGACCTCACCTATGTCACAAAGGAGGCGCTGGAAGTTGCTGGTGTGTCTGAAAAATCTCGTTGAACTTCCCACCCACACGCAATACATCAAGAGTGCACCAACAGAAAAAACTGTCTGCTCCGTTGCAGAGTCTATCGATAACTCTGTGTTCTCTGCAGAATGCGGAGTTGCCGAACTCCGCAAACTTTGCAAGCATAGCAGACTTTTTCGCTCAGGCCTAAATAGAAGTAATTTGCACCAAGCACTGCCTTAAATTACCACCAAGGACATGAAATAGCATCAGTCAAAAACGTTTTGTGATCCAGCCCCATGTATTGAGGAGCTAAAGCAGAGCTATTGTGCCACCTTACCTAGTGATAATGGTGGCTTGTCTTGGGACCTTTAAAGCCACATGCTGATTTTCGCTTGAAATGTAGCAACACATGTTTACATATATAAAATAAACAACAGAACATCACATGCACAAAGCAGCATAACAAAACATAACAGAACAAACACAACAAAACAGTCACAACAGAACGTAATACAACAACCAAAGTACAATACATCACAGTGCAGTAATGCAGCACAAAAACAAAGTAGCATAAAAACACCAGAACATGTAGCAATCACACAAAAGGACACACAACAAGCAGTGCTTAATCTAAAAAGTATGAGAGACAAAGCTTTTGTCAGAAGCTCACCGTCAGTGCAATTAAATGTGGCACATCAAATACCGAGAGTGCCTAGTCCTAAATCCATCTCATGCCTCTTTAATCCACTCTTAGACAGTCCCTGCCTGTTTATCCATCTCTTGCAGATTCCTGCTTTCTCCCTTTCTGACGCTTTTTCTGTTTTTTTCTACTTTAATCTTTCTGTTTTGTGTGTTTTTCCTGTTTTGCTCTCAGGAAATGCCTGATGTGGTCAAATAAGACCCCCAAATTAAGTGCCAGCGGCCCCCACCAAGTAGACACCGGCTTAAATTAAGCACTGGCAAAAAACATGAAGAAATATTCTTGTCACACATCACCTTTTTAACAAAAAGTGCTTATGTAAATAGGGGTTAAGCGATATTTGAACCAAGCACTGCCTTAATTTACCACCGTGTATGAAAAAGCAACAGTCAACATGTTTTTATCCAGGCCTATGCTTCAGAGATATTAGTTTTAAACAAAACAAGAAAATGTCTACTTTCAGTTACGTTTCAACGGTTTTGCCTGTTTAATCTGTAAACCAAAAACCCTGCAGACAAAACGTTGGCTATCGACCTTTGGCTTATGGTGCTGTAAACATGACATATATGCCCAAATGTCCTCACCTTTTCCTTAAGTGGCCCATATTCAAACAGATGCACTCGGAGGAGATGATTCTGTGACAACATAGAAATACGGCATGGTTCCTTTGGAGCAGGGCTGATGGAGTAACCATGTGACTTCATGCCACCTGAACACCAGTTTCACAGCACTAGCTATTTCTTTAACGCATTTTTGTTTTCAGGCGTTTAATCCAATTGTTATTGGTTCCTTTTGAAGAAATTCAAGACTAGAAAATGTAGAACACGATAATTTTTTTAAGAAAAGCTAGGACTGGAAAGATGCTCTCCTGACAATAGCGAGCAATCTATTTTCATGGATGAAAAGGGAGGCGGGAAGAAAGGGCGCAGTTATTGTTAGAAAAAATAGATCGTACAGCTGCATGGGTTAAACGCCCTAAATCTTGACAATTTGGTTGTAATATTCAATTTTGCCTATGTATAATTAGTGAATGCTTTTGTTATGGATTAAACAGGATGTTAATAGTTAGTGGGTGCTACGTGAAAATGTGCGCATCTACTAGAACGTTGCTGTTTTACATGCTCTGGAACAATAGGGGGTAAAAGGAGAGTACACCCCTACAGTCGATCTGTTGAACCGAGTGCCTCAACCATTTTGTCATTACACACAATCCTCGTTCGCTTCCTAATCATTTCACTCACCCTCGCCTTATATTTAGAAGAGGTGGGCATAGATAGCTATTTTCATTACCCACTGCTCTTCGACTAATGGAAAGTAGAGATGAAAGCAAGAAACATGCCAGAAGAGGCAATCCCATTGAAACTGCACGTACCAGACTGTGGGGGGAAGTAAACTGGTCAGTTTAGCACACCAGGCAAGCCTTTCTATTCACCGATCACTGGCACCGGAGGGAGGGGAAATGTTATCTTGAAACAGAGCAAACAGCGTGATGCCACCACTATCATGCCAACAACAGAACCTTCACTTACGCCCAGGCCAACTTTCGAGTGCGTTAATCCAGACAGATTGGTCGGCAACCTTTAAAGACCCAAGGCAGCATCTGGAACCTATAAATGCATATATTGGAGTAACCCTTGTGAAAGATGAAAGACTAATAGGTGTTCCTGTTCAAGGAGACTACTTCTATCAGAAGAAAGTGCGTGCTATAAAATATGTTTTTAAATCAAAAGCATGCTTGCGTGAGCAAGCGCCTGCGTTTGAAGTAAGGTGTCCAGTCCATAAATCTGACTCATCAACGACCAGAGGCGGGACCCTGCAGAGATCAATACCTTTATTATGTGCATCTAGATAAGGATGGCCAGACTATGGAATTTTAAGCCTCAGAAAATTGAATAAACTGCAAAGAAAATGAAAGCACGTGTCTTCCCACAAGGTCCGGCTTTAGCGCTGATAGCGCCCAGTGGGACAATCTTGTTTGTCGCCCCCTCGTATGACCTCCTCCACACATTCCCTACTGCCACTCGGGCAAAAGTGCCCCTGATCTCCCCATAGCCCTCTCAAAATACATTTCATTTCTTTTAAAGCGCTGGTAAAGGCTGGCCTTTGCAATCTACTCAGCTATTCACTCAAAATACAGATCTGTTTTTTGCCACTTAAAATACAGATTTTTTTTTTGCAGCAGGCGTATCAACCATTTGCTCTACTTTATGGCAAGTCAAAAACTTAAACTAGATAAAACTTCGATCTCTCCCTGTCTAGCAGGAACATTAATCACAAGACATATGACATTTTTATTGCTGCCTGAAAGCTAAACTCCAAAGAACGCTGCAGCAGGTGCTTTTAAAACGTAAATTACTGCTAAATCCCGCGCCCCCGGTCAGTGCCCCCTCTTGGAGGCCAGTGCCCAGTGCGGCTCGACCAGTAGCACCGCCCTGACGCCAGTCTGCCTCCCGTATCCTTCAACTAGCCTGTTCCCTGCTTTATGTCCATGCGTCTTTTGACAAAAGTCTTTCAGTTTGGATGACAATTTATTTCGATATTTGAAGCAGTTTAACTGGGAGTATGTCATTGAAAAACAGCGATGAGTTAATTGCGTGCCGTACCTAGCTACTTTCCCAACTACATCTTAGACTACGGGCTAGATTTATTCTTTAATCATTGGTTAATTGTAGCGGTTCATGCACACACGAAATGACTTCTGAACAATACCAATAATGGCCACCTCCCTGCGAGTAGACAAAAAGATGCAAAGCCTTCTTCTGGTGGTGGGCGTAGCAGGCCGCTTGATCACCCCCAATTAATGCCTGGATCTTGTACTTTGGCCTGCACAGAGTCTAGCTGGCCCATATTTAAATCAGTCTTTCAATCATGAAATTTTCGTGCACTTACAGGAGCTATGCACAGCTTCCACCTCTCCTCCCCTGAAAGACGCTCACCTGACAGCTCTATGGGATACGGGGGAACTGGGGCCTGACCCAGAAAGAGCAAGTTAAGGAAGTAGAAGGGACTCCACAAGATTAACTAGAGATGAAGGTATGTTGTAAGGAAGATAGAAATGTATGAATAAGGTGTGGAATCTCCGAAAGGGTAGCTTCTGAGGAGGTCACAGTGGCTCATGGAAAATTAAGCTGAGAAACAAAGTGGCCAAGAATGGATTTATACTAGTAGCCTAAAAGTAATCAATATGATAATCATAAATGGATGGATGGCAGTCAAAAATGAGAGACGCACGACGTACCAAGCACGATCGCACCCTCTCTTAGGGGGAGAGGGGATTGCCTGAATTGCCCGGAGCTGGAGGAAAACCTTGGACGGCTCCGGGAGGGGAGATTCGCGCTCCGGGTGATCTACGGCCCCTCACGGCTGCTCCCAGCTGCCCTGACCCGTCACCTCAGCAATTCAGCATGACTTCTTGCACGGACCATCGGCCAGATACCCCCCTCTACTTGCTCTGTTTGCCTGTTTACCTGCCTCACTGTGCCTAGTACCGCTGACACTGATAACGCATCCCACCTTTAATAATTTAACTTACAGGGGACTCATTTTAGGACAATGAACCTTTTGACCCTGATTGGAGACTCCTTAGAACGAGATGTATATTCAGCATTTCAACCAATAGATCGATAACCTCATCAATATTCACAACAACAAATCAATCACACTAATTAATAACATTAACCCCTTCGCTGCCAGGCCTTTCCCCCCTCCTGTGCCAGTTTTTTTTTTGCCTATTTGGAATAGTTCTTGCTTAGGACCTCATAACTTTTTGTCCACATAAGCTACCCACACCAAATTTGCGTCCTTTTTTTCCAACATCCTAGGGATTCTAGAGGTATCCAGCCTTTGTGGGTTCCCCTAAAGGAGGCCAAGAAATTAGCCAAAATACAGTGAAAATTTTGTTTTTTTAAAAATAATGGGAAAAATGGGCTGCAGAAGAAGGCTTGTGTTTTTTTCCCCTGAAAATTGCTTCAACAAAGGGTTTACGATGTTAAAATCACCAGCTTCCCAACTTTCAGGAACTGGCAGACTTGATTCAGAAAACCCAATTTTTCAACACAATTTTGGCATTTTATTGGGACATACCCCATTTTAACGATTTTTTTGTGCTTTCAGCCTCCTTCCAGTCAGTGACAGAAAAGGGCGTGAAACCAATGCTGGATCCCAGAAACCTAAACATTTCTGAAAAGTAGAAAAAATTCTAAATTCAGCAAGGGGTAATTTGTGTAGATCCTACAAGGGTTTCCTACAGAAAATAACAACAGAAAAAAATATATAGATATTGAGGTGACAAAAACAGCAATTTTTCTCTACGTTTTACTCTGTAACTTTTTCCTGCAATGTCAGATTTTTGAAAGCAATATACCGTTACGTCTGCTGGACTCTTCTGGTTGCGGAGATATATAGGGCTTGTAGGTTCATCAAGAACCCTAGGTACCCAGAGCCAATAAATGAGCTGCACCCTGCAGTGGGTTTTCATTCTATACCGAGTATACAGCAATTCATTTGCTGAAATATAAAGAGTGAAAAATAGCTAGCAAGAAAACCTTTGTATTTCCAAAATGGACACAAGATAAGGTGTTGAGGAGCAGTGGTTATTTGCACATCTCTGAATTCCGGGGTGCCCATACTAGCATGTGAATTACAGGGTATTTCTCAAATAGACGTCTTTTTTACACACTCTCTTATATTTGGAAGGAAAAAATGTAGAGAAAGACAAGGGACAATAACACTTGTTTTGCTATTCTATGTTCCCCCAAGTCTCCCGATAAAAATGGTACCTCACTTGTGTGGGTAGGCCTAGCGCCCACAACAGGAAATGCCCCAAAACACAACATGGACACATCCCATTATTCTACAGAAAACAGAGGTGTTTTTTGCAAAGTGCCTACCTGTAGATTTTGGCCTCTAGCTCAGCCGGCACCTAGGGAAACCTACCAAGCCTGTGCATTTTTTAAAACTAGATGGGGTGACTTGTGGGGCTCTCACCAGGCTCTGTTACCCAGAATCCTTTGCAAACCTCAAAATTTGGCTAAAAAACACGTTTTCCTCAAATTTCAGTGACAGAAAGTTCTGGAATCTGAGAGGAGCCACAAATTTCCTTCCACCCAGCGTTCCCCCAAAGCTCCCAATAAAAATGATACCTCACTTGTGTGGGTGGGCCAGGTGCCTGCAACAGAAAAAGGCCACAAACTTGTAGAGATTATGGGGATAGCACAGCGAGTTGATAAGCACATATTCTTCTTTTATACATCTTTAGGCTGACTCTGCTTTGGGGACCCACACAAGTGAGGTGTCATTTTACTTGGGAGACTGAGGGGAACGCTGGGGAGTAGGAATTTTGTGCTGGAATGGTGATCGTACAAACGAAGTCAGGAAAATATGTTTTTTTAAGCAAATTTTGAGGTTTGCAGAGGAGTCTGGGTAAGAAAATGTTGGAGGATCCACGCAAGCCACACCTCCCTGGACTCCTTGGGGTGTCTAGTTTTAAAAAATGTCTGGGTTTCGTAGGTTTCCCTAGATGAAGGCTGCACCCAGGACCAAAAACATAGGTGCACCCTCCCCCCCAAACACAGGTAGTTTTGTAATATATCATTTTGATGTGTCCACATACGTCTGTGATGTGCCAAACACTTAAATTGTGAAAAGAAACACTTAGGTTATCTGAAAAAGACCCCTCACCCACCAACCAAGTTGGTGGCATGCTTCATCATCGGGGTCCCACCTGAGACACGTAGCGTGTCACAAGTGTGTTGCGACGCCTGATTACAGCGGAGCAGGTTTTTTAATTTTTACTACACATACTGGTTGGATTTGGCACGAGGGTGAGTGATGGTTCAGTAGATAAAATTTTATTAACAAGAGATTTCACAAAAGCGAAATGCACTGGTAATAACTGAAAGGCCTAAAAACTGAACCAATGACTCACTGCTTGTGAGCTGTAAAGCCAAGTCAAGGCACCAACCGCTTTACAGTCCATTCACACACCTTTCATACATAACATGTACAAGACCATTCACACCACCAGCCACGGGCCCAGCACATTACAACACTCGCATCGACAGACAGCGCCAGTCAAGGGCCTATCACTTTCATACGTCCACATGCCTGATACAGCAATCACACCAGCTGATGAGTGTGTGGACTGGCGTTTGGCTGGCACCGCTAGCCAAGCGCCACGCCACCCATACCTCCAGCCAAGCGCCACCCGAAGCATACCGCCAGCCAAGCGCCATTCCACCCATACCACCAGCCAAGCGCCACCCCAAGCACACCGCCAGCCAAGCACCACACCACCCATACCGCCAGCCAAGCGCCACCCCAAGCACACCGCCAGCCAAGCGCCACCCCACCCATACCGCAAGCCAAGCGCCAACCCACGCACACCACCAGCCAAGCGCCAACCCAAGCACACAGCCAGCCAAGCGCCACCCCACGCACACCGCCAGCCAAGCGCCTCCCCACGCCCACCGGCATCACTTTTTTTTGTTTATAAACAACAAAGAAACCACTAACTAATTATAAAATAAGTACAAAACTACAAACACAAAAGCTCTAACTAAATACATGAAAGTAATGCCAACCGTGAAACTGAACATATGAAAATAAAAAATAGGCAGTTTACGCTCACGGTATTTCCCAAAACATTTTCCTGGTGTGGTAACTTCTAAAACAGCCGGGCACACAGTCCAGGCTTTGAAGGGCAATCGGGGCAGTACATCCGGCTCTCCCTCCGGATTGCTCTCAGGGCACATACTCTACATTTCTTTGTGAGCAAGTCTTTTTTGAGAGTGGGAGGAATGTGATCTGGAAAGTGGCGATCTTTCAATCTAGCCACTTCCTCCACCACTTCTACTCTGGGAACTCTTGCCCGTTCCACCACAATAAGGCTCTCTATCATTGACTCCTGAAATTTAACAAATGTCATCCTGGACTCAGGTGAAAAATCCTTGAACACAATAAAAGCATTAAAAGTTGCCAAATGAAATAAATGTAGGGCCAACTTTTTATACACACGTAAGACTTACAAAGAGCAGTGTAAGGTTCCAACCTCTGATCTACTCTATCAACACCACCCATGTGCCTATTGTAGTCCAAAATGCACGCAGGTTTGCGCACTTCTGCAACCTGACCCCAAACAGTCACAGGGGAAGTACTCTCATCATGGATGGTAGATAGCGTGTACACATCCCTCCTATCTGAAAATTCACTGCCAGAATCTCTCACTTCCTCCTCTGCCTCAGATGCAGAGTCAGTCTCGTAATCATGGTCTGAAGACGACTCAAAGAGCATGCCAACAACCTGCTGAGCGGTCACTTTGCGGCTAGCCATGATCCTCACTAACAACAAATGGATTGCCAACAACAACTAGCACTAAAATAAGTAATAAGCAAAGTGTGGCTTTATCACAAAGAGTTATGTATTAAAAAACTATACCACTCACTTGCCTGAAAAAGCTACTCACCAGCATATACTCTGCACAGACACAGCAATCACCAATGATATCCCACTAAAAAGAAAAAAGAAAAAAGCAAATTAGACATATGACAACACAAATATCATTGTGCTCAAATCTAAGGACAATTTCACACACAATCCTGCATTTAGTACACCACCTACAAACATGTCATTCATGCATGTCAACAATACTCATTTGGAGTAAATTGCTTTCACTTACCTAAAACATGCAACTTTGCAAACCGCAGGACAACTACTGCCAAAACCGCAAGGATCCACAGCAAAGGAAGCAAAAGCTTTGAACTAGAACAAAAAGAAGAAATAAACTGTTATAATCACAAATACAAATACTTCGCCAGTTGACAAACACCCCACCACCAAGAACTTAGAAATTGTCCCTGGTGCCTAAGTGGCTTCTGCCCCACTAGGAGGCAGATGGGCCTAAATAAAAATATGTATTTTTGGAAGAGATTGTGGAGCAGACTAATTTGTATGCAGAGCAACATTTGAGGGACAACACTGCCAGACTTAGGGGGCTTTATGCCCAGAGTGCTTCATCCTGCCAAGGACAGAGGTAGTGGATGTCATTCTCCACTGGTTCTGGAGGGGGCTTTGTGCCCAGAGTGCTTCATCCTGCCAAGGACAGAGGTAGTGGATGTCATTCTCCACTGGTTCTGGAGGGGGCTTTGTGCCCAGAGTGCTTCATCCTGCCAAGGACAGAGGTAGTGGATGTCATGGTAAACATCCTTTATGCCGAATTTTTTATAACGAAGTCCTGGTTAACTAAAGTGGAACAACGCTTTCTTTAACCACGACTTCGTTATTTTGTGCCTTAACCACGCATGTCCTGAACAACAAACATGCATGGTTAAGGTACAAACAAGGGAGTCGGCTGAGGAGGACGACGCAGATGACAAGGTGACGACTCAGGTAAGTGGGGGGTTTTAGGTTTTGGGGAGGGGGTGGGGGGGCAGGGGGTTTTAGGCTTTGGGGTGGGGTTGGGGGGGGTGGGGCGTTTTTGGTTTTGGGGAGGGGGTCGGGGGTTTTAGGTTTTGGGGTGGGGTGTTTTTGGTTTTGGGGAGGGGGTGGGGGGTCAGGGGGTTTTAGGTTTTGGGGTGGGGTTGGGGGGTGGGGTGAGGGATGTAGGGTGAATGGTGCCTATTGCTAATGCTGGGATAGACTGGGGATTGGATCTGGGTGGAGGAAGTTGGAGGGGGGAGGCTGGACACAGGGACAATGGCTGCCAACAGTGCTGAGGCCAGAGTCTGAAATGCTCTCTGTTGGGCTGCCTGACCAGAATGAATGCCCTCCAGGTATGCATTGGTCTGTTGCAACTGCCTCTTTACACCCTGGATGGCATTCAGAATGGTAGAGTGCCCAACAGTGAGGGATCTGAGGAGGTCAATGGCCTCCTCACTGAGGGTAGCACAGCTGACAGGGCCAGGGGCTGAGGTGCCTGGGGCGAAGGAGATGCCCACACTCCTGGGTCTTTTTGCCTCACTTAATACAGTGCTCACTGATAAGATTGAGGTGACTGTGATTCAAACAACCATTTTCACAGAACCCCCCAGCAAGTACCCCACATAATGCTACAGGATGGGCAAAGATAGGAAACATGGAGCTCCACACAATGCTTGTGCTGACAGTTACCCTTGGCAGGTTGAATTCAGTCCCAAACCCCAGATTGTCTCCCTCAATAATGTATACAGCAATAATGATGGTGCAACAGTCATGTTCCTTGGTCCTGAGGGGGAATTTCAAAATCGGCACGCTTTTCCACTCCCTGCCACAAGAGTGCCTGTAGCATTCACCTCCGTGGACAGGGGGTCCTACCACCTCCGGAGTTACGTGATGGTCTTTATGACAATTTGCAAGCTTCAACTGCAACAGCCTGCCCGGTACTTTATCTGTAATATATGTCCAGAGGTTTGTTTGACATTTTAAACTGGGGCAATATCTTTAAGCTCATTTGATCATTTAGCTTGCTTAGAGAAGTTATGTCACAAGACATTGGGGGTCATTCCGACCCTGGCGGTCAAAGACCGCCAGGGCCGCGAATGACGGAAGCACCGCCAACAGGCTGGCGGTGCTTCCCTGCCCATTCTGACCGCGGCGGTAAAGCCGCGGTCAGAAAACCGGGTCCGGCGGTTTCCCGCCGGAATCCCCCCGGCTGGGCGAATCCGCCATGGCGGCGCTGCAAGCAGCGCTGCCATGGGGATTCTGACCCCCTTACCGCCAGCCTGTTTCTGGCGGTTTACACCGCCAGGAAGAGGCTGGCGGTAACGGGTGTCTAGGGGCCCCTGGGGGCCCCTGCACTGCCCATGCCACTGGCATGGGCAGTGCAGGGGCCCCCTAACAGGGCCCCAGCCTGCTTTTCACTGTCTGCGTAGCAGACAGTGAAAAGCGCGACGGGAGCAACTGCCCCCGTCGCACACCTGCAACACCGCCGGCTCCATTCAGAGCCGGCTTCAGTGTTGCAGGCCCCCTTCCCGCTGGGCCGGCGGGCGCTAACAATGTTAGCGCCCGCCGGCCCAGCGGGAAGGTTGGAATGGCTGCAGCGGTCTTTAGACCGCGGAGCGGCCAAATGTCGGTTCCCGCCAGGCAGGCCGGGGTCAGAATGACCCCCATTGTCTCTAACAAATTCATCGATCCAAGAACAATGAAACAACCAAGTTAACCTGGAGATCCACCAAGCTTAGTAGAAGGTTCTGGGGAGTACTTAGATCTTCAAGCAGTGGGGGATTAGAATCATTCCATCAAGGGAACCCAGATAACCACATGTTTTGGAGTGCTCAAGGAAGGGGGCTATTGCACCAAAGCAACATAGACCGGTCTACTCGGTATTAAGAAATGCTCTAAGCAAAACCCCAGTCCCTGCACCTCAGCAAATTTGCAGGTCTTATGGTGAGCCTGCTACTGATCCTGAAGCGGCAGATATCTGGGGTTGGCTGTTGAGAGCTTTAAACTCAACCAGACTCACGCTGACAAAATATCAACCTAACTAATTATTCAGACCAGGTGTTCAATGTATGCTCCTGGAACATCAATGAACTGGCAAATAAATTGGGAGACCTTAAAACCCCTCAATTCCTTCTTCCTTTCAAATTATCCTTCTACAAATGACCTGGTCACAGACTGCTCATCATTTAGAGGGCTACACAAATCACTTCCTCCCTGCAAACAAGCTACAAAAGAATAGGTGCAGTATGGGTGGCATTGCCATTTATGTATCTATCAGTACAATTGATTCCTAGGAGCAACATAGTGCTTTTGCGGCTCTCAAAGGTGTAGGGCTATTACTATAAATCTACAATGGCAAACCAAGAAAATGAACTTGGTGAATGTTTACATTCATCCAAATGCCAGATCAAGGGCCAAAGTTTCTGATAAGGTGATTGATATCACAACAGGCTTGATGTCCGGGAGGCCCAGTAATGATTTCATGATATCAGGTGATTTTAATATGTGGCTAATGAGCAAACTACTTGGAAATGAGGTCACAGAGGCACAGGTTGACGCCGCCTCAAGATCATTCCTGGGTGGCACACAATAGAGGCTGGTGTTTGGGCAGAGTGGCAGGAAGGGGGGGTGTATGACATGAACACAAAAAACATACTAAACGGACGTGACCAAAAAAACCATAAAAAAACTTACTTTTTGTCTGCTGCATCAACACTCTTCTGTTTTTCTCCACTGCAGCACCGATTTCTAAACTCCCCTGCCACCCATCCAGAACTGCTCTCATGCTGCTGGCAGTATGAAAGCAGCATCAGGATTGGCCTGTGTGCCCTGGCTTTGTGCTCGCAGAGAGACTGGAGCTTGTGCCTGCTATCTCCAACCCAGCAATGCAGCTCAGGTTGGAGAGAGCTCAGTGCGCATGTCGGTTTGGCTGTCCTAGGAGGACTGGCCAAAACCATATGTGCACTGATAGCAATGCACTCTATTCCCCTCCATCCCTATCACCATGATGGCCCCACCCCCAAATCTCAACCTGGGCCTTAGAACTTGAAAAGTAAAACGATAATAAACCTGTTTTATTATTGTTTTATTTTTCAACTTTTGTGGCTGCTGGGCCATTACAGAAGAACCCCCGCTGGTGGCATAAGAATGACAAAAGAGGAAGGTTCTTACAAGGCAACATCGAACATCTTGGCCTCAGAGCTTTAAATGGTGGCACATTCCCTGACAAACGACTGTGCCTCTCGTTTTTAACTACAATCAGGGCATCTTTAATTGATTATATATTTGGCAGGCTCCCACTGCTGAACTCAGTCTTTTCCTTTGGCTCTGAACCACCGTAGACAACCCTTGTTATTGGCCTGGATGTCTATGACTGCGCAGCAGACTTAGCGATCAACCTCAAACGCATCAAGTGTTCCTCTGATACTTTTTCAACTTTGGCTTTAGAGGCTAAACAATTATTGGTATGCACTCATATTCTTGCATATATCTTTTAAGATGGCTGCCTTGTTTTAAATAAGGCCTACGTTTTAGTTTCACGTTATCAGTGCCACTGCGCTAAGGTATCAATATCAAGCAACAAAGATAAACAAACTGTAGGTGTTCAAATTAGGTACTTCCCCTCTTCACACCTTCGAGGGAATTGTTTATATAAATTATCGTCCCAAGCATGTCTTGTTATCTATTGTTTGGGAACAGGCCTATGTCAGGAGCCCGAGCAAATCTGTAGGAATGCATCTCACTTAGACAGATGGTCAGAGGGTTTCCAGCCAGGTGCCATTGCTGCTATCGATGCTGCACGTCGCTCTGACGCTGACCCAGTGTTTGTGTCTCTACAGAGTCTGAGCTAGGTAACAAGAGTTGGGGGCTCTTCTCATGGACATGGCATTGGCAGATTAGGTTAAACACACCTAGCTATCTTTTAGGTTGGAACTTAGGTTCACATTATTAGGGTATTAGGACATATCTCATACTTTATGTCATTTCATGTCATTACAAGATGGTAGGGGTCTTTGTATTAATGACTCTTGTCTTTACCATTCTATTTCTTGCATTATTCATTATACTAATCATGGCAGCCCATGCAATTTATCGTAGATTGCAGTTTTGTTAAATAACACCTCTTGAAACCTTACTGCATCTCCTTCATCGCCTGTGTTTGATTGAGACATGTTATTCATGTGAGAAAGGGGTAATCTCCGTTTAACCACAATACTCCCTGAGATGTAACACTATTGAGTCCATGTGTAAAGGCTGCCACAAATCACCTTTTACTGTTTGGGGTTTTGGTGAGGTGCTGCTAGTGAGGGGGGAAGGTTGGGACGACAGTTGCGATCTGTTGTAGGATTGGCATAGTCGCCTACAAACTTAAGTACTGTCATCCTTGAACCAGCAGTCATGCCTAGAGCAAGAGTCAAACTACGACAACACCACCTCTTTTGGGAAACCCACCCTGGAAAAAATTCACAGAAGGGCTTTGGCCACTGCAGGTGCTGTAGTGATTCCTAAGTGGTATAGCTTCTGGATACTTGGTGGCATGGTCCACCACCACCAAAATGAATCTGTTTCCAGAAGCTGTGGGAGGGTCAAGGGTGCCAAAAATATCAAACCCTACCCTTTCAAAGGGTACCCTAACCACTGGCAGCAGGATTAAGGAAGCATTTGGAGTGCCACCTGTCTTGCTACTGGCTTGACAAGTTGCACAGGAGCAACAAATCTCCTTGGTATCTCCAGACATGTGAGGCCAGTGAAAGTGAGGGACCAGTCTGTCCAAGGTCTTACTTTGCCCCAGATGTCCAGCAAGGGGAATATCATGTGCCAAGGTTAACAACAAGTCTCTGTGTGCAAGGGAATGACCAGTCTCCTGGTGGCACTAGGTTTTGGGTCCCTTGCCTCAGAATACAAGAGATTGTTCTCCCAGTACACCCTTTGGGTGCCACTGGTATTCCCTGCCTCTTCATTGACAGATTTCTGTCTCAAACCCTCAAGTGTGGGGCAGGCTTGCTCTGCCACACTTAACCCCTCCCAGGGAGGTGACTCCTTCACCTCAAAGGGAGAATCATCAGTGGAAGGAGGGATAATGGATAACTTTTTACCCTTTCTAACCCTACTTTTGTGACGCTTTTGGTCCACTCTTTCAGGATCCAAGTTTCCCTTTCCTCTTTGCTTCTTGGTCTGAGCCCTTGTCAAAGCAAAGATATGCCCAGGAATGCCCAGGACGGGTGCATGGGCCTCCGACGCCACTTCTGCCCAAGCTGAAGTCTCCAAGTCATTCCCTAGTAGACACTCTACAGGTAGGTCTGTGGATACTACAACTTTTTTAGTACTGGTAAGCCCCACCCAGTTGAGATCAGCAACTACTTTGGGGTGGCTTACAGTGTTGTTATGGGCGTCAGTCACTTGGTACTGATGACCAAGTAGGTGTTGCTCAGGGGCCACCAGTTTGTAAGTCATCATTGTGACACTGGCACCTGTGTCCCTGCAGGACTCAAACTGAACACCATTTAGTAGGGGTTGTTGCTTGTACGTATCCATATTAAGGGGACAAGCCACAAGGGTGGCAAGGTCAGTGCCACCATCAGAGACTAAAACAGCCTCAGTGGTTTTCCCTAACTAAACCAACCCCCACCACATTTCCCAGAGTGAGCCCTGCTATACCCTTGGACTATTTGTAGTGTCATTTTTCTCACCACCACTGCTATTGCTAGGGGCACTAGTTGAAGCAGTGGGGGTTGTGTGATGGGAGGCTTGGGGCTTTTCTTAGGGCAAGAACTATCTCCTGCCCTATGGCCTTTATTCCTACAGATATAACACCAAGGCTTTTTATTCTTATGGTTACTCATCATCCTTCTTCTTGTCCTTGTTACCCTCTGTATGAGGGGAAACATCCTTTTTGTATGACTTTTTGTTTCCGAAAGTAGTGGTTAACGAAAGCGCAACAATGCTTTTTTTAACCACGACTCCATTTTTTTGTGCCTTAACTACGTATGTTCTGAACAACGAACATGCGTGGTTAAGGTACAAAGAAGGGAGTTGGCGAAGGTAAGTGGTGGGTTTAGGTTTTGGGGAGGGGGTGGGGGGTCAGGGGGTTTTAGGTTTTGGGGTGGGGTTGGGGGGGTGGGGCGTTTTTGGTTTTGGGGAGTGGGTGGGGGTCAGGGGGTTTTAGGTTTTGGGGTGGGGTTGGGGGGGGGGCGTTTTTGGTTTTGGGGAGTGGGTGGGGGTCAGGGGGTTTTAGGTTTTGGGGTGGGGTTGGGGGGTGGGGCGTTTTTGGTTTTGGGGAGGGGGTGGGGGTCAGGGGGTTTTAGGTTTTGGGGTGGGGTTGGGGGTGTGTGGCGTTTTTGGTTTTGGGGAGTGGGTGGGGGTTAGGGGGTTTTAGGTTTTGGGGTGGGGTTGGGGGGGTGGGGCATTTTTGGTTTTGCGGAGTGGGTTGGGGTCAGGGAGTTTTAGGTTTTGGGTTGGGGGGTGGGTGGGTTGAGGGATGTAGGGTGAATGGTGCCTATTACTAATGCTTTTATCAGGAATGCCTTTACAACGAAATATCGTTGTTAAGGCATTCGTGGTAAAATCATTAGTAGTAGCAACGAGGCCGGTGTTCCGACCTCGTTGTTAAGGCAGTAGTTGTTTTTTAAGTCGTTGTTTCGTCGTACAATCCTGTAGGAGCTTTTCTGCTTACTCTTGTTCTGACCCATTATATGCCTTCTTTCCAAATTTGTGGGGAGAGGACAGATCTGAGTCTACCAAGTACTGGTGCAACACCTCAGACACACAGTTATTTAAAATATGCTCTTTCAACAATAGATTGTACAAGCCCTCATAGTCTGACATATTGCTGCCATGTAACCAGCCTTCTAAAGCTTTAACAGAACAGTCCACAAAGTCAACCCAGTCCTGTGAGGCCTCTTTTCTGGCCTCACTGAACGTAATTCTATATTGCTCCAAAACGTTCTTCAAGAGCTGTTTTTAAAATCCTATAGTTGTCTGTAACCTCTTCTCTGACAATGAAAAGGCTATCCCTCCCCTTGTCAGAGAAGGACAACCAAAGAAAAACAGTCCACTTCCTTTGAGGGACCCACTGAACTTTACAGGCCCTCACAAGTGCAGCAAACCACTTGTAGATATCATACCCTATCTTGTATGAGAGGACAGCTTTGTGTAAGTTTCTGGAATCAATGGAGTCCTCCCTGACTCTATAATCCCTGAAAATGCTGCTGCTGCCACCATGGGGTACTAACCCAACCCCTGCCTTTCCATTTCCACTGCCAAGGCCTCCCTCTCTAGGGCTAGTTGTTGCTGCTGCAGCCTCAACCTGGACCCTTCGGTGACGGAGTCCTGGGCCCTTTGGTGTCCTCCCTAACACCCGGGATGGGGCTTGTGGGGCCCTCCTGCTCCGCGCTCCTGCTGGCTGACTTCTCCGCCCTGCTGCCCTTTCGCTCCTTAGATGGGGCTCTCGGGCCCTTGCCTCCCCTAGCTGTTGTGGCTGGTGAAGTGGGCGAACTTTGCTCCTTGGAGGCAGCCATGTCAGTCCTCTCACGGCGGCCCTTTAGTTTCCTGGTCCTCTTGCCTGGGGGGGGCTGGCTGTCCCCTTGCTGCTGATTAAAGTGTCATTGCTGGCAAAGGGTGGACTCCAGAACCCATGCACCACAGTGACACTCGAAGCTGGGCTGGTGGTGGCTGAGGTGCTCTTGGGACTCTTTGCAGATGGAGGGGGTGGGTCATGGGAGGGAAAGAGGTTAAGATTAGCGAGGAAAAGTTTTTTAGGACCAAGGTAAAGGGTAGGAGAAGTGGTGATGGGAGTGGAGGAAGAGGATGTGGTTGTAGGAGAGTCAGGTGTGCTGTCTTTGGGTGCAGGTGCTTGTGCTGGAGGCTGTCGTGAGGTGGATGGCTGTTGGGTGGGTGTCTGCCTGCGTTTGTGTGTCTTGGAAGAGGGGGTGACAGACACAGTGGGAGAGGACACAGGGGACGTGTAAATGGCAGTGGGGGTGGTGACTGCACGTGTGCGGACTGTACTGGAGGGTGTGCTGGTGATGGAAGCACTGGCTGATGGTGGTGTGCATGCAGGTGTGAGTGTAGACGTCACAGGGAGGGAGGAGGGAGACGAGGAGGAGGGGGACACAGAGGTGGTAGTGACTGTTGGAATGTCTGCATCTGGGTGTTGCTTGCGTGAATGCTTGTGGGTTCTGTGGTGCTTGTGTCTGGATGAGCTGCCCTTGGGTGTTGAGGTGTGTGCAGGCTGGTCTGATGGTGTGGATGGGATAGGCTGAGGAACAGGAGACAGAGACAGGGTAGAGGCAGTCAGAAGAGGGAGGCTGGAAACAGGGACAATGGCTGCCGTCAGTGCTGAGGCCAGAGCATTGAACGATCGTTGATGGGCCGCCTGACCCGAATGAATGCCCTCCAGGTAGGCATTGCTCCGATGCACCTCCCTTTCTACCCCCTGGATGGCATTCAAAAGGGTAGTCTGCCCAACAATGATGGTCTGAAGGAGGTCAATGACCTCCTCACTGAGGGCAGCAGGGGTGACAGGGGCAGGGGCTGAGGTGCCTGGGGCGAAGGAGACGCCCACCTTCCTGGGCGAGCGGGCACGGAGTGTAGGCTGAGGGGCTGCTGGGAGGGCGGGGCTGGTGCTCTGGGTGGCGGCTGTACCTGTAGAGGCGGGGGGCCCGGATGTTGCCGCCACCGTTAGGGAGCTCCCATCCGAGGACGTGTCGGTGTCGCTGGTGTCACCACCGGTCCCCGTTGTGGTGCTCCCCTCGCCCTCCGGATCACTGGTGCCCTCAGTGTCTGTTCCTGGGCCCACCGGGGCCTTGTGACTTGCAGCTCCCTCGTGCTCCGATGCCAATTCTCCTCCGCCTGATGATGCTAATGCACACATGCACAAGAAGATGAAGAAGAAGGGTGGGGGGAGAAAAACGAAGACCAGGTTGAGTGCATGCAATGTCAACACCGTTGGCGGAGAGGACAGACACAGGAGCCTCATGCACTAAGCCGCGCATTCGGGGTACACTACTCAGTACTTCTGACTAGGACAACAGGTCTAGAGACGACAAACGCGCACATGTGTGATGCTGGACCATCGATAGCTGTACTTGTCACCCTACAGAGGTGGGGGCCGGGAGCACAGGGCCATGCCTAAAGGAGAGGACTACACTGCAGAAAGCACCCTGGCCTAATGTCACCCACAACCCTCCTCCCCCACCCAGACGCCTCCACTGCGCAGAAAGATAGCAGAATGTGCTGATACTCACCCCCTTGTGTCTGCTGTGATGTCCTCAAGCGCCCATCCAAATCAGGGTAGGCCACCGCCAAGATCCGGGACATCAGAGGGGTCAGGGTACGACTGGCACCCCTCCTAGGTTTGGAGGCAATCCCCAGCAGTGACTCGGCGGTCTTCCTGGTCCCGCGGCGGATGTCCTCCCACCTCTTGCAGCAGTGGGTGCCCCGTCTGACGTGGACCCCCAGGGCCCGGACTTCCTTGGCGATGGCACCCCAAATGTCCACTTTCTGATGGGCGCTGACCTATTTGACATGTACAGGGTGGGAAGGAAAAAATCATAAATTTTCTGCATGTTAGATGTGATTGGCCCCCCTCCCCAAACTTGCCACATGGCACATGCTCTCATCTGTCGTGCGTTGCACTCCTCATTCGCCCCCCACCCCACCAACTTACATCCACCCCACTCCACACAGGCATTGGCCATTCAATGTGCACCCAGTGTACTTACCTGTTGGTCTGGAGGACCGTAGAGTAACGCATACTGGGGGAGGACCCCATCCACAAGTTTCTCCAACTCCTCAGACGTGAAGGCAGGGGCCCTTTCCCCAGTCGCAGCAGCCATTGTCACTTCCAGACCGAGGTCACAGCAGCACTTGCAGTATAGGTCCTCTCCTGTGGATGATCAGGTCTCGAGTGATTAAGCAGATAGAAAATGGTGGTCACGCCCGCGGCGGTGCGTACCGCGGCGGTGCGTACCGCGACCGCCGGCGCACCTCGTCATTGGCTCCTGAAACCCATAGGCTTCAATGTTAACCAATGCGGCTTCGTATAGCGGTCTTCGACCGCCTACCGCCACGGTGTGCCACGCCAGCGCATTGACCTCACATCCCATTGTCCCACTTCACAGGTCAGGCAGCCGCCATTTCAAGGGCCCACATGGCATAATTTGTACTGCGTCACACAGGCCTAGGCCTTGCATTGCCACACATACACGCCTTTCAATACATAGATAATCGTGTGCTCGGCATGCTGTGATGAACGTACCTGTGATTTGCTTGACTCTGTGCTCCATGTTGTCCTTCCTAGGCACCGTCCGCTGGGACTTGCGAGGAGAAGGATGAATCCTCGCGTGTACCGACCGCTGGTGGACCTGTCGACAATGGAAGAATGCCATATCATACTACGATAACGAATTGACCGAGCCGCTATACATGAACTGTGTGCCCAGCTGGAGCCAGCCCTGATGTCCCCCATCCGCCAACCCACAGGAATTCCCCCTCTAGTGCAGGTTCTGTCAGTCCTCCATTTTTTGGCAAGTGGCTCATTCCAGACAACAGTGGCCATGTCATCTGGAATGTCTCAGCCTATGTTTTCAAAATTTTTGTCTAGAGTGTTGTCTGCCCTGACGAAACACATGCGGAGCTACATTGTATTCCCTGAGGAGGTTGATTTGGCCACTGTGAAGGGTGATTTTTATGCCCTTGGACATATCCCCAACATAATTGGTGCCATTGATGGGACCCATGTGGCTTTAGTACCCCCAAAAGACGATGAGCAGGTGTACAGAAACAGGAAAAGTTACCATTCTATGAATGTCCAGGTGGTCTGTTTGGCTGACCAGTACATCTCCCATGTGAATGCCAAGTTCCCTGGGTCAGTGCATGACGCGTATGTGATGCGTAATAGCAGCATCCCTTATGTGATGGAACAGCTACAGAGACAACGTGTGTGGCTAATTGGTGACTCTGGTTACCCCAACCTGCCTTGGCTATTGACCCCAGTGAGGAATCCCCGGACCAGGGCAGAGGAACGGTACAATGAGGCCCATGGGCGAACTAGGAGGATCATAGAAAGAACCTTTGGCCTCCTGAAGGCCAGGTTTAGGTGCCTGCATATGACAGGGGGATCCCTGATGTACTCACCAAAGAAGGTGTGCCAGATCATCGTGGCCTGCTGTATGCTTCACAATCTGGCATTGCGACGTCAGGTGCCTTTCCTGCAGGAGGATGGTCCAAGTGGTGGTGTTGAAGCAGCTGTGGAGCCTGCGGAGAGTGAAGAGGAGGAAGACGAAGAGGACGACCCAGACAACAGGGACAGAGTTATCCAACAGTATTTTCATTAGCACACAGGTAAGAATCACCCACGCCATTTAACATTTACTGAAAGCCCCCTGCATCTTTACTTTGTGTATTTCCCCCCAGTTCTTTTAAACTGATGTTTGATTTTCCCTTCCCTTTTCAGTGCTGTATGACCCACTGCGTGACTTCTGCTTGGTTAGCCCATGGACTAATGCTCATTGACATCGGTATGTTGTCATCACAAAAATAACAGAACATTATTGATCAGTAATGTGTTATACATTTGTAAATAATACAGGCTGACTCCTGAATGATTTCAGACGCCAGGTGCCTTTTCTGCAGGAGGATGGTCCAGATGGTGGTGTTGTAGCAGCTGTGGAGCCTGTGGAGAGTGAAGAAGAGGAAGACGACGGGGACGACACGGACAACAGGGAGACAGTCATACAACAATACTTTCAGTAGCACACAGGTAAGAATCAGCCACACCATTTTACATTTACTTAAGGCCTCATGCGTCTCCACTGTCTGTGTTTCCCCCCAGTTCCTGTTAACTGATTTGTGACTTTCCCTTCCCTTTTCAGAGCTGTATGACCCACTGCCTGACTTCAGCTTTGTTTGCCCATGGACTAAAGCTTATTGAAATTAGTATGTTGTCATCACAAAGTAACTGGACATTATTGCACCGTTATGTGTAATACATTTGTTAAGAATACAAGCAGACTCCTGTTTTTTTAAGTGGAATAAGTGATTTATTTTTAGTGCTAGATATTGGTACATGATATTAAAACGGTGATGGGTGAGGGTGGAGTTATGTCCATGGCAGAGTCCAGTTCTCAGTTTCACAGGTGCATTTTCCATATGCCTGTGGAAGGATGGAGCAGGGGCAGTTCAAGGTTGGACAGGGTGACACTGTGGGACAGTGGGATGACATCAGGGGGTATCTTATGCTGGCGGGGGTCTTGGCATCCTACTCTGTCTTCCTGTGAGATCTCAGGTTCCTCTTGTGGGGTGGTTGTTCTTCAGCAGGAGGTGGGGTTCTGGTGGGCCGTCGTTCTGTGGGGGCCTCCTGACCACAAGCGCCGGCGGAGGTGGTAGGCTGTTCCTGGCTAGTGACAGGGGCCCTTTGTGGTGCCACATGGTCCCGCAATGTGGTTTCTATCCGGTTGAGGGCCTGGACTATGGTCCCCATAGCGGTAGCGATGTTCCTGAGTTCATTGCTGAACCCCATGTAGCGTTCCTCCTGCTGTGCCTGGATCTCGGTGAACCTGGCCAGTACCGTCGCCATCGTCTCCAGGGAGTGATGGTATGCTCCCATGATGGTGGTGAGGGCCTCTTGGAGAGTGGGTTCCCTGGGCCTGTCCTCCCCCCCGTCGCACAGCAGCCCTCCCAGTTGCCCTGTTTCCCCGGGCCTCTGTCCCCTGGACGGTGTGCCCACTAACACTGCCCCCAGGTCCCTGTTATTGTTGGGGTGTTGGGTCAGCCTGGGTGCCCTGTAGTGGCGGACACACCGCTGCTTGACGCGTCCTGGAGACAGAGGCATGGGCCCGCTGGGTGGGAGCTGTGCTGGTGTTCCCAGAGGGGGTTGGGTCTGCTGTGGCCTGTGTCTGTGTGTGGGGAACCGACTGTCCAGAGGTCCCCGATGGTCCTGGCTGGTCATCAGGTTCTAGGTCAACAGAGCTGCTGTCCTCGCTAGGGGCCTGTTCTGGGGGTGGGATGACAAATCGGGACCCTCTGTGGCGGTGTGTTGGCGTTCGGGCCCAGCAGGGGTAAAGGAGTATGGTTATTGTTTCTGTGTGTGCCATGGCGTGCATTTTGAGTGCCCTTGTCCCCCAGTGCTGGCATTCCCTTGTGGGAGGTGTTGTGAGGGTGGTGGGGGGGGGGGGTGTATGGGTATGTGCAATGGTCATGCTTTGGTGGTGGCTGTCTATGGTTTGTGTTGGCATTCAGGGGTTGGTGTTGTTTAGGGTGGGTTGTGCTGGTGAGACATTGGCAGGGAGGTTGTGTGCTGGGGGTTGAGATTGGGGGTGAGGGGGGGGGTTGGCATGCTGGTGGTTGGGGGGGGTGAAGTAGTTGAGATTCGACTTACCAGAGTCCATTCCTCCGTGTACTCCAGCGAGGCCATCAGGATGCAGGATGTTTACTACCTCTTGCTCCCATGCTGTGAATTGGGGTGGAGTGGGTGGGGGTCCGCCGCCAGTCTTCTGCACAGCGATGTTGTGTCGCGACACCATCGAGCGCACCTTCCCCCGTAGGTCGTTCCATCGCTTTCTGATATCTTCCCGATTTCTGGGATGCTGTCCCACAGCGTTGACCCTGTCTACGATCCTTTGCCATAGCTCAGCCTTCCTTGCTATAGTGGTGTGCTGCACCTGTGTGCCGAAGAGCTGGGGCTCAACCCTTATTATTTCCTCCACCATGACCCTGAGTTCTTGGTCCGAGAACCTGGGGTGTCTTTGGGGTGCCATGGGGTGGTGTGGATGAGGTGTGGGGTGGTGTTTGTGGTGATGTGCGTGGTGATATGTGGTGATGTGTGCGTAAATGTGGTGTGGGTGATGAAGTTGGGTTCCTGTGTGTGTTGGGGTTTTCGATTGCTGTGCTCGCTCTCTCTATCTCTATCTCTATCGCCTTCTCTCCGATTTCCAACTAGTGGGGGTTTGTGGGTGATGTGGGTGTGTGTTTTATAGTTGATTGGATGTGTGGGAGTGTTGTTTGTATGTGTGTCAGGTGTGTGTATTTCAAATTGTCCAATGTGGCTGTGTTTTGGAGCTGTGTGTGTATTTTGAGCGCGTGGGTCAGAATGGCATGGGCGTATTTGTGTTGGCGTGACGGTGGAGGTTTGGTCATCTCCAGTTTTCCGCGGCCCGCTGATGCGGCGGCCTTCCTTGGATGTCGGGTTTTTGGCGTTTTCACAGTTGGTGGTCAAAATTACCGTAGCGGTTTACCGCGGCCGCGGCGGTAGAATGGCGGACTTCTGACCGGCAGTAAGGGCCTTTTTACCGCCGAGGTCAGAATGACCCCCAAAATCAGTTAAAAACAGTGCAATTAGTGAAAATCACAATAGTTAGAAATGGGCTGTGGGGGAACACAAATTATATACTAAGAAAGTGGAATGTGCATGTCGGTTCCCCACCTAGGCAATTGTAGTGTGTTGAGGGGCGCTTGGAGTACTAGAAAACACCAAAGGTAAGTACTAGAACCCACACCAGCGCCCAGGAAAGCAGGTGTAAAACACAATAACTTTCCAAGAACACACAGAAACACGAGAAAGAAGATTATGCAAGAAGCAGAAGAGACTGCAAGACACCAACAGTGGATTCCTGGACCTGAAGAACTGTGGAAGAACGGGACCAAGTCCAAGAAGCACAGAAGTGTCCAAGGAGAACAGGAGCCCTTGCTAACCCGGAGAAAGATGCAAAAGAAGAGCCACAGGTGAAGAAGAACAGTCAGTACTGAACCAAAGAAGACGGATTCAGGTTCCTGGTTGGTGCAAGTGATGTCCCAGGCCGGATGGAGGATTGCAATCTGGTTTGTGTCGCTGGGGTCCGCCAACAAGCCAGCGGCAAATGGCACTGCCCGGGAATAGAAGGGACCTGGTGGATTCTAACCAGGAGGGGAAGTCAGAGGGGGCTTTCAGAAACTCAGGAGAGCCCACAGAAGACCAGGCAGCACGCACAGGAGTCCATCCCACAGCACGGGGACAAAGGAGGTGCAAAATGAGGCCCACTCAGCACTACGACAAAGGCTCCCATGCCACCGGAGAACCACTCAGGAAGATGTGCATCACAAGGTAGAGTGCTGGGGGCCAGAGCTGCAAGGTGCACAAAGAACTTTGTGGAAGGATGCCAGCAAGCCTTGGCAACTGCAAGACACGCTGTGCACAGGAGTACAGTATTGTGTGGGGATGAAAGCTCTTACCTCCACCAAAGTTGGACAGTAGGACGTCAGGACTGTCGGGACTACTTCAGTCCACCATCCGTGATGCAGGATCCAAGCTGCTCAGTAGGAGAGGAGTTCCACGCAGCTGGTCGTCATTGCAGTAGGTGCCTGCTGAAGCAGGGGAGTGACTCCTTCACCCCAAGGGAGATTACTTTGCTCTTCTAGTGCAGGCTGAAGACAGGCTGTCCTCTGAGGATGCAGAACTGGGTAACAGTTTCAGTTGCTGGCAGGAGCTGAAGATACAATGTTGCAGAGGGTGTCTTTGATCCTTTGTTGCAATTTGCAGAGTTCCTGGAGGGTCCAGATGCAGTTTCTTCAGTGAGAAGTTGAAGTGGAGGATGCAGAGGGTTCCTGCTGGAGTCTTGCAATCCGAATCTGAAGAACCACCCAAGAGAGAGACCCTAAATAGCCCTGGAAGGGCGATTGGTTAGCTACACAAGTAAGCACCTTTCAGGGGAGGGCACTGACATTACATGCTGGCACTGGCCACTCAGATACTCCCAGAGTTCCCTGCCAACTTGGAATCCAAGATGACAAAACCCAGGAACCCTCTGGTGGAGCTCTGAGCACCACCCCTGGGGTCGTGATGGACAGGGGAGTGGTCACTCCCCTTCCCTTTGTCCAGTTTCATGCGAGAGCAGGGATTGGGGGTCCCTGAACCGATATAGATTGAATTATGGCAGGAGGGCACCAAATGTGGCCTTCAAAGCATTTCCAGTGGCTTGGGGAGGCTACCCTTCCCAAGCCTGTAACTCCTGTTTCCAAAAGGAAACGGTGTAACACCCCTCTCTAAAAGAAAATCCTTTGGTCTGCCTTCCTGGGCTCAAGCTACTCAAGCAACAGGAGGGCAGAAACCTGTCTGAGAGGTGGCAGCAGCTGGGGTTGCCTGGAAAACCTCAGAAGGCCGGAATGGCAATACTGGGGGTCCTCTGTGCAGCCCCCAGAGTGCATGGAATCATACAACCAATGCTGAAAAAGCCTTGGAGTATGATTCCAACATGTTTGATATCAAACATGTCTATGTTCGGAGTTACCATTATGTAGCTAGATGTAGCTCATGAAGTCCGGGAACATGGTCCTGGAGGTCGTGAGGGCACCTCTGCTTGTGCAGGGGTGCCCTCACACACTGGTACTCTGCACCCTGCCCTCAGGGCTAGAGGACCTGCTATAGGGGTGACTTATAAGTGACCTGGTGCAGTGTAAATGGCAGTGAAAGGGTGCATGCACCTTTTCACGCAGGCTACAATGGCAGTCCCGCAGAAGCCTTTGCATTGGCTCCCTATGGGTGGCAAAAGATATTCTGCAGCCCATAGGGATCCCCTGGAACCCCAATGCCCTTGATATCTAAGTACCATATACTAGGCACTTATAATGGGGCACCAGTACGCCAGTTGTGGGTGAAATACTGGGTTACCAGTATTCAACAACCAAATTTAGAGGAGACAGAGCATAATCACTGGGGTCCTGGTTAGCAGGATTCCAGTGAACACAGCCAAGCAAACTGACATCAGGCAGAAAATAGGGGTAACTGTGGCAAAAAGAGGGTATTTCCTACAGCCCCCTATGGGGAATCCGTGGCTGCTTCTCAGTGGGGCGTACATGTCTCTGCAAGTACTTGTATATGAAGATGGCCTGGAAATACAGCTTTGTTTATTTGGTATGTTTCCAGGCTGTCTTCGTTTTCAAGCAGGCTTTGAAGTACAAAAGTGAGAACTGTGATCCTGAGTACAACTGAGGTAGAGGTCAGAGAGTATAATGGCAGGGTCCAAGACGTCATAAAAAAGACAAACTTTTCTGTAAGTATGTTGTTGTTTTTTGTCTTCAGGTAACCACATATAAAACAACACATACACAGCTTAAATGAGAAATAAAAGCAAGTTAAATTAATCAGTGTGCAATGTAGCCTTTTATGCTTTGAAACCTCGGTTGCTTATTGCGATCACTGCAGATGTCTGTGTGCGTGAGACCAGAGAGGCACAGAATTGGACCCTAGTTGGCGCATAGGGAAATAATCACTTGTGTAGTTATGGTGCTATGAGTTTCCAGCCTCTGACAGAAAGCACTGTGAGTATGGAAGTAATTATTTGAAAGTAGCATTATATGCAGCATAAGCTAAGCCGTCGAAAAATGATGTAGTGTAGAGATAAAACAATACTTTCAAAATATGTAATTTACAAATAAGTAATCAGACTGTACCTAGTGCAAACATTTTTGTAGGTGTTTATCTTGCTCCATTATACTTCTTCAAATAGGCTGCAATGGTATTCGATAGCTGTTTTAGACAGCACTTCTGGAAGTGCCATTTGCAAGGTTGCAGTAGCTGTGAAGGAACTGTCATCAAAGCCATTACTTCAGTGAATTCTGAGAGGAAGAAGTGATGGAGTTTGCTCCACTTTTGTGCCCTATGATACACTGCTCCTCTCACTGTGCCACCCTTGTGCTAGCTTCTTTGCACTACAGGGTTAGGAAAATGGCACCCTAATCCAACTGAATTCTCTATTTGAAGAGGTGCAGTTTACATCCAAAGACTAGATATTTTTTGCTATCAAGCTTGAGGCTGTGAAGTGCTTGGGTCTGGAAGCACAACTCCTTTTCCACCATTTTGGAGACAACGCCTTTTGTCATCTTCTTGCCAAGAACTAACCTATGTGCTTGGTTGGTTACCCTCCAGAGGTTATCAAGAACTTGAGCTATCACCTAGTGTTAAGCTCTACTCAAGTCAGTTGGTTAATACACCCACTACAGAGGTCTTGACAAAACGATAATGTCACAGATTACAATCCAGACATAGGGGGTTATTACAATTTTGGAGGAGGTGTTAATCTGTCCCAAAAGTGACGGTAAAGTGACGGATATACCACCAGCCGTATTACGAGTCCATTATATCCTATGGAACTCGTAATACGGCTGGTGGTATATCCGTCACTTTACCGTCACTTTTGGGACGGATTAACACCTCCTCCAAAGTTGTAATAACCCCCATAGCTTTTTCACCTCTTTATCTCTGCAAGGTTGATGCAAATGAATTATAGCTATTTTGTTAAGAATGGCACCTGCTTTGCAATGCTGTGAGATGGCAGAACCTGTATTACCAAGTGCTAAATAAAAAAAACGAGTTAATCCCAGACTGCCCCCACACGCACCAGATAAAGAAACCTAGAGGAGAGGATGTGGTGTAAGGACCAGAGCTGCTGATTTTGGAGCTGGGAAACACTATCCGAGTCTAGGTGCCGGCTCAACATCCTGTGATTTTGGGCAAACCACTTAATATTCCCTTGCTCCCAAAAATGAATGTGTTCTTGTGTAATGTAACTGGTGCTCACGTAAAGTGCTGTAATACGTTTGTATTGAGTTTGGGCTAACTGAACTCTATTTGAAGAAGCCCAACTTACATCCAGAGGCTAGATGTTTTTGCTATCAAGCTTGAGCCCATGAAGTGCTTCGGTCTGGAGTCATAACTAGTTTTCTACCATTTTGGTGACAACACCTTTCGTCATTTTCTTGCCTAGAACTAACCCATGTGCTTAGTTGGTGACTCTCCGAAGGTTATCAAGAGCACGTGCTATCGCCTAGTGTTAAGCTCTATTCAAGTCAGTTGGTTAATGCACCCAATGCAGAGGTATTGACAGAACCAGAATGTCACAGATTACACTCCTGACATAGCTTTTTAACCTCTTAATTTCTACAAGGTTGATGAAACTAAATTATAGCAATTTTGTTAAGAATGGAACCTGCTTTACAGCACTATTAAATGGCCGAACCTGTATTACCAAGCGCTATAAAAAAAAAAAAAGTTTTTCCCAGACTTCCCCACATGCACCAGACAAACAACCCTACGGGAGAGGATGTGGCATAATGGCCAGAGATGCCGACTTTGAATCTGGGAAACATGGTTTGAGTCTTGGCACCAACTCAACATCCTGTGATTTTGGGCAAATCACTTAGGCCCTCATCACGACCCTGGCAGAAGGAGGTATTTTGGAGAAGAGTACTGCCAATAGGCTGGCGGTACTGTTCCCTAAAATATGACATTGGTGGTTTGGCTCAAGCCAACCGCTAATGTACCACTCTGTCCGCCAGGGCGGTAACAGCCACCGGGCTGGAGACTTCAGTCTCCAGCCAGGGTAGTGTCACTGTCCCCACTCGCAGGATTATGACCCCGACTACTGCCATGGTTTTCGTGGCTGCCTTAGCGCCAAAAAAACCATGGTGGTAGGCACTATCAGTGACAGGGAATGCCTTCCCTGTCACTGATAGGAGTCTTCCCCACCCCCCTCCCCTGAGTCCTCCCCCACCCTCCCACTCCAGACCCCCCCACGACATACATGCACATTCAAGCACCATCAAACACATACATACACACACTCAAACCCACATTCACCCACGCATGCATACATTCATTCACACACATATCCACACACACTGACATATATACACGCATCCACGCATTCACACAAAACAACATACATGCACACTCACAACCATGCATGCACACATGCATTCCGCATGCCACACACCTGCATGCATGCACCCACAAACACACACCGACACACACACAACACCCCACCCCCTGACAGAGCACCCGACTTACCTGATTGCAGGGAGTCCTCCGGCAAGAGATGGGATGGGGCGCTGCTGCTTGATGGCTGTGAAGTGCTTGGGTCTAAAAGCACAAATCCATTTCTACCATTTTGGAGACAACACCTTTCGCCATCTTCCTGCCTAGAATTAACCTATGTGCTTGGTTGGTGACCAAGGGCACGTGCTATCACCTCGTGTTAAGTTCTACTCAAGTCAGTTGGTTAATACATCCACTGCAGAGGTCTTGACAAATCGAGAATGTCACAGATTACAATCCTGACATAGCTTTTTCACCTCTTTATCTCTGCAAGGTTGATGCAAATGAATTATAGCGATTTTGTTAAGAATGCCACCTGCTTTGCCGCACTATGAAACAGCAGAACCTGCATTACCAAGCGCTATACAGTATATAAAAATTAGTTATTCCTATACTTCCTCAACACACGCCAGAAAAAGAACCCTAGGAGAAAGGATATGGTGTAGGGGCCACAGCTACCAACTATGGATCTGGGGAACATGGTTTGAGTCTCTCGGCACCAGGTCAACATCCTAGGATTTTTGGGAAAATCACATAATCCCCCCTTTCTCTCCAAAATTAATGTGTTCTTGTGTAATCTAACCGGTGCTGACGTAAAGCACAGCTCAATACTTTGTATTGAGTTTGCGCTATATAACATTGCAATGAAAAAATAAATAAAGCACTCCAATACCCTCGGGTCGAATTTGCTCTACATAAAACTGCCCCCCCAAAAAAGACACCACAAACATCGCAAAGAAACAGCAAGGTTCCCAAAACGAAGGAAGACGCAGAAACAACATACCCACTGATCTTGAAGTGAAGAGGCAAAAGAAAACGAGGGAGTACAGGACAAGTGGCCACAGTTGCACAGGAGTTAACAAGCGGTAGCGGTAGGAGGGTGATTGGGTGGTGGGACAAACAAGAATACAGCATGGTGGAGTGTGATTTAAGCGCTATGAACGAAGCAGTAGGGTGTGTGTACAGTGCCCCCAAGCTCAGCATTGTAAGCCCATTGACTCACAGGAGCAGGAAACGAAGAAAAAAAACTCCCCCAAAGAAAAGATGAACACAACAAAGTTTAATTATACAGTAGTTAGGCCCTTCTCCCAAAGAGAAAAAGGAGGTACAGAGAGGCAAGACTGACCACTAGCAAGCAAGGATTTTTAAATGACACTGAAATGGACAAATGTAATGGCTTCAAGACCACAGAAGTAAGTATACTAAAAGTATACAAGATGCCATACTCTCAAGCTCGACCTAAAAAGTTGACCGGTATCCGAGGAATATGGATTTATTCATTATTGTTTACTTATAGCGCTTCATGAACACATGAAATTACTTCTGAACAACAACAATATTGATCATCTTCCCACAAGCAGAGCCAAAAGTCACCAATTCTACTGGCAACCTTGATGCAAAGAGCTCTCCTGGCAGTGGGCATAGAGAGGGCATTTTGGCCTTCACAGAGTCTACCAGACCCATATTTGAATCAGCATCCCAATCATGAAATCTTTGTGCAATTAGAGGAGCTTTGTGTGCCTTACTCTTCCCCTGCCTCAGCAGATGCTCTGTGAGTTGCTGGGAAACTAGGGTCTGACAAAGAGCATAAATGGGATGCATGGCAAACAGTCAAAAAGAAAAGAAGACCCTCTCATTTGACTTAATGAAAATCCACAGCTCGACGAAAGAAGTCATAGGTATTGTTGCTTTAATTTGCCCTCCTTCACAAGAGCAAACAACTAAGGCTAAGAGAAACTAAGCTAGTGAAAAAAATTAGTCTGATGCGAATAATATGAAACAATGTCACTTGGGACATTCATGTAGATTTCCAGTCCCAAGCAACACACACAGTTGGACCACCAAAGAACAAAACTCTAGGCTGTAGCATGAACAGTGGAAACCTGGTGTGATAAGTAGGCACATCATTGTCACAGCTATGGTCTTGCCACATTGTAAGAATCAAAGTTTGTGTCATTTTTACCTTTGGTAATTGCAGCAGAAACATTGCCTCCTTGAACCAGTCTCCTGCCCTTCCCTTGTCTGCCATTTGTCCATGCGGTATGACTTCAAGTGAAATTTGAACACAAGCTACCAACCAAGTACACTTCAAGAAATATGTAAAATGTCATGAAATATTTGCAAAAACTACACATAGTTTTTATAACAAGTGCCATATTGTCCACCCCTAACGAAGGAGGAATGAGTTTGCTGCTCCATCTAGATAGATGGAGTTTGAATTGATTGTAAGAAAAAGTGGTCCTCGAACTCAAGCATGCCCCTGACCCAAATAAGGTAAAGTTTTTCAAACTCTTAAGAGGCTGACTTCTTAAAGAACTTTACAGAAGATGTGAGCATTGTATACAACTGACAAATAAATACCATGTAGTTAGTAACCTTAGATTGGTAAGAGAACCTGCAGATGAGAATGAGCGATGAAGGAGAAGCAGCAAATGAAGAATACGTGAAGAAAGAGAAACTAACTTCAGATATAGCTGATTAGGCTAGAATGGTTAACCCACCAGAAACTAGACCACCTTGAACACTGAAAGTAAAATAGAATCCACGAGAAATAATTGAATTAAAAAGGTTGAAATTAGATGAGGAAAAAATAAGGTGTTAAGAAGAAAAAAATAAGTAAAAAATTAAACCAAGATCAATGTATCAATGTGTAAAATGGAAAACTCTGCAATGGAAATTCTATAAAGATGAATTTGTAAAATGTGAAATTTTTTTAACTTTGGATCTGAAGTTACATTACCTGAATTTGTTGAAAAATATAAATAAAAATATTTTTTAATAAACAAGAGAAAGATGTGCCAGACATATTATTTGCAAAGAGCCAAAAGTCAGGCAATATGCAGTAGTTAGCAGACTGTTAATTTATCCAGGTCTGCCACAGTGTCAACGAAAAAGTGTAAAGGGAACACAGGATAAGACAATGTCTCACTTTACCTAAATTAAATGTGGTGTATCACTATATGTATTGAGAGACTGACTCGTCAGTGTCCTACTCCTCCTTTGATAATGTACTGGATCCAATCAGAGGGATATGGCACATCTCACCTAACGATTGCAGGCATCAAGAACGTTTTTAGCTACCAGAGGAAAAGAGAGTTTTCTTATTACTGGATTTTACTATCAGCTGGGAGCTCTGCCAAGGTCAGTATCTGCTTTCAGGGAGTGGTATTTTATGTGCATTATTTGAGCACTTTGCCAGATTTTAGGAATAAAAGTGCAAATGAGGAAGTGATATGACATGTGCCATTTAGTACCTCAATTACTTTTTTCGTGTGTGAGGAATAAAGGCTATTATACACTGATAATGTTCACTTTTGGGTATTTAAGTTAGAAGGGTAGCGTCCCCTCCAGCCTAGGGACCCACCTCTAACTATGCCACAAGCGGAGCTGTAGATTACACGTCTTTACTGTTATGTGTGTACCTGTTAATGCCAACATTCTAAACCAAGCTTTCATTACATTCCACTCTTGCAATTACATCACACAGCAATAGAGTCTATTCAGAGCCAAAAGGGTTCTGTTATAAAAGATGAAAGACACTACATCTCCCCCTCTGTTAAATGAAAATTACACACACACACACACCCACACATATTTATATATATATGTATATATATATTACGTAGTGGCGGTCACCACTAGGTAGTCATAGTTAGGTCCATGTTTCCATAGAAAAACCTTTTTTTTTTCCCTTGCCTATATCTTTGGCACCATTTGATGAATCTTAACAAATTTTCCCAAAAAAGTGTGCTGTGATTCTTGTTGCTCACAGAAAGTTTTGGGGTGATTCCTCAAGCCGGGGCCGAGAAAAATGGGGGTCCAGAAAAGTTGTGTTTCCCATGTTAATTCCCAAAGGACCTCTAGACATGTCTACAGCCCAAACCACTGGACAGAATTACACCAAATTTGGAAGAAAGCTAGATTTTGGTATGCAGATTGTGCTTTCGCTTATTTGGTGGAAATCTATTCAGTAGTTTTAGACATATTGAAGGGGAAATCAATTTGCGTATCTCTGGCCACGACGACTTTGGGAAAAAAGATGAGCTTGTGCAGGGAAATGCACAGCTCTGATTGGCTGCCAACACTTCACACCAGGAAGTGTTGGCAGTCATCTTGGGACTCGGCTTCAGCCAATTCACACTACAAAATGTGAAAAAAGGAAAAGGGGCCAGGGTAGGGAGACCCTGACCTGTTAGCTCTGGTGTTGGGACCCTCCCCAAGGCTAAAAAGGATAAAAAAAAAAAAATTGTAGGGAATTCAAGAAATTGCAGCAAAAAAAACAAATCAACAAAAAAAACAAGTATGGGCTCTCATGCTTGTTTCTGTGAGGCCCCCGAGGGGGTCAGGTCCCAGAAGCATTTACATTTTTAATGTTAGGACCCTCCAATTCCCATGCAGCCCCGGGGACCGCTACCTCCCCAGGGCTTTTTAAAAAAAAAATAAACGCTGGGGACCACCTGGCCCACCCGCCAGCCCTGGGGACCACCCCCTCCCCTGGGGCTTTAAATCAATATAGCGCAGGGGGCACCCGGCCCCCTCCCACAGCACAGGAGAATGCCACTTTCCCAGGGCTTTGTTGAATTTGTGTGTGGGGGCCGTGTGGCCCCCCACACCCTGGGGGTCTGCCACCTCCCTCAGGCATTGCTCAGATTGCATACTGGGGATCTGTGCCTCCACCCCCGCTGCCTCGGGGACCACCACCTCCCCAGGTCAAATATAAAAAAAAAGAAAGGGGGTCCATTTTGGAACCCCAAAGTCCCAGTGCTTACCACCTCCGTGTGGCCCTTTTAATGGAAGGAGTATCGCACACAAAAGAACCAGAGAGAGATCAGGTTACAGGTGCGCCGTCTCCTGAGGTAATGAAATATTATTACAAGGTGATTGAATTCCTGAAGATGAGAATTTCACCCAAAAACATTGATTGGCAGAGAATAGACAGGACAGCTCAGGAAGCAAAGGAGTCAATACATGCATATTATGAAAAGTTGTCGCAGGCGTTCAAGCATTACATTAGTACTGAGACAACTGAGCCGCAAGACATGATTTATTTTGTGTTCAGATTTGTGGAAAGATTGAGATTAGCCAGATGATTAAGAGTCATTTGATTTGCTGGCCAGCAAAGCCGATAGATGAGGTGTTACAGTATGCAAAATACTGTAGTGATGAGATTGAGTTGAATCAGAGAAAGCTGAAAGAAAAGGCAATGGTGATGCAGATTAAAGCGGCATAGACAGGGATGCAGGGAAATTTTCCACAACAGCTAACCCAGCAGGGAAACATGGGGGCATATTTATACTTCCTCTGCGCCGATTGTGCGTAAAAAAGTTTGACGCACAATCAGCGCAAACATTGCCCCGTATTTAAACTTTGACGCCCGCGGACGACAAAATTCTGCCGTGTGCGTCATTTTTTGGATGCGGCAACCCGCCTTGCGTTGATTATATGCAAGGTAGGCGTTCCCGTCCAAAAAATGGCTTAAAGGGCCGTGCGTCGTATTTATGCTTTCGGGCAAAAATGACGCACGGCCGGGAGGCGGAGCCAGAAAATGACGCACAGCCCGATTTGTGTCAAAAATTAACCCCTGGCTCAGGGCAGGCGTTAAAATGGGGCAAACACACGTGCATTTAATCAGAACAAACAGCAGAGCATCAGAGCAGCAAAGGGGAGCCATGGAGGTGATTCTAATCCAGCGTGCACGCAGACGCAGAGCCCAGCAGCAACAACAGCAGCTACAACAACACCAGCAGGGACCCCAAATGCAGCGCAGAAGGCAGGAGAGCATATTCCGCCCAAGAACAACCCTTCAGGGCCTCAGGGAACACAACATCGTACAGAGGTACCGGTTGAACTGGCAGGCCATTCAGCAGCTGCTGCGAAACATTGAACAGCAGTTGGCCCCCACTTTGGTGACACCCCGCACCATCCCAACAGAAACAAAGCTGCTTGCCGTACTTCATATGCTGGCAAGTGGCTCTTTTCAAACAACTGGTGCCCTGGTTGGCGGAATATCACAACCATCATTCTCCGCCTTTTTGCCCAAAGTACTGGATGCCATCATTCGACTGACACCCCGCCACATCTGCTTCCCTAACACACTGCAGAAGCAGCAGGAAACTAAACAGGGGTTCTACGCAATCAGTGGCTTCCCACACGTCCTTGGTGCAATCGACTGCACACATGTACGCCTTGTGCCACCTGCTGCAACTGAACACATCTACCGCAACAGGAAGCACACACATTCCATCAACGTGCAGGCCGTAGTCGATCACCAAGGATTGATCACCAACATCGTGGCTAAATATCCTGGGAGTGTACATGACTCCTTCATCTTTCGTCACTGCACCATCAATGAACACTTCTAGGATGGACGGTATGGCAATGGACTACTTGTTGGTAAGTACAAAAACTTGCTTATTTACACACTGCACAGCAACCCTCTAGGACACACAACGCATACACCACAACAGCAACATGTCGACAGGAACACACTGAGGTCGTGACATCGCTAGCCATGTTTCTTAAGTCACCATTGAGCCTGTCACACATCGGAATTTACTGTACAGCCTAATGTGAAGACGTCAATGAGTGTGGTTGCTTAAATGTCACCTTGCAAATTGTAAGTGTCCCAATGACCTTTACAATAATACATTGCCTAAGTCTAAAGGTATGGGATGTCCAGGGTACTTTGATATGAACGTGTTAACAACACTTTCAATTTTAACTGTGCATGGAACTATCATCTCACCCCCAGTGAAGACACACAGACACCTGTATCACAAGTCACAATGCTAGGGAGGGCACACTGTACTGCAAATCCCAAAACATACTGCTGACAAACGGTTAGCAGACAAACACTTGTTCAGCCAAGGAAATAACACAATGCAGATGGTATAGCCTACAAGCATAGGATGTCACATTAGTACACAAAAGAGTCACAGACAACACAAGACAACTACTGCCATTAAAGTTCTTTTCAATACTGCCATCTACATCAACATGATCCCATTCATTTTCTCTTGCAGCTGATCAGGGGTATGGCATCCAGCCATGGATTATGACAACATTTGGCAACCCAAGTACAGCTGCAGAGCGTGCATACAACGAGGCCCATAGGAGGACACGCAGCATTGTCGAGCGGACCTTCGGCATCCTCAAGTCAAGGTTCCGCTGCCTTGACATCACTGGTGGTAGCCTCCTATATTCCCCCGAGATGGTCTGTAGGATCATCCTCACATGTGCAATATTGTACAACATTTGCATCAGAAGAAACATTCCCCTCCTGCAACCAGAGCCACACATGCCTGAAGAGGAGGAAGAGGAGGATGCTGGCCTGCAGCAGGATGGGGAACTACAGAACACAGCTGCTTGTATACACAGGCGGCAACAGATTGTAAATAATTTCTTCTGAATATGATCACCTTCACCACTTTAGTTAACTAATTTAAATAAACACCTATTATAATCACCATATCATGGTCTGGCTATTCCTTTTTACACAACTTCATTTCTTCTTATCAGAATAAGAGTGTTGCCTCATGGAGCATTGCTTAGATACTGAGTAGGACACGGAACATCCCAGAGCTTATGTGATGCCTAACATACAATGGTCACATACACACACACTCTTAATGACATATATCATGTACATATCTCCTTTGAAGGCCTATAGCAGAGCACCACAACTATTTCACACATACATGTTGAAAGCAAGGTCCAACGCAGCATATGGCACACAACTTTGACACCATCACTCAATAAGGGGAAAACAAGCCTCATACATGAGGATGTCAATGTGCTTTGGCATCACTAACAGGAATGTCTGACAAGACCCTTGACAGCAGTTAGTCCAACTGCATCCAATATTTGCAAGGAATATCTGTGACTAGAGTTCCATAGAAGCAGAACATAGACAGCACAAGTGCCACACATATGACATGCATTGCGCACATGACATTCCATGCGCATGTCAGCCCCTTTCCTAACTCCTGACACACCCATGCACCTGGTCACAACCCACCTGTCAGAAGAGGTCCCTGGAATACTAAGATGTGTACCCTGATAATACCTCCTCTAAACACACAGACCAACATTAGCAAACCAGTGTGCTACACCCTATTCTAAGGTATGCCATTGTCAAAGAACATCTGACTGCATGGACGTCAGGTCAATTTATACACTGTCTTCTAGTTTCAAAGCCCTGTTAGCACATGTAGATTGCTTCCCCTTGTGAAAATGTCTGTTGGCCCTTAGAATGCAAGTCTCACCTACAGGACTGGTGAGAAACAGATGCAGCCCACACCTGTGATCACCTCCATGCACACCACCCATTACAAAAAGCACTGCCCCTGATGATGCCTGGAACAGCGTAGGAGTTGCCATTATGTCAAATACACTGTCAACCATTGTTAGTAATTAAGCCGTGTAACACAGCCCTTGGGTTCATTTGTCACCTTCAAAAACACAGGACGTACACAGATTGACATGTCAACTGTCTAGTTTGTCCTCCAAACAGTCTCAATCAGACCACTGATTATGTAACTTGTCCAGTAGCTGGCTCCTGATTCATCTTGCATTCTGTCAGCCTGACTGGCAACTGTCTGTGCGTCACACTAAAGTATCCCTGTGTCTACATATGTACCACACTTGCGTTAGCAAACCTGCCATTCATCAGGGGGCATTGGGAATGGGCTTCTACCATGCATACACAAATACATTGTATAGCATCATCTGCCTTTTAACTATACTATTTGAGTTAAATCCTCTTGGAAATGCAAAATTCATGGCCCATCCCTTGTCTGGGTTGCATTTATGCATGAATGACAAAGTGTGACAGTGTCCCAGGGTCATAGGCAGGGATTGGGTACGGGGCTTTCAGCACAACCAGCAACCTCTGATAATGTACATGACTAATACACAAATGTCAGAACCATGACAGTTCACACACAGCATCACAGTGCGCACAACATAGTAATGGGCCGTGTGTGGTGAATAGCTGCGAGAATAAACAGCACAGAGGCTATGATGTTCCAAGATGCAGTGGGAAGTGCAGAGGCCAACCTTTGTACAAATGTTGTAATGACACCTGCCGAAACATGACAATTGAGACATTATCTCACTCAGCACACCAAGGTTGCCATGTTGACTGTCTCATTACACGTCTTTAGTGACAGGGTGGGACCATCCACATGTTGGTTCACATGTCCACATCTACTTTACTCACATTGATCAACAAAGGATACTCAGTAGTTACAGGAATAGCTGCCACTGACTCATGATGAGTCCTGGTCCGAACTGTGAGAAATTACATCCCAAAAAATCTACAGGATCATCATTGGACCACACACATGAACAAGACACCTATGTGCAATTGATCACTGGAAATATGTGGACACGTGCTGTCTTGTATGCTGGTCCACCACAGCCACTTGATAGTTGGGGCTTACTTCTATGGCCTCAACTGTGGTGTCATCATACATATGAGAATGACCCTTGTCTGTCTGTGCAAACAACATGGTACCCACTTCCTCAATGCATGTGTATGACTCACTGTGGGATTCATCAACTAGTGCCTAGGAAGCTGTTACCAATACTCTAGGACATAGGATGTAGAAATTGTGGACCTTTGACATGAACATGCGTCTGCCATCCATCTGGTGATGCTATGTCACATGTGGTGTCTACGTGACCCTAAAACTTGGAAGTATACTTTACGGATGTTGTTACATGTATGACTAACACATGCCCTTGCTCATTCCAATTTTTACTTGCATCTTAGGGTTGGACACATGGACGTCACATTCATACAACCAAATGTACAATAATGCTTCATGTGATGTACACACACACTTGGTCAACCAACACATTAGTTGTCAAAGCACACACTTTGATCCAAAGGCAATTAGGTATTGTACATATGTGCGTCACATTGCTATCCTCTTCTTATGGCAAACATGCACAATTTGTGCCACACCTATATGTAGGCCACACTTATGACCATCTATGACGTCAGCCAACTGTAAACATACTGTGAAGGGTGTAGTGGATGATGTTCTGCTGCAGTATGATGTCACACATGTGAACATACACCATCAACACCATACCATCTTCAATTAGCCAATCTCTGATGTGTTCCAAAAGTAAAATAACCAAAAAAGAAGTAAAATGCCCCAAACCAGTTAATGCACTGTAATTTTGACGTCCCTGGCGGTGTGCGTAATTTTTTGTTTACCAAAACTGTATTTGCATCATTTTTTTTGACGCACAGGAGTGAAATTTAGCCCGCATCCAGATATTTGTACAGTCCATGTATCATTATGTGGATGCGGGTTCTTATTCACATCTGTGCGTCAAAAAAAATTACGCAAATACAGTTTTGTGCAACAAAAAATGACGCATAATGCGAAAAAGGCGGTATTTTTCATACAGGAAGTGATGTAATAGGATATCCTGTTTACAGATCATGTACAATTGGTGTACTTTCACTTTCACTTCGCAGTCTATGATCCTTCCAGACTGTGTGGCTGTGTAGAGAGTGTTGTCCAGAGATTTTGTGCTGTATTTGTCCTGTGTGCTATCTGTAAAGTCCTTTTGTGAAATAAATGTTGTTTGTGTATACTGTAGTACTGTGTTTTGTCTACATTTGTCCATTTACCTTGTGTATTTCTTGTTTGTGGGAGTCTGTTGTGGGTAGTGTTAGTTTGGGGATAGTTGGGCTCTTTTAGTGTTTAGGTTTAGTTTTTTTCTGTCTTTTTCACCCCTACTTTCACCCATTTCCCCTTTCTATTTCATTTACCCCTATTCCTTCTCTTCAATTATAAGTATGTCTGGTAGGCCACGTCTTGGCAGGATGGGGGAAGAGGAGTTGGGGGGCTTCATCTGGCTGGTGACACATTTCTTGCCGCTCATGATCCAGGCAGGGGGCAGGGTCATACAGGGGTACCCGACAGAGGCGCGCAGAATCCGGTGGGGAAAGGTGCTGCATCACCTGCAGCATGTGTATGCCAGCCAGAGGAGTGACCACCAGCTGAAGCACCGGTGGGCTGACCTCATCACCAGGGAGCAATATCTCTTGGACCACCTGGGAATCATGATTGGTGGCACTGTTGGTGAGTACGACTATTGTTATTGTGCACAATTAAATGCTCTGTAGTGACATCAGTGGATTAGTGCAATGTCTGCCAGCTAACTTTATGACTGTGTGTAATTTTGGGGAATATAAGGGGATCATTGATGCACTATGGCAAGGATCACAATTGCTAGCTGTCAGGTAGCACGTGCTCAGCAAACTTACAGGTAACTTTACCATGAAGGAAATTGGTGCGGCCTTTTTGTCAGCACAGCTAACAAAATAGGAGCCAATCATGTCTATATAGGGTATTATTGACAGAGAAGTACAGATGTACCAACATTTAGGCCAACTATGTTGACGCAATTGCTAGACTGACTTTAGAATCACTACATGATGCTGAAAATGAGTGCTGCCTTCACGTCAATTTATAATAGCAAAGTGGCTCAGACATTGGTCTCATGTTAGTCTGGTGAGTGTGGAAGGAAAGCGTTCACAGAAGTACTATGGATGTGTGGGATTCTTGTGTTTCTTGATCTTTTTGGATACATGTCAGTTCATGATTTGAAAACATCGTGAAAAGGTGTAAGGTGTCCTCAGCTAACATCTTAAGATGTTTGTTGGAATCGGTTGAGCCACAATCCAAATATGGATGGCAGTCCAAGTTTATGCACATAGCTTTACATCTCCATGGTTGGTGCAAATCACCATAGCTGGGCCACATCAATTGACTATATTGTAACAACAGGATGGCTTACAGGAGTCCCTGCCCCTCCCTCTGTACATTGGGCCTATGTGCACGAAAGGTGTCATGGCCACAAGGCATGTTTGACTTTTAATGCAGTCCTCAAGTAACCAGGCGTTGGATGATTCTCTTGGATGCACATGATGAGACGATTACACTCCATATTTTTTAGTGCTCACCAATTATGGGGCAAGTTTGCAACCACATGATAGTTAGGGCCAATGTATGTGTGCAGATATGTGTGTGACTCTCACAGGAGACCCATGCTATGTACAAGTTAGCCGTGAAATATCAGATGCAGTACCATCATGTCTGAATGGCTGCCATTTACTTATTCAGCCTACACATTGTAAATGATACTGAAAATGTTGCACTGTGCACAGATTTTGAGCACATTTCTTCCTTCCATACCTTACAGGTGGACCGGCGCCCTACACTGTGGGAGAGGTGGCGACATTTGAGTACCCCGACCACTACAGTAAGTGTTGATATGTCTGTTATGTGTTGTGTTTGCTGGTTATGGACTCGTGTGAGTTGGACGCATAGCAAGGTGTGATGCTGTGGGCAAGTTTTTCACTTGTTCCATGAGTGGGAATGCAGTTCTCACATGTTTTGAGTTAGCCAATGCGTATCCAATGGTATCATGTAGGGATTGTAGGACATCCCTGTAGGCCCCACAGTGAGTACAGGGGATAGTCATGTCTCTGACACTTGTATCACCAAGAGTCGCAATGGAAGTCAGCCCCTATTTAGTCAGCCTGTCAGACCCACCTTCTCTAAGATTGGTGGAGCTAATAGCTTCCCAATAGACATATGCTTCACTATTTACCTACGTAATTTTGAAACAGTAGGTAGAACCTCCTAGCAGCATGTACTTCCACATGTAGTGCATCAAGTCTGTGGAACCTGAGTGTAATGGCCTAGGTGTGCATGCAATTCATGATCATGGGTGTTCTAGCAACTCTGTGTCTGATGTAAGTCAGGCTTCACTGGAAGTATATGTTGTGTACTAAGTTCTGATTTTCCTGACATGTTTGACCCTATGAGTGCTCTAGGGTTTGCTGACTCCAAATTGTAGATAGACCTTACCTGTGGTGTGTCTGTAGAGACAAACATGTGTGGATTAGCCTATACACTCCTCGGTGTATATGTTGTTGGCAAATTATAGTTGTGTATCCACCGCCCCCCCTCAAACACGGCCATGGGTTTGTGAATGGGGTACCTAGTATTGATGCTACCAGTATGTTACACATACCTGTGAATAAGTGACGGTTTGGTTGCATAGTAGTATACACACTCAGGTTTGGCACTTGGTACCATACTGGAAAGTCCAGTTACAACTTGCAGACCATGTGGCTTTAGTTTTGCTTTCTGTACACTGACATTTGTAGCCCAGCTCTTGGTGGAGGATATGCAGCATGATTCTTAGATGTTAACTGTCAGAACTCAGATTGCAAGTCAAGGCCAGTTGTTACCCATCTTGTGGGTTATGAATGTGCTTTGTGTGATGTGACCTTTGTTGTCTGGCCTGCCGTGTACTTCCTCAGGGACATTCGATGCTCTGTATCGTGATATGAGCTGTTAGAAGTACAGTAGATGTAATGTCTGATTAACTTGCTGTGCTGTTTCACACAATGCAATTACTAATGTGGCATATCTGCATTTTTCTTCACAGCAGCTAACATGACTCCAGATTAGGGCCGTGAATTTCAGCGTCGGGCCATGCGATACCAGCACATCCTGCTGGTGGAGTCGGGGTTCCAGAGGATGGCCCGGCGATATCGCCATGAACGTGCCTTCCCACAGGGTGGACCTACTGTGCCTGCCACAGCCACCACAGAAACAACCACCAATCAGAGCCAGGTGGCCCCACCCACAGCTGCCTCTGTTGAATCTACATTTGCTGGACTTCCTGGCCCCAGCATTGCCACTGGTGCAGGACAGTCCACACAGACCTCCTCCACTGGTACCCAGACTGCCACTGCTCCAGCTGTTGACCCTGCAGCCTTCAATAGACTTGAACACAAGATGGACAAAGTGCTGCGCAAGGTGAGCCACCTGAGCCGGGATGTGCAGCACATTAAACGGCGGGTCAAGGATATCAAGAGGACCCTCCGGAGGGCCAACCTCTAGACAGTTGAATAGATGGACATGATACCCTCCCCTCCCTCCTCTTTCCTTGTTCTTATAGTTAGTGGGCTTAGTGTTAGGTTAGTATAGGCTGTTGGTTTAGTCAGTGTTAGTGGGTGGGGGTAGGGGGTCCTGCTTTTTTTTTTTTTTACTTATTACATGTGTGGGTGGGTGGGTGGGGGGCTATGTTGGGGTTCTTGTGTGTAAAAATAAAAATACCAAAAAAAGCAAAAAACATTAAAAAAAAAAAACAATTACCAATAAAATATATATTTGTTTAGGATAGTATAGTATGTGTTGTCCTCAATGTGTCCCGTCTCATATGGGGGGTGGGGGGTAGATGTTTAGAACGTTTTGTTACATGTGATAAGTAAGTGTAGCTTAGGTTAGTTAGGGGCAGTTGTGGGTGATGAGTAGTCAGGGTAGATTAGGGTAGGTAAGATTTTTCCTTCAGTTTCCTCATCTATGGTTAGCTTTTAATAAATATTTGGTTACCCCTTAATAGTATGTGTTGAATGGTACTTGATCGAGGGTTTGGATTCCGTGTACATCTCTTTTGTACTATAACATCTGTATCCAATGCTACAAACAAATCCCAACTGAGCTGTACGATTGGCAGCTAACCCAGAGCTACCTTGCAAAGTGTTTACCCTTTGTTGCAACCACCAATCACAGTTAATATGGATGACAATGTGTTTCTGTTGATAAGTGTGTTTTCAAAGTCACTAACAGTGCTTCCAGACTTGATATTGGGGAAACAGTTTTAGGTCTGACTGCAGTGTGATGATCATGCGCACCCTTATAAAATGAGTTCTCATTGGCAATCTTGTATTCTTGTCTTCATGACCCTCATACATCATTTGTGACACAGTTCGGCATGATTACCTATTTGTATGTTAACTCTGACACCTTCATTTGTGCAGTTTTTTTAGTGTTTACTTATATTAGTGTGGCACGTTTATTGTGTTATTTTTGCATGTTGACAACATTTAGCGGCATTATTTGATGACTTAGTTATCCCCTGAGGAAGCATTCTTCTGTCCAACACAGCATGGTGGTGTATGGTTTCTCACTTCATCAGATTATTCCCTCAGGATGGGCAGAGTATGATGCAACCATGGTCACTGTGCAGATTTCTCTAACTACATAATATCTGGACAGTTGTATTGACAAGCTACGTTATTTGACAGTACGGACATTTCAATTATCTACTGCGCAGTTGATATGTCACATTACCCAGAGACAGATTTGTTGTGTAAGTGCTATTTATTGAAAAGTGCTGTAGTGCTATGTGTACATTGTCCATGATTGTGAGTCCATTATAGTGATATCTTCCAGTGTGATCCAACACAAGGGTTTACCAAAAAGCTTTTCTCATGCTGGGGTTGCTGATCAGACAGTGCAGAGGGACAGACTTAGCCAATGAGTAGGAGAGAGACAATCACTGGGCTGGGTGACAAGTTATACAGTGGTTAGCAGAACAGTGCTTGAGTACAGTTGTTGCAAGACTGGCAAGTTACGAAGCGCAGGACTTTGGTAATAGTTGGCCATGTGGCAGGGACTAGTTCTTCCGGGTCATTTTCCTTATGAATGTGATGTGTTCCATGTCTTCTTCTTCTGATGTGTGTGTTGCCTGCTTTGTCCTTGTTGTTGTTGGTTGTGAAGGGGCAACACACACCTCAGTGTTAGAAGACGTGGAGTCAGACATCCCGTTGGCTGCTCCCTGTGAAGGTCTTAAGGGCAGTACTGCTGCAAGGAGGGCCTGCTGGTTCTTGAGAATAGCAGCCATATCACGATGGTAGGCAGCCATGTCGGACCTGAGGGGTTCAATGTTGCATTTGTGCACGCGTTGACAGGATTGCTGTTGTAGGTGTTGGGTCAACTGTATTACAGCTGTGCTGATTTCCTTCTGGGTTTTCTGCAGTTCCTGCAAGATAGATGTTAGGGCTTGCATAGCTGCTGCCTGATCTGCAGATGACATCATGCACGAACGCACCCCCTCAAGGCTGGCTGCCATAGTTTGCATCCCCACCCGCACCTCCTTGGCCAGCTCCCGCTGTACTCCAACTACAGTTCTCTCAAAGCTGGTGCCAGTGTCGTCTGAGTCCTCAGCTGTATTGGAGCTGGCAGGTCTTACAATTGGGGTGGTGGGTGGATCCTCTGCAATGGCTGCTTGTTCTGTGCTCCTCCTTGTGACTGAAGGTGGGGTCTGGAGGGTTTCAAGGACCTATTGGATAGTCTCCTGGGGAATGTTTATCGGCTCGTCATCCATGTCATCAGGGAAATCTGGGACAGGCATATCGGCAGGAGACCCATCTTCCTCTGCAATGAAACAGGGTACAATCAGTGTGTCTGTGTTGTGACAATTTTGACGTGACGTCACGTGCCTGCCTTTTGATGAGTTCACTTTGTGATCTTGTTTTGTATTAATATCTGCAGTCCTTCAGACGGGCATTGTTTCAGGCCTATGGCCCACCTGTGTGTCACATGTATGTTATTGAGTTATCAGACTTGTCAGCCTCATCGCCTCTAGGTGTTTCTTCATGCCAAATAGAGAATTGCCACCTTCTTGTCCTACTCGACCCTCCGTGTATATCCATTCTCATGGTGAGACCTTTCACTGGCTGTGGGTGTTCTGATGGCCCTGGCAGCACACTTAACTATCAGGAACTGCCCCAATCCCGGATCGTTCACATCGACTTAAATGTAATTGACATGTTGCATATCCTATGAATGGCAATGTTATGATTTGATATGGATGTTGACATTGTTAATGGGTCCTGCTGATGCTGGGTAATGTGTGTTACATTGGATTGCCCTGATAGTCTTATCAGTGTCCTATTTCGTCCTCTGAGTGTGCAGGTGTATTTCAGTGACAAGTTACATGTGTCCCCTCCTCAATGCTGTTGTCTGAGCAGTATGACGTTTGTGATGTTGCCTTGTTACCCAGGCACAGGATGGACCCTGACATATGCAGCATGGGTGTGTCCTTAGTGCTGTGTCGCTCCTATTGTTGTTTACTTTGGCTGATGTTTGTGACAACTATGGGCATAGACATTTGAGTGTACTGGGGCCTTTGTCTTGTTTCAGGAGATAGTTGCAGATGTCATCCTCACCCCCTAATTTAGGTGTGTATGTTTCATGGGGAGGTTACTGCCATTGGCTACTTGAGCTGCACACAGATCAGAGGTGGTAGTGGCAACTGTTGTCGCAGTTACATTGCAGTTGTCGGTTTGGCTAGAGGATTGCTAATGGGCCCTAGTTAATGTAGGAGGTATGTTGGCTGACGAGTGCCAGGATGTCAGTTTGACGTAGTGGCCTTCCCTCCTGTTGTGGCTTTCCCTTTGCTCCATCGTTGGCATGACAGCATGCCCCCATGGGACTGTTGTTGGTGTTGTGTAATGGTGTGCCCCAGGTCTTCTCAGAACGGGCCATACTCCCATGCCGTGCCCCTTTACCCATGCCATTCCATGTATTAGATGACTTCCATGCATTTAGTGGTCGGTATCCCCCCCCATGCTCACAGTTGACATTATTGCATTATAATTCCCCATGCGACTTACCCTGCATGTGCGTTGTGTTCTGGTAGTCTGCGCTGTCCTGTCCTTGAATCCCTGTGACGATCTCCTCAGGGATGACGGCTGCGACCATCTCCTCCATGTGGTCCAGGGCCTCCTGGTGTGCCGGACTCCCCCCTCCAGTCTGCAGTGCTGCCTTCCTGTTCCTGGCCATCTTTTCCTTGGTCCTGCGTTTGCAGTCATGCCAGCGTTTCTTGCACTCGATGACTGTTCTGCGTACTTCTACCACACTGTTTATCTTGTCGACAATTCGTTGCCACATAGCCTCTCTCCTACTGATTGGCAACTTTGATGTGACAAACAGTTGGTGCTGGTGTTCCGTCACCTCTTTAACCAGGATTTCCTGCTCCTCTGCACTGAAGCGACACTTTCTTTTCTTCTTAAAAGTGTCCTGGTTCTTGTGTGGGTCCTCCTGGCTGGTTCCTGGTCTGCTGTCATCTTCCTGGGGTCTGTAGTGGCATCTGGGATCCATTTTGGCTCTCCTCTGGTGAAATGGCTGTGTTCGCTGTGTTTTTTGTCAATATTGCGTAAAAAAAACGGCGCATATCCGGTTTGCGGTGTCGTAAATCGACCCACAGTCATTTCTGCCGCGTTAACGTTGTTTTCCTTTACGACTTGACGCCGCGGTGTGCGTCAAAAATAATGACTCCCACCTGTTGTTAGCGCCGCCGTGCCTCAAAGTATAAATATGACGCCCGCACAGCACACCAAAATGGCGTTAGCCGGCGGTAATATTTTTGGCGTCAAAAAGTATAAATATGGGCCATGGTATTTCAAAATCAGATGAGAGGTAGAGGTTGCAGAGGTAATGTAAACCGTGGTCCAGACTTGGTACTTGTAGTGGGTCAGAATCATGTGCAGGGAATTAAAAAATTGTTGCCTGGTCACGCTTGCAGAGCAGTCAGACATTGGAAGCGGGAGTGTCTGTTGCTTGTGCAGGAAGGTGTCGTTCAGCAAACTAATGACATCAACTCATTCCAAATCATGAGAAGACCGAGAATGAGAGGTCCTAATCCGAATTCCCAAAATAATGTGAATCAAATGCAAAATTCTCAACCCATGCAGCAGGTACAAATGCCATGTGTACAGATGACACAGTTGCAGCCAATGCAATAGCAGGTTCCTGTAGTACCTAAACAACACATTTGTCACCAATTTACCGTTACACAATGAGATTGGAACAAAGGATGGTTGGGTGAATGAGAGTTCAGATGAAGAAGAATGTGTGCTTGCAGCTTCCTTAGAAGTAGATCAGAAAGGCCCCTATGTGAAAGGAAAAGTCATGGGTCACCAAGTTTCATTCCTGGTTGGCACAGGAGCTACACACTCTACAGTAAGATCTGCAGAAGTTCCAAATTTGCCCATGAACAACAGTCCAGATTGTAGGAGTAGCAAATCAGTATTTGACCAACCCAATTACAGATCCAGCACAGGTTAAGATTGGCAACTTTCGCGGACTGCACAAATTTGTAGTCTGTGATTCAAGTCCGGTATCCCTACTGTGAAGAGACTTGCTGTGTAAAACCAGGTGCTTGATTAAATGTTTAAATGATGGACTCGAGATACAGATGAATAGTGATGATGAGGACGACCCAGCCCCAGAGACAGAATGTGAGACGATAAATGAATAATACCCCCTGATTAATTTCTTTCCAGTGTTCACAGTGAAAGAGCTTCCTCCTGATTTACAGGGAATCAGAAAGTGTGGGATCTGACAGGAAAAGAAAGTTTTATAAAGGGAGTTGAGACAGTTAAAGTTCTTGTAAAGCTGCATGCAATGTTTCCTTAAAATCCCCAGTACTACATGCCACAGGATATTCTAATAGTGGTTGCCCAGATAATTGTAGAATTTGTAAACCAAGGGGTTTTAAAAGAAGTGTTGAGCAGCCCATGTAATTCGCCACTAATGGGACTGAAAAAGCCCTGTTGGAAAGTTTGAATTGTCCAGGATTTGAGAAAAATAAATGACATTGTGATCAAATGTTGCCCCATTGTGCCAAATCCAGCTGTGATAATGTTTCATATTCCATGTGATGCTGAATGGTTCACTGTCATAGACTTGTCACAAGCCTTCTTCTTTGTGCCTCTTCATGAGGACATCCAGTTTTGCTTTTGTTTCAAATTTATGGACCTAATTTACTGTTGGGGTCGAATTCCTCAAGGGTTTTCGGAGTCACCTTCCATAGTCAATCAAATCTTGAAAAAGAATTTGGAGTCGTCAAAATTGCCTTTCCATTTAACCTTGGCACAATACATCTATGACATGCTGATTGTGTCAAAAACAAGGGATAAGTGCAAGTAGGGCATGATTGCATTACTAAGCCATTTGGAAAGAATTGTCAAAAAGTGTCACCCTTTAAATTGCAGTACTGTCAGAAAGAAGTGCAATATTTGGGTCACCAGACTGAGAAGGGGTCAAGGAAAATATCCAGAAAAAGGGTTACATCCATACTGCAGATGAGTCCCCTAGCCACCCAGAGAGATGGCATGATGTTTTCAGTAATTTCCAAGCCCTTGCTAAAGCTGACCCACAAGGAGGTCACCCATCCCATAGTGATAGACCAGGCTTGCATGAAAGCATTTTCTGAACTGAGAGATTCTGTGCAAAGCTCACGCTTTGGGTATGCCTGATTACACAAAGGCTTTCATGTTCTTTTGTCATGAGCATGATGCGTGTTCTTTGCCTGTTTTAACACAGGTCCATGGAGGTGTAAACTGCCCAGTAGCATATTTTTCAGCTACTTTGGACCCAGTCACAGCAGCTTTACCAGGTTGTCTGTGTGCAGTTGCAGCGGTTGGACATAAGGTGGTGTTGGACTACTGCAAAGGTCTGGCTGATGTGGTTTTCTCTTTCTCTCAGCAGGTGGAAGCCACCAGAGTGCCACCGGTCCATGACCCAGGGCACAACCTGAGAGCCGGTGACTGTGTTGTGGTCCGAAAACACCTGCGGAAGACCTTTGGAGCCTCACTGGAAAGGACCGTTCCAGGTAGTTATGGTTACTACCACAGCAGTGAAGTGCGCTGGAGTTCCGAATTGGATCTACGCTAGCCACACGTTAAAGGTGGCAGGTCCTTTGGACAATGAAGAAGAGTTGTTGAGAGTACCAACAATGACCAGACAAGTCTCGGAACCGAAAGGAGAAGAAAGAGGAACTGAGGCCAGGTCTGAGCCAATTGAGGACGGTTCAGTCACTCCTGTGAGAAATGAAGGAGAAGTCCTCCAGGAAGGTGACAGTGAGCCGATCTCAAATAAGCCAGCAGGAGAGCCCAGCCAGAGCAGGGCTTTCCCAGAAGTAGACGATTTTGAGAGACAAACAGAGCAGTTGTCAGACCCCGAGGGGGAAGGAGTTGAGGCGGATCAAAGCCAATGTGATCTGCCTCTTCCTGAACCAGTTCCAGGTCAGTCAAGAGAAAACCCTGCAGAGCAAGAAGAAGTTTCAAGTTCAACACTGAAAAGAGCATTGCCAAAGGGTCTACTGATAGGAGATAAGTAGCCTGAGTCACAAGTAAAGAGAAAGGAAGCATTTGTTGAGACAACAATTGAGGAAGTGGGAGGGAAGAGTTGAGTGAAGGAGAATTGAATGGAGATCGAAAGTTGAAAAGGGAGAGAATAGCAAGTCAGAGGTAAGCAGATCCTGAATGGGTGTATACAACTACAAGTGAGTGGCAGAAATAATTTTTGTCTTTTCGTTTTGATCGAGACATTCCAGGTCAATATTGTGGCACTCGAAGTAAGCTGATGAATTTAACGGTTAAAGCATTCTGAGAAAAGTGCAAAGAAAAAGAGACTGTTGAAAGTAACCGGTAAAGACTTTGATAACCAGATTTGACAAAGAAAACCTGATTTGAAAAGCTGCTATCCCGATTTTTGACAAAGGATACTGGAAGTGAGACTGAAAGCTGTAAATAACTGCTGAAAGAAGATTTTTGTTTTTGATTTTTGCTGCATAAATTCTAAATATTTTTGTTTTCTGCTTTCTGATTCTTTACAGGTCATGAGTAACATTAGCCAGCAGCATAGAAAGAACAGGTGCTGTAAGTACATGAGTATTGGTTTGGCAACTGTATGTGTGATATTGTTTGTGGTACTGATTATGGGTATGACTGTTCCTGGCAAGGGGGAAGCCAACTATACTTCAGCTTTAGAGACAACTACTGCATTAACAGCAATAGAAAAATTTAGGTTAGATGAGAAGTGTCTGCATGTAGGCAGTAATGCACAAGGGGAACTTTCTTCTAATGTCTTCTATCGCTTGATGAGTGAGTATGTTGAGATGTTAGATGCAAAGAATTGCTATGTGTGTACGCAGATTCCTTCATCACTTGAATTAGTTACCTATCATAGTTTGCCTCTTACTTATGGGATAAGTTGTAGTCTGTTACTAACACGATTGTATAACCAGGACTACATTCAGTACTTCTATGCCAATCATGATGTGGTGTTTTCGTTTGTCCCCATAATTAGGTATCTGAGTAGAATAGCTAAGAATAGTGACATAGAATTGGTTAGAGTTTTCTTCGAACCTACATTAAACTTTGGCACAGCTTATGCACACAGAAATAACCTGGCATGCTTGCTTACACCTTTGGAAAAGAGCTGATGACAAGAGAAAGGCATTGAAGGAGAAATTAGAAAAAGGTTTAGAGAAAAGGACTTACACAAATGATTATACTTATAGTGCAATAAAAACACAAGGGAAATTAGCTTTAGATGCACATATAGGCGTAAATCTCACCCTGACACATTATTTGTGGGAACGAGTGAATGTAGACATGTGTTTTTTTTTCAAAGTAAATGAACATTTATGTTGAATGGACAGGATGCAGTGATTTCTAGAATATATTATATCCGTGGTCCTAATGCTTATTACCATCTTCGAAGAGGATGGTATGGTACTTTTTTCAACTTGACGACTTAAAGAAATTTCCAAAGTGACTCAATTACATCACAATAGAATAAAGAGAGAGTCTCCTTCTAGTATAGTGGAAGATATATTTGGAGCAATGATACCTTCAGTAGGAGTTGTTCTGAATTCAATAAAGATTCGAAAGTTGTCTACTATTGTGAATATCATGCTGACAAATTTTTCAGGAGCCATGATCCTGGCAGATACTGAATTAGCTGCTGAAAGAGCTATAGCTCTTTAGAACTGCCTTGCGTTAGACATTTCTTTAGCAAAGGATGGCGGAGTTTGCAAAATGCTTGATTCTAGGCATTGTTGTTCGTTCATTCCTGATAATAGCAAAGAAATTAGAAGTTTGCTTACTAATCTGATTAATGTGAGTGCTGATTTGAAAGAGCTGAAAGATCCAGGTGTTTAGTAGAAAGTTGGAAAAGGACTTGCTTCAGTGGGAAATTGGCTCAGCAACATTGGGAAAGGGATATTATTGAAAATAATACAGGGGATATTGACTATTATGATTTGCTTAATTGGAATATGCGGAATATGTAAGTTTGTAAAAGAGTCAAATTGAAGAAGCAAAGAATAATCAGAGGAGAGAAGAAAAGAAAAGGGAAAATTTGTTCAGGGAAAATTTGAAAAGAGAACGAAGATTTAAAGGGATTGAAATGACAGATTTTTGAGCAGAAGCAAAAATTTGTGAGTGAAGGTTTAGTGTCATGACACATTTAGTCATCAGAGGAGCGATTGCTAACTCTGAGATTTTAATGAAATTATGAACGAATATTCATGTATTCTGAGTGTTGAATTTGCGTAGAATATGTATTTAACTGAGAGAATAATGATGCACACATTTGAAGGTGCGCCCACCTGAGTGGCGCCAGTGTTCACGAAGTGTGCTTATTAATGACTTATTAATATGAAATATTGAGCTTATGTTTGATTAATGTAATAATGTGTCATATTAAGTGTTATGCATTATGTATTAGCTTTATTAATTGTAGGCGTTAACTTGGCTGAGGTCTTGGCCTAGTTGCACGGCCTCATGTCAAGCTACATTTCTTAGGCGTTTAATAAAATGGCTGTTAGGAGAATTAAATTGTGATTTTCCACTGTGCTGACCAAATGCTTGTAACTAAAAGTCTTTCTCATGAGAGCTGCTTGCTAGGAGATGACGTACTTGCTAATGCAACATTGTTAATGTAATGTGTGTAAGACTGACTTTCCCAGGAGAAGACAATGGAGACTCTGACTGGAGTATGAGGTGCAACAATATTGTTACCTGAAGAGCCGGATGATGAGGACAGTACGAAAAGAGCCAATCATCAACATGTGAACCATGTACTAGTAGAATTGTAGATTTAAAGTTTTAGTTTTTTGGACAAAGTGTGAAAATGCGATCCCCTGACCAATTAGGATGTGGGAAGTAGTTTAAAGAAATCTAACTTAGCCAGACTGCACAGAGAGGAGATACCACCATTATTTCTTGACCGTCTTGAGAAGAGATGTGCTTAACCTTATTGCTTAAAAGACTTTGCCTTTTCTGAACTTTGATGCTGAATCCTGATGCCCTGCTGACCAGAATGATGTCCTGAGGACGAAGACTGTCACAGCTTGCTGATCCAAACTGAGGATAGATATATTGACTATGATGTCGTTTGCTATGTCTATTTGCTTTTGTTTCTAGGTACCAACCGTGCTCATTTGAAAGAGCCCTAGTTAGATGTTTCTCCAAATTTGTGTTGACTAAATTGTTTTGCATGAAGCCCAGATATGCTATGCTAATCTGATGTTAGTTAGGGTCCTCACTAATGAAGTTCAATACATAGAACAACATTAAGGGGGTCATTACGACCCTGGCGGCCGGCGGTAAACTGGCGTTAACACCACCAACAGGCTGGCGGTGTTCCGCCAGTGTATTATGACCGTGGCGCATTAGCAACGGCCATACCGCCGTCCCCTCCACTTGACCGCCAGGCTTCCACCAGGCAGTCATAATCCCCAACCGCCAGCCTGTCTATGGGGGCCCCTGGCCCCTGGGGTCCCCTGCCCTGCCAAGGCACTTGGCATGGGCAGGGGCCCCCAGGCACAGCCCCATCACGCATTTCACTGGCCGAAATGCGCGATGGGTGCTGCTGCACCAGCTGCACATCTACATTGCCGCCGGTAATATTATTATGAGCCGGCTGCAATGTTGATGTGACTTTTCAGCTGAGCGGGCAGACGGAAACTATGTTTCCGTCTACTGGCCCAGCGGAAATGTCACAATAGGAAGCCACCCATACCGCCAGCATAGGCGGTATAGTGGCACCCGAGGCTTCGGCGGTCTTTTTGAAAGACCGCCAATGTCGTAATGAGGGCCTTAATGTCTTTGCTTTGCTGAATCTAAAATTGTGCTATTACGTTTGCACAGTTATTCTTATTATTAATCTGTACTGTAATTTTAGAATGTGTAGTAGCTCAGGCTTTGATTAGATTGCGTTTCTTTCATCGTTTCGGTCAGCCAGTGTTGTTTGTGTATGTTTATCATTTGATTTTTTGATTAAACTACATTAAATTAGCAATGTTAATATAGGGAAATACATATTCTAACTTTTACATAAAGGTGTGGTTATTCCTGTCAGCAAGGTCATGGTGTGTGACATTTACTGACTCCTATTGATTATTAATGCTGATGATTGATTATTTGTTAATAATCGGTATTGGTACCAAGTTTATATGATGGGAACTTCTTGAGGGTAGTCAAAAGGTTCATCAACCTATTTGCGTACCCTTGTAAGTTTTCTAAGGTCAGAGGTGCTAACAGTTTCTCCTCTCATATCATGAGATAGCATTTGTCCATCACTACACTTAACAATACATTTTCTCGATTCATAATGTCAAGTTGCCCAGGTCCAAGATTGATGTGCTGTGCAAGTCCAGGTTTGTTTATTTCAATGATGGGACTTGTAGTTCTTTTTTTTAAACTACAAGTCCCAGAATTAAAAAGAAAAACCTGTGCTGGAGCACCACATCCGTCATGAACCTGAGAAACTTGGCAGGGCTGTCAATTGCAAAGTCAGTACATGATGCTGAGAGCCTACAATGAGAAAGAGCGCTTTCAGTGTCCCTGTTTGAAAGCACGTATACATGCACTAATACCAATAATCCCTGTCTACGGAAAGCAGCCAGTGTTTTTACTAATCTTACTACTATTTTTATGTGTTTAACTACAGGAGTCATCACAATTGTGAGTCAACCATGATAGGCTCTGCCCTCAGCAGGATAAGTTGGAATGCTTGAATGTGTGCATGTTTTTTTGTCCTTTCTTACTTTCACATATTCAGGTGTGCTAAAAAAGGTTTGCATTATATCTAGAATACCTAAGAGTCCTTGAGATTTACCCTAAGGTATTTTTAATCTTATACCTGGGTCCCTAAATTATCCAGGAAAATATTTATTGAGAACTCCCTCATACTATGAAGTTGAGTCCACTGTGGTATTACACTCTTACAGAGTAGGGTGAGGAAGCCTATGATGAAGCATGTCTCATAATGTCAGTGAGGCTTCCTCATCCAGAAAAACTGGATCCCGGTTTAAGTCCTACAGTCCCCTTCCTCCTATTTTTATGGAATATAGTTGCCCACATAAGCCAGTAGTAAAGAGAAGAAAAAGGCCAAGATTGCAGCTGGCTAATGGAGGAGAGCCACTGTGGTATTACACTCTTACAGAGTAGGGTGAGGAAGCCTATGATGAAGCATGTCTCATAATGTTGGTGAGGCTTCCTCATCCAGAAAACCTGGATCCCGGTTTAAGTCCTACAGTCCCCTTCCTCCTATTTTTATGGAATATAGTTGCCCACAGAAGTCAGTAGTAAAGAGAAGAAAAAGGCCAAGATTGCAGCTGGCTAATGCAGGAGAGCCATTAGTGCTGGCCGCACTATGGAGTGCCCTCAGACAGACGTTAACAATTGTGGGTAGAATAATGCAGAAGACAGCAATGAACACAGGACTAACAGTGACGGACCATATGATGAATGAAAAGTTGATGGACGGACAGTAAGGCGCACTCACAAATTGCGAGTTGCAAAGATTCACAATTTGCCAGTTGCAAAAGGCAATGGTCGTACATCTTGCCCTAGGTTTCAGCCTGAGCTTACTGCGGCAGACCGGCAGGTCATCTCCAAAGTGCATCAGGAAGAAGAATAGAAGGAGATTGGCTGGGAAACATGACTACAGAAATACTTAGCTTTTAGGTTTGATGTTAATGAGGCGGAGTCAAGCATTTGAGGGGTGGGTATTGTTTAGAAGAGGGAGATGGGTTAATTGACATTATTACACATCGGTTAGGGCAATTTGTAGTGTGCTGAAAAATGTAAAACGTGTGAGCTTGCAATAAGTAGCTTTTCCCATAATACAGTGAGAGTAATGGTGGTTTGTCATCCCCATCCAATATTTGAAACATAGCAGTGCATTATAATATAAATCATCTAAACTACTCCCAAATACTTATTCGAAAGAATATGCAGTTCAAAGAGAACTTCTATGATAATATTGGGGCACATGGCCACAGGCTCGGTGCTTTACTAAAATCCCAGAAGTCATAGGTGACTTACGCTATCCATATAATATGTGGTTGATGTATTATATTGCTAACGATCATGACCTCTGGTACCTCACCTGCTTCTCGCCCACTTTTACCACAGTTACCGGAATGCCCCAGTAGGTTGCATTATTACAGCGCATACTTTTACCACGCATGCCTTTACTACACATTTTTTCATTGGCGTTGTTTGATGAATCTTCTATGACATTTAAAAAAAAAAAAGTGTGCTGTGATTCTTGTTGTGCATGGAAAGTTTCAGGGTGATCCGTCAAGTGGGGGCTGAGGAAAAGGGGGGTCAAAAAATGTGTGTTTCCCATGTTAATTACCATAGAAGTTGTGAACACAACTACAGCCCGAACTGCTGGGCGGAATTATAAAAAATTTGTCAGAAAGGTAGATTTTGTTCCACAGATTGTGCTTCTTGTTCTTTTGTGCAAATCCATTCAGTAGTTGTTGAGAAATTTAAGGAAATCCTAATTTGTATATCTGTGGCTGCATCGATTTTGTGAATAATGACAAGCTCGTGCAGAGATCTGCAGAGCTCTGATTGGCTGCCAACACTTCAACCAGGAATTGATGGGAGCCCTGACCCCTTCGCTCTGGTGCGGGGGTCCCATGACAAAAAATGTGTATATCTGTGGCTACATCGATTTTGTGAATAATGACAAGCTCGTGCAGAGATCTGCAGAGCTCTGATTGGCTGCCAACACTTCAGCCAGGAATTGATGGGAGCCCTGACCCCTTTGCTCTGGTGCGGGGGTCCCATGACAAAAAAGCACTTTAAATAAAAATTGTTGCCGCAAATTAGCAACAACATCACAAATTCACAGCAAAACTTTTAAAAAAAACAAGTGTGGGCTCTTGCGCTTGTTTTTATGAAGCCCCCAGGTGGGCCAGGTAGTGGGGGGCCTGTTGAAATAAAGGAGGAGGGTGCACAGGGCACACCTCCTAGGGCATAATTACCACCACTTCCCTGGGGCTTTAATCATAAGGAATGCGGGGCACATGTGGCCCCACTACAGACCCTCGCACTCTTGGGCTCCGACTACCTGGGACTTAATTTAAAGAAGGAAGGGGGTCCATCATGGATCCCCGCCCCCAGGGACCCCCACCTCTCGGGGCTACTTCATGTTGGAGGGGGTCGCATGGCCCCACCTCGAGGAGCCAATGATGGCCCCCCAGGGCCAGCTCCTGCTATGTCCCAGGGTGCCCACCCCTGGGACATAGCTGTTTGCTTTCACTTGGCAGGAGCTTTGACAGCTCCCGCCAAGTCAGAGCAAACACTCCGCTTTCCGCTTTCTGGGAGCTGTCAAACAGCTGCTGCTTGCAGAAAGCGGAGTTTTCATCTGTACATGTGCTATGCGTGCAGGGAAATAGATGAAAAGATTGCTCCCACAAGCAGGGAGCTGCTTTTTAAAGCAGCTCCCTGCTGTGGGAGCAATGCTGGCTCCCGCAGGACGTGGGGAGCTGGCTAGGAATGTGGCAGCCTTGAGGCTGCCCCCATTGTCCTGTCACTCTCTCGTCCATCCCCACAATGGGATGGAAGAGAGAGAGAGAGATTGTTATTACAATGCTAAATCCATGCAATGACTACAAAGAGTCATAATAGCAAGAAGTTTGGCACAAATGTTATATAGTTACATTTTGATGGATAGCAGACCTGGGTCACTTCTGGTCTTGTGGTAAAGCTCCTGGACTGTCAGCAGGTTGAAGGTTCAAATCCTAGTATCTCATGATAGTGTGCCTGGTTAATTTCTAGTGTTTTGACTGTTAAACATTCCAAGTGATGGAACATTGAAGTCTTTTTCCACCTCAAAATCTTTGGGTTCAATATTTTAGCTAAGTCTGGACACCACATGCTAAGGGGTCCCTTTTGATTAAGTTGTTAAGGTCTCATACCGATACACTTGAAGGTTCAAGTGGAAGTGTGTTTGTGGTCATTTCCCTGGGTCCCCAGGGCCGAAATCGGCCAGGGGAGGGTGCCACAGGTACAGTTAGACTTCTTATCCCAAGTAACTATAACTCATGCCTTAAGGTAACTATAACTCACACCATCGCTATACACGTCTAATTACCCCACAAATTATGGCACCTTTGATATCATCATTGATAATATTAATGTAATAATTGCAGTAAACTTTTTGATGAAAAGACTGCATGACAGGGCTCGAGTTATAGTTACATTAGGGCATGAGATATAGTTACTTGAGATAACTATAAGAGGTGAATTTCAGTGGTTTTATACATTTAAAATGTAAGCTTAACTACAACACCCCTGTAACTGTTGTTTTTTTAAAGTATGTGTGTGTGTATATTCACACTACTAATCACACATATAATTACCTTAACTAAACTTACCATGCATTGTAAAGGCATGCATGGTAAAGATATATGCGTGGTAAAGACTTGCGTTGTAAAGGCTGCGCGATAAAGACACTGCGTGGTTGAAGCACAGTGGTCCCCCCCCTTGAATGCAACAGTTTTCTTGCTAGAATCTCAGGCAGGGTTGAGGTGTCACACATGACATACAATGGATCAGTAACTTACAAGCAAAGAAAGACAGTATTGTCAGAGAATAAAGTTTATTTTGTTCACGCAGAAACCTGCCTCTATAATAAATAGGTATTCCCCATATATAAAACAATTTAAATTACCTAGTTTGTTGGATTCCCGTCTTTGACACACATTGCCTTAATTATTTTTTTTTAGACTAGAATTTTGTATCGCTGGCGCGTCATAAAATAAAGGACTGGGTCACAGTGAAATGTCCTGCCTATAGCTTCGGCTCTGAGTGATGTTGCTTTTGCGTCAAAAATTTTACCGCCGGCTAACGCCATTCCAAAGCGCCATGCAGGCGCCTTATTTATTAAATGACGTTAGCCGGAGCTGCGGACTGGTGTGCGTAAAAAAAAAATTACTCACACCAGGCAGCGCCGGCGTGGGGGAAAATGGAGGTTGGACGTCAAAAAATGGGGCAACTCAGGTCTGAGGCAAAATTCAGGCCTCAACCCGATTTGCACCATTTGTTTTGACACCCAACCCCCATTGAAATGACTCCTGTCTTAGCAAAGACAGGAGTCATGCCCCCTTGCCCAATGGCCATGCCCAGGGGACTGATGTCCCCTGGGCATGGTCATTGGGCACAGTGGCATGTAGGGGGGCCCAAATCAGGCCCCCCTATGCCACAAAAAAAATACGAAAAAAAATACTTACCCCAACTTACCTCTACTTCCCTGGGATGGGTCCCTGCATCCTTGGGTGTCCTCCTGGGGTGGGCAAGGGTGGCAGGGGGTGTCCCTGGGGGCATGGGAGGGCACCTCTGGGCTCCTTCCGAGCCCACAGGTCCCTTAACGCCTGCCCTGACCCAGGCGTTAAAAAACGGCGCCCATCAGGCTGGGCGCCATTTTTTAAGGCCTGCCCCCTCCTGTGCGTCAAAATGACGTCACAGTATAAATATGGGGCACAGGCCTTAAAGTCATTTTTTGGAAGGGAACGCCTACCTTGCATATAATTAACGCAGGGCTGGTTCCCCCTTCCAAAAAATTACGCACATGGTGGAACTTTGACGCCCGCGGGGTCGGACGTCAAAGTATAAATATGGGGCAGGGTTTGCGCCGATTGTGCGTCAAAAATTTTGACGCACATTCGGCGCAAACAGAGTATAAATATGCCCCTTTGTCTCCAGGTTGAAACTCTACCAGGGTGGCCTTCTGGTCATACCAGCGTTTCATTACCTCTTGACTGGCCTCAAGGTTACTTTTGGCCTCTTTCCAGAAGCAGTTCATCTGGTTGCGGAGGGCCAACATGTAGCTGACCACATCCTGAGGGGGTGCCTTTGGAGCTTTCTCCAACCCTCCTTGACAATGCTTAAGGGTCCCCTGACAGGGTACCCATAGAGAAGCTCAAAGGGACTGAACCCTACCCCCTTCTGGGGTACCTCACTGTAAGCAAAGAGGAGGCATGGTAAGAGGACGTCCCACTTACGCCTCAGGGAGGCCACCAATCATGCCTTTCAAGGTCTTGTTGAATCTCTCCACAAGACCATTAGATTGGGGGTGATAGGGTGTGGTGAACTTGTAGGTTACACCACACGCATCCCACATAGACTTCATGTATGCAGATATGAAGTTAGTGCCTCTGTCAGACACTATCTCCTTTGGGAATCCCACACGGGTAAATATCCCTATCAGAGTTCTGGTCACTACTGGTGCAGTTACGGTCCTCAGAGGGATTGCCTCTGGGTAACGGGTGGCATGGTCCACCAAAACCAGGATGAACCTGTTGCCTAGGGCAGTTTTGGGGTCCAATGGACCAACAATGTCGATGCCCATCCTTTCAAAGGGGGTGCCAACGACAGGAAGTGGAATCAGGGGGGCCTTAACCCTTTTTCCTGTTTTACCACTGGCCTGGCAGGTAGGACAGGATCTACAGAACGTATCTGAGTTTGTCCTTATTCTGGGCCAATAAAAGTGGGTGACAAGCCTGTCAAAGGTCTTGTCTTGCCCCAAATGTCCTGCCAGGGGAATGTCGTGAGCCAGACCCAGTTGGAAGGTTCGATAACACTGGGGGACCACCAGCGCACGCGCTGCCCCAATGGCCAAAACCTTAGGCTCACTGTATAGGAGATCATTCTCCCAATATATGTGGTGATTGCCAGAGGTTTCACCTGCTGCCTGGCCTGATGCTTGCTTCCTCATGCACTCTAGAGTGGGACATTCTTTCTGCGCCTTGCAGAATTCATCCCTGGTGGGTCCACCCTCAACTTGACAGCCAGCAAGCTCAGGTAGATCACCTAGGACGGCAATGTCTTCCCCAGTTGGCTCGGGGGCCTCCTCCTCAGGAACCCCGTCAACCACTGCGGGAACTTCTGCGACCGGTTTCCCTTGCCCCTTGCCCCTCCTCTTGGCAGTTGTCTGGGCCATTGTTCCAGGCTCCAGAAGCCCTTGACTTCCCTCTCAGTCAGCCATGGACTGTGTGGCCATGCAGACCCACTCAGGCAATCCTAACATTTCCAAGTGAGACCTTAGCTCTACCTCCTTCCAGGTAGTGTGCTCAAGGTCGTTGCCTAACAGACAATCTACAGGCATGGCAGGACTCACAGCTACTTTCAGAGTACCAGAGACTCAAAGGGAACCAGAGCTACCGGTAGGTGGCTCTCACGATTGTCAGCGACTATGACCTGGTGAAATGTATTTGGGATGACCTGCTGTGCTGACACCAGCTGACCCTTGACAATAGTCATGCTGGCTCCTGTGTCACACAGAGCCTCCACCCTTTGCCCATTGATGGTGACCCACTGTCTATACTTGGAAGTATTGGCAGGCATGTGGGCTTTTGGCACCGTGTCTGCATCCCCCAGGGATACTAGGGTTACCTCTGTCTGCACCCCAAAACTGTCTGGGACCATCTCCTCCCAGAGCGGTACGCTAGCCAACCCAGGTGTCTGCCCTCCTTTGGGGAGCTGTGCCCTCTTGGGGCACTTGGAGTCGCCCTCAGAGTGCCCATACTTATTTCACTCTGAACAGTGGGGTACAAACCTCGCTGTCTTATGGTCAGTGAAACCTTTCTTTTGAGAATCAGACCGGGTCTGGTTACCATTACTCCCTTGGGAACTATTTTGGAGGCCTTTTGAGAAGTCCTTGTTTTTAAGTTTTTCTCCCCCCTCTTTCTTCTGATGGGAACCCTGACCACCTTTGTGGGTGTCCCCCCAGATACCTTTTTTGGACACTCTGGTACTAGACCAGAGGTCCGCCTCCTCAGCAAGCTTCCTGGGATCAGTCAGCTTACTGTCAACTAGGTGCTGGCGCAACTCTGTAAAACAAATATTGAGCATATGCTCTCTCAGAATCAGATTATACAATCCTGTGTAATCATCTACTTTGCAGCCCCACACCCATCCATTCAGTGCCTTACTGGAAAAGTCAAAGAAATCTGCCCATGTTTGTGTGGATAGTTTAGTGATGTCCCTAAACCTCTGACAGTATTTCTCAGGTGTCAGTCCAAACTTGGCAATTAAAATGGCTTTCTGACATAGGTATGTGTTTTCATCTGGTTTGTCCAATGTGAGAAGTGTGTCCCTCCCCAAAGGTGGCACATAACTCCACATAGCTGCACCCCATTGCCCTTCAGGAACCTCATGAGCCCTTAGTGCAACTTCATAAGCAGCTAACCATTTATTTATGTCATCTCCCACCACAAAACTGTGCACCACATTTTTGGGTATACAAACCTTCTTTTCTCCAGCAGGTCCTGTCTGTATGCTGCCACCATTACACCTGGATCCAGACTGCTTTGCCTTGAGATCCAGCTCCTTGAGACTCAGTTCATGAGCCAACAAACGTTTCTTTTCAGCCAATGCTCTCTCAGCTGCAGCTTCAGCTCTTTCAGCTTCAATCTGTTTGGCTGCTCTTTCAGTCTCAGCTTGTTTGGCTTCTCTCTCTGCCCTTCTTTCCTCCTGTTGAGCCTCAATTTTCAGTCTTGCCATTTGCAATTGGAACTTCCTTTCTTCTCTCCTTTCCTCTGCGGTCAGGCCTTGCTCAGAGACACTGCTCCCTGGTCTGGAAGGGGGCGCAATTGCAGTGGTAACATCACCCACTGATGGCAACAAATCCTCTGAGGGGCCATTTTCTGGCTCCTCTTCCTCATCATCCTCCTCTAAATGGGCTTCTGCCCAGGCCCTCAGCGCCACTTGAAAGTCCTCCTTTCTGGAGGCCCCTTGGGTGGGTACTCTCATCACCTTGCAGAACCCTTTTAGCTGTTTGACAGTATATGTCTTCAACAGGGCTAGGTCCAAATCTCCTGCTTGAGACCCAGCCAGAGACATGTTGAGTAAGGATTTAGATTTAGAAAATTGTCAGGAAAAAAAACTAATTTGCAAAAGAGATAACAATCAAGTTGACCCTCAACTGTGGGTAGGTAGTGAAATACTTAGCTACTGTATGTCACTGCACAAATACAAGTCCTATCCTCACTGCTGACCACCAATGTTAGAAATTGGGTTTTTGGTTGGCAGTCAGGTTACCCTCTGTCCAATAAAGAACCCTCACTCTAGACAGGGTAAGTCACACACAATCCAAATTATCCTGTGACCACCCTCTGGTAGCTTGGCACGAGCAGTCAGGCTTAACTTAGAAGGCAATGTGTAAAGTATTTGTGCAATAAATCATACAATAACACAATATATCACCACAAACATACACCACACAGTGTTTAGAAAAATATATAATATTTATCTGGATATTTGCAGGTCAAAACAATAAAAGATGCAATATGAAATTGTAGAGATATCACTGAAAAGTGATATAAAGTGTCTTAAGTCTTTAAAAAGTAAACAAAGGGGGTCATTCCGACCCTGGCGGTAAAAACCGCCAGGGCCGGGGTCCGCGGGAGCACCGCCAACAGGCTGGCGGTGCTCTTTTGGGCATTCTGACCGCGGCGGTACAGCCGCAGCCAGAAACGGAAAGTCAGCGGTGTACCGCCGACTTTCCGCTGCCCATGGGAATCCTCCATGGCGGCGCAGCTTGCTGCGCCGCCATGGGGATTCCGACCCCCTCACTGCCATCCTGTTCCTGGCGGTTTCGACCGCCAGGAACAGGATGGCGGTGAGGGGTGTCGTGGGGCCCCTGGGGGGCCCTGCAGTGCCCATGCCAATGGCATGGGCACTGCAGGGGCCCCCGTAAGAGGGCCCCACTTTGAATTTCAGTGTCTGCTCAGCAGACACTGAAATTCGCGACGGGTGCTACTGCACCCGTCGCACACCTTCCACTCCGCCGGCTCCATTCGGAGCCGGCTTCATCGTGGAAGGGTGTTTCCCACTGGGCTGGCCGGCGGCCTTTTGGCGGTCGCCCGCCAGCCCAGTGGGAAACCCAGAATGACCGCCGCGGTCGGTCTTCTGGCGGTCCCAGCCAGGCCGGCGGCTACCGCTGCCGGCCGGGGTCAGAATGACCCCCAAAGTCTCTTTCAAGCACAAAGTACCTGGTTTAAAGTGGAAAATCTCTGCAAAGGGCCGCAGAGGAGGAGATACATGGAAAAATGGTGTGTGCGTCGGTTTCGCCCCTTCACACACGGACTTGCGTCGTTATTTTTCACGTGGGGAAGTCGTGCGTCGTTTTCCGGCGTGCGGACAGTCTCTTTCTGTGGTTCGCGGGATTACCAGATGTCCCGGGGTCTGTGCGTGGAATCCTAGGCTTGTTTTCCGGCTGCACGTCGTTCCGGTGGGCTGTGCGTGGAATCTTCTCCCTCACTGCAGGAGTCACGTCAATTTCCTCTCTGAGGTTGGGAGGTGTTGTCCAGGCGAGGCCGTGCGTCGAAGTTCCGGTCGCACCGCAGGCGTCGCGTCGAGCGGCGTCTTTCCGGATCGGCGTGCAGTGAATTTTTCACCGCGGAGCAAGCTGTGTGTTGAATTTTTTGGCGCACAAGGCGTCCATTTGAAAAAGAGAAGTCTTTTTGGTCCTGAGACTTCAGGGAACAGGAGGCAAGCTCTATCCAAGCCCTTGGAGAGCACTTCAGCAGCAAGGCAAGAGTTCAGCAAGGCAGCAGGGCAACAGCAAGGCAGCAGTCCTTTGTAGAAAGCAGTCAGGTGAGTCCTTTAGGCAGCCGGCAGTTCTTCTTGGCAGGATGCTTTTTCTGGTTCAGGTTTCTTCTCCAGCAAGTGTCTGAGGTGGTAGGGCAGAGGCCCTGTTTTATACCCAAATGTGCCTTTGAAGTGGGGGAGACTTCAAAGAGTGGCTAAGAAGTGCACCAGGTCCCCTTTCAGTTCAATCCTGTCTGCCAGGGTCCCAGTAGGGGGTGTGGCAGTCCTTTGTGTGAGAGCAGGCCCTCCACCCTCCCAGCCCAGGAAGACCCATTCAAAATGCAGATGTATGAAAGTGAGGCTGAGTACCCTGTGTTTGGGGTGTGTCTGAGTGAATGCACAAGGAGCTGTCAACTAATCCCAGCCAGACGTGGATTGTAAGGCACAGAAAGATTTAAGTGCAAAGAAATGCTCACTTTCTAAAAGTGGCATTTCTAGAATAGTAATAATAAATCCAACTTCACCAGTCAGCAGGATTTTGTATTACCATTCTGGCCATACTAAATATGACCTTCCTACTCCTTTCAGATCAGCAGCTACCACTTCAGTAATGTATGAGGGCAGCCCCAATGTTAGTCTATGAAGGGAGCAGGCCTCACAGTAGTGTAAAGACGAATTTAGGAGTTTTACACTACCACGACATGTAAACTACACAGGTACATGTCCCGCCTTTCACCCACACAGCACCCTGCTCTAGGGTTTACCTAGGGCACACATTAGAGGTGACTTATATGTGGAGAAAGGGGAGGTTTAGGCTTGGCAAGTACTTTTAAATGCCAAGTCGAGGTGACAGTGAAACTGCACACACAGGCCTTGCAATGGCAGGCCTGAGACAAGGTAAAGGGGCTACTTAAGTGGGAGGCACAACCAGTGCTGCAGGTCCACTAGTAGCATTTAATCTACAGGCCCTAGGCACATATAGTGCACATTACTAGGGACTTATAAGTAAATTAAATAGTCCAATCAGGTATGATCCAAGGTTACCATGTTTAAAGGGAGAGAGCATATGCACTTTAGCACTGGTTAGCAGTGGTAAAGTGCGCAGAGTCTAAAAGCCAGATAAAAACAGTGCCCAAAAAGTGGAGGGAGGCAGGCAAAAAGTTAGGGGTGACCACCCTAAGGCTGTCAGGTCTAACAGATGTGATATGACCCAGAGGATAGACAGGGATTAATTAACTTATTACACAATATAATGAGACAGACTTTTCTATGAAGTTCCCTAGGAGAGAAGCTTAACAATAAGTTTAAGGCTATATACGCTTGAGACAGGGTGTGATCTGATGGGAGGAATGGAATGTACACCATCTGATATCTTCTTCAATATCTGCAAAATACCTCTTAATTATGAAATGCTAAAATAAAAATACTTAGAATTGCAGAGGCAGAGGCTGTACCTGCAACAGAGTGCATTAGAATGAATGTAATGTACCTCTTTATTGTATGATCCTGTAAAAGAAGCTGTACCTGCATTATCGGTCAGTATCATAAAGTACTTAATATTGTTTCATATCAGAATTCATATTTGCAGACAAACATCATGCATGTTTTAGTGACCTTATACCGATTCAGAAAATAACGTTTTTCTGCCACTTTGTTGTGCATCTTAAAATAAACTGTACCTCATCTGCATAAAAACATCATGGGCCCAAGTCCTAAAAAAGCCTAATGCAGTGCCTAAACCGAAACATGTAGCTGCAAGTTAACCTTTCATAAATGAAAACTGGAATACAAGAACGTCATGTGTATTTAAATGTATCCCCTTGGATGGCGCGAACCAGAATCATCTAACGGTGGTGACTCTTTTTGTAAAAAAAATATATAAGGCTATACCTTTTGATCTTCATATGTGGCCAATATAAGTTCAGTTCTAACTTTTATAGCGCACGCAGCTATTCCTTAGGGATTCATGGTTCTATAAACAAGCAGAAACTAAAGCAACGAGATCATTAAAACCTCACGAGCAAGCAGGGAGTGGACAAAAATGTAGCCAAAGGAGATTGATCTAGCCTTCTGTAATTTCAGGAAATATAAGTATTTTGGTAAATCCAAAAAGGCAATGGAGATTATTCTAGAAATAGAGCACTAATTCCAGAGGACACATCACCCTTGCCCCAGCTGCTTGAAGCGTGAGCCCACAAGACGTGTTTGAACCGAAGAAGGAAGATAACAAGGTAGGTTGTACCACTTGAGTACGTCATTTAAGAAATGGGAATATTAGTCAAATATAGTCAGATGAACCAAACAAAATTATGTTTAAGTTGCATACTCAAACACAGGTAAATAATGAACATCTTTCAATAAGAGAACAGCTCAGGCAAACTCCTTGCCTGAAATAAATAGTGTGGAGGTAGTAAAATATGCGATTTTGGAGATTTGATATCTACAAATTTCAATATAAAACATGCCATCTCATCAAAGTCCAACTCAAGACCAACAGACTGTTCCAAGTGTACCTTCAAACCACATTTTTATTTATGAATCCAGTTCAGGGCAACCTTCGAATCTTTCAGACAAGAAGGTAGGCCACACATTCTCAACCGTGATGTAATCCACGGACTAGCCCACAAGTCTGATGAGGAAATGGTGGTGGTCAGAAAGAGTGAATCCACTGAAAGTGAAGCACAGCCCTGGGACTGCTAGCATGCCGACAAAAACGTAGGTGATGTAAAATAACGGATCAGGACATATCATACCATTACAGCAGCAGAATAGAATCACCACCATGCCAAGGCAAAAACTCATGTGGAAGTTGTCTGTACTCCTTTATCTCTTTCCAAAGCAACTCAAATTTTGAAAGTCTTGATTGCAGTAGGGAGAATGAAAATGTTGATCACGTTGGATGGGTCACGTGTCCATCACTTGTTATTTTGTTTTTCTTTAAATGAGAGAATTTATTGCAGTCTTACACTGCACTCGACCAATACCAGACACAAGGGAGCATTGGGACTATACCAGACACCTGAGAGCCTTTAGAAATAGAAAATGGAGTGGAGCTCACTCAGGGGACATATTACTGAATTATTTGAACTGGGCGAGAATTGAGAAGCCTGCCAAAGTTGGCAATGCAAATGAATGGCATGAGAATGAGATAAAATTAACAAAATAGCCTGGGCGAGATCTGCATCTCTCTTCTTGTCGGCTTATTCACACCAGACTTCTAATACATTAACATCCCAAATTCTAGTAATGTTGCTGTCACCATATCACGAGATTTCATCACAGATGTTCTATGGTAGGGAAATATTGGCATTAAGGGCTGAAGAAAGCAAAAAGTCATGACAATCAGAAACACCCGTTTCTGTTTATTTATAGGCACTTGAAAGTGGGCCGAATTTTTTGAGTTGCGGACAAACTGCAAGCCTTGTCTTTACTATGAGGCAGCTCTGAAATGGAGGCATTTAGTACAATAATAAAAACAAGCATTTGCAATGACATGGGTCTCGTGTTTGCTCGAGTTAGAGCTAGTAGCGTTGTAAATTCCTAACTGGACTTTTCATGCCACATAAATTGAAAATGTAAAGTAAAACCGTTGACATAAGCAAGTCACTTCAAACCGTGACGGCCGCCATTAGCATAAGCGTGAAAGAGAGACACAAAAAGAAGTTCGCTCACAGTCAAGCATATTAGCAAAAGTGCAATTATCCATTTAAAAGGGTTGGTCCCCAAGGTGGTAACAAAACTACCCCAAGGATTTTTGACCCCAAGGATTTTTGAAAGGCAAGCTCACGAACGAGTGAAAGTGATGGGCGTGAGGTGAACAGGGTTAAAAGCCCACATAGATACCAAAACGTTAGAAAAGCAGCGCTTGCACTGCTATGCTCGGCCTAAAAAATATTCACAGACCCACCCAGACATTGACACACCCACTCACAGACCCACTCAGACCCTTACGCATCTACTCACAGACCTTCTCAGACACTGACACACCCACTCACAGACCCAGTCAGGCACTGACACACCCACTCACAGACTCACTCAGACCGTCATGCATCCACTCACAGACACACTCATTCACTGATGCACTGACGCACCAGCTCGGAGACCCACTCAGACCCTGACACATCCACTCACAGACCTACTCAGACACCCATGCACTCATTGACAGACTAACTCAGAGACTCATACACCCACTCAGACGTACTCAGTCGCTTATCCATCCACTCCAATACCCACTCAGATACTCAACCACCCACCCACTCACAGACCCACACAGTGCCTCATACACCCACTCAGAGACCCACTCATACACTGAAGCACGCACTAACATAACCACTGAGACAGTGATGCACCCCCTAACAGATCCACTCAGAGACTTATGCACTCACACACACAATAAGTCAGACTCATGCACCCGCTTACAGACCCACTGCCAGACTCACGCACTTACACACATACCTACTCAGAGACTTATGCACCCATTCACAAAGCCACAAAACATCTCCCACACTCACTGAAAGACCCATACACATACATCCACTTACCAACCTATACAAGCAGTCATACGCCTATTTTAAAACCATACAGAATATAGTTGCAAAATACAATTTAGATATACTCAAAAAGCCAAAAGTTACAGGGATGTAATAGTTACGAAACAGAATTTAAAAACAAAATAGAAATTCACTGAAAAACTAAAGGTTAGAGAGATACAATAGTTAGGAAATAAAAAAACCTGCAGCCAACCACCACGCACGGCTGAAGGCTGTGCGCCTCGCAAGGTTGTGTGGCTATAGGGGGTTGGTCGCAGGGCCTGGCCACAGGCCAGGTCCTGTGGCCAACCACGGCAGCGCAAGGCTGAAGGCAGTGTGTGGCAGTGGTTGCATTGACATATAGTAATGGAAATTACTTTATGTTAAAAAAAATCACAATTCACAGGAAAAAAACAAAGGTTACAGAGATGTTATAATTAGGCTAACATTTTAACCATACAAAACTATTCAACTGTTAGAGTTATCTGAAGTAACTATAATTTGTGCCCTAAGGTAACCAAAACTCACACCCTCACCATGCACTGCTAATTACCCCACAAATAATGTTTTTAAAATTGTACTTCCTAACTATAACGTACCTGTAACCTTTGTTTTTTTCAGTGAATATATAAATGTAAAAGAGAATAGAGAACTCTGGGAAGTTCCCGAATGTAGGTGAAGAGCAGCTTCAGTATAGAGCACTCTACAACACCAGCAACACTCTAAATTTGCTCACCTCATATGTCTGCTTTTCTATCAAAGATTTTAGGCATAGAATTAGCCCAGTGCCATCCACACCGAGCTAGAAAGGGACAAAGGGGCACATTTACAAGCCCTGTGGCACAGGGTAGCACAGCAAGTAGCCTTGCTGCGCTGCCCTGCGCCACAGGGAATGGGCAGAAATGCCCTCCCTTTCTAAGATACGATGCATTTTTGTTCTTTCCCCCTGCGCTGGTGCACAAATTGCGGCCTAGTGTCAACACAGGCATCCTTGCACCATGATGCAAGGGTGTCCGTGTTGTCAGCAGGATTGTTTTTGTGCAGGAAGAGTGACCTTACTGCACAAAAACAATCTCAAAGAAGCATTTTTCTCTTTCAATGTTTGCTGCAGAATGTAGCACACATGGAAAGAAAAAACAACAAGGAGAAATAAAAATATTGCTCTTTTTTACGCCTGCCCTGGGGAGGCATACATTTTGACTCATTCTCAGGTTTACAGATCCTTGTAAATCTGGGAATGCATCCTCCTCCCTAATGCAGTGTCTTGTGCCTTACACCATGCCTACAAGGCCATGAAAAGCCAAGTAAAGTGGCTTTGCCAGACCTTGTTGACATGGGTCTGCACTTTGAACCGCCAGTGCGTCACAAAAAGTGACGCCTTGGCAATACAGGGGCTTGTAAATAAGCCCCAAATTCTTTTGCCATTTATACATCTAAGTGCCATCCTTGCCGAGCTGTAAATGACAAAAGTCTTTTACTACTCCAGGCACAGTATTATAGCTTTGAATTGGTAAAATACTATCTAAGCCACCCTTGAATGAGCAAAAGCAACCCCTGACATGTGTTTCACTATTATTATAGCTCTTCAGAGAGGTTTAGCTTTGTCCAAACACAAGGTAGTACCCAGTAGAAGTCAAAACAATATCCTTTCAGGCATAGAGTGACGCAAACTATATGCAAAAGAGAAGAGAGAACTCTGGGTAGTTCCCAAGTTTAGGTGGAGAGCAGCTTCAGGAATAAGCACCCTATAACACTGGGGACACTAAATTTACACACCTCAAATGTCTGCTTTTCTAGCGAAGTTTTTAAGCTTAGAAGGGGCACAGTGCCAACCACACCAAGCTAGAAAGGCACAAAGGCCCATATTTATACTTTTTTAGTGCCTCATTTGCGCCTCTTTTTGATGGAAAAAGCGTCGCAAACGTACAAAACACAATTGTATTTTGTAAGTTTGCGCCGCTTTTGCGTCAGAAAATTACGCAAATGCGGCGCTAATAAAGTATAAATATGGGCCAAATTATTTTGCCATTTATACAGCAGTGTCTTTAACCATAAGATTAGGACAGTATTATCCTTGCCAAGCTGTAAATGACAAAATCCTGTCACCACCGCAGGCACAGTATTACAGCTTTGAATTGGTAAAATACCATCCAAGACAACCTGGAAGGAGCAAAAGCAATTTCAGATTCCTGTTGAGTGATTATTATGGCTTTTCAGAGAGCTTTAGCTTTGTCCAGACACAAGGGAGCACCCATTATAAGCCAAAACAATACCCGTTCAGGCATAAGGTGACACATAAATTATGCAAAAGATAAAAGAGAACTCTGAGTAGTTACCACGTTTAGGTGGAGAGCAGCATAGAGCACCAGTGACACTCTAAATTTGCTTACCTCAAATGTCTGCTTTTCTAGCAAAGTTTTTTAAGCATAGGATAAGGACAGTGCAACCACAATGAGCTACAAAGGGACAAAGCCTTGGGAAATACCCAGAGTTCTCTTTAACTGCTGTGTGAATCTTCTCTTAATCTTGAATTGGTGTTAATTTAATGCCATGAGGGGATGAAAAATAACCTAGTTTATAAAAGCCTCATGATATTATTAGGTAAACATTCATGTTACTGTACTTTCTCAAATATGTAAAATAATTAAGTAGAACTGCAGTTCCTAAATATAATCATGTTATTATGCCCTATTAATTACTCTTTTATTTTTGTTGCTTACTTTATGTTACTTTTTATGTTTTCCTATGGTTTGATTGTGGTTTCACCGAATAAAAAAAATATATACTTTTTTTAGCATTATGATGATGATTGTCTGTAGTACCGTTGTACTTGTCAACTTATGAATTATTAAAACATAAGTCTTTCATGACCCTGAGGAAGCTACTAATTGTAAAATTAAACTCGCAGAACGTGTTTGCCTGCATTGCTTCATGATGCTTCATCTCTGTTTGAGTTTTCAATTAAATTAAATAAAATAAATGAAATGTAGTTCATGACACTCTGAAATTTGGATCCCTTGACTTCTCAATACACTCACAGGCGATAGAAAGAAAAGAGAAGAAAAGAAGAGCAAGAGAAAGAAAGAGTATTTGAAAGAGAGAGGATAAAGTATAAAGGAAATAAAGGAACTAAGGGAAACAGTTTTTAAAGGCAACCTAGTCATTGCAGCCTACCAATAGCTCTCTCTTCTGCTGACACACAGATACTACTTCAAGGGGCAATATGCTTCAGTCATGCACCCTGCAATGTAATGTTGTCAAACCTCTGTAGAAGCTTGGGATGGTGAGCAGTATCAAAGGCAAGGTTGAGTTAATTTAATAGGCGTGCCTGTACTTCACTTTTAATCCATTGTAGTTTTAAAAGCATCCCATGTTGAAAACACTGCTGTTTTTGTGCCTCAGCCATACAAAAATTTATTTTTGGTAATCTTAAAGCAGGTTATTTTCTTTAAATGTAGGCATATTTTTTTAGGTAGATCTTTCAAACGCTCTATCTTTCTGACTAAAAACAGTCTATTATTTGCCAGCGGATAGAAGGATCTCCAGGTTCAATTCCTGTTTGGTGTAGGGAGGGTTTTATGTAACACATTAAGGGGGTTATTACAACTTTGGAGGAGGTGTTAATCCGTCCCTAAAGTGACGGTAAAGTGACGGATATACCACCAGCCGTATTACGAGTCCATTATATCCTATGGAACTCGTAATACGGCTGGTGGTATATCCGTCACTTTACCGTCACTTTTGGGACGGATTAACACCTCCTCCAAAGTTGTAATAACCCCCTAAGAGTTCCTTTGGGAAAACATCTATATTCACTGAGCTGTTCACTGTTCTGACTGGATTGGCAGCAGAGATAGACATGAGGACATGGGTCTGCAGGTGACTCTGCTTGCCCACAGGTATTTGCAACATTGATGAAGGACTGATGGAGCCTTGATGAGATTAAGAGAGAGTGACTGTAGATATATTTGTGTTTTGTCATCTGATGAACTGAACCTAGGTTCTGGAATTGTGGTTGAGCAGTGGGAAGGGATGCAAGAAGAGTCAAATTGGTAGGTGGGAATTAATACAGGTGCACCGTCCAAACAGCATTTGCCAGTGGTGAGGAGTTCCTCAGCTGTACTGCCAATCAATCAGGATGTCCTAAGGTACTAGCACTTCAGGTATTCCTGCTGGTAGACCCTCTGTCCCTGAAAACTTCAACTGGGGCTGTTGTTTGTGACCTTGAGGCCTCTCATCAGGTCTGAAAGCCACTCACCAGCTCTATCTATTAAAATCTTCTGCCCCATGTTAAGGGCTTGTGGCTACTCTCAGCTCTACAGGCTGTAGATTAGATCTCCAGGACTTCGGACAGGTCTCCGCTGAGCAAGGCAGCCACCATGTCGCAACATTTTTTAACTTCAGTCAGCATTCCTTGCCACCACCTCATCTGTCTTGTGAAGAAAACAAACTTCTAAGCTACTGGCCTATCAAGAGTGCAGAGTGGCTATTCCTGTTTTTGTGCACCGTGTTGAGATAGGCAATTACAACAATGATTGTACTTTGAAACACTAACATGCACTTGTCCAGTATGCATGAAATTGCACATTTACAGGAGCTGACTAAACATAGATGTAGTGAAAAGACAGTGAGCTAAGCCATTTTAATTTTTTTAAAAACATAAGTTTGCCTGAAGATGCTGTTGGACTGGGAGTGTTCCCCACAGGGTGTGCAGTCATGTTGCAATGTTCTACTATCCCCTGGACTACCACCTCTGTCATGGGTTTAGCATTTGCAGTGGTGGTGGCAGCATACCATGTTTTGCGAATCGACAGTTGTGACCCCACCTGTGTTGCCGACCCCAGTTGTGTAAAGATTTGCATCAATATACAACCTAGATCCTAGTATTAACATCCAGGTGGATTTTGTGTGTGTCTTGTGCAGGTCATGCAGTATGTGCATGAGTGAGCAAGAGTAATGGAGGACTGCATGTCCCATTTTGGAAGCCCTTTGCCTGCTCCTGTGTACAAGCTGTAGGTGAGATTGTATTTGCAGACAATGGAAGAATATGGCTGTCATTCCTGTAAATGGAGGGAGGAGTCAAGGCTCCTTCAGAAATTCATGTAATCACTCCTGCAGAGTGGAGCATCTGACTAGTTTTCCTGTGGTACTGCCATTTGGTAGGTTGTCGGAGTAGGACTCTTGTCTCTATTGTTCAAGGTGGGAGAGATCTTTTAAGTGAGGCAAGCCTTTTGTCTTCATCCAGATTACTGTGCAGTGTGGCTGGTGGAAAGTCAGTTGCAGAAACATCACGCCTCTTTGGGCCTCTGTTGGGAGTACTCAAGGCTGGAGACTATCCTGCTGTGAAGAGCATCCCTCCACACAGAGGGCCAGATTTATAGGCCCCTAGTGCCACAGGAGCGTCACTTTTTGTGACGCTCCTGTGGCGCTAAGCGCAGCACCATATTTACAAGGTGGCGTTAAGCTTCTGAAGCTTAACGCCACCTTGTAAATACGGCCCCTTCCCACGCAACACTGCGCGTGAAAGGGGCATGCAATGGTTGTTGCTGTGGGTGTGCCACAGCAACACCCATTGCATTTTGACGCTGCCTCAGATTTATGAAATTTCATAAACTTGAGGCAGCGTCACAATCTAACGCCACCCCCATGGTTGGCATTAGAAGGGTGCACCGAGGAGGAATACTTTTATTCCTCCCTGTTTTTTGCTTTTTCTATGCGAGCTGCATTCTGCCACATGCTTAGAAAATGCAAAATGGCAGAAATCATTGTTTATGTGCAGGAATGTGTCCCTTCCTGCACATAAACAATCATTTGAGAATGACGTTTTGGCACTTCTGTGTGTGCTGCATTGTGCAGCACAGACAGAAGTGCCAAAGCGCCATTAGTGATTGTTTTTGTGCGGGAAGGGACATCTTCCCGCACATAAACAATCACCCCCCTCAACACAGACATCTTTGTATGATGGTGCAAGGATGGCTGTGGTGGCACTGGCAGCTAAATTTAGCTCCACCGCAGGGGGAAACTCAGGGGTGCGCCGTATTCCCTTAAATATGATGCATTCCAGCATTTCTAAAGTGACGTAGCACAGCGATGTCGATTTTGCCACAGCACCACACTGCACCACATTTCTTTAAATCTGGCCGAAAGAGTCTGCAGGTGATTCTGCTGGCCCTGGAGCCTGAGCCCACCCCCCGCACCACAGGGGATGCTGGGGCCTTTGGTACGCCCCTGCTGGAGTATTTACCTGTTGGAAGAGCTGTACCCCTGACCTGAGGCGCTTGGAAGCCAGTCTGCCTGCTGAAAAAGTGAAAGAGCCTGTCAAAATGCTGGAGGAATGACTGTTCAGTGAGTCCCAGAAACTGCCAGACACTAGTGTGGAGGGCTTACCAGGAGAAAGAAAAGGGGAGAGAGAGTGATCTGTCAGTCTGAACAGGATGGGAGCAGCCTCTCCAGAAGTGTGGTTTCAAAAGGGAATCGGGGGCAGACAGTTGACATTGCAATAGGAAAACTCACGGTAGACCTCGCTGCTTAAATCAAGAGCTGTGCCCTTGTTGAATGAAGCCACCGAAACCCAGAGATGTTTCTGTTGCTGACATCGCCACAGAAGTCAATAACTGTGTCTGTGGTGGATGTCACATTCAAAGCAAAGACTTGTGCATATGCCAGTTACCACTGTACCTTTTACAAAGTGCAACCCATGACTGCTAGCATGCTTTTGTGACACCTGTGTAAGTTATTGCCCATATGCTGCAAAGTGACTCAGAAGTGGGTCTGATACCTCCCAGGAGCCCTCACTGACTCTCATTACCTGCATTGATTGAAGTACTCATGGCTGCGGCTCTGACTGCCCCATCCTGTTGTGGTCTACGCAGACTGAGGGCCACTCCTACAGCCATGCAATATCATCCAAGAAGTGGGCGAGATTGGAGACTTGCTGCTGAAATGCAAGGAAACTTTCAATGTGGTAAGACTGTGTCTAGGAGACTGTACTGAATTGAGCACAACCATAATTGAACTGGGGTACCTGCAACTAAGCCTTTTTTTAATTTCTCACAAACCTAACCTAACAGGGACCTGCCTAGACTCACAAGAGGCGGGACTCATGTGTCAGAGAGAAGAGGAAGACAGTAAAGCCAGTTTGCCAAGGTGCAGTAGCCTAAGTGGAAGTGAATGTTGTTGTTTTACATGCAGCAGTACACCATTTTAAGTGTGCCTATTAAAGTATGTTTCTTATCTGAATAAAGCACTGGGTTGGTCAAACAGGAAATGGTCTGCTGGGTGATCTGACTTTCCATACATCTACACTACCTTCCTGAGAAGTGTGTGACTGCCTCAAAAGTGCTACCACTGAGAGTCAAATGCTGAAGGGGATGTAGGTGGCCCAGTTTGTAAAACTATAGTAGTACGGACACGTACATCTGAGGCAAACTACCCCTGCCCCCACAGCTGTCGCCCCATAGCTCCTGCTTGCTTCATTCCTCCTGAGCTGGATGACACATGCCCTCTGCCAGAAACAATATGTATTCAGAGTGACCAACTATACACTGTATGACACCTAAAGTCTACATTGTCAGTGTCATTCACTTAATACTAAGTTTTCAATAGAAGTCGATGGCATCATGGTTGCAGATAGGAATGGTGCAAGATGCACTAAAGGCATTAAAGGAAAGGAATAAAAACAAGATGATTTTGAATAAAACAAATACTGTGATTAAACCACCTTCTACTTTTGAATAATCACCAGTACTCCACAACACATAGCATAACTCCTTGTGTTATTATTGAAGCGTTAATGTATTTAAGTTAATATATAATGTTATGAGATGTGTTTTTAGGCACCTTATTGGATGTGTTTCAATACTTCTGAGATGTGCTCTTTAGGCCTAGCTTGCACCATACCTTGTGTGATCAACAGAATTTTTTTTAGGAGGCACAACAGTCGGAGAGACTTTGGCTTCTTCCACGTGTTTACTTTGTTTACATCATTTGATTGGACAGAACTTTTGTGGTGCTGCCGGGAAAGAGTGAAGTGCTTGTTGTACTTCTACTGTTTCTTGAGTGGTGTTCCCTCACCTAACATGGCAGTGGGCAAGAAGAAGACGCTTCCACAATGATATGATAGTACTGGCAAAGAATGTTGCTCTGTGAGCCAGCAGAACTATAACCAGTAGACGTATTGGTGAACAGAGCTTCCAAACAAGGGATTTCCCCCATCTAAAATGGTAGATATCTCCAGGGTGAATGAGGCAGCTGCATATGAGCCTGCTTAGTTTTTCTTCCCCATTTGCATCATTGCCCAATCTTTCTTGCACTCCAGAGATGCTGCCATTGTAGCTTTTTACTGTAGTCTTGTATCACAACAGCCTCATGCCAGTGCTTCTGTTGTGTAGCCATTTTAGTTATAGCTCCATGCACGTTAGTTTAACATACTAGGCTGCTGTTCACTTTGATCTAGATATATTTTATTCAGCTTCGCATTGTTATTTTTACAATAACCAGTTTTACTGTCTTGTTTTATTTTCATCTATCTGACTGTTTTGCTTAGCCCAGCACTGTGTTCTCAAACAAGACATTCTTGATCACTTTGTGCTTCAGTCAAGGCTACAGTTTGGTACATTGCCAGTGAACGTGGTAGAAGTTTAGTCTCCAACATTCGCAGAAAATACACATCGTTACGTAGGGACATTTTCTGTGTTATTATAAAAACACTTCCTAGTCCCATTACACGTTGAGAGGGAGATTCCAGCCAGGGAACCACAACTGGATGCTGATTGCTGAATGCTTTGCTGCAGATGCTAACGCAGACTACACGCCTTTGCTCAGGTATGAGGGTCTATGTCCTCCCGGCGGAACCTGAAAGGCAGAGTTAGAACTTAACTGCTGTGCTCAGATTATGACTTAGATAGGAAATAGTCCATCGATTCTAGTTACAATATGATAGCGTTATTCTTATGCTTCACTCGCCTGGTCACCATTTTAATATTGTCATGTTGTGTCGTCCTGGTTATTGCAGCTCACACTTTGCTATCTAAAATGCAGTTGTTTTATTAAACCAGTCTTTAAAACTCATACTGCTTTTTATTGTCATTTATATATGAGACCGAATTGTGAATGAGAGAACCGGATGTGGCCTGACTGACCACGACTTCTCTGAGAAGTATGATATGTCATGCGCTCAGCTGCCTAATCATCTCTACCTCTTGGGAGAGACGAGGCATTGCTAGTTAGCCGGAACAAAACCTGGATTTGGAGCGACAGGTGTCACCCACAGTGGGTCAGACTCAGTCTCCCACACCGTGGATGATCTTGCTGCTCAAAATCCAGTAGTCTCATTAGAATATTGAGAGCCTACGTGACATGGCGCAACCAACGTTTGGTCAGGCTCTAATTTTCGGGTCCTCCGGAGTATCTCTGTCCCATTATATATAATGACACCTCACTACTACTGTATATGCGGAGACGTCCGTGGTGCTGAGGATTTCCACCACAGCTGTATAGGCAATCTTACTACAACTGGCGGTTGTTCAAGCTTTAACTTTAAAAGGAAAAACCATTTTGGTGTGCCTTCTCTGAACTCATAGTGTTACTATCATGGCGAATCCCTAACATGTACAAATAGCTGTTAATATGAGACAACCTCTCACAGCACACTTACTAGCAAATGGCCTAACGGCCCAGGGAGGTCCAGTCACATTTGTGGTGGATGCCCATGCAGCTTATAGAACAGAACTTTTTTACTCTTGGGTCACATTTCCAGCAGTTGATGGGAACACAAATACATTTCATCAATATACACCTGCGAACGCGCCTGGACAATAGAGAGCATACGCATATTTAGAGATACCTCTATCTTATCAAGAACATAATAATTGGCTTGACAGCACCCTACCCCATACAATATTACCAGTAAGGTTAGGTCCACTAGGTAATGACAGTCCTACCTGGCCTTTATTGGCCACCTATACACCACATCCTGGGGTTGGAAATTTAGCAGTAGCTGAGTTTCGTCGCTTATATATTGAATTAATAGCAATATATAGACGATTAGTGCAATTCGTGATGCAGACATTAAATACAAACCCAGCTAGTTCTGCTCCAGCTCATCCACATGCAGTAACGCCAGGTATAAATCCTGCGACTGTACATTCCATTATGGGTAAAGTACCCGCCAAACGAGAGGAAACTCCATTTTAGTTAGCACAGAAAAATAATACGCCGGAGGTAGTATTTCCCCATACGGGACCTCAGGATAAACATAGAATATTAACGATGTGCTTGCCCTTCGGGATGGTCCCTACAGTAGAAAACTGTAATACCTGGGACATGGTATTTGCCGCGCTCTACACAACCGCAGACGGTACACCGGCACTTGCCAATTTACCGGAAGTGCTGAAACAAATTCAAGATGAATATGGGGGTGCCCCGGCCCTAGATTTGGGGATGAAATTGATGGACAATTTTGCCACAGTGTCCTCAAGCATGCGGCTTTGTGACGTTCAACGACAAGATCAAGAATGAGAGCTGCCTAAAATAATAGCAGAGACCTATTGAAGTATTGGTCAAGATAGCCTAGGGGCCAGACCACAAAAACCTAAATTTCAGGGTAAAGTAAATAAAGACACCCCCAAGCAAGCACCTTAGGGTAATAAGAAACGCTGGGATAAAAAGCAACAAACGCCTTAGAAAGAAAGGGGAGTATCTCCGCGTATGGAGACCCCACAGAATAGGTATAATCTCAGAAATAGAGATAATATCAAAACGACTGATAGATATCAATATACTAATACACGCCAATCGCGTTCCTTTCAGGACTCATCGGAAAAGAGAAATGAGAGAGGTGGGTGATCAGAGCGAAGAACAGAGTATGTGAAACGGAGACAGGAATCACAACGCTCTTCGGAGGTTTCTGTTAAAAAGGAAGAGAAACCCGCCCAACAAAAACAACAATTTAAAAAGAAAAAAGTGGCAGCAGTCACAGTCCGACATGCCACACAGGAAGAGGGTCCTCTTGAAGAACATGAATTGGGCTCTAGCCTTGCTAGACAGCGCAGCTAGTTTGCCGGAATCTTCTAGAGCATCTGGAGGTGAAAGCAACTGATGACTTTATACAAGTAGAAACAGCAGACATGCGTGTCTCCAAGCCTGATAGGGTGTACAAAGTAACGCTACAGTTAGAAGGAGACATTGAACGCATACCGCCGCCCGCCAGGCGGGAACCGTCATTTGGCCGCCACGCGGCCAAAATAGCGCTTCCGGCATTCCAACCTTCCCGCTGGGCCGGCGGGCGCTAACCATGTTAGCGCCCGCCGGCCCAGCGGGAAGGAGGCCTGCAACACAGAAGCCGGCTCCGAATGGAGCCGGCGGTGTTGCGGGCGTGCGACGGGTGCAGTTGCACCCGTTGCGCTTTTCACTGTCTGCTAGGCAGACAGTGAAAACCTTCATGGGGCCCTGTTAGGGGGCCCCTGCACTGCCCATGCCAGTGGCATGGGCAGTGCAGGGGCCCCCAGGGGCCCCAGGACACCCGTTACCGCCAGCCTCTTCCTGGCGGTGAAAACCGCCAGAAACAGGCTGGCAGTAAGGGGGTCAGAATCCCCATGGCAGCGCTGCTTGCAGCGCTGCCATGGCGGATTCGCCCAGCCGGGGCAAAAACGGCGGGAAAACGCCGGCCCCGGTTTTCTGACCGCAGCTTTACCGCCGCGGTCAGAATGGGCTTGGAAGCACCACCAGCCTGTTGGCGGTGCTTCTGTCATTCGCGACCCTGGCGGTCTTGGACCGCCAGGGTCAGAATGACCCCCACAATCTTTTGGGATCGCATAGTAAAAGTATATGATGTCTTGCTGGACGAACAAGATTGGCCGCCTGACTTTGTCCGTACCAGCCCATATGGAGAAGATGTCATTAAACCTTCCTTCTCGCCCCTTGTTCCAGAGGAACTAGCTGAATCCTATTCCATTGAATGGGCTCTAGCACAAGCACCTGCATTATACAGAAATCACGTCGGATGGGATAAGGAATCCCCCTACCATGTAATTCCAATTAAAAGTGAACCTCAGCCACAACCGCAGTATCCTATAAAACATGAAGCAAAAGCACCAGTGAGAGAAATATTAACGCAATTAGAGTACCAGGGTCTGATTGAACCCTGTGTCTCACCAATGAACAACCCATTATTCCCAACAGCTAAACCAGACCATGCATACAGAATAGTCTCTGACTACAGACATTTAAACAGTCGTACACGTATTTATGCTATCCAAAATTTGCATAGCACAGCACTAATGAGCAACATAATGCGTAAAAAATACAAAACAACACTAGATACTTCCAATGGGTTTTTCTGCCAGAATATAGCGCCTGAGAGTAGAGACTTAACAAGTTTCAGCGCACTAGGCACCCAGAAAAAATTCTGTTACATACCTCAGGTATATAAGAACAGCCCAGGACTGTTTGCAGCTCGTGTCACTGCTATATTGCACGAGATCGACCCTGAAGTATTGTCCTATGTAGATGATATATATCTCATGGATGATGAACTACTACAACATTTAAGACGGGTAACCTGCATTGTTGTAGGGTTTGCAGAATTTGGCTACAAATTTAACTTAAAACAAACAGAAATAGCCTTCCTCAGCGTCCACTTTCTAGGATATGAGCTGTCAAGTGAAGGGAAGAGCCTAGCGCCACAATTCTTAGAAAAGTACGCACAGTCACAACCACCGAATACGATTAAAAAACTCCAATCATTATTGAGTTTCTTAAATTTTGGCAGAACCTACATTTCAGATTATGCTACATGCATAAAACCTTTATATGACCTAATACGTCCCGATTTTTCAAGTAAATTCTGGACAATTGAACGTACACTTATTCTTAGAGAATTGCAGACAGACATGCTTGCAGCACAACATTTACACACAAGGGACAACAAAACACATTTGGTAATCAGGGTAATAGCTGGGGCCATCGGTTTCACCTATGTGACATTTAATGAAGGTGAGACAGTCCCGATTGCATACAAATCGCATTTGTACTCAGCAGCTGAACAACGCTTTGGTTCCACAGAGAAAATTCTCACTGCTGTACAGATGGCTGTCATTAAAGAAAGACCTCTTGCCCAAGAAAAATGCATTTTTGTCGTTTCTCCTATCCCAGCTTTAGAGGCTGTTACAAAAGCTAGCGTTCCAAACGCAAAACCATTACATCCACGTTGGATACAATGGGCTACGTCTCTGACAGCCACTGATGTGGACTACATTTTTGACCCAAAGCTACAAACTCAGGAATTTCTACAATATGAAGTACAATATCCAGTTCCAGCAAATATTTTGCCTATTGATCAGTATCATAGAGTCATGTACACCGATGGCCCTGCACAACCTGCAATTGGAACTAAACATCATTATTCTGCTGCTTGCGCAGTTGTAAGTGGCTATATGGAAGGGGACAAATTTTGTCTTCTACATACCTATACACAGACCCTAGGGGATTGTACAGCACAATTGGCTGAGCTAAAAGCTCTGCTGATGGCACTGGAACACACGGATATGGCACAGCCTACGCTGATTGTTTGTGATTCATATTTGTCAGAGTCACCAGATCCTCGGGGTCTGTGCACGTTCCCAACACGTCCACCACTGAACAGCTCCAAGACTCTGATAGATAAATCACAGAGACTGAGAGAGTTCAAGAGGGTAAGAGGGGATTAGGAAGGGAACAGCTGGGAAGGAGACCTGTAGTAAGAAAAAGGTTAGAACACACAATATGAAAATTATATCTCCTGAAATCAATACTAGACTATGATTCTAAGCCTAGTCACTCTGAAAACATGAACAATCTAAGAGTTAAGTTTAAAATGACTAAGCTTCAAGATGGCCGGATACCTGTAGGGGAATCAAGATGAATTAAATGAAAACGTTCTTATTCAAGTACTTTCCTTTACATGAGAATCAGAACCACGCCCAGGCATGTTGCAGGGAAAGTCTCTGGAAGGCCCTGGAAAGGGGCCACGCCCTAACACACTCTGAAAACCTGCAGCAATACATTGCAAAGGAACAGTATTTGTAAGCATATTAAAAATAAGTTTTCAGGATTGAACTCTGCAATGCAATAGGTTAAACCACAACATATCAGCACAATGCATAAATTACTTTGTTTTGAGAGTGCTGGGTTTTTGCATTTTTTGTCGCCAATAGAGCGCGTACTGCTCTAGTGTTGACAATATTACTGTGTCCAGTCCTTTAATGAATACCTGCATTATTGGCGCCAGAATGGGTTCAGAGATTCCAAAGGCGACACCATTAAATACAGACTACTGTGGGGGAAAGTAGCTGACCCGAAAGAGATGCAACCGAATGTCCATGTTGTACATACACTTGGACACCAGCGCGTTGGAATACATTTTGCTGGAAGCACATTGGCTGATGAAGCCGCAAAGTCAGCAGTGGCGGTAGCCACTGTAGCTGCAGTGACTCGCTTGAGTTCCAAACCGGACGCAGACATTTGGGCTGCCGTGAAAGCTACGACTGATGGTACGCCCCATCCTAAAGGATTTCCTAACAAATATCATTATCACATGGGAAGTATGCTGAATACTGAAGTGAAGATACCAGGTGTAGGTGTACGAGACATCCCTAACAAAGACATAAGACCACAATTGATTAAACCAGCGCATGAAGGGGTGGCATCTGCACATGCTGGTGTGGCGTCTACAATTTCAATCTTGCAGGCCCGTTATTGGTGGCCAGGTCTCTACAAAGAGACTAAGCAGTATGTCCTTTGTTGTGACATCTGTCAACAAATCAAAGTTTCCACTACCAAGTGCCCGCTGCAGACACCCCTCTTAATTTCAAACAAACAATTACAATGTGTATACTTGGATACTTGGACCACTGTGGGCCCCTATCAACGGACAGTGCATGCAAATACATATTAGTCGCTGTTGATTCATGCTCCAGATTTGTATGGGTGTGGCCACAACGCTCAGCTGACACTCTGACTTTTATTAACGATTTGCGAGTCTTTAACGGTACATATGCAGTTGCGGCCTTCCATTCGGACCTGGGTCCTGCTTTCGCCTCAAGGGCATTCAGGGACACCATGGCTTCATTGGGGGTCCAACTCCAGTACTCGTCTCCATTTCATCCCGAGGGAAATAGAGTTGTGGAGCAATTAAACTGCGATTTAAAGTAATCCTTAACAGCCAGAGTCTTAGGTACTGGTTGTAGTTGGCTTAATCACCTGCATGGAGTCCAGAGAGCACTAAATAACCTGCCTAGAAGGTCCATGGGGGGGGTCATACTTCATATGAGTGCCTGTTCAGAACTCGAATGTATGTTCCGGATCTTGATGGTCCTGGCGTGGAGGAAACAGAAACACCTTTTGACATAAATGAACATGTCAGTGTCTTACAGGAATTGCAACATTTCCGAGATGATAATTCTTCCAAAAGTGCCACCTCCACAGGAATTAAGGATGTGCCTGTAACATCTACCGGCTGGATTCCCAGAGTTGGGGATCTTGTACATGAAAAAGTCACAGTGAAAAAGGAATTTGGCCCTTCTTCTCAAGCACCAGTCACTGTACTAGGGATACACGGTACCAGAACTGTTATTCTACCACCGTTGGCAGGTGCCAAAGAAAATAGTTTTGTCTCTATTGACAATGCCAAACTACACCATGTGGCCGATCCTGCACAGCCAACCAAGAGGAACATCCAGTAGTTCCCGAATCCCTCTCACTACTGGCAAAGAAGTTCCTCTACAAGTTGTTTACACTAACACCGACACCTCTCCGAGCTTGGGGAGGGTGGAAGATGGTTTTGCATTAGTTCCACTAACGTCAACTAACTTAGAAACATTTGACCAAGTCAACTGGACTTCAAGCCAAACGGATGGTGCTGTCTATAGTGTGCCACCACAGGAAACACCAACTCCACCACTGATAACGGCTCTGCCATTTGCACAACTGCCTCTGGTTATTTTGTCGACTTCAACGATGATTTCTCAGACTCATTCGCCTCTTCGACAGCTGATTTGTCAAGTGCACGTAAGCTAACAAATTGGCTTAAAGAAACGTATTTTATTTTTCCATGGAACTATCTATGGCTCTCTTTGACTGTCTTAGCCTTTCTAATTTGGATTGGTTTTGTCATTACCTTTTTCTTATTAATACATGGTCATTTTCTTCCTGAAAGATCAACAGTTGAACTGGTGGAGGAGGTTTTGAAACCACATTTTTCATCACACAAACTCCGCAGAGACTTATTCTTTGTGAACATTTCCGCAGTGCCAATTCCTGATGGGATTGTATGGGACAAGGTAATGTTTGATATATATATGGTCCCACTGAAATTATTCAAATACCGTATGTGTTCAAGTTATCAATGAATGATTGGGATGTGAAAACAGTTGATTCTATGATGACTGAATTGCAATATTATACTATCTTTGAAAACGAAGATGTTTACCAATTTAAAGAAAATGATGGTGATATGTTTTGCTATAATTACTATAGGCACCATTTCATACATAGAGCGAGCAGTCCCAAAACTGTATTTAATTACACGCAATGGGAACATTGCCCAACTCCACCGCAAGGGAGTTCTAAAACATATTCTGAAAAGTTTGCATATTTTTCTGGGCACAACCAAAAGAATGCTGAGTCATAGAAGAAGAACTTTATTCGGCATGAAATAATTCAACCCTTAAATTCCAACAATAAATAACCATAATATCAATAAAACGGTAAAATCAGCATAATCATAATTTAAAGCGGATCATTTTCAAGAATAATAATCGAAAATGTCCCTTAAAGAAACTCTAGGTTATTACGCCATGGAATGGCTCCCCTCAGAAACAATCCCAAACCCCTCCATACCAATGCATCTGAGGCCATTTGCAGCCACATAAAAGCAGGGTGAAATTGCACAAATCCCTTTGGCCTCAGCAGGGGTAATAAAAAACGTCTTCTAAAAGGTGCATAAAAAACACAGAATAATGTAAAATGGGACAAGGTCTGCAGGGACACCCCGTCACAGGGACAAGGTCTGATCGATTTTACACCATACGGACCTAACAGGAAGCAAATATTATTCCTAATGACCCCCAAACGGAATCGAGTAATAAGAGTCCTTTCCCTCAGGTCATTTATTGCTAGGAGATAGGGCTCAGGACCCACCCCCATCTTTAACATAATAAAATCCCTGACCAATTGTTTCCCTGGTTCCTTTCCCTCTCTTTCAGCCCTCCGCATTCTTAAAAAATTCTCCTTCACCCAATTCTTATCCTGGCTAGTCAGACCCTCGGGAGAGTAAAACAAATCCAGCCGCCCCAACTCCTGTGCTACTTTTCTTATGTACATCAGCCAAGGAATGCATTTTACATTATCACAGGCCAAACAATCCCTTAGAATCTCTCTATTAAAAATAGCAAAATCATTTCTCCAAATCGAAATCCATAACAAAAGGGGAGCCAACTGAATAGTATCTTGCACACACTCAAGATCTAGTTCTAGACATAGGCAGAAACCTATTTTGACCAAAATATTTTGACCTATTTTGACCTATTTTGACCAACGCCCAATAGTCTTCTGCAAAAACGATTTTCTTCAGTAATGGGCAGTCGGGTGTCCATATACCCCCAGAGGGCTGCACCATACAACAGGACAGGGATACATTTTCGCCCATAGATTTCAAGCAGGGGTTTAATGGGTTTGCTTCCTACTCTTACAGCAAAATCAAAAGTAGCACCAACTGAGGCATGGAAGAGCATACTCCTTCTAGCAATAGAAGGTTTCAATGAGCCTTTATCGTCAAAGATTACCCCTAAATATGGGAATTCATGGACCCTGCTGATAGTTTGATCATCAACCTTTAGCTCCCCAACCCTGCTCAGAGATTTACCACATACCATAAAATGTGATTTCTTATCCTTTATCTCTAGGCCCAAGCCTGACATATAAGATGCATAGGCTCTGACAGCTTTTCGAAGACTGTTCATAGTGCGGGCCATAAGGACCGCATCATCCGCATATGTCAGCACCGGGACACTAGTGCCATTCACCTTTGGGACATCCCTACAGTGCTCCACCAAGAAATCAGACAGTCCATTAGTATATAAGAGAAACAGAGTAGGGGCCAGCACACACCCCTGGCGAACACCCTTGGTGAGCCCAAAAGTCTCTGAACATTCCCCATTTGTCCCCACCCTCACGTTGGCAACCGATCCTGAGTGGAGGTACTGGAGCAGCTCCACAATATCAGGATCCATCCCTAACTGACTTAACCTTTCCCACAATAAGGACCGATTTACCTTATCAAAGGCACAACTGAGGTCCATAAAGGCAAGATAGAGGGTGCCTGTGACGGGCTAGCTGTGGATCGCCCGCACATTGAACTGACTGGTGCTGGCGCTGCCTGCGCTGTTCCAGACCTCCCCGGCTTCCCTTCCCGTGATTGGCTGACAGGACCTTTGGCGCGGGGAGCCGGGAGGTCAAAAGACCCAGTAGCAGAACGAGAAGGGATCGGAGGAGACGGAAAGAAAGGCGGAGACGGAGACGGAACCTGAGTTGGAGGAGAAGACGGCGAGGGCGACGAGGAGAAGGACAAAGAAGCTTGGAGACGCGAGAGGCGCCTGGAGACAGAAGAGCGGTGTTCATCCCAGCGACGGGACCGGACACCACAGACGGGACCCCTACCAGCAGGAATCCGGGAAGACGGAACGCCGCACGCCGCCACGCTTCCGGAGAAGCGTGGCAGTTCCAGGTGCGTGAGGGCCCTGCCCTGAGGGAGCGGGAGGGCGGAGAGAAGGGGGGGAGCACTATCGCATGAAATCACTGAAACATCGAGCACAAAGCATAGAGGCAGCACCAAGGCACCGCGCACAGAGAATCACCAGCCAAGTAGGTTAATAGGAGACTACAAGATTGGTACAATTCGCTATAAAGGAAGAAAAGGGAAAAGGATAGAACTAGGAAGAATCCCAGTCGAAGGAGATAGAACAGTGTTATAGAAAACAAATACAAAGAAGAAAAGATGCCAAAGTGGAGAGGAACCAAAAGAAGGAAAGACAAGAGAATAACAAAACCCCAGAGTATCTTAAATAAATCACTTACCTCTGTTCCTATCTTTCTCTCCACATACGCTTCCCGGGGAACCTGTGAGACGAGGAGACAAAGGAGAAGTGTGAAGAACATAATCCGATACCTAAATCATCCATAACAAGCCAGAAGAAAGAAACACAAAAGAAGAAAGACCTAAAACTACCCTGGTCCTAACCCACAATATCTAAAATAAACACCTTGTACATAGAACAACCGGTTCATGTGTGCTTACTACGCGCCAATACGGTTACAGTGCCCTTCCTAGCTTGCGTATATTTCCCAACCATCATCAGAAGATTGAGGCACTGCTCACGTGTGCCAAGACCTTCCCTAAAGCCATACTGATCCCGGCTCAAAATATCCTTTTCTACCATCCAAGCCTCAATACGCCTTAAGATGATCCGCCCCAAAATCTTCCCAGAGGAGTCAAGTAGGGAAATAGGGCGATAGGACTTCGGATCATTCCGATCCCCCTTTTTAAAAACTGGAATGATACAGGCCCTCCTCCAAGAGGCAGGGACTACCACAGTAACTGCCACATTAAGAACATTTAAAAGAACAGGTGCCCATAACTGAGGGCAAGATTTGTACAAATCCATAGGTATGGAATCCGGGCCCGGGGCTTTATTACTAGCACTGCCCTGGAGTGCATCAATAACTTCCTGGAGCAAAAACCTAATCGCTAAATTGGGAACCACCATAGACTCTCTTTCCCAATTATTTCTTATAAGGGTTCCCTCAAAAATTCTACAGAAATAATTTGCCCAAACCTCCGGGGCAATATTGCAACCCAAGCCCTCGGATGTCTCTGTGGCAAAGGAACCTCTGTTTACCACTTTCCAGAACAAACCAGGATCCTTCATGACTGAGGCTCGCTCCAATTCTTCCCAGGCCTTTGCTTTAAATCTATCCTTACTTTCCCTCAGGTCCCTTTTGTACCTAATTCTTGCTGCTTTCACCGCGGGCCTATCTCTGGGATTTCTTTTGAGGGCCGTTTTCATGTTTGCCCTGGCATCGTAACAAACCTTATCGAACCAGCCACCTCTGGGCTTGTTAGGATGACTGTCTATCAAAAATAGATAGTCTCTAACTACTATGTTTACTTCAGCTATTGCATCCATCACTTCCTTTGGGCTCGGAGTCTCTCTCAAAAGTATGTCCATAAACAGGGGTAAGTTTCCCCCCACCATCCTCTCAATAACTTGTTGGGCATCTACCTGTTTCCAGCCAAGTCGCCTACCCTGATCTCTTATCTTTACTGTTACAGGACCACCCCGCCCTAATTTACTTAGAGCCCCTGGAAGTTTGAAACACACTGTGAGGGGGTTATGATCAATCATACATTCACCAAGCACCTCTCCACCAGTAATCAGATTTTTCAATGACGGGGACACAAAGATGTAATCAATTGTGGTCCCAGACCCTCTACCCACAAATGTTGGGAGCTGGTGAAAATCCACTGCTTCACTATCCCGAAAGTTCAAAAGGCCCAACTTCCTAAGTTCCTTGGTCAGAACCCTACCTCTCATATCCTGAATGTCATCCACCAAGTAATCCCCACAGTCGTAATCAAAGGGATTTACCATTGTACTGAGGCGGCCCAGCTTAGCATTAAAATCTCCCAATACAATGGCACAGAATTCCATCCCCACCTCCTCCATTCTATATTTCAGTACCTGGAGATGGAGAAAAGGATCCCAATTTGACACCCCGTCCCATACAGCATTATAAAAATTAACCAACAAAATATTTAAATTATTAGAAAAAATTACCCAACCAGCTGCTGCGATGGTGAATCTATCATATCCATCCCAAGCAGCCAGCCCCTCAGACCAGGTTTACTGCAGTATAATAATATCATAGTCAGCCACACGCCTAACCCAGTCCTGGTCAGATATCTTGGCTTCATACCCCGCAATATTCCAAGAAATAAGGTTGCACTTCGAACCCACCCCCTCCAACGCAGTCACAGATTTGGTGCATTGTCAATCCACCCCTGCCAAGTCTGAGGTTGTATTGTAATCTGTTCTCCTACAAATTTTCCACAGGGCATTCTGGCCTAAAGCGGGGATCCTACCAGGGTCAGGAGAGGGATCAGTGCCCAGTCGCATATGATTGTAAAAGTATCCCAGGGGGGCCATACCAATTGAATCTGCCCTTAGATAGGCCTGACTATATGAGGAGAGAAGCCGTTGGACCAGGCCCGGGTATCTGACATTTATAATAACACAATCCTCACCCCCTTCTTTTTCCCTTGGCCCAATCCAGTCAATTCTTCGAACAAACAAGACATCTTCAAGATCCTTACACAAAAATTGCAGTTTTTGCTTAGCCAATGGCCAGTTTTATTTTTTGGTTGGGCCATAGATTCTGTTACCCCACGGGCCAGAGCAGGAACATTTGTCAGTACTACCACATATGGGGCACATGCCGGGGGGAGATCCAGACGGGCCAATGATGACTTTTTTCTCAACGGATTCTGATTGGGCTTCCCAACCAGCTGTGGGCAGGCCACCGCAGAACCACGGTCAGACTGACTTCCGAGGCTAAGACCATTCAAGGCCCGCTGCCCATTGGTAGGGCGGTAGTTGGGGCCAATACAGACTGAATGCAGGCACCTTGACCCCCAGCACTCAACAAGTTAACTGGATGCTGAGGCAAACTTCCCAGGGGCCCAGCATTTTCCTCCTGTTGATTCTCACCCACACTGGGATGAGATACGCAACACAGAGCATTACACCCCCCCATAAAATGGCTCCCTTGGCTTCTTAAATCACCTAGCTGAGCAACTGCTTTTTCTATCACTGATAGTTTTGCCATCACAGGTGTCAAGATACCCTCAATCATTTCCTTAAGCTTTAGCAAAAGAATGGTTGTATCACAGCCCATTAGCTCGCTGGATTTTATACCACCATACAGCTCCTTGGAACTGTCCACAAGAGAAGCTTTAGTTTCAGGGACAGATTTCTGAGTCATATTATTTTAAGGTACCACCTACTAAGGATATACACATTATTGACCAATACTAAATTTATATATTCTGAATACTTTGTTTACTGGCTATCGATAGAAGGCTATGAATATTGGTCAAAATCAATTGATCTGAAAAGTGTCTAGGGAACAAAAAATTGGCAAATTAAGGGAAAAGAAACATTGTTTAGAGCATGTCTTATTCCTGTTCAAATTATCTTTTTTAAATGAAACAGTGCAACAAACGAGTTGTTTAGGCTTAGCAACAATAAGGGAATTAAACATGGCCAGTATACCTGCCCCCGCAAAATTTTCCAAATGGCAAAAATACACGAATGCAACTGAAGATGAGCTCGATGAGTGGTCCAGAATGGTACGTTTAATGCTTCACTGACACGTCCAGGTGGGTGGTTATTGTGGCCAATAAATACCAATGGGTGTCATCAACGTTTTATTAACTCCTCGGGGGGTTTTAGGACGAGTAAGCCAGACCCTCGCTATATTTCTCCAGAGAATGCAGATATCATTACAACATTTAGGGGGTCATTCCGACCCCGGCAGCCGGGGTCGCGGGAGCACCGCCAACAGGCTGGCGGGGCTCCTGAGGGCATTCTGACCGCGGCGGTATGGCCACGGTCAGAACCGGAAAACCGGCGGTGTCCCGCCGGTTTTCCGCTGCCCTGAGGAATCCCCCATGGCGGCGCAGCTTGCTGCGCCGCCATGGGGGATTCCGACCCCCTCACCGCCATCCTGTTCCTGGTGGTTTCGACCGCCAGGAACAGGATGGTGGTGAGGGGTGTCGTGGGGCCCCTGGGGGCCCCTGCAGTGCCCATGCCAATGGCATGGGCACTGCAGGGGCCCCCGTAAGAGGGCCCCACTTTGAATTTCAGTGTCTGCTTAGCAGACACTGAAATTCGCGACGGGTGCTACTGCACCCGTCGCACACCTTCCACTCCGCCGGCTCCATTCGGAGCCGGCTTCCTCGTGGAAGGGTGTTTCCCAATGGGCTGGTGGGCGGCCTTTTGGCGGTCGCCCGCCAGCCCAGTGGGAAACCCAGAATGACCGCCGCGGTCTTTTGACCGCAGGACGGTCTTCTGGCGGTCCCAGCCAGGCCGCCGGCTACCGCCGCCGGCCGGGGTCAGAATGACCCCCATAGTGTAGGAAAATTATGCCAACAGTGGCTAAAATCATCCTCACTGAACGTGGTTAGAGAACACCTCAATCTCCTGACTAACTCCACTGACTTACAAGATTTCTTGTCAGGCCCTAGAACACCACCTAAGAAGCGTTTTTTATATGTAGTATATAATGAGATTTGGAAACTTTCCCAACAAGTGCTGCTGCCCGGTTGAGGCAAATAGATCAGGAAAATTTTAAAAAGGCGTTAGCTGTTGTGGATAATGGGATTAATACCTTGTCCGACCGTTTATATACAATTAACATTGTCTCTTCTGCTATAGACATTATGCAATGTGATATGTCTTCGTTACATCATGGACAGAGTCAGATCAGGTCCATTATGCAGTTAGGTTGGACACTTCAAACATTGAAGGCGGGTCGCGTTCCATGGCAGCACGTCAGTGCAAGGGAGATATTTTCTTCCTTTAATCTAACGCGACGGCAGCAACTAATGGCTAAGAAAGAAGTGACTTATGTCATGCTTAACATTGAGAAATTAGAAAAGTTGCCTTTTACAGTGGCTGAAATACCATCGGCTGAGTGGTTAATACATGGGGTTATTAATCTGCCTACTTCCACACTACAATTCACCTTCTGTTTAAAACACATTCCGGTAGGTAGATATGAAAAGCTGGGAGATAGTTACATCCATGAGGTGTGGGAGCTTCTCTTCTTGTACAAATGCTTCAATGGCATGAAAGAGGTCTTTCTTAGTGGTAGTGAATGCAAGCCTTCAGTCAGCCATTCGATGATTTGTAAACAGCTGTCCTTGCATGGGGCGTGTAACGCCTCTGCTGCAAACTTGGCTTGTTATCTTAAGGGAGTTCCAGTCCCCTTGATTAGACCTACGTTCCAGGTGCTTTCAAACGGCAGCTACGCCCTTCTCAATAGTGAAGACTGTTGTGGCATGTGGGCGAGAATAGTTTACGTTGTTTCGGTCTCTAAGGTCGTTACATGCTGCGGGAACGTACTGTTTCCCCCCACTAAATTTAAGGAGGTAGCTGATATCTGGCCTTACAATGCTACTTCAAACATGAATTTTGACAAGTTAAGTAGACTCAAGGATTTATTGTTTCAAAAGCATGTGGCCCTCACATCTGCACGCAAGACCTACGCACTTCAAGTGGCAAGGTCGTCAGCAGAAATACAGTCCCTGTTAAATACGAACTGTCCGAGACACTTTGGTGAACTCATGGAACGAATATTTAATGCGTCCAGCACGATTGGAATTGCAAATTTTTTCAAAGCTGTTGGTTCTGGTTTTGTTCACACCTTCTCCTCCATTTTCGGTTTCATACCTTCAGCTATCCACTCAATTTTCGGTAGTATTTTTGGGGGATTTCCGATAAATTGGTTTTATTAGCTGGCATCTTGCTGTTGTTTATGCGCAATGGCTGTCCCGCCGCAACGAGGACAAAAGACGGCGCTCCCATCAGCGCAGCTGTGTAGTGAACGTATGATGCAGCATTTTGGAGCAACACGGCTGGAGCAATTGGAGTGTGACTGGTCTTTGTCGTACAGACCGGTTCTGTATTGTGTGCAGCCCGTGTTCCGGTGCCTCTGGTGCTCTTTCGAACATGCACTGGAAGTTTGTCTTTCAAAGCAGCGCCCCCCAGCAATAGATGCTGATCTGTTGATGGAGGGTTCATTACCAGACATGCGCACTGAGGCTTGGTTTGCTACGTGAAGCTAGTTATGAGTTACCCCCACTGGAGGAAGTTGCCAACAATTCATCAATGGGCATTCCATGGGATGCCACCTTGGTTGACACTGGGGCTATGGAACACACTTGCTCCTTGATCATTTTTGGCGCGGACTTTCCGGTTCTGTCACTTGCCGAAGTGGAAGATCTCCTGTTCTCCATGGCTCATAGTTAATTTGGAACTTTTCTAAACTGACATGTTTGTTGAATTTGGTTATGAGCCACATGCTCATGTTTTAAATTGCTAAGTAGTATGCTTGTGTGTCCTTTTAACTTGTCAAAATTGTTTTGGTTTTTATATATATCTTAGGTTGAGCTTTTTTTTAGCAAAGGAATTTTAGTTTTGGCTTTCAACCACTTTAACCATCAAGGGGAGGGTGTTGTGTAGCCATTTTAGTTATAGCTCCATGCACGTTAGTTTAACACACTAGGCCGCTGTGCACTTTGATCTAGATATATTTTATTCAGCTTTGCATTGTTATTTTTACAATAACCATGTTTTACGGTCTTGTTTTATTTTCATCTATCTAACTGTTTTGGTTAGCCCAGCACTGTGTTCTCAAACAAGACATTCTTGATCACTTTGTGCTTCAGTCAAGGCTACAGTTTGGTACATTGCCGGTGAACGTGGTAGAAGTTTAGTTTCCAACATTCGTAGAAAATACACATCCTTACGTAGGGACATTTTCTTAGAACATTAGCTGTGTTATTATAAAAAAAACACTTCCTAGTCCCATTACACGTTAAGAGGGAGATTCCAGCCAGGGAACCACGACTGTATGCTGATTGCAGAATGCTTTGCTGCAGATGCTAACGCAGACTATAGGCCTTTGCTCAGGTATGAGGGTTGATGTCCTCCGGGGGGAACCTGAAAGGCAGAATTAGAGCTTAACATGCTGTGCTCAGATCATGACTTAGATAGGAAATAGTCCATTGATTCTAGTGACAATATGCGCTATTCTTATGCTTCACTCTCCTGGTCACCATTTTAATATTGTCATGTTGTGTCGTCCTGATTATTGCAGCTCATGCTTTGCTATCTAAAATGCAGTTGTTTTATTAAACCAGTCTTTAAAACTCATACTGCCTTTTATTGTTATATATATGTGAGACCGAATTGTGATTGGGAGAACCGGATGCGACCTGAGTGACCACGACTTCCCTGAGAAGTATGATATGTCATGCGCTCAGAGAAGGAAAGTACCATCTAGCCTGGCATGTTACCCCCATTTTCACTGCATGTATGTTTGTTTTTGCCCTTGTGTCACTGGGATCCTGCTAGGCTCTTTCCACAGGCACATGGATAATTATCAAGCACATGAATGAAAGGCCCTGACAAAAAAAAGGTCATAATTGAACCGAGACTTGTACAAACATGTGGAACAAAAACATGAGGCCTTTTGTCAAACCTAGCGATAATTACAAGTACATGAACACTGCAAACACAAAGGTAATTTAAAGGTTTGGTACAGGGAACATTGATACCAAACGTAGCGCAAATACTTAAACGAAGGTGTGTGAAGTTGAGGGGCATCTACATGATTTGTTACGCGATGAGTTGTAGATCATAAGGTACACGCTTGATCACAGGAAATAGTGATTGTAACAATAAAGCACATTCATCTTTTAGGAACTCAATGACTGTTCTTGTATTTACAGAACTCACACACTCGGTAACCACCCATGTAACCATGTAGACATTTACAATAAAACATATTTTTTGTTAGAGGATAGAAGGTCAAAAGGACCCATAATATCTAAACCCAACATAGTACAAGGTTCAGATGATAATTCCACAGGATCAAAAAGTGCAGAACCCATCACTTTATGTTATCACTGCTGGAACATTGCCAATAGTCTTTCACAAACCCCCTCGACTTGTTGATCCAATTCTGGCCACCAGTACCACTCTTGCAATCTAGCCTTGCTTAAGCTTCATCCCGAATGACCTTCATGAGCTAAACTGACTGCTTTCTCTCTCATTTCCAACTCTATTTCTCCTGCCTGAGGAGATCATCAGACTGCTAAACTTAGTTCATTACAGGAAAGGAGTAAGTACAATAGATCAAGTATTTAGATTTAATCTCCTTTGTTGGAAATACCTGAACCTAAAAAAAGACCATCTGTATGTAGCTTTTATTGATTTAAAGACTGCCTTCGATCTGGTCCCACGCGACTTGCTGTGGAATGTCCTGGAGTCTTACAATATTAACAGCAAATTACTGAGATTGATAAGACACCTTCACGAGGGAACTTATGCCCAGGTCCGATGGTCACAGGGTGGTAACTTGACAGAAGCTATACTCATTGTAAAAGGGGTCAGGCAAGGTTGTGTACTAGCCCCTACCCTGTTCAGCCTCTTTATTAACCGTACAGTAGATCAGCTGATGAGATGTAATCACGATGCACCTAAGTTAGCAGGAGCCCCGGTCCCTATTTTAATGTTTGCGGATGACACTCTACTGATCTCAAGAACCCCAATGGGTCTCCAAAACGAATTGGATGCTCTCTCTATGTCCTGTGAGAAGAGGGGCCTTGAAATAAACTCAGATAAGTCCAAATTTATGGTTTTTAACTCGCATGAGAAATTCAGGGGGAAAATGACCGTAGGCGGCCAACTGATAGAACGAGTCAGCCAGTTCGATTACTTGGGGATCAGATTAGCGGACGACCAACAATGGTCAGCACAAATTGGAAAGAGTGCCTCTGTCCTTTGGCAGAGGTCAGCAGTGATAGGGAAGAAAATTAAAGACTCTTTAGAGGGGGAAATCTCACCAGCTATCACTGTATATAAGGCTGCGGCAGTGGCAGTCTCAACCTATGGTGCCGAGCTTTGGGGCCACTGTAACTTCAGGAGTCTGACATTGGTTGAAAACCAATTCATACGTAACTTGTTGCGCTTGCCGATGAGCACACCCTTTATCCCCCTTAGATTTGATCTAGCGCTAAATGAGATCCATAACGAAATCGCTTTGAAACCTCTTTTGCATTGGGTGCGCCTCTGGTCATCTGACCATTTGGTATCCTTCCAAGTAGCCGCTGTAGAGTTACTAACTCTCGAAGGTGTAATGTCTATTCCTTGGTTTAAATGCGTTAGAGATATGTGCCAAAGTATCAAAATGGAGGAGGTGTGGAGAGACCCCTGCAGCTTAACCAAGGAAGTGAAACCACGTATAAAGCGATGCTATTGGGAGATGGTTCTGATGCAGATTTGGTCCAAACAGGGGCAAGGCAGTAGGACAATAGTTTCTAGACCACAAATGTTCCCCAAAGTTCGAAACCTATATGGACAACGTAAAACCTCCTTACATTAAAAGCCTTTTAATTAAATTTAGATTAGGGACTTTGCCGTTAAAGACGTTTACTGCGAGTTGGAGCAAGGACGACAGCAATTCGAGTTCCTGCCATTTTTGCCCCATGCAACCTGAAACCCTTGCACATTTTTTATTTCTTTGCCCTAGATACTTGGTCCCTAGGAAAAAGTGGATTATCCCTTTATGTAGATCTCTGAGGATAAGAAATGATAAGACATCTCTTCGCATATTGACAAGTGACACAAGTGAGAAGGTAGTCTGTGCAGTCGTGAGGTATCTCCAATGTGCATGGTTGGTAAGATCAAGAGAATACCTCTCTGACTGATTTGCAAATACGCAAAAACACCTGGTCAAATGCAGATTAACTCAAGGGACCTAAGCAGAAAGGTTACAACTGTGTAATTCTATTGAGTGTTTTAATGGGCTTTTATTCAATGTATATATGTTTATATTAGTCTAACTTTTTAGAGTGGGGCAGGGATATTTATTGTATTTTATAGCACTTTTTTCTACTTGATTTTTAACGACCATTGTGTGAATATATCATATTATTCTTATACGGATGCTTTTATTGCTTTTTGCCGGAATAAAGAATGAAGAAGAAGAACTCCAGTATCCCTTCACAGAAACAAAGACAACCCAGATGTCAGGCCAGTCCACCACAAAACTGCTCACCACTTTCAATTCTTCATCCATTTCCCTTACCTTTGCCCATTCATCTACATTAATAGCATTCTCTTTCACCCAGCTTACTAAATCAGGTTCTTTTTTCCAGTCTCTTTCTTATCCAAACATGTGTCGACAATATCTACCAGAAAGCAAAAAAGACAATCTACAGCACAAAGACTTACTCTAGGAAGCCATTCCACTACAAAATTAAATTCATTTAATCCTTCAGACCACCTACATATCCTGGAAGTCAAAGGACAGCTGTCTTTACATAAAAATACCTGCACCAACGGATGATGATCTTTTTAACCACAAATGGAATGCTCAACAAGAAAAACTTGAAATGAATGGCAAACCCACATTTATTTAAATGAGTACCTCTGCTCAGTTTTTTTAAAGAACTTGAAGCAAGGGCAATTAACTTCTTTTCTCCATCCACCATCCATTCCTCCAAACCAGGCAAGCTAACATCCCTAGACAAAACGGTTTTCTTTATAGAATCAAACACCCCCAGTGTTGGCATAGCATAAATACTCCTCTTGATAGCTGAAATGCATCATCACATCCACTTGACCAAAACTTCTTGCCCTTTTTCAACAATAACCCCAAAGGTTGGGACAGCTGTGCAAAATGTAGGCATAACATTAAAACATATTTCAACCAGACCCAAGAAGGATTGTATTTATCCTTAGGTACTAGTGTACCATCAATGCTTTTTTCCAATTCTAATTTGGGGTCAACTCCCTCTCTGGATCTAGTGAGCTCTAGATGTGTTACATAAAGGGGGTTATTCTAACTTTGGAGGAGTGTTAATCCGTCCCAAAAGTGACGGTAAAGTGACGGATATACCACCAGCCGTATTACGAGTTCCATAGGATATAATGGACTCGTAATACGGCTGGTGGTAAATCCGTCATTTTTCCGTCACTTTTGGGATGGATTAACACCTCCTCCAAAGTTAGAATAACCCCCAAAGTCACAGCAAATTTATACTTTACCTTCTTTAAAGTCAACCCAGCATTTTGCAACCTTTTCAAGACCTGTCCTAACAACATACCATGTTCAACTGTGTCTTTACCTGACACCAAAATGTTGTCTTGAAAGAATAGAATTCCTGGAATGTAGTCCAATACCTTCTTCATGACTCTTTGGAAGCAGGCAGGCACAGAAGCCATTCCACAAGGCATCCACATGAATCGATAAGCTCCCAAAGGAGTAACAAATGAAGTTAGTTACCTGAACTCAACATGCAGTGGCACTTGCTGGTAAGCTGAAGACAATTCTAGCACACTGAACAGCACAGCACCCTTAAACATGGAAAGAGTTTCTGAAATATTTAGTAGGGGATGGTGATGTACTCAGATATGCTTGTTAAGATCATGAAGATACACACACACTGTTATCTTGGTATTATCAGCCTCAAGCGCTATAACCACTGGAGGGAGTCACTCTAAAGATTAAATTTTCTCCAAGTCTTAACATTCTTTGTATCCCATCTCTGAATGGACCCACCATCAGGTTATGAACTTTCCTTACTCTATGGCTACAGAGTGTATCATCATTCTTTCTCAGAACAATCTTATGTTCAAAACTTTCAACAGCCCTATGTCTCTCTCAAACACACCAGGAAATTCACAAAACACACTAGTAATAAAAAAAATCAATAATATGGGCGTTGTGAGCAGATTTTCAGTCCATTTGGACTTAAGTCAAGATTTCAGGTGTGCAAAGCAGTGATGCAAGGAGGTGTTCTGCATGTAATGTCACACCGTGATGTAGATGGGAAATCCCAGGCTGGAGTTCACACTATTCCAGCAGTCGCTAATCAGCACAAGCCAAATCTCTGTGCTCCCCCCCTGGGATCCTAAGCTCAAGTAGCACAAAGTGATCCAAAATGAGGGTTTTGGTGGTTGTTCATAGCGCTTACCTTGCTCATGGTCCATCAGGAAAGGTAACAGTGGAAGTGAAATCCATGTGGTGTTACCGATGCTTACGCTGGAAAAAAGTTAGCACTTACGAGCCTGATGGGTTGAAAATAAAGTCTCTTGCATCTGTTGATGATATGAAAAGCCTTCAGCTGATGTAAATAGCATAAGTCCCAGTAACAAGGGGAAGTTGGTGGTTACCTGCCCCTAAGAGGTTACAACTCGTCACCAGTGTTGTAACTGAAGAATTCACTCCAATTTGTAGCTTCAATCAAAGTAGATTTATTAGTGGACTTCAGCTTGAAATCACAACCTAACTGCAGGAAGCTCCTTAAAGACTTTTTCCCCAGTATATCATTGATGGCGCACCTCACCTTCCAGGCTACTGTCACAATGCTCAGCCGTAACCCCCAACCATAACAAGCAAATTTTGTGTCTTCTGAAGTTCTAAAGTTGGGACCCTGGGAACAACAGTAAAAATGTTGCAATAATGGCCCTGTCATGTGCGGATAACAGACTTAAGGGGTCATTCTGACCCTGGCGGTCATTGACCGCCAGGGCCAACAACCACGGAAGCACCGCCAACAGGCTGGTGGTGCTTCCTGGCCAATTCTGACCGCGGCGGTAAAGCCGCGGTCAGAAAAGGGAAACCGGCAGTTTCCCGCCGGTTTTCCCCTGGCCAAAGGAATCCTCCATGGCGGCGCTGCAAGTAGCGCCGCCATGGGGATTCCGACCCCCTTCCCGCCAGCCTGTTCCTGGCGGTTTACACCGCCAGGAAGAGGCTGGCGGGAACGGGTGTCGTGGGGCCCCTGGGGGCCCCTGCACTGCCCATGCCACTGGCATGGGCAGTGCAGGGGCCCCCTAACAGGGCCCCAGCAAGATTTTCAGTGTCTGCTTGGCAGACACTGAAAATCGCGACGGGTGCCACTGCACCCGTCGCACCCAAGCAACTCCGCCGGCTCCATTCGGAGCCGGCTTCATCGTTGCTGGGTCTTTCCCGCTGGGCCGGCGGGCGGCCTTTTGGCGGTCGCCCGCCGGCCCAGCGGGAAAGTCAGAATGACCGCCGCGGTCATTTGACCGCGGTGCGGTATTCTGGCGGTCTCCGCCCGGGGGGCAGCGCCCGCCGCCTGCCGGGGTCGGAATGACCCCCTTAATGACATGAACAGAATGATTTGATTAAAATAGTCAGTAGGGCTGCACAAGCAGTGAATATTGCAGCCCAGTGATTTCTGTTTCCTATATGAATTTTTCTCATTCACTCATTGATTTCAACTAGACAAACAACTATGGTTTTCTCGTCTTCAATCACACACCATAACAGTTGATCCAGTCTTGCCACACAAGCTATTATACACAGTGTTGAGTTCACTGTTTTGGGATGTCACAGAAAGGTGACACATTAAACATTAGCAGTTTGGTCATTTCCTTCGACGCTAGAGCTTAATATATTTTGAAACTACAACAGCCTTCTTCTGATTTTAAGAGAGGAAAATCACAAATTAAATAAAACACCAAGATATGGGTTCAAGTAAAGAAAAAACACAAAGACAGGTATTGTGCTGAAGGTAGTGAGAAAAATTGCATTTGTTTTAAGTTAACTTTTACATATTTCCTTTTAGAGGCTCAGACAATTTTGTAGAACATTATAAAGTTCAGTGACCACTTTTGATCACACAGTTTGGCCTACAAAACAGGTAATAAGACCCTTTCTTGCAGGAGCCTGCAATTTGCCAGTTGCACTTTTGTATGATTTCTGGATTCAAAGGTCTACTTTGGTTTACCATTCGTGGCCAATTATATTTTCTGAATTAAAGTGGTGACACCAATTTCTCGCCTCTTCCCATTCGACCAAAAATCAGTGCATGTTCTAATCTTTCACTCGAAGTTGTACGTTTTTTAAAATTCTCTGTGTAAATTATCTATGGTATTTTAACAATGAAAGAGTTTTTCCACCAAACCAGAGAACACCGAATACAAAGACACAAGAGAGAAGTAACATTCCATGATCACCCTCTTTCAGCCCTAATTTGGCATTCATATGTATGTACATTCTTTTGTTATTTACATATGTAGTATGCAGGAAATCCTCACGATGAGCAGTAAAATAATAAAAATGTCAGAAACACCAAGCAAGATGTAAATATATTGATGAGGTTTAATTCAGGAAACCAACGAGGACCGACGACCTCAGCAGCGGCTCCTGGAAAAACAGTCCAATTCAGACCTACGCGACCGGAATTCCAGAACCTGTCCGACATAACCCGCAGGGTGACCTTGTGCACCACAGGAATCACATTTTTCTTTAGTTTAATGTGATGCTCAAAGCCACATACAGCACCCACTTGATCTTCAGGGAATAAACCGACCATGCGATTGGTAATGTCATTAGACATAGACACATTAGCAACATGATCACTCAAACCCAAATCAGGTAAATCTCCTAAAGTTACGGGAACATCATGACCAGGGCGCAAAATAATACCAACGCGAACCAAATCCTTCCACCCTATAATATCCCTACCTTTAACAGCAACATATACCTTGGTAGATATGGATCTGCCCAAGCATTGCAAACTGGACCAGAAATAACCCAACAAATCAATGTCATTGTACCCAAACGCCTTAGGGTTGAAGCCAGGATTTTGTAAGGTAATAGTGTCTTTCCACAATTTAAAGAACGTTTGATCAGCTAAATTGGTGATGGGAGCACCTGAATCAGCTAAAACAGAAATCGTTTTGTTTTCAATGAGCACCTCATATATCGCACCTCTAATAACCTTATCAGGTTTACCACAACGTTCATCAGGAATATCTACTGTCAATAAAACATTTTAAAGCTCATTCGAACAGTGTGTAATCTCATCTTTCACATCCACATTGATAATTCTCACTTTGTTATAACCACCCTTGTTACTTGACTGCGCCACACACGCACTTTGAAAATGGCCACCTTTGCGACAACGATTGCACCTTTTCCCTATCGCAGGACAAGAGGAATCGTTACCAAGATGATATTTGGACCCACAACAGAAACAAACCCTAGCAAGTCTTCCTTCTTGTCTGCGGCTTGCTTTACTTTGTTTTCCCTGTTTATTACTGACTGTGCAGACTACGTCCCCTTTGTTTAAATTCTCAAGAGAAGCATTTTGGTTAGCTAAAACCCTAGAAGTATTTATTCATCTTTCTATTCCTTTCGCTATATTAATAACTTCTTCCAGTGTGGGATTGCGACAAGCTAACAGTCTCTCCTGAATTTTCTTGTGGAAACAATAGAAAGCAAATTGATCACATATATAAATATCAACATTACTACCAAATTCGCATTTGCAAGCTAGAACATGCAGATTGGCTATATACTCTTCAGTTGTTTCATCACCCAATTACATACACCTGGCAAAATTAAATAGTTCTAATAACACATTAGAGGCATCAGAATATTGTTTCTTCATTCTTTCTTTTCCTTCTGCGTAACTGTCCCACGATGCATCTCCACCTCCAGACGAAGAGATCACAGGTAAGTTGTAAAAAACACGTTGACCGGCAACCCCAAGGTGATTAAACAGTAAAGACATCTTCCTGTTAGGAGAATAACCATTCCCATCAATAGAATGAGATAATTTTCAAAAATGCGTAGCCACTCCAATCATTTAATATCAGGCTTCCCAGGTTTTTGCAAAAATGGTGGAGGTTGAATGATCCCTTGATTGGCCGCCATGACAGCTGATACTTAAAATATTGAACAAACTGAAGACTGATGAGGCAGGTTCTTCACCAATTTTCTTATTTCTTTCCTATAGTCAGGAAACACATATAAAAAAATAAACAATCCAACGTGGCTGCACATAGCATTTTTATATATATACATATATAGATATATATATATATCATCTAAAGGTACTCCTGTGTTCCTTCCAGCGCTCGCCTATCGAGGTTGGTGCTCAGTTAATGGGCACAGGACCCATTTTTAATCCACTCCAAAAAATGTATATAAATCAAAGTCTGGCACTCCTTGCAAAAACAATGGTCTTCATTTATTGCAAAAATCCATAAAGCAGAAACATAGGGCAACGCGTTTCAACCTTCAACCTTCACGGTCTTCTTCCTTGGCCCCTCTTGCAATACATATATAACAGAAGGAATGTGGCCCGCCCATTTACTAACTATATATACACCCTCTTCCATAGACATAGAAGATAAAAAATTCCTTCTTTTTTTTTTTGTGTTTTTGAATATATGTTTATATATATACATAGAAATTTGTTCACTTACATTTTCTTTTCAAATGTCCATTTTATCTATTCTTCCCATTTTCAATAACAAGTGTCATCAGAAATAATATCGTTGGGTGAGCCACTATTTGTAACACACTAAGGGGGTCATTCTGACCCTGGCGGTAATTACCGCCATGGCGGAGGTCGGCGGTAGCACCGCCAACAGGCTGGCGGTGCACCGCTGGGCATTCTGACTGCGGCGGTTCAGCCGCGGCCAGAAACGGAAAGTCGGCGGTGTCCCGCCGACTTTCCGCTGCCCTTGAGAATCCTCCATGGCGGCGGAGCGCGCTCCGCCGCCATGGGGATTCTGACACCCACTACCGCCATCCAGTTCCTGGCGGTTCTCCCGCCGGGAACAGGATGGCGGTAGGGGGTGCCGCGGGGCCCCTGGGGGCCCCTGCAGTGCCCATGCCAATGGCACTGCAGGGGCCCCCGTAAGAGGGCCCCAAAAAGAATTTCAGTGTCTGCCTAGCAGACACTGAAATTTGCGACGGGTGCAACTGCACCCGTCGCACCTTCCCACACCGCCGGCTCAATTCTGAGCCGGCGTCCTCGTGGGAAGGGTGTTTCCCGCTGGGCTGGCGGGCGGACTTTCAGCGGTCGCCCGCCAGCCCAGTGGGAAAGCCAGAATGACCGGCGCGGTCTTTTGACCGCGGAGCGGTCTTTCGGCGGGAACCGCGTGGCGGGCGGCGACTGCCGTCCGCCGCGGTCAGAATGACCCCCTAAATCATCATAATTAATATTTAAGTAGGCCTCTCAACAGAAAATAATGAATAACCTGAACCGATGTTATCAGACCCTGCCTTGGTATCATCATATTAACCAATATGAACAAAAAGTTCCTCATCCTTATTCAATCCCCAGGGATAACGACTGTTTAACTGAATGATGTATTCAGACTCCGATCTCCTTAATTGTTTTTCTCTGTCCCCTCCTCTTGGAGTGGCAAGGACCCTGTCTATACCAAAAAATCTAATTTTCTCAACTTTCCCCTCATGCTCAAGATTACAGTGTCGCGCTACTGGATACGTGGCATCCTTATTCGATATTGCTCTCCAGTGCTCAAGAATACGTTTTTTCAGAGGAAAGATTGTGCTGCCGACATATTGTAATCCACATGGACATTCTATTACATAGACGGCAAAATCTGAATTGCAATTGATATACTTTTTAATATTCACTCGACTGCCCGTGGGTAACTCATATTGCTTCCGATTTGAACTGTATTTACATGCTTTGCACTTGGCACACTTATAAAAACCTTGATATTTATCTAAGAAAGTTTCTTTATTTTTCTTTGTATAGCTATGTACCAGAATATCCCTTAAAGAACTACTTCTTTTATAAGTTATCAACGGAGTACGACTAACTAGCTGCCCAATTGTTCTGTCAGCCTTAATAAGATGCCAATATTTTATAAGAATCTTTTTAACTTCTGAAGAATATGCATTAAAAACTGTCACAAATCTCGGGGTATTATTGCCTTCTCTTCTCTTTTTGGGAATCAATAGCCCTTTGAACTTCCGCTGTCTTTTGGCATGCCTTCTTTACTACTCTATATGGATAACCTCTAGATCTAAATCTCTGTGTCATTGTTAGTCGCTCTTCCTCAAAACTTTGTAGGGTACTGCAGTTTCTCTTAGCTCTTAATAATTCCCCGTAAGGTATGCTCCATTTTACATTCGGAGGGTGGTGGCTTGTTGCATGTAATATGCTGTTCCTTGATGTGCTTTTCCTGAACAATTTCGCGTGTAATGTACCTTCTTTTACACAAACCTCTATGTCTAAAAATTCCATCACCTGTTTGTGTACTTTGAATGAAAATTGTATATTTAGGTCCCTGTTTGGTAATGAGTTCAGAAAATCATATAATACTGCTTCTGGACCTTCCCATATCATGAATATATCATCGATATATCGTGTCCAAAATATAATATGTTGGAACCATTCCCTCTTTTCATCTGCCATCACCCATTGTGTTTCCCACCATCCCATAAACAAACAGGCATAACTGGGAGCAAAGCAGCTTCCCATCGCAGTCCCAGTTGTTTGTCTATACCATTGATCCTCATAAATAAAGAAATTGTTTTCCAAACAAAATTTTAACATGTTCAGAAGTAGTTCAGAATGTTCCAATAGTCTGATTGGTTTATCCCTAAAAAAATGTTGACATGCCTGGATTCCCTTCTCATGTGGGATACAAGTGTACAATGATACTACATCTATAGTTACCACAATGTAGTTCGTTTGCCAAGGAATGTCCTGTATTTTTGTTAGAAAATCTGTAGTATCTCTGCAATATGAGTTCAGATTCAATACATACGGACTCAAGCAATAATCTATATAAATAGAAACATTCTCCAAAAGACTGCCTCTAGCTGATACTATAGGGCGGCCCAGGGGGTTCTCAATGTCCTTATGAATCTTGGGTAGTAGATAAAAGCAAGGTGCCACTGGTTTCTGTACTAGTAGAAACTTGTACTAATCATCAGAAAGTAAACCTCTGCTGACCCCATCAAAAAGCAAATCATGACACCTGCTTATAGAGTGTCAGTAAGCTAATATTGTAGACCTCTCATAACATGCCGAATTTAGCAATCGTCTCTTAACTTCTTGTTGGTACTTAATAGCGTCCCATAACACTACATTGCCGCCCTTATCTGCCGGCTTTATCACAAATGAAGTTGCTTTTTAAAGAGATATTAATGCTGTTCTTTGACCTGCTGTTAGATTCCGTGCATAGACATCTTTCGACCTCTTCCACAAATTCAGCAGCTCAAAAGTCACTGCTTCATGAAAGGCATCGATATTATCATGTGGTAAGACTGGATTACATCTAGATTTTGCTTTGAAACTGCTGCTGCTGGCACAGTCTGTTTGTAAGTCTAAATTCTCTAATAACTCCATATACGTTCCCCATGTTCTTTCCCCTATCTCCAATTTCCGTAAAGACACTAAACCGTCTATATCACTGATCATTAGTTCTGAAGCCAACTCTGAACTGTTTATTTCTATTGAATGTGCTAAAGTTACATCCTTTTTTTGTTGTGCAAAGATTTTCATTAACTTCAATTTCCTGATCAGGTGAAAGATGTCAATACGTGTTTTCATATAGTTGAAATTCGCTGTTGGACAGAAAGATAACCCTAATTCCAATATTGATCGTTCATCCTGTGACAGAGTATGTGAAGAGATGTTGACCACTGTCAGCTCTCCTTTCTTCATTATTTCTTTCTCCTGGTTTGTCGTGCAATCCTGCCACCCAAATTTTCGTTGTCCTGTTGACCTGCCCCCTCTCCTGATCTTTTTGTGTCTGCGCCTTCGCCTTTGTCTCTTGGAGGTTTTCTCTGTGGTCTTGAACTCATCTGTAAAAAACGATACTCCTCCAATGTAGTGAAAGGTTGACCCACCAATGCGCTTGGGCCCGAGGTTTCTTCCAGGTCTGATATGTTTTCCACACTCGATTCCGATGTGGATGTCTCCTGTCGCCGTAGGACTTCACCTTGCCTGTAATCTTTCCGGGCTTGGTCATAGCGTCTACTAAATGTTAAGACACGCCCTGTTGCATAGTTGTTTTTGTCCCGCAATTGTTTTTTCTTTTTCTTCAATTTTATTTCATCTTCATACTTTTTAAGACGTACCTCCATCTTTTCACAGAATTTTTTGATCTCATCTTGTGTCTCATGTTGTTCGAGATTTGTCTGTAGCTTTTTAATTTCTTCACTAGTTTGCGTGAGTTCCATCTCCGCATATTTCGATAAAAGTTCTAACATACTCTTACAGGTAGCTGCCATTAGAAGCGACCATTCTTCCAAAAGCTTAGGATGTGGATTAAAATGTGACGGAGTGATTAGAATTCGTAGGCCCCGTGGGACCCGACCAACCTCGATGTAATTATTTAGCAAAATCACTTCCCAAGCTCTATTGATCTCCTTTCTCCTTAATCTTTCCATTTGCCATAATTGTTGTTTGAGGGTCATCGTGCCTTGTACCTTCCCGTCTTTGCCCCTATGCATGTCAGAAGCCGTATTTATCGCTGTCTCAACAAACAGGTTACATGCCTCATCTATTCTTTGACGCAATATTTCATTAATTTTTACTTGTTTTCTTTCCCCTTTTATATATTATTTACACAGGTGACATTCACTTAATAGTTCAGTCAGAATTGTGAATCATGTATTGGAGAAAGTAAAAGTGTCTACTGAAATGTCTTTATAAATGCGCACAGGGAGCTATTTCTCTCTTCTCATAAATATCTGATATTTGTTCTCTCTCATATGTCAGTCTCCACATGTATGCTCCGTCGTCCCGACTTATCCAAAAATTCAATGTCTGCTATAGATATATATATATATATATTTTGCAGGAAAAGAAATCCAAAGAGACAACTCAATATGGCTGACAAAAATGCCACCTTGGAAGTTTACAGGTAACACACTAGAAGAAACGTGCGCATCGTGTCAAATCGCAGGCCTGGAAATTACGCACGCATCACGTGATGCCTGCAGGCAAATGGAGAAGTTGCCTCTTGGATCGAAGACGCCGTTCTGTCACAAAATGTAAAGTAAACTAACTCACAGATACGCTGATACACAGAAACAGTATCCCAACTGCAATCGACACCAAGGAAGCAAACATTGTTGGTCGGTCCTTTCCTTAAAACTCAGTGACAGAAACGTTACCTCACTCTTGGTACCAAATTGTAGTATGCAGGAAATCCTTGCGAAGAGCAGTAGAATAATAAATATGTCAGGAACACCAAGCAAGATGTAAATATATTATTGAGGTTTAGTTCAGGAAACCAACGAGGACCCACGACCTCAGCAGGTGCGAATGGCTTCTGGAACAACAGTCCAATTCAGACCTACGCGACCGGAGTTCCAGAACCCGTCCGACGTAACCAGCAAGGTCGCAGCTCCATAAAGTAAAATAAAAACAAACATAATGTCACATTGAAATTATCCTTAGCAACTTAATGCTAAACACAAATATATATAAAAGTACAAACTGACCATAATACTACAACATAATCAATCAATCAAAAAATTTATAGAGCGCGCTACTCACCCGTGAGGGTCTCAAGGCGCTTGTGGGGGGGTGAGGGAGGGGTTACTGTTCGAACAACCAAGTCTTGAGGTTTTTTATGAAGAGTAGGAGGTCTTTGATTTTGCGGAGGTTGGTGGGGAGGGAGTTCCAGGTTGTGGGGGCGAGGTAAGAGAAGTCCCTGCCTCCTGTGGTGGTTCGTTGGATGCGGGGGACTGTAGCTAGTGCGAGGTCGGCTGATCGGAGGTTGCGTGTGGGAGTGTGGAAGTTCACTCTTTCGTTGAGGTAGGTCGGGCCTGTGTTGTGGAGGGATTTGTGTGTGTGGATGAGGATCTTGAAAGTGATTCTCTTGTCTATGGGGAGCCAGTGAAGGGATTTGAGGTGTGGTGAGATTCGTTCATGGCGGGGGAGGCCAAGGACGAGGCGTGCGACTGTGTTCTGGATTCTCTGGAGTTTGCGTTTGAGTTTGACTGTGGTGCTGGCGTAGAGGGCGTTACCGTAGTCTAGTCTGCTGCTGATGAGTGCATGGGTGACTATCTTCCTGTTCTCTGGGGGAATCCATTTGAAGGATTTTTTTAGAGTGCGGAGTGTGTGGCAGCAGGAGGATGTTAGTGCATTGATTTGCTGTGTCATGGAGAGGGAGGGGTCCAGTATGATGCCGAGGTTGCGTGCATGGTTTGCTGGGGTTGGTGTGGGGCCTAGGATGGTGGGCCACCAGGAGTCGTCCCAAATGGTTTTGTTGGGGCCGAAGATGATGATCTCGGTTTTATTGGAGTTAAGCTTGAGGTGGTTAGTTGTCATCCAGTTGGCGGTGTCGAGGAGAGCAGAGTGTAGATTGGTTTTGGCGGTGGTGGGGTTGCGAGTGAGGGAGAGGATGAGTTGGGTGTCGTCTGCATAGGAGAAGATAGTGATTCCGTGTTGTCGGAGGATGTTGGCTAGGGGGATCATGTAAATGTTGAAGAGTGTGGGGCTGAGGGAGGACCCTTGGGGGACTCCGCAGATGATCTTGGTAGTGGTGGAGTGGAAAGGTGGAAGGCGGACTCTTTGGGTCCGATCGGTGAGGAAGGAGGTGATCCAGTCTAAGGCTTTGTGGGGGATTCCTGTGTTGTGGAGGCGTGTGCGGAGTGTGTGGTGGCAGACAGTGTCAAAGGCTGCAGAGAGGTCTAGGAAGATGAGTGCGACGGTCGCACCTTTGTTGACTTTGGTCCTGATGTCGTCAGTGCATGCGATGAGGGCGGTTTCCGTGCTGTGGTTCTTGTGGAACCCGGATTGTGAGGGGTCAAGAGTGTTGTTTTCTTCGAGAAAGTGGGATAGGCGGGCATTGACTAGTTTCTCAACAGCCTTGGTGGGAAAAGGGAGGAGGGAGATTGGGCGATAGTTGGAGAGGGCCTCCGGGTCGGCTTTTTTTTTTTTAGGAGAGTGGTGATTTCTGTGTGCTTCCAGGGGTCTGGGTAGTTGGCGGAGTCGAAAGAGGAGTTGATTATGTTGCGGAGTATGGGGGCGATGGTTGGGCTGGCTTTGCTGTAGATGCGATGAGGACAGGGGTTGGAGGGGGAATCAGAGTGGATGGAGTTCATGGTTTTTTTGGTTTCTTCGTGTGTTGGGGGCCCAGGTAGTGAGTGTGGTGGGGGTCATGAGTGGGGGTTGAGTTGGGTGAGTGCGGGGTGTGTGTGGTGGGTGTGTGTGGTATGAAGCTGTTGTGGATGTCCCGATTTTGTGGTGGAAGTGGTTGGAGAGGGCGTCACATAGGGGCTGTGTGTGTGTGGGATTTATGTTGCGGGCTTTGGGTTTGGCTAGCTCTTTAATGAGGGTGAAGAGTTCTTTGCTATTTTGGGAGTTGTTGTCAAGGCGTGTCTTGTAGTGATCTCTTTTGGTGGTGTGTATGAGTTGGTGATGGATGCGAATGGTAGTTTTGAGGGTGGAGAAGTTGGTTGTAGAGGGTTCTTGTAGCCATATTTTCTCCACTTGGCGGCATTTGCACATGGAGTCTTGGAGTTCAGGGGTGAACCATGGGGCGTTCTTGATGTTGCTGGTGGCGATGTGTTTTCTGAGGTGGGCTAGTGTGTCTGCGCAGGTAGTGATCCATTTAGAGAGGTTGTGTGCTCCTGTGTTGGGGTCGTTGGTGTGGGGGGGGAGGTTGTGAGCCAGTTGGGAGTTCAGGCGTTCTGTGGGGATCTTGTCCCACATGCGGTAGGGTGTGGTTTGTTGATGGTGGTGTGTGGGGGGTTTGGTGAAGGAGAAGTGGACACAGTGGTGGTCTGTCCAGTGGAGTTCGGTGGTGTGGGTGTAGGCTATGTGTTGGCTTGAGGTGAAAATTGCGTTGAGCGTGTGTCCTGCTGAGTGGATGGGTGCGGTGACCAGTTGTTTGAGTCCGAGGTTGGTGAGGTTGTCGATGAGGGAGGTTGAGTTGTGGTCTTGAAGGTTCTCCAAGTGAAAGCTGAAATCACCGAGGAGGATGTAGTCTGTGGAGGTGAGGGCATGCGAGCTGATGGTGTCGGCGATGGTGTCGCAGAAGGCGGGGCGTGGTCCTGGTGGTCTGTAGATTAGTGTACCTCTGAGGGTGGAGTTGTTGTTAATGTGGATTAGGAAGTGCATGTGTTCTGTGTTGTTGATAGTGTCTTGGGAGCTGGTGGTGACTTTGATGGTGTCCCTGTGTAGGATGGCAATGCCACCACCTGGCCTGTTGAGACGGGAGGGGCCGCGGGAATGCAATGGGGGGGGTTTAAATGAAAAGGAAAACGGACGGAGAGGAGGTGGGGGGAGGTGGGAGGGGCCGCAGGGACGCAGCGGCGGGGGTTTTAAATGAAAAGGAAAACGGACGGAGAGGAGTTGGGGGAGGAGGAACGGGCAGCGGGGACGCAGCTGCGGGGTTTTAAAAGAAAAGGAAAACGGATGGAGAGGAGGTGGAGGAGGCGGGAGGGGCCGCGGGGACGCAGCGGTGGGGGTTTTAAATGAAAAGGAATATGGAAGGAGAGGAGGTGGGGGAGGCGGGAAGAGCCGCGGGGACGCAGCGGCGGGGGTTTTAAATGAAAAGGATAACAGATGGCGAGGAGGTGGGGGAGGTGGGAGGGGCCGTGGGGACGCAGTGGCGGGGGTTTTAGAGAGGAGAACGGACAGATGCTGGGAAGTATACAACCGGGCAAGTGGAGGCTGCACAGGGCGGCGGCACGAGGAGCGACCTAATAGCTGTGATATATTGGATGACCCCTAGTAGCAAGTGAAAGTTCAACCACCGAGACACCACCTTTATATAAAGAAAGCTGCCGTCTCAATTAAGGCATGAACAATGAAATGTTACCATACAGCCGTAATAGAATGTAAAGAAGCAGACAAAAATTCGATATGCAGATTATGGCCCTCATTATGACATTGGCGGTAAATCCCACTTACCGCCATGCTGACTGCTGCCAACATACCGCCACCGTGGCGGATATCCGTTCACCATATTATGACACACACACCAATCCATCACTATTCAGCCACATACACAACTTCGCCACACCAAAGGTGAGTGATAACCTGGTGGTACCAAAACCCACACCGTTACGACAACAGAACTACGCCCATCACATTATGACCCACGAATCACCACAGTGGACATTTAACCGCGTTAAACCATTGGCAGTACATTCCACGGCGCTCAAAATACACACACATACAAAACAACACCACATTTGACAATTCGAACTACACACACCTAACACCCATACACACACCACACCCACACACCCACACCACTATAAAACACACACCCACTTTACCCACAACCCTTTATGAATACAAACCATTGCCAACAGACTGACATCACGACTACAGACAAGACCAGATCCACACACCACCATCACCTATACACCACCCAGGCACCTTACATCACACACCCCAACACATGACCCTACACACCAACAACATTCACACAACACCCATGGCACCACAAAGACACCCCCGATTCTCAGAGGAGGAGCTAAGGGTCATGGTGGAGAAAATCATCCGGGTAGAGACACAGCTTTTTGAGCACAGATCCAGCAGATATCCATTGCTAGGAAGATGGAGCTATGGCGGAGGATCGTGGACAGGGTCAACACGGTGGGAGAGCACCCCAGAACCAGGGACGACATCAGGAAGAGGTGGAACAACATACGGGGGAAGATACATTCCATAGCAGCAAGACACCAACTAGCTGCACAGAGGACTGGCGGTGGACCCCCACGTCCTCCCCCACAACTAACAACATGGGAGGAGCAAGTCTTGGCAATAATGCATCCTGAGGGTCTGGCAGGAGTAGCAGGAGGACTGGACTCTAGTAAGTCAACTCTATACTAATATCACCACCCTACCTGCATGCCATCACATACCCCCGCCCTCACCCTCACTCCCATCACTCCACCACTTCCCACACCCCCCACCATCACATCTCACTCATCCCAGTGCCAAGCCCTGAATGCCATACCAATGCATGGACACCACTCACAGACCTGCATGGACACCTACCACTAAAGCATGCACACTAGAGAGAATCAACTAGCCTACCACATACCAACTTACACAAGTAAAAGCTGCCAGGGCAAATACAACCAAAAGGGCAACCCACTGATGCACTATATGTCACACACAGAAACAATAACACTGCATTCACATACCCACAGGTACCTCAGCCAATGTCACAGGAGAAGAGGTGCCAGCAATATCCAGTCCTCCCACAGAAGAGGTCCACAGTGAAAAGAGTGACTCTGGACGCCTGGATCTGGATGACCAACCTGGCGAATCAGGGACTTCTTGACAGTCAGTAACCAAGCCACAGTCACACACCACCACAGGGCCTCCCCCATCAGGAAACACCACCACAGTGCCCATCCAGCGTACCCACACCTCTGTACCCAGGACACGTCAATCAGCAGTGTGTCCACCACTACAGGGACCCCAGGGCACACCTCGCCCCCAAGACAATCTGCGACCTGGGGTCAGTGGCAGTGGGCACACGGTTCAGGGGACAGAGGCACAGGACAACAGGGAAACTGGGAGGAGTACAGTGCACCAGGGGGAGGGCAGGACCATGGAACAGACTCTCCAGGAGGCACTCACCGAGATCCTGGGAGCATACCAACATTCCCAGGAAATGCTGGGCCAGATCCTGAACAACGTGCAGGAGAACAGGCGGCTGCAGGAGGGACAGTACCAGCGGATCAGGGAGAACTTGGAGGCTATTAACTATTAACACCACCTTGGTCTCCATTGCAGGGGTGCTGGCAGACATGGCCAACATTATGAGAGAGGCAGCCTCACAACAGCGGGCCCCTGCCACTAGCCAGACATCTGAACTGCCTTCCACCTCCGCTGCCGCTAGTGGACAGGAAGCCCCACCACAGGACCAACAGGCCACCAGCACCCCTCCCCCTGCAGAAGGAGAACCACCCCACAAATGTTCCCTGCGATCCAGGCAGAAGCCTTAGACTATTGCCAAGACCCCCGCCAGGAAATAAGACTCTCCTGAATGTCACCCTTCTGTCCCACTCTATCACCCTGTCCACCTTGAACTGCAGTTGCTTGCTGAACGTGTCCAATTTTTGGTCTTTGACTACTGAGTCTTTTCCCCAGCTCTCTCGAGTTGCTATCAACCCTCTCCTTCAATCCTATTTACCATAATGATTTTGCTATTTTCAGGGAGTCTTTGATGTTATAATTATACTGTATTTGAAGAAAATGTTCAAATTACATATTACTTTGAACAAAGCAACATTGGCCTCTTGGATGCAACATGGTGTTGCACAAAGTAAATGGTACATGAAGTATCTGTTTTAGCCATCCATTTTCTGTAGTCTGTGATAGATTAGTTTAAGCTAGGTGTAGAGTAGAAAAGCCATGCATTCTTGAGAAGGTTAAACCACGTTGCCTCGGTTCAACAATATCAAGTCACTTTGCCACACAGCACTCTACAGACTATAAACCCACTGAAGGAATTTTGTCATTTTTGGCATTAGAGGAAAAGGCTAAGTTGGCCTGTGGCTGTGCCAAAGGGGAACCCGATCATAGTCGACTGCCTCCTCATACCAGGATACAGGATAAGTGGTGTTTGGTGGTAGGTGTATCTGGTTCAGGTGCATAGGAAAGTGGAGTATTGTACAGTGAGGCTGGTTATGCTTCACCAGGCAATACTCTCACAATACCCCAAACTGGGTCTTTTGGATTCACAATAAAAAAAACGTAGCTCAGTCTGGTAGTGTGGCACAGAGCCTAAGGGGGGTTATTCTAACTTTGGAGGAGTGTTAATCCGTCCCAAAAATGACGGTAAAGTGACGGATATACCACCAGCCGTATTACGAGTTCCATAGGATATAATGGACTCGTAATACGGCTGGTGGTATATCCGTCACTTTTCCGTCACTTTTGGGACGGATTAACACCTCCTCCAAAGTTAGAATAACCCCCTAAGTGCCTAGCTGCCTTACTAGAGGAACATGTGTTTTAAGCATTTCAGAACACCAAAATGGATGATAAGTAATAGACACGACTTGAAACTAATTCTACACCAAATTATAAAAAGAGAACAGAATTTTATACAGTATAAACTTTGGCACTAAAATGCTCAGTATAACTGGAGTCATGGATTTTAGAAGGAAAAATAAATCAGAGCAATTTAAATCTCAAACTTGAATGCTGCAGTCGGTCACTTCCAGGTCGAGTCCAGTGGAAACCACTGGGGGTGAAGGTGATGGAGTCCCAGACCAAAGCAACGACAGTCAGCTGACTTTTACCTGGCTTATAGGGCTGACTTTTACCTGGCTTATAGAGCCCGTATGCAGAGTTGTCTGGGCTGTCCTTGGTGCTGAAGCCGCAGGAGTGCTCATTTTACCACTTGGACGGTGCTGGTGAGGAAACAGATGCAAAAACTTGACAACAGGGCCACTGAGGTGGATGGTTGAAGATGCTGCGGAGTTCCCTCAAGGAACAAAAGTAGTTGTAGCTGGGCCAGTCACCAACAAACCTTGGCAGCGGCAAACACTTTGACATCCTGGGGTTGCAGGGGAAAGCAGTAGCCACCTGAAACTTGCTGGAGGTCGGGGCTATGTTTCCCACAATGCAATATACCATTTACTTTTCTGCAATCCCTCAGCGGATGAATGGCCTGTGATTCTTTGGTTCCAGGAGCGTGCTTTACCTGCGGGCTGCAGGGGACTAGTGCCTCTAGTTAAAGGGAGTTCTGAAGATGTCTTTGATGTTCACAGAAGATCCTCTTGTCTTTGGAACTGATCTCTGGTTCAGGATGAGTCACAATTGTGCGGCTGCTGGGTGGTTGCCACAGATGCAGGCTATTGCTCCTTAGCTTTGTGCAGGTCCTGAAGTCACAGACTCTTGGCTCTTCTTTGTCCTTGGTTGCAAGTCATATCAGATCCATGGTTCTGGTGCCAGAGATGTCCCTGACATCCAAGATTGAGGGGTAAAGGGGTGTTGGATGAAAGGAGCAATGGGCTACTAGCATCAGTAGCTAATCCGCCATTGAGGTGACCACACATGGGTTTCACCTTGTTTACCCAAAATCCTCTATTTACTTTTTTTTGAATGGCAGAACCCACCCTTGGCTTTGTGTTCCAGATAGCCCACCCTAGGGATATGGCTAGCCTTCTGAGGTTGTACGCCTCCTGACTATCTCATTTTCCCACCTGCTCAAGTGCAAATGTGTCTGGGGTCACAGGAGTGGCTTTGTCCTCCTTTGGGAGTCAGCATGATTGCATATCAGGGCGAATGTGGGCTTTGAATCTCACCACCTTGATGTGCCACTTCACTCGCCATCTCATCAGGGAGTTAGGTGACACCTCCCACCCAGGCAGTCCTTTGTTTCTGACTCCTGGGAGTGTTCACACCTCCTGACAGGGGGTCAGATTCCTGTCTTGGCAGCAGTAGCTGCAGACTGTCAGGCAGGGCACAAGAAAGGCTGGGGCAACCAGATGGGCAACCTCTAAGGTAGCCAGCTGGCTGCATGTCACATTAAACATGACTTTAGAATAAAGTCAGGTTTAATTAGACAAGTCCTTTGATACCAAACATGACATATTTCGGAGGAACCATAACGGATTTGGCAACCTCTGGATGCCCAGGTACCAGCCCATGTGAGCCTATGGCCCTCTGACCACTCTTAGTAGTCCTTAATGGAAAGAGGCTATCATAGGGACATATACATTTGTAATTATATATTCACACCTTTACTATATTGCACCCTGCCTCCTAGGCTGAGGAGGCCTACCTTAGGTGAGACTGGCATATATTAAAAGTAGTGATTTTACCTTGCCACTCGTGGTGAGAGCAAAGTCGAGTTGGGACAGTTCACACTGTTCCTACAGTCTGTAATGGCAAGCCCACTGCCATCTATTTACTCTGATCACTCATGGTGGTACAAGCAGTGCTTCAGGCCCTGGTGACCCCTTTAAGTCCCATACCTTGGGAACCACTAGTACCATTTACCAGGGGTTTATAAGGTGGTTAAAGTCCTTGACAATTGCAGGTACCAATTCACATACATCATATTAAGGGAGAGAGCACTGGCACTAGGGCCTGGTTGGCAGACTCCACTGCACTTTCAGAGTCAGAACCATCAACCACTGGACTAAAAGTGTGGGGATGACCATACAAAAAGGGCAGTTTCCTACAAGGTGCACAGACCTTTTTATCTGTACACCTAGAGGAGAGACAGCCTACTAACTTATTCCCTGGGAAATAGCCGCAGCGCTCTCACCACCATCCACAGTTTCCCATAACTTGGGTATTTATCTTGTGTCTTTGTAGAACGTGCTCTGTTAGTATCCTCCTGCAAAGATTTTGGTTGACCAGAGAAATACGTGTAGAGTAAATGGCGTTTTCTGAACTGGGGGTAAACTACAAAACCCACCATGTGTCTTGCCTGGTAGCTGCTGCCCCAGAAAGTTTAGAAAACAACTTCCGCGAGGAATAGATGCTCTGCACCAATTTCATTAAGCCAATTGCTTTAGCCTGATGTCCTTTTACAATTGACCTAATCATTATTTCGGCATGCTTTCCGTTGAAGAACAAGAACGGAGCATTTGTGCCTGAAGCAAAAGCAATCTTGTGCTTTTATCCACTCTCTCGGGTCGGAATACCTCACTCAAAGACAGAGTGACTTGTCGCCACTTCTCAGAGCCTTCCCAAAAGTGTTCATTTTACGTGAAGAACCCTAATTTATGGATAAGTGCCAACTTTGCGCACCTTTTTAAATATACCTTCATTAATAGCGATCCTGTAAATTCAAGGAGCATTAAGGAGATAAAATTGGAAACGTGTTAACATGAACAGAGTAACACTTACTGGTGCATGATTTGTGTATTATTTAATTTTTTAGGGTCAGTTGTTGGTATGCAGAATGTAATACTAAAGCATGCTTCTTTAAACAAATACAATCATTTTAATGTTATATTTCTAGGAAAACAACAACCTTTCTGTGTTGTCACTCCAGTGATAATCAGCATTCACAGAGTATTCCCCTCCAGTAATCCAGTATAATCAATGCACTCAAATATGTAATTCTGGAAATAAGCAAACTGTAACAAATTACAAACCAAATATGAACTTTGAATTGAGTATTTGACAAAAAAGAAAAAATCAGGTAATTTTAAAACATACATAACTTTTATTTTATATTATTGATGTTACATTTTCAACAATTTAGTAAAATCGAACAAAAATGAATTATACATATAGAATATGTATTTATTTACAATAAAAATAATAATAATGTGATAAGTTATTTTGCAATAATTATCACGATGTAAAATGCAAAAAAATGTAAAGCAAAAACGATGTGCATTATTATTTAAAATATTAAGAATGATCATACATTTTATTTTTCTAATATACAAAACACTTCAAAGCCGTTTAATACATGTAATAAATACATATAAAATAATTTGAAAGTCTAAAAATTGAACATAAAAACACAGAAACAAGTATAAAATTAAAGACTGTCTATTTTGTTTTTTAATTCCAATTCTACAAACATCAAACCTTTAGAAAATTACATTCATTTTGGGAGGTTCAAAATACTGTGGTAAATCTGAGCCCAGTAACGTTTTCAAAAGATCATAAGTTTTAGTGTGATATTGATGAATGTAATTCCCTCCAACAAATATTTGGAGAACATGGCGGCTGGCATCTCTCAGCAGTTCTGCTGAGCGGCCACGGCTCAACGACGGGCTGCACGGGACTCGCTGTGTCATGAGGAAAACATGGCAGACTCACTAAGGGCACCGCAGAAGGCAAAGTGATCTTCCCCCCGACCTCCACTGCCCGACCTCACCTCACCCCGCTTGACTCAGCGTTTCTGGACGCGCTCGCGTATGCCGCCTCGGGCTCACGGCTGCGTTACAGCCCGTGTAACAACACGGTCTGGGGCATGAGAGTTGGAGGAAGAGGCGCCTACAGGGAGCGGCAGCCATTGGAGAAGGGCGGCCCTGGAGGTAAGAAGGGTCAGGACCCTCACATCCAAGGTCACGTTGAGAGGCGCAACGAGAGGAGATTTGGGCAGAGGCAGCACTGGACGGGAACTGCTGCATGAAGATCATCAGAATACTGAAGCAGTAAGTGCACAGCGGAGAGGAGGTGAGATTTTCCCTTGTGTTTCGGGTTTGGAGGAGTCCACTTTTGGAGATGATTCTAGTTTATTTTCTCAAAGGGGGGAAGCGGGATTGGTGCTTTGGAAACATTAAATCTGGATAATTTGGAGGGGGGTCCTGTGCTTCCAAAGGTGGGGTTAGGAAAAGGAAACCCCCAAAGCGACAAGACTAATATTGACTGTCAGCAGGAAAGCGGACTGAATCTTCCTAAGAGGGTAACAAATAAGGTAGGTAGGAGACAAGCTTCATTTCAAATAGTGACGCAAAGGAAAAAGAGACAAACTTCCCCGGTGCGCCAACTGAAGGTCACCCCCTCTTTGAGATCATATTTTAAAGCACAGAGTTCAGTTGGAGTCTTAAATATCCCTTTACCAAACTCCTGCAGGAGGTCAAGTGTTGGGATGGAAGCAGTATTAGAAGGCAAAAGTGAGCAAACTTCAGCCACCGCGATATTTCGATGCTCCAACTCTATGGGAGGGGGGATTCTAGTGAAATTATTGTACAGACATTGGATGAGGACTGTAATTTTGCCCAGGTTTTAAACCCTCGGGCAGGAGAATTAGGTATCAGGTCAGATAGCCTTTCTTTGGAGAATACAGGATTTCTGAATTCGTCTCTGAATACAAATAAGGAGTCAGAGGAGCAGGTTTTACAGACGAGTTCATTAGAATCCCTCCTGCACTTTCTAACCAAAGAAGTTAAGCATGGATTCCTTGTGTTGCAGACTAATCAGAAGGAGATCCAGGAGGTCTGTGAAAGTTTAGCAAATAAACTGGATCAGCTGGCTCAAAGGACTCAAGCCCTGGAAGTTCAAGTGGAACAGTTAAAGGATACAGCTGCAAAGAATATACGGGAAATAGAGGTTTTGAAAAGTAGGAATGAGGAAGGCTTCGAGAAGTTGGAATCATTAGAAAATAGTGCCAGGAGGAACAATATCAAATTAATGAATGTCTCGGAAGGAGGGTGACAATATTAAGGCCTTCGTGGTGGACCGTCTCATTCAAAGTGGTACTTGGGAAGGATTCGAGGAAGTAATGAGTAATGACATACAGCTTGTACATCGAGATCCCTTCCGGAATACTAAGGCTAGAGCTAAGCCAAGACGTATTTTGGCGAATTTCCTCTCTTATTGGGTTAAAGAGGAGATCTTATTGAAAGCTTTAAAAATAGGCACTCTAAAGGCGAAAGAATGCTCCTTTGAGGTCAGGTCTGATGTTTCCTGTATCACCTCGAATAGGCAGTGGGAACTGGGTAAAAGGATGGAAGATTTTAGAGCACTGGGAGCCACAGTTCAACTGAAATTTCCTGTGACTCTGCGGGTTATGAGGGATAATAAAATGTATAATCTAAGAGACTGTGAGGATGCAGACACTCTTCTCGAAAAGTTTAAAGGCACTTAGTCAGTGTAATGGGTTTTATTCCCTTTTTCTCTTTTTTTTGGTCTCTGTCTCTTCTGTTTTTTTCTTCTTTTTGTGCAGCCAAAAGGGCTTAACAGCCAGTATGGAGATGGGTTGGGTTCTCTAGGGTGGGGGATGTGGGGAGATTTCGGATTGGGTGTGGGAGTGTTTGGGGAAGGATGGTGGGGGTAAGGGTCTGAGGAAAAAAATAAAAAAATGTGTGCCTCATTATTCAAGGGTTCGGTGGGCTGTTTACAAGTTTTGATACCAATATTAAATACACAGGAAACAAGATATGGCTAGTAATAAGGTACAATGTCTTTCCTGGAATGTGAATGGTCTCCGGGCTAAGCCCAGGAGGGACTATGGGGGTCATTCCAACCCTGGCGGCCGGTGTTAAAGCGGCGGCCAACCCGCCAACAGGCAGGCGGTCAAAAAAATTGAATTCTGACCCTGGCGGAAACCGCCAACACAGACCGCCACTTTAACACTCCGACCGCCACGGCGGGACAAACAAACAGCGCGGCGGTCACCGCCAACAGATAGGCGGGAGACAATGTACTGCCCACCCTATCACAACTCACCAATCCGCCACCTTTTCCGGGGCGGGAGCCCCGCCGATAAAAACACGGCGGAAACAGACTACGAACGGGAAAACGCTCACCTCTACACACTCCACGAGGAATCTGGACAGCATGGAACCAGAACTACACATCCTACCTGCTATTGTCTACCTGCTCCTCTACCAGGAGCACGAACGCCGGCGCAGAAGACAACGGTGAGTACTGCACCTACGACACAGGGGAGGGGGGAGGAGAAAAGATTACGGGCACACACATACGCGACACACCCACCCTCACCCACAACTACCTACACATCAATGCAGAGCCACAACTCAGAGTGACACCCCCCAACCCCCCCGGAAGAATGCAAAGACAAAATAAAATGATCCTGCAATTCAAATATATTGTAAGGCTGAGTAAAAAATTTTTTCCAAAATCTATAACTATATACACATATGTAAATTGTCCTGTCCAAATTGGGTTCCAGTCATTGTACGTGGGTCAATGGGCCTCAACACATGGGCAAAGCCCACACAGGAGCCCCAAATCCATTGGAGAGAACACTGCAGGGGCATCAGATAGAAAAACTACAGGCACCTCAGGGGGAAGGGAAGGGGAGGCACCTCAGCCACATGAGTCCACGACGCCAGATCCACGAGGGGCCTCCATGCCCACTATCCCATCCTGGGGAGTGCAAAGCCACAGTCTCACAAGTCTCTACAGTGGGTGGCTTGCCCACTGTTTCATCCTGGGGAGTGCAAAGCCACAGTCTCCCAAGTCTCTACAGTGGGCGGCTTGCCCACTGTGCCATCCTGGGGAGTGCAAAGCCACAGTCTCACAAGTCTCTACAGTGGGTGGGTTGCCCACTGTAACATCCTGGGGAGTGCAAAGCCACAGTCTCACAAGTCTCTACAGTGGGTGGCTTGCCCACTGTGCCATCCTGGGGAGTGCAAAGCCACAGTCTCACAAGTCTCTACAGTGGGTGGCTTGCCCACTGTGCCATCCTGGGGAGTGCAAAGCCACAGTCTCACAAGTCTCTACAGTGGGTGGCTTGCCCACTGTTACATCCTGGGGAGTGCAAAGCCACAGTCTCTCAAGTGGATTACAGACTCCACTGGTACTGGAGGAGGCATGGTGCCCAGAGTGCATTGTGCAGCCCTGCCCGACACAGATCCGGGCCTGCCCCTTCTGCCAATGGGCCAGCGGTGCTTGACTTGAAGGGCCCAGCGGAGCGGTGCTTGAGATGAAGGGCCCAGCGGAGCGGTGCTTGAAATGAAGGGCCCAGCGGAGCGGTGCTTGAGATGACGGGCCCAGCGGAGCGGTGCAGAGATGAAGGGCCCAGCAGAGCGGTGCTTGAGATGAAGGGCCCAGCGGAGCGGTGCTTGAGATGAAGGGCCCAGCGGAGCGGTGCAGAGATGAAGGGCCCAGCGGAGCGGTGCTTGAGATGAAGGGCCCAGCGGAGCGGTGCTTGAGATGAAGGGCCCAGCGGAGCGGTGCAGAGATGAAGGGCCCAGCGGAGCGGTTCTTGAGACGGCGGTGCCCAGCGGAGCGGTGCTTGAGATGAAGGGCCCAGCGGAGCGGTGCAGAGATGAAGGGCCCAGCGGAGCGGTGCTTGAGACGGCGGTGCCCAGCGGAGCGGTGCTTGAGATGAAGGGCCCAGCGGAGCGGTGCAGAGATGAAGGGCCCAGCGGAGCAGTGCAGAGATGAAGGGCCCAGCGGAGCGGTGCTTGAGACGGCGGTGCCCAGCGGAGCGGTGCTTGAGATGAAGGGCCCAGCGGAGCGGTGCTTGAGATGAAGGGCCCAGCGGAGCGGTGCAGAGATGAAGGGCCCAGCGGAGCGGTGCTTGAGATGAAGGGCCCATCGGAGCGGTGCTTGAGATGAAGGGCCCAGCGGAGCGGTGCAGAGATGAAGGGCCCAGCGGAGCGGTGCTTGAGACGGCGGTGCCCAGCGGAGCGGTGCTTGAGATAAAGGGCCCAGCGGAGCGGTGCAGAGATGAAGGGCCCAGCGGAGCGGTGCTTGAGACGGCGGTGCCCAGCGGAGCGGTGCTTGAGATGAAGGGCCCAGCGGAGCGGTGCAGAGATGAAGGGCCCAGCGGAGCAGTGCAGAGATGAAGGGCCCAGCGGAGCGGTGCTTGAGACGGCGGTGCCCTGTTCAGCGGTGCTAGTCTTGAAGGGCCCTGTTCAGCGGTTCTTGAGACGGCGGTGCCCTGTTCAGCGGTGCTTGTCTTGAAGGGCCCTGTTCAGCGGTTCTTGAGACGGCGGTGCCCTGTTCAGCGGTGCTTGTCTTGAAGGGCCCTGTTCAGCGGTTCTTGAGACGGCGGTGCCTTGTTCAGCGGTGCTTGTCTTGAAGGGCCCTGTTCAGCGGTTCTTGAGACGGCGGCGCCCTGTTCAGCGGTGCTTGTCTTGAAGGGCCCTGTTCAGCGGTGCTTGTCTTGAAGGGCCCTGTTCAGCGGTTCTTGACATGTGTCTCCAGGGCACCATATCCGGCCAATATATGGAGTTCACTCGCCATCCGACTTCTCGCTTGCGGGGCCCTCCTGTGCTGGAGTCCCGGGCCCGTGGGTGTCCTCCTTCACACCCGGAATGGGGCTGGTGGGGCCCTCCTGGGCAGCTCGCCTGCTGCCGGACTTGTCGGCCGTGCTGCTCTTGCCATCCTTCCGTGATTCTCTGTGGCCCTTGCCTCCCTTTGTAGATGTGCCAGGTGGCACCCCACTTCCTGACGGTGCCAGGGTAGTGCCTTTGGAGGCTGCCGTCTCTGCCCTCTCGCGCCGGGCCTTGCCTTTCTTGGTTTTCTTCCCAGGGGGTGGGCTGGCTGTCCCTTTACTGCTGGCCGATGTAGCTGCCCTTGAAGGTGGTGGACTCCAATATCCTTGTACTATGGTCCTTGTAGGTCCAGGGGTTTTGGTGGCTGAGGTGCTGATTGGACTCTTACGAGATGGAGGGGGTGGGTCAGGTGATGGAAAGAGGTTAATTTTGGACAGGAAAAACTTTTTAGGAGCAGTTGGAAGGGTAGGTGCAGTGGGTATGGGAGTGGAGGAAGAGGATGTGGTTGTAGGAGAGTCAAGTGTGGTGTCTTTGGGTGCAGCTGCTTGTGACGGAGGCTGTCGTGAGGTGGATGGCTGTTGGGTGGGTGGCTGCCTGCGTTTGTGTGGTTTGGAAGAGGGGGTGACAGACACACTGGGAGAGGACACAGGGGACGTGTAAATGGCAGTGGGGGTGGTGACTGCACGTGTGCGGAGTGTTCTGGTGGGTGTGCTGGTGATGGACGTAGTGGCTGATGATGTTGTGCATGCAAGTGTGAGTGGAGACGTCACAGGGAGGGAGGAGGGAGACGAGGAGGAGGGGGACACAGAGGAGGCAGTGGCTGTTGGTATGTCTGCATGTGGCTGTTGCTTGTGTGAATGCTTGTGTGATGTGTGGTGCTTATGTCTGGATGAGCTGCCCTTGGGTGTTGAGGTGTGTGCAGGCTGGTCTGTAGGTGTGTCTGGGATAGGCAGAGGAACAGGGCAGTGGGACTGGGTGGAGGAAGTTAAAGGAGGGAGGCAGGAGACAGGGACAATGGCTGCCGTCAGTGCTGAGGCCAGAGCGTTGAACGATCGCTGATGGGCAGCCTGACCCGAATGAATGCCCTCCAGGTATGCATTGCTCCGGTGCACCTCCCTTTCTACCCCCTGGATGGCATTCAAAAGGGTAGACTGCCCAACAATGAGCGTCCTGAGGAGGTCAATGACCTCCTCACTGAGGGCAGCAGGGGTAACTGGGGCAGGGCCTGAGGTGCCTGGGGCGAACGAGATGCCCGCCTTCGTGTGCGAGCGGGCACGGGGCGAACGCTGAGGGGCTGCTTGGAGGGCGGAGCTGGTGTGCTGGGTGGCGGCTGTACCTGTTGTTGCGGTGGGCACGGATGTTGCCGCCACCACAAGGGAGCTCCCTTCCGAGGACGTGTCTGTGTCGCTGATGTCTCCACGTGTCCCCGTTGTGGAGCTCCCCTCGCCCTCCGTCTCACTGGTGAACTCCGAGTCGGTTGCATGGCCCTCCAGGGCCATGTGAGATGCAGCTCCCTCGTGCTCCGATGCCACTTCTCCTCCGCCTGATGATGCTAATGCACACATGAACAGGAAGAGCAGCAAAAAAGAGGGGGGGGAAATAAAGACATGTTGAGTGCATGCATTGGCAACACAGTTGGTGGAGTGGACAGACAAAGAAGCCTCCTGCACTACGCCGCGCACTTGGGGTACACTACTCAATCATTGGGACTTGGCCTACAAGCCTATGGACGACAACTGCACACATATGTGACACAGGGCCATGGATAGCTTCTTAGGTTCTTGAGACGGCGGTGCCCTGTTCAGCGGTGCTTGTCTTGAAGGGCCCTGTTCAGCGGTTCTTGAGACAGCGGCGCCCTGTTCAGCGGTGCTTGTCTTGAAGGGCCCTGTTCAGCGGTGCTTGTCTTGAAGGGCCCTGTTCAGCGGTTCTTGACATGTGTCTCCAGGGCACCATATCCGGCCAATATATGGAGTTCACTCGCCATCCGACTTCTCGCTTGCGGGGCCCTCCTGTGCTGGAGTCCCGGGCCCGTGGGTGTCCTCCTTCACACCCGGAATGGGGCTGGTGGGGCCCTCCTGGGCAGCTCGCCTGCTGCCGGACTTGTCGGCCGTGCTGCTCTTGCCATCCTTCCGTGATTCTCTGTGGCCCTTGCCTCCCTTTGTAGATGTGCCAGGTGGCACCCCACTTCCTGACGGTGCCAGGGTAGTGCCTTTGGAGGCTGCCGTCTCTGCCCTCTCGCGCCGGGCCTTGCCTTTCTTGGTTTTCTTCCCAGGGGGTGGGCTGGCTGTCCCTTTACTGCTGGCCGATGTAGCTGCCCTTGAAGGTGGTGGACTCCAATATCCTTGTACTATGGTCCTTGTAGGTCCAGGGCTTTTGGTGGCTGAGGTGCTGATTGGACTCTTACGAGATGGAGGGGGTGGGTCAGGTGACGGAAAGAGGTTAATTTTGGACAGGAAAAACTTTTTAGGAGCAGTGGGAAGGGTAGGTGCAGTGGGTATGGGAGTGGAGGAAGAGGATGTGGTTGTAGGAGAGTCAAGTGTGGTGTCTTTGGGTGCAGGTGCTTGTGACGGAGGCTGTCGTGAGGTGGATGGCTGTTGGGTGGGTGGCTGCCTGCGTTTGTGTGGTTTGGAAGAGGGGGTGACAGACACACTGGAAGAGGACACAGGGGACGTGTAAATGGCAGTGGGGGTGGTGACTGCACGTGTGCGGAGTGTTCTGGTGGGTGTGCTGGTGATGGACGTAGTGGCTGATGATGTTGTGCATGCAAGTGTGAGTGGAGACGTCACAGGGAGGGAGGAGGGAGACGAGGAGGAGGGGGACACAGAGGAGGCAGTGGCTGTTGGTATGTCTGCATGTGGCTGTTGCTTGTGTGAATGCTTGTGTGATGTGTGGTGCTTATGTCTGGATGAGCTGCCCTTGGGTGTTGAGGTGTGTGCAGGCTGGTCTGTAGGTGTGTCTGGGATAGGCAGAGGAACAGGGCAGTGGGACTGGGTGGAGGAAGTTGGAGGAGGGAGGCAGGAGACAGGGACAATGGCTGCCGTCAGTGCTGAGGCCAGAGCGTTGAACGATCGCTGATGGGCAGCCTGACCCGAATGAATGCCCTCCAGGTATGCATTGCTCCGGTGCACCTCCCTTTCTACCCCCTGGATGGCATTCAAAAGGGTAGACTGCCCAACAATGAGCGTCCTGAGGAGGTCAATGACCTCCTCACTGAGGGCAGCAGGGGTAACTGGGGCAGGGCCTGAGGTGCCTGGGGCGAACGAGATGCCCGCCTTCGTGTGCGAGCGGGCACGGGGCGAACGCTGAGGGGCTGCTTGGAGGGCGGAGCTGGTGTGCTGGGTGGCGGCTGTACCTGTTGTTGCGGTGGGCACGGATGTTGCCGCCACCACAAGGGAGCTCCCTTCCGAGGACGTGTCTGTGTCGCTGATGTCTCCATGTGTCCCCGTTGTGGAGCTCCCCTCGCCCTCCGTCTCACTGGTGAACTCCGAGTCGGTTGCATGGCCCTCCAGGGCCATGTGAGATGCAGCTCCCTCGTGCTCCGATGCCACTTCTCCTCCGCCTGATGATGCTAATGCACACATGAACAGGAAGAGCAGCAAAAAAGAGGGGGGGGAAATAAAGACATGTTGAGTGCATGCATTGGCAACACAGTTGGCGGAGTGGACAGACACAGAAGCCCCCTGCACTACGCCGCGCACTTGGGGTACACTACTCAATCATTGGGACTTGGCCTACAAGCCTATGGACGACAACTGCACACATAGGTGACACAGGGCCATGGATAGCTGTACTTGGCACCCTAAAGAGGTGGGGGGCGGGGGCACAGGGCCATGCCTTACGGAGGGGCCTAGCCTACAGAAATCGCCCTGGCCTAGGGATACCCACAGCCCTCCTCCCCCACCCAGACACCTTCACTGCGCGCTAAGATAGCAGAATGTGCTGGTACTCACCCCCTTGTGTTTGCTGTGATGTCCTCACGCGCCCATCCAAATCTGGGTAGGCCACCACCAGGATCCGAGACATCAGGGGGGTCAATTGACGAGTGGCTCCCCTCCTACGTTGGGAGGCCATCCCCAGCAGAGCCTCCGCGGTCTTCCTGCTCCCGCGGCGGATGTCCTCCCATCTCTTGCGGCAGTGGGTGCCCCGTCTGTTGTGGACCCCCAGGGTCCGGACGTCCTTGGCGATGGCACGCCAAATGTTGATTTTCTGATGGGCGCTGACCTATGTGACATGTACAGGGGGAGAAATAACATTATTATAATTTTCTGCATGCTCGATGTGAGTGGCCCCCCATCCCCACCCTTGCCATGTGGCACTTGCTCTCATCCGTCGTTTGATGCATGCCTCAATCGCTCCCCTCCCCACCATCTTTCATCCACCCGACTCAACACAGGCATTGCCCCCAAAGCATGCTCCCAGTGTACTTACCTGTTGGTCTGGAGGACCGTAGAGTAGCGCATACTGGGGGAGGACCCCATCCACGAGTTTCTCCAATTCTTCAGAAGTGAAGGCAGGGGCCCTTTCCCCAGTCGCAGCAGCCATTGTATCTTCCAGACCGAGGTCACAGCAGCACTTGCAGTATAGGTCCTCTCCTGTGGATGATCAGGTCTCGAGTGATTAAGCAGATAGAAAATGGCGGTCACGTCCGCGGCGGTCACGTCCACGGCGGTGCGTCCCGTGACCGCCGGCGCACTTCGTCATTGGCTCCTGAAACTCATAGGGTTCAATGTTAACCAATGCGGCTTTGCGCCGCGGTCTTCGACCGCCTACCGCCACGGTGTGCCACACCAGCGCATTGACCTCACATCCCATTGTCGCACTTCACAGGTCAGGCAGCCGCCATTTCAAGGGCCCACATGGCTTAATTTCTACTGCGTCACACATGCCTAGGCCTTGCATCGACACTCATACAAGCCATTCAATGCATAGAGAATCGTGTACTGTGCAAGCTGTGGTTACGTACCTGTGGGTTGATTGACTCTGTGCTCGCTGTTGTCCTTCCTAGGCACCGTCCGCTGGGACTTGCGAGGAGATGGAGGAATGTTACCGTGTACAGACCGCTGGTGGACCTGTCGACAATGGAGGAACGACATGTCATTCTGACATACAGGCTTGACCGAGCCACTATACAGGAACTGTGTGCCCAGCTGGAGGCAGACCTGATGTCAACCATCCGTCAACCCACAGGGATCCCCCCTCTAGTGCAGGTGCTGTCAATACTCCATTTTTTGGCAAGTGGGTCATTTCAAACAACAGTGGCCATTTCATCAGGGATGTCTCAGCCGATGTTTTCCAAGGTGTTGTCCAGAGTGTTGTCTGCCCTGCTCAAACACATGCGGAGATACATCGTTTTCCCTGAGGTGGGGGATTTGCCTACAGTGAAGGGTGATTTCTATGCCCTTGGACATATTCCCAACATCATTGGTGCCATTGATGGGACACATGTGGCTTTGGTACCCCCCAGTGAAAGTGAACAGGTGTACAGGAACAGAAAAAGTTATCATTCCATGAATGTCCAGGTGGTCTGTTTGGCTGACCAGTACATCTCCCATGTAAATGCCAAGTTCCCTGGGTCAGTGCATGACGCGTACATCATGCGAAATAGCAGCATCCCTTATGTGATGGAACAAATACGGAGACACCGTGTGTGGCTAATTGGTGACTCAGGTTACCCCAACCTGTCGTGGTTACTGACCCCAGTGAGGAGTCCCAGGACAAGGGCAGAGGAACGCTACAATGAGGCACATGGGCGAACTAGGAGGATTATAGAAAGAACCTTCGGCTTTCTGAAGGCCAGGTTTAGGTGCCTGCATATGACAAGTGGATCCCTAATGTACTCACCAAAAGAAGGTGTGCCAGATCATCGTGGCCTGCTGTATGCTTCACAACCTGGCTTTGCGATGCCAGGTGCCTTTTCTGCAGGAGGATGGTCCAGATGGTGGTGTTGTAGCAGCTGTGGAGCCTGCGGAGAGTGAAGAGGAGGAAGACGAAGAGGACGACACAGACAACAGGGACACAGTGATACAGCAGTATTTTCAATAACACACAGGTAAGAATCAACACCGGCATTTTACATTTACTTACAGTCTCCTGCCTCTCTACTGTCTGTCCTTTTCACCCAGTGTATGCTAACAGAGTTGTGACTTTCCCTTCCAATTTCAGAGATGTGGGCCCCACTGCGTGACCTCTGCTTTGTTTGCCCATGGACTACAGCTGTGTGACAGTGGTATGTTGTCATCACAATGTAACTGGTCATTTTGGCACGTTTATGTCTAATACATATTTTCAAAAATACAGGCAGACTCCAGATTATTTGTGTGCAATAAGTGTGTTTATTAAAGTGCTCACTTTTGGGACATGGTTGAAAATCGGTGATGGGTGATGGTGGAGGAATGTCCATGGCAGAGTCCAGATTCTCAGTCTCACAGGTGCATTGTCCATATGCCTGTGGAAGGTGGAGCAGGGGCAGTTTAAGGTTGGACAGGGTGACAATGTGGGACAGTGGGATGACATCAGGGGGTATCCTTTCCTGTCGGGGGTCTTGGCATCCTACTCTGTCTTCTTCCTAGATCTCAGGCCCGCTTGCGGGGTGGTTCTTCTTCTGCAGGAGGTGGGGTTCTGGTGGCCGGTTGTTCCTGTGTCGGGGCCTCCTGTCCACTAGCGCCGGCGGAGGTGGTAGCCTGTTCCTGGTCCATGCTAGTGACAGGGGCCCTTTGTGGTGCCACATGGTCCCGCAATGTGGTGACAATCTGGTTGAGAGCCACAACGATGGTGCCCATTGCGGAACTAATGTTTCTCAGTTCTTCCCCGAACCCCATAAACTGTTCCTCCTGCAGTACCTGGATCTCCTGGAACCTGGCCAGGACCATCGCCATCGTCTCCTGGGAGTGGTGGTATGCTCCCATGATGGAGGTGAGGGCCTCGTGGAGAGTGGGTTCCCTGGGCCTGTCCCCCCCCTGTCGCACAGCAGCCCTCCCAGTTCCCCTGTTTCCCTGGGCCTCTGTCCCCTGGACCGTGTGCCCACTACCACTGCCCCCAGGTCCCTGTTGTTGTTGGGGTGGTGGGTTAACCTGGGTGCCCTGTAGTGGTGGACACACCGCTGATTGACGTGTCCTGGAGACAGAGGCATGGGCCCGCTGGGTGGGTGCTGTGCTGGTGTTCCCAGAGGGGGTAGGTCTGCTGTAGCCTGTGGCTGTCTGAGGTGAACCGACTGTCCCGAGGTCCCCGATGGGCCGGGCTGGTCATCTGGGTCCAGGGAGACAGAGCTGCTGTCATCACTGGGGGCCTCTTCTGGGGGTGGGATGGACATTTCTGGACCCTCCTGGGCGGTGTGGTGGCGCTCGGGTCCTGCAGGGGTATAAGAGTATGGTTATTGCTTCTGTGTGTGTCATAGCGTGCAATGGGTGGGTGCCCGTGTACCCCAGTGCTGGCATTCCTTTGTGGGGGCTGTTGTGATGGCGGTTTGTGGGGGAGATGGGTATGTGCAGTGGGCATGCTTAGGTGATGGCTGTCGATGGTTTGTGGTGGCATGCAGGGTTTGGTGTTGGGATGGGTGGGTTGTGATGGTGAGACATTAGCAATGAGGATGTGTGATGGTGGTGGGGGGGGAGGGTGGGGCTATTGAGTTGGCATGCTGGTGGGGTGAGGGGGGATGAAGTAGTGAAGATGAGACTTACCAGAGTCCATTCCTCCGCCTACTCCTGCGAGGCCCTCAGGATGCAGGATGTTCAAGACCTGCTCCTCCCATGTTGTAAATTCTGGGGGAGGAGGTGGGGGTCCGCCGCCAGTCCGCTGCACCGCGATGTTGTGCCTGGATACCATGGAACCCACCTTCCCCCGTAGGTCGTTCCACCGCTTCCTGATGTCGTCCCGACTTCGTGGATGCTGTCCCACAGCGTTGACCCTGTCCACTATTCTTTGCCTTAGCTCCATCTTCCTGGCAATGGTGGTGTGCTGCACCTGTGTCCCGAAGAGCTGGGGCTCTACCCGAACTATTTCCTCCACCATGACCCTGAGTTCTGCGTCTGAGAACCTGGGGTGTCTTTGGGGTGCCATGGGGTGGTGTGGATGAGGTGTGGTGTGGTGTTTGCGGTGATGAGTGTGGTGAGTGTAGTGGTGTGTGGTGTTTTGTGCGTGGTTGTTTTGTGGGTGATGGTGTAGTGTGCCTCTGTGTGATGGTGTTCTCTATTCTGTGCTGTCTCTCTCTGGGCTTCGTCTCTGATTTGTGGTCGTAGGTGTTTGTGGGTGATGTGGGTGTGTGTTTTATAGTTAATTGGGTGTGTGGGAGTGTTGTGTGTATGTGTCTCAGGTGTGTGTATTTCAAATTGTCCAATGTGGCTGTGTTTTGGAGCTGTATGTGTATTTTGAGCGCGGCGGTGTGTACCGCCAATGGAATACCGCGGTTGAAAGACCGCCGCGTGGATTCGTGGGTCGTAATGGCATGGGCGTATTTCTGTTGGCGTGACGGTGGAGGTTTGGTCTTCGCCAGTTTAACGCTGGCCGTTGGTGTGACGGACTTTTGTGGATGTCGGGTTTTTGGCGGTTTGCCTCTTGAGGGTCAGAATGACCGTGGCGGTTTTCTGCGACCGCGGCGGTGTTGTGGCGGCCTTCTGACCGGCGGTAAGCGCCTTTTACCGCCGAGGTCAGAATGACCCCCTATATCTTTCAGTATATAAGGGAATCTCCAGCCCAGATTATAATGTTGCAGGGATCTCATTTAGCAAGTATAGAGGCCCATGAAATTATTAAATCTCAGAGGTGGATGAAATATATGATCTGTTCAGGTGATACATTTCACACGAGAGGAGTTATGATTTTGATTAAGGCGCAGTTAAATGCTCAAGTTTTGCGGCAGAAGGTAGATGCCACGGGGAGATGGATTGTAGCAGATATTAAAATTAATGACAATATTTACACCTTAGTTTGTTACTATGGTCCCAATATGGATGATATAGGTCCCCAACAGGAGTTATGCTTTGAGTTCTTAGATGCTCAGTATCCTATTATAATGTCTGTGGACTTTAATGTGGTGTTAAACGATTTATTGGATAAATCTCCTGGGAGTAGGTCTTTGGGGCATCAAAAATGGCAAGTATATGTTAAGGTTATTATGAAACAACTTTCCTTAATTGATATATGGAGAGAGGCCCATGGTCGAAGTCACGGTTTTACTTTTTACAACAAGAAGTATAAACATCACTCAAGGATAGACTACTTCTTAATAGAAAGATCACTTAAAGAAGATGTTCTTGATATTGAGCACATTCCTGCACATCTATCTGATCATGCAGCAGTGCTGTTAACATAGAAGTGTGCCCCAGATCGTGGTATTAGGAGATGGACATTGGATAGAGCATTCTAAATGACACTAAAGTGCAGAGCCAATTGAGGTTGGAAACTCAGTCTTTCTTTGAGTTAAATCTGAGTTCGGCCCCTCTTTCTGTAGTTTGGGATTCTTATAAGGCCTTTATAAGGGGGATTCTAATCAGCATTTCTGCCCAGAAGAACAGGGATTTTAAGGAGGAAATTCAGAATCTCGAACATAATATAGCTTGCTTAGAACAGGAACTGTTAGAACTACAGAGGATGGGTAGAGATGAGGAGTCTATTTTACTCGACTTGATGTCTAAGCAAGCCTCCCTACTAGCTGTAATTGAAGCCAGAGTAAAGGGTAGGTGGGAGGCAAGCAGATTAGCACATTTTGAATATGGTGAGGCAGCAGGGAAACTGCTGGCGTGGAAGACAAAGTCAGATTTGGCAAGAAATGAGATTAGAGAAATAAAACATTCTGCCTCGGGGGAGGTACTGAGGGAAACTGTAGAGATTCAGAAAACTTTTGTAAGTTTCTTTGAGGCTCTTTATACTGAAGTTTTACCAAACACACCGGCATTCATATACCAGGGGTTAGAAGATCTGCGGATAAAGAAACTGGGCAACATGGATAAAATATCCCTGGAAGATGAAATTCGAGTAGGAGAGAAATTGCTCGGGTCATTTCTAAAGGAAAAAAGGGGAAGTCTGCATGACCGGAAGGTTTGCCTCTTGAATTTTATGTATGTTTACAAGAAGTAGTAACTCAGATTCTAGTTATTTTGTTTAACAGTATACTTAAAGGTGAGAGCTCCTTGCCTAAAACTTGGGATGAAGCAATAATCACTCTTATTTTGAAACCAGGGAAGAATCCTTTTGTCAACATCAGGGCAGTGCGCGATCTACGGGCGACTAGAATGCAAAAACCCAGCACTTTCAAGATAACGTAATTTATGCATTGTGCTGATATGCTGTTGTTTAACCTTTTGCATTGCAGAGTTTAATCCTGAAGACTTATTTTCAAGGTGCTTATAAATACTGTTCATTTGCAATGTATTGCTGCAGGCTTTCAGAGTGTGTCAGGGTGTGGTCCCTTTCCAGGGCCTTCTAGAAGCTTTCCCTGCACCATGCCTGGGTGTGGTTTGTGGGCTGGGCCAAGACTCTATATAAGGGAGCCAGCCCAGCTCCACCTGCTCACTATTCAGAGGTCCCGGTGCAGAGCAGCAACAACTTCCTGAGCTCGTGTTCCGGAGCACTACTTTGATCTTCCAGGCCTTGCCCTTTCACTTTGTTGGTGATTCTTGGTCAGGGCGGTAAGACAGAGGTCGGGCAGGGCCCCCGATCCCGTTCTCAAAGGCTTTCGAGTTCTTGGGCCTAATTTGCATGATTAAATATTTTGGTTCTTGTGCGTGTGAATGTGTGCTTGGTGTTTTAATGGCATTTACATGCTGAATGCTCGAATCGGCAAGATGCGCGATTCATTGCTCGCGTACAACTCTTGATATTCATTGTGCGCTACCATTTTATGGCATTTACAGGGTAGCATTTGAATCGGCAAGATGCGTGATTCATTGCTCGTGTACAACTCTTGATATTCATTGAGCGCTACCATTTCATGGCATTCACATGGTGGCATTCGAATTGGCAAGATGCGCGATTCATTTCTTGTGCTTAATTCATGTTATTCATTGTGCGCTACCATTTCATGGCATTCACATGGTGGCCTTCGAATCGGCAAGACGCGCGATTCATTTCTTGTGCTGTATTCATGTTCTTCATTGTACGCTACAATTTCATGGCATTCAATTGGTGACATTCGAATCAGCAAAACGCGCAATTCATTTCTTGTGCATAATTCATGTTATTCATTGTATGCTACCATTTCATGGTATCCATACGGTGGCAGTCGAATCGGCAAGACGCGCGATTCATTTCTTGTGCTGAATTCATGTTCTTCATTGTACGCTACCATTTCATGGCATTCACACGGTGGCCTTCGAATCGGCAAGACCCGCGATTCATTTCTTGTGCTTAATTCATGGTATTCATGGTGTGTTACCATTTCCTGGCATTTACGTGGTGACATTCGAATTGGCAAGACGCGCAATTCATTTCTTGTGTTTAATTCATGTTATTCATTGTGCGCAACCATTTCATGGCATTTACAAACTCTTGTGGAAATCCGCGATGTGCGTAATTCATGTTCCTGCATTCTAAGAAACTAAAGTGCTAGAATTCTAGATGTTATGTTGTGTGTGCATAATAAGTCCCTTAAGTACATTTCCTATGGTGTTATAGAAGTCATTCAGATAATTTTCTTGTCCTCATGCAAAACACTATGCTTGCATTTGAAAAAGTCATTCTAGAAGGTTCTGATGTTTTCTAATCCATGTGTAACATTTCATTTGAGAGGTTCATTGAACAGTTGCATGAATCCTTCACAGTTAACCAGACATCTTGAGGCCTAGCTATTTAGTCCATGCTTAAGTTATCCATGTTTCTAGTATGACAATGCTTAGAATCATAGTCTAGTAATGATTAATGTGATAATATCTTGATATTGTGTGTTTTAACCTTTTTGCTTTCTGCAGGTCTCCTTCCCAGCTGTTCCCTACCTAATCCCCTTTTCCCCACTTGGACTCTCTTAGACTCTGTGACATTCTAATCAGAGTATTGGAGCTGTCTTGTGGTGGACGTGTTGGGAACGTGCGCAGACCCCGAGGATCTGGTGATACTGACACCTTTATTATGTGAATCTTACAGGCCAATATCTTTGTTAAATGATGACTATAAACTTTTTGCTAATATTTTGGCTAACAGGTTGAGTTTAGTAATAGGTGGATTGATTCATGACAATCAGAAGGGCTTTTTAAGGGGCAGATATATGCATGAGTTGTTTCATGAGTTGATTCGAGCAATGGATTTAGCAACCACGTATAACTTACTGTTGGCAGTGATAACGTTGGATGCTACAAAAGCCTTCAATAGAGTGAACTGGGGCTTTTTAAATTCTATCCTAAAACATCTTAATTTAGGGGAGAATTTCTGTAGAGCTGTGAAGAACATCTATAGTACCCCTGTAGCTAGACTAGTGTTAAATGGTGTTTTGACTGCATCATTTTATATTACAAGAGGAACTAGACAGGGTTGCCCTCATTCCCCATTACTGTTTAACTCCTATATTGAACCTTTGGCTCTCATGATTAAGGGAGACCATCTGATTAAACCTTTTACTTTTAATGGTTGGAAGAAGAAGATTTCTCTATACGCGGATGATATTATGATTTATACCAAAAATCTGCCCCTTACATTGGAAAGGTTTGAATTATGAACATCACAATTTGGTCAAATTTCGGGTTATGCAAATAATATGGCTAGAACAGAAATTATGATTTGGAATTTAAGCGATAGGCATGGTTTAATAAAAAAATGAGATAAAATATTTGGGGGTTAAGGTCTATTGTAAGCTGGAGGACATTCCAGCTGAGAATTTAAGACATATTTCACTGGAGATAGATAAATTACTGTTGAGTTGGTCACACTTGCCATTAACATTATATGGTAGAGCGAATCTGGTTAAAATGTATATCCTCCCTAAGATCTCTTTTCTTTTCAACATGATTCTGTTATCTTTTGATAAGATAGGCATAAAAAAACGTCAAGCAAAGATAGATAGTTTTATTTGGGCCTCCAAGGGGATTAGGATAGCCAGGAAAAAGCTTAGGAGAAAATATAATAAAGGAGGGATCGCTTTACCTGATATTAAGTTATATGCTTGGACTTTTCAATTAAAAAATGCTAAGGGCCTATTGTCAGAGAACGGGTTGAGTTTGCTACAGAGAGCTATGTTAATTTCTGAACGGGACGATGGACAAAAATGTAAGTATAAATGTGGTCACCCTAAATTCTTTAAAAAAATTAGACTACAAATGTTACAAGCCGCTGTTTGGCTTTGGGTACAGATAAGGAGAATCACAGGTCTGTCTTATTATAGTCTTTATGCTCCCATTTGGGACTCTCCAGGTACACCAGAATGTCTTAAAGATTCCCTTTCTCGACCTTTGAAAGAAGCGGGTATAGTGGATTGGGGTCAGATATTTTATGAAGGTAAATTAATTGGGAAGAATTTCTGGTCATGACACATGGATCTTTATCCAGATTTAAGTATCTTCAATTACAAAGTTGGTCACACTCCTTGCAAGAAGTGGGAACCCATACAAACGAGTTGGAGGAGGTACTGATTGATGGTCCTGTTAGTAGGAAAGGAGTGGAGGTTTATTATGGTTTGTTCTTAAACTTTCTGGAGCAGGATCAGGATTTTCCTAGCTCACTATGGGCCGATTTGATTTGCAGGGAAGAGATTAATATTTTATGGTCAACTTCATGGCAGCTGCTGTATAAGGTAGTAAAACCTGCTTCACTGAGGAAAAAACATATTTTTTTTTTACACAGGGTGCATTATACCCCTAGGAAGATAGGTAAATTTACTTTGAAAGGAAGCCCGACCTGTAAGAAATGTGGTCTTGTGGAGGCTGATGATCTTCATATGTTTTGGTTTTATCCCAAGATCTTAAGTTTTTGGAGAGAGGTTTTTGAAATTATAAAGCAAGTATTTTCTGTACAGGTTGACTGCTCTCCAGAACTAGTATTATTTGGTTGGTCTCCTAAGATAGGTTGTCGGAGGGGTTACAAGAGAAGTCTACTGTTCTATCTTAACTTGTTGGGTAGGAGGGAGATTTGTAAACATTGGTTATCTTCAATACCCCCGTCTCGGTTAAATTGGTTGTTATCTGTAACAAAAATATGTAAGTTAGATCTTAGCCGCCCTCATCTTAAAGGAGTTGTGGATTTATGGAAGCCTTGGTTGAATTGGATGGATCATGGCATTTGAGTTATGATAAGAGGTATATAGGAAAAAGACTGTCCGAGGATTAAGGCATACAAGCAGAGCACCCCTCTTTTGTTGAAAGGGCCATTCCTATTGTTCTCGACTTCCCACTATGAAAAACTTGGCACCCTCTAGGTTAAATACTGGAATGTGGGCCTTGTTTCTCTTTTGAATGGAAGTTTATAAAAGAATATGAGGACCACACCAAAAAAAAAAATATATATATATATATTTGGCAAAGAGCAGAAATAGGGTTTGAGAGTTATCATGCTACTCACAGTCCCAAAGACATTGCCAATATTGCATATGTGGGGGGAGGAAGATTTAATATTCTAACTCCAAACCCACGATTGTTGGAGAAAGTGTCTATATTTATTTGTTCTAGTAACATACAGTGGTTCCCCCAGATTCACATACGAAAATAATGCCTAATGTTGGAAGCCAGGCAGTGCAAATCTCTTGTCACATCAAATGATAGAAATGCATGCAGCATTTGATTCAAGGTATGCAACAAATATTGAATTGGGTGCAATGCATGTACATCATCCAAAACATATATCATTCTGTAGTTGGTGCTTCATGTGATGGTGCAGTGTAAGAAAATAGTGATCGAACAATATGTGCTTGATGAGAGATAATCATGAATAACAGAATAAAAGGAGAAGTCTATGTTTCAATACAAGCGTTTCTTTCGAAGCACGCACTACAATTAATGTCCAACCAAAATGGTAGCTAAGTCGATGTTTTGACTCCTAACATCAACTATATCTGCAGACAAATGGTAGCCTCCAATAGGAAAGGAATCTAAAATCTACACCACAAACAACTAAAAATGATGAACCATGCATGGGGAAGATAATCTTACTTTTATTCAGATAACAGCTGAAGTCTGTTAGGTCTTTAAATGCAATCACAACTGCAACTTTGCTTCTATTAGCATTGGCTGGAACTGAGTGCATGAGGAAATGGAGGCAAAGCTCCTGTCACATATCTTGTTGGAAAAGGCATCATATTATTTCTGCAAAAATCATTGTGCTGTTATGCCAGTGGTCTTTTGCCTGTAAGAAATTATGCTGAATCTTTGGTGGACAGAATAATTAGGGCCTCATTACGAGTCTGGAGGTCTTACAACCACCAAACTTGCGGTGTTAGTCAGACTGCTACACTCCTGACAGTACGACCACCAGATTGCAACCCTGGTGCTTAGACTGCCGGCACTGCCAGGATCACCTGCCGGTGGCAGTCGGAGTCATTGTCAGCCACAGCGGTGCCCATGGCAGCAACGCTGTGCTGATCATGAGTCCACTTTCCGCCAGCCTTTCCACGGTGATTTAAATGCCATGGAAAGGCTGGCAGAAAGCAGTGGTGAGGGACACAGGGAGCCTGCATTGCCATTGCCATGGCATAAGCAGTGTAGGGGCCCCACTGCCAGCACCCTCGGAATGCAGATTCCGAGGGTGCTGTTGTGCAACCCATTGGCCTGGGCTCCCTATGCCGTGACACTGTGTCTGCCAGGCTGACTGGCAGCTACGTCGAAATACAATGTTTCTGCCGGTCAGCTCAGTGGAAACATCATAAAATGGCTGGGGGTGAGGCCGCCAGTATGATATCAGCCTCACCCGAAAGATTGGCGGTCCATCGGTCGGACCGCCAAGCTCATAATGAGGTCCTTAATCCAACTTGCAGCACTTAAGTGGTTGTTGCCCAAACTATAGGAAATGCTCATAAAGAATCATGCATTTTATGGTTCAAATCTTTATTAGCATTTTGACAAGGAAGCAACATATATTCAATACCTCCAAAAGAGGCACAATGGAAGCTCAGCATACTGTATAACATGTAACATTGAACAATTCCCACCCTTCCACCCCCTCCCATCCCAAGGAGTAAAGATATCAAGTTTCATCAGAGAGTATACATGAGCATATAGAGGGTCCCCCATAAGCAACTGTTGTATTTTATGCTGGGGCTGAAAGATCTGTGATCTGCAGGAGCCTCAAATATTTGGGGAAAGTCAGTTCCTGGATATCCCTAGAGAGAAGGTCCAGGAATGGTGCCAGAAATCATGCATTTTAAATTAGGAACATTTTGGAATCTTGCTTTGATGATGGCACATTTGGAAAATTAGGACAGCCATCTTGAATCCAGAGGGTATAAATATCTGTGTTGGTCTAGCCATGCCTTGCTAGGCAATCATGCTTCTAAGCTGGAGAGACACTTAAAGGAAGAAAAGTCCTGACTTTTGGAGTCAAGAGGCATTTAGCAAGGTGGATGTTGCCTGTCCTGTAAATCAGTTAATTCCTCCGAAGAAACCTGAAAAAGAAACAAGAAAATACACAGATAAGTACATTTACTGTGTTTAGCACAAAGGCAATTAAATATTCAACTCAAGTTGTAAAGGTGCAATACTTCTGATTTAATGAACAATGATGACAGGACATTACAGAGGAGAACTTAGATTCAAGAAAGTAAGAAAGAACATTACAATTAGACTGTAAGACTGCAAGGAAAGCTGTTACTATATTCTGGACAAACTCACGTCTGTAGAGTTCTGGGAAGAATAACAGGGAGAATCCACTTGAAAGAAAGGGGACATTGTGCAATCCACAAGAGTAACATCAGACAGGGAATCTGGGAAATGGATAATCCCACCAGTCCAAAGGAGAGATTGCATGACTCATAGAGGGAGAAGTTCCTCAGAGTATGTAATAACACCAAAGAACCAGCCATTCAGATTCGAGGTGCCTCACCAACAAACATTTTCTCCCTTCTCCAATTCTCTTTCCCACCTGATGCACTGGCTTGGTGCAAATGTTTAATTTTGGTGAGTGCCACTGGGGAAAAAAGGTGTTTAATCATACCTGCGGGCCTGAACAATCATGTTAGAGCAAGATACATTGTGAACTATCAAATGTGCAATCACACAAAATTGGATCCTGACACTTGTAAAAGTTAGACTTTTTTTACAAGAATACAGAATCAAAAATACTGTAGGCAAAAACTATCTTAGCCAGAATACTGTCATGTGAAGAATATTGTGAAACTTAATATCGAAGGTAAAGATATTATTCTTTTTAGGTTGTAATTTTGTATTTTAATATAGAAATATTTAATATTGTTTTTAATATAGTTGTACGTACTATTATTTTTAAAATGTTTGATACATTTTATTTATTTTAGATTTAAATGTTATTAGCTTTGTAATAATATTTATGTTAATTCTTTTAATATTTTACTATATTTTGAACATTTTTATGTTAAATATAATTTTTAAATGTAATCAAAAATTGCTAATATAGTAGCACATTGTTGGGCTTGTATGGGATTAGAATGCAACGCTTTTTAATATCTATATTTATTTTAATGTGTAATTACTTTTTAATTTAAATTATGTATTTAATTAATAATTAATTGTGTAAATTAATTCATTGATTATTTCTTATTTTAAATAATATTTCATTTTTAATTGATTATTGATTAGTTGAGCAAGTTATTCATTTTTAATGGTGTTAAATCATTTTATATTAATTGTATAAAATGTTTTTTAATTTAATTTGTAATGTAATAATATTTTAGAATTGCTTAAATGATTTAATATTTTATTCATTTTAATTGTCAATGTTCCTTTTTTAGGGTCGAAGGGTAAAAAGTGTTTCATTGAAAATACTTCTCTTGTTTTTAAGAATCATTTTATTTTACTTGAAATATAACATTTGTATTTATTAGATTTAATTTTATTTATTTTATGTTTAATGAATGCATTTATGATTTTAAAGAAATATTAATGTTTTTCGTCTATATTTAAGTGTTTTATTTTGAAAATGTAGGAGTGGGAAGAGTATATATGACTCCTCCAAAGTCTAACACTTTTCCTTGTGTTGTTCAGGTTGGCATGGGGATCGCAAATCTAACCCGTCCAAAGTATAATATTTTCCCTCCTGTTGGTTAAATTGCAATGGGAATACTAAAGCTGCCCCCCAAAGTCCAGCACAGAGCCTACCTTTGCTCATGTCGGAATGGGAATTGTAAATCTGACACCTCAGATGCCCAACACTTTCTGTAATGTTTCTTACCCTGGAGTGGGAATAGCAAATCTGACCCCTCCAAACTCCAACACTTTCCCTACTTTGGCTTATGTTACAGTGGGAATAGTACATGAGCAGGATGACCAGATGTAATGGATTTGCATGGACAGTCCCTGGCAGTACTGTCCTCTTGTCTCAACACTTTTAGTGTATTTGAATATGTTGCAGTTTTTCAGAAGAGGCCTGGTGAGAGCGCACATTATTTACAGTTTAGTGCATGCTCATGTTTTCACCATTCCTCTTCTGTTGAGGGACAAGTTTAAAGAGTCTCCTGGTGTGCTGCCTCACCTCCTTGACACGCATATCAGGTTTGAAAGAGGAGTGGATCAGTGCCACAAGAGCCAATTAGCCAAAGGCAGGTTTGTCATGAAATTCATCACAGGTTGGGAGAAGAAGCATTTTCATCTACATTTCAGAGGTTTTCCCAAAATCCATAGATGAAGTTTGAAAATGGGCTGTGGATGTACTTTTTTTTATTTCCAATAGAAGCACACATTGAGCACTCCTTTTTTCATTTTTGCCTTCTGATATTTGTAGCCTTGTACCATTATAAATACATGACTGAAAGTCCCACGATGCAAAGCAAAATGGGTCATGCTTTTCATGAGTCGTGTTAGACAGCATACAATCATCACTCTCTCTTTTGGACTTTTTTAGTCTTTAAGAAGCCACAGCACCTAAAATGTTGGCCTCTTGTATAAATAATCTCTTTTAAAAGGTTTGTTGGGTGTGGGAGCGTATTCCTTCTTCTGTGTTGGTGGCTGTCAACTGTTAGTCTTACTTCTATGTCTATAACCATACTGGATTTTGGTTCCGAAAATACGGTCACCCTGCAAATGATTCACCTACATAGTTGAACAATTTCCCTACTAAGTGGGAATAGTGACTCTAACCCCAACAAAGTCCAACACATTTCCTAGCACTGGTTAGATTACAGCGAGAATAGTATGTCAGACCCATCCAAATTAAAAACCCTCACCATTTTTTGCTTGCATTGGAATGGGAATAGTACATTTTATCTCTTTGAAGTCCAATACTTTCTGCACTGTTGTTTACCCTTGGGTGAGAATAGTAAATGTTACCCATCCAAAGTCTAACACTTTGCTTATGCTACTTGAGTTAGAGTTGAACTAGTAAAATCAAACTCCAGCAAAATCTAACACTTTCCATACTGTTGCAACGAATGGGGTGGTAATAGTATATCAAACCACCTTCAAAGTCCAAACCTTTCTGTTCTGTTGTGAAGATTGGAGTTGGAATAGCAAATCTGACCACTCCAAATTCCAAACCTTTCACTACTTCTATTTAGGTTGGAGTGGGAATACTAACATTGAACCATCTAAGGTCCAACGATTTCCCTACTTTTGGCTAGCATGGAACAGGTGTAGCAAATCTGACTCCTTAAAAGTCCAACATTTTCACTACTTTTGCTTACATTGGAGTGGGTATAGTAAATCTGACCCCAACCAAAATCCAGCACCTTTCCACCTGTTGCTTAAATTGCAGTAGGAGAAGTAAACCTTACTCTGCCAAAGTCCTACTCTTTCCCTACTTTGTCTATACTGGGCTGGGGACAGTAAATCTGACTCTTCCAAAGTCCAATACCTTCCTACTTTCCCTACTGTTGGTAAAATTGGAATGGGAATAATAAAAGTAAATTTGACTCTGCAAAGTCCAGCACTTTCTGTACTATTGCAAAGTTAGAAGTGGTAATGTTTGTTTCAATTTTGTCTAGCTTTAAAATATTTTTATTGTATTTATGAAATTAAATAACAAGCATGTTTTTATTTTATATTTAGTTTTTGTGTTATGGTCTATTTTTATATAACTTGCTATGTTTTTCTTTTTTATATGTGTATTGTTACTAGTGTTAATAATTTTAATGTAATTTATGTTTATAAATTGTTTAAATGTTTTTCTGTTTCAAGGTATATATTTGTATTCCTTTGATTTAATTTAATTTTATGTTAATAAATACTTTATTTTATTTTTTATTTTATTATAATTTTATCTTTAAAATTGCAATTAAAATAAGTACTTTATCTGTTTTTGGATGATATTCTGTTTTACAATTTTTTTGTCTTGATAGTTTTAGAGTTTACTTACGAAGCATATAAACACAATATTTTGGTTCCTGGCATTTTATTAACAATATTTACAATATTTGCATATTTCAATTTTGTTCTTCTTGATATTATGTTGTACAACCACGTAGATACTATTTAAAGAAGCATGCATCACAAACTACAAATTTTAACCCAATGTAAATAATACAAAGTTATGAGAACTGATGCAACGCTGCGTTGTTGCAGTGTTGCATCAAAACAACTCGCACTGTGCAGCACCATTTACTTGTCACATAGATGCCCCGGATTAATGGATCAGCGCATCATGTTGCAAGCTTCGAAGGTGCAGCAAAAGTTTCTTCTAAAAAATGACCCACTGTGTCATTAGGCAACTAGCCCCTACGTGACACAAAGTTGATTTGCATGTCGTTAAGCACTTGTAAATGCCACAAATCAGCATTGCATTACTAGGAATGAGTTGCTTGGTGGGATGCAGTTTATCTCCAGTCCTGCCAAGTTTCACTGATCTATGCATGATGTGTTGGTCCAATCCAGGCTGTCCAATTAATCCTGGGACTTGTGGTCTAATCTGCAACATGATAGACTTTGATTACAAATCCCAAAATAGAAAGCGAAAAACTATGACTGGAGCAGCATATCATGCATGGTTATTGGAATTGTGCATATATGTCAGTGTCAATGCCAGCTCCCTTCCACCATGTAGCAAGTCTGCTTGTTTTGGCGCTACACAGACAAAAGTGGAATATAATGGAATGTTTAGCAATGTGCTGTGCCAGAGTGCTAACCTCTCATCCAAGAGGGTATTACGGTGCTAAATGTCTGCTTGCTCCCCAAGTAAGATCACCTGAAGGGTCAGGTATACATTCATTTGAACTAAACCATTTTGCACTCAACTTTTCTGGTGTGCTCGATTAGGTTTTTACAGGTGTTGGCCACCCTACCTCCTGTCTTGCTCACACGGACATTGGGGGTGGAGATTAATGTAAGTGATGCAAAGCAAAGGTCCATAATTGTTTTTTGGAAGCATAGATGGTGTGTGAGCTAGGTGGGGTCCAGTTAGAGTAGTGCCTTGTAGATGTGTTGGAGAAGATTTGCAGAATTGTGAAATTGCAGTGTCTCTGAATGGGGAGAAATTATTGTATCTCAAGGAGGCAAGGGGTGATATGTGAGCCACAAGGTAGGCTGAGTAATAGTCAGGTACTACTGTGTATGTTAGTTTAACACCTATGTTGCAGCTGTGCTGAGATGCTGTGGTAGAGGGCATTGGTGAACTATGTCTGCATGTGAATATGGCCTGGGGGATCATGTCACAAGTGTCAGGAGGGAGCCAGAAAACAAAAGTCTGACAATGCAACATATGTGAAAACAGGTGAAGGTGAAACAGGAATGTTTGAAGTATAAGGGTGATGTGGATGTCCAAGATGATAGTCAGGTGTATGGGATGGTTGGAAGGTGATGGATTTGAGTCAAGTCATGTGGGCAACAAGGGCAGGTACAAGTTGCAGAATATCCTCACTAACATCTACTGAGGTTCAGTATGAACCATTACTCTCACATACAGGTAGGCATGGTGGACAATAGCATAATGTTACACATGTCGGTGGTGTTTGTGCCTTCTGAAAGTTATTGTATGGTACGTATGTCATCAGTGTGTGAGATTATGTAGAGTGTCTGGATCTGAATTATGATAGCACGAGGAGTCACATACAAGTACAACTGAGTGTGGCTGATTGAACATATTATATAGACTCTGCAGATGAGTAGTTTGGGGTCGGAGAAAATGGACTGAGCTTGAGATGTTGCATACTTCCAAATTTGATGGTGGCTATCCCAATCAGAGGCAGGTGTAGTGTCTGCTGTTCTGGATGCTGGAGATGAATGTGTGTGTTAGGAAACTACTGGCTATCAAAATCAAATTGAATGGTGGAATATACATGTTCTTACCCATTCCTGCAGTGTAGCAAGGTTGCTGTGTTAGGGTACATGGATGTGTGACAAATATGACCCCTAGGCCACATAAGTTAGTACAATTGCATGCAAGGAAGTACAGCAAGGCAAATTGTTGTGTTTTACTGTGTGCAAGGCAGGGTGCAGGATAATTTATAAAAAATAACAAAATATCATGACTTGGACACTGCTGTGGTGTTAACCAATGGCTAGATGGAATGCTGGCACCCTGGTGACATGGCACAATGGTTTCAGTAGTTAATGTAACATCAATGTAGACACAAACCACAAAAGTTATGTTCAATGTAAAGTGGGTCCCTTACCTGAACTAATTCTTTCATGTATGGCAGGCCATCAAGCTGTAGAGCTGCATTGTGTTGTGTGTCATTACACAATTGACTCTCCTTGTTCCTACAGAGGTTGTGTGAGTAATGTTAAGGTATTGCCAGGTGAAGGACAACAGTAGTCTAACATGATCTCAATTACGCCTAGTAACATATGTTCCACATATCCATGTGCACTTGCAATAGAAAAAGATCAGTCTGACTGTCACTGAAATCACTTATGTCCATATCTATTATTGATCATTTTTTACATATTCATATATCTTTCCACAGGGACAAACAACACCTCCTGTAGAGCAGTCTGTCCTCGATGACCAACCTGATTAGGACACTATCCTGACCCATGGATGACGACACCGCCATCAACTTCTGAACTCTATTGAATCACCACCTTTGGTATTGCCAAGTGAAGATGATATTGCTTTCCAGAGGAACCGTCACCCACAGTACAGGCCCTGTCTAGCTGTGTATTCCCAGCTAAGGACTCCGAGGACCCCGAAGTTGATTTTCAATGGCGTGTGGTAAGAGTCAGCAGCAAACCCTAGAAAGAGTCTACAGTATAGGTGTTTGAGCTTTAATAAGTGTATAGCTAAAGCTATTACAGACACCTACACTTTCGATTGAGTGCCTATCTGACATTGCTGCTGTTATGATGTAGAGGGAACATCAGCTCTTTACTTCTGACACCAGTGAAGTAGCCATGAAGCTGGGGGCTATCTATAACATCATGGAATCCACAAAGCGCAAGTTGGACTCCTAAATAACAACAATGGGTGACCTCAATGGCAATGTTGTTGCTTTGTTGGCAAAACACCAGACCCTTTTCAGGGACTTGCTGCCTGCCTTACTGGCACAGACAAATGCTGAAGGGGACAGGGGAGCCACATTTCTGTCTCTGATATGTGTGTGCCTCAGATGCCTCCCATACAAACACCACCAACTGCACAAACCGCAGGAGAGGCACAACACCCATCAGAGGAGAAAGATGTTAAGTTTCCCAGTTTCCTTCCGTGAACGGCAAAATAACATTTGTCTGTGCCTCCTAGCCAGTTTCTTAGTGAGGCCTGTGTACAACATCATGCTGCATCCTTTGTCACCCAGTACTATACTCTTTGATTGTGCACATGTTGATCTTATGCAGTTGTGGACTTTCTAACAAACCTACCTTTCCTAATTTGTGCAATTTGTAATTGTATTTCTGTAGCACTTACTATCCCTGACAAGGCCTTGAAGTGATTTTTGATGAGTAGTACGCTACTCTGGAACCCAAAAGGATTAGTGGTGGTTTAGTATAGGGAAATATGAGTATAGTGTTAGTATAGGGAGGTACGAGTTAATTTGAGTGGAGGATATGTGAGTCTGTTAGTTGGATTGATTAGAATACTGGAGGGATAGAAGACAGAAGAATCCAGACGTGTTAATTGGGAGATCATAGTAGTAAGATGAGGTTTGCGATAAGTAAAGGAGAGATACATGAGAGTTGTTTGGGAGATCATAGAAGTAAACTGAGGTTTGGTGTGAGCCAGGAGGTGTAGAAGGCAGAAGATGCTAGGAAGGATTATTTTGGAGATCATAGTAGTAGAAAGGGTTTGGGATGAGTGAGAGAGTAGAGATGGAGGTTAGATTGATAGAGGTATAGAAATGCTGTCTGTACGTCTCAGCTGGTCCCCAATGGCAATTTATACCTCCTCACTGAAATACTCCTCACCATAACATGTCTTCTCAATGGACTATGGGGGTGATTCTTACCTTGGCGGGCGGCGGAGGCCGCCCGCCAAAGTAACCCCGCCAGAACACCGCACCGCGGTCGTGAGACCGCTGCGGTGATTCTGAGATTTGCCCTGGGCTGGCGGGCGACTGCCAAAAGGCCGCCCGCCAGCCCAGGGCAAACAACCTTCCCACGAGGACGCCGGCTCAAAATTGAGCCGGCGTAGAGGGAAGGTGCGACGGGTGCAGTTGCACCCGTCGCGTATTTCAGTGTCTGCAAAGCAGACACTGAAATACTTTGTGGGGCCCTCTTACGGGGTCCCCTGCAGTGCCCATGCCATTGGCATGGGCACTGCAGGGGCCCCGCGGCACCCCCTACCGCCATCCTGTTCATGGCGGGTTTCCCGCCATGAACAGGATGGCGGTAGGGGGTGTCTGAATCCCCATGGCGGCGGAGCACGCTCCGCCGCCATGGAGGATTCACTAGGGCAGCGGTAAACCGTCGGGAGACCGCCGGTTTACCCTTTCTGACCGCGGCTGAACCGCCGCGGTCAGAATGCCCTTCGCAGCACCGCCAGCCTGTTGGTGGTGCTCCCGTGGTCGGTGACCCTGGCGGTCACCGATCGCCAGGGTCAGAATGACCCCCTATGTCTGGTCATCTAAATCTTTAAAGAAGTATTGGTATTTACTCAAAATAAACATTTATTCTCCCAATAAACAATGTGTGGGGCCTACAATCTCATAAAATAATACTTCATAGCTAACAATTTGCCCAAATCCACTAAAAGTCATGTATGTGTTTTCGATGAAAGGACTTCATATACCAGGATGGATGTGTAATGTCATAACACACTTGTTTGCAACTCTAGAAGAGTGAGCCTAATTCACATGCACATGCTGTCTTTGGAAATGCACCCACAAGGAGTACTTACACTGCAATGGCAAACTGAGGAATGTGTTGTCTCCAAAAAAAACAACAGACTGTGACAACTAGAAGCAGTTACTTGAATGACACACAATGAGAAACTCTTTCTAAACACAAAAAAATGCATCCACATATAGCCAGCTCAGTGAACAAGACAAAGGGGGTGATTCCAACTCTGGCGGGCGGCGGGCAGCCGCCATGCGGGCAAATTTCCGCGGTCCCCATTCCAACATTCCTGCTGGGCCGGCGGGAATGAGGCTGCACCACAGGAGCCGGCTCCGAATGGAGCCGGCGGTGTTGCGGCGGTGCGACGGGTGCAGTTGCACCCGTCGCGCTTTTCACTGTCTGCTAGGCAATTATGAATTATGTTGCAGGGGAGTTCAAATGAATGCACCACGTATGAGTATAGCATGCTGCATGATGAAGGAACATAGGTGGTACATTGACACATATTTTGGATTACTCTGATTTTGTGATACCTTCCTGTTCACACTTGGAAGAAATGTCTTTGTATTAATATTGCACATCATCAGCACCTGTGTCATTCACAAGTTGGAAATATGCAACATAAACCTGCCCAGACACAATTATCATTCAATAGTCTTTGCTGCTACATATGTCGAAACATGATTCGTTATGTTCGTGCCATTTGTGGAACTACCAAATTTGTTACTGTTGAAACACATGCTGAGTATTCACCAGAAGATTTTTCCTGTGCCAGAAGCATTGAGACTATATATATGCTAATATCACCACTGATTTAAAGATGCTTATATGCTGTCAGCCTGCTTACATTGACCCCACATTTACAATGACATTGTCGTAATTTGGACTCTTGCTCTGGGCAAGACTGCTGATTCAAGGATGACAGTACTTATGTTTGTAGGTGACTATGCCTATCCTACAACAAGTTGCAACTCTTGTCCCAACCCTTCCGGCTCACTAGCAGTACCTCACCAACCCACCAAACAGTTAAAGGTGATTTGTGGCAGCCTTTGCTCATGGACTCAGAAATATGACATCTAAAGGAGAGTCGTGGTTAAACAGAGATTACCCCTTTCTCACAGATATATTACATCTCAACCAAACACAGGCAATAACGAAGATGCAGTAATGTTTCAATAGTTTTTATTTAATACAATACAGTAAATCGTATTGGCTGCAATGATTAGGATAATGAACAGTACAAGAGATAGAACTGTAAAGACGAGGGTCATGATTATGAAGACCCCCACCATCTTGTATTAGCATAGAAAGACATAAAGGTGGTCATTACAACCCTGGCGGACGGTGTAAAAGGTGCGGTAATACCGCAAACAGTCCGACGGACAAAAAAAGGGAATCATGACCCTGGCGGAAACCGCCAACAAAGACAGCCACTTTAACACACCGCTCGCCACGGCGGTACAGACAAGCAGCGCGGCGGTCACCGCCAACAGACAGGCGGAAGACAATGTACCACCCACACCATTACAACCCGCCAATCCGCCACCTTTTCCGGGGCGGATTCACCGTGGTAACAGCTTTAGCTATGGGAAAACGCTCACCTTCTACACATCCCACGAGGAACGACGACTCCATGGACCCGGAACTCCAAATACTACCTGCCCTTGTCTTTCTGCTCCTTCACGACCAACAGCGACGTAGGCGCAGAAGATACCGGTGAGTACTGCATCTACGACACGGGGGATGGGGGAGGCAAAAGTTAGGGGGACACCCACCAAACACCCCCACCCCCACCCTCGCATTATACAACATACACACCAATGCTGTCAAAAATATCACATTAACAATCCACAATCCCCCCGGAAGAATGCAAAGACAATGCAAATTTCGGTCAAACATTGTAAAGTGCCAATACACATGTCATACAAAAATATACAGATATATATCTCTAAATCACTCATAATTATATATACAATACAAGAAGTAGTGCAGATATGTACACAACAAGGTCCGTGCGCAAACAGTCCAAAAATGCATGGGCGAGGCCCACAAAAGATACCTGACCAAAATCAGAGAGAACACTGCTGGGGCATCAGATAGAAACACTACAGGCACCTCAGGGGGAAGGGAAGGGGGGGCACCTCAGCCACATGAATGCAAAGCCAGATCCACGACGGGGCTCCATGCCCATTGATGTATCCTGGGGAGTGCAAAGCCACAGTCTCTCAAGTCTCTACAGTGGGTGGGTTGCCCACTGTACCATCCTGGGGAGTGCAAAGCCACAGTCTCTCAAGTCTCACAAGTGGGTGGCTTTCCCACTGTACCATCCTGGGGAGTGCAAAGCCACAGTCTCTCAAGTCTCTACAGTGGGTGTTTTGCCCACTGTACCATCCTGGGGAGTGCAAAGCCACAGTCTCTCAAGTCTCTACAGTGGGTGGGCTGCCCACTGTACCATCCTGGGGAGTGCAAAGCCACAGTCTCTCAAGTCTCTACAGTGGGTGGGTTGCCCACTGTGCCATCCTGGGGAGTGCAAAGCCACAGTCTCTCAAGTTGATGCAGGTCCCTACTGGTACTGGGGGGTGACTGGTGCCCAGACTGGATGAGTCTCCCCGTGAAAGGTAGTGTCCTGTCACTGTCCCAGCTCCACATGGGATAAGGATGCCTGATGTGGCGGCCCATTCATTCCAACCCGGTGCATTGCCCGGTTCAGCGGTGCTTTGCCATGGCGGTCTTTGCCCTGTTCAGCGGTGCTTTGACATGGTGGTTCAGGACTGTTCAGCGGTGCTTTGCCATGGCGGTCTTTGCCCTGTTCAGCGGTGCTTTGCCATGGCGGTCTTTGCCCTGTTCAGCGGTGCTTTGACATGGTGGTTCAGGACTGTTCAGCGGTGCTTTGCCATGGCGGTCTTTGCCCTGTTCAGCGGTGCTTTGCCATGGCGGTCTTTGCCCTGTTCAGCGGTGCTTTCCCATGGTGGCTCAGCACTGTCCACGGTGCTTTGCCATGGCGGTCTTTGCCCTGTTCAGCGGTGCTTTGACATGGCGGTCTTTGCCCTGTTCAGCGGTGCTTTGACATGGCAGTCTTTGCCCTGTTCAGCGGCGCTTTGACATGGTGGTTCAGGACTGTTCAGCGGTGCTTTGCCATAGTGGTCTTTGCCCTGTTCAGCGGTGCTTTGACATGGTGGTTCAGGACTGTTCAGCAGTGCTTTGCCATGGCGGTCTTTGCCCTGTTCAGTGGTGCTTTGACATGGCGGTCTTTGCCCTGTTCAGCGGTGCTTTGCCATGGTGGTTCAGGACTGTTCAGCGGTGCTTTGACATGGTGGTTCTGATACGGACATTGGTGTGTGGCATGACGATTTCCACACTGGACATTGGTGTGTGGCATGACGATCTCCATACTGGACATTGGTGTGTGGCATGACGTTCCATCATTGCCCATGATTTTTACTCTGATTTTGTGATACCTTCCTGTTCACACTTGGAAGAAATGTCTTTGTATTAATATTGCACATCATCAGCACCTGTGTCATTCACAAGTTGGAAATATGCAACATAAACCTGCCCAGACACAATTATCATTCAATAGTCTTTGCTGCTACATATGTCGAAACATGATTCGTTATGTTCGTGCCATTTGTGGAACTACCAAATTTGTTACTGTTGAAACACATGCTGAGTATTCACCAGAAGATTTTTCCTGTGCCAGAAGCATTGAGACTATATATATGCTAATATCACCACTGATTTAAAGATGCTTATATGCTGTCAGCCTGCTTACATTGACCCCACATTTACAATGACATTGTCGTAATTTGGACTCTTGCTCTGGGCAAGACTGCTGATTCAAGGATGACAGTACTTATGTTTGTAGGTGACTATGCCTATCCTACAACAAGTTGCAACTCTTGTCCCAACCCTTCCGGCTCACTAGCAGTACCTCACCAACCCACCAAACAGTTAAAGGTGATTTGTGGCAGCCTTTGCTCATGGACTCAGAAATATGACATCTAAAGGAGAGTCGTGGTTAAACAGAGATTACCCCTTTCTCACAGATATATTACATCTCAACCAAACACAGGCAATAACGAAGATGCAGTAATGTTTCAATAGTTTTTATTTAATACAATACAGTAAATCGTATTGGCTGCAATGATTAGGATAATGAACAGTACAAGAGATAGAACTGTAAAGACGAGGGTCATGATTATGAAGACCCCCACCATCTTGTATTAGCATAGAAAGACATAAAGGTGGTCATTACAACCCTGGCGGACGGTGTAAAAGGTGCGGTAATACCGCAAACAGTCCGACGGACAAAAAAAGGGAATCATGACCCTGGCGGAAACCGCCAACAAAGACAGCCACTTTAACACACCGCTCGCCACGGCGGTACAGACAAGCAGCGCGGCGGTCACCGCCAACAGACAGGCGGAAGACAATGTACCACCCACACCATTACAACCCGCCAATCCGCCACCTTTTCCGGGGCGGATTCACCGTGGTAACAGCTTTAGCTATGGGAAAACGCTCACCTTCTACACATCCCACGAGGAACGACGACTCCATGGACCCGGAACTCCAAATACTACCTGCCCTTGTCTTTCTGCTCCTTCACGACCAACAGCGACGTAGGCGCAGAAGATACCGGTGAGTACTGCATCTACGACACGGGGGATGGGGGAGGCAAAAGTTAGGGGGACACCCACCAAACACCCCCACCCCCACCCTCGCATTATACAACATACACACCAATGCTGTCAAAAATATCACATTAACAATCCACAATCCCCCCGGAAGAATGCAAAGACAATGCAAATTTCGGTCAAACATTGTAAAGTGCCAATACACATGTCATACAAAAATATACAGATATATATCTCTAAATCACTCATAATTATATATACAATACAAGAAGTAGTGCAGATATGTACACAACAAGGTCCGTGCGCAAACAGTCCAAAAATGCATGGGCGAGGCCCACAAAAGATACCTGACCAAAATCAGAGAGAACACTGCTGGGGCATCAGATAGAAACACTACAGGCACCTCAGGGGGAAGGGAAGGGGGGGCACCTCAGCCACATGAATGCAAAGCCAGATCCACGACGGGGCTCCATGCCCATTGATGTATCCTGGGGAGTGCAAAGCCACAGTCTCTCAAGTCTCTACAGTGGGTGGGTTGCCCACTGTACCATCCTGGGGAGTGCAAAGCCACAGTCTCTCAAGTCTCACAAGTGGGTGGCTTTCCCACTGTACCATCCTGGGGAGTGCAAAGCCACAGTCTCTCAAGTCTCTACAGTGGGTGTTTTGCCCACTGTACCATCCTGGGGAGTGCAAAGCCACAGTCTCTCAAGTCTCTACAGTGGGTGGGCTGCCCACTGTACCATCCTGGGGAGTGCAAAGCCACAGTCTCTCAAGTCTCTACAGTGGGTGGGTTGCCCACTGTGCCATCCTGGGGAGTGCAAAGCCACAGTCTCTCAAGTTGATGCAGGTCCCTACTGGTACTGGGGGGTGACTGGTGCCCAGACTGGATGAGTCTCCCCGTGAAAGGTAGTGTCCTGTCACTGTCCCAGCTCCACATGGGATAAGGATGCCTGATGTGGCGGCCCATTCATTCCAACCCGGTGCATTGCCCGGTTCAGCGGTGCTTTGCCATGGCGGTCTTTGCCCTGTTCAGCGGTGCTTTGACATGGTGGTTCAGGACTGTTCAGCGGTGCTTTGCCATGGCGGTCTTTGCCCTGTTCAGCGGTGCTTTGCCATGGCGGTCTTTGCCCTGTTCAGCGGTGCTTTGACATGGTGGTTCAGGACTGTTCAGCGGTGCTTTGCCATGGCGGTCTTTGCCCTGTTCAGCGGTGCTTTGCCATGGCGGTCTTTGCCCTGTTCAGCGGTGCTTTCCCATGGTGGCTCAGCACTGTCCACGGTGCTTTGCCATGGCGGTCTTTGCCCTGTTCAGCGGTGCTTTGACATGGCGGTCTTTGCCCTGTTCAGCGGTGCTTTGACATGGCAGTCTTTGCCCTGTTCAGCGGCGCTTTGACATGGTGGTTCAGGACTGTTCAGCGGTGCTTTGCCATAGTGGTCTTTGCCCTGTTCAGCGGCGCTTTGACATGGCGGTCTTTGCCCTGTTCAGCGGTGCTTTGACATGGTGGTTCAGGACTGTTCAGCAGTGCTTTGCCATGGCGGTCTTTGCCCTGTTCAGTGGTGCTTTGACATGGCGGTCTTTGCCCTGTTCAGCGGTGCTTTGCCATGGTGGTTCAGGACTGTTCAGCGGTGCTTTGACATGGTGGTTCTGATACGGACATTGGTGTGTGGCATGACGATTTCCACACTGGACATTGGTGTGTGGCATGACGATCTCCATACTGGACATTGGTGTGTGGCATGACGTTCCATCATTGCCCAGCGGGGCTGTGGCATCCTGGCACCGCCTGGGCTGTGACTCCGGCGGTTGTTTCCTGACCAGTGACGATACTTGGCCCCTCCTGGGCTGTGACTCCGGCGGTGGTCTCCTGACCAGTGACGATACTTGGGCCCTCCTGGGCTGTGACTCCGGCGGTGGTCTCCTGACCAGTGACGATACTTGGGCCCTCCTGGGCTGTGACTCCGGCGGTGGTCTCCTGACCAGTGATGATACTTGGCCCCTCCTGGGCTGTGACTCCGGCGGTGGTCTCCTGACCAGTGACGATACTTGGGCCCTCCTGGGCTGTGACTCCGGCGGTGGTCTCCTGACCAGTGACGATACTTGGGCCCTCCTGGGCTGTGGCTCCGGCGGTGGTCTCCTGACCAGTGACGACACTTGGGCCCTCCTGGGCTGTGACTCCGGCGGTGGTCTCCGGACCAGTGACGACACTTGGGCCCTCCTGGGCTGTGACTCCGGCGGTGGTCTCCGGACCAGTGACGACACTTGGGCCCTCCTGGGCTGTGACTCTGGCGGTGGTCTCTGGACCAGTGACGACGGTGCTGGCGGTTGTGTCTGGACCGCCGGAAATGATGTCGCACTTCTCCGCCGTGACACTCACAACAGGCTGGGCAGACTTCCTCTGGACCTTTCCCACCTTTTTTGGAGTTACAGCTGACTCACCAATCGCCTTCGATCCCATTTGACTTGTTGACCCACCAGGAGTCTTGACACGGTCCCGTCGTCCACTCTCCAATTTCGGAGCCTTTACAGGGGGTGGGCTGCCAGTGCCTTGGCTCCGGGTCCTACTGCCTGCCCTGGTGGACGGTGCACTCCAAAAACCTGGAACACGCACCACTGGTACTGGAGCCTTTTTGGCTGAGGCGCTACGACGGGACTGATGAATTGGAGGGGGGTGGGGGCAAAAAGGTCAATTTGACATAGGGAGAGTTTCTGACGGACACTGGGATGGGTAGCTGGAGGGGGTCTGGGATTGGAGGAAGAGGAGGTGGTTGTAGGAGGTGTCACTTTAGCTGTTTTGGGTGCAGGTGCAGGTACTGGAGGCTGTCGTGAGGTGGATGGATGTTGGGTGAGTGATTGCCGGCGTTTGGGTACTTTAGGAGGGGGCGTCACAGACACACTGGGAGAGGACACAGGGGACGTGTAAATGGCAGTGGAGGTGGTGAGTGCAGGTAAGCGGCGTGTGGTGCTGGGTGTCCTGGTGTGAGTCCTAGTGCCTGTACATGTGGTGCATGCAGGTGTGTGTGTAGACGAGACTGGGAGGGAGGAGGGAGAAGAGGACGAGGGGGACACAGTGGAGACAGTGGATGTTTTTGTGTCTGTATGGGTGTGATGCTTGTGTGAGTGCCTGTGGTGTGTGTGGTGCCTATGTTTGCTTGAGCTACTTGTGTGTGTTGAGTTGTGTGCATGCTGGTTTGTAGGTGTGCTTGGGATGGGCTTGGGTACAGGGGATTGGGTCTGGGTGGAGGAAGTTGGAGGGGGGAGGCTGGACACAGGGACAATTGCTGCCATCAGTGCTCAGGCCAGAGATTGCAGGGTTCGCAGAAGGGCAGCCTGACCAGAATGAATGCCCTCCAGGAATGCATTACCGTGTTGCAACTCCCTTTCTACACCCTGGATGGTATTCACAATGGTAGACTGCCCAACAGTGAGTGACCTGAGGAGGTCAATGGTCTCCTCACTGAGGGCAGCAGGGGTGACTGGGGCAGGGCCTGAGGTGCCTGGGGCGAAGGTGATGCCCACCCTCCTGGGTGAGCGGGCACGGGGCGAACGCTGAGGGGCTGCTGGGAGGGCGGTGCTGGTAGGAGGGGTGGCGGCTGTACCTGTAGAAGTGGGGTGCACAGATGGTGCCGCCACCACAGGAGAGCTCACATCGGCGGACAAGTCCGTGTCGCTGGTTGGTAATCCGGTGGCCGATGTGAAGCTCCCCTCGCCCTCCGTCCCACTGGTGCATTCAGAGTCTGTGGTGTGGCCCTCCATGGCCATGTCGGATGCAGCTCCCTCGTGCTCCGGTGCCACTGTACCTCCGCCTGATGATGCTGATGTACAAAAGTACAGGAAGAGCAGGAAAAGGGAGGGAGACAGAAGAAAGAGAGTTTTAGTGCATGGCATTCCGCTACCGTTGGCGGACAAGACAGACGCAGCAGCCCCATGCACAACGCCGTGCCCCTGCCCTCTGCACATGCAATTTCAGGGATATGGCCTACATGGCAATGGTGGAAATCTGCGCACATGGATGCCACAGGGGCAACTATACCTCAACTTGGCACTCTTCTGAGGTGGGGTAGAGTGCCACATGGCCTACATTATGGATGGGCCTTGCCTACCTAACTTGCCCTGGCCTAGGTACACCCACAGCCCACCTCCCCCTCCCAGACCCCTCCACTGCACGCAAAGTCCACAGAATGAGGTTGTACTCACCCCCTTGTGTCTGCTGTGATGTCCTTAAGCACCCATCCAACTCCGGGTAGGCCACCGCCAGGATCCGGAACATCAGGGGGGTCATGGTGCGACGGGCACCCCTCCCACGTTGGGAGGCCATCCCCAGCTGAGCCTCCGCCGTCTTCTTGCTGCAGCGGCGAATGTCCTCCCATCTCTTCCGGCGGTGGGTGCCCCGTCTCTGGTGGGCCCCCAGGGTCCGGACCTCCTTGGCGATGGCACGCCAAATGTCCCTCTTCTGGTGGGCGCTGACCTACATGACATGCACAAGGGAAGAGGAACAGTCATTACCAATTGCACCATCAATGTGTGTGGCCCCCTCCATACTCTGACCATGTGGGCCATTTATTCCCATGCTTTACTGTAGTATGACTTCTGCCCCCTTCCCTCTTCCACCCAGCCCTGTCCACCCAGGCCTAGCCCCTACAACGTGCTCCCTGTGTACTAACCTGTTGGTCTGGAGGACCGTAGAGTAGCATGTACTGGGGTGGACCCCATCCACAAGTTTCTCCAACTCCTGTGCAGTGAAGGCAGGGGCCCTTTCCCCAGACGCAGCAGCCATCGTCGCTTCCAGACCGAGGTCACAGCAGCACTAGCAGTGTAGGTCCTCTCCTGTCGAAGGTCAGGTATCTAGTGATTGAACAGATAGAAAATGGCGGTGACGTCCGCAGCGGTGACGTCCGCGGCGGGGCGCATCATCACCGCCGGCGCACCTATTCATTGGCTCCTGGGACCCATAGGGTCCAATGTTAACCAATGCAGCATTGCGCCGCGCTCTACGACCGCCTACCGCGACGGTGTGCAGCGCCAGCGCTGTTACCCCACAATCCCATTGTCCCACTTTAGAGGTCAGGCAGCCGCCATTTCAGGGGCCCACATGGATTTATTTTCAACTGCGTCACACATACTGAGGCCTACACTCAACACACATATAGGAAGGGTTTATTGTCTGGTGTAGTCTTGTGTGTGACTGTGGGTACATACTTGGAGGAATAGTGACTGTTTCTTCGCTGTTGTCCTTCGTAGGCACCGTCATCTGGGACATATGAGAAGATGGCGGAATCCTCCGGTGTACCGACCGCTGGTGGACCTGTTGACAATGGAAGAGAGACATTTAATCGTGACCTACAAGTTTGACCGTGCCACAATCCAGGAACTATGTACCCAGTTGGAGCCAGACCTGATGTCACCAATCCACCATCCGACTGGAATCCCCCCTGACGTGCAGGTGCTGTCAGTGCTCCATTTCCTTGCAAGTGGGTCTTTTCAGACAACAGTGGCCATGGCATCAGGGATGTCCCAGCCTATGTTTTCCAACGTCTTGTCCAGAGTGTTGTCTGCCCTGCTGAAACACGTAAGGAGATACATCATTTTCCCTGAGGTGGAGGATTTGCCTACAGTGAAAGGTGACTTCTATGCCCTTGGACATATCCCCAACGTCATAGGTGCCATTGATGGACCCATGTAGCTCTGGTCCCCCCCGCAGGAGTGAACAGGTGTACAGGAACAGGAAGAGTTATCATTCGATGAATGTCCAGATGGTCTGTTTGGCAGACCAGTACATCTTGCAGGTAAATGCTATGTTCCCTGGCTCTGTGCATGACGCCTACATCCTGCGGAATAGCAGCATCCCTGATATGATGGGTCAACTCCAGAGGCACAGTGTATGGATATTGGGGGACTCTGGTTACCCCAACCTGTCATGGCTATTGACCCCAGTGAGGAATCCCAGGACAAGGGCAGAGGAACGGTATAATGAGGCCCATGGCCGGACTAGGAGGGTTATCGAGCGCACCTTCGGCCTCTTTAAGGCCAGGTTCAGGTGCCTCCATATGACAGGTGGATCCCTATTCTACTCACCGAAGAAGGTGTGCGACATCATCATCGCCTGTTCCATAATTTGGCATTGCGACGTCAGGTGCCTTTTCTGCAGGAGGATGATCCAGATGACGGTGTTGTGGCAGCTGTGGAGCCTGTGGACAGTGATGAGGATGAAGCTGAGGAAGACGAAAACGACAACAGGGAGTCAGTCATACAGCAATATTTCCAGTGACACACAGGTGAGAACATTTTCATTTTTACCATTACATTAACTTTCACACATCTACCTCTATCCTGTACCGACATTTCACTCACTATTTGTTAACTGAGTTGTCCCCTTCCATTTCGGTTTCACAAATGCGGTAACCTACATGTCAACTGTTTGCATCCTTGAAGGGCTTGTGATGTGTGACATAGGTATGTTAGCCTTCCAATGGGTAACCCATTATGAAACTGTAATTGATAATACAGATTTACAAATCATAGACTGACTCCATTTTTTTTTAGTTTTTCAAGGGTGTTTATTTAAGTGCTAACAAATGAAGGGGGGTTGTAAAATGGTGATGGGTGATGATGGAGGAATGTCCATGGCAGAGTCCAGTCTATTAGTCTCACAGGTTCATTGCACATCTGGGCAGTGGAAGTGGAGCTGGAGCAGTTCCGATTTGGACAGGGTAACAAAGTGGGACAGTGGGGGGACAATCAGGGTGGTCTTATTTCCTGGCGGGGGTCTTGCCATCTTGCTCTGTCCTGTTCCTGGATCTCAGGGCCCGCTTGCGTGGTGGTTGTCCGTCTGCAGGGGGTGGGGTGCTGGTGTGGTGGTCCTGTGGCGGGGCGTCCTGTCCACTAGCGCCGGCGGAGGTGGTGGGCATTTCATCGTCCTGGCTAGTGTCAGGGGCCCCTTGGAGTGCCACGGTGTCCCTCAAGGTCTTTTGAATGTCCGTCAGCACCCCTACGATGGTGCCCAGGGTGGAGCCGATGGTCCTGAGCTCCTCCCTGAACCCCAAATATTGTTCCTCCTGCAGACGCAGGGTCTCCTGCAACTTGTCCAGGACCGTGGCCATCGTCTCCTGGGAGTGGTGGTATGCTCCCATGATGGAGGAGAGGGCCTCGTGGAGAGTTGGTTCCCTTGGCCTGTCCTCCCTCTGTCGCACAGCAGCCCTCCCAGTTCCCCTGTGTTCCTGTGCCTCCGTCCCCTGGACCGTGTGCCCACTACCACTGCCCACAGGTCCCTGTTGTTGGGGTGGTGGGTTACCCTGGGTGCTCTGTAGTGGTGGACACACCGCTGATTGACCTGTCCTGGGTAGGGAGGTTTGGGACCGCTGGGTGGGTGCTGTGCTGGTGTTACCAGAGGGTGGCAGCTCGGTGTTGGGCTGTGGCTGGGCAAGGGGAACCAACTGTCCTGAGGCCCACGATGGTCCGGGCTGGTCATCAAGATCCAGTAGGGCAGAGCAGCTGTCATCACTGTGGGCCTCTTCTGGGGGTGGAGTGGTGTTGTCTGGACCCTCTGGTGTGGTGACGTTCCTTCGGGTTCCTGCGGGGGTATAAGTACATGATTATTGCATGTGTGTGTTTCATGGTGTGCAAAGGTTGGGTGTGCGTGAACCCCAGTGCAGGCATTCCTGTGTGGGGGCTTGTGTGCTGATGGTTGGGGGGTGTTCTGGGTCTGTGCAGTGGGCATGCTTTGGTGATGGGTGTCCATGCTTAGTTATGTCATGCAGGTCTTGGGGTTGGGATGGTTGGTTGGTGTCATGGGTAGATTGGTGAGGATTTGGGGTGATAGGGGAGGGTGTGATGGTGGGGGGGTGTGATAGTATGCAGGTAGGGTGGGGGTTATGATGGTTAAGATTTGGCTTACCAGTGTCTGTTCCTCCAACGACTCCTCCGAGGCCCTCAGGATGCAAGATGGTCAAGACTTGCTCCTCCCATGTTGTTAGTTGAGGGGGAGGAGGTGGGGGTCCGCGGCCAGTCCGCTGTACCGCAATGTGGTGCCTGGATACCGTTGAACGCACCTTCCCCCGTAGGTCGTTCCACCTCTTCCTGATGTCCTCCCTATTTCTTGGGTGCTGTCCCACTGCGTTGACCCTGTCCACTATTCTTTGGCGTGCCATGGGGTGGTGTGTGTGATGTGTGGGGTGGTGTATGTGTTGACGAGTGTGGTGAGTGTAGTGGTATGTGGTGTTTTGTGCTTGGATGTTGCGTGGGTGATGGTGTTGTGTGCCTCTGTGTGATGAGGTTGTCTATTCTGTGCTGTCTCTCTGGCCTTCTCTCAGAAATTCTGGTTGTAGGGGTTTGTGGGTGATGTGGGTGTGTGTTTTATATTGTGTTGGGTGTGTGGGAGTGGTGTTTGTATGTGTATCAGGTGTGTGTATTTCGAAATGTCCAATGTGGCGGTGTTTTGGAGATGTGTGTGTATTTTGAGCTTCGGCGGTGTGTACCGCCAATGGAATACCACGGTTGAAAGACCTCTGCGTGGATTCGTGGGTCGTAATAGCATGGGCGTGTTTCTGTTGGCGTGGAGGTGGAGGATTTGTTTCCACATGTTTATCGCTGACCTTTGGTGTGGCGGTATTGTGTGGGTGTCTGAATTTCGGCGGATTCCATGATGTGTGTCATAATAGCTGTGGCGGTCTACCGCGGCCGCGGCGGTGTATTGGCGGTCTTCTGCACGGCGGTAAGCGCCTTATACCGCCAATGTTATAATGACCCCCAAAGTGTATCATATGTCTGCGTACCCTATCATAATAGGCCTAACCTTCTACCTAGAGGAGAGCTGGGTATGTTAAACCTAATTTGCCAATGCCATGCCACCAACCCTTGAATGAGGTCTCAAGCTCAGACTTTGGAAGAACACGAAGTCTAGGTCAGCGTCAAGGTGACGTGCAGCATCGATAGCAGTGATGGTATCTGGTCGGAATCCCTCTGATTATCTGTCTAAAGTGTGATGTATTTATACAGATCTACTTGGACCCCTGACATAGGTTGTTCCAAAACAATAGATAAAGCTGCATGCTTGGGACAGTAATTTCTAATGTGAGCACCTACAGTTTGTTTGTCTTTGTTGTATGAATTGACGCCTTAGCGCGGTGACACTGATAACATAACTCTAAACAAAAAGGCCTAACTATGAACAAGGCAGCCATCTTAGAAGAATTAATTAAATAAATTGTCTATTCAGAGCAAGTTAAGTAGGTTAAAAGTCACTAGGTGACGGGGGCACGAGTCTGCAAGCCAAAGGCTAAGCTAACTCCCGTTATCCCATTAAAACAAACTAGGATTCTCTACAACTTGCCTCCTTGTCCATTCCAAATGATTCAGTGGCGAAGTTCTGTTGTGTTGGCACACTGACTGTAAATTGGACGTAGGCAAATGGTACCTCCCAAAACACATCAAAATGTTACAATTCACATAGATCACACACAGACATCAAACATCTAAATACATGTATCTATTACACTTACTGGTAGCATTGGGATCCCTGAAGCTGTCCACCTCACCCTGGGTGTATAGGAGATGACCACCTTAAAGACAAACATTTGAACATTGCATTGTAAGTAGTGCAGTAACACGCAATGAAAACCAATGCTAAAAACGATGTCATTGCAGTATTTCAGATACATCCAACACTCTTGACACACATAAACATACATTGTATTAATTTAGGATGCTGCTAGTCAGCTTGCAGGGCTGAGCTGGCTGGATGATGAAGGTCAGAGGTATTTTTCATCACATGACTGAAGCATTCCTCAGGCATGTAATATTTTTAGTTATGCTAGTCAGGCCTCATTGTACCATGACACATGGGTGACCCCATTGGCCCTCAGCAGAACTCAAGTAGTGCTGTGATGGGAAAGGAAAGGTATACATTGTATGCAACATTGTAAAGGCCATATCAGATTTTTAATGGCACTGGCTCACAGAGTGCTCACTATCAGAAATTCTATGCACCTCTCAACGTTGTACAAGGAAGGATGCCTTGTAAGCAGGTTTGCTTAGTGTTCTCTTGTAAGTCCCATATTTCTGCACATTAACATTCGTCAGAGGGATATGAAACTGTGTACTTGTGCAGCACAATGCAGCACACATGGAACACAACATTAATGGAAATTGCAGACATATTTTCTGCTTAGCCATCAACGGTAGAGTGGTGGTATTGTGGGAGCATTCCCTAGTCAATCAGGTATGTTAAAGGAGGGAATTCTCATAACTCCATTTATTTTCATTGTATACAACCATCCACAGCCTAATGATCAGCCTCTTGTGCCAGGGTATGCAACACAGCTATTGCCACTGGTTTGCTTTATGCTGGCTTAATGTAACTACTCTGCGGCACACAAACTTCCCTTAGGTAGCTTAATTTCTTTACATTAATTAATTGCAGTGTACATGATGCACCTTGCATGATGCAATGTGAAAATATAATTCAAATAATGTCTCTTAAATGTTTACGTCTTGCATGAGTGCTATAGCTAGCTACATTACTACATGCAGTTGGTACATATATGCAGACATGCTGAGCCTCCAATCTCAAATCCAAACAGTTCCACAAGATCAGCCTCCCATGGCACGTCACCCAATGATGTTTTATTTGGATGATGTCCAATCCTGGCCAAAGTACTTATTCAGGCACCCGCACACATGCTCCCATCTGTCCTTGGGTAAGTACCCCTAGCTGACCCTACACCCAGAGGCCAGCATACTGACAGATAATGCACAATGAGCCAAATGAGCCTACCCAACTCCTCCTTTGAAAAACTCTTCCCCCAGCCCTTCCCGACATGTCCTAATCCCACCCTGACAAACTAAACTGCAAAGAAACACCCCATAAAACTATATCTATCCCATAATTATAAAACCCCTACTAAGGCGTATACCCAACAATACAAAGACAAATATTTATACAAAACAATATAAAAAGACACAAAAGATCTAAAAATCAGGCAAGACAGGGACAGATCAGACACTGACTACACCAAATATTGTTCCAAACCACTTCCAACACCCAGCACAAACCAACAGACTGTAAGAGAAAGTGAAACTAACTTGCACACTTACTAGTATGCAGCCTGCCACACCCATTGCATAATTTCCGGGGTACGTCCTGCATGTTTCTGACGATTGTGGTGATTTTTAGCACATTGCTATGCAAATGGACATTGCATGATGGATACACTGTGCAGTAGCACTTCTGCAGTACAGTTAGTAACACACAATGCTGCCAATGCGTGGAATCAAACACGCTCAACATGGGCTATGTGCAGGTTCAGATCTGTGCTGCATGTGTGATGTGTGAATTCAGAATGACACTCTGGGGACGATGTGTGAGTTTGGAGTGGTGCAGCAGGGGCAACGAGCAGATTCTGAGCCACACAACAGGGAGAATGGGCTGGATATACTTTAGAAGCATGGCTTCTGCTGGATCATACACTTCAGGACCACTTCCATTGTTCCTGGACTGGATTGGCCCCACTTGGTAGGTCAGAGTGACAGATGACAGTGTCCAGGTGCTGAAGTAGGGTGGTTTGTTTTTCGTTTGTGTACCTGACACGTAGGGGCATATTCAAAAGTGACTTAGGGGGTCATTTTGACCTTGGCGGACGGCGGAGGCCGTCCGCCAAGGTACCGCCGCTGAATGACCGCACCGCGGTCAAAAGACCGCGGCGGCCATTCAGACATTTCCTCTGGGCCGGCGGGCGCTCTCCAAAAGAGCGCCCGCCGGCCCAGAGGAAATGCCCCTGCAACGAGGACGCCGGCTCAGAATTGAGCCGGCGTAGTTGCAGGGGTGCGACGGGTGCAGTTGCACCCGTCGCGTATTTCAGTGTCTGCTTAGCAGACACTGAAATACTTTGCGGGGCCCTCTTACGGGGGCCCCTGCAGTGCCCATGCCATGGGCATGGGCACTGCAGGGGCCCCCAGGGGCCCCGCGGCACCCCCTACCGCCATCCTGTTCCTGGCGGGAGACCCGCCAGGAACAGGATGGCGGTAGGGGGTGTCAGAATCCCCATGGCTGCGGAGCGCGCTCCGCAGCCATGGAGGATTCTGAAGGGCAGTGGTAAACCGGCGGGAGACCGCCGGTTTACCCTTTCTGACCGCGGCTGAACCGGCGCAGTCAGAATGCCCTCGGGAGCACCGCCAGCCTGTTGGCGGTGCTCCCATGGTCGGTGGCCCTGGCGGCCACCGGCCGCCAGGGTCGGAATGACCCCCTTAGTGTTGCTCTGGCACCCCTCAAGGTGTTACAATAGCAACGCAAGTCCTAAGAGAGATTCTTGAAGGCACACAAGGCCACTTTGCTTGGCCCTGAGTGGTGACATAAATCAGTATTAAATCAACGTAGCACAAATCACAGCACATCCTCACTCTGCCCTGAGAAGGAGTTCCACGTGTGTTGCATAGACTCCCATGGTTTTAAACACAATCCAAAATTACTCAGAACTGGTAGACCTGGAAATACCTGGGAATGCAGAATTAGGTTTCCCCTTCCCAGGAGAGGCGTAACACAGATTAATAAATGTAAACATCCTTGTCACTTTCTCTATCAATTTATGCTGCATTCAGCCACACACGTACATCAAGGAACATCAGGGAAGGGGTGTGGCAATGTTGGGCTGTTTTAGTATGGGACAAACTGATGTAGATACTAGTAACTTTCTACTACAGACCTGGACCCAACACTTTGGGAATTCACATGTTTGTATGTGATTTTGACTTATAGGTATATCAGTACTTATATGCCTTGATTGTGACATTGTTGATATGGCAAGATAGTTGAGCTTGCCAAAGTGTTTTTTGACGTTCAGGTTTTTATACCTCAGGCACTTAATTATTTCCTATGCCTGGGTTTCCAATGAGCTGCCAACCTGGCCCATTTCAGGCTTTGCGTTGCTCTTCCCGGCGATGAGATCTGATTGACCACGATTCCCCTGAGGAGTCTTTCTTGTCATGCGCCGGGTTGCCACAATCATCCCTGTTCATGGACAGAGGTGAGTTGCTGCTAGTTAGCCGGAAAACCCGGATTAGGCCGACAGGTGTCACATGGTATGGAATTACACATATCCACAATCTATGCAAGCCGCCCAAATCCAGTAGCCTCATTAAGATAATGGGAACCTACGCAACATGGTGTTGCGTAGGTTCTCATTCTGCTAATGGGGCTATTGGATTTGGGTGGTGGGACCACAAGGATTGTGGGTACTGAGCAAAATTCCACACCCGTTGACACCTGTTGGCCTAACCTGGGGTTTCCGGCTAACCAGCAGCGGCTCATCTCTGGCCGAGATGATTGTGGCAACCAGGCACATGGCAAGAAAGACTTCTCAGGGAATGGTGGTAATCAGATCTCATCTCTTTCTCTCAGTTACCAAGCAGTCTCACACATGTAAAGACAACAGAGGCAGTTTATAATTCAATTCGCATTTATCAAAATAACTGCATTTTAGATCAAAATGGCATGTATAGCAATAACTAGGATGATAAAAACACATAGGCCCTCATTATGACATTGGTGCTAAATCCCACTTACAGCCATGCTGAATACCGCCAACATACCACTGCCGCGGCAGATATCTGTTCACCATATTATGACACAAACACACCAATCAGTCACTATTCAGCCACACACACAATTCCGCCACACCAAAGGTCAGTGATAAACTGGCAGCATCAAAACCCACACCGTTATGCCAACAGAACAACGCCGACAACATTATGCGCCATGAATCACCACAGTGGACATTCAACGGTGGTAAACCATTGGCGGTACATACCGCCATGCTCAAAATACATAAACTAACAAAACAGCACCACATTGGACACTTCAAACTACCCACACCTGACACACATACACACACCACACCCACACACCCACAACACTATAAAACACACCCACCCACGTTGCCCACAACCCTTTGCAAATACAAATAATTGCCAGCAGAGAGAGACAGCAAGAGCATTCACACAACCAGAGCCACATACATCATCACCTATACATCACCTACGCACCTTACATCACACACCCAACACATCACCCTACACACCCTCACACATACCACTCACACTACACTCATGGCACCACAACGACACCCCAGATTCTCTGAGGAGGAGCTTAGGGTCATGGTGGAGGAAATCATCCGGATAGAGCCACAGCTATTTGGATCACAAGTGCAGTACATATCCATTGCTAGGAAGATGGAGCTATGGCAGAGAATCGTGGACAGGGTCAACGCTGTGGGACAGCACCCAAGAACAAGGGATGACATCAGGAAGAGGTGGAACGACCTCCGGGGGAAGGTGCTTTCCATTGCAGCAAGACACCAACTCGCAGTACAGAGGACTGGAGGTGGACCCCCACCTCCTCCCCCACAACTAACAACATGGGAGGAGCAAGTATTGGCAATTAAGCATCCTGAGGGCCTGGCAGGAGTAGGAGGAGGACTGGACTCTGGTAAGTCAAAACTCTATTACTATCACTCCCCAACCTGCATGCCATCGCATACCCCCACCCTTACCCTTACTCCCAACACTCCACCACCTACCACACACCCCATCACATCCCACTCATCCCAATGCTAAGCCCTGCATGCCATACCTATGCATGGACACCACTCACAGTCCTGCATGGACACCTATCACTACAGCATGCACACTTGAGACAATCAGCTAGCCCACCAAATAACAATAGACACAAGGCAAAGCTGCCAGGGCAGTAACAACCATAGAGGGCAACCCACCCATGTACAATATGTCACACAGAGAAACAATAACACTGAATTTACATCCCCACAGGTATCCCAGCTAATGTCACCACAGAAGAGGTGTCAGCAACATCCAGTCCCCCCACAGAAGAGGCCCACAGTGATGACAGCAGCTCTGCTCGCCTTGATCTGGATGACCAATCTGGCCCATCATGGACCTCCGGACAGTCAGTTACCCAGGCACAGTCTCACACCACCACAGAGCCTCCCCCCTCAGGAAACACCACCACAGCACCCACCCAGCGGGCCCATACCTCTCTCCCCAGGATACGTCAATCAGCAGTGTGTCTACCACTACAGGGACCCCAGGGCTGCCCACAAACCCATGAAGAACAGGGACCTAGGATCAGTGGCAGAGGGCACACGGTTCAGGGAACAGAGGCACAGGACAACAGGGAAGATGGGAGAACTGCTGTGCTCCAAGGGGAGGACAGGCCCAGGGAACCAACTCTCCAGGAGGCACTCACTATGATCCTGGAAGCATACCAACATTCCCAGGCTACGCTGGGCCAGATCCTGGACAATATGCAGGAGAACATGCGGCTGCATGAGGGATAGTACCTGGGGATCAGGACTTGAAGTCCGTTAACACCACCCTGGCCCTCATTGCAGGGGTGCTGGCAGACATGGCCAACAGTATGAGGGAGGCAGTGGCACACCAGCGGGCCCCTGCCACTAGCCAGAGTACTGCTGCTATTGGACAGGAGGCCTCGCCACAGGACCAACAGGCCACCAGCACTCCTTCCCCTGCTGAAGGAGAAACACCCCACAAACATTCCCTGCAATCCAGGCAAAAGCCACAGACTATTGCCAAGACCCCTGCCAGGAAATAAGACTCTCCTTAATGTCACCCTTGTGTCCCACTCTGTCACCCTGCCCACCTTGGACTGCCATTGCTCCCCTTCCTATGCCCCCTTGGACAATGTACCTGTGCCACAAATAGAATGGACTCTAACCTGGACTTTCCTCCATCATCACCCCAGCCCACTGCACTTCCCCATTTTCGTCAGAGCACTGCAATAAACTCACTTAGAAAAAATACAAGTATGGAGTATGTCAAATGATTTCAAAATGTATTAATTTAACAAGTTTCTTAAATTGCAATTCAACTGTACAGTAACGTTTACATTGAAAAGTCCTGTTGTTGCCTGCAGTGAACACACCAGGAGCAATAGTGAAGCACCAACATCTGCAAAAAGAGATGCTAATGGGTACGGTGAGTGGCCATAGCAGTAGGAATTCACAGCCTGCCATTGACAATGTCACACATCAAACTGTCAATGAATTGTGAAATAACACTGTCTTACCTGTGTTTCATTAGAAATATTGATGAATGACTACACTTCTGTTGTCCTCACCCTCTGCCTCCTCATCTTCACTGTACACAGGGTCCACTCTTGCCACACGACCATCTCCAGCCTCCTCCTCCTGCAGAAATGACACATCGCATCTCAAGGCAAGGTTCTGCAACATACAGCATGCCACGATGATCTGGCAGACCTTCTTGGGTGAGTAGCACAGGGCCCCACCTGTTAGATGGAGGCACCAAAACCTGTCCCTCAGGAGGCCGAATGTACGTTTAATAATCCTTCTTGTTCGCCCATGTGCCTCATTGTAACATTCTTCTGCCCTTGTCCTGGGATTCCTCAGGGGAGTCAGTAGCCATGAGAGGTTGGAGTAACCAGAGTCACCTGCAAATATCGAGGGACAACTGTTAGCCACACACTAACCCTTATGTCCCACACCATACCCAAACACCAACATCCACTGGGTGGGAACCAGGGCTCACCTATTAGCCACACCCTGTGCCTCTGAAGTTGGGCCATCACATTTGGCATGCTTCTATTCCTCAGGATGAAAGCATCATGCACCGAGCCTGGATACTTAGCATCAACATGTGAGATGTACTGGTCTGCCAAACATACCATCTGCACATTCATAGAGTGATAATGTTTTCGATTTCTGAAGACCTGTTCATTTCACCGGGGGAGGGGGGGCACATGCTATATGTGTCCCATCAGTCTCACCAATGATGTTGGGGACATGTTCCATTGCACAGAAGTCAGCCTTCACTGTGGCCAAATCATCCACCTGGGAGAAAACAGTGTAGCTGCACATGTGTTTAATCAGGGCAGACAACACTCTGGTCAGCACTATTGAGAAGATTGGCTGTGACATTCCTGCTGCCAAGCCCACTGTCACTTGAAAAAAAACTGTTGCCAGAAAATGGGGCACAGATAGCATTTGCACAAGAGGGGATATCCTAGTGGGATGACGGATAGCTGATACCAGGTCAGGCTCCAATTGGGCACACAGATCTGTGATTGTGGCCCTGTCCAGCCTATAGATGAGTATAATGTGCCTGTCCTCCGTTGTTGCCAAGTCCACCAGGGGTCTGTACACAGGGGGATGTCTTCATCGCCTATTCATCTGCAGCGGTTGCAATCTATGGGGTGAAATAGTGAGCAGCTGGTCATTATCTGTACATTGCAACCACTTCAGTTCAATGCATATTGTAATTGTTACAATTTTTAGGTGAAATATGTCCAGATTGTGAAAATGTGAACTGTGACGCAGTTAGGATCCATGGCCTCCCCCCCTTAGAAATGGTGTCTGCCTGTCCAGTACGGAGGGACAGGTGGAAATGCGGTAATTTTGCTGCTGTTATGCGCCGTTGCGGGAGAAGGTCGGAAAACCTCTGTGCAAATCCTCATTGGTTATCATTGACCCTAAGGGGTACAGTGGCCAATAGTGATCTATGCCGACGGTGACGGTATTCACCCCTGCATACGTGACCGCCATTTTCTATCTGTTCACTCACTTGCTACCTGACCTTCAACAGGAGAGGACATACACTGAATGTGCTGCTGTGACCTGTGTCTGGAACCCACCATGGCGCTCGTGACTGAGGAAAGGGCACCCGTCTCCACCACGGTGGAGTTGGAGCGATTAGTGGATGCGGTCCTACCCCAGTACTGACTGATGTATGGGCCTCCAGACCAACAGGTGAGTACACTGTGAGCACGATGCATGGGGCATGACTGCATGGAGTGTTGTATGTGAAGGCCTAGTGTAGGGGGAAGGGTTGATGGATGGTCCCTGGGCAGCGTGCAGCATGTATGCCGGGCCATGTCTGTGCTAATGGTGATGGGAAGGGGCATGGTGGGCCAGGAGTGTAACAGGCAGGACGGTCTGACTAATACCTTTCCCTGTGTGCATTTCTCTGCAGGTCAGCACCCATCCAAAGAAGGGTATATGGCGTGCCATCGCCAAGGACGTGCGGACCCTGGGGGTCTAAGGGAGGCAGTGCACCCACTGTTGTAAACAGTGGGAGGACCTGAGACGCTGGGCACGGAAGACGGCGGAGGCCCAGCTGGGGATGGCCTCCCAATGAGGAAGGGGTGCCTGTCGAACCTTTACCCTCCTGATGACCTGCATACTAGTGGTGGCCTATCCAGAGCTGGATGGGTGCTTGGGGGCATCACAGCAGCAACAAGGGGGTGAGTACATGTAGGGGGCTGGGCTGGCTTATAGTTTGTACCTTGTGGTGCTTACACCTTGTGCCAGGTCTAGTTATCCCTTATTAGTAGATTAGTAGTGTTCTAGCAGCTTAGACTGATAGAGGTATCTATAGCAGAGCAGCTTTGGCTGAACTAGGAGACATGCAAAGCTCCTACTATACCACTTATATCATATAGCACTATGGGGGTGATTCTGAGTCTGGCGGGCGGCGGAGGCCGCCCGCCATACTTCCCCCACCAAAATACCGCTCCGCGGTCGAAAGACCGCTGAGGGTATTTTGGGATTTGCCCTGGGCTGGCGGGCGACCGCCAAAAGGCCGCCCGCCAGCCCAGGGCAAATCAACCTTCCCACGAGGACGCCGGCTCAGAATTGAGCCGGCGGAGTGGGAAGGTGCGACGGGTGCAGTGGCACCCGTCGCGTATTTCAGTGTCTGCAAAGCAGACACTGAAATACAAAGTGGGGCACTCTTACGGGGGCCCCTGCAGTGCCCATGCCATTGGCATGGGCACTGCAGGGGCCCCCAGGGGCCCCGCGGCACCCCCTACCGCCATCCTGTTCCTGGCGGTAGGGGGTGTCAGAATCCCCATGGGGGATTCACAAGGGCAGCGGAAAACCGGCGGGAGACCGCCGGTTTTCCGCATCTGACCGCGGCCGAACCGCCGCGGTCAGAATGCCCTGCGGGGCACCGCCGGCCTGTCGGCGGTGCTCCCGCCGACCCTGGCCCCGGCGGTCTCTGACCGCCGGGGTCAGAATGACCCCCTATATCATAAGAAACACAATACTCAGAGTTACCAAAAATAAATGTACTTCATTTAAGTGACAATATGCCAAAAGTATCTCAGAGGATATACTCCCTTAGGAGGTAAGTAAAATACACAAAATATTCACACAAACCAAAAGCAGGTAAGTAAACAGTTAGAAAGATAGTGCAAATACTATAGAACACAATAGGATACAATAGGCCTAGGGGCAACACAAACCATATTCTCCAAAAGTGGAATGCGAACCAAGACTGGACCCCAGACCTAGTGTTGTGTGTGGAGGGTCGCTGGGAGTGTAAGAAAACACTAAGGGTGTCCAAGATACCCCACCCCAAGACCCTGAAAAGTAGGAGTAAAGCTACTCTACTACCCCAGAAAGACAGTGAAGTCGAGATAGGGGATTCTGCAAAGGCAACAACTGACTGCAAAGCACTGAATATGGATTCCTGGGCCTGAGGACCTGCAAAGGGAGGGGACCAAGTCCAAGAGTCACGCAAGTGTCCAGGGGGGCAGGAGCCCACTAAACCCCGGATGAAGGTGCAAAAGAGCTGCCTCTGGGTGGAAGAAGCCAAAGATTCTGCAACAACGGAAGGTGCCAGGAACTTCTCCTTTGGTCAGAAGATGTCCCACGGCCTGCTGGAGGATACAGAGAGACCGCAAACAAGCCTTGCTAGCTGCAAGAGTCACGGTTGAAGATAATGGGTCCTGCCCGGGCCCAGGAAGGACCAGGAGGTCGCCGATGGAGGAGGAGACAGTGAGACAGAGGGCGCTCAGCAACGTAGAGAGCCCATGCAGAAGCAGGCAGCACCCACAGAAGCACTTAAACAGGCATTCACAAAATCTGAGCACAGCGGTCATCTCAACACAACAAAAGAGGGTCCCATGAAGCCGGTGGTCAACTCAGTGAGTTGAGCAATGCAGGACGGAGTGCTGGGGGCCTGGGCTGTGCTGTGCACGAAGGAATCCTTGCAAAAGTGCACAGAAACCCTAGCAGCTGCAGATCACGCAGTACACAGGATTACTGTCTGGTGTGGGGAGGCAGGTACTTACCTCCACGAAATGTGGACAGAAGGACCACTGGACTGTCGGGGTCACTTGGATCCAGCTCCTGTGTTCCAGGGACCATGCTCGTCAAGATGAGAGGGGATCCAGAGGACCGGTGATGCAGAGGTTTGGTGCCTGCGTTAGCAGGGAGAAGATTCCGTCGACCCACAGGAGATTTCTTCTTGGCTTCCAGTGCAGGGTTATGGCAGACAGCCCTCAGAGCATGCACCACCAGGAAACAGTTGAGAAAGCCGGCAGAATTAGGCGCTAAAGTGTTGCTGGCAGTCTTCTTGCTACTTTGTTGCGGTTTTGCAGGCGTCCTGGAGCAGTCAGCGGTCGATCCTTGGCAGAAGTCGAAGAGGGAAGTGCAGTGGAACTCTGGTGAGCTCTTTCATTCGTTATCTGATGAGAAACCCACAGATGAGACCCTAAATAGCCCTCAGAGGAGGATTGGCTACCTAACCAGGCAAGAGCTTATCAGGAGGGGTCTCTGACGTCACCTGCTGGCACTGGCCACTCAGAGGTCTCCATTGTGCCCTCACACCCCTGCATTCAAGATGGCAGAGGTCTGGTACACACTGGAGGAGCTCTGGGCACAACCCCTGGGGTGGTGATGGACTGGGGAGTGGTCACTCCCCTTTCCTTTGTCCAGTTTTGCACCAGAGCAGGGGCTGGGGGATCCCTGAACCGGTGTAGACTGGCTTATGCAAGGAGGGCACCATCAGTGCCCTTCAAAGCATTTCCAGAGGCTGGGGAGGCTACTCCTCCCAAGCACTTAACACCTATTTCCAAAGGGAGAGGGTGTAACACCCTCTTTCAGAGGAAATCCCTTGTTCTGCCTTCCTGGGACTGGGCTGCTCAGACCCCAGGAGGGCAGAAACCTGTCTGAGGGTTGGCAGCAGTGGTAGCTGCAGAGAAAACCCCAGAGAGCTAGTTTGGCAGTACTGAGGTCCATGCTGGAGCCCCGGGGATGCATGGGATTGGCACCCCAATACCAGCTTTGGTTTGGGGGGACAATTCCATGATCTTAGACATGTTACATGGCCATGTTTGGAGTTAACATTGTGAAGCTACATATAGGTATTGACCTATATGTAGTGCACACGTGTAATGATGTCCCCCCACTCACAAAGTCTGGGGAAATTGCCCTGAACAATGTGGGGGCACCTTGGCTAAAGCCAGGGTGCCCTCACACTTAGTAACTTTGCGCCTAACCTTCACTAAGTGAGGGTAAAACGTATAGGTGACTTATAAGTTACTTAAGTGCAGTGTAAAATGGCTGTGAAATAATGTGGACGTTATTTCACTCAGGCTGCAATGGCAGTCCTGTGTAATAATTGTCTGAGCTCCCTATGGGTGGCAAAAGAAATGCTGCAGCCCATAGGGATCTCCTGGAACCCAAATACCCTGGGTATCTAGGTACCATATACTAGGGGATTATAAGGGTGTTCCAGTGTGCTAATCAGAATTGGTGAAAATAGTCACAATTTTAAAAGCAGAGAGAGCATAAACACTGAGGTTCTGGTTAGCAGAGCCTCAGTGATACAGGTAGTCACCACACAGGGAACACATATAGGCCACAAACGATGAGCACTGGGGTCCTGGCTAGCAGGATCCCAGTGACACAGGCAAAAATAAACTGACACACAAGTAAAAATGGGGGTAACATGCCAGCACCATTCATTTCTACTTACACCTGGTGGGGTGGTATCCGGGTGGGGGATGTGTGTCTGTGGGTGCTCCTAGGCCAGGCCTGAAATAGCAGAGTAGGTCCCATGTTGGCCTGGGTTCTGATGTGAAATTCCTCCAACCTAGCTGGTAGGCATCCACTACTGGGCAGGGGTGTGGGTCTCAGGTATGCTGCAGTTGCCGGTATGTGTCCGTACCCATGGCCTGGTGACTAGCATTGTAACTGGTAGTGCATTGCCTAGTGTGTAGGGCTGTTCCCTGTGTGTGAGTGTGTTGTGTACACCAACGGTGGTGTTGGTGCCTCCATTGACCAAGTGTATCCTTTGTCTCTACCCCTCTTTTTGTTTTGTCACTGTGTCCTTCTGTGCATTAGCATCATCTGGTGGAGGAGCAGTGGCACCAGTGACGGAGAGAGCTGCATCCCACAGGACCCTGGAGGCAGAGTCCACCGACGCTGAGGGCACCAGTGGGACGGAGGGCGAGGGGAGCACCACGGCGGAGACTGGAGGGGACAGTTCAGACACGTATACCTCTTCCGATGGAAGCTCCCTGGTGGTGGCGGACACCTCTGTGCCCACCCCAGCAACAGGTACAGCTGCCACCCCCGTACCAGCACCACCCTCCCAGCATCCCCTCAGCAAGTTGCCTGTGCCCACTCACCCAGGTGGGTGGGCCTCTCCTTTGCCCCAGGCACCTTAGGCCCTGCCTTAGTTACCCCTGCTGCCCTGCGTGAGGAGGAAATTTACCTCCTGCGATCCATCTCTGTTGGGCAGTCAACTATTGCAAATGTCATCCAGGGGCTGGCAGCCCAAATGCAACAGTCCAATGCATTTCTGGAGGGCATTCACACTGGCTTGGCGGCCCAACAGAGATCAATCCAGGCTCTGGCCTCCTCTCTGATGGCAGCCATTGTCCCTGCTTCCACCCTCCCCCCTCCAACTTCCTCTACCCAATCCCATTCCCCTCAAACCCAACCTATCCCAAGCACACAGGCAGACAAGCATACTCACAGGACAACACACAAGAGTGGCACAGGCAAACACAAGCACCACACTTCATCCCATAGGCACTCACACAAACACCATCCAGATGCAGACATACCAACATTCACTTCCTCCACTGTGGCCCCCTCCTCCTTGCCGTCCACCTCCCTCTCAGTTGTGTCTCCACTCACACCTGCATGCACTACATCCTCATCCACTACCTTCATCACCAGCACACCTGTCAGAACACACACCTCACTGGCATCACAAGCAGTCACCACCCCCACATTCATGCACACGTCCCCTGTGACCTCTCCCACTATGTCTGTGGCCCCTCCTCCCAAAGTAGACAAACGCAATCACCCAGACACCCAACAGCCATCCACCTCACAACAGCATCCAACCCATGCACCTGCACCCAAACACAGCAGACTGACACCTCCTACAACCACTCCCTCTTCCTCCACTTCCAAACCTTCTCCCTCTTCTGCTCCAATGTCCCTAAGAAGCTTTTCCTCTCCACCATTGACCTCTTCCCTCCCCCCATCCTTCACGTGACGCCAGGGTGGTCAAAAGCTAGGCAAGCACATCAGCCACCCTGTCCACGGGCACAGTAGTGTCCTCACCAACTCCAGGTGGGAAAGGATCCCGCCCACCAGCCAGCCAGACGGAAAGGGTTCCTGCGCCAAGTGCTGCAGGAAGGAAGGGCAAGGTGCCAGCCCCAAGTGCTGCAGGAAGGAAAGGCAAGGAGCCAGCCCCAGGTGCTGCAGGAAGGAAGGGCAAGGAGCCAGTCCCAGATGCTGCAGGAAAGAAGGGCAAGGAGTCAGCCCCAGGTGCTGCAGAAAGGAAGGGCAAGGGGCCTGCACCAGCAGGCAGTAAGGACAAGGGGCCTGTTGTTGGGACTCAGTTGGAGACCCCACCACCAACCATGGTGATGCAGCCATCCGAGGCTGCAGGGGATGGGCAGGAGCTTCCCCCCACAACCACCACCACCAGCTCCACCAGCAGCACCGCCCCCACCAGCAGTGGGCAGCCATCCAAGGCTGTAGCGTACGGGCAGTAGCTTCCCCCACAACCACTGCAACCACCAGCAGTGGGCAGCTGTCTGAGGCTGCAGGGGATGGGCAGGAGCTTCCCCCCACAACCACCACCACCAGCAGCACCGCCACTAGCACTACCACCAGCAGCAGCAGCACCACCAGTGGGCAGCCATCGGAGGCTGCAGGGGATGGGCTGGAGCCTTTCTCCACCAGCAGCAGCTGCAGCAGCACCACTGCCACCACTGAGCAGACGTCACCGCCGGTGGATATTCTTTAGACCAGTGTCCATGGGCTGTTGTGTGGCCTGCCCCCTGTAAATCCAGTGGGTATGACACCCAGCTGAGAGTCTGTGACCTTGCTCTCCCCAAGATCTGCATCACAGGGCACGATGCCCCCCTCCTGAACCAGTAGAGAAGCCATCCACTCACCCCATCCTCCCCAGGATGAAGATCACAGGGCACAATTCTCCCTCTAGAACCAGTGGAGAAGCCATCTACTCACCCCATCCTCCCCAGGATGAAGATCACAGGGCACAATGCCCCCTCCAGTACCAGTGGAGAAGCCATCCACTCACCCCATCTTCCCAGGATGAAGCTCACAGGGCACGATGCCACCTCCAGAACCAGTGGAGAAGCCATCCACTCACCCTATCCTCCCCAGGATGAAGATCACAGGGCACGATACCCCCTCCATTGCTAGTGGGCAATTTACCCACTTGAGAGACAGTGGCCTTGTACTCCCCAGGACAAAGAGCAATGTGCATGTTTCCCCCTCCAGGACCAGTGGTGTTCTATCTGCCGGCTGAGGTGTCCCCCGTACCCTGTCCCTCTGAGGTGCCTGTCTATTTTCCAAATGACGCCCCTGCAGTGTTCTCTCCTTGTTGGTGCAGGAGTGAAGTGGGGCCTTGGACTTTGTAATGTGGCCTTGTGGCCCACGTACACTGAGGACTGGGCAGTGTCCTTATATTTGTAAATATGTATATACTTTTTGATTTGGATGCATGTATTGCTACTATTTTATCTTATTACACTCTTTTTAATCTATACAGCTGTCCTTGCATTATTCCTGAGGGGTACAGGGTGTATATGTTATGCTACTGCAGCTATATGTGTGTATGGTGTATGGTGTTGGGGGTGGTTGTGTTGCATGTGTGTGTCACTCTCTTTTTCCTCCCCCCTCCCCTGTGTGCTAGGCAGCTGTACTCACCTTGGTCGTCTTCGCCGTCGTTGGTGTTCGTAGTGGAGCAGCGCGTAGAAGATAATTGGGAAGATATGCAGTGTTTCTGCCAGGCTTTTGATGTCGTTGGTACCGCCCTGGAAAAGGTGGCAGATTGATGTGTCATAATACAGTGGGCAGAACATAGACTTCCGCCTGACTGTGTTTGCCTCCACGTCCCATCTCAATTCAGCCAGATGGGTGAGGCAAGTATTTTTCAGATCTTTCCTGGAGATTGTTTTCAATTCATCTGGGGTAAAAAACAGCTCAGGGTGGCCTAATTTATTAAGAAAGTGCTTTATATAATTTAGCCATGGAATTTTGGAAGAGTAAGTAAGTGCTAGGGCATCTACTATAATAGTCCTGTTCAACCTCGCAGGATCTGAAGTCCATACTTTATGCCAAAGTAGGATTGGTTGAACACGAATGAGATCTGTAAGGTGTGTTACTCCCATTTCTGAATGGCATACTACTGTTGATGTTGATTGCGGGACACTTAGGACTGTTTTCAGGAGAGCGTTTTCTGTCATCTGTAAAGTAGTGCAGTCTCGATATCCCCAAAGTCCAGCCCCGTACAGTGCTACTGAGACACATTTCGCATTGTAAAGAGTCATCATGTCTTTGGGAATTACTCTCCCCACCCTTTTAGAGAAGTTTTTTACCGCCATAACGGTTTTCGCGAATAACAATTTTCTCGCTTTTATGGCTTGTACCCATGTACCTTTATCATCAAACATGATACCTAAGTATGGAAATGTCCCTGTGTTGACTAGTTTTACACCTTTTAAGGCTATATGGCAATTTTTTGTGCTGCATCTAGGATATGTCATAGAAAAAGTTTTAGTATGATTAATTTTGAGGCCCAAAACGTCCATGCAGTTATCAAAGGTTGTAACTAATCTTTTCAGAGCAACTGGGGTACGGGCCATCAAAACGCCATCATCCACATACAAGAGGGCCGGAATCTTCTGAGAGCCTACTTGTGGAAGATCACTACAGGCATCAGAAAGGGTCCCCTCTAAGCTGTTAATATACAGAGTGAACAGTAGGGGAGCTAACACACATCCTTGACGCACCCCTCGTTCAATCGGGAAAGATGAAGTACATTCCCCTTGACGCCCATAGCGAACCTTAGCGTTTGCACCGGCATACAGTTCCCTAATAAAATGGACTATGGTGGTATCGACCCCCAAGTCCAGCAAAATGGGCCACAATTTTGAATGCACCACACAATCGAATGCAGAAGTTAAATCGACAAATGCAAGGTATAATGCTCCGGGCTTGGCCCTTGTATATTTACCAAGTATGATCTCTAAGTTAAGAGCCTGTTCCATTGTCCCTATGCCAGCCCTGAACCTGTATTGTAGATCAGAGAGGATATGATTTTCCTCCATCCAATCTTGTAGTCTGTTTAGGATGATGCGTCCCTCAATCTTTGCAAGTGTGTCAAGCAGTGAAATAGGACGGTAACATGCAGGATTATGGCGATCTCCCTTTTTATAGATTGGAATAATTATTGACTCAGCCCAGGTCGAAATAAAAGTAGTTGAACAGCAGGCGAGTAGCACCTGCGTCAATAGTGGACCCCAAAGAGAGGTATTAGATTTATAGATATCAACTGGAACCCCCTCTGTGCCTGGGGCTTTTCTGCTTTTACTTGCGTTTATAGCGTCAGTGACCTCATTTAAAGTAAATGGTAAGATGGGGTCATAGGAGTCTAGTTTAGGGTGATTTATTTCTAGTGCCAAATTTTCTGAGGAGTAAATAGCGGAAAAGAAGGCAACCCACTCTTCTTCCGTGATGGCAATTTCAATTTTGGGTATTTCTTCATCACATAGGAGCGGAGAATTCACAATTTTCCAGAATTTTACATTATCCTTCCGGGTGCTCGCATCATAGAGGGATTGCCATGCCTCATTTTTCAAGTTCTGTTTCCTTTTCTTTATGGCATTTTTATTCTCCTTCCTCTTTAAACTTAGTTGGCGTTTATCCGGGTTTTGTGAATGTAGGTAACTTTTTAAGTTCTTACGGGCTTGTGTGCATTCGGCGTTAAACCAGCCTTTACCTTCTTTCGCTTTCGGTTTATTAAAAGTTGCTTTAAGAGACTGTTTTATGCCAGCCGTTATTACCATAAAAGCCTCAATACGGTCTTGTGGACACGTGTTGTCTGCGAGGCAAATATTAAATTCTTTAGCGTGATTGGTCACTAGTTGGTTCATAAAACCTGTAGGTTCAATATCTGACCACCTGATGGTGTACCCATTTCTTGCTCCTAATTCAATATTTCCTACTATCTCTCCCGTGTCCCTGTGTATAAAGGCGTGTTGGGGAAATGTAAGGCCTAAGATTTGAGGGTTATGATCGCTGAATATGGTGTCTTGAATGCTATAATCAAGTACGTAAGGAAGGAGATTGTTGGAAAGTAGAATAAAATCAATTATCGTGTTAGCTTGCCTACCGTTAAAGGTGGGTTTCAGTTGTGGCCTACCCCGAATGAGGGAATTGCATAGGATGAGGTCGAGACTAAATAGAACTTCATTCAACGAGTTGCCTGGTTTGTTGTGAATGAAATGTAATAAATCGTTTTCATCATCAGGGGCGTGGGGGCAGTAGCCCTTAGTTGAGCTGGGGCACAGGTATATGTTAAAATCACCTCCCCACACAATGTAAGATTGTTTATTTGAGGAGTCACATACTCGGTCTATGTCATCCTGAAGGAGGTTAAGTATTAATCAAAGATCTTGAAAAGGTACATTATTATAAAAATTAATGACCACCAATTGTGCAATATTTTTTAAATGACATGAAATCACTTGGTCGAACATATTAGATATTAAAGCAATGTCCTTGATTATATCGCACTTATTGGATATAAAGGTGCACAAGCCACCCTTAGCCCTGCCCCGTGCCGAAGGAACGGCAGGAGTATGTAGTGTCCTGTAGCCATTTATATGAAATTCACAGACCAGGTCTCTTGGAGACATTCCCAGGGAAAATACTGAATGTATTCTAGCCAGACCTCGTTCTCCACCTTAGATCGGAGGCCAGCCACATTCCAGAATAAGAAAGAAAGATGGTCTTTATGCATTGTTCCAGCCTGATCAATAGAAGACTTGTCAAATATCTGAGTTTTCCCTGAGGTAGTAATGGTTTCTGTGCCTACCAGAAGAGTCGGGGCACAGGTAAAAGTTTTTTTTGACAGGGCTCTTGATAAGGATTCATCATTGACAAATTGCTTAGAAGAGGGTTCCATGTTCGATCGTTCTTCTCCATTGTCTGCTACTGAATTATCTACAACCAGATGGGCATGGTCCGATATTTCTGTAAGGTGCTTGAGTCTACAAGGTTCCTTGTTGGATAATAGTCAATCAGTATCTTCCATACTGAGCCCCCAAAATCTGTTTGCGGTAGAAATCATATATTGTGACTCAGGCCTGGTTCTATGATCCTCAAGACAAAGGCCAGGTCCATCATAGTTTTTGGTGCTCGTATAAAAGAAACCCAAAGGAAGCGGGGCAACACCATGGTCGGTAATCTGATGTGGACTTAAGTTTCTTAAGATATCTTTAACCAACGTAGGGGTTTTAAATGAAAGAACTACACAATCACCCTTGAATATTTTACGGTTTCTTCCCACCCATTTTACCCTTCTGACCATCTTGATGTCTTCAAAAAGATTGTTTGTCAGGCCAGGTTTCAGGCGAGTTGCAATCCAGTGCAGGGCCTTGTTCCTCAGAGCTGTCCATGATTCCCCCCCTGCTCCAGATGAAATGGGGACATTGGCAAGAACTGCCACGTAAGGGGTTGCCGCAGGCGGGAGGTCAAGTATATCTCTCTCGGTTAAAGGGGCACCCTGGTAAACTTTAGGAGTGATTACGTGTTCCCTTCTTTTTGGCGGTATTTTGTGGGGTTGGGCATTGCCGGTTCTTTCAGGTGAGGCACAGGGGTCGACTTGTCTTTGGGTAATCTGTAAAGTGGATGGTTGGGCCTGATGCGTTAAAGGAGGCCTGACGTTAAAATCAGGATAACAAAGCTGTTGTGCAGTTGGGGATGACGGGTTTATTAGCTGTGGTTTCAGTGTTTTAAGTAGATAATCCATTTTCCCCTCCAATTGAGTTAGACGTTCCATTACTTGATCAAAACGTGTACTAATTAGTTTTTCTAGAGCAGTCAGTGTCTCTGCGGTATTAGTTTTCCCTTTCACTATATGAGGTATATTCCTATGGTCAGATTTTTTATTTTGGGGGCAGGTTTGAGCATTTTGGATACATACATTGGATTGTACTTTCGAAGAGCCATGTCTAGCGTTCACAGGCGACTCTTATTTGGATGGGACATCCTTCCTTGCTGGTTGGGGTTTCCTCTTACGTTTTGGTGAGGGAGGATGGTCATCACCATCTGAGATTGTGTCAATTATATCTTGGATACAGCCATTAGTAATTTTAGACTGGGTTTCACTTCCAAAAAGGTTTGCCGGATGTTCAGGGATTGTTATTAAAGGGGGAGAGTTAGGGATTACTAAAGACTTATTCTGGGTGAGTATTTTCCCCTCAACATTGGTGATCTGTTTGTCGATTTCTCCCATTGCTCCAGAGATGAATTTCAGGATTGACGTGTGTTTTTTTAAAAATGGAATGTCATTTACACTGGGTTGTTTCCTTTACCCCATTATTATTACTGGCTGCCTTAAGGACAAAAGTTCTGCGATAATTATTTACTAAGAGAAAGTACACTTAGGTGAAATAACAGACTGCTGCTTAATTTTTTTTTTAAAAGATGGAAACAAGAGAGGCGAGCTGCAGGCTACAGAAGTATAGTCACGGAGGGTCAAGGGAGAGAGACACAGTACCTGTTTTGGAAATATGAATACCAGATCCTGGGATCGCAGAGAAGATCTCAGGGGGGTGGCCCAGCCCAGCCTCTGCCGGCTGCTGACGGGCGCAGGATGGGCCCGCCCTTGGCCTGGGCTTCGCCCGGGCGCCTCCCGCGAGCGGGAGCGCGAGAAAGTAATTTAAAGTGCTCCTGCCCGATAGTGTTGCTGCCGCTGGTGCCGCCTCCTCCCTTTGCTGGGAGCGCGAGAAAGGAATTTAAAGGGCTCCTGCCGGATAGCGTTGCTGCCGCTGGTGCCGCCTCCTCCCTTTACTGGGAGCGCGAGAAAGGAATTTAAAGGGCTCCTTCCCAATAGCGTTGCTGCCACTGGTGCCGCCTCCTCCCCTTACATAATTTAATGAAAGTTTAAATACATATGGAATTTGAATGACCTCTTTGGGCCCATATATATCACATAATACTTTATCCCAAACAATCCCATCAGGAATCGGTATAGCTGAAATGTTCAATAAGGGACACGTCTCGGCGAAATTTGTGTGATGAAAAATGTGGTTTCAAAATCTCATCCACCAGTTCAACTGTAGAGCATTAAGGACGGTAAAGACCATGCATTAAAAGAAAGAAAACTGTAACAAAGGCAATCGAAAGAAGGAAGGAAAATACAGTAAATGCAAACCATAGATAGTTCCATGGATGAATGGAATAGTTATTTTTAGCCAATGTATCAGCTTAGTGCTCCTGAGAGTTCTATTGCAATTGAGACAGATGAGTCAGTAAAGATGTTGTTGATGTCGACAAAATAACCAGAATCTGTTCGTGCATATATTGAAACTGTGTTTTGAAGAGGGGGAGTTGCACAGTACTCCCTTGGCGGTTCATAGTAGACTATGCCATCCGTTTGTGTAGAATGTGAAGAATATTGCTCAGTATCACCTGAAATCAGTATGGAAGTAGTTGTTAGTGGAACTAATGAGAGCTCATTTTCTACCCTCCCGAAGCTTGGAGAGGTGTCAGCATTGCTGTTGATGACTTGTAGGGGAATATCCTGGCCTATAGTGGGAGGGTTTCAGGAACTACCCAGGAATCCTCTAAGTCTGCTGTGCAGGATCGGCCACATGGTGTAACTTGACATTGTCAATGGAGATAAAGCGATTCTCTTTCGAACCAGGCAGTGGTGGTAGAACAACAGTTCTGGTACCATGTATTCCTAGGACTGCAACCGGTACAAGGTAAGAAGGACCAAAATCCTTTTTCACAGCAATCTTTTCACATATTAGATCCCTAATTTTGGAATCCAGCCAGTATATGTTACTGTTACATCCCTAATTCCAGAGGAGGCAGCATTTGCTGATGCGTTGTCATCACAGAATTGTTGCAACTCTGCAAGACAGTGACATGGGCATTTATGTCAAAGGGTGTTTCTGCCACTTTCACTCCAGTATCGACCACTGGGGGGTGCTGCAGTGAGAGAAAGAGAGCCAGTGCATGTTCAAACGAGCACCAAAGGCACCGAAACACGGGTTGCACACAATCCAAAACCGGTCGGAATGACAGAGAACAGTCACACTCTAATTGTCCCAGGAGTGTTGCTCCAAAATGCTGCATCATGCGTTCACGACACAGCTGCGCTGACGGGAGCGCCAATATGGGATCTCGTCGCGGTGGGACTGCCATTGCGGAAGAACAGCAGCAACAGCAAAACACCAGCCAACAAAGCCAAACTAATCGGAAATCCCCCAAAAATGCTTCAGAAAATCGAGTGAATAGCCAAAGGTATTAAACCGAATATGGAAAAGAAGGTATGAGCAAAACCAACACCAACGGCTTTGAAAAAATGTGCAATCCCAGCAGTGCTGGACGCATTAAATATACGTCCCACGAGTTCACCAAAGTGACTCGGAAAGTTAGTATTTAAAAGGGGCTGTATTTCCGCTGATGACCATGCCACCTGAAGTACGTAGGTCTCGCTAGCAGATGTAAGGGCCACATGCTTTTTAAACAATAGAGCTTTCAGTCGACTCAACTTGTCGAAATTCACCTTGGAAGTAGCAATATGAGGCCAGATGTCCGCTACCTCCTTAATTCGAGTGGGGGGAAACAACACATTCCCGCAGCACGTAACGGCCTTGGTGACAACGACCACGTAAACTATTCCGGCACGCATGCCACAACAGGGTTCACCGTTAAGAAGGACGTAGCTGCCTTTTGAAAGCACCTGGAAAGTGTTTTTAATTACCGGGACTGGAACTCCCTTAAGATAACAAGCTAGGTTAGCAATCGAGGCATTGCACGCCCCGTGCAAAGACAGCTGTTTACAAACCATCGAATGGCTGACAGAAGTTTTGCATTCGCTACCGCTAAGAAATACCTCCCTCATACCATTAAGATATCTGTATAGAAAGGGAAGCTCCCACACCTCATGTATGTAACTGTCTCCCAACCGTTCATATCTACCCACAGGAATGTGTTTTAAACAAGAAGTAAATTGCAGAGTGGAGATAGGCAAATTAATAACCCCGTGAATCAACCACTCTGCTGACGGAATCTCAGCCACAGTAAAAGGCAATTTCTCCAACTTTTCAATATTTAACATAACATACGTCGCTTCTTTCTTAGCCATTAGTTGTTGTTGACGTGTCAAATTAAAGGAAATGAATATCTCCCTGGCACGAATGTGCTGCCACGGAACGCGACCTGCCTTCAATGTCTGTAGAGTCCAACCCAACTGCATGACGGACCGCGTTTGACTCTGCCTATGATACAATGAAGACATATCCGATTTAATAATGTCTATAGCAGAGGAAACAACGTTGTCAATTGTGTATACACAGTCCGATAGGGTACGCATCCCATTATCCACAACAGACAAAGCTTGAATCAAATTTTCCTGATCAATTTGCCTCAACCGGGCCGCTGCCTCTTGTTGGGAAAGCTTCCAAATCTCATTATATACTTCATACAAAAAACGTCTCTTCCGTGGTACTCTTGGTCCTGACAAAAAATCTTGCAAGTCAGTATCATTAGACAGTAACGTGAGATGTGTCTTAACTGCATCCAGCGGGGATGACTTAAACCATTGTTGACAAAGTTTCCCCACGCTGTATGTAGTAATGATATCAGCATGTTCTGGTGATATGTAGCGAGGGTCTGCCCTACTAGTCCTGAATCCCCCCGAAGAGGTGGCAAAACGCTGATGACACCTATTAGTGTCTATGGGCCACAATAACCACCCGCCTGGACGTGTCAAGGAAGTGTTAAGTGTACCATTCTGGACCCAGTCTGTAGGTTCACTAAATGTGGCATTAATATATTGCTGCCAATTTTTCATTTTGGAAGGGACAGGTATGCCAGGCAAATTCAATTCCCTAATCGTTGCTAAGCCCAAACAGCTAGTCTGTTGTACAGTGTCATTTAATAAAATCATCTGGACAGGAATAATACATGCCCTAAACAATGTATCCCTACCCCGCATTTGCCAATTTTTCGTTCCCCAAACACTTTTCAAATCAACAGTTTTGGACCAGTATTCATACCCCTCAACAGATAGTTTGGACACAAACAAATTTGAATACAGTAATTTAGTATCAGTCAATAACATTTGCTTATTAGCATGCAGAGTAACTCTAAAATAATACGACTTAGCACTTTGTTGATGATGCCCAGAAAAATACGCAAATTTGTCAGAATAAGTTTTAGAACTCCCCTGTGGAGGAGTCGGGCAATGTTCCCATTGCATATACTCAAATATTGATTTAGGGCTACTGGCTTTATGAATAAAGTGGTGTCCATAATAATTGCAACAAAACATGTCACCATAATTATCTCTAAACTGGTAAGCATCTTCATTTTCATAGACAGTATAAAACTGCAATTCTGTCAACATAGAATCAACTGTCTTCACATCTGTAGGAGGCTGGACTGGCTTGTAGTGAGTACCTAGGGGTACTTGCACCTTGCACCAGGCCCAGTTATCCCTTATTAGTGTATAGGGTGTCTAGCAGCATAGGCTGATAGATAATGGTAGCTTAGCAGAGCAGCTTAGGCTGAACTAGGAGACGAGTGAAGCTCCCACAATACCACTAGTATCACTTGCACAATATCATAAGAAAACACAATACACAGATATACTAAAAATAAAGGTACTTTATTTTTATGACAATATGCCAAAGTATCTCAGAGTGTACCCTCAGTATGAGGATAACAAATATACACAAGATATATGTACACAATACCAAAATATGCAGTAATAGTATTAGAAAACAGTGCAAACAATGTATAGTTACAATAGGATGCAATGAGGACACATAGGGATAGGGGCAACACAAACCATATACTCCAAAAGTGGAATGCGAACCACGAATGGACCCCAAACCTATGAGACCTTGCAGAGGGTCGCTGGGACTATTAGAAAATAGTAAGGGTTAGAAAAATAGCCCACCCCAAGACCCTGAAAAGTGAGTGCAAAGTGCACTAAAGTTCACCAAAGGACATAGAAGTCGTGATAGGGGAATTCTGCAGGAAAGACACAAACCAGCAATGCAACAACGATGGATTTCGAGTCGAGGGTACCTATGGAACAAGGGGACCAAGTCCAAAAGTCACAAGCAAGTCGGAGATGGGCAGATGCCCAGGAAATGCCAGCTGTGGGTGCAAAGAAGCTGCTACTGGACAGTAGAAGCTGAGGATTCTGCAGGAACGACAAGGGCTAGAGACTTCCCCTTTGGAGGATGGATCTCCCACGCCGTGGAGAGTTGTGCAGAAGTGTTTTCCCGCCGAAAGCCCGCCAACAAGCCTTGCTAGCTGCAAATCGTGTGGTTAGGGTTTTTGGATGCTGCTGTGGCCCAGAAGGGACCAGGATGTCGCCAATTGCATCTGGGGACAGAGGGGGCGTCGAGCAAGACAAGGAGCCCTCTCAGAAGCAGGCAGCACCCACAGAAGTGCCAGAAACACGCACTACGAGGATGCGTGAAACGGTGCTCACCCGAAGTCGCACAAAGGAGTCCCACGTCGCCGGAGAACAACTTAGGAGGTCGTGCAATGCAGGTTAGAGTGCCGTGGACCCAGGCTGGACTGTGCACAAAGGATTTCCGCCGGAAGTGCACGGAGGCCGGAGTAGCTGCAAAAGTCGTGGTTCCCAGCAATGCAGTCTGGCGTGGGGAGGCAAGGACTTACTTCCACCAAACTTGGACTGAAGAGTCACTGGACTGTGGGAGTCACTTGGACAGAGTTGCTGGATTCAAGGGACCTCGCTCGTCTTTGCTGAGAGGAGACCCAGGGGACCGGTGATGCAGTTCTTTGGTGCCTGCGGTTGCAGGGGGACGATTCCGTCGACCCACGGGAGATTTCTTCGGAGCTTCTAGTGCAGAGAGGAGGCAGACTACCCCCACAGCATGCACCACCAGGAAAACAGTCGAGAAGGCGGCAGGATCAGCGTTACAAGCTCGCAGTAGTCGTCTTTGCTACTTTGTTGCAGTTTTGCAGGCTTCCAGCGCGGTCAGCAGTCGATTCCTTGGCAGAAGGTGAAGAGAGAGATGCAGAGGAACTCGGATGAGCTCTTGCATTCGTTATCTAAGGAATCCCAAGAGACAGAGACCCTAAATAGCCAGAAAAGAGGGTTTGGCTACCTAGGAGAGAGGATAGGCTAGCAACACCTGAAGGAGCCTATCAGAAGGAGTCTCTGACGTCACCTGGTGGCACTGGCCACTCAGAGCAGTCCAGTGTGCCAGCAGCACCTCTGTTTCCAAGATGGCAGAGGTCTGGAGCACACTGGAGGAGCTCTGGACACCTCCCAGGGGAGGTGAAGGTCAGGGGAGTGGTCACTCCCCTTTCCTTTGTCCAGTTTCGCGCCAGAGCAGGGCTAAGGGGTCCCTGAACCGGTGTAGACTGGCTTATACAGAAATGGGCACCATGTGTGCCCATGAAAGCATTTCCAGAGGCTGGGGGAGGCTACTCCTCCCCTGCCTTCACACCATTTTCCAAAGGGAGAGGGTGTAACACCCTCTCTCAGAGGAAGTCCTTTGTTCTGCCATCCTGGGCCAAGCCTGGCAGGACCCCAGGAGGGCAGAAACCTGTCTGAGGGGTTGGCAGCAGCAGCAGCTGCAGTGAAAACCCCTGAAAAGGCAGTTTGGCAGTACCAGGGTCTGTGCTACAGACCACTGGGATCATGGGATTGTGCCAACTATGCCAGGATGGCATAGAGGGGGCAATTCCATGATCATAGACATGTTACATGGCCATATTCGGAGTTAGCATTGTGAAGCTACACATAGGTAGTGACCTATGTGTAGTGCACGCGTGTAATGGTGTCCCCGCACTCACAAAGTCTGGGGAATTTGCCCTGAACCATGCGGGGGCACCTTGGCTAGTGCCAGGGTGCCCTCACACTAAGTAACTTTGCACCTAACCTTTACCAGGTAAAGGTTAGACATACAGGTGACTTATAAGTTACTTAAGTGCAGTGGTAAATGGCTGTGAAATAACGTGTACGTTATTTCACTCAGGCTGCAGTGGCAGGCCTGTGTAAGAATTGTCAGAGCTCCCTATGGGTGGCAAAAGAATTGCTGCAGCCCATAGGGATCTCCTGGAACCCCAATACCCTGGGTACCTCAGTACCATATACTAGGGAATTATAAGGGTGTTCCAGTGTGCCAATGTAAATTGGTAAAATTGGTCACTAGCCTGTTAGTGACAATTTAAAAGAAATGAGAGAGCATAACCACTGAGGTTCTGGTTAGCAGAGCCTCAGTGAGACAGTTATGCACCACACAGGGAACACATACATATAGGCCACAAACTTATGAGCACTGGGGTCCTGACTAGCAGGGTCCCAGTGACACATAACAAACATACTTTAAACATAGGGTTTTCACTATGAGTACTGGGCCCTGGCTAGCAGGATCCCAGTGAGACAGTGAAAACACCCTGACATTCACTCACAAACAGGCCAAAAGTGGGGGTAACAAGGCTAGAAAGAGGCTACTTTCTCACACAACCCCCCCCCCCCAAACGAAGGACAATAAGGCTAACCTTGGCCAGTTGAGACTTTATTGTCTAAGTGGTGATAAGTAGAGAGTAGCTCTGCAATAGACTGGTTACTCCCTTTATCATCCGCTATATGGTTACTTCCCTGTGGGGATGTAAACCACCCTGTTTGAAGTTTTTTAGCTAAGCAACAATGTGAAGATGTATTTTCAGTGTTTCTATCAGTAAGTTTTAGTTTAGAGCATTGGGAATTGTCCACTGAACCTATTTGTAGTGATGGAAATGTCAGACAGGGATGCTGTCTCAATAAAGCCATAGCTGGGCAAACACTTTGTCCATATGGCTGGAAGAGAGAACAGGGATGCTGTTTCTCTTGAGTTGGAGCAGGGCAGGGATGCTGTCCTATGAGCTCCACACTAGGGCAGGGATGCTGTCCTAAGTGTTGTGAGGTAGTGCAGGTTTTCTGCACTAAAGTTTCTCTGGGAGGGTTGGAGGGATGCTCCATGTTAACTAAAATGGTGCTCTTTTTCTCACCAATGTTAGTTATCCCACAGAGAGGTACTTCCACCTCAGGGATTACAGTTTTGCCAACTGATGATTCCCTTGGAACAGGTGCCACCCCAGGAGAGGTTTCTCCCACCACAGGAATGGTATCCTGAATGGTAGGGTGGTTAGGGGATACTGGGATACCCCTTTTACCTGTTGTTGGAGTGGGATCCTAAGTTTTCAGGCCTTCTCTCCTTTGCTTTTTCATTTCAGTAGAAATGAGAGGGAACAATTCCTCTGGGATGCCCAGCATGGCTGCATGGGCATAAAACTCTACATCAGCCCAACCTGAGGCCTCTAGGTCATTACCTAAGAGACAATCTACAGGTAAGCTAGGTGATACTACCACCTACTTAGGGCCAGTAACTCCACCCCAACTAAACTGAATTATAGCTAAGGGAAGAAACTTAGTGGAGTTATGGACATCAATAATCTTATACTGTTGTCCAATGATGTGTTGTTCAGGATGCACTAGGTTTTCAGTCACCAAAGTGATACTGGCACCTGTGTCCCTGTAGGCCAAGGCCTCAACACCATTGATTGAAACTGTCTGCCTGTACTTATCCATTGTAAGGGGACAAGCAGCCAGTGTGGCAAGGCCAATGCCACTAGGTGTAACAGAAACTGTCTTGGGACTGACTACCCCAGTTTCTACTATGGACCCATAAGTGAACCCAACTACACCCTTAACTTGACTGTTGCCAGCAGTCCCACCACCAGTACCACTACTGTTAGGGGCACTAGAGCTTGATGTATTAGTGGTGGTAGGCTCAGGGGGTTTACCTGGACAGGACTTATCCCCTGGCCTATGGCCTCTGTTTTTACACACAAAGCACCAAGGCTTTTTAAATTGTGCAGGTTGAGAAGAAGAGGAAGAATTTGTTTTATCCCCACCCCCTGAAGAGTGTTTAAGATTTGAAGTGGGATCTTTGGTTTTCCCCTTATCCCCATGCTTATCTTGAGATTTTTCACCATCTTTCTTCTTATTGTTCTCTTTGTCACCCCCTGTATGAACTTTTCTGTTCACCCTTGTTCTGACCCATTTGTCTGCCTTCTTTCCCAATTCTTGGGGAGAGGTCAGATCAGAGTCCACCAAGTACTGGTGCAACAAATCAGACACACAATTATTAAGAATATGCTCTCTCAGGATCAAGTTATACAGGCTTTCATAATCAGTAACTTTACTGCCATGTAACCACCCCTCCAAGGCCTTCACTGAATGGTCAATTAAATCAACCCAGTCTTGTGAAGCCTCCTTTTTGGTGTCTCTGAACTTTATCCTGTATTGTTCAGTGGTTAAGCCATAACCATCCAGGAGTGCATTCTTAAGAACTTTGTAATCATTGGCTTCACTTTCTTTCACAGTAAGGAGCCTATCCCTACCTTTTCCACTAAATGATAGCCATAGGATAGCAGCCCACTGCCATTGAGGGACATCCTGTACAGCACAGGCCCTCTCAAGTGCAGCAAACCACTTGTTAATGTCATCCCCCTCCTTATAAGGGGGAACTATCTTGTGCAGATTCCTGGAATCATGCTCTTTTGCAGGATGACTATGGGGAATACTGCTGCTGCCACCATGGGTTTCTAAACCCAACTTCTGTCTCTCCTTCTCTACTTCTAAGGTCTGTCTATCCAAATCCAGCTGTTGCTTCTTGAGCTTCAGTCTGGTTTGTTCCACTCTCAATCTATTTAGCTCCCTTTCTAACAATCTGTCATCAGGGTGGGTGGGAGGGACATGTCTTGAAACAGAAGTATGATGAGAATGGACAGAAGGAAACCTGTCCCTTACAGAAGGCACCCTAACAGCTTGGTTAACAGAAACATCACTTCTACTGTGGTGAGAATGAATGCTCTTGCTATGATGTGAGACAACACTATCTGTATGGTGTGACTCTACATCAGTACCAACTATGCTAGACTGTCTAGTAATGGGCAGGCTATGAAGTTTCTTTCCTGAATCTTTTCCTAGGGGAGTCCCTGGATCAGATTGGGAACCATTAGCTACTTTTTCAACAGATGGGGCCCTTTTGGCTTTATCTTGTTCTCTAAGCATGTTAAGCAATAATTCCAAGGAAGGATTCTTCCCTACACTCAAACCTCTTTCTACACAGAGACTCCTTGCTCCTTTCCAGCTAAGGTGGTCATATGCAAGTTTGGACAGATCAACATTTTGGCCTGTGCCAGACATTTTAGAAAGAGTTAAAGTGATAGAAAAAGGATAAAAAGTTTGCCAGAGCTTTTAAAAAGACAGAAAAAAAAACTTTTAAGAACTTTTTAGAAAGTTAGAAGTACTTTTCAGCACTTTAGAAAAGAAGTGAGAAAAGAAATGCAAAACTTTTTGGTTAGGTGTACATACACTGAACTTGTTTTGTATATTTTTCTCTTATGAAAAGTACAATGACAAGAGTGGTAAGTAGTCTCAAAGCACTTATCCCACCACTGCACAACCAATGTAGGAGGCTGGACTGGCTTGTAGTGAGTACCTAGGGGTACTTGCACCTTGCACCAGGCCCAGTTATCCCTTATTAGTGTATAGGGTGTCTAGCAGCATAGGCTGATAGATAATGGTAGCTTAGCAGAGCAGCTTAGGCTGAACTAGGAGACGAGTGAAGCTCCTACAATACCAATAGTATCACTTGCACAATATCATAAGAAAACACAATACACAGATATACTAAAAATAAAGGTACTTTATTTTTATGACAATATGCCAAAGTATCTCAGAGTGTACCCTCAGTATGAGGATAACAAATATACACAAGATATATGTACACAATACCAAAATATGCAGTAATAGTATTAGAAAACAGTGCAAACAATGTATAGTTACAATAGGATGCAATGAGGACACATAGGGATAGGGGCAACACAAACCATATACTCCAAAAGTGGAATGCGAACCACGAATGGACCCCAAACCTATGTGACCTTGTAGAGGGTCGCTGGGACTATTAGAAAATAGTAAGGGTTAGAAAAATAGCCCACCCCAAGACCCTGAAAAGTGAGTGCAAAGTGCACTAAAGTTCCCCAAAGGACATAGAAGTCGTGATAGGGGAATTCTGCAGGAAAGACACAAACCAGCAATGCAACAACGATGGATTTCCAGTCGAGGGTACCTGTGGAACAAGGAGACCAAGTCCAAAAGTCACAAGCAAGTCGGAGATGGGCAGATGCCCAGGAAATGCCAGCTGTGGGTGCAAAGAAGCTGCTACTGGACAGTAGAAGCTGAGGATTCTGCAGGAACGACAAGGGCTAGAGACTTCCCCTTTGGAGGATGGATCCCCCACACCGTGTAGAGTTGTGCAGAAGTGTTTTCCCGCCGAAAGACCGCCAACAAGCCTTGCTAGCTGCAAATCGTGCGGTTAGGGTTTTTGGATGCTGCTGTGGCCCAGAAGAGACCAGGATGTCGCCAATTGCGTCTGGGGACAGAGGGGGCATCGAGCAAGACAAGGAGCCCTCTCAAAAGCAGGCAGCACCCGCAGAAGTGCCAGAAACAGGCACTACGAGGATGCGTGAAATGGTGCTCACCCGAAGTTGCACAAAGGAGTCCCACGTCACCGGAGAACAGCTTAGGAGGTCGTGCAATGCAGGTTAGAGTGCCGTGGACCCAGGCTGGACTGTGCACAAAGGATTTCCGCCGGAAGTGCATGGAGGCCGGAGTAGCTGCAAAAGTCGCGGTTCCCAGCAATGCAGTCTGGCGTGGGGAGGCAAGGACTTACCTCCACCAAACTTGGACTGAAGAGTTACTGGACTGTGGGAGTCACTTGGACAGAGTTGCTGGATTCAAGGGACCTCGCTGGTCTTTGCTGAGAGGAGACCCAGGGGACCGGTGATGCAGTTCTTTGGTGCCTGCGGTTGCAGGGGGACGATTCCGTCGACCCACGGGAGATTTCTTCGGAGCTTCTAGTGCAGAGAGGAGGCAGACTACCCCCACAGCATGCACCACCAGGAAAACAGTCGAGAAGGCGGCAGGATCAGCGTTACAAGGTCGCAGTAATCGTCTTTGCTACTTTGTTGCAGTTTTGCAGGCTTCCAGCGCGGTCAGCAGTCGATTCCTTGGCAGAAGGTGAAGAGAGAGATGCAGAGGAACTCGGATGAGCTCTTGCATTCGTTATCTAAGGAATCCCAAGAGACAGAGACCCTAAATAGCCAGAAAAGAGGGTTTGGCTACCTAGGAGAGAGGATAGGCTAGCAACACCTGAAGGAGCCTATCAGAAGGAGTCTCTGACGTCACCTGGTGGCACTGGCCACTCAGAGCAGTCCAGTGTGCCAGCAGCACCTCTGTTTCCAAGATGGCAGAGGTCTGGAGCACACTGGAGGAGCTCTGGACACCTCCCAGGGGAGGTGCAGGTCAGGGGAGTGGTCACTCCCCTTTCCTTTGTCCAGTTTCGCGCCAGAGCAGGGCTAAGGGGTCCCTTAACCGGTGTAGACTGGCTTATGCAGAAATGGGCACCATGTGTGCCCATGAAAGCATTTCCAGAGGCTGGGGGAGGCTACTCCTCCCCTGCCTTCACACCATTTTCCAAAGGGAGAGGGTGTAACACCCTCTCTCAGAGGAAGTCCTTTGTTCTGCCATCCTGGGCCAAGCCTGGCTGGACCCCAGGAGGGCAGAAACCTGTCTGAGGGGTTGGCAGCAGCAGCAGCTGCAGTGAAAACCCCTGAAAAGGCAGTTTGGCAGTACCAGGGTCTGTGCTACAGACCACTGGGATTATGGGATTGTGCCAACTTTCCCAGGATGGCATAGAGGGGGCAATTCCATGATCATAGACATGTTACATGGCCATATTCGGAGTTACCATTGTGAAGCTACACATAGGTAGTGACCTATGTGTAGTGCACATGTGTAATGGTGTCCCCGTACTCACAAAGTCTGGGGAATTTGCCCTGAACCATGTGGGGGCACCTTGGCTAGTGCCAGGGTGCCCTCACACTAAGTAACTTTGCACCTAACCTTTACCAGGTAAAGGTTAGACATATAGGTGACTTATAAGTTACTTAAGTGCAGTGGTAAATGGCTGTGAAATAACGTGGACGTTATTTCACTCAGGCTGCAGTGGCAGGCCTGTGTAAGAATTGTCAGAGCTCCCTATGGGTGGCAAAAGAATTGCTGCAGCCCATAGGGATCTCCTGGAACCCCAATACCCTGGGTACCTCAGTACCATATACTAGGGAATTATAAGGGTGTTCCAGTGTGCCAATGTAAATTGGTAAAATTGGTCACTAGCCTGTTAGTGACAATTTAAAAGAAATGAGAGAGCATAACCACTGAGGTTCTGGTTAGCAGAGCCTCAGTGAGACAGTTAGGCACCCCACAGGGAACACATACATATAGGCCACAAACTTATGAGCACTGGGGTCCTGACTAGCAGGGTCCCAGTGACACATAACAAACATACTGAAAACATAGGGTTTTCACTATGAGTACTGGGCCCTGGCTAGCAGGATCCCAGTGAGACAGTGAAAACACCCTGACATACACTCACAAACAGGCCAAAAGTGGGGGTAACAAGGCTAGAAAGAGGCTACTTTCTCACAACATCCCAATCATCAGAAACAATGCCTGGTATAACAATATCATTCATTGACAATTTGAGAACATACGGTATCTGAATCATCTCAGTGGGACCATATATATCAAACATCACTCTATCCCACACAATCCCATCTGGAATTGGTACAGCAGAAATGTTCACAAAGGACAAGTCTCTTCGAACCATATGTGACGAAAAATGTGGTTTCAACACCGTCTCCACGTGCTCAATGTCAGATCGTTCAGGAAGAAAATGACCATGTATCACCAGAAAAAAGGTAAACACAAACCCCAGCCACAGGAAAAGAGTCATCACAGTCATAAAAAGCCACAGATAGTTCCAAGGAACAACAAAATATGTATGTTTGAGCCAACACAGCAGCTTACGTGGACCCAGGGCTGATGTTAAAGAGGACGAGGAGTCCGACACAGTATCATCAGTGGTATTGAAGCAGCCGGAGGCAGTTCTCGCAAAAGGTGCAATCGTAAACAAAGAAGCAGATGGTGGCTCCCGCCTTGGCACGCTATAAACCACATTTTCAGCAACATCAGTAGAACGTACAGCAACTTGATCAAAGGATTCCAAATCATTTGCTGTCTGTGGAACAATCGCAAGATCAGCTTCCACCCTCCCCAAGCTCGGAGAGGAAATAGCGTCGGTGCAAATCACCTGCAGCGGAACTTCTTCCCCAGTAGTGAGAGGGATTCTGGAACTACTGGGTGTTCCTCTTGGTCTGCTGTGCAGAATCGGCCACATGTTGTAACTTGACATTATCAATGGAAACAAAGCAATCTCCTTTGGCCCCTCGCAACGGAGGCAAAATCACAGTTCTTGTGCCGCTGATCCCCATCACAGGGACAGGCACCCGATAAGAAGGACCAAATTCTTTTTTCACTGCGACCTTTTCACGCACAAGATCTTCAATCTTGGGAATCCAACCAGTAGACGTTACCGGTTCATCCTTAATTCCTGTGGAGGCAGCACTTGCAGAAGAGTTATCTTCACGGAATTGTTGTAAATCCTGCAAAACAGTGACACGATCATTTATGTCAAAGGGCGTATCCGCCGTCTCCACACCAGGACCATCTAGATCAGGAACATACATTTGTGTTCCAAACAGGCACTCATATGAAGTACGACCCCCCAGGGACCTTCTAGGCAAGTTATTAAATGCTCTCTGTACTCCATGCAGGTGGGCTGGCCAACCACGACCCGTACCTATAACTCTGGCCGTTAAGGATTGCTTTAAATCGCGATTTAAACGCTCCACGACAGAATTTCCCTCGGGATGAAATGGAGACGAGAACTGGAGCTGGACCCCCAATGAAGCCATGGTGTCCCCGAATGCCTTAAAGGCAAAGGCAGGGCCCTGGTCCGAATGAAAAGCCGCAACTGCATATGTATCGACAAAGATGCGCAAATCTTTAATAACAGTTTAAGCGTCAGCCGAGCGCTGTGGCCAGACCCACACAAATCTGGAGCACGAATCTACAGTAACCAATATATATTTGTATGCACTATCTGGTGTCAGCGGACCACAATGGTCCAAGTACACACACTGTAAAGGTTTATTTGATATGAGGAGGGGCGTCTGGTGCAGGCGTTTAGCCGTGAAAACTTTAATTTGTTGACAGATGTCACAACAAAGGACATACTGCTTTGTCTCTTTATAGAGACCAGGCCACCAGTAACGGGCCTGTAAGAGTGAAATTGTGGCTGCCACGCCTGCATGGGCAGAAGCCACCCCCTCATGTGCTGCAGTTATTAATCGAGGTCGCTCAATTTTATTGGGCATTTCACGTACACCAATGCCTGGTATTTTAACTACAGCGTTTAGCATACCACCCATATAGTAACTATATTTAGAAGGGAATCCTTTAGGAAATGGCGTGCCATCAGCCATAGCTTTTATAGCAGCCAAAATCTCTGTGTCTGGTTTGGAACTCGAACGAGTTACTGCGGCCACAGTGGCAACTGCCACTGCCGATTTTGCGGCTTCATCAGCCAAAGTATTTCAAGCAACGTGTATTCCAACGCGCTGGTGTCCAAGTGTATGCACAACATGGACTTTAGGAAGCGTTTCCTTCAGATCCGCAACCTTCCCCCACAGCAATTTGTGTTTAATGGTGTTGCCTTTTGAATCTCTGAACCCGTTCAACCTCCAGTAGTGTAAATATTCATTGAAAGACTGAACACAATAATAGGAATCACACACCAGCAATGTAAATATCGCCGGATCCGCGTGTTCCAAGGCTAACAATAGAGCTTTCAGCTCAGCCAACTGTGCCGTACAATCTCCCAAGGTCTGCGTATAAGTATGTCGGGGCAGAACACTTCCCCCTCCATATAGCCGCTCACCACCGCACATGCAGCAGAATACTGTTGTTTTGTCCCAACCGCTGGCTGCGCAGAGCCATTGGTATACATGACCACCTGATATTGGTCAATAGGAAATGTACCAGCAGGAACTGGGTACTCCATTTCATACTGAAGAAATTCTTGAGTCTGCAGTTTAGGGTCAAAAATGTAATCTACATCAGTGGCTCTCAAAGACGTTGCCCATTGTATCCATCGCGGGTGTAGAGCTTTCGAATTAGGAACACTCGCTTTTGTAACAGCCTCTAAGGCTGGAATCGGGGAAACAACAATGATGCGTTGGCCCTGGGCAAGAGGTCTTTCTTTAATAACAGCCATTTGTACAGCAGTGAGAATTTTCTGTTTGTGCAAAATGTTGTTCTGCAGCCGAGTACAAGTGCGACTTGTATGCTATCGGGACTGTCTCACCCTCATTAAAGGTGACATATGTAAATCCCACGGCACCAGGTATAACCCTGATAACCAGATGCGTTTTATTGTCCCAGGTGTGTAAATGTTTTACTGCTAAGAGATCAGTTTGCAAATGTCGAAGAATATTTGTATGCTCATTCGTCCATAATCTACATGAAAAATTTGGGCGAATCAACTCGTATAATGGTTTTATATGTGTAGTGTAATCAGGAATGTAAGTTCTGCCAAAATTTAGAAACCCCTATAACGACTGGAGTTTCCGAACCGTATTAGGAGGCTGCAACTGAGCACATTTCTCCAAAAAGTGTGGCGCTAAGCTCTTGCCTTCATTCGAAAACTCATATCCCAGGAAAATGACGCTGAGGAAGGCAATTTTTGATTAATTAAAATTAAATTTGTAGCCAATATCAGCAAATCCCACAACAATGCGCGCTACGCGCCTTAAATGTTGCAGTAACTCATCGTCCGTCAGATATATATCATCAACATATGATAATGCTTCAGGGTCCAACTCGTGCAGAATGTCTGTTACACGAGCCGAAAATAGTCCTGGACTATTTTTATACCCCTGAGGCAGACGACAAAACTTTTTCTGAGAGCCAAACGCACTAAAGCTCGTATAGTCCCTACTTTCTGGTGCTATATTTTGGCAGAAGAATCCATTCGAGATATCTAATGTTGTTTTGTATTTCTTACGCACAATATTATTCATGAGCGCTGCGCTGTGTGAATTTTGTATTGCATATGTGCGTGTATGTCCATTTAAATGTCTGTAATCCACCACTATCCTATATGAATGGTCCGGTTTAGCAACTCGAAATAAGGGATTATTCATCGGAGAGACACAGGGTTCAATTACCCCTTGGTACTCCAATTGTGTAAGTATTTTCCTTACCGATGCCCTTGCTTCAAATTTTATAGGATATTGTGGTTGAGGCTGAGGCTCGCCCTTTATCTGCTAGATCTCCCGGAACAAGTGGTGAGAATGAAGGTATAATAACCTCCTCCCCAACTGGACAGTCACGAACAAAGTCAGGAGGCCAATCCTGTTCGGCCAGCAGAACGTCATACAATTTGACCACACGGTCCCAAAAGATGGCTTTTATAGTGCGCTCAATGTCCCCTTCTAATTGTAAAGTTACTGTATAAACTCTATCGGGATCAGAGACACGCATATCTGCTGTTTCGACTTGTATGAAGTCATCAGTTGCTTTCACCTCCAGATGCTCTTGAAGATTCCGGCGAACTATTGTGACCTCTGCCGCGCTGTCTAACAGTGCCAACGCCCATGTCTTGTTCTTCAAGAGAACTCTCTTCTTGAGTGGCATGTCTAACTGAGACTGCTGCCACTTTCTTCTTTTTAAATTGCTGTTTCTGTTGGATCGGTTTCTCTTCTTGTTTGACAGAAACCTCAGTTGAGCGTTGTGACTCCTGTCTCGGTTTCACGTACTCTGTTCTCCGCTCTGATCGCCCACCTCTCTCATTTCTCTTTTCCGAGGAGTCCTGAAAGGAACAAGATAGGCGCATATCAGTATATTGATATCTATCAGGCGTCTTCAAATTATCCCTATTCCTGAGATTATACCTATTCTGCAGGGTTTCCGGTTGCGGAGATTGTCCCCTATCCTTTTTAGGTGTCTGTTGTTTTTTGTCCCAGCGCTTTTTAGTACCCTCAGGTTGCTGTTGTTTAGTAGTATCTTTACTATTCTTACCCTGTAACTGGGGTTTCTGTGGTCTAGCCCCAAGGCTATCACGACTGATATTCAAATACGTTTCTGCTATTATTCTTGGCAGTTCGCGCTCCTGGTTACCTTGCGGGACGTCTCGAAGATGCTAGTGCTACTGCCTCCCATTTGAGATTACTCAAAATCATAGAAGAAACTGCGGCAAAATTGCCCATCAGCTGCATCCCTAAATCTAAGGCTGGGGCAGCTCCATATTCATCCTGAATTTGTTTCAGCACTTCCGGTAGATTAGCCAATGTTGGTGTACCGTGTGCTGTAGTGTAGAGCGCGGCAAACACCGTGCCCCAAGTATTACAATGGTCCACAGTAGGAACCATTCCATACAGTAAACACATCGTCAATATTCTATGTTTATCCTGAGGTCCCGTATGGGGAAATACTGCTTCCAGCGTATTAATTTTGTGCGCCAGCCAAAACGGAGTTTCCTCCCGTTTTGCTGGGACTTTACCCATAACTGAGTGTACAGTGGTCGGATTTACCCCCGGAACCACTGCATCTTGTTGCGCCGGAGCAGCACGCGCTGGGTTTGTGTTAAGTGTCTGCATCACAAATTGAACCAAACTTCTATATGTAGCCGTCAATTCCGTATATAAGCGACGAACTTCAGCCACCGCCAATTGAGCAACCGCAGGATGTGGTGTATGTGTAGCCAATAAAGGCTAGGTAGGACCATCATTACTCAGTGGACCTAACCTAACAGGTGCTATAGTGTGGGGTAGGGCGCCATCAAGCCAATTATTATGTTCTTGATATGATAGAGGTATCTCTAAATATGCATATGCCCTGTATTGTCCAGGGACATTAGCAAGAGTGTATTCGTGAAAAGTGTTTGTACCCCCATCAACTGCTGGAAATACAACCCATGAATAAAAAAGCTCTGTTCTATAAGCTGCATGGGCGTCCACCACAAACGTGACCGGACCCCCCTGGTTCGTGAGACCATGTGCTATCAGATGTCCCGTGAGCGGATGGCGCATATTAAGCGCTATGTTCACTACTTGAGGATTTGCCATTATAAAAACAGCACTAGGGCAGAGAAGGCACACCAATATCGGGGTTCTCCTTTCAAAGTTCCAGCTTGAACAACCGACCACTAAGTAATAGGAGGCACCTATCCCGTGGTGGCGGAAATCCTCAGCCCCACGGACGTCTCCGTTAACGGAACCGAGGAGTCAATATATATATGAGACCGAGAGAGTCAGCCGGACCCGAAAATTAGAGCCAGACCAATCGTTGGCGGCGCCATGCCGCGTGGGCTCTCATTATCCTAAATGAGACTACTGGATTTCTAGGTAGCACTTGGAAGGACCTCTGTTACCCTAAATCCGCTTTTGCTCCGGCTAACTAGCAGTGCCTCATCTCTCCCAAGGGGAAGGGATGATTTGGCAGCCGAGCGCATGACATGACATGACATCTTAGAACTTCTCAGGGAAGTCATGGTCACTCAGATCCAAACCAGCTCTCTCATTTACAGCACGATCTCATATACAAATGACAAAGGCAGTTTGAGTTTTATAGATTGTTTTAATAAAACGACTGCATTTTAGATATTAAGGCGTGAGCCGCAATAACCAGAACCATACAACACAGTAGGATTGAAATAGTCACGAGGAGAGTGAAACATAAGAATAACGCTATCATGGTGTTAATAATTTCTACTCTCTCTCAGCTAGTTCTATTTCGAGCACAGCATGTTAAGCTTCTAACTTGCCTTTCAGATTCCCTCGGAAGCCATAACCCCTCATACCTGAGCAAAGGCCTGTGATCTGGTTCAGCATCTGCAACGAGGCAGTCAGTGCCTACTTGTGGTTCCCTGGTCGGAATCTCCCTCTTGCGTGTATTGGGACAAGGAAGTGTTTTTATAACTAACATGTCAGTGTGATCACAAAATGTCCCTACGCAAGAATGCCAAAGACTAAACTCCTACCACGTCTATCGGCAATGTACCAGACTGTATTCTTGACTAAAGCACAGAGTGAACAAGAATGTGTTATTGAGGACTCCAGTGCTGAAGTAGGCTAAACAGTGTGATATAAAAAATAAAACAAGACCGTAGAACTGGTTATTTGAAAAATAACAGTACGAAGCCCAATAAAAACCATTTAGAGCAAAGTGCACAGAGGCTCTAAGCTGCGAGCAAAGGAATAAAATATATCCAGGGCAAAGTGCACAAAGGCCTAAAAGCCTGAAGCTAACGCGCAACGGGTACATAAAACTGACCACACTACACATCAAGATCTGGAATGTACATTAGAGTTCCAATTAGGCATTCGTATGAAGTACACCCCCCAGGGGGCCTTCTGGACAAATTGTTAAGTGCTCTCTGAACTCCATAAAGGTGTGTAAGCCAACTATGACCCGTGCCTAATACTCTAGCTGTTAAGGATTGCTTTAAATCTCAGTTGCATCGCTCTATTTCCCTCAGGATGAATTGGAGTCAAGTTATGCAGTTGGGCCCCTAACAAAGCCGCGGCATCCCTGTAAGCCCTTAAGGCAAAAGCAGGGCCTCTGTCCGAATGGAAACCCGCAACAGCATATGTACTGATAAAGACTTGCAACTCTTTAATAACAGTTCGAGCGTCAGCTGAGCATTGTGGCCAAACCCACAGAAATCTGGAGCATGAGTCAACAGTGAATAAAACTTATTTGTATGCACTGTCTGGTGTCAGAGGACCGCAATGGTCCAGGTACACACACAGTAAAGGTTTGTTGGAAATTAAGAGGGGTGTCTGCGGTGGGTGCTTAACGCCTGAACTTTTAATTTGTTGGCAGATGTCGCAACAAAGGACATACTGCTTGGACTGTTTGTAAAGACTTGGCCACCAATAGTGTGATTGTGATATGGAAATTGTAGCCGCCACACCAGCATGAGCAGAAGCAACTCCCTCATGCGCTGCTTTTATTCATTCAGGTCTTAGGTCTTTATTGGGAATCACTCGAACTCCCATTCCTGGTATTGTTACTTGTGCATCAAACAAGCCTGCCATCCGGTAGGAATATTTAGCAGGATATGCTTTAGGAAAGGGTATACCTTCAGCCAAAGCTTTCACAGCTGCTTGTGTTTCATCACCCACTTTTAATTTAGAACGAGTTACTGCTGCGACAGATGTCAAAGAAACTGCCGACTTTGCTGCTTCATTAGCCAAAGTGTTTCCTTCCACGTGTATTCCAACATGTTGGTGTCCTAATGTATGTACAACATGTACGTTAGGTAGCATTTATTTCAGGTCCGCTACTTTCCCCCACAAAAGTCTGTGTTTAATGATATTTCTTGTTGAATCTCTGAACCCATTTTGTCGCCAGTAATGCAGGTATTCATTGAAGCACTGGACACAATAGTGTGAATCACAGACAATGTCATTTTTTCAGGATCCGTGTGTTCCAGTGCCATCACCAGAGCCGTGAGCTCTGCAAGTTGTGCAGTACAGTCCCCTAGAGTCAGTGTGTAAGTATTTTGTGGATGAAACTTGACATCCTTCATGTATCTACTCACGACTGCACAAGCAGCTGAGTATTGGTGTTTTGTGCCTATAGCTGGTTGAGCTGAACCATTAGTGTACAAGATGGTCTAATATTGTTCAAAAGGTAATATATTTGCTGGGACTGGATACTCAAGCTCATATTGTAGGAATTCTTGCATCTGTAATTTATAATCAAAATCATAATCAACATAAGTGGGTGTCCGAGATGTTGCCCATTGAATCCGATGAGGATGTAATGCTATGACATTAGGAACACTTGCTTTGGTAACAGCCTCAGGGCTGGAATGGGGGATATGGCAATGATGCGTTTCCCTTGGGCCAGAGCTTTGTTCAGCTGTACAGTATAAATGTGATTTATTTGCAATTGGGACTATCTCACCCTAATTGAAAGTCACATAGGTGAAACCAGTGGCACTAGCAATTACTCTGATGATCAATGTGTTTTACTGTCCCTTGTATGTAAGTGTTTTGCTTCAAGCTTATCTTTTTGTAATGCTCTGAGAATTTGTGTGTGTTCCATTGTCCAGTATTTACTGGTAAAATCAGGCATATTAAGTCATATTAGGGTTTAAGGCGTTGTGCATAGTTTGGAATGTAAGTTTTGTGATTTTGTTGGAGCTTTTTTATTGTATTTGGTGGTTGTAGTTGTGGGCATTTTTCTAAAAATTGGGGTTCAAGACTCTTGTCTTCATCCGACAACTCGTATCCCAGAAACAGGACACTGAGAAATGCTATTTTAGTTTTTTTGAAGTAAAATTTGTAGCCGATTTCGGCAAATACTACAACAATGCAGGCTACCCGTCTTAAATGTTGTATGAGGTCGTCAACAGTGAGGTAGATATCATCCACATAGGGCAACGCCTCAGGGTCTATGTCGTGTAAAATTGATGTCACACGAGCTGAGAACAGACCTGGACTGTTCTTGTAGCCTTGTGGGAGTTGATAATTTTTTTTCTGGGAGCCTAGGGTGCTGAAACTTGTTAAGTTCCTACTTTCAGATGATATGTTTTGGCAGAAAAACCCGTGAGATATATCCAAGGTCATTTTGCATTTTTTCCGCACAATGTTGTTCATTAGTGCTGTGTGCATTTTGTATAGCAAATCTCTTTGTGTGACTGTTTAAATGTCTGTAATCTAAGACTATTCTATATGAGTGGTCGGGTTTAGCGACTGAGAATAATGGATTTTTAATTGATGAGTCTGAGGGTTCAATGACTCCCTGGGACTCTAATTGATTGATGATTTCCCTCACAGGGGCTTTTGCATCATACTTTATTGGGTATTGAGGTTCGGGTTGGGATTTGATTGGTATTACTTGGTTGGGAGAATCTTTGTCAGCCGCTCCTGTGTGCCTATCCTGCCGTCATTCCTGCTCGGTTGTCCATCTCGAGCACTCGGGGAGCAGTGAGGCAGCGGAGAGATGGTGTGCACAGCAGAGTGCCCGGTGGCCCTCCCCCACCTGCCCACCCACCTGCTGCCCAGCCTGCAGAGTGCGAAGTGCGCAGCGGAGTGCCCAAAGAGGGAAGGAGATGAGGACAATACCGTCCGCTGGACCATGGACCCTGGACAAGGGACAACAGACAACAAATGGACTAGTGGCGGCCCAGGAGCACACAGTGAGGGGGTGTGTGACTGTTTGTGGTGAGCGCAGTGGGTTTAGTCACCACTGCTGAGTCTGTGCTCCACCTCCCTGCGGAAGCAGCCCGGCTAGGTTGGATGCGGCTTGTGGGCTGGCTTGAGGAACTCGCACACCCCTGCTCATTCCTATTCACACCCCTTTCCTCGGTTGGTCACAGCTTCATAAAGCAAACAAGCAAGCAAGCAAGCAATCAAGCATCAAACAACTAAGTAACCAGACAAACTTAGACCTGCTAGGCTACCTAAGTCGCCTAGCCACCTAGCAACTCGGGCGCACAATACGCCAACTTAACCGAGAAACCATCTGTTATCATATTGCTTCTATTTGCCATACTGCCCACATTTTCCCTAACTGCAGTTAGCAGAGATGAGATCAGGCAAAATACGAGGCAGGACCTCATTAATAAGCAAGAGAAAGAGGAAGAAGGAACTACTGCCTGCCGGAATTCAAAAATACAGGAGAGCAGGAGTAGACAACAGAGTCCATCCTGCAAGGTCTCCCAGGAACCCTTCCATGAGTCCCCAGAGCCCCCACCTCACCTACTGAGCCTTCGTCAATACAGGATTTTGTAATCGCAGAGGCTTTAACCAAGCCATCCAATGAGACCATTAGCCTCCTGTCCTGGAGGATGGCCTCCTCAGTTCCAGCTAAGCCTCATAAAATAACGGACTATTTTGGGGCAACAAACATGATTACTAAGTATCAAACTCCTCCCCCCCTTAATATTGGCTCAGGATCAGGCCCTCAACCAGAGAAGGGGCCCAGAGGACAAAGAAAACTATCCCCGCCCCCACCACTCTCTCCCATCATCAGCATTCTGGAGGGAAGAACCAAAAGGACTAGCTCCATAGACTCAAAAGACACTAAGGCCCTCATTATGACATAGGCGGTAAATGCCGCCTACTGCCATGGCGATGGCCGCCACAAGACTGTTGCTGTGGCTATCTACCGTCCGCCATATTATGACTGTAGCCGGAATTCCGCCAGAAGGTTGGCTGAATTCTGGCTATGGTCATGGCGAAGGACGGCAGTAACGTGGCACTGCTGCCAGCAGCAGTGACGCTCTAGTAGACTGCTGCAGACCATATCATGACACATGATACGGCCTGGTGGTGTCCTGCTGGTGGACGATGCTGCTGGCAGCAGCGCCCCGTCCCGTCTTCTGACGTAGGACCACCAGCAAACAGGTAAGTTGGGTGCTCCCACACGGGAAGGGGATGGGGGGTGTTGTGTGGGGGTGTGTGTGTATGTTTCTGTGTGCATGCATGTGGGTGTGGGGCGTGTGGAATGTGTGTGTGCATGAATGGGTGTGAGTGTGTATGTATGTTGTGTTGTGTGAATGTGTGTGTGCTTGTATGTATGTAAGTGTGTGTGGATGTGTGTGTGCATGGATTTATGCAAGCTTGGGTGAATGTGGGTATGTGTGTGTATGCATGTGTATGTCTGTGCGTGTAGGTGCGTGTATGGCGTGGGGAGGCAGGAGGTGGAGGGGAAGCATAGGGGAGGACACTGGGGTGGAGGAGTGTGCGGGGGAGACCCTTATCAGCGACAGGGAAGGAGTTCCCTGGAACTGATAGTGCCTACCACCATGGTTTTCGTGGCGGTAAGAGAGCCACGGAAATCATGGCGGTGGGCGGGGTCATATTCCCTTGGGCGGCCTAGTGCCGGCCACCGGCCTGGAGACTGTAGTCACGGTCATTACTGCCATGGCAGTTGGTGTGTTACATTGGCGGGTTATCTTTTGCCAAACCGCCAATGTCATAATATGGCGGTATGCACCGCCAGCCTGTTGGCGGTACTACTGAAACTATAACACCGACGGCTGGGGTCATAGTGACCCCCTAAGACTCTTAACGATTGCTCCCCTAAATCAGGAGGGCATCGGCCACTATAAGGGACCAGGAACCAGCACTATACCCTCTGGTGTGGGGAAACCAGTCCAAACAGCATCCTGCCTCTCCCGGGCAGGATAGTCTAACCAACCTACCGAGTGATGAGGACAACGCACTGTGGGGCGTCGGGAGAAAAGGGCAACAGTCCCCCCAAAGGAGTTTTACACCTAAATACTACAATTTTTTCCGTCATCAGTCTGAAAAATGCAGCCCAGGAGGAGCCAGCGTTAAGGGCACCGGAAGGAGCTAGGGGCGCATGACGATCCACTCAGATCACTCAAGCACTTCGGGCATCCCAAAGAAGTGACTCTAACAAGCCCGCTGCCACCCTGGTGCATGCAACAAACATATGGGTGTCAATTTTGAACTTGATGCAGACAACAGTAACAGCTCTGCAGTTCCAGTCCCACAAAATGGACAGTCGGGTAGATCTGTTAAATACCCTGGCAGTCTTTGTCCCAGGAATTGATTGTAAACTACAAGAATTATACTCACTAATAACAAGGATACAAAAAAAACAACTTAAGGACTTCACCATTTGCTCTTGTAAGGAGGTAGTAGATCGCATGGGCCACCAGATATGAGGATAAGTAATTCAGAGGGGAACGCAATCAGGAAAATAGAAAGTGCTCTGGAACTTTCATCAAAAATGATAGAACCTAGGGATCTGGAAGGACAGCCCTGCCACCGTTTGACTAAGAGAGAGGAAGCGGGCAAGGAAGGGCAGGAAGAATACCCAGGTGGCGCCCAGAGTTGACACAGAAATTCTACCTCATATAGTGCAGGAGGGGGATGTGGGGACAACAAGCCCTCCACTGACAACACAGCCCTGGACATTAGACCATGAGGGGCTTCTGCCCCCCCACCTGGCATTGGAAGGGCCAGAGCCGGTGGGTAAGGCTCAGCTCTCCCTGAACCGGCAAGCAACCATATTATTGCAGCCCCTTGTACCTACACAGGTTGAGTTGAGGCCCACCCCGGTGGGCCTGCAGAAGTGACAACCAAAGTAGAGGGCGCTGATGCAACAGTATGGAACCATAATCTAAGGGCAGATACAGCGGCAATTACAACAGCACAGTAAAACTTGGCAGACAACTTAAACCAGGTCATGCTGGATCGAGGCTTGCAGCTACTATGGATTCCAAACTACAAAATCCAGAGGTCCGCAAGATGTGCTTAACCGCTCCACCATTCTCAAATTAATGAATGCACTCCCCGACCTGGCACCAGTGTGGTCTGACGACATCACCACCATGAAATTCATTCAAGCGCAGGGCAGCCAATATACGGACCCAACTGCTGTGATATTTGAATCTCCGGAACTACTTATGTAAATCATAGAAAAAAGAAGCATCATAAAAGACTGGGGAATTGAAGTATGCTTTTTTTTAGGAGAAAGATACCTGCACCCGTTACTGCAGAGAACTCACATGAACAGAAAAAAAACAGCCACCTGGTCCATCCTACGAGGATTAACTGGGAAGCCCCAGGCTGGAGAACCTGGCAAAGACCTGCCAAGACAAGGTGCACCACAACCAACCCTATGAGGACACATAGCATCCTCTTATCTAAAGGTGCATTCAAGATTAACAGAACCGTTACATTGCCAATACCTAATGTCTATAGGATGGATTCTGATGTTATGTGACGGAACAATTCCCTTCTTTGCCTAGAGGGTGCTAGATGAGCATGCTGGAGCCCCCAGGGCAGAAAAGATTCTCAGAAACTGGATTAATCTGATATTGAACTTTTCATTACTTTGGTCGAGGGCTGTCATGACAGCCGACCTACAGGACTGAACTCCTAGGATCTTAAATTCACTTCTCAGTAATTTCCTTCTCTGATTTCCATAGCTGGGCAAATGCAAACCACATGTATTAGGGTCTCCCTAGTTTGGTGACACAGTCTTCAGACCTGTGAATGCATCCCTGCCTCTCTTTTCCATTTCGGTAGGAAATCAAGAGTTGGTAGATCTCCCAACATCATCTGTACGAGGGTCTGCTTAGTTTTTCGTGCTAATGAGGCGGATGGGATAGGAGATTCCTTATCCAACGCGGATAGGATTACATGGGTTGTGGGTACTGAGCACAATTCCACACCAGGTGACACCTGTCAGCCTAATCCAGGGTTTACGGCTAACTAGCAGCACCTCATCTCTAGCCGAGATGATTGTGGCTACCGGGCACATGGCAAGAATGACTTCTCAGGGAACCTTGATAGTCAGATCTCATCCCTTTCTCTCAGTTACCAAGCAGTCTCACACAGGCAAAGACAACAGAGGCAGATTATAATTGAATTGAATAAGCATTTATTGAAATAACTGCATCTTAGATAACATGGCATGTATAGCAATAACTAGGATGATAAAACACAATATAAGCAAGCATGTGACTAAAAGGGTAAAACATAAAAACAGTATTACCATAGTGGCACAATAGGAGAGATCTATAGTTCTCCACCTTACGCTATGTATGAGCACAGCATACTAAACCTAATATGCCCTTCGGATTTTCCCCCTGGGAGAACATCAACCCTCATACTTGGAAAGGAAGCCTGTAGTCTAGAAAGACACAATCCCCATGTGGATCAGGGATTCGGCCATCTAGGCAAGCAGCTGTAGCGAAGCAATCAGCATACAGTTGTGGTCATCTGGCTGGAATCTCCCTCTAACGTGTTTTGGACAAAGGGACATTTTTATATTAAAACCTCTAACATTCTAAGAAATAGTGCCTGCGTATGAATGTGTGCTTTTCTGTGAATGTTGGAGACACAGCATTCCACGTTTTTCGGCAATCCTATCTGACTGCAGCCTTGCAGAAAGTACAAAGTGTCTGCTAAGAGCGTACTGTTTATCTAGGCTAGGCTAGCGTGATAGTAATAATAATAACAATGTCATTTTTTCAGGATCCGTGTGTTCCAGTGCCATCACCAGAGCCCTGAGCTCTGCAAGTTGTGCAGTACAGTCCCCTAGAGTCAGTGTGTAAGTATTTTGTGGATGGAACTTGCCATCCTTCATTTATCTACTCACGACTGCACAAGCAGCTGAGTATTGGTGTTTTGTGCCTATTGCTGGTTGAGCTGAACCATTAGTGTACAAGATGGTCTAATATTGTTCAGTAGGTAATATATTTGCTGGGACTGGTTACTCAAGCTCATATTGTAGGAATTCTTGCATCTGTAATTTAGAATCAAAATCATAATCTACATCAGTGGGCGTCCGAGATGTTGCCCATTGAATCCAATGTGGATGTAATGCTATGACATAAGGAACACTTGCTTTGGTAACAGCCTCAAGGGCTGGAATGGGGGATATGGCAATGATGCGTTTCCCTTGGGCCAGAGGTCTCTCTTTAAGGACTGCCGTCTGTACAGAGTGAGGATTTTCTTAGTGGGAGCAAAGCGTTGTTCAGCGGCACAGTATAAATGTGATTTATTTACAATTGGGACTGTCTCACCCTAATTGAAAGTCACATAGGTGAAACCAGTAGCACTAGCAATTACTCTGATGATCAATGTGTTTTATTGTCCCTTGTATGTAACTGTTTTGCTTCAAGCTTATCTTTTTGTAATGCTCTGAGAATTTGTGTGTGTTCCATTGTCCAGTATTTACTGGTAAAATCAGGCATATTAAGTCATATTAGGGTTTAATGCGTTGTGCATAGTTTGGAATGTAATTTCTGTGGTTTTGTTGGACCTTTTTTATTGTATTTGGTGGTTGTAGTTGTGGGCATTTTTATAAAAATTGGGGTTCAAGACTCTTGTCTTCATCTGACAACTCGTATCCCAGAAACAGGACACTGAGAAATGCTATTTTCGTTTTTTTGAAGTAAAATTTGTAGCTGATTTTGGCACATCCTACAACAATGCAGGCTACCCATCTTAAATGTTGTATGAGGTCGTCAACAGTGAGGTAGATATCATCCACATAGGCAAACGCCTCAGGGTCTATGTCGTGTAAAATTGATGTCACACAAGCTGAGAACAGACCTGGACTGTTCTTGTAGCCTTGTGGGAGTTGATAATTTTGTTTCTGGGAGCCTAGGGTGTTGAAACTTGTTAGGTTCCTACTTTCAGGTGCTATGTTTTGGCAGAAAAACCCGTTAGATATATCCAAGGTCATTTTGTATTTTTTCCGCACAATGTTGTTCATTAGTGCTGTGTGCATTTTGTATAGCAAATCTCTTTGTGTCACTGTTTAAATGTCTGTAATCTAAGACTATTCTATATGAGTGGTCGGGTTTAGCGACTGAGAATAATGGATTTTTCATTGATGAGACTGAGGGTTCAATGACATCCAGCATTCCACGTTTTTCGGCAATCCTATCTGACTGTAGCCTTGCAGAAAGTACAAAGGGGGTCATTCTGATCCCCGCGGGCGGCGGGAGCCGCCCGCCTGGAGGGAGCGACCGCGGAGGCCATTCTGGCTTGAAGGCCGCCCGCCAGCCCAGCGGGAAACCCCTCCCCACGAGGAAGCCGGCTCCGAATGGGGCCGGCGGAGTGGGTATGTGCGACGGGTGCAGTGGCACCCGTCGCGTACTTCAGTGTCTGCAAAGCAGACACTGAAATACAAAGTGGGGCCCTCTTACGGGGGCCCCTGCAGTGCCCATGCCATTGGCATGGGCACTGCAGGGGCCCCCAGGGGCCCCACAACACCCCATACCGCCATCCTGTTCCTGGCGGGCAACCCACCAGGAATAGGATGGCGGTATGGGGTGTCAGAATCCAGATGGCGGCGCAGCAAGCTGCGCCGCCATGGAGGATTCTGCAGGACAGCGGAAAACCGGCGGGAGACCGCCGGTTTTCCTGTTCTGACCGCGGCTGAACCGCCGCGGTCAGAATGTCCTGAGGAGCACCGCCAGCCTGTTGGCGGTGCTCCCGCATCCCCGGCCCCGGCGGTCAAGGACCGCCGGGGTCGGAATTACCCCCAAAGTGTCTGCTAAGAGCGTACTGTTTATCTAGGCTAAGCTAGCGTGATAGTAATAATAAAACAGCACAGTGAAAGTGACTTTCTGCTTGAAAAACAAAACCCTACTTACGAAAATTTATCTAGGTGAAAGTCCACACCTGCAGGCCTAGTTAGCTAAAATAGCGTATATATAACGTGTATAAAATATGGCTCAATTGCTATACAACAATGGCACCGCCAACGTTTGGTCAGGCCCTAATTTTCAGATCCTCCTAAGTATCTCAAGTCTCACTAAAGGCTAAAGATACCCCGACACTATATAAGGAGATGGCCGTGGTATTGAGGATTTCCTCCTCATTTAAGTAGGTAATACCTATTTTAAGCTGTAGGTTGTTCTAGCTTGGACCTCAAAAAGATCAATCCCTACTTGGTGCCCTTATCGCTTACCATTAATGTGGTGAACCCGCAACGGGTAGCAAATGCAGTAAATATGCGACCACCCCTTACTGCACACTTATTGGCAAATGGCCTAACGTCCCTGGGAGTCAAGTCACATTTGTTGTTGACGCTCATCCAGCCTATAGAACAGAAACATTTTATTCTTGGGTCAATTTTCTAGCAGTTGATGGGAACACAAACACATTTCATCACTGAAGACCAGCAAACATACCTGCTCAATACCGAGCTTATTAATTTTCAGAAATACCTCTATCTTATCAAGACCAAAATAACTGGCTTAATGGCGCCCTACCACATACAATATCACACGTTAGGTTAGGCCTCTGAGCAATGACGGCCTGACCTGGCTTTTATTGGCCACATATACACTGTGCCCTGATGCAGGACCTTAGCAGTAGCTGAGGTTTACCACTTATATACAAAACTCACCAAAATATACAGACTATTAGTACAGTTTGCAATGCAAATATTAAATACTAACCCAACATGTGCTGCCCCAGTGCAACCACACACTGTTACACCAGGCATTAAGCTTGCAACTGTCCATTCGATCACGAGTAAGGTACCCGCCTAAATGGGGGAATTCTGTTTTGGTTAGCTCAAAAAATAAATGCACTGGAAGCAGTCTTCCCCCATACAGGTCCTCAGGAGAAACAGGGAATACTCACTATGTGCTTGCCATTTGGGATGGTTCCCACAGTTGATAACTGCAACACATGGGGCATGGTATTTGTCACACTCTGTACTACCGCACATGGTAAACTAACACTTGCCAATCTTCCGGAGGTGTTAAAACAAATTCAAGATGAATACTGGGCCGCCCTGGCCCTGGACTTGGGGATGCAATTGATGGGCCATTTTGCCTCTGTGTCTTTAATTATATTAAGTAACCTTAAATGAGAAGCAGTTGCACTAGTAGTGCATATGCGACTCTGGGAAGTTCCTGTGCAGAATCAAGACCGTGAGCTGTCAAAGATTATCGCTGAGACCTACTCCAGCATTGGTCGAGATATTCTGTGGGCCAGAGCAATTAAACCGCAGTCACAAGGTAGATCTAAAAAGATTCCATTAAGCATGCACCGGAAAGGTCTAAGAAGGGCTGGGATAAAAAAACAACAAACACCTTTAAAAAAATGGGAGAATCAGCATTCTGATACCCTTCAAAATAGGTATAATATTAGAAATAGAGAAAATATAAAAACGCCTGTCAGATATCAATATATTGGTACACGCCAATCTTGTTCCTTTCAGGACTCACCGGAAAATAGCGGTGAGAGAACTGGGTGGTCAGAGCAGTAAACAGAGTACATGAAACCAAGAAAGGACTCACAACACTTGTCTGAAGTTTCTTCACAGTTCAAAAAGAAAAAGGTGACAGCAGGTGCAATTTGACATGACACTCCGGAAGAGGGCTTTCCAGAAGAACAGGAAGTGGGCACTGCTAGACAGTGCAGCAGAGGTCACAATAGTTTGCTGGGATGTTCAAGAGCATCTGGTGGTGAAAGCATCTGATGACTTCTTACAAGTTGAGACTGAGGACATGCATGTCTCCACACCCGACAGGGTGTATAAAGTAATTATAAAGTTGGAGGGAGACATTGAACGCACAATCAACGCTATATTTTGGGTCTGTGTCATCACCATTTCTGATATTTTACTGACCGTAAAAGATTGTCCATCAGAATTTGCCCGTGATCTCCCTTATGGAGAAGAGATTATTGAAAAATCCTTCTATGGCCCCTTATTCCCAGAAAGCTTGTTGGAATACACGCCATTGACTGGGCAGTGGCCAAGGCACCTGCGTTATACCGCAACCACGTAGAGCAGGGTAAAGATTCCCCCTATCATGTAATACCAATTAAAACCAAACCTCAACTCCTATATCCAATAGAGCATGAAGCTAAAGCACCTGCGAGGGAAATCCTTAAGCAATTGGACTACCATGGTGTAACTGAACCCTGTGTTTCACCAATGAACAATCCATTGTTCCCTGTCACCAAACCTGACCCTTCATATAGAATAGTCTTAGACGACAGACATTTAAACAGTCACACACGCACATTTACTATACAAAATGCACACAGCACTTGTGAACAATAAAGTGTGCAAAACATACAAAACAACCCTGGGTATTTCCAATGGGTTCTTCTGCCAAAATATAGCACCTGACAGTAGCAACCTAACAAGTTTCAGTGCTTTATGCTCTCAGAAAAAATTCTGCCGACTCTCATAAGGATACAAGAACAGTCCAGGACTGTTCTCAGCTTGTTTTGCATCCATTTTACACAACATTGACACTGAGGCATTGTCATATGTGGATGACATCTACCTTACAGACGACAACCTCATGCAACATATAAGACAGGTAGCCCGTATTGTTGTAGGATTTGCCGAATTCGGCTACAAATTTAATAAAAAAATAAAATAAAATAGCCCTCCTTAGTGTCCTATTTTTGGGATACGAACTGTTGGATGAAGGCAAGAGCCTTGCGCTCCAATTTTTAGGAAAATGCGCACAACTACAACCACCAAACACAATAAAAAAGCTCCAGTTCTTATCAGGCTTTTTAACTTTTGGCAGAACATGCATTCCAGATTATGCACAATGCATTAAAACATTATATGACCATATACGTCCTGACTTTACCAGCAAATACTGGACAGCCAAACACACACGTATTCTCAGAGCATTACAAAAAGACATGCTTGAAGCAAAACACCTACATACAAGGGACAACAAAAAACACCTGGTCATCAGAGTAATTAATGGGGCATTGGTTTCACCTAGGTAACATTCAATGAGGGTGAGACCGTCTCCATTGCATACAAATCACACTTGTACTCTACAGCTGAACAATGCTTTGCTCCCACTTAGAAAATTCTCACTGCTTTTCAGATGGCTGTCATCAAAGAGAGAGACCACTGGCCCAGACGAAAGGTATCATTGTCATATCCCCCACCCCAGCCCTTGAGGCTGTTACCAAAGCTAGCATTCATAACGCTAAAGCATTACATCCACGTTGGATCCAATGGGCAACCTCTCTGACGGCCACTGATGCTGACTATATTTTTGACTAAAAATTACAAATCTAAGAGTTTTTGTAATACGAGATTGAATATCCAGTTCCAGCAAACACATTGCCTATTGAACAATATCAGACAATTTTGTATACTGATGGTTTAGCCCAACCAGCTATAGGCACCAAATATCATTATTCCACCGCTTGCGCAATCATGAGTAGATACATGAAGGCTAGCAAGTTCCATCCACAACATACTTACACGCAGACCCTAGGGGACTGCATTGCAGAACTTGCAGAGCTCAAGTCTCTGATGATGGCACTGAAACATACGGATCCTGAGCAGATGACGCTGATTGTCTGTGATTCGTATTATTGTGTCCAGTTCTACAATGAATATCTGCATGACTAGCACCAGAATGGGTTCAGAGATTCAAAAGGAAACACCATAAAACACAGACGTCTGTGAGGGAAAGTAGCGGATCTGAAGAAAATGCCACTCAACGTCCATGTTGTACATACACTAGGACATCTGTGTGTAGGATTCCATGTTGCAGGCAATACCTTAGCTGATGAAGTAGCCAAATCAGCAATAGCTACAGCTTCTGTTGCTGCAGTAACTCATTCTAGAACAAAATTGGATGATGAAACACTGGCAACTGTGAAAGCTTTGGCTGACCGAATACTCTTACCAAAAGCATATCCTGCTCAATATTCCTACCACATATCATGCCTCAATACAGCCCTAGCAGTAATACCAGTGGTGGGAAACTATGTGATTCCCAAGAAGACCAAAGACCAGAATTGATCAAAGCAGCGCATGAGGGAGTTGCTTCAGCCCATGCTAACGTGCCAGCTATAATTTCTCTGTTACAATCATGTCACTGGTGGCCAGGTCTCTACAAACAGACCAAGCAGTATGTCCTTTGTTGTGACATCTGCCAGCAAGTAAAAGGATCCACCGTCAAACACCCACCGCAGACACCCCTCCTAATTTCCAACAAACCATTACAATGTGTGTACTTGGAACATTGTGGCCCCTTGACACCTGATAGTGCATACAAATACATCTTAGTCACTGTTGATTCATGTTCCAGATTTCTATGGGTTTGGCCACAACACTCGATTGACACTTGAACTATTATTAAAGATTTGCAAGTCTTTATCAGCACATAAGCTGTTGCAGCTTTCCACTTGGACCAGGGCCGTGCTTTTGCCTCAACGGCTTTCAGGGACACCATGCTTTTTTTATGGGTCAAACTGCACTACTCGTCTCCATTTCATCCCAAAGAAATAGTATAGTGGAACGAAGAAACCAAGATTTAAAGCAATCCGTAACAGCCAGAGGCATGGGTCGTAGTTGGCTTACACACTTGTATGAAGTCCCGAGAGCACCTGACAATCTGCCCAGAAGGTCCCTCGGGCGTACTTAATACAAAGTCCTATTTGGAACTCTAATGTATGCTCCAGGGGCCAGATGTATGATTTTGGCCCATTGCGATTCGGTAATTGCAATTTCTAAGAAATCGCAATTACCGACTCGCAAAGGGCGATGTATCACATTTGCGATTCGGTAATTGCGATTTCTTAAAAATCGCAAATGTAATTACCGAATCGCAAATTGCGATACTGGCCCCATTCGCAGCTATGGGCCTCTTGGCCCATAGCTGCGAATTTTTTGCATTTCCTAAATTGCGAATTCTGAACCAGAAATCGCAATTTGGGAAATGCAAAAGGCCAGGGTGCTGGGGGCCTAAGGCCCCCTCTCCTGCAGCCCAATTTTTTTTTTTTGTTACCATGTAAAGTACACACATGCCAAAAGGGCATGTGTGCTTTACATATTTTTAAAAATGCAGTTTTACTGCATTTTTAAATTTTGCACCAGGTTACCACCTGGTTGCAGACAATGGTATTTTGCATGTGCAAAATACCATTCTGCGAAAAATCGCAATTTACGATTTTTTTCAGAATTGCCTTGCGGCCTGGATTTTGCGAATCGCAAATTGCGATTCGCAAAATCCAGGTCGCAACGCAAAAAATCGCCATTTTTGCGATTTCCATTTTGTGGTCTGCGAATGCCTTTGATGCATTGCAGACCACGATTTTGCACTCGCAAACGGCCGATTTTGCCGTTTGCGAGTGCAAAATATTTTAATACATCTGGCCCCAGACCTTGATGGTCCTGGAGTGAAGGCAGCAGAAACGCAAATGTATGTTCCAGATCTTGAGGGTCCTGGCGTGTCATTGTCTTGCAGGATTTACAACAGTTCTGTGATGACAATGCATCTGCCCAGGCCGCCTCCTTGGGAATAAGGAATAAGGAATGTACTAGTAACATCCACCAGCTGGATTCCAAATGTTGGGGATCTAGTGCATGAAAAGATTGCTGTGAAAAAGGAGTTTGGTCCTTCTTATTGTGCACAGGTCCCAGTCCTGGAAATACACAGTACCAGAATTGTTATTTTACCATCGCTGCCTGGTTTTGAAGAAAATCACTTCAGGGGTTATTACAACTTTGGAGGAGGTGTTAATCTGTCCCAAAAGTGACGGTAAAGTGACGGATATACCACCAGCCGTATTACGAGTCCATTATATCCTATGGAACTCGTAATACGGCTGGTGGTATATCCGTCAGTTTACCGTCACTTTTGGGACGGATTAACACCTCCTCCAAAGTTGTAATAACCCCCTTTGTCTCCATCGACAATGTCAAGCCACACCTTATGGCCAATTCTTCACAAAAGACCTAGGGGCCCCCTGGGTAGTACCCAAATCCCTCTCACTACAGACCAGGATGTTCCTCTACAGGTTTTAGGCAGCAACACTAATACCTCTCTGAGCTTGGGGAGGGTGGAAAGTTGGTTCCACTAACTTCTACTACTACAAATAACACCACTAATATTGATTGATTTTATTTAAATTCTTCACAAACGGATGGCATAGTCTACTATGAACCACCAAGGGAGTCTTCTGCAAGTTCTGCAAGCTCTCCTCTTCCAAACATGGCCCAGTTTTTGCACGAGCCTCTTCTGGATATTTTGCTGACATCAATGGCACTTTCACTGACTCATCTGCCTCTAGTGCTACTAGAATAGTAAAACTATTTTATTATTCCATGCAACTATCTATGGTTCTTCCTAACCACACTCGCATTTGTCATTTGGATTAGGTTTGTCATTGTTTTCTTCATACTTATACATGGTCATTACCTTCCTGAACGCTCTACAGTTGAACTGGTGGATGAGGTCTTAAAACCACATTTTTCTTCACAAAAAGTCCGCAGAGACTTGTCCCTTGTGAACATTTCTGCTATACCGATTCCTAATGGTATTGTTTGGGATAAGGTCTTATTTGATATATATGGACCGATATGGGCCGACGGAGGTCATTCAAATTCCATATGTATTCAAACTTTCAAAGAACTGTGTAATTACATCCGGAGTGGTTTCTGATGATTGGGATGTGAAAACAGTTGATTCTATGATGTCTGATTTGCAGTAGTATGCAGTATTTGAAAATGGAGATGTATATCAATCCAAAGAAGATTATGGATATATATTCTATTATAATTATTATGGACATCATTTCATTCACAGAGAAAATACCCCAGTGACTATTATGAATTATACACAGTGGGAACACTGTCTGACTCCACCAGTGGGGATCTCCAAAACATATCCTGAAACGTTTGCATATTTCTCTGGGCACAATGTTAAAAATGCTAAGTCATGTTATTTTAAATTTCCAGTAATGGAAAGTCAACACATTCTATTGACTGAAAGAAAATTAATTTATTCTGATTCCTTTGTTTCCTGGTTGGCTATTGAAGGCTATGATTACTGGTTGAAGTCGATAGACTTGAAAAGTGTGTGGGGAACTAACAATTAGCAAGTAAGGGGAAAGGAAGCTTTATTTAGAGCGTGCCTGATACCTATTCAAATGATATTTTTTAAGAAAACTGTACAACAGACAAGTTGTTTAGGCTTAGGAAAGATTAAGGAATTGAATGCACCCAGCATTCCCCTCCCTGCAAGATTTTACAAATGGCAAAAGTATATAAATGCATCTGAAGATCAGCTTGATGAATGAGTTCAGAATGGAACATTTAACACAACACATTCACGTCCTGGTGGGTAGTTATTGTGACCAGTAGACACCAATGGGTGCCATACACGTTTTGTAAACTCCACAGGGGGTTTTAGAACATATAGGTCGGACCCTCACTATGGGGGTCATTACAACCCTGGCGGACGGTGTAAAAGGTGGGGTAATACCGCAAACAGGCCGACGGACAAAAAAAGGGAATTATGACCCTGGTGGAAACCGCCAACAAAGACAGCCACTTTAACACACCGCCCGCCACGGCGGTACAGACAAGCAGCGCGGCGGTCACCGCCAACAGACAGACGGGAGACAATGTACCACCCACACATTACAACAGGCCAATCCGCCACCTTTTCCGGGGCGGATTCACCGTGGATAAAAACACGGCGAAAACAGCTTCTGCTATGGGAAAATGCTCACCTCAACACATCCCACGAGGAACGAGGACACCATGGAGCCGGAATTACAAATACTCCCTGCCCTTGTCTTTCTGCTCATTTACGACCAACAGCGACGTAGGTGCAGAAGATACCGGTGAGTACTGCATCTATGACACGGGGAGGCAAAAGTTAGGGGGACACCCACCAAACAACCCCACCATCGCATATTACAACATACACACCAATGCAGTAAAAAAATATCACATTAACAACCCACAATTCCCCCGGAAGAATGCAAAGACAAAGCGAATTTCGGTCAAACATTGTAATGTGCCAATATACATGTCATTAAAAAATATACAGATATATATCTCTAAATCACACATAATAATATATACAATACAAAAAGTAGTGCAGATATGTACACAACAATGTCCGTGCACCAACAGTCCAGAAATGCATGGGCGAGGCCCACAATAGATACCTGACCAAAATCCGAGAGAACACTGCCGGGGCATCAGATAGAAACACTACAGGCACCTCAGGGGGAAGGGAAGGGGGGGCACCTCAGCCACATGAATGCGGAGCCAGATCCACGACGGGGCTACATGCCCATTGATGTATCCTGGGGAGTGCAGAGCCTCAGTCTCTCAAGTCTCTACAGTGGGTGGGTTGCCCACTGTACCATCCTGGGGAGTGCAAAGCCACAGTCTCTCAAGTCTCTACAGTGGGTGGGTTGCCCACTGTGCCATCCTGGGGAGTGAAAAGCCACAGTCTCTCAAGTCTCTACAGTAGGTGGCTTGCCCACTGTGCCATCCTGGGGAGTGCAAAGCCACAGTCTCACAAGTAGATGCAGGTCTCCACTGGTTCTGGAGGGGGACTGGTGCCCAGACTGGATGAGTCTCCCTGTGAAAGTCCCTGTCCTGTCACTGTCCCAGCTGCACATGGGATAAGGATGCCTGATGTGGCGGTCCATTTATTCCTACACGGTGCATGCCCTGGTCAGCGGTGCTTTGCATGGCGGTCTTTGCCCTGTTCAGCGGTGCTTTGACATGGCGGTCTTTGCCCTGTTCAGCGGTGCTTTGCCATGGCGGTTCAGGACTGTTCAGCGGTGCTTTGCATGGCGGCATTTGCCCTGTTCAGCGGTGCTTTGACATGGCGGTCTTTGCCCTGTTCAGCGGTGCTTTGCCATGGCGGTTCAGGACTGTTCAGCGGTGCTTTGCCATGGCGGTTCAGGACTGTTCAGCAGTGCTTTGCCATGGCGGTCTTTGCCCTGTTCAGCGGTGCTTTGACATGGCGGTCTTTGCCCTGTTCAGCGGTGCTTTGACATGGCGGTCTTTGCCCTGTTCAGCGTGCTTTGCCATGGCGGTTCAGGACTGTTCAGCGGTGCTTTGCCATGGCGGCCTTTGCCCTATTCAGCGGTGCTTTGACATGGCGGTCTTTGCCCTGTTCAGCGGTGCTTTGCCATGGCGGTCTTTGCCCTGTTCAGCGGTGCTTTGCCATGGCGGTTCAGGACTGTTCAGCGGTGCTTTGACATGGCGGGTCTGATCGTGACAGTGGTGTGTGGCATGACGATCTCCATACTGGACATTGGTGTGTGGCATGACGATCTCCATACTGGACATTGGTGTGTGGCATGACGATCTCCACACTGGACATTGGTGTGTGGCATGACGATCTCCATACTGGACATTGGTGTGTGGCATGATGATCTCCACACTGGACATTGGTGTGTGGCATGACGTTCCATCATTGGGCAGCGGGGCTGTGGCATCCTGGCCCCTCCTGGGGACTGACTCCGGCGGTGGTCTCCTGACCAGTGACGATACTTGGGCCCTCCTGGGGACTGACTCCGGTGGTGGTCTCCTGACCAGTGACGATACTTGGGCCCTCATGGGGACTGACTCCGGCGGTGGTCTCCTGACCAGTGACGATACTTGGGCCCTCCTGGGCACTGACTCCGGCGGTGGTCTCCTGACCAGTGACGATACTTGGTCCCTCCTGGGCAATGACTCCGGAGCTTGTGGTCTCCTGACCAGTGACGAAACTTGGGCCCTCCTGGGCTGTGACTCTGGCGGTGGTCTCTAGACCAGTAACGATACTTGGGTCCTCCTGGGCAATGACTCCGGCGGTGGTCTCCTGACCAGTGACAATACTTGGGCCCTCCTGGGCAATGACTCCGTTGGTGGTCTCCTGACCAGACACGATACGTGGGCCCTCCTGGGCTGTGACTCAGGCGGTGGTCTCCAGACCAGTGACGACGGTGCTGGCTGTTGTGTCTGGACCGCCGGAAATTATGGCGCACTTCTCCGCCGTGACACTCACAACAGGCTGGGGAGACTTCCTCTGGACCTTCCCACCTTTTTTGGAGTAACAGCTGACTCACCAATCGCCTTTGATCCCATTTCACTTGTTGTCCCACTAGGAGTCTTGACACGGTCCCGTCGTCCACTCTCCAATTTCAGAGCCTTTACAGGGGGTGGGCTACCAGTGCCTTGGCTCCGGGTCCTACTGCCTGCCCTGGAGAACGGTGCACTCCAAAAACCTGGAACATGCACCACTGGTATTGGAGGCTTTTTGGCTGAGGCGCTACGATGGGACTGATGAATTGGAGGGGGGGGGGGGTGGAGGCAAAAAGGTCAATTTGACAGAGGGACAGTTTCTGACGGACACTGGGATGGGTAGCTGGAGGGGGTCTGGGAGTGGAGGAAGAGGAGGTGGTTGTAGGAGGTGTCACTTTAGGTGTTTTGGGTGCAGTTGCAGGTACTGGAGGCTGTCGTGAGGTGGATGGATGTTGGGTGAGTGATTGCCGGCGTTTGGGTACTTTGGGAGGGGGCGTCACAGACACACTGGGAGAGGACACAGGGGATGTGTAAATGGCAGTGGAGGTGGTGAGTGCAGGTGAGCGGGGTGTGGTGCTGGGTGTCCTGGTGCGAGTCCTAGTGCCTGTAGATGTAGTGCATGCAGGTGTGTGTGTAGACGAGACTGGGAGGGAGGAGGGAGAAGAGGAGGAGGGGGACACAGTGGAGACAGTGGATGTTGCTGTGTCTGTATGGGTGTGATGCTTGTGTGAGTGCTTGTGGTGTGTGTGGTGCCTATGTTTGCTTGAGCTACTTTTGGGTGTTGACTTGTGTGCATGCTGGTCTGTAAGTGTTCTTGGGATGGGCTGGGGTACAGGGGATTGTGTCTGGGTGGAGGAAGTTGGAGGGGGGAGGCTAGACACAGGGACAATGGCTGCCATCAGTGCTGAGCCCAGAGATTGCAGGGTTCGCTGAAGGGCAGCCTGACCAGAATGAATGCCCTCCAGGAATGCATTACCGTGTTGCAACGCCCTTTCTACACCCTGGATGGCATTCACAATGGTCTCCTCACTGAGGGCAGCAGGGGTGACTGGGGCAAGGCCTGAGGTGCCTGGGGCGAAGGTGATGCCCACCCTCCTGGGTGAGCGGGCACGGGGCAAACGCTGAGGGGCTGCTGGGAGGGCGGTGCTGGTAGGGGAGGTGGCGGCTGTACCTGTAGAAGTGGGGGGCACAGATGGTGCCGCCACCACAGGGGAGCTCCCATTGGTGGACGAGTCCGTGTCGCTGGTTGGTGATCCGGTACCCGACGTGAAGCTCCCCTCGCCCTCCGTCCCACTGGTGCATTCAGAGTCTGTGGTGTGGCCCTCCATGGCCATGTGGGATGCAGCTCCCTCGTGCTCCGGCGCCACTGTACCTCCGCCTGATGATGCTGATGTACAAAAGTATAGGGAGAGCAGGAAAAGGGGGGGAGACAGAAGAAAGAGAGTTTTAGTGCATGGCACACCGTTGGCGGACAAGACAGACGCAGCAGCCCCCTGCATAACGCCGTGCTCCTGGCCTCTGCACATGCAATTTCTGGGATATGGCCTACATGGCAATGGTGGAAATCTGCGCACATGGATGCCACCGGGGCAACTATACCTCAACTTGGCACTCTTCTGAGGTGGGGTAGAGTGCCGCATGGCCTACATTATGGATGGGCCTTGCCTACCTAATTCGCCCTGGCCTAGGTACACCCACAGCCCACCTCCCTCACCCAGACCCCTCCACTGCACGCAAAGTCCGCAGAATGAGGTTGTACTCACCCCCTTGTGTCTGCTGTGATGTCCTTAAGCGCCCATCCAACTCCGGGTAGGCCACCGCCAGGATCCGGAACATCAGGGGGGTCATGGTGCGACATGCACCCCTCCCACGTTGGGAGGCCACCCCCAGCTGAGCCTCCGCCTTCTTCTTGCTGCAGCGGCGAATGTCCTCCCATCTCTTACGGCAGTGGGTGCCCCGTCTCTGGTGGGCCCCCAGGGTCCGGACCTCCTTGGCAATGGCACGCCAAAAATCCTTCTTCAGGTGGGCGCTGACCTACATGACATGCACAAGGAAAGAGGAACAGTCATTACCAACTACACCGTCAATGTGAGTGGCCCCCTCCCTACTCTGGCCATGTGGCCCATTCATTCCCATGCATTAATGTCCTATGAAGTCCGCCCCTTCCCTCTTCCACCCAGCCCTCTCCACCCAGGCCTAGCCAATACAACGTGCTCCCTGTGCACTCACCTGTTGGTCTGGAGGACCGTAGAGTAGCGTGTACTGGGGGAGGACCCCATCCACAAGTTTCTCCAACTCCTGTGCAGTGAAGGCAGGGGCCCTGTCCCCAGACGCAGCAGCCATCGTCGCTTTCAGACCGAGGTCATAGCAGCACTAGCAGTGTAAGTAATCTCCTGTCGAAGGTCAGGTATCTAGTGAGTGAACAGATAGAAAATGGCGGTGACGTCTGCGGCGGTGACGTCCGTGGCGGTGCACATCATCACCGCCAGCGCACCTGTTCATTGGCTCCTGGGACCCATAGGGTCCAATGTTAACCAACGCAGCATTACGCCGCGGTCTATGACCGCCTACCGCGACGGTGTGCAACGCCAGCGCAGTTACCCCACAATCCCATTGCCCCAGTTTAGAGGTCAGGCAGCCGCCATTTCAGGGGTCCACATGGCTTCATTTACTACTGTGTCACACATAGCTAGGCCTATACTCAACAAACATACAGGAAGGGGTTTTGTCTGGTGTAGTCTTGTGTGTAACTGTGGGTACATACCTGGAGGAATAGTGACTGGTTCTTCGCTGTTGTCCTTCTTAGGCACCGTCAGCTGGGACATATGAGAAGATGGCGGAATCCACCGGTGTACCACCGCTGGTGGACCTGTTGACAATGGAAGAAAGACATTTAATCGTCACCTACAGGTTTGACCGTGCCACCATCCAGGAACTATGTACCCAGTTGGAGCCAGACCTGATGTCACCAATCCGCCATCCGACTGGAATCCCCCCTGACGTGCAGGTGCTGTCAGTGCTCCATTTCCTTGCAAGTGGGTCATTTCAGACAACAGTGGCCATGGCATCAGGGATGTCCCAGCCTATGTTTTCCAACGTCTTGTCCAGAGTGTTGTCTGCCCTGCTGAAACACGTAAGGAGATACATAATTTTCCCTCAGGTGGAGGATTTGCCTACAGTGAAAGGTGACTTCTATGCCCTTGGACATATCCCCAACGTCATAGGTGCCATTGATGGGACCCATGTAGCTCTGGTCCCCCCCGCAGGAGTGAACAGGTGTACAGGAACAGGAAGAGTTATCATTCCATGAATGTACAAATGGTATGTTTGGCAGACCAGTACATCTCGCAGGTAAATGCTATGTTCCCTGGCTCAGTGCATGACGCCTACATCCTACGGAATAGCAGCATCCCTGATATGATGGATCAACTCCAGAGGCACCGTGTATGGCTATTGGGGGACTCTGGTTACCCCAACCTTTCCTGGCTATTGACCCCAGTGAGGAATCCCAGGACCAGGGCAGAGGAACGGTACAATGATGCCCATGGGCGTACTGGGAGGGTTATCGAACGCACCTTCGGCCTCCTTAAGGCCAGGTTCAGGTGCCTCCATATGACAGGTGGATCCCTATTCTACTCACCGAAGAAGGTGTGCGACATCATCATCGCCTGCTCCATGCTCCATAATTTGGCATTGCAACGCCAGGTGCCTTTTCTGCAGGAGGATGATCCAGATGACGGTGTTGTAGCAGCTGTGGAGCCTGTGGAGCCTGTGGACAGTGATGAGGATGAAGCTGAGGAAGAAGAAAACGACAACAGGGAGTCAGTCATCCAGCAATATTTCCAGTGAAACACAGGTGAGTACATTTTCAGGGTTAACATTACAGTAACTTTCACACGTCTACCTCTATCCTGTAGCTCCATTTCACTCACTATTTGTTAACTGAGTTGTCCCCTTTCATTTCAGTTTCATAAATGTGGTAACCTACGTGTCAACTGCTTGCATCCTTGAAGGGCTTGTGATGTGTGACATAGGTATGTTAGCCTTCCTATGGGTAACCCATTATGACACTGTCATTGATAAAACACAATTACAAATCATAGACGGACTCCAGTTGTTTTAGTTTTTGAAGGGTATTTATTTAAGTGCTCAAAAAATGAAGGGGGGTTGTAAAATGGTGATGGGTGATGGTGGAGGAATGTCCATGGCAGAGTCCAGTCTATTAGTCTCACAGGTACATTGCACATCTGCCCATTGGAAGTGGAGCAGGGGCAGTTCCGATATGGACAGGGTAACAAAGTGGGGCAGTGGGGGGACAATCAGGGTGGTCTTATTTCCTGGCGGTGGTCTTGCCATCTTGCTCTATCCTGTTCCTGGATCTCAGGGCCCGCTTGCGTGGTGGTTGTCCGTCTGCAGGGGGTGGGGTGCTGGTGTGGTGGTCCTGTGGCGGGGCGTCCTGTCCACTAGCGCCGGCGTAGGTGGTGGGCATTTCATCGTCCATGCTAGTGTCAGGGGCCCCTTGGAGTGCCACGGTGTCCCTCAAGGTCTTTTGAATGTCCGTCAGCACCCCTACGATGGTGCCCAGGGCGGAGTCAATGGTCCTGAGCTCCTCCCTGAACCCCAAATAGTGTTCCTCCTGCAGACGCAGGGTCTCCTGCAACTTGTCCAGGACCGTGGCCATCGTCTCCTGGGAGTGGTGGTATGCTCCCATGATGGAGGAGAGGGCCTCGTGGAGAGTTGGTTCCCTTGGCCTGTCCTCCGTATGTCGCACAGCAGCCCTCCCAGTTCCCCTATGTTCCTGTGCCTCTGTCCCCTGGACCGTGTGCCCACTACCACTGCCCCCAGGTCCCTGTTGTTGTTGGGGGGGTGGGTTACCCTGGGTGCCCTGTAGTGGTGGACACACCGCTGATTGACCTGTCCTGGGTAGGGAGGTTTGGGACCGCTGGGTGGGTGCTGTGCTGGTGTTACCAGAGGGTGGCAGCTCGGTGTTGGGCTGTGGCTGGGCAAGGGGAACCGACTGTCCTGAGGCCCACCATGGTCCGGGCTGGTCATCAAGATCCAGTAGGGCAGAGCTGCTGTCGTCACTGTGGGCCTCTTCTGTGGGTGGAGTGGTGTTGTCTGGACCCTCTGGTGTGGTGACGTTCCTTCGTGTTCCTGCAGGGGTAGAAGAGCATGATTATTGCATGTGTGTGTGTCATGGTGTGCAATGGTTGGGTGTGCGTGAACCCCAGTGCAGGCATTCCTGTGTGGGGGCTTGTGTGGTGATGGTTGGGGGTTGTTCTGGGTATGTGCAGTGGGCATGCTTTAGTGAGGGCTGTCCATGCTTAGTTGTGTCATGCAGGTATTGGGTTTGGGATGTGTAGTATGTGTTTTTAGTACATTAGTGAGGAGTTGGAGTGATAGGGGAGGGTGTGAGGGTGGGGGTGTGTGATAGCATGCAGGTGGGGTGGGGGATGTGATATTTAAGATTTGACTTACCAGTGTCCGTTCCTCCAACGACTCCTCCGAGGCCCTCAGGATGCAAGATGGTCAAGACCTGCTCCTCCCATGTTGTTAGTTGTGAGAGAGGAGGTGGGGGTCCGCCTCTAGTCCGCTGTACCGCGATGTGGTGCCTGGAGACCGTGGAACGCACCTTCCCCCGTAGGTCGTTCCACCTCTTCCTGATGTCCTCCCTATTTCTTGGGTGCTGTCCCACTGCCTTGACCCTGTCCACTATTCTTTCCCATAGCTCCATCTTCCTGGCTATTGATGTGTGCTGTACCTGTGAGCCAAATAGCTGTGGCTCTACCCGGATTATTTCCTCCACCATGACCCTGAGTTCCTCCTCGGAGAAGCGGGGGTGTCTTTGGCGTGCCATGGGGTGGTGTGTGTGATGTGTGGAGTGGTGTATGTGGTGATGAGTGTGGTGAATGTAGTGGTATGTGGTGTTTTCTGCTTAGATGTTGTGTGGGTGATGGTGTTGTGTGCCTCTGTGTGATGGGGTTGTCTATTCTGTGCTCTCTCTCTGGCCTTCTTTCTGAATTTCTGGTAGTAGGGGTTTGTGGGTGATGTGGGTGTGTGTTTTATATTGTGTTGGGTGTGTGGGAGTGGTGTGTGTATGTGTATCAGGTGTGTGTATTTTGAATTGTCCAATGTGGCAGTGTTTTGGAGATGTGTGTGTATTTTGAGCGCGGCGGTGTGTACCGCCAATGGAATACCGCGGTTGAAAGACCGCCGCGTGGATTCGTGGGTCGTAATGGCATGGGAGTGTTTCTGTTGGCGTGGAGGTGGAGGATTTGTTTCCGCCAGTTTATCGCTGACCTTTGGTGTGGCGGTGTTGTGTGGGTGTCTGAATTTCGGCTGATTCCGTGATGTGTGTCATAATAGCTGTGGCGGTCTACCGCCGCTGGCGCGGTGTATTGGTGGTCTTCTGCATGGCGGTAACCCCTATGTGTCTTCAGAATACTTGGGTATAGTGACAACATATACCGTAGGAAAATTATGCCAGCAATGGTTGAAAAGTTCCTCACTAGATGCTGTTAAAGAACACCTCAGTCTCCTGTCTAATTAAACAGATTTACAAGATTTCCTGTTAGGCCTCAGAAGACAATACAGAAAACACATCTTATATGTAGTATGTAATGAAATTTGGAAACTTTCCCAACAAGAAGCGGCTGCCCGGTTAAGGCAAATTGATCAGGAACATTTACAGAAAGCATTAGCCACCGTAGATAATGGATTAACACCTTGTCCGACCAGATATACTCTTTAAATAACATTGGATCCTCTGCAATAGATATAGTACAGAGTGACATGTCATTTTTACGCCATGGACAGAGTCAGCTAAGGTCCATTATGCAGTTAGGTTGAACACTACAAACACTGAAAGCAGGTCTCATTCCCCGGCTACACGTTAGCGCAAGGGATATTATTTCAACATTTAATTTAACATGACAACAACAAATAATGGTTAAGAAGGAATTGACTTATGTCATGCTAAACATCAGGAAATTAGAAAAGTTGTCTTTTACTGTGGCTGAAATACCATCTGCTGAATGGCTAATACATGGGGTTATAAATCTGCCTATTTCAACACTTCAATTCACACTGTGTTTGAAGCACATTCCAGTAGGCAGATGTGAAAGGCTGAGAGATAGTTACATACACAAGGTGTGGGAGCTCCCCTTTTCGTATAAATGCCTCAGTGGCATGAAAGAGGTCTTTCTTAGCGGTAGTGAATGCGAGACTTCAGTGAGCCATTAAATGGTTTGTAAACAGCTGTCCTCGCACTGGGCATATAACCCCTTTGCAGTGAACTTCACTTGTTATCTGAAGGGAGTTCCAGTCCCCTTGATTAGACCTGAGTTCCAGGTGCTCCCAAATGGCAGCTATGTGCTCCTTAACAGTAAGAGCTGTTCTGAAATGCAAGGTGGAATAGCTTATGTTGTTTTGGTCTCCCAAATTGTTACATGTAACGGGAATGTCCTTTTTCCCCCTACACAACAAAGAGGATTAGTAGACATTTGGCCCCAAATTGCTACTTCTATTGTGAATTTTGACAAGTTGAGCAGACTCAAAGCTTTTTTGTTTCAAAAGCATGTGGCGCTTCCACCTGCACGCGAGACCTATGCACTTCAAGTTGCGAGGTCATCGGCAGAGATTCAGTCCCTTTTAAGCACATATTTTCCGAGATACTCTGGTGAACTCGTGGGACGAATATTTAACGTGTCCAGTACTACTGGAATTGCACATTTCTTTAAGGCCATTAGTTCTGGTTTTGTTCACACCTTCTCCTCTATATTTGGCATTATACCTTCAGCCATACACTCAATATATTCAAGTATTTTCGGGGGATTTCTGATTACTTCAGCTATAATAGGTGACATTTTGCTGTTGCTTCTTTTTCTGTGCAATTGCTGTCCCTTCACAGCAAGGAGGACTGAAAACGCTTCCACCAGCGCAACTGTGTTGGAACGCATGATGGAGTATTTCGGAGCACCATTCCTGGAGCAATTGGAGTGGGACTGGTCTCTGTCATTCAGACCAGGTTTGGATTGTGTGCCGACTGTGTTTTGATGTCTTTAGTGCCTTTTCGAATGTGCACTGAAAGCCTGTCTTCCTATGCAGCGCTTACTTTCATTGGTTGCTGATCTGCTGATGTTTGAGAGTTCATTTGCTACGGGAAGCTGTTTATGAGTTGCCCTTTGTGGATACTGCGACTCTTACCTCAACATTCGGCACAACATGGAATGCTGCTGCCTCAGCTGGAGGTCAGGATTTGGAACACAAGTGCTCTATGGTTTTCTTTGGAAAAGATTTAAATATTTTGCCACCTGCCTAAGTGGAACATTTCCTGGTGCCAGTCGTGCCTGATATAATTGGGGACTTTCAAAATAACACTGACCTTTGTATTTGACTTTCTTTGGTGCCACTATTGAAGTTTTAAATATTTTATTTCCTTCATGCTCAAGTGTCTTTTAACTTGTCACTATTGACATTAATGTTTATATTGTTTTATAAATAGATTTATTAAGCTTTATTTTAATTTAGGCTTTAAACCACCTTTGAACCGTCAAGGGGAGGGTGTTGGATAGCTATTTTACCCATTGTTTAGACACATTATTTTAGCAAACCAGCCATGCTGTTGTGTACTTTAGACCAGTTACATTTTATTCAGCATTGCTTTATTTTTCTAGCAATATCCACATTTGCTGTGTTGTTTTTATTTTTCTCAATCTAATTGTTCTTTTGCCTAGGAAAGCATTACGTTCTCAGTAGGACATTAATTTCACTTTGTGTTTCCTTCAAGGCTGCAGTCAGATAGGGTTGCTGGCAAAAGTGGTATGGTGTGTCTCCAACATTCACAGAAACACACACATTTCTACGTGGGGACCCTTTCTTAGAACGTCAGCTGTTTTATTATAAAAACACTCTTTTGTCCCATACATGTTAGAGAGAGATTCCAGCCAGATGACCACGACTGCATGCTGAATGGTGATTGCCTTGCTACAGCTGCTTGCTTAGACTGCTGAACCCCTGGCCTACATGGGGACATTGTCTTTCTAGACTACAGGCTTTCTTACTCAGGTATGAGGGATGATGTCTTCCCAGGTGGGAAACTTGAAGGGCGGATTAGGCTTATGTTCTGTGCTCTAACCTAGCTTAGGTAGGAGGACTATATATAACTCCTAGTGACAGTATGTTGGGACTGTTTTGTGTTTCTCTCTCCATGTCACAATCTTGCTTTTATTGTGGTTTATCATCCTAGTTATTGCAATGCATGCCAATTTATCTAAGATGCAGTTACTTCAATAAACCCTTATTGAACCATATTTTGCCTCTGTTTGTCTTTGCCTGTGTGAGACTAATGTATCCGAGAGAAAGGGATGAGATGTGATTTACCATGATTCCCATGAGGTGTGTTTCTTGTCATACACCCGGTTGCCACAACCACCCCTGTTCTTGGACAGAGGTGAGGTGCTGCTAGTTACCCGGAAAACCCGGATTAGGCTGACCGTTGTCACATGGTGTGAAATTGTATTTAGTACTCCACAATCTATGTGATCCTACCCCTCAAATCCAGTAGCCTCATAAGGATAATAAGAACTTACACAACACTATGTTGTGCAGGCTGGCCCACTTTATGAACTATATTGTCTCCTCCTCCAAGAAGTCCCTTAGTATTCCATACACTTGCAGACTCATCTCCTGCATACCCTGCTTTGCCAGTGTCTGACAAGACAAGTTTGTTGATTCTAACTAGGCCAAGGTCTGGTTAGCCATTACATTGATGTGGATGATAAGTACTCACAATACGCTGTTGAAAGGGCTGGCTGGGCCTTGAGCTTCAGGATGAGTCACAGGGGAGGCAGCAGTCTTGCCCACTGGCTTGGAAAATGCAGAATGTTGCTGCATCATTCAAGAGCTGGCATGACCACTGTAGTGTTCTTGAGAAGACCTGCAAAAAGAATCAGGAGAGGTGGAGCTATACTCAGACTAAACGTTATGGATGTTTATCTCATGCTCCCATAAAGCAAGGTTGAGTCTTCAAACTGGTGATACTCTTTCATGTCTGAAGAGCAGTGTAGCCTGGCTTTTGATGCAGAAAAAGATGGTTACATTTAGTTACATTTGTTCCGGTAGAACTGTTCTGCCTTGATGTTAGTACGTAAGTATTGAGTAATGAGGTAATGTTTAATGAGGAACCTGGGTATGTTCATTATGACTTTGTAGGTGCTTTGCATCTCTGGATACTTCGGTGCCAGAATCGATATGGACCAGTGATTCATCTTGCCCTGCATCGTGGTTAACTAGACTCAGGTGATTACAGATCTAGGACCCAGAAAACAGAAGAGACTAGTGGGCAGCTGCAGTGGTAGCTCCCCTTGACCAAGCGAGAGGAGTGACTCCGTCCCACTCAACTTTCTTCATTATTAGAATTGATGCTTTCAGTCGAACTTCAGGAGCAATATAGGGTCTTGTCTCACACCAGGGGAGGCGTTCTCTCTAGGAACATCATTAATGCTCAAATTGGAAGATATCACTGGCACTTCAGAGAGCTAAGGAGGTCTTTTCAGAGTTGGTTTGAAAGATTGTGGTTGTAATGTTCACTCATCTCTCTCAGTCTACTCTTCTTTTCTTTAATGAGCAAAAATATTACTCACTTCCTGGATTTCTTTTCCAATAAACCTTTCAAATCTCAAATACTTTTCCCTCATCAGCTAATGCAGCTTCTCTTGCTTTCCCACCACCACTACATGGTATGTCATTGATCAGTGCAAACGCTATCCTTTAACGCTTTCCCTGCTTTGTAAGTATGCTGTGCAAAGCAACCCGTATGCAAAGTAGGAAAAACAAGGAGAAATGAAAACACTTTTCCTCATTGCGCCTACCCAAGAGGGTTAGGCTTTTGACACAAGCCATTGTTTAGGATTGTGTGTAGATAGGAAATTGTATCAAAACCCATGGGTGTTTACATGGGAATGACCATGGAATGCCCCTTTGATGCACTGTGCAACATTTTGTTACTTTGGGATGCATGCAGTGCAAAACTAATTTGCGTTGGATAGAAATCCCAACATAACGCTTTGCGTCAGGTTTGCATTAGGCTAGTAATGCAAACCAGATAGAAAACATTGGTGTTTCCACAATGAACATATACAGAGCAGCTACCTGGGTGAGACTCTCTAGGTTTGACTTCAATTACAGGTTGGAGAGAGAACCAGATCTTTAGATTTGAGTACTTGTGCACTCTCGTCAGTATTTCAGGCTTGATCCCAGACTTCATTAAAAAAAGATGTGTGGCATTATTAACCACTCTGGTAAGTAGCCTTCTTAATTGAATATGATGAAAACAGTTAGTCTTATTTGGAATCTGGCAGATGGAATACTCTATCAAAACGTGGTGGATATCTCGTCCATTGTGTTATAAGGTTCATAGGGTCAAATCCATGTTTATGACTGAGTATTTCATCCACCAAACTCTAAATAAGGGCCAAAGCTTTGCTGCTTCAGTACAGCCTGACTAAGGACTGAAAGTACAATGTGAATGAGGAGACAATGATTGGATTATTCACTGGTAAACTTCAGTACTCGGTTACTCCTTTATTTGCCCCATTATTTACAACTGATCCTCCTGTACATGACATTTTCACACCTTTAAGGGTGAGTTTAAGGATTATGTAGGATTTGGGGGAGATAAGCCTTTCTATTAGCTAGTCACACTTGTCGGAGGACCCTATTTATTAACAAAAGGGCAGATGAGCAACAAAGTGCATGTTAGGTGAGAAGGACTCGTAGAGTAAGCCCAGGAACGTGGAAGGAAGGAGGAGTAATGAACATTACCGATAAGTAATCCTAGCATTATTTGTTGCCACCCTCATGCAGTCAGTTATCAATCTCAACCACGTCAACAACTTGAGTCACCCTCACGTTTCAGAGATTTCACACAATTGGGTCTCAAGGTTTTCTTAAACGTAAATTCAGTAACTTGCTATTCATGCACATCTCTGGCGTTATCTGTTGGCACAGTTCTGTTTGATTGCGAAATTAACATTTCTGTGGTCTCATACTGGCAGCCTAATTATTTATAGCTGAATGCTTTTTCAATGCTCTCAAATCATCATTTTTACCATGAATATGTCTTGGTCACTTCACATTGTCACAGTTTGTATTTTTCTTATATCAAGACCAGGTCTTCTGCATAATATTTAAATATTCCATTCTAATCTTTCTTGACATTTTACACAATGCTTTTCGTGGATAACATCAAAAACCTACAAACAGCTCTTTCCACGAAAAGGCCTGACAGGAACTTGGCAGTGCTTCAGACAAACTCAGTTACTGTTTTTTATGCTTTCTGCAGTTCTCATAAAACAAGTATTTTCCATCAGAAAGGTAGCTCGTCAGAGAATGCATGACACTCCTGGCAACACTTATTCAAGGAACGAAATTGTAGGAGGGATGTTAACTCGAGTTCTTTGCTTACAACACAACCCGGCTGTTTGCTATTTGTAAAGTTGGTTAATATTGTTTAATAAAAAGAGCTAGCAATGGAAAGTGACCCCGCAGTTGAGGTCGGATACCTAATGGGAGTTGCACAGGATCACAGCTATAAAAGGGGGTAAGTTAGAGGAAACAAACTATGGATTTCATTTTCGGACCGAATTAACACATTTATATAGTGCCCAGTATCAGGCAATGAGGTACACTCAGTGCCAGCAGTAAATGGTCGAGAAAAGACGAAGGCTGTTACGTTTTGTAGAAAAGTAATTGTGAGGCTATCTCAATGACAAATAAATATTATAAGATGCATGGGTTCTACATTTTAGCATGGGGATTTTTGCAATTGAGCGCTCTGTATTATGGAAGTTCTTTTTTAGAGAATTGTACAGCTTGAGACGTCTCCGTCTGCTCAGCCCACAGTAGTGAATAGTCTGCACTTTGCCTTTCTGTAAAGTGAGATCTTGCAGAAGAGGATCTACTTTTTCAAGGTTCCACATATGAGTACGGTGTCATTTTATGACTCCGTATGAGCCACATTTGAATATTCTGGGTTTAGATCTCATGTCTGAGCACTTTGCCCCATATTTACACTTTTTAGCGCCGCATTTGCACCGCTTTTTGACGTAAAAACAGTGCTAACTTACAAAATACAGAGGCCCATATTTATACTTTTTGACGCAAACCAGCACCGGCGCTGGTTTGCGCCAAAAATTTTACCGCCGGCTAACGCCATTCCTACGCGCCATGCGGGCGCCTTATTTAAGGAATTACATTAGCCTGCGTAGGGGAAAATGGGGGTTGTGCGTCATAACATGGTGCAAGTCAGGTTTGAGACAAAAATTGTGCCTTAAACCGGACTTGCGCCATTTTTTGACACACAACCCCCATTGAAATGACTCCTGTCTTAGCAAAGACAGGAGTCATGCCCCCTTGCCCAATGGCCATGCCCAGGGGACTTCTGTCCCCTGGGAATGGTCATTGGGCACAGTGGCATGTAGGGGGGCCCAAATTAGGCCCCCCTATGCCACTTTAAAAAAATAAAAAATAAATTCTTACCTCAACTTACCTGTACTTACCTGGGATGGGTCCCACCATCCATGGGTGTCCTCCTGGGGTGGGCGAGGGTGGCAGGGGGTGTCCGTGGGGGCAGGTAAGGGCATCTCTGGACTCCTTCCATGGTCAGAGACCATGGAAGTGAGCCCACAGGTCCCTTAACGCCTGCCCTCACCCAGGCGTTAAAAAATGGCACACATCAGGCTGTGCGCCGTTATTTTTTTAGGCCCGCCCCCTCCTGTACGTCAAAATGACGCAGGAGTATAAATAAGGCGCACAGGCCTTAAAGTCATTTTTTGGGCGAGAACGCCTACCTTGCATGTCATTAACGCAAGGCAGATTCCTGCATCCAAAAAACGACGCACGCGGAGGAATTTTGACGTCTGCGGGCTCGGGCATCAAAGTTTAAATATGGTACATGGTTTGCGCCGAATGTGCGTCAAAATGTTTGAGGACATTCGGCGCAAACAGAGTATAAATATGCCCAAATTTTGTAAGTTAGCGCCGTTTTTACGTCAAAAAGCGGTGCAAATGCGGCACCAAAAAGTAAAAATATGGGCCTTTGTGTTCTGAAAAGTTTCCATTCGCCCCATCTCCAAAATAAGGAATCCACATTTGAGTATTTCACAAGAGAGCTGCACATTTCTGCATTCCTCAGTCTTAACATTTGGCATGTCTGGACTTTGCAATATGAGTGTCTACATATGAGGTGTCTGCAGGAAGACAATTTCACATTTCAACTTTCCGAACAGTGGCTAAGAAAGGGTGCTAAGGGCTATAATGCAGGGAAGCAAATGGGGTCCCCCATCGCATTTTTTGTTAGTAAACAAAAGAACAGCCACTAATGTGGGTACAATAGACACTCCACTCCCCTGCGGCCCTAGTGACATTGCACTCGCTGCACTATTAATGACTATACCCCTGTTTCTGTTTTGTAAGGAGTCTGCATTGTGCAACAGTTGGTATCCCAGATTTGACCATTCACCTCTTAGTGGGCCATGTAAGACCATTTTGGTATACGAGGGTTCAATGTTATGCATTTGACTATGTCAGTCTTTCACGTTTGTCCACTCCTCAGTATGAGGGCTCCACAGTTGAGCATTCTGAAGTATGATGGATTCAGATTTCTGCATTCTGCAGTATAATGGCACCACATCCGTATGTTCTAAAGTGCCAAGGGGCATTTTTACAAGAAAGTGGCGCATCAGCTATGATGCACCATTTTTCTTGCTTCATCCTGAGCCCCCGTAACGTCACCAAGGCAGAGCACTGTGGTGCAGATTAGCATAATAACTGAAACATTTTTGATGCTATAGTGATGCATTTGTCAACTACCACCAAAAATTATGGAGCTAGTCCAGCAACGCGTGTTGAGGCCCATAGTAAACAATGGGAGCGTCACTTTAACACCTGCCTTGGCCAGGTGTTAAAAATTATGGGAAATGGCACCGTGAAATCTCGTAAATTTCACTTAGCCATTTTTCTGGGCCTCCAAATGGGGGAACACCCCCTTGCATATATTACGCATGGCACAGGCATAATGTGGCGCCACTTTGCAAATCTGGGGCATGGAAAAGGCCTCCTTGATACCGCCTGAGCGTAAAATAAAATGATTTTAGTGCTGCGCAAGGAGGCGCTAGGGGCTTGTAAATATGCCCCAAGGGGTCCACATTTGTTCACTCTGAGCTCTCCACAGTCACGCATTCCTTAGTATGAAGTCTCCACACTGGGGCATTATTCTGCAGCGACCCTGCTGCGCTTGTTTTTTGCTTCACCAGGTTCCAGAAGTGTGCATTTAGGGCAGTGTGGCTTGACGCCGTAGTGGGATGGCCGCCTTTCACTGAGGCTCTGACGTGGTCAGGGAGAAAGGACGTATGGATGTAAGCACACAGCTCCATGCTTCTGGCAGAGGACTGAATTGTGTTGGGGAACTACAAAGGAACTTGTAGGTGTGTTGGAAGGTTAATACCTTGCTATTTTACGCACTTTTTTCTAAAAGGTCCGAGCGCGTGCTAGAGGAAAGATCACACCCACCATTTTGTTTTTTGCTTCATACATGCTGACAACGCTTTATTCTTCTCACTTCTAATGCTACAGCTTATTATTTGCCGCACCAACTTTTACATTTCCTGAAGACAATGTTGGCCTGGATACATTGCCTTATTCAAAGTTTTAGCAAGGTAATATTGCTAAAATGAGATAGAACTGCTGACAGGAATTCTTGCTGCCATTATCTTTTGCCTGCTATTCGTCAGTGATTAACTTTTTGCTTCTCTCTCCTTAATGAGTTCCCACTCTGGTCTCTGCATTTGAAAGAATGTGATGTCAGCTAACATATCTTCCTCAATATCGTTTTTTACAATTTTTTATTAGCAGTTGTGATAGTCTACTTATGGTACACTGCTTTAACTCTGTCATAGCTTATTTACCTCTGGTTTGATCATAAATTGTTGGTTCTGTTATTCATGCTGATAACTTCACTGTTGGAAAGTGCAAAGAATGTTAAATTGCATACTCCTACTCCATCGGTGGCCAAGTTTGTTGATAAAGTTGTTACCCATGATTTCTTTTCTGTCCAAGAGAATATGGAAGTGACTGTGGGTACCATTCATGATCTTTCTACGGCTTCCTTCAACATGTCTGGAGCTGCATCCTCATTAACTACTAAAACGTCCTCTAAACTTCCTTCAACACTCCTCTCTCTGTGACCAAAAGAGTTAAAAAACATCCTCCCTCCCTCATCACATCTACCAAGGTTATATCAGTGGACCTTCTTCTTGAGGAGATTAGAGCACTTAAACTTGGAGTCATTAAGGCAGCCAAAGCTAAGTGTCACATTCCATGGTCTGGGTTACATTGTTTTTGTGCAAGACTTTGCCAAAACTACAGCTGACAGAAGAAAGAAAATTCTGGACATGCCTCTGGTCCTTCACTTGTTAAATGCCAGATTTGTCTTTTCCACCCTTGTTTATTCAAAGTAACTTATAACAATAAGCTACTACTTACAAGGACCCGTCGCTACTCCAGAAATGTATTGATAGCTGGATACGTCTGGTTCTATTGTCTCCTGATATTTCTAAATCCAACATTTTTCTTGTAGTTTATGCATGAAACTTCAAATTGTTATTTTTCCAGTTCCTGCTGGCTATGCATTCTAATAAATGCTTTTTTAATATACAGGTTTTCTAATCTTTTATTGACATGCTTTTACCCTTCCTTTTTCTAGAAAAATTCTGCGCATCCAGAAGAATTAACTGAAATTTGTAATGTGGTCTGGTCTTTTCCCTTGTACTCACTGCGTTTTGATTGTGTCATCCCCCTTACGTGGTTTCACCACCCTCAACTATTTGTTTTTTATATAGGTATGTTATGTTTGTTCTTTTTTTGTATTCTATCTATTATCTTGCTTCTACTATTTTCTCTACCTCATTTCTCCTATTTTCTTGACTTTTTTCTCTTATTCTTTCTCTTTCTGACTACTGTCAATCTCTCTTATAATAACCTTTTATGCTCTTTATTCATTGCTTACTTCTCCAATTCTCCAATTCTTTCTAAATTGTTAATACTGTATAATCATTATTATTATATGCATTATGTTATGAATTGTTTACTGAAATCTAAATGGTGTTACTTCATGGAATATTAAAGGCTTGGGCTCTCCTGTGAAACGGTAAAGAGCATTAACACACCTCTCAAAGTTAAGAGGTGATATTGTTTTGTTACAAGAAACTCATGTGGTAGAATCAGAGGTTGTTAAATTTAAAAAGGAGTGGGTAGGCCATATTTTCTCTTCCCCAGGTACAGATAAACACAATGGAGTTTCTATACTTTGTAATAAATCCTTAGACATTCAGGTTGTACCCCACGATTCAGACTCTGCGTGCAGGTGGATTGTAGCTTCGGTTACTATCAACAAAATTCCTATTACAATATATAATAATGTATATGCCCCCACACAGTCAGATAGATCTTTTTGGCCTGAAATTGTATCTAAATTAATGAATCTCACTGATAATTATTTCATCTTTGGAGGTAATTGCAACATGCTTATGATTACATTTCTCGATCGTCACCCCAATTCTAAGTTTATTCCATTGCTATGCATACATAATTCACTACCACTATAAAAGAAAGATCATTAATTGATGCTGGGATAGCTTGTAATCCTACCCTAACAAGTATACCTTTTTCTCTCCTTCTCATTCCTTTCAATCTAGAATAAATTATCTGTTTGTTCACAACCCCTTACACAGAAAAACGTACAATCTGAAATTGGTTCCCTGTTAATCTCCTATCATGCTGGTGACTGGGGATGTACATCCCTGAAGAGACTGAGGAGACATGTGCGATGTGAGTCTCATAGTGCTTGGGTAGCATGTTACGTCATGTTGGGGAATACATGTGTGAAGGACCCTCAGTCCCCCTTAGGGGAGGTGGACATCATTTTTGGCTTCGATGTTAATGACAAAGGCATCCAAGATCTCGCAGCCTCCTCGGGCAAGGCTAGTATGCAACACGGATGCACTCAAATCCAAAAGCAAATATAGTCAAATGTTAAACATAAATGTCCATTACCACAAGTGTATTCCAAATCTTCTTTAATGTTTCATAGCATCATCCGTCTCTAGTATTTCTTGGCAACATCCATCTTTAATGAGATTCACTGCTCTTAAGCCACCACGTGTTTCGTCAGGGTACAAATCTCCCCAATGACTTCTTCAGGGCTTGACACAGCTGTTAATAATGCATAATACTAATGACTAACCAATTATTATAATAATTTCTTTGTGAAATTAAAATTCAGATTAGATTAAATTAAATGAGTCAAGTTAAATTATATAAAATTAATGAAAATTATAGTATCACACCACGTGCTCTAATAGGTGGGAAACACCTATTTGTGTCGCCAAGCTTATCAATAATAATATAATATTGAAGTGATTCTAACTGTTTTGGCATGGTAATCTCTTTAAATCTAATCATTTAATTTCACAAAATATCCCTTATGCCTCCCAAAATCCAATGTTAAATGTCCGTAAATCATGCAAAACCAGTGGGAAATCCGTAAACCAGAACCCCTCTATGTGCTACCTCATAAAGTAGACAGTTGAAATTACCTATTCACTTGAATCATCTCTCCAAGTTCCGATATTCGTTCTCTATATTTTAAATACAAACAGCATTTCTATGGATATATAAGTGTCATCCTGTATACAGAACCTCACATGATCGCTACAAACTATATAATAGGTCTAGGTCATCCACTTTCCCTCGTATCATTCGTTCACTTGTATGTAATTTCTCTTTCTCTAGTCAGTGATAAACTGGCAGTATCAAAACCCATACCGTTACGCCAGCAGAACAACGCCCACAACATTATGACCCACGAATCACCACGGCAGACATTCAACTGTGGTGAACCATTGGCGGTACACACCGCCACGGTCAAAATACACACACACATTCAAAACAACACCACATTGGACAATTCAAACTACACACACCTGACACCCATACACACACCACACCCACACAGCCACACCACTATAAAACACACACACACACACACACATTACCCACAGCACTTAACAGATACAAAACATTGCCAGCAGAAAGAGACAGCAAGAGCATTCACAGAAACAGAGCCACATACCACCATCAAATATACAGCACCCAGGCACCTTACATCATACACCCCAACATATCACCCTACACACCCTCACCCACACCACTCACACTACACCCATGGCACCACAACGACACCCCAGATTCTCTGAGGAGGAGCTAAGAGTCATGGTGGAGAAAATCATCCAGGTAGAGCCACAGCTATTTGGATCACAGGTGCAGCAGATATCCATTGCTAGGAAGATGGAGCTATGGCAGAGAATTGTGGACAGGGTCAACGCCGTGGGACAGCACCCCAGAACAAGGGATGACATCAGGAAGAGGTGGAATGACCTACAGGGGAAGGTGCGTTCCATTGCAGCAAGACACCAGCTCGCAGTACAGAGGACTGGCGGTGGATCCCCCTCCTCCCCCACAACTAACAGCATGGGAGGAGCAAGTCTTAGCAATCATGCATCCTGAGGGCCTGGTAGGAGTAGCAGGAGGACTGGACTCTGGTTAGTCAACTCTCTATTACAATCAACCCCCTACCTATATGCGATCACATACCCCAACCCCACCCTCACTCCCATCACTCCACCACCTCCCACACACCCCACCATTACAACCCACTCATCCCAATGCCAAGCCCAGCATGCACCACCAATGTATGGACACCACTCACAGACCTGCATCGAGACCTATCACTAAAGCATGCACGCTAGAGAAACATCTTGCCCACCACATAACAACTCACACAAGGAAAAGCTGCCAGGGCAATAACAACCATATAGGGCAACCCACCCATGCGCAGTATGCCACACACAGAAATAATAACACTGCATATACAAGTCCACAGGTATCCCAGCCAATGTCACCGGAGAAGAGGTGCCAGCAACATCCAGTCCCCCCACAGAAAAAGCCCAGTGATGACAGTGATTGTGCTCGCCTGGATCTGGATAACCAACTTGGCCCATCAGGGACAGTCGGTTACCCAGGCACAGTCCCACACCACCACAGAGCCTCCCCCTCAGGAAACACCAACACAGAACCCACCCAGGGTGCCCATACCTCTGTCCCCAGGACATGTCAATCAGCAGTGTCCACCACTACAGGGACCCCAGGGCACACTACAAACCTAAGACAATCAGGGACCTGGGGTCAGGGGCAGTGGGCACATGGTTTAGGTGACAGAGGCAGAGGACAACAGGGAAGCTGGGAGGACTGCTGTGCGCCAGGGGGAGGACAGGCTCAGGGAACTGACTCTCCAGGAGGCACTCACCGCACTCTTGGGAGCATACCAACATTCCCAGGATACGCTGGGCCAGATCCTGGACAACATGCAGGAGAACATGCGGCTGCAGGAGGGACAGTACCAGGGGTTCAGGGAGGACTTGAAGTTCATTCACACCACCTTGGTCTCCATTGCACTGGTGCTGGCAGACATGGCAACATTATGAGGGAGGCAGTGTCACACCACCTGGACCCTGCCATTAGCCAGACTACTGAACATCCCTCCAACTCCGCTGCCGCTAGTGGACAGGAGGCCCTGCCACAGAACCAGCAGGGCAACAGGCCACCAGCACCCCTCCCCCTGCAGAAGGAGAACCACCCGCAAACATTCCCTGCGATCCAGGTAGAAGTCAGGGACTATTGCCGGGTCCCCCGACAGGAAATTAGACTCTCCTGATTGTCACCCTTGTGTCCCACTCTGTCACCCTGTCCACCTTGAACTGCAATTGCTCCCCTTCCTATGCCCCCTTGGACAATGCACCTGTGCTACCAATAGACTGGACTCTACCCTGGACTTTCCTCCATCATTAACCCAGCCCATTGCACTTCCCACTTTTCTTCAGAGCACTGCAATAAACACACTTTGAAAAAATACAAGTATGGAGTATGTCAAATGATTTGATTATGTATTCCTTTAACAAGGTTTAAACATTGCAATTCAACTGTACGGTAATGTATACATAGGAAAGACCTGTAGTTGGCTGCAGTGAACACACCATGAGCGATAGTGGGATACCAACATCTGCAAAAAGAGTTGGCAAAGGGTACAGTGAGTGGGCATAGAATTGGGAATTTACAGCCTGACAGTGACAATGTCAAACACAAAACTGTCAATGAAATGTACAGTTACACTGTCTTACCTTTGTGTCATTGGAAGTATTGTCTAATCACTGCAGTTCTGTTGTCCTCATCCTCTGCCTCCTCATCTTCACTGTACACAGGGTCGACTGCTGCCAGACGGCCATCTCCAGCCTCCTCCTCCTGCAGAAAAGGCACATGGCGTCTCAAGGCAGGGTTGTGCAACATGCAGCATGCCACGATTCTCTGGCAGACCTTCTTGGGTGAGTAGCACAGGGAACCACCTGTTAGATGGAGGCACTGAAACCTGGCCTTCAGGAGGCCGAAGGTACGTTCTATTATCCTTCTTGTTCGCCCATGTGCCTCATTGTAACGTTCCTCTGCCCTTGTCCTGGAATTTCTCAGAGGGGTCAGTAGCCATGAGAGGTTGGGGTAACCAGAGTCACCTGCAAATATCGAGGGACAACTGTTAGCCACATACTATGCCATATAGCCCACACCATACCCATACACTAACATACACTGGGTGGGAACCAGGGCTCACTTATTAGCCACACCCTGTGCCTCTGTAGTTGGGCCATTACATTTGAGATGCTGCTATTCCTCAGGATAAAAGCATCATGCACAGAACCTGGATACTTAGCATTGGTATGGAAGATGTACTAGTCCATCAAACACACCATCTGCCCATTCATTGAGTGAAAACTTTTTCGATTTCTGAAGACCTGTTTATTTTGCCAGGGGGGGGGGGGGGGCGGGGACAAATGCCATATGTGTTCCATCAATCGCCCCAATTACTGTTGGGGATAAGTCCCATTGCATAGAAGTTAGCCTTCACTGTATATGTGTTTAATCAGTGCAGACAACACTCTGGTCAGCACTATTGAGAACATTGGCTATGACATTCCTGCTGCCAAGCCCACTGTCGCTTGGCAATCAGTTGCCAAGAAATGGAGCACTGATAGCACTTGCACAAGAGGGGGAATCCCAGTGGGGTGACGGATAGCAGATATCAGGTCAGGCTCCAATTGGGCACACAGCTCTGTTATTGTGGCCCTGTCAAGTCTGCAGGTGAGGACAATGGGGGTCATTAGTACCGCCGTCAGAATACCGATGCGCGGTCAAAAGACCGCCGCGGTAATTCTGAGTTTCCCGCTGGGCGGGTGGGCGACCGCCAGAAGGCCGCCCGCCCGCCCAGCGGGAAACCCCCTTCCACGAGGATGCCGGCTCCGAATGGAGCCGGCGGAGTGGAAAGGGTGCGACGGGTGCAGTTGCACCCGTCGCGATTTTCAGTGTCTGCTATGCAGACACTGAAAATCTTGGTGGGGCCCTGTTAGGGGGCCCCTGCAGTGCCCATGCCATTGGCATGGGCACTGCAGGGGCCCCCAGGGGCCCGACGACACCCGTTACCGCCAACCAGGTTCTGGCGGTCAAAACCGCCAGAACCAGGCTGGCGGTAAGGGGGTCGGAATCCACATGGCGGCGCTGCCTGCAGCGCCGCCATGGAGGATTCCTCAGGCCAGGGGAAAACCGGCGGGACACCGCCGGTTTCCCTTTTCTGACCGCGGCTTTACCGCCGCGGTCAGAATTGGCCTGGATGCACCGCCAGCCTGTTGGCGGTGCATCCGCGGGGTCGGAATGACCCCCAATGTGCCTGTCCACCATTGTTGTCAGGTCCACCAGGGGTCTGTACACAGGGGGATGTCTCCATCTCCTATTTATCCGCAGCGGTTGCAATCTATGGGGCAAAAGAGTGAGGAGCCAGTCATAGTCTGTACATTGTAGCCACTACAGTTCAATGCATGATGTCATTTTTTTATGTATTAGTGGCATATGTCTTGAATGTACAATTGTGATCTGTGACACAGCTAAGTTCCATGATCTACCCCCCCTGAAATGGCGTCCGCTTGTCCTGTACGGAGGGACAGGTAGAAGTGAGTTAATTCCGGTGATGTTGTGCGCTGTTGCAGGAGGCGGTCAGGAACCACCAATGGTGATGTACACCGGCAGTGACGGTATGCACCGCCGCAGACGTTACCGACATTTTCTATCTGTTCACTCACTTGCTACCTGACCTTCAATATAAGAGGACCTACACTGCATGTGCTGCTGTGACCTGTATCTGGAACCTACCATGGCCCGTTTGACCGGGGAAAGGGCGCTGCCTTCACCCTGGTGGAGTTGAAGAGCCTAGTGGATGGGGTCCTACCCCAGTACGGACTGCTGCATCGGCCTCCAGACCAACAGGTGAGTACACTGTGAGCATGATGCATGGGGCATGAATGCATTAAGTGGTGTGTGTGAAGGCCTCGTGAAGGCGGGGTTGGTGGATGGGCACTGGGCAAAGTGCAGCATGTATGCTGGGCCATGTCTGTGCGTAAGGGGATGGGAGGGCTATGGGGGGGCCATGAGTGTAACAGACAGGATGGTCTAAATAATACCTTTCCCTGTGTGTATTTCCTTTGCAGGTCAGCACCCATCAAAAGAAGGATATATGGCTTGCCATCGCCAAGGATGTGCGGACCCTGGGGGTCAATGGCAGGCAGAGCAACCACTGTCAGAAAAGGTCGGAAGACCTGAGACGCTGTGCACGGAAGACGGCGGAGGCCCAGATGGGGATGGCCTCCCAACGACAAAGAGGTGCTTGTCGAACCCTGACCCCCTGATGGCCCACATGCTGGCGGTGGCCTCTCTGGAGCTGGATGGGTGTTTGGGGGCATCACAGCAGCAACAAAAAGGTGAGTACAGTGCCCATCATTACTTCTTATGCATGGTGGGGTGGTATCCGGGAGGGGGAATTGTGCCTGTGGGTGCCCCTAGGCCAGGGCTTACATTGCAGTGTTGGTCCCATTTTGGGCAGGGTTCTGATGTAATATTCCTCCAATCTAGCTAATAGGCATCCAGTACTGGGCAGGGGTGTGTGGGTCCCAGGTATGCTGCAGTGGGCAGTATATGTCCCTCCCCTTGCCCTGGTGACTAGCATTGTTACTGGTAGTGCATTGCATAGTGCGTTCCCTGTGTGTGAGGGTGCTGTGTACAACATCGGCGGTGTTGGTGCAGCCATTGACCAAGTGTATCCTTCGTCTCTCCCCCCCCTTATGTGCATTAGCATCATCTGACAGAGGAGCAGAGGCACCAGCGATGGAGGGAGCTGCATCCCACAGGAACCAGGAGTCTGAGTCCACCCACAATGAGGGCACCAGTGGGACGGAGGGAGATGGCAGCACCACTGTGGAGACTGGATGGGATAGTTCGGACACGGATACCTCCTCCGATGGAAGCCATTACCCCCTGTACCAGCACCGCCCTCGCAGCAGCCCCTCAGCGAGTTGCCCGTGCCCGCTCACCCAGGAGGGTGGGCATCTCCTTCACCCCAGGCACTTCAGACCCTGCCCAGTGAGCCCTGCTGCCCTGAGTGAGGAGGCTATTGATCTCCTGCTGTCATAGTTGGACTCTTGCTCTGGGCAAGACTGCAGGGTTAAGGTTGACAGTACTTATGTTTGTAGGTGACTATGCCTATCCTACAACAAGTCGCAACTGTACTCCCAACCTTTCCGGCTCACTAACAGCACCTCACCAAAACCCAAACAGTTAAAGGTGATTTGTGGCAGCCTTTACGCATGGACTCAAAAGTATGACATCTCAGGGAGTGTTGTGGTTAAACTGAGATTTACCCCTTTCTCACAGATACATCATGTCTCAATCAAACACAGGCAATAACGAAGATGCAGTAAAGTTTCAATAGTTTTTATTTAACACAACTGCAATCTGCGATTGGTTGCATGGGCTGCAATGATTAATATAATGAACAGTGCAAGGACCAGAATGGTAAAGACAAGAGTCATTATTATAAAGTCTCCCACCATCTTGCAATGATACAAAAATACATGGTGTGTAATATGTCCTAATACCCTTTCACGATAGGCCTAACATTCTACCTAAAGGAGAGCTAGGTATGTTAAACCTAATCTGCCAATGCCATGTCACTGAAAGGAGCCCTCAACCCTCGTTACTTTGGAATGAGGTCTCTAGCTCAGACTTCGTAGGGACACGAAGTCCAGGTCAGTGTCAAGGTGACGTGCAGCATCGATAGCAGCAATGGTATCTGGCCCGAATCCCTCTGATTATCTGTCTCAAGTGTGATGTATTTATACAGATCTACTTGGACCCCTGACGTAGGTTTTTCCCAAACAATAAATAACGGTGCATGCTTAGGATGGTAAGTTCTAATGTGAGCACCTACAGTTTGTTTGTCTTTTTCGCTTGATTGGATGCCTTAGCGAGGTGACACTGATAGCATAACTCTAAACAAAAAGGGCCTAACTATAAACAAGGCAGCCATCTTAGAAGAATTAATTAAATAAATGGTCTAAGACAGAGCAAGCTAAGTAGGCTAAAAGTCACTAGGTGACAGGGGCACGAGTCTGCAAGCCAAAGGCTAAGCTAACTCCTGTTATCCCATTAAAACAAACCAGGATTCACTACATTGCGACCCATCTCTGTCGGGCAGTCAACCATTGTGAATGCCATCCAGGGTCTGGCAGCCCAAATGCAACAGTCCAATGCATTTCTGGAGGGCATTCACACTGGCTTGGCGGCCCAACAGAGATCAATTCTGGCTCTGGCCTCCTCTCTGATGGCAGCCATTGTCCATCATCCATGCTTCCACCCTCCCCCTCCAACCTCCTCTGTCCAATCCCATTCCCCTCAACCCAACCTATCCCAAACACACAGGCACTACAAGCACCACACATCATCCCACAGGCACTCACACAAACACCATCCAGATGCAGACATACCAACATCAACTGCCTTCACTGTGGCCCCCTCCTCCTTGTCCTCTACCTCCCTCCTAGTTGCGTTGACACTCACACCTGCATGCACTACATCCTCATCCACTACCTCCATCACCAGCACACCTATCAGAACACACACCTCACTGACAGTCACCACCCCAACAGCCATGCACATGTCCCCTGTGTCCTCTCCCACTGTGTCTGTGCCCCCTCCTCCCAAAGTACACAAACGCAAGCACTCAGACACCCAACAGCCATCCACCTCAAATCAGCATCCAACCCATGCACCTGCACCCAAACACAGCAGACAGACACCTCCTACTACCACTCCCTCTTCCTCCACTCCCAGACCTTCTCCCGCTTCCTGGCCCAATGTCCCTAAGAAGCTTTTCCTCTCCACCATTGACCTCTCCCCTACTCCTCCCCCAGTCCTTCACGTCTGTCCAGGGTGTGTAAAACCCAGGCAAGCAACTCAGCCTGCCCCAAGTGCTGCCAGGAAGGTAAAGGTGCCACCCCCAGCTGCTACTGTGAAGGTAAAGGTGCCACCCCCAGCTGCAGCCAAGAGGAGCAAGGAGCCATCCCCAGCTGCTGCCAAGAGGATCAAGGAGCCATCACCAGCTGCTGTCAGGAAGGGCAAGGGGCCTGCACCCGCAGGCAGAAAGGAAAAGGGGCCTTGTGATGGGACTCAGTCGGAGCCCCCACCACTAACCGTGGTGGTGCAGCTGTCCAAGGCTGCAGGGGATGGGCAGGAGCTTCCCCCCACAACTACCACCACCAGCAGCAGCACTAGTGGGCAGCTGTCCGAGCCTGCAGGGGATGGGCATGAGCATCCCCCACAACCGCCAGCAGCAGCACCAGTACCACCACCAGTAGTGGGCAGCCATCTGAGGCTTCAGGGGATGGGCAGGAGCCTCCACCCACAACCACCACCAGCAGCAACAGCACCAGCACCACCACCAGCAGTGGGCAGCCTTCCGAGGCTGAAGGGGATAAGCAGGCCCACCCACAACCACCACCAGCAGAAGCAGCACCAGCACCAGCACCACCACCAGCTTTGGGCAGCCGTCAGAGGCTGCAGGGGATGGGCAGGAGCTTCTCCCCACCACCAGCAGCAACATCACCATGACCACCACTGAGAAGCCGTTACCGCTGGCGGACAGTGTGTAGTCCTATGTTCATCGGCTGTTGTGCGGGCTGCCCTTGCAAATCCTGTGGGTTTGACACCCAGCTGAGAGACTGTGACCTTGCATTCCCCAAGACCTGAATCACAGGGCACGATGCCCTTTCCAGAACCAGTGGAGAAGCCATCCACTCACCCCATCCTCCCAAGGATGAAGAGCACAGGGCTTTATGTCCCTTCCAGAGCCAGTAGAGAAGCCATCCATCGCCCCATTCTCCCCAGGATGACAATCACAGGGCATGATGCCCCCCACCCGAACCAGTGGAGAAGGCATCCACTCACCCCATCCTCCCCAGGATGAAGAGCACAGGGCACAATGCCCCCTCCAGAACCAGTGGAGAAGCCATCCACCGGAGAGACTGTGGCCTTGCACTCCCCAGTACCAAGCACAGGGCATGTTGCCCCCTCCAGAGCCAGTGGGCAAGTCACCCACTTGAGAGACTGTGGCCTTGCACTTCCCAGGACAGCGCACAGGGCATGTTGCCCCCTCCAGAAGCAGTGGTGTTGTTCAATCTGCCGACTGAGGTGCCCCCCATTGCCTGTCCCCCTAAGGGACCTGCCTATTTTCCAACTGATGCCACTGCAGTGTTCTCTCCGGGTTGTTGCAGGAGTCAAGTGGGGCCTTGGACTTTGTGATGTGGCCCTGTGACCCACGAACTTTGAGGACTGGGCAGTGTCCCTTGATTTGTAAATATGTATATACTTTTAGATTGGATGCACGTATTATTACTTTATTTATCTTATTACACTCACTTTTATCTATTCGTGTTGTCCTTGCATTTTTCCAGAAGGGTAAGGGGTGTATATGTTTTATTACTTCATCTGCTTGTGTGTATGGTGTGTGTGTGTGTGGGGTGTGTGTTGTGTGTCTGTGTGTCACTCTCTTTTTCCTCCCTCCCTCCCCTCTGTGTTAGGTGGCTGTACTCACCGTGGTCGTCTGTGCCATTGTTGGTGTTCGTGGTGGGAAGGATGAAGAACAGCATTAGGAATATATGCAGTTCAGGCTCCATGGCGGCGTAGTTCTTCCCTGAATCTCCACAGGTAAGTTGTTTACCTTCTGTGCAGTGTTTCTGCCAACCTTTCGATGTCGTTGGTATCGCCCCGGAAAAGGTGGCAGTTTCCAGGGTCTTAATATGGTGGGCGGAACATTGACTTCAGCCTGGCTGTAGGCGGCTACCGCAGTCGTGCCTGTTGTTTCAGCCCGGGCGGTCGGTGTGGTAAAGTGGCTGTCTGTCTGAGCTCTTTCCCCCATGGTCATTATTTGGCAGTCTATTACTGCCACTTTATCACCAACCGCCAGGGTTGTAATGAGGGCCTTAGTGTGTTTTCGCCATGCCCCTCATGTTCCATGACACCGAGTTACTGTTGTTGAAATGAAGGTACTCATGGCACATTATGTCGGGGAGCTGATTAGACCGGGGCATTTACCTGTAGTGTGTATTTGTTTGCTGACCTTTTGAACTAATAAGGCTCAGAAGCATCAGTGTACTCCGATCCCCCAGTCCTCTCTGTGGAGTGCCCAATGTCTGCAACAATAAAAATGCAGTAATATTCAAAACAGTTCTAACGATTATTCCCCCAAGCTGACTTCAACGTGCCCATTGCCAATTACCCCAAAATAACTGCAATTACAACTAAAACCACTTGTGGGGTGAAACTTGTCCATTCGGAAGTCTATTTGTGTGTGGTGTGCGTACACTGATACATGGCCATTTTGGCACTCAGTTGGAATAGTCCTACCACATCTGTGCCCCTTGTGATCGATAGTCTTCACATGCTTACAGCAGGTTCCCCAGGGCCATAGGATGCAGGTGTCATGTGTTTTGATTTGGTTTATTTATTTTATTTATTTAGGCCTTTATAAAGGCATAGCTACCCTAAGGAGTCCCAATGCTGTAGTGTACCGCACATTAGACAAAAAAAGCAGAAAAGCAAAAACCACCAATCCTTATCATGGAAGACAGAAGGATTGCACAAATAGCCAAGTCCTAAGCTGTTTACGGAATGACATTTCCGATTCAGAGGTCTGCAAGGGAGTAAGCATAGAATTCTAAAGCTTGGAAACATTTTACTGAAAGGAATGGCCACCTCTCCTAGTTCTAGTTCTCCTATTAAGGGGACCCTTACTAAATGGGCATTAGAGGAACGCAGAGGCCTTGCAGGTTATAGGGAGTAATCCATGAATGCCCAATCCTGGGTCCTGACAGGGCAAGTGACCTGCAGGCAATGCAGAGAGATTTAACTTTGATTCTTTGATCTACCGGTAGCCAGTGAAGCCGTTTTAGAGCTTGCCGGGCAGACTGAGGTCCAGGAATAGTACATTGAAGATGAGCCACAGAGCTCTGCACCACTTGTAGTTTGTTTATTGTTGATTTGGGGGCTCCCAGGTACAGCACATTTTCATAGTCCAGCCGTGAATGCATAGGTGCCTGAACCACTAGCCTTTTTTATAAACGAGGAAGGGGGGGGGGGGACTTTCCTGAGAGCTCTCAGCAACCCATAGCAGGTAGCAGCAAGCTTTTTTGCTTGGGTATCCGTAGTCAAATATTTATCCAACCACACACCCAGACTTTTTACTGCCAGCTTCGGGGAAGGCTGTGTGCCGAAAATTCTAGGACATCCCAGATTTAGCAAATTATGAGAAGAGTTACCCAGAATCTGAAGTTCTGTTTCCTCTTTATTGAGTTTTAAGGCTGAGGGGTTCATCCAGTTTACCACTGCCCTAATACATGGACCCAGGGATACGGATTGAGCACCCTGCTCATGATTAATATAAAAAATACATTGAGTGTCATCTGCATGTAAAACTAGTGAAATCTCAAAAGCAAGGACGACTTCAGCCAGAGGATGCATTAGACATTAAAGAGGGTGGGGCACTCTAGAGTATTGAATAGGGATAAATTGATTTCAGTGGATTAGTGAAGGGAAGATGTGAGATGTAATTGGGTATGGTAGAAATGTACTCCTGTTAGTTGGATGATTTGGATAGAAATAGGCAGAATTTTGAAAGAATATTTGGGAGTCCATTGTAGTTAGAAAGTTTTGAAATTAATAATTGAGTGAAGGACAATGTAGAGGGGGAATGTCTTTCAAATTTTTTATAAACATGTATACATACATACATATATTAATACATTCATGTATACACACACATAGAGATATTATAGATAGCTATGCATTCATACAAGGTATGTACCCACCACAGACATACACACACACACACACACACACACACACACACATGGGTTCACTGTTACAGGGACATGATGGTTAGGAAAGAGAATTACAAAACCTTGATGATATAGTTAGGTTCTGAATTTACTCATAGAGATGCACCTGTTATAGTTATAGTTATCCCATGCCCTAGGGTAACTATAACTTGCGCCTCTGCCATGCACAGGTATCTGATCAATAATTTTACTGCAGATTTTACAGTGACATTATCAATGATGTTATCAAAGATGTAATGTGTGCTGTAATTTGTGGGGTAGTTAGCAGTGCATAGCCAACCCCCATAACAAACCAACCCTGTGCTGCGCACTGCTTTTGGCCATGCGCAGCAGGGATCGGCTGCAGGGCCAGGCATGCAGCCAATCCCTTCGGCCAACCCCTACAACAGCCCAAACTGCACGACCCCCCTCCCCAGGCCGATCTCGATCCCAGGGACCCCATCCCCGGGGCCTAGCCTAAATATTTTTTGGGGGAGGAGGGGAGCTGCGCAGCCCTCCTAGTACAATCTCAGCCCCCAGGGACCAGCCTAAATATTTATTTTTTTGGGGGGAGGGCCGTGTGGCCCCCCTTCCCCAGGCCTATTTCAGCCCTGGGAACCCCATCCCCCGAGGCCTGGCCTAAGTATATTTATTGGGAGGGGACGGGTGCCATGCAGCCCCCTTCCCCAGGCCGATCTTGGCCCTGGGGACCTCATCCCCCAGGGCGCAGACTCATTTGTTTGGGGGGGGAGTATCCCCCGGGGCATGGCCAGGTGACCTAAGTCTAGGGACCATGGGGGGAGCCTGAAGGACCCCACAGTCCCATCTGGCTCTCCACCTCCTGCAGGAGCCTGCATTGCTGTGAGAACAATTGTTTTCTCTGTCTCATTGCCTGCATCTTTTCAGGCAGGGAGACAGAGGAAACCTTTGCACACAGCAAGGGCGAGCTGTTTCACAGCTCTCCCTCACTCCGAGCAGAGTGTTTGCTATGACTTGGCGGCAGCTGTCAAAGGTGCAGCCAAGCCACAGCAAACAGCTATTTCCCAGGGGTGGGCAACCCGGGACATAGCAGGAGCTGGCACTGGGGGGTGGTGGTCCCCAGGGCCATGACTGGCTCCTCGAAGGGGACCACGTGTCCCCATTCCAATGAACAGCCCGCACTCAATTTTTAAAGTGCCCCAGGGAAGTGATGGTCCCTAGGCTGTGGGGGGACAGAGTGGTCCCCGCATTAATTTTGACTAACGCCTTGGGGAGGTGGCATCCATGGGACTGCAGGGGGGCCGTGTGCCCCCCCCATTTATAAATCATTGCCCCAAGGACATGGACCACCCGGGGCTGCCTATTAAACAAGTGGGAAGCCTGCGTTTCTTCTTTTTTTTTTCATTTTCCATTGGATCCACAGCGAATCATGGTGAAAAAAAATTAAAAAATGTTTTTTAGCTCTGGGGTTGGGTCCCTCTAGGACCCCAGCACCAGAGCTAAGGGGTTAGGGTGGCTCTAACCTGCGTCCTTGTTTTTTTTCTTCTAACTTTTTTAGTGGGACTCGTCTCAAGCCGAGTCACAAGATGGATGTCAGCACTTCCTCGTTTGAAGAGTTGGCAGCCAGTCAGAAATGTGCACTTTCCTGCATTAGAGCATCTTTTTTTGGAAAGTCATCGCGGCCAGAGATATACCAATTTTAATGCCCTTTAATATCTCCAAAACTGCTGAATGGATTTACACCAAATAAGCAAAGTCACAACCTGTGTACCAAAATCTAGCTTTCTGCCAAATTTGGTGTAATTCTGTTCAGTGGTTTGGGTTGGAGTCGTGTCTAGAGGTCCTATGGGAATTAACATGGGATGCACAACTTTTTTGGCCCCCCAACTTTTTCTCGGCCCTCACTTGGCGGATCAACCCGAATCTGTCCCTGCACAAGTAGAATCATTAGGGCACTTTTTTTTTAAATATTTTGTGAAGATTCGTAAAACAGTGCCAAAGATATAGGCAAGTTAAAAAAACACTTTTTCTATGGAGACATGGTTGTCGCTAGGTTATAGATACACACACACATATATATATATATATAACCAAAGATTACAGAGACGTTATTGATAGGTTCAGATTTTACACACATAGAACCATAAAAATTCAGCTAACTAGAACCGACACTCCCCGCAATTTACTGCTTATGACCTCACATATTACATCATTAATTAAATGCTCAGTGACATCAGTGATCACATCACTGATGACATCATGCAATGAGTGTGAGTTTTCATAAATGTTTCTGACACTGCAAGATATTTACTGAGGTACTGCATAAGTTAAATTACTGTACTTTCTGGACTACTAATGAGTTTGAATATTTCTAACATATATTTCTGAACTATAATCCTGTTTTTAAAGCGAGTGTGCTATTTATGAGTGAACTAGCCTTTACGGTGACACATGACCCCTGCTGATGAATGTGTATAAGAGTGCTTTGTGACAGCCTAACCTGTTCATTGATACTTCACTCACAGTGATGGCTCAGTATAATGGTGTAATAGGAAACCTTAAAATGTCAGCCAGATTACGAAGCAGCATGGTAGGGTTTAGTGATTGTTAGTCTGTTTTCTACGTTGATGTTGATGTATCCAATCAATGAAGTGTAAATATTTAAATACCTGCAAGTCTTTGGCGTCTATGGAGTTGACAAAGGCTAGGAGCCGAAACGCGTCTGCCTTGTTTTGGGATTTTTGTGGCTGAATAAAGATTGTTTGGTGACACAGCAAACTCCAAGAGTGTGTAACATCCTTGTTTGGACAACGGAGAAATGAACATATATAAACATACATGTAATATTATTTACATGGCCGGACATACACATTTATATTATGCATAAGCAGATATAGACTGTTAAATTGGATTATTTTCTTTTTGTTTGTTCATTACCGTCTGTATTATTCATATCCTTTGTAGTGAATCCTAGTTTGTTTAATGGGATAACAGGAGTTAGCTTAGCCTTTGGCTGGTAGACTCGTGCCCCTGTCAACTAGTGACTTTTAACCTACTTAGCTCACTCTGTCTTAGACCATTTATTTAATTAATTCTTCTAAGATGGCTACCTTGTTTATAGGTAGGCCATTTTGTTTAGATTCATGTTATCAGAGCTACCACGCAAAGGTATCAACTCATGCAACAAAGACAAACAAACTGTAGGTGCTCACATTAGAAATTACTGTCCCAAGCATGCTGGGTTATCTATTGTCTTGGAACAACCTACGTCAGGGGTCCAAGTAGATCTATATAAATACATCACACTTTAGACAGATAATCAGAGGGATTCCGACCAGATACCATCGCTGCTATCGATGCTGCACGTCGCATTGACCATGACCCGGACTTCGTGTTTCCACTGGAGTCTGAGCACAAGACCTCATTCCAAGGTAACAAGGGTTGGGGGCTTCTTCCAGGGACATGGCATTGGCAGATTAGGTTTAACATACCCAGCTCTCCTCTAGGTAGAAGGATAGGCCTATTATGGTAGGGTATTAGGACATATCACACACTCAATGTCTTTCCATGTTATTACAAGATGATGAGGGTCTTTATAATCATGACCCTTGTCTTTACAATTCTATTTCTTCCACTGTTCATTATCCTAATCATTGCAGCCCATGCGATTTACCGCAGATTGCAGCTTGTATTAAATAAAAACTATTGAAACATTACTGCATCTTCGTTATTGCCTGTGTTTGGTTGAGACATGATATATCTGTGAGAAAGGGGTAATCTCCGTTTAACCCAACACTCCCTGAGATGTCATACTTCTGAGTCCATGCATAAAGGCTGCCACAAATCACCTTCAACTATTTGGGTTTTTGGTGAGTTACTGCTAGTGAGCCGGAGGGGTTGGGACTACAGTTGTGACTTGTTGTAGGATAGGCATAGTCGCCTACAAACATAAGTACTGTCATCCCTGAACCAGCAGTCTTGCCCAGAGCAAGAGTCCAAACAAGACACCTTCACACGTTTATAGACAACCTAATCTATCTAAATGTTTTCGCATTTTTTAGCATATATGCACGAAATATAAATATATTTATATATATATATCCAGGTATGTGTGGACATCCAGTCGATAAACATGCATACATTCTCCAAATCAATATTTAAATATATTTGTATTAACACACTCACAAATACACACATTTTTTCTGTATATTCACAGGTACGTAGAATTGCACACACTGGTGCACAGGTACTTACCTAAACTCATATTGATGCACACATTCATATGCACCCATATTTATGTGATGGCTAATTATACGTCTACTTATATATGCGCATGAAAAAGTATCCAGAAAGTCAAGCAAATTAATCATTTCATAATGTTGCCATTTTGGTGCCATTTTCACTCTACTGTATTATCATTTACCCTCACTAGTCTGATCAGGAGTATTCTGTTGATGAGGATTATTTTGTTGTATCACACTTTCCTTAAATATCCCCAACCCTGACCCACAAGTCAGCCACTAATTGCCTGATCGCATACTAACTCATGTCTAAAACTTCTCATCCTTTCCCATTATTACTAGACTACTGGAGTTAACCCATATATGTACTGCTGCCTTAATGACATCAGTATTGTTCCCAAGTCGGTAGCACCGTCTTAGGCTGTGACACTGTTATCTGCACCGATAATATCTGTATTAGAGGGATCACTGGCGGACTGCTACCATCATAACAAGGTACTGTCGTCCATCGGCAACATCAAGAGCCCGATGAATGAAGGGTGGCCATAGTGAAATATTAGAATTGTTAGAAGTGTGCCTCTCAGACATGGACTGACCAGCTACCTGGGCAGCAACACGAATACCATCAAAACAGCATTGCTGCAGGTCACCCTCGTCATTATAATTAGGTTAAAATCGAGAACATAAAACTCCAATCTGAAATAAGAGAAAATAGAGAAGGTAAATCGCAGTTTTGCTTCTAGCATTATTTCTCGTAAGACCACGCCTGAAGTTAAGACATTTTTACCGAGTTGGCCTGAAGAAAGTCTTAAAATACCACTTGTCTTCAATCTGTAACTTTCTCAGGCAGACATGCTGCATATATTTTCGAAATAGTTTGTTTTATATGCTGCATTTTTTTCCACGAGTGACACTGGAATGATTGGGGTCAGATACACACAAACATCCCTTGTATTTGTAAGTAGTGGCTGAATTCCTTGAGAAGAGATAGAGAAGGATGGACTGAGTATAAATAGTGATATCTCATTTGTGCAGACGTTTCCCCAATGGATGTTTTCGTCTGTTTCGATGCAAGTAGGATGAAAGTCGTTTTTGACTGTTCTAACATTCTAACATCTAACTGCAAATTTGCAAAGTAGAACTGATACAGGAAAGCAACAGCATCACTGGGGCAAGGATGCTTAGGAAGGCAGCTCCGCAGAAGGAAAAGTGACGACAGGGAAAGGTGACATGCATATTTAAGAACCAGTGGTTTGTGGCGTGCGAATGGCAGCATCTGCATATTATTATTTATTATTATTATTATTATTAAACATCATTTAAAAAGCGCTCGTGCACCTAAAAGGTATCTAGGCGCTAAAACACTGCAGAGAACACAAAGAACTAGGCACAGTCCTGGATTACCAATTATAACATCGACTCTTTTATTTAGGGAATTGCCATGTTCTTAATTTCCTCCTAAAACTGTGCAGATGTGCCTCCTTCCTAAAGAGGAGCCGTAGTTTATTCCACAAATGACCTGCTTTCAATTGGAAAGATCTGCCTATGTACCTAACTTTCTTAAATCTACACATACACATATCAGATTTGCCAACGCAGACAGCAGCTGCATCTGCGTAACTTCTTTTTCATAAGTGATTGACCTGTTCTGTTCACAGCTTTAAAAACAATGCCTATTGCTTTAAATGAAATTCTTTCCTTCACCGGTAACCAATGAAGCTCTCTTAAGGCTCCAGAGGCTGAATCAAACCTAGACTTATTGAGGGCAAGCTTAGCTGCCACTTTTGGCACCCTTTCCAATCTTTTCAATAGGTAGTAGGGAACACCCAACAGAAGTGCATTGCAAAAATGTACGCTGATTAGCACCGCGGTTTGTATCATCAGCTTCCTAGCTGGTTGAGGTAATAAAACAATGATTTTCCTTAAATTCATCAACAAAGCCATAGCATGCTGCCACTGTTTTATTTACATAAGTTTCCATTGTAAAATTTGCATCTATTTGTAATCCCAGATTGCGAACACTTTGAGCAGTATCAATGCTCTCTGAGGTGTTCCAAGGCCACAAATTATTTCGGATGGAGAATTACATTTTTACCAGTCTACAGCAGAGGAACTCTGTTTTACTCCCATTAAATTGTAATTTATTTTGCTTAAGCCATCTTGCAATTCCAAATAGGCAGGTGTGTAACCTTTCCAGGTCAGATAAGCTGTCATTATGCAACGATAGAATGATCTGATTATTGTCAACATAATTAACAAAGGTAATTCCATATGACTTAATTATTTTCAATAAAGGCTGCGCATATATTTGAAACAGATGATGGCTCAACGCCGAGCCTTGTGGGATCCCATGAATCATCTTTTTGAATTTTGACTGGAAAGGAGGAAGCGCAATGGCTTGGTATCTATCAGTTAAATATACATCTACCCAGTCCAGAAAATTGCCTTCCACCCCAATTTCCTTCATTCTATTCAGTAGAATTCTATGGTTAATTGTATCGAAAGCAGATGACAAAACTAATACAATCAAAACAGCCACAATACTATTATCACTGAAAAAGGTGCTAAAAGCCCCAATAAGATCGCTAACAGAGATACGAAAGTGCAGACAAGAATATAAAGCAGCAATGAAGGGAAGGAAATTGTCTTTGAAAAGAACCCTGTGGGAAACTCTACATACAGCTAGCCGTACAAAAGATAATATTCTTTTCTGGAAAACAATCAACTCACCCATGCTCGGGGACAGAGATTCCCGCAGAATGGAAATAGCGATCTCCGAAGAAGTCTGGATCGCACACTTTTCCAAAACATATGCCCGAGTCAGCAAGGAGAACCCTACATTACACGAACACGAGCAAGCCCCACAGCAATGCACTCGCCTGTTAATAACCCCTCAATTCAGCCTTAAGGAGATAGAGGAAGCCATATCTCTAAGTAAACCAGGAAAAGCCCCGGGCCCCGATGGGGTCCCGATAGATGTATACAAGGCCAATATCCACCTATGGGGCCCCCTATTAACGCAGTCATTGAGGGCCATCTGCACACAAGGTCCCCCACCATCTTGGCGAGATTCCAATATAATTCCTATATATAAAAAAGGAGACCGTCTTAACCCAGCCTGCTACAGACCTATCTCCCTGCTGGACTCAACAGCCAAACTAGCAGGGAGAATCATCCTGAACAGATTGCAAATTTGGGCAGAGGACAAGAGAGTCTTGTCTCCTGTCCAATACGGATTCAGGAAAGGCATTGGGACAGTGGAACAAAGCCTGAACCTAAGTATCATTATAGGAAAGTATACTAAGATCAGAGAAGGCAACTTGCACCTGGCATTCATTGACTTATCCTCAGCATTTGACTGCGTACTACATGACAAGTTATGGGACATCTTAACCAGCATGGGGGTAGATCCAGCAATAATCCAGTTTATACGAGACATGTATTCAGGGTGCAGAGCAAGAGTGAGGTACGGCCTAAAGGGGGAGAGCACCCGCCCTTTTGGCATATTTAGAGGCGTGCGCCAGGGCTGCGTCCTCGCCCCGTTCCTGTTCTCGTTGTATATAAACAACTTAGAAAATGTGCTGGTTAGTAATTGTAAAGATCTACCCCAAATAGGCAACCGTCCTGTCCCGGTCTTACTTTATGCAGATGACGCAGTTTTAATGGCCAGGACCCCGTTAGCCTTACAAAAACTACTAAATACTTGTATTACATTTATGTCACAATTGGGTCTTACTGTCAATTATTCAAAAACATTCATCATGAATTGTGGTGGGAAACGCGGCAAACCCTACAATATTACAACCGCGGAAGGGAGAGTAGAAACCGCAAGCACCTTTTCCTACCTGGGCATAATGTTCGACAATCAGGGCTCCTGGGTTAACTGTAGGAAGATAAAAAAATCCCAGCATATTAAAACAACGATGGCCTTAAGGTTTTTCTCTAAAAGAATAGGGGGGATTACCCCGCCAAACATGATAAAAATTTACAAAGCTAAGTGCATCCCAGCAGTCACGTATGGGTCCGGTATCTGGGGATACACAGACTGTAATCTGCTACAGACGGCTGAAAACGACTTTTTAAGATATATATTGATGGTACCAAAAGGCACATCATCATACATAATTCATTCAGAACTAGGATCCCCCTTTATCACCGACCTGATAAAGATCCAACCCTTACTGCTGTGGCACAAAATTTGGACCTCGGAACACACTGAACTAAATAAGGCCATTTTGACCGACTGCATGGAGTCTACATACGCAACAAGGGTGCCATGGCTAAAATTCATCATGACTTTCTTTGAAAACATGGGCAACAAAGCTTATTACACAAATCCAGCTCTCCTGGAAACAATCTCTAGGAAAGACCTGAGTGCTATGGCACTAAAATATCTAGAAGATCTACGATGGGAGGTTGAATCAAAAAAGTCCACCGTCAGTCACAATCAAATAATCTTGTCAACGGAGGCTATTCAGCCTTATCTGATGAACGTGATAAATCCTCGCCATCGTTTTGTGCTCACTAGAATGAGGCTGGATATATTCCATCGTTTGGTGACCTTCCCAACCATGAATGATTGGAGCACCACCCTGAAGGCCTGCCCATGCGACGCAAAGGCACAACAAACCACATTCCATGTGGTTTTATTTTGCAAATTCTACGCTAAGCAAAGAAAGCGTCTAGTAGCCCCTCTCCTAAGGCTAATCAATCTCCCTCAGTGCCGCACCGCGTACACTTGCCTTCAGGTATTATCATCTATCGAGATGTGCAGAACCTTGGCCAATTTTTTATGCTCTGTATTAAGCACAAGAAAGTGCATGGGGGCTACCAACATAACTTGAACTATTTTAGATTATTTATTATTTTTTAATCTCTTAGATTTTAGCTTATTTTATTGTATTTTATTTATTGTTTATCAAAATGTAAATTATTGTTACTTTTATGACTTGTTGAAAGTCGAATAAAGTCCTTGTACTACTACTATTATCAGCTGCCATTCTCAATTTATCCAACACTTGGATTAGAGCCAAGTTAGCACCATGTGCTGGTCTAAAGCCTCTCTGTTGATTTTCCAAGATGTTGTTGTCTTCTAGGAATTTTGCTAACTTCTTGCTGACATACGTCTCGAGGAATCTGGCCCAAAAGGAGCATGCTCTTCAAGAATGCATTTTATGCGACAACAGCCTATGCACTTTTGTCGAATGACCATTATTGTGCATGATAACAAATGCGTATTCTCCACTGAGGATATTTCTGCTTTGCATTCCACAAAGGGGTTTCGGTAATCAAATGAGTAAGAATTGCACAGCAGGGAAAATGAAACCAGAATCTGGAGACAGATTGAGGTTGAAACAATAAATAAATAATTTCGGTGATGGGGTGGAATTCATATTGTCCAGAACTCTTGAGTTATATAACTACATTTAAGTACTTGTGTGTCCTTTTGAACTCTAAAATGGCAGCAGTACTTACTATTAATTGGGATATCGGCCTTTACGTGCCATAACTCTGTGCTGACATTAGCTGTCCATGCATGTTTCCATGCACCACAGAAGCCTCCACTTTTTTATGTGCCTGAGGTGGACTGGGGACAAGAGGGACAAGTTCCTTACTTTCACTAACACTCTTTCTGGTGGACACTCTACTCGTGAAAACCCCACCCTCGAATTCACCCAGAAGCAAGAGTGGATCAGGAAACCCCCAAGCAACTACTCCTAAGCATTAACATATGGCGGAAGGAGGCTGGCCCTCTATGTAGTTAGTGTGCAAAGCTAGGCACACTGTGCAGGAGGTCCAGGCAACCACACATTGGTTTACAGGGGTAAAACCTAGATCACCTAATGCTCTAGTTTTTAAGGTAGCTTGGATGAGCAGTTAGACCAATCTTGGGGAAGTGCAACCCATTTGTTCTACTCACAGCATCAATCTTGAAACTCACACACTCAAGGAATAACTCAAGAACAATTTATACAAATATTTCCGATTTTCATGTAATTTTTAAGACCAAGAGTATCAAAAGTAATTAAGTACTTTTTGTGATATGAAGTTTTGAAGTTTTAATAAAAATAGTATTTTTGTGTGTAATTATGCAAAATAGGAATCAATTAAAGATCACTTTAAAAATACATATAAAATTCTACAGTTGGTTTACCAAGTTCTTCTTTTGCAGATTGGTCGAGGTCCACAGGGGGCACACTGTGGCAGCTGGAGAAGTTCAGGCTGCTCTCAGTTCCGGTGGGAGCAGCGGGAGAACGTCTCTGGAGCTGGTGCAGGCCCCTGCGGGGGGACCACTTGGAAAAGCACTGCTCATGTAAGTTTAAAGATGGTTCCTTGAGGTCCTCTTGGAGTGTCAAGGTTGCAAGGGGCAGGAAACCATTAAGGCACAGCAGGTTCTTCGGTACAGGGTGCCTGGTGCGGAGCGAATCAGTGAGCCAGGAGCTGTGTGCACGCATGCCCTCAGGAGCAGGAAGTAACTTGGTTCGAGGGTCAGTTGCAGGACAACAGGGACACTCTGGCAGGAGGTCCAGGGTGTTCCTGAAGTCTCTCAACAGAGGCTTCCTCCTGGTCCATTTTCGGCCCTGGACAGGCTGGTTTTCTTCGTGTCCAATGTCACCCGACCAATTACCAGGGTATTGGCATGGATTGACCACTGGAGAGTGCAATGCCACCAAATGCGGCACACTAGCAGGGGTTGTCCTCTTGGTCATTGGTGCTTAGTTAGGTCTAGCTGCAGCATCCGGTTTATGAGTTAGCAGCTGGTCAGTGACGTGACCCTCAGTGGCTTGCTGGTTCACTGCTACTTTAAGAGCGGTACCTCTACCCTGGAGGGATTTCTTGGTGATTTTTAAAGCCCGGAGGTCTTCTGGGATTACTTAGAGTTTTTCCAGTTGTCCAGCAGCTCTTCAGCGGCGCTCATTGGGTCCTGGGTGCAGCAGGCAGGGTTTGGCACCTTTTCTTTGTTGAAGTGTGCCCACATTTCTCATGCCTTGGGATCTTCTTAGTGCAGATATTCTTTTGTCTGTCAAATCTGATTTTCTCTTCTAGGGATGCCCACTAAATACTGCATTTCTTGTGCGATTTAACGCAGGACGCGCTGAGGACTGTTTGGCTAATTCTTTGTAGAGGATTTTCCTCGCTTACCGCTATTTCAGATTTCTATTTACAATTGTGACTACTGACGCCAGAAGATTTCATTCTGTTCTGGATGGGCCTTGAGAAAGCCCCCGCCTACCCGCTTAAGGGGCGAAACACGTGTTGGCTGTTCGTCTACTGAATGTTGCTATCTGTTCCAAACCGTGATATCAGCAGATTGGACTGTCATTTCGCAGATTTTTTTATTTGAATTTCAGTTTCCAGACAGTCATAAACTCACTGGACTAATAACTATTGGAACTGATTACTTCTTTCCCTTTTCTCAATAAAACATTACGGAAGCATTAAGCTGATTACTATTAATTTTTGAAGTGGAAACTCATCTCCAATTGATCTAGCATTTCAACTTATTGGGAGGCTTAGGGTCCAGGCCTTCCGGTTTTGAGTTCCCACAACCATTTTATAAATTCGGCATTCCAAGGAAGTCTACTGGCTGGACTCCCCCTATCTTCTCTGTAGCAATTACCTACATCCACTAGGTGACCATTTCGTGTGGGGAGGGGTCACTTCCCTATACCAGGTTGGCTATTTTAACTCCATCCAATATGGAGGAAAGTATAATGGAGTGCTCACCTCGCAGGCAACGCCTTAAGGGGGGTGCATGCTAGGTGGGACCACTCCTCCTTCCCTTTGTGTACTTTCCAGATGTTGCTCCTGCCAAAAGTGGGGGTTTTCAATGGGAGTGATCATCCGCTGCTAGCAGCAGGCCTGGGGGTTGAGTTTCAAAGGCAGGAATCCCTTTGAAGCTCCCTGTCAGGGCAAAGCACATTCCTGAGGGAGGGGGTGTTAGCACTTCCACACAGGAAGGGCATTGTTCTACAATCCAAAGAGATAGATCGCTCCCCCAAGATTGTAGATTGGACATCTGGCAGTGACAGGCTGGATACGACCAGCAAGCAACCATGCCAGGGTAGATAGCTTTTGCAGGGGGCACCTCTAGGGTGACCCCTGGATACATTTTATAATAAATCCAACACTGGTTACAGTGTGGATTTATCATTCTGAGTTATTCGATACCAAACAACCCAGAGTTCAGAGTGGCCATCATGTTGCTGTAAAATCCGTACTGACCAGTGTCCAGCACTTGCATTTTCAAAATGGCCACCCTGTTCACTCATCATGTCCTGAATTGGCAAGGACACAGTGGGGCATATTACTCATGCAGATATGCCCTCGCATATAATACAGTGTACCCTGCCTTAGGAATGGAAGGCTGGCCAAAGGGGTGTCTTATCCATCATGTATGCAGTGTATGGTGGACAGGGCACACCAGCAGTGTGTCATGTCGAGTTAGTGTTTTAGGCTTGTACCAGGATACTCAGCCTGCAATGGCAGTGCTGGATGCCTCTGGATGCATGGCCCTAGAGGGTGACACAATCAGTGCTGCTGCCCTCAGGGGCCTACCCTTAGTGTCCCATACTCTGGGTACCTAAGTACCTTTTACTAGGACTTATAGTGATGGCTAAAGTGTCTCCATTTGTGCCAACGCATCATAACAGTTTTAGGGAACCAGCTCTGGCCCAGGAAACCTGGGTAGCAGGGGCCCTGGGCACTACAATGTTTAGGCTCTATCATACATCAGGCTATATGTGGGGGCTAACAATGTAAAAAAAATCACACTATGTCCCCCCCCAAAATGAAAAAGGAGGATACTACCCTTTCCCTAGTGATTCTTCATCATCTAAGTGGAAGAACCTGGGAAGGCCATCTGCATTGGCATGGGCAGTCACGGGTCTGTGTTCCAATTGAAAGTCAGTTCTCTGTAGGGAAATGGGCCACCTAAGCACTTTGGGGGTTTCACCCTTCTTCTGTTGTAGCCATCTGGGAGGCCTGTGGTCAGTCTGAACTATGAAGTGAGAGCCAAACAGGTATGGCCTCAGCTACTTGAGGGCCAACAATACAGCAAAGGCTTCCCTCCCTATGGCACCCCAATTTTGTTCCCTAGGGAGTAGTTTCTTGCTTATGAAAGCAACTGGCTGGTCAGGTCCATCATAATCTATCTGTGAAAAGATCACTCCTATCCCAATTTCAGAAGCATCTGTATGGACTATGAATTGCTTGGTGTAGTCTGGGGCTTGTAGGACTGGAGTAGACCACATAGCATTCTTCAGAGTGTCAAAGGCCTTTTGATAACTTACTGTCCAGTTGACCTTTTTGGGCATTTTCTTTGAGGGTAGCTCTGTGAGGGACACAACTATAGTGTCATAGTCCTTCACAAATCTCCTACAGTACCCAGACAAGCCAAGGAATACCCAGACCTGTGTCTGTGTTGTGGGAGCTTCCCAAGCCAGAATGGTCTGAATCTTGGGTTGGAGGGGTTGTTGGCCTCCACCAACCAGCTGACCCAAGTAAACAACCCTCCCCTGCCTTATCTGGCACCTAGTGGCCTTGATAGTGAGGTCTGTCTTCTGCAGAGCTTCAATGAACTTCCCTAGGTGGATCAAGTGATCTTGCCAGGTAGGACTATATACAGCTATGTCATCCAGATAAGCTGCACTAAAAGATTCCAGTCCAGCAAGGACTTGAATCTCCAACCTCGGCAAGGTGGCAGGTGCATTCTTTAGTCCAAAGGGCATAACAGCGAAATGAAAATGCCCACGAGGAGTAGAAAATGCTGACCTCTCTTTTGCTCCTGGGGGGTCAAACCAATCTGCTAGTACCCAGATGTCAAATCAAAGGTACTCAGATATTTGGCTGGCCTTAGTCTGCCTAGGAGCTCATCAGCTTTTGGAACTGGGTGTGCCTCAGTTTTTGTCACAGAGTTGAAGCCCTTGTAGTCCACATAAAACCTCATTTACCCTTTCTCTCCTTTGGAGTGAGGTTTGGGGACTAAAACTATTGGGCTAGCGCAGGGACTCTCAGAGGGTTCACTGACACTCAATTCCAGCATCTTTTTAACTTCTGCTTGGATACTCTCTCTGACATGGTCTGACTGTCTATGAATCCTGTTCTTGGCAGGCAGGCTGTCACCAGTGTTCACATCATGGGTACACCAGTTGTTGTTTTTTCAGGGGTCAGAGAGAATAATCCAGCATATTGGTTGGGAATTTGCCTGCATTCTGTGTGTTGTTGCTCTGGCAATGTGTCTGATAAGACCACTCCATCCATAGACCCATCTTGGGGGCTGCTGGAGAGGAGATCAGGGATAGGCTCACTCTCATCTTCCTGTCCCTCATCTGTAACCATAAGAATGGTTGCATCAGCTCTGTCATAGAAGGTTTTTGGGCGGTTGACATGTATAATTCTTTTTGGGTTTTTGCAACTGCGTAGGTTAACTAGATAAGTGACCTCTGCCTTTCTTTAAAGTTTTGGATAGAGCCCAGACCATGTGTCCTGGATGACCCTTGGAGCAACAGGCTCAAACACTCACATTTTCTGCCCTGGTTGGAACTCCACCATAGCAGCTTTCTAGTCATCCCAGAGCTTTTGCAGCTCCTGGCTGGCCTTAAGATGTTGTTGGCTTTCTCCATGTATTCAGCCATTCTTGAACGTAGGCCAAGCAAATAGTCCACAATTTCGTACTTGGGCTCTTTGAGAGGCTTCTCCCAGCCTTCCTCAACAAGACTTAGTGGTCCCCTAACAGGGTGGGCAAACAAAAGTTTGAATGGAGAGAAGCCTACTCCCTTTTGTGGCACATGTAGTCAAACAACAGGCAAGTAAGCAGGACATCCCATCTCCTTCTGAGTTTTTCAGGGAGTCCTCCAATCATGCCTTTGAAGGGTCTGGTTAAATCTTTCAACCAGCCCATTTGTTTGAGGATGGTGTGGGGTGGTGAATTTATAGGTCACCCCACATTCCTTCCACATCTGTTTTAAGTATACAAACATGAAGTTTGAACCTCTGTCTGATACTACTTCCTTAGGGAATTCTACCCTGGTGAAGATGACCAGGATAGCTTTGACAACCGCAGGTGCAGTAATGGTCCTAAGAAGTATAGCCTCAGGATACCTAGTGGCAGGATCCACTACCACTAATATATATTGTTGTTCTGATGCTGTTTGAGGGTCAACAATGTTGACCTCTACCCTTTTAGAGAATACCCCAACCACCGGTAGTGGCATTACGGGGGTCTTTAAGTGCCCACCTGCTTTGCCACTGGCCTGGCAGGTGGGGCAGGACTGACAAAAGTCCCTCACTCTTTTGGACATTCCTGGCCAATAAAAGTGGTTAACTACCCTACTCCAAGTTTTATTTTGACCCAGATGCTGTTAGGGGAATGGTTTGGGCTAGAGTGAGGAGAAAGTCTAAACTACTGGGGCACTACCATCCTCCTGGTTGCACCAGGTTTGAGGCCTCTGGTCTCAGTGTACAGGAGCCCGTACTCCCAAATAAACCCTGTGGGTACCACTGACATCCCATAACTCTTTCTGTGCAGCTTGTTGCCTCAGGCCTTCGAGGGTGGGGCAGGTCCTCTGCCCCGGCACAGACTTTCCCTGGAGGGTCCCCCTAGACCCAAGAGCTATGGGTGGTAAGATCCAAGCTCTTCAGGCTCAGTTCCCTCCATGTAGGTTGTCTCCTCCTCCTGGGAAGAAGATTACTGATTTTGGATCTGTTTTAAAGCTGGTCCCCCAGTCTTCTTGCCTTCTCTCTTCGGAGGCTGGTCCACTATATCACTATCCAGCTCTCTTTTTTCTCTCTGAAGTTTGCTTTATGTCTTTGTATTGACACATGCCCACTCAGAGATCCGTAGCATTGCTGCATGGTTCTTCAGTTCTACATCAGTCCTGGGGAAATGCTCCAAGTCTTTTCCAAGCAGGGAGTCTACTGGCATGGATGAGGACACAACCACTTCTTTTTGCCCCACTACTACCCCCAATCAAAGGTTACCATAGCCATGGGATAGAACTTTGTCTCATTGTCAGCATTGGTGACAGGATAAGACTTCCCTACCAGGAACTGATGTGAGTGAACCAAGTGCTGGGTTCTCATGGTAACACTAGCTCCTGTATCCCTCAGTGCTTCCACTCTCCCCATTAATCAAAGGGTGTTGTCTGTATTTTTGCATACTACTTGGCCACACAGCACAGGATAATTCTACCCCACCCTCAGTGACTAATGTTGCCTCTGTGGGGTCACTGACATTGCCAGGCCACACCTCTGATCACATCTGTAGATTGGCAAGTGCATTTACTGCATGTTGACTAGAAGCATTATTTTTGTTTTTCACAGTTAGAGTCTCCAGTTTGGTGACCTTTATTTTTGCAGTCATGACACCAAGCCTTGCTGGGATCAAAGTGTCTACCTTTGTACCCACCCCTAGACTGTGAGGAGTCTCTGGGCCCACCCTCCTGTGCAGGGTTTTGGGGGCCTTGAGAAGACTCTTTGTCATGTTAGGTTTGGCTCCAATCTTTCCCTTAGGGGGTGCTTTTTGGCTTTTTTCTTTTGGTGTCCCCCACCGCTGGTAGTTTTGGTCACCCTTATCTTGATCCAATGGTTTGCCCTTCTCCCCAATTCTTGAGGGGAAAATGGACCTAGGTCTACCAGATGTTGATTTTGATGTAGCCTATCATTAAAACAATTATTCAGCAGATGCTGTTTCATGAACAGGTTATACAACCCATCATAATCTTGCACCTTTTTTCCAGGTAACCAACCACCCAGCATTTTTACTGAATAGTCCACAAAGTCTACCCAAGTTTGGCTCTGGGTTTTTCAAACCTCTCTAAACTTTATCCAATTTTCTTCAGTTGTAAATCCAAAGCCCTCAATCAGGGTACCCTTCACGAGGTCATAGGATTTAGAATCTTCTTCATTCAATGTCAGGAGCCTATCCCTGCACATTCCTCAGAATAACTCCCACAACAGTGTGCCCCATTGTTTTCTCTCCATTTCCCACCCAATAAAAGCTCTTTAAAAGGCAGAAACCCATTTGGATGCATCACTCCCTTCAATGAAGAGAGAAGCAACTCTTTTTGGGAGCTTGATGGTGAAGGATTCCTACCTCAACACTTGCATGCTGCCACCCAAGATGAGTCCTAAGCCCAACTCTTTTCTCTGTTTCTCTAGTTTCAAAAGCTGAATCTCTAAGGCCAGTCTCTTGGTCAGCCTGGCAATGCCCAGGTCTGTGGGTGCTCTAGTGCTTCTGGAAGAAGAGGAATAACTCCCACAACAGTGTGCCCCATTGTTTTCTCTCCATTTCCCACCCAATAAAAGCTCTTTAAAAGGCAGAAACCCATTTGGATGCATCACTCCCTTCAATGAAGAGAGAAGCAACTCTTTTTGGGAGCTTGATGGTGAAGGATTCCTACCTCAACACTTGCATGCTGCCACCCAAGATGAGTCCTAAGCCCAACTCTTTTCTCTGTTTCTCTAGTTTCAAAAGCTGAATCTCTAAGGCCAGTCTCTTGGTCAGCCTGGCAATGCCCAGGTCTGTGGGTGCTCTAGTGCTTCTGGAAGAAGAGGAGCCACCCTCATCCCCATTATCCACAGGGTCTTTTTCATCCACCATAGCTACATGCCTCATTAGGTTCCGGGTCGAGCTCCTGGGTCTTGGTATCTGCATCTGTCATTTTTACTTTACCAAAGTTGGGACCTTTTTAAGAATTTGGAACCCCCTTTTTGGATAGAAAAAATAAAGTAAGGACTTTTACAATTGTTTGCTAAAGTTGTAGGGACCTAACCAGGGCCCGAACAATTATTTAAAAAAATTGCAAAAAATGTTTAGTCATTAAAAATAAAAAAATAATAAACTAAAGGCAATTTGGAGAGCTATCCATGGGCTCACAAAATTGACAAAGTGGTATCAGCAAATGCAAAGTCTTTATCCTACCACTGATCCACCAAATATAGGAGGCTGGCCCTCTATGTAGTGTGCAAAGCAAGGCACACTGTGTAGAGGGTCCAGGCAGCCACACGTTGGCTTACAGGGATAAAAACTAGATCACCTAATGTTCTAATTTTTAAGGTAGCTTGATGGAGCAGTTAGGCCAATCTTGGAAAAGCGCAAAGCCTTTGTTGTACTCACAGCATCAATCTCACAACTCACACACTCAAAGGAATAACTCAAGACTCAAGATTTTTATGTAATTTTTAAGACCAAGATTATCTACATTAGTTAAGTACTTTATGAGATATGAGTTTTTGAAATTGTTAAAAAAATAGTCTTTTTGTGCTTAATTATGCACCATAGGAATCAATGGAAGATCATCTTTAAAAATACATACAAAATCGAACAGTTGGTTTACCAAGTTCTTCTTTTGCAGGTTGGTTGAGGTCACTGGGGGGGCACACTGTGCCAGCTGGAGAACTTCGGGCAGCTCCTGGTTCCAGCGGGAGCAGCGGGAGAATGCCTCTGGAGTTGGTGCAGGGTCACTGCGAGGGATCCCTTGGGAAAGCGCTGCACTGGTAAGTTTGAAAGTGGTTCCTTGGGGTCCCCTAGGAGTGTTGAAGTTGCAAGGGGTGGGGGATCCTTAGGACACAGCAGGTTCTTTGGTGCAGGGCACAGGGCAGCCGGGTGCAGAGTGAATTGGTGAGCCAGGAGCTGTGCGCAAGGATGCCCTCAGGAACTGGAGGTAAGTTGGTTTGAGGGTCAGTTGCAGGGCAACGGGGGCACTCTGGTGGGAGGTCCAGGGTGTTCCTTAAGTTTATTGACTAGGGCTTCCTCCTGGTCTGTTTTTAGCACTGGGTGGGCTGTTTTTCTTGGTGTACTTTGTTAGCTGACCAAAACCTAGGGTATTGGCACGGTTTGACCACGGAGGGCGCAGTTCCACCAATCTTGGCACACTAGCACAGTTTGCCCTCATGGTCATCGGTGTCTAGTTTAGTCCAGCTGTGGTATCCGGTTCAAGTGTTAGCGGCTGGTCAGAGCAGTGACCCTCAGTGACTTGCTGGTTCCTTGCTGTTTTTATAGCGGTACCTCCACTCTGGAGGGAGTTTTTGGTGATTTTTTAAAGTCTGCAGGTCCTCTGTGGTTCTTTAGAGTTTTTCCAGTGGAGTGCCCACTTCAGAGACAACACCTTAGGGGTGGTGCATGTCGGGTGGGGCCACCTCCTCCTACCATTTGTGTATTTTCCCGCCATTGCTTCTGCCAAAAGTGGGGGTTTGCAATGGGGGTTACCATCTGCTGCTAGCAGCAGGCCAGACGGTTGAGTTTCGAAGGCGGTAGGCCCTTTGAAGCTCGCCACCAGGGCAGTGCACATTCCTGAAGGAGGGGGTGCTAGCACCTCCATCCAGGAAGGGCATTGTTCTACAATCCAGAGAGATGGAGCCCCAAGGTTGTAGATTGGACATCTGGCAGTGGCAGGATCATAGGACCAGTCAGCAACCATGCCAGAGTAGTTAGCTTTTGCAGGGGGCACCTCTAAGGTTTTTATACTAAATCCAACACTGGTACCAATGTGGATTTATCATTCTGAGTTGTTTGATGCCAAACAATCCAAGGTTCAGAGTAGCTATCATGTTGCTGTGAAACTCGCACTGAACAGTGTCCAGCACATGCATTTTCAAAATGGCTGCCCTGTTTACTCACTGTGCCTCGGTTTGGCAAAGACACAGTGGGGCATATTGCTCATGCAGTTATGCCCTCACATATAATATGGTGTACCCAGCCTTAGGGCTGGAAGGTCAGCCAGTAGGGTATCTTTTTCATAGTGTATGCAGTGTCTGAAGGATAGGGCACACAGGCAGTGTGCCATGTCGAGATAGTGTTTTAGGCTTGCACCAGGACTCTCAGCCTGCAATGGCAGTGCTGGGTGCATCTGGATGTATGGCCCTAGAGGGTACCCTTAGTACCCCAGGCCCTGGGTACCTAAGTACCTTTTACTAGGGACTTGTGGTGGTAGCAAAAAGTGTACCCAATTGTGCCAATGCATCGCAACAGTTTTAGAAAAAGAGCCCCTTCTGAATTTGCTCCAGCTTAGACTATCTGCACCGCCGCGGGGATTCTGACCCCCCCTACCGCCATCCAGATCCCGGCGGTCGGACCGCCGAGATCCGGATGGCGGTAGGGGGGGGTCGCGGGGCCCCTGGGGGCCCCTGCAGTGCCCATGCCACTGGCATGGGCATTGCAGGGGCCCCCGTAAGAGGGCCCCTAAATGTATTTCACTGTCTGCTGCGCAGACAGTGAAATACGCGACGGGTGCAACTGCACCCGTCGCACAGCTTCCACTCCGCCGGCTCGATTCCGAGCCGGCTTCATCGTGGAAGCCTCTTTCCCGCTGGGCTGGCTGGCGGTCTGAAGGAGACCGCCCGCCAGCCCAGCGGGAAAGTCAGAATTACCGCCGCGGTCTTTCGACCGCGGAACGGTAACCTGACGGCGGGACTTTGGCGGGCGGCCTCCGCCGCCCGCCAAGGTCAGAATGAGGGCCTATGTTTGGAATAGAAAGGCACTGTAGCTTCTGCTTTATCACAAAGACTAAGGGGCATATTTATGGAAAAGTGGTGCATCATTCTTGATGTGCACCGTATTTTTATAATAGGGCGCACCATGGCGGTCATGTCCACATTAGCATCATAAATTTTGGAGCTGTTGTGGCGCTTTGCTGGATTAGCACCATAAATAATGGTGCTAATGCAGGAAAGCACAGGGAGACCCACTGTTTTCAATGGGAGCGTCATCTTAACACCTGCCTTAGTAAAATCTAATACATTTCACAGTGGGTCAGTGAAATCTACGAAGTTTCACTGCGCCATTTTTCTAGGCCTCCCTATGTAGGAACGCCCTCCTTGTATGTATTATGCCTGGCACAGGATAATGTGGCGCAAGGATTTACAAAGTAGCGCAATGCTTGCATTGCTAGACACAGGTCTGGCAACATAGATCTTTCAACTCATCTGCAATATGTGCATGCCACCTGCATTTATAACTGCTTGCCCTCACATTTGCAAAATAATACTGTCACCTGCAATCGGAGATCAGTATGATTAAAGTACTGCATAAAATTGCTATGCAGCAATAACAGTATAGTTAGCTGCCAAATTCATGGAAGGCCCCTCCACCCTGACCCAGTTAGGAGCTCTAAGTCCAGGCGCCCGCAGCCTGTGCACAGTGTACCATGCTGAGGAAGACCCCTGCAGCTTGCCCCCTCCCATACCCCCACGCCCAGCACCCAGGGCTAATGTTAGCAAATGGTGACTTGTGCTGAAGAGCAGAAGCTGCCAGTTTCTCAGCCAATGAAATAGCCAACTCTGGTGTTACTTTCACTCCTTGACCAGTTAATGCCGCACAAGTAAACATGGCAATTTGTGGATCTTGCGTTGTTGCGCGGTACTTTGTATGCAGCAGGCTTCTGTTTCTCTGAAAAAGGATTTGTAATACTGTTTATTCTATTGGATAAGAAGGTTATAATCAGTGGTGGCTCCTCCGTTTGGGTGGAGGAGCATCGCCCCCCGCCAGCAGCTGCAAATCCTTTTAAAGAAAATGATAATAAACTATGTTTATTATTGTTTTCTTTAGAAGGGACGGGGCCACTGGGGTAACGTGCACTGAGGGGGACTGCTCAGCAATCCCCCTTCACAGTGCATGTGTGTTTGGTCATCTGTCTCTGGCCGGCTAAACACACATGCGCTGTAGGCCCTCTCCAGGCCAGCAACACAGTTGCCAGGCTGGAGAGAGCGTACACAGGCTCCCAGTCTGCCTGGCAGCACCCTGGATGGGCGCTCCCAGCCAATCCTGAGGCTGCTCTGAGCAGCGTCAGGATTGGCACAGTCCAGGCTGGGAGCCTGTGCCTGCAGAGGCAGAGGGGCGTTGAGGGACAGAGGCGCAGAAGAGGAGGCAAGTGTTTTTTTGTAATTTTTTTAATTTAATAATGTTTATTCCCTCCCACCTCCCCCACGTGCCTCCCCGCCCTGCCCCTTCTGTGGCCCTCGAGCCACTACTGGTTATAATCTCTACAATGCAAAGAAACACACTTCCAGTGGTGCAGATACCTGGGCATGGAAATCGGAAATTTGATAAAACTGTAGCTGGCTTTGTAAGCAGAGCAGTTGATGTACAGAACTGAGATTAAGGCCCATATTTATCAAGGTTTTGGATCACCCTTGCAACACACAAGGCGACGCAGAACCTAAAATGAGATTTACTATGCTACACAGAGGCAACCTGTAAATCTGGTGTAATGCAAGGCAGTGCAAGTCTCTGCCTTGTGTTAAACTGTGATGATGAGGCATTACATGGGTGGAACGTGGCTATTTCCACACATCCACTCATGTATTCTGAATCATTCTCAGATTTACCAACACTGGTAGACTTGTAAGTGCATCAGAATTATACACCTTCCCAATAGAGGTGCAAGAAGGAGAAATATCTTTATTTCTCCTGGTTGTTTCCTCTTTCTAAGTAGCCCGCATTCTGCAGCACAGTTAGAAAGAGGAAAGAGCCTCTAATAATTGTTTTCATGCATGAAGGTGTCCCTTTCTGAACAAAAACAACTCTGCCTCTAACACAGGCACCTTTGCATCATGACGCAAGGTTGCCTATGTTGGCACAAGGCTTCACTGAATGCGCCGCGCAAGGAGAGGACAGTAATGCACCATATATTGATAGAAATGGCACATTCCTGCCCTCTCCCTGTCACCAACGCAGTGCAGCAAGTTGTCTTGCTGCTTTGCATTGTGTGACATTATACTAAATCAGGGCCTACATACTTGGGCCTCATTTAGGAGGCCCTAGCGGTTCACTGCGCTAAAGGAGTGTCATTTGTTTTACCCACCAGTGGTGCAGTGTGCCAGCCTATATTTACAAGGCCACACGTGGCTTTTCATGGCCTTGTAAAAATGGACCCGTTTCACCATAACATTGCTTGAAAGGGGCATTTTATGGGTGTTGCTTGGGGTGTTCCCACACAACTCCGATGGAAGGTGAAGTAATCTGACGCACTCCCCGATTTGAAAGTCTGGGAATGCGTCAGACTCCTACACCACCTTAAGTGTGGCGTAAGAATGACATACTTACTATGTGTGTTGCATTCTGCATAAAATGGCTGAGGAACCTAAGTGGCAAGGATCAACATGAGATGGACACCTTGGCACTCTCGGGTAATAACACAGTTTGTACTGTATATGAGTGGTGTATCTCTCATTAGGAAGCTGATAATGATGAATCTCAACAATCAATTCAAAATACTTTAATAAAGTTTAATAAAGGAACAAAAGAACCATACAGACTGCTATTTAGTGTGACCAGTTAAAAGCCTCTTTACATGTCACTTGATATGAGTAGATTCAGGTATTTGAAAATGCATCTAAAAAGAGAGCCATCATGAACAATTTCTATATATGAGTCAGCATGAAGAGATTGTCTAATAAAAGTAGACCAACTAAGAGGCATATTTACATGCACTGTATATAAGGAGGGAATGGGGGATGGCTATGGTCAAGTGTATGGTCCCCCGACTAACATCCATATAACATCAAAGTACACTGTTCCGAATGGAAAGTCCCACTAGGACTGCACTGTAAGATAACAGGTCAAACTAGGCACTTCTATAGTTAGAAGCCAGGGCCCTTACACACCCAACTGGGTATTGTGCTTTATACTCGGGCCTGCTCCTTATCGGACCAGCACTGTATTGTCTCATGGGCCCTACTAGTGGGCTCTTTGCTGGAGATCTTTTTGGTCACTGCCGTTTGTTGAGTGCAGGAGTCAATTGGTCCTGCGAGTAGAAAGGAATGTGTAGGACTGGAAAATAAGTTAAAAATGGCTATATAGCCTCAAACTTATGTGTTTATTCTCAAACCAAATGGTCTATGTCACGGTTAAAGGCAGAAATGGGAGTGCCGTAGGGGATAATGTCCCTGAACTCACCGAAATGAAAAAGAAAGTATGAAAAGATAAAGGGAACTGCCCTTACCTCTATGTATAGGTCGACATGTTTTACGCCTATAGGAGTCCAAAAGGATCAAGTGGCATTTCTTCAGGACCAAAAATGACAACCTAGCCCTAAGTATAAAGAATGTGTGTCTGTAATGTATAAAATATGTTAGAGAAAACAGAAACTTTCATATATGCATAGGCACCTAAATTTAGGTTGACCTGAAAAGAAAAGATAAAGTTATGGAATTTATCCAGCAAGTGTAAATACATATATCAAATTGTGTAAGCACAAAGTGGTCGCATGCACACACCTAGTGAAATAATGGGAAGATTCTGCCATAGGAAACACATGCAGAACCCCAACACAGGGCTAAAATTATCACACAAAAATGAATAATGTTGCCTTACCGCCCTTGATTAAGGAAAGGGCCACTTGGAAGATGCAGGCCATAGGACTGCTGCGAAACTAAAATGAACAGAAAGACTGAAAAATGGAAATAATATCAATGTGTAGTCATAAACTGGTATCTAAAGGTGCGCCATATAAAACTTATGTAAGAAAATTTGTTACTTACCTATACCTGCAGTTCTCCAGTATTGGCATCTTTCATAGATTCACATGCTTGAATCATCCCCGTCGTCGAGGTGGGAGCCTCACGGTAACTTTAAATACACAAAGCAGTAAGTCAGTAAGTTTAAAACCAGTAGGCCTTAGTAGGCCTTATAGGATATTTTATAGCCTATCCACCTTGTTTTGTGAAAAGACCCAAACTTCAGTTTCAACCAATCAGGATTCAGCCCCTCCCAAACACTCCCAACAGAGGCTGAATTCCCTCAGATTTTCTAGTACAAGTGTGAAGTTCAATATCTTTATAATAGGGGAGCCTCTGAGGGGAGGAGGGTGGGTCGCATGTGAATCTATGAAAGATACCAATACTGGAGAACTGCAGTTACAGGTAAGTAACTAATTTTCTTCTCCAGTATTGGATCTTTCATAGATTCACATGCTTGAATCAGAGTAACGAGTAGTAATGTTGGAGGATTAGCGAATTAATCTGTCTGTTATTTTATTGTAATTCTCCAAGTGATATCAATCACGTTAGTATATATAACAATAATGGAAAAAACTGTATGGCAGAATATTCTGATACAATATGTGACGTTGTTTTGAGGTCTACAACATGTTAACACAATATGAAAAAGTGTTGGTATTACGACTAGTATGAAGCAAAATGTTAGAGCAAACCACACTGTAATATAAAATTAGACATTAAAGAAACTGAGAAACAATGTCAAACATACCTTGAGCGTGGTGGTGTAAGAGGCTCACCTTAACAAAATAGATGCCTCAGTACTGCCTGTCCCACTGCTGTATCAATGTTACTTGTTTCTTCGAGACAATAGTGTTTTGTAAACGTATGCTGGCTGGACCATGTGGCCGCTCTGCAGATGCTATGTAGTGGCACCCCAGCAAAGAGTGCAGCTGAAGTGGCTACCGATCTTGTAGAATGGGCTCTCACCTTGTTGTGGAGCGGTTTACCAGCTTTACATTGACAGAATTGGATTGCGAGGCCAATCCATCTGGCTATAGTCTGTTTGGACACTGCATGTCCCTTTCTTGTTCCGCCACATGCAAAAAATAATTGGTCAGACTGACGGATGACTTGTGTTTTCTGTAAGTAAAATTTGAGACACCTTTTTATATCCAGGGAATGTAATGTCTTCTCGGATACCGTTTGTGGATTTGGAAAAAAGGTTTTTAAGATGACTGGTTCGTTCAAATTAAAAGTTGAGGGAACTTTTGGGATATACTTAGGATTTGTTCTTAGGATTACACCGGAATTAGTAAATTGGAGGAAAGGCTCTTTAGTAGTGAAGGCCTGAATGTTGCTGACTCTTTTGGCTGAAGTAAGAGCTAGTAGTAAAGCTGTTTTCCATGAGATGAATTTTAGATCGGCTCTGTGGATCGACTCAAAGGGAGCTTTCATGAGCTGCATTAATACAACATTCAGGGACCATAACGGCGGAGGTTTTCAAACTGGTGGGAAAACACGAAAGAGGCCCTTCATGAATTGTTTCACAATCCTGGTGGAGCATAATAAGACCATGTGTTGTGATCTACGGGATCTCGAGATTGCTGCCAGATGCACTCGAATGGAGGAGTATGAAAGTCCTGACTTTGCCAAGAGCAAGAGATATGGAAGTATCTGCTCTGGAGGATCAGAAATAGGATGTATACCTTCTGCTGCACACCATATACAAAAACGTTTCCATTTAAGTCTGTAGGTTTTGTTGGTGGTGTCCGCTCTAGCTTTTGCTGAGATGTCTCTACACTCCGGGGAAATGTTCAGATTTACATACTCATTGAATTCAGGAGCCAAGCCGACAAGTGAAGAGATGACGGATCTGGATGCCTGACTTGTCCCTGGTGCATTGTCAAGAGTGTCGGACTCTGTTTGAGTTGCACATGTGGCTGTTCGGAGAGCATTAGGAGCTCCGTGTACCAGACCTGTCTGGGCCACCTGGGAGCTATGAATAGGAACCGACACCACTCCGTCTTCATTTTGTTGATGACTCTCGGTATGAGCGGGATCAGAGGAAAAGCGTAGGCATAGACCCCGGACCATCTCATCGAAAACGCATTTCCCCACGATCCTTTCTGGGGAAGCCAACTTGCATAATACTGGCATTTCTTGTTCTCGAGTGTGGCAAATAGATCGAGGTTTGGTTTGCCCCATAAAAGGAAGAGTCGATTGAGAAGTTTCTGGTCTAGCTCCCACTCGTGATATGGTATCACTGTCCTGCTCAGGGTGTCTGCCAGAACGTTGGTTTGTCCTGGCACATGCTCCGCTTTGAGCGAAATGTTGTGTTTGATGGCCCATGTCCAGATTTTCTGAGCCAGTTGCGAGAGTTGTAGGGATCTTGTGCCCCCTTGCTTGTTTAGATAAAACATGCTGGTTGTATTGTCTGTTTTGATTAAGACGCTTGAATTTTGTAGTTTTGGCAAGAAAGCTTTTAGAGCTAAGTCTATCGCCTTGAGTTCTAGGTAATTGATGTGGAGCCGAACCTCTTTTGCATTCAAGGATCCGCTGATTTGCAGATCTTGGCAGTGTGCACCCCATCCCTCGAGAGAGGCATCCGTTGTTACTATGTAACTGAACTGGGTATTTGATGAAGAAATGTGAGTCCGTTGGACAAATTGGTCAGCGTCGCCCACCACTTCATGGTGGTCTGCATTAGAGGTGTTATGCGAATTTTGTCTTCGAGCGAACCGCGCACCTGAGTCCACTGTATATCCAACTGCTCTTGCAGGGGTCGCATATGGAGCCTGCAATCTGGGACTAGCGGAATGCATGATGAGATCATCCCTAGCAATGATTTGTAGATGCGGACTGAAACAAACTTTTTTGTAGAGAGTCTGCGTGTTAAGGAGGTTAGTTTTTGTTTCCTCTCGTGAGACGGATACGCCTTGCTGTGGACTGTGTCTAGTATTGCTCCTAAGAAATTTAATACTTGCGTGGGGTGAAGCTGAGACTTTTGATAATTGACGACAAACCCCAGGCTGTTTAACAATTGAAGGCAGACCGAAATATGACGTATCACCTGCGGCTTTGAAGGTGCCTTTATGAGCCAGTCGTCTAAGTAAGGAAAAACCTGCATACCCGACTGCTGGAGATGTGCTGCTACCGGAGTCAACATTTCCGTGAAGATTCTGGGGGCCGATTTGAGACCGAATGGAAGAACTCGAAATTAGAGGTGCTTACCACCCACTCTGAACCTGAGGAATTTGCGGTGGTTGCGGTGTACTGGAAATCTGAAATTAAGCATCCTGGAGGTCTAGGGATGCCATCAGATCTCCAGTATTTAAAAGACGCAGGACATCCTGAAGTGTTACCATCCTGAACGATTGTTTCTTTAGAAACTTGTTTCGTGCTCTTAAGTCCAGGATGGGGCGCCAGTCCCCGGAGGGTTTCTTTACGAGAAAGAAGCGGGAATAGAATCCCCTGTTCCTCTGAGAAAAAGGGACCGGTTCTATCGCTCCTTTGCCCAGCATCACTTTCACTTCCTTGAGGAGTTGGTTCATCCTCGGGGCGGAGGGCCCAATGGAGGAACAGTTGGTGGTGTTTGCGTGAATTCCAGAGTATGACCTCTGGCCACTATATCGAGCACCCATCTGTCTGATGTTATCGCCGCCCATTGAAGGAAATAGGAAGTGATGCGACCTCCAACCCTCGATATTGGTGAGGGGAAGAATGCTGGAATGAGTGGTGGGTCATTGTTTCCTGCCCGTGCCCCTTCCTCGGGCAGCCACTCTTCCTAACGCTGGATGTTTACAGGCCGCAGCCGGTGGCAACCTGTAATGCTGCTGTTGCTGGTGGTACTGTTGTCGGGATCCTGTGGAGGAAGACTGATATTGGGGTCTGTACTGATGGTAGCCCCCTCAAAAGGAGTAACCTCCTCTTCCCCTTGCTCTATGAAAAGGTTGCTTTTTATATTGTAAAGTACCTAGAGATTTTGCTGTATCCGTATCTGTTTTGATGGCTTGTAACATGTTGTCGACATGCTTCCCAAACAGACTCTCACCATCAAAAGGCATGTCGAGAAAGTGACTCTGGACCTTCGGTCTAAATGATGTTGCCTTTAACCATCCTTGCCCACGCAAGACTGCTGCACCAGCCAATTGTCTGAAACCAGTTTAAAAAATGTCTATTGCGCTGTCTATAATCTCTGTGGCAATCCGTTCTCCTTCCTGCAATACCTTTTTAGCTTCCACCTTGACATCCTCTGGCAAGACATGTCTGCCAACATCTGGCAATCATATCTTCCTAGAATGTCGAGGGAGTTAGCTGCCTTGACTGTGACCGCCGCTACCGAGGAGAATTTCTTCCCGATATTATCTAATCTCCTCCCCTCTTTGTCTGGGGGAGATGCTATAGGCGTGGAGGGGTTTCTTGAACGTCGTTGCGCTGCCTGTGATATTACTGAATCAGGTTTTGGCTGCGACACTAAACAGGCCGGAGAATCATCTGGGGCCTTATATTTCTTTTCTAGCCTTGGCATTTGTGAAGGCACTGTCGCAGGATTCTTCATCGCCTTCAACCCTTCCTGCCATAAGAAATCTACTATCGGTATCGCGCTTACCTATCTCTTTGATGGTTCCTTGAAGTTGTAAAGGAAGCACTCTGTTTCGTGAGAGATAATAGAAAGGCAAAACGCTTTGCCGCTCTATCAAATTATGAAAACCTCCTATGTCCTCTTGAGGCGAATCCACTGGACCTGCTGGAGGTGGAGATGGTGTGGGGACGAGGTAATCATCCCACGAGGGATGAGCTTCTTGCGTTTGGCTAGTCAATGGTATGCTAGCCTGCGGCGTTTCCGGGAGACTGGTCGTCTGGGTTTGACGAAGCGTCTGATAGGTTTCAGGCCTGGGTGGTGTGGTAGGTGTTGATGGTGGAAACCTTCTGTAGTAGTCATTGAGCATAGATTGAAGGTCTGCCACTAATGTGCTTGGCATGGAGAGGGGTAATTGTTGTTCTGCCTGGGGGTATGATGTTGAAGCATAGCTGGGCTGGTAATGCTCTTCATCTTCGTCATCAAAATCCTGGCATTTTACATGGAGCTGAGACGGGCTACTCGCTGCCCCAAACATTCCCTCGTCTTGGGAGTATGCGTCATCATCATCATCCAAGTGATGTTGTGGGGGATATGGCAATACCTTGCTTGGGGATATATGCATTGGCGGAATATCGGAAGCTTTGCCCCCCATGGTGATGAGTGAAAGAGGTAAGAATCTGGTTGAATCGTCTTGAGAATAAGGCACCATAGTTGAAGATTGGTGCGGTGGAGTACCCAGGAGGATCGATAGTCTATACATTGCTACTGCAGTAGACGATATGCTCGTTGACGGTTCCCTCGTCGACGGTTCACTCGTCGACGGCTCCCTCGCCGACGATTCCTTCGTCGACGGTTTCTTCGTCGACGGTTGCTTCGTCGACGGTTTCTTCGTCGACCGTTCTTTCGTCGACGGTTCCTCTGTCGGCATCTGAGTCGCCGACGGTACCGTCGTCGGCGGTGTGGTCTTCTTAAACCTCATTGAGAGGTGCTTCATAGTCGGAAGAGCCCTGGTCGATTGATGGACCCATGAAGCCTCCGCCGTCGCCGACGTGTTCGCCGACGAAGCTTTTTTATATATTTTTGCCGTAATTATCGTCGTCGACGATAACGTTGACGACGTCATGATCATCGGTGAGACCGCCGTTGTAAACGTCGACTACACTGTCGTAGATGTCACCGTCAACACCGTCGTCGACGGGGTGGTCGTCAACGGGTGCTTTTTTCCTGAAGAGAATTTTTCCAGATCTTTCTGGGGTGACAGAGACAGGGATGCCTTTTTTGCGGTACTCTTCCTATGTAAAGGCTTAGTAGGCTCTGAATGAACCTTTTTTGGCAAACTTGTGTGTGTCTCTGAATGGGGAACACCCTTTTTTGTCTCAGTAGAGACCTGTTTTATCTTTTTGGCCATCTTCCTAGGTGGCTCATCAGGCAATCTTCCTCTCTCACCTGTTCTCTTTTGGGGGTGAGAAGTATGAGATGACGCTTCACTTTCGTCTGAGGAAGGATGCTTCATGGCTTTCTGTTTCTGCAGCCACAAGAGAAGCCTACCCTCACGGTCTTTGAGGGTTTTTTGACTAAAGGTGCGACAAATCTTGCAGTCTCTCACCTTGTGGTCTGGATGGAGGCAGTAGATGCATTTCTTGTGGGGGTCATCAACATGTAGTCTCTTCTTCCCACAACTGCCACAGTCTCTGAACATGCCCTTTTTTGTCTTTTCAGACATGATAAAGCTGGAAAGCTGAGTTCCTGAGAGAAACAATTTTCAATCAGAAAAAAGGTAAACTGAGCAGAGCTCAGGGAGACTCCCTTCACACGACATGCGGTAGAAAATCTGAGGGAATTCAGCCTCTGTTGGAAGTGTTTGGGAGGGGCTGAATCCTGATTGGTTGAAACTGAAGTTTAGGTCTTTTCACAAAACAAGGTGGATAGGCTATGAAATATCCTATAAGGCCTACTAAGGCCTACTGGTTTTAAACTTACTGACTTACTGCTTTGTATATTTAAAGTTACTGTGAGGCTCCCACCTCGACGACGGGGATGATTCAAGCATGTGAATCTATGAAAGATCCAATACTGGAGAATAAGGACTGCCTATCCCTTGTCAAGACTGTTTACGCCAAACGGCTCCCACCAAGCTTGTGTTAAACTAACAGCGTATTGGCTATCCATACTGTTGAACAGCGGCTATGTGTGATCAAATGACCGTATCGCCCGAGCAGTGAATGTCCATGATGTAACCGGACCCGCATGTGAAATGACAGCTCCCGCCAAGCCCATTCCAGACTATTTTGCTCTTCCTATGTGTGCTGCAGAATGCAGAAGCAAAAACTAGGATGTATAATACAAATATTTCCACTTGTTGTGCCATGCTAACGCCACCCCTGGGGTGGCATTAGTGTTTGGTGCTGCCACAGATTTACGAATTCTTGTAAATCCAGGGCAGCATCAAAAGCAATGGGTGTTGCATTGAAACTTCGACAACAACACCCATTGCATGCCACTCTGCAGCAGAAAACTGCATTGGAGGGGCCCATATTTACAAGGTGGCATTAAGCCACAAAAAGTGGCTACGCTCTGCCTTGTAAATATGTTGCAGTGCACAGCGCCACTGGAGTGTCACAAAAAGTGACTCTCCAGTAGCACTAGGGGCATGTAAACATACTACAGTGTTATAGTAGGGTCAGCAATGTACCTGCATTCAATAATGATGATTGCTACGTCTATGTACAACACATATAGAAGTAACAAATCACCACTGTAGATTGTTTATGTGCAGGAAGGGCAACCGTGAAAACTTTTCATGATGCTTCTGTGGCGCTAAGCACTGAGCCGTATTTACAAGGTGGCGTTAAACCACTTTTTTTGGCTTAATGTCACCTTGTGAATACGGCCCCTCCCACGCAGCACTGTGTGTGGAAGGGGCGTGCAAAGGGTGTTGCTGTTGGCGTACCACAGCAACACCCATTGCATTTTGACGCTCCCTTGGATTTATGAAATTTCGTAAACCTGAGGCAGCACCAAAATGTAACGCCATCTGCAGTGGTGGCCTTACCGGGGCACAACGAGGAGGAATATTTTTTTCCTCCTCATTTTTTGCTTTTTCTATGCAGCACGCATTGAAAGAGCAAAATGACAGAAATTATTGTTTATGTGCAGGAAGGTGTCCCTTCCTGCACATAAACAATCATTTGAAAATTACGCATTGGCACTTCTGTGTATACTGCATTGTGCAGCACACACAGAAGTTCCAAAGCGCCATTAGTGATTGTTTATGTGCGGGAAGGGACACCTCCCAGCACATAAACAATCACCCCCCTCAACGCAGACATCCTTGCACAGTGGTGCAAGGATGCCTGCATTGGTGCTGGCAGCTAAATTTAGTGCCAGCTCAGGGGACAACACAGGGGTGCGCCGTATTCACTTAAATATGGCACATCCCTGCATTTCTATAGTGACACAGTGCGGAGCTGCCAACTTTGGCACAGCACCGTGCCATTTTTTCATAATTCTGGTCCTTTGTGTTCATCCAACTTCATTAATCTGAGGTGCCAATAATAATGTTGTCAATTTAGCTAGGATAACAATACAATCACTGCTTACTAGAAAACTAAGGAACTCATGAAAGACTAATTAATGACGTAGAGTAGGCATTAGTGTGAGCTAGGTGAAGATACAAGGGATAAGGTCATTGTACAAGAAACTACACTAGTGTTGATAAAATAGATAGTGTTTGGATGTCTTTTCTACAGTTGGTATCTGTTGGTCTCAGAACATGTATGCCTATTAACTGTGTAATTATGGTGGTTTGCACTTTTCAAGAGCTAAACTTTTCATCCAGTTTGACCCATACAGGGTATTTCATTGAAATTCAAGGGTATTGTTATGAAATAATGTGTTCAACTCCCCTCACATTTCTTACTCATTCCCACCGTGTATTACCAGAGGTACTCCTTAAATGTTTCCAATTACCTAGGCGTCTAGTTCGATAAGGTAAACATGAGCTCCTGTAGGAGTAAGTCGGTCTTCCCTAGATTAACATATTCTGTTCCTAGAGAGGGTCCTATTGCTGTGTAAGGAAAATTCTTTGGCAGTGAAACGTTAGAAATATCTTCTACATATGAGTGTATCTTGTCTCAGAATTACTGGAGCAATAGGTATTTCTAACCTATGTGAGACGTTCCCAATACCAGTTATAAAACTCCAGCAATTATTCTCTAATGCTATACCCATTTAACAGAGTTTATTAGGAGTCCAAAAGACCCTATGTGAAAGAAGATACTTTGTCAACCAAATCCTGGACCATCTTATCAGTCAGGGGAGCCTTGTTATCATTCAGCGATTTTAGAGACAATGGGGGTCATTATGACCCTGGCGGAAGGCGGAGAAGCGGCGGTAAGACCGCCAACAGGCTGGCGGTCTTTTTTTTTGTATTATGACCATATTGGTTACCGCCATGGTCATCCGCAGGTTCTCCGTTCTGCCCGCCAAGGCGGAGGCGACCGCCGGGCTGGAGACCTGGGTCTCCAGCCCGGCCGCCGTCACTATACCGCCAGTGGTATTTTTACCTGGCTTACCGCCGTGGATTTCCTGCGGTTTGAGCTGCCATGAAATCCATGGTGGTAAGCACTACCAGTGCCAGGGAATTCTTTCCTTGGCACTGATAGGGGTCTCCGCCACCCCCCACCCCGAACCCGACTCCCTCCCCTACGCCCCCCACCACCCCAGCCACCCCCCAAAGGTGGCAGGGCCCCCCTCCCCACCCCGACCCCCTACATCACATCACCCATACCCACATGACACGCACGCAGGCACCACCTACACACATACACGCACACACACCGACATACATGCCTACATCCACACACACAGTCAGACACGCACACCCACACACAAACATACATGCACACATCCATACCCACAGACATACACGCACTCATTCCCAAAACACGCAACACCCCCGCAAGCATACACACACTCACACACCCCCTCTACATACACAGACGCACACCCCCATTCACCCACACAACACACAACACCCCTCCACCCCCCTCCCCTCACGGACGATCGACTTACCTGTTCCGTTGATCCTCCGGGAGGGGACGGCAGCCATGGGGGCAGCTCCGCCGACACCACACCGCCAACAGAACACCGCCACCACGAATCACAAGACGTGATTCGCTGGGCGGTGTTCTGTTGGCGTGGCGGTGGAGGTGGAGCAACCTCCACTTCCCCGCCTCCCACCAGTATGGCTGTTGGCAGCTCTTTGTCGGTAAAAGGACAGAGAGCTGCCAACGGTCATAATAGGCCGAGCGGCAAACCGCCACCACTGGCGGTCTTCCGCACTGCGGTCCCTCGGCGGTCTTGGTAAAAGACCGCCGAGGTTATAATGACCACCAATGTATTTTGCTTAGATATTAACTGAGTGGATGAAGATGGTTTCAGTAATGCATATAACTTGGTAATCCCATGACTGCCTTTCCTAAGTTTGCTGAGTAATAATATGATGAGGGATAATGGGGTATGTGACGATGGCCACTTTTAGCCTTAGGAAGTTGTAGATATCGACATTGCCAACCCCATAAATTTGTTGTTGGTTTAAGAAAGATCTGATGTATTTTCTGCCACCCAAGTCTCTAATAAATAGAACAACTTTTTTACTCCATTTCTGTTGCAGAGGATGGATTTGGGTCGAGTTGAACTCTCTTGTTAAACCATAAAGAGGCTGAATTAGAATCTGTGAGAGTAATACCTAAGAACTTGGTTTATAAAAAGATAAGGGATGAAGGTTTGGATGGTGCAAAGTCGTGAGCCCAAAGCTGCAGGAATCCTTAATAGAGACAAGCCTGACTAGGATTTTAGGCTCTTTACTATTGCATAAGGCCCCGGCTGAGGCAGTTATGACTGATTTCCAGATTTTAACTGTACTATCAGACCTATTATGCTTGAATTGGCTGGGCCTCCTACAGCCTCTGCAGCCGGCTGATTTGATAAAAACTGTAGATTGGCATGGGCTCCCTATGTGAAATTGCATATGTAATTGGCTTTTCCATGATTGGCATATTTGACTTACTAGTAAGTCCCTAGTAAAATGCACTAGAGGTGCCTAGGGCCTTTATATCAACTGCTACTAGTGGGCCTGCAGCACTGATTGTGCCACCCACTTGAGTAGCCCAGTAAACATGGCTAAGACCTGCACATGCAGACCTGCCACTGCAGTATCTGTTTGTGCAGTTTTTAGACTGTCAGTTCGTCCTGGCAAGTGTACCCACTTGCCAGGCCCAAACCTTCCCTTTTTATACATGTAAGTCATCCCTAAGGGAGGCCCTAGGTAGCCCCTTGGTCCGGGTGCAGGGTATGTAAAAATTGGTACATATTCTGATGTGTTATACTTGATGGAAAATCAAGAGGACTCAAGGAAACCGACTTTGGATGACACCAGTTTGACACTGCTGCCGAATCCCATGACGCCACCTGTAACTGAAGCCATGGTCCTCTTTGTAGTGCTGGATACCGACTCTGCCAGAAGTGTGTGGATCCAACGCTTTGCACTGGCGCCGCCTTACCTCCACTGTTCTGCATCAAGGACCGCCTCTTTGTGATGCCTCTGCTCCTTCGCTCCGGAACCGCCGCCGCCCAGGAACCAGCAATGCCGCATCCCCAACTCCATGCACTGACCTGTTTCCTCATTTTCACAAGGTACTGTACGTGTGACTCCATGACCGCTGCCATTGGCATTGGATTATTGTAAATTACTCTGTCACATCGCCGTGATATCACCAATTCAAAGCATTTCTGTTTCTAAGCGCTTTATTGCAGTTTCATCTTTAAAAAAATCATAACTGTGCTTGTATATGTTGGATGTTTGTTGTTCTGGTCTTGTTTTGCTCAGATAAATATTGGCTATTCTTCTAACCTGGTGTTGAGTCATTTTGTAGTGTTTTCACTGTATTACTGTGTGTGTTGGTGCAAATACTTTACACATTGTCTCTGGGTTGAGCCTTTCTGCTCGTGCCAAGCTACCAAGGAGCTGAGGGGGTATTAACTGGGTGTGTTTCTCCTTTGCCCTGACTAGAGTGAGTGTCCTTGCTTGGACGGGGGCAGCCTGCCTGCCAACAAAAGACCCCATTTCTAAAGGTGGCTATTTGGGGATATCATAATTGTCAGTCCATACAACGGGAAGAAAACCGATTCTGTAGAAGGCTTTTGGGCCTGGATCCCTCAAGCTCTAGCTCCTATGTACATGATGAGTTGGATCTTGACTATGCAGAAGATCTTGCATAAACCGCCCGTTGCTCTAATGGATCACCATTTGGAGCGGTGAAGACACCGCCTTCAATAGAGGGAACATTGAAGATTGTCTTAGCTGTGATCCAGGACATAACATTTAGTGGTTAAGTTAAGGATTGCTTCCTTGATAGGGCGCCCAGATTTGTTTCATAGCCCACAGGTGGTAACTAACAGTGACAAAAAGTTAGTCAAGGAGCATTTTCTCAAGCAGACCAGAGAATAAAGAGAGAACTTAGCCCTTGGTAACCTATCTTTGAGATGTCTATTGCTCCTGGAAACTACTGCTGGTCCGGAAGCGTATCTCTCCTTTGTTAGAAATCCACCAGATTCAGGCTGGGCATTATTAGGGTCAATCTCTGCTTCCCCCCAGGGCAACATGATCCGTCCTCCATTAAACTTCACCCCTGTGAAGGTTGTTCGGCCCAGACTTTTGAGCATTTTGTCCTGTTCTGCAGGCATCATGAACCCTCAAGGAGGAGGTTTTTATAGACAATCCTTAAAGTAAAGGGCTTTTTTTACAATTCCATCCCACCTTTCTTTACCTTCAGCTGCTAAGTAATTATACTGTGGCTTTGGCTGTTTGTTCTTTTCTGAAAAGTGTTCCGTTTTGGAACAAAGTGATGAACTATGGTTTTTAGTATATTGATGTGCTGCCCCATTTTATATGTTCAGACTTACAGGTGGCATATTATTTTTAGTTATTAATTTTAGAAGGTTTTATGATGTAATAGATTTTATGAAATGTTTTTACCTGTATTATGAGTGTTTTCTTTTTATGTGGTCATGCTTTTATGATTATATTTATAATCGAAATAAAGAAATTCTAAATCGGCTTATATTTTCAATATATCTTTTCTTGTATAGGCAACGATTACATTTTACAGTGGTGCATTATTATTGTTAATAGTGACCCCAATAAGTGAGTATTGTTCAACAGCAAATTCTTTAAAATGACCCTAGAGGGGGTGTAGCTATCTTCATTTTGGAACCATTGTATAGTATTCTTAAATAAAAACGTTGGCTAAAGTTTTTAATTCTGCTAGATTAACGCCTCCCATTTCTTTTGGTAACCCCATGGAAAACATTTTTTTTTTATTACAGAGAAATTTACAAGTATTTTGTTTAGATCATTAGTAGCCTTTGGAGCATTTCATGGGGAACATGCTTAATTATTTATTGGTATAATGATCATTTTAATAGATTCAATCTTACCTAAATGCATGAGAAATTTAGTGGACCATGATTCGATAATATGCAAAACTTTTTTTCATCATGAGGTTCCCATTGTGGGATTTTAGATAATCCTTTTGCCAGGTTAGTCCTGAATTCCCCAAAATAGGTTTAATACCCAAAATTATGTTACTGTAGAGAATATAGAGCAGATAGACCTCTGACTTGTCCCCATTAACCCCTTGGGTGCCCAGGACGTAACGATTACATCCTCGTTTGCACCGCTTGGGTGCCGAGGACGTCCAGCTATGGGCTAGTGCTCCCCCGATGGCCAAGTACCCCACTCCCTAGGGCAGGGATGGATGGGGAATTGTTTCCCCTTCCACATCCCAACCTTCCTCAGTGACGTCTGATGACATCAGCACGTGATTGCGTCCTGACCTCATCAGAGGCCGCCCCCACCGGCTGGAAGCTCAGCTTGCAGCGCAGATCGGAAAAGAAATGTAAAAGCATTTCTCTTCCGATCACTTGCTGGGGGCGGGAGGGACATCAAAGGAAAGGAACGTCCTTTCCTTTTGTTTGATGTCTCTCTGAGTATTTTTACAGCACGATCAAGAAGCAAACGGGTTGCAGAAATGCCCACTTGGCACCAGGGATTTGTGTTTACGTTTGTGTTGTGTTTATAAATAAGGGGAGCAGCCCCTTTAACAAGGGCCATTACCCGGGGGGGGGTAATTAATTTTTAGGCCTTCTCTGCCCCGCCGGGCAAAACCCACTAGACACCAGGGATCTTTTCTTTTTTTTGCATGTGGGGAGCGACCCCTCAGGCAAGTATTGCTTCTTTGGGAGCAAATAGTTTTTTGGCCACTTCTGCCTCCCTTGAGGGTAGATCAGCCTATTTTAATTGGGTCGATCTGCCCATAAGGGGTATAGAAACCACTAGGCACCAGGGATTTTGTTTTTAACAATTTTCTTTACAGATGGGGAGCAACCCCCTAGGCAAGGGTCGCTCCCTGGGGCGCAGTTTTATTTTAGGCCATTGTTGCCCCCTTTGGGGTCACATCTGCCTATTTTTCTTAGGCCAATCTGCCTCCAAGGGGGGCAGAAACCACTAGACACCAGGGATTTATTTTTTGCGACAATTTCACGTAAGGGGAGCAACCCCTTAGGCAAGGGTCGCTCCCCTGGGGGAATTTAATTTCTGCCCACCTTGCGGGCGGAATGGCCTATTTCTATTAGGCTGGGGCAGAAATCATTAGGCACCAGGGATTTATAGTTTTTTTCAAAAAATGTACTGATGGGGAGCGATCCCTTAGGCAAGGATCGCTCCCCTGGAGAGCAAATTTATTTTAGGTAATTTCTGCCCCTGTGGGGGCAGATCGGCCTATTTCTCTTAGGCCCATCTGCCCCCAGAGGTGCTGAAACCACTTAGGCCCCAGGGATTGGTGTGTGTGTGTTTTGTGTGGTGGGGCAGCCCCTTGGGCAAGGGTCACTCCTCTTGGGGGCACATTACTGCTGGCCATTTCTGCCCCCCGTGGGGGCATATCGGCCTATTTTTGTAAGGCCTATCTTCCCCCAAGGGGGGCAGAAAGCACACCAGAGACCAAGGAATATTTCAAAACAGAGAGGGGGGGGTTATGGCCATACCCCCACCCCAAATAAATGGGGAAAAATGTGTTCTGCCCACTGGTGGGCAGATGGGGCAATTACCCCAATCCACTCCCCGGAGAGGCAGAAAGCCTACTAGATGCCCAGGAATTTTAAAAAAAAATAGTCGGGTGGTGGCTACCAACCAGTATGGGCATGGTTATACCCCCACCCTAACTGAAGAGGGTAACAGTCTTTCAGCTCCCTCCCCCCCCCACACTAAAACATCTTATCCCATGGCAAGCAAGAGAACCTTTAATTATTTTTGGTTTTAGTTTTACATTTGGGCCATAAGAGCTTGTTACCCACAATGCCCTGCAAACCTCCAACTTTGCTTGAAATCAGACATTTTTCCCACAGTTTTGTGATGGACCCTTCCGGAATCTGCAGGAATCCACAAAATTCCTACCACCCAGCATTGTCGCATCTATACAGATAAAAATTCTGGCCCGCTTGTCAGCCTAAAAATAATTTTTTTCAAATTGCCCCTTTGGACCGCTTTGGTTCACCATCATTTTTTACATGTTTTTGGCTCTTCCCTGTCACAAGTGAGGTATCATTTTTATGATTGTTTTAGCTAAATTTGATGTTTGCTGAGGATTCTGGATAAGAAAACACTGGGGGATCCACGCACGTCACACCTACCTGGACTCCCTCAGATGTCTAGTTTTCAGAAATGTTTGGGTTTTGTAGGTTTCCCTATATGGCTGGTGAGCCCAGGACCAAAAATGCAGGTCCCCCTCCCACCTAAAACAGGTAGTTTGTTTTGTATTTGATAATTTTCTGTCCACATAGTGTTTTGGGGCATTTCCTTTTGTGGGCAATAGGCCTACCCACACAAGTGAGGTACCATTTTTATCGGAAAACCTGTGGGAAACGCCGGACAGACAGAAGTTTGTGGCTCCCCTGAGATTCCAGAACTTTGCAGCACCGAAATGTGAGGGAAAAGTGTTTTTTGCCACATTTTGAGATTTGCTAAGGATTCTGGGTAGCAGAACCTTATGAGAGCCCAACAATTCACATCATCCTGGATTCCCCTTGGTGTCTAGTTTTCATAAATGCACAGGTTTGGTAGGTTTTGCTAGGTGCTGGTTGAGCTAGAGGACAAAATCCACAGCCAGGCACTTTCCAAAAAACACGTCAGATTTCAATGTAAAAATGTGATGTGTCCATGTTGCGTTTCCTGTTGCGGGCATTAGGCCCACCCACACAAGTGAGGTACCATTTTTATCAGGAGACTTGCAGGAACACAGAATAGCAGAACAAGTGTTATTGCATGTAGGAGGCTGGCCTGGTTTGTAGCAGGTACCTTGGGTACTTAAACCTTCTACCATGTCCAGTTATCCCTAATTAGTGAAGTAGTAGTGTTCTAGCAGCTTAGGCTGATAGAGGTAGCTATAGCAGAGCAGCTTAGGCTGAACTACCAGACATGCAAAGCTCCTGCAATGCCACTTATAGTTACACAGTACTTATACAAAGTAAAGACAATACTCAGTGTTACCAAAAATAAAGGTATTTATTTGGGTGACACAGTACCAAAAATATCTTATAGACAATACTCCTTCTGGAGGTAAGTATTATACACAATCAATACACTAGACACAAAAATTAGACAAGTGAATAGTCACAGAACAATGCAAACAATAGGAAATGCTATAGAATGCAATGGGAGAAAATAGGTCTAGGGGCAACACAAACCATATACTAAGAAAGTGGAATGCGAATCACTAATTCCTCCCCTAGACAAGTGTAGGGTGTGCATAATCGCTCGGAGAGTAAGAATACAGTAAAGGTAAGTAAGGTACCCCACCCCGAGCCCAGAAAAGCAGGAGTAAAGTACTGCAAGTTTCCTTAGAACACACTACACCTCGTGATTGGGATTATGCAGTAACTAACCAAGTCTGCAAACAAAAACTGCTGGATTCCTGGACCCGAAGACCTGCAAAAGAAGGGGACCAAGTCCAGAAGTCAAAAGAAGGTCCAGGAAGGACAGGAGCTCCTGCCAACCCAGAAGAGGGTGCAAAAGAAGAGTCCACTGTTAGTCGAAGCCTGAAGGAATGCACCCCAAGAATATGCCAGCGGATTTCTGCATGATGCAAAGGATGTCCCATGAAGTGAAGATGGATGCAGATGTAATTTCGTGTTGGAAGTCGCCAACAAGCCTTGGTTACGACAAAAGTGCATTTTGTATCAAAATGACACTGGGTGGACCCAAGAGGGACCTGGTAGCCTCCACTCTGTGTAAGGAGGAACAGGGGGCTCTCAGCACTTCGGAGAGCCCTCAGGATGCCAGGCAGCACCCACAGGAGTCCCAGGACATGGGGACAAAGAAGGTGCAAAACACAGTTGGTGCAGCACAACAAAGGAAGGTCCCACGCCGCCGGAGAACAACTCAGAGAGTTGAGCGTGGCAGGATGGAGTGCTGGGGACCTGGGCCAGGCTGTGCATGAAGGAATTTTGCAAATGGTGCACAGAGGCCTCAGGAGGTGAAGGAGATGCAGTACACAGGGGTACTGTCGCTCTCAGGTTAGGCAAGGTCTTAGCTCCTCCAAATTGCTTCAGCAGGACCTCAGGACAGGCTATGTTGAAGGGCTCCAACCTCTGTGTCCTTAGGAGCACGCTCGTAGTTGTGAGAGGAGTCCCAGGGTACCGGTCGTCATCTTAGAAGGCGCCTGCTGGAGTAGGGGAGTGACTCCGTCATCCCACGGGAGATTTCTTTGGTCCTTCTGGTGCAGGATGAAGACAGGAAGTCCAGAGAGTGTGCACACTGTGGAAACTGTTGCAGTTGCTGGCTGGAGCTGCAGTTGCAGAGGAAAAGCATCCCTTGTGGATACTTTGTTGCTGTTACAGCGTTTACTGGAGCAGGCTGCAGTTGATCCGAGATCAGGGGATGATGAAGTAGTTGCAGAGGATTCCTGAAGGAAACTTGCAAGCAGAATTTGAAGAGCCCTGAGAGGGGGATTGGCTACCGTATCAGATATGGACCTATCAGGAAGGGTCTCTGATGTCACCTGCTGGCACTGGCCACTCAGAGCCCTCCAGAGTGCCCCCACACCTTGCACAGCAAGATGGCTGAAGTCTGGGACACACTGGAGGAGCTCTGGGCACTACCCCTAGGGTGGTGATGGACAGGGTAGTGGTCACTCCTGTTTCCTTTGTCCAGTTGCGCACCAGAGAAGGGGTCAAGGGGTCCCTGAACGGGTGTAGACTGGCTTATGTAAGGAGGGCACCGTCTGTGCCCTTCAAAGCATTTCCAGAGGCTGGGGGAGGCTACCCCTCCCCAGGCTGCAACACCAATTTCCAAAGAGAGAGGGTGTAACACCCTGCTCTCAGAGGAAATGCTTTGTACTGCCTTCCTAGGACTGGGCTGCCCAGACCCCAGGAGGGCAGAACCCTGTCTGTGAGGTGGCAACAGCTGTAGCAGCAGTGCAAGCCTCACAGAGCTAGTTTGGCAGTACCTGGGGTCCATGGTGGAGACCCCAGGATGCATGGAATTGGCTCCCCAATACCAGATTTCGAATGGGGGGACAATTCCATGATCTTAGACATGTTACATGGCCTTATTCGGAGTTACCACTGTGAAGCTACATATAGGTATTGACCTATATGTAGTGCACGCGTGTAATGGCGTCCCCGCACTCACAAAGTCCCAAAAAATGGCCCTGAACTATGTGGGGGCACCTTTGCTAGTGCAAGGGTGCCCTTGCATTTAGTAACTTTGCACCTAACCTTCATCAAGTGAAGGTTAGACATATAGGTGACTTATAGGTTACTTAAGTGCAATGAAAATGGCAGTGAAATAACGTGTGAGGTATTTCACACAGGCTGCAATGGCAGGCCTGTGCAAGGGTTTGTCTGAGCTCCCTATGGGTGGCAAAAGAAATGCTGCAGCCCATATGGATCTCCTGGAACCCCAATGCCCTGGGTACCTAGGTACCACATACTAGGGACATATAAGGGGGGTCCAGTGTGCCAATTGAAATTGGTAAATGAAGTCACTAGCCTATAGTGACAAATTTAAAAGCAGAGAGAGCATAAGCACTGAGGTTCTGATTAGCAGAGCCTCAGTGACACAGTCAAACACTATCGAAAGCAAACCAGAGAGGGATACTTAATTGGGAGTTTAGAAAACAAATGGTCCTGTGTACAGTACTCCCATCAAGTTTAATAAAAAAAGAAAGTATACAGTTCCAAACGAAAGGGGTAGAAACACAACAGGCAAAGAAAGGTACCTGTGAGGCTGCTCTGGTTAGAACAAGAGCCCTCACTCACCAATTGGTGACATGCTTCATCATCGGGCTTTGCTCCTCGTCGGGCCGGCACTGCAATGCCTGACGGGCCCCTCAAGGGGGCTCTTTACCGGAGATCTTTTGAGTGTAGAAATGCCAATTGTTGAGTGCTGGAATGTGGGATTGGTACAGAAAAAGGTATGCAAGTGAAGTTAAAAATGACTAGAGGTCCTCAAAACTCATTTTTAATCAGAATCAGACCCCTGTCATGGTTAAAAACAGTGGTGTAGGGGAAAAGATTAGTTGTAATGTCTAATCAACCCTCAATCAAAAAAGTTATGAAAATATTTTGTTCTATCTACAGTCCCTAAAATCAGAGAGTGTGTGGAGTGTCAGTACAGAAATCCCTGTACTGCTTCAAGAAAGGTCAACATGTTTCTCGCATCTAAAGTCGATAAAGATCAGTGCGATTCGTCAGGACCAAACCTTTCTAATCCTCATATTGCATTTAGCTTTTTGTTAAGTCATCTCACAGGAACCCTCCTTATATTAAAGGATGGGTCCCATCGGGATAGCAACAGGCATCAGTGGTCCAAGCTGGTCTAAATATCCCGCTCAAATGGTCCACACTGCGGTAGAACTTTTTTCGGGGAGCACTGAGCAGGGGTAGGTGTTTACCGCTGTGTGGACTATTTGAGCGGCGCAAATGCAGTGCTAAACAAGTATAAATATGGGCCCTAGAGTTCTTGACGAACCTACAAGGCCTATATATCCCGCAACCAGAAGAGTCCAGGAGACATAACTGTATATTGATTTAAAAAATCTGACATCACAGGAAAAAGTTACAGAGTAAAACGTGAGAAAATGTTTGGTTTTTTTCACCTCAATTTCCATATTTTTTTATAACAGCTGTTATTTTCGGTAGGAAAACCTTGTAGGATCTGCACAAATGACCCCTTGCTGAATTCAGAATTTTGTCTCGTTTTTAGATATGTAAATGTGTAGCTGTTCGGGATGCAGCTTTGGTTTCACACCCATTTCTGACACTAACTGGAAGGAGGCTAAAAGCACAAAAAATAGTAAAAATGGGGTATGTCCCAGTGAAATGTCAATTTTTTTAAAAAAAAATGGTTTTCTGATTCAAGTCTTCCTGTTCCTGAAAGCTGGGATGATGGTGGTTTTAGCACCACAAACCCTTTGTTGATGCTATTTCTAGGCAAAAAACTACAAGCCTTCTTCTGCAGCCCTTTTTTCCCATTTTTTTCTTTTAGAAACGAAATGTTCGCTGTATTTTGGCTAATTTCTTGGTCTCCTCCAGGGGAACCCACAAACTCTGGGTCCCTCTAGAATCCCTAGTATGTTGGGAAAAAAGGACGTAAATTTGGCGTGGATAGCTTATGTGGACAAAAAAGTTATGCGGGCCTAAGCGCAAACTGCCCCAAATAGCCAAAAAATGGCCTGGGACCGGAGGGGGAAAAGGCCTGGTAGCAAAGGGGTTAAAGCAGTAGCCGCAGACTTTAGCAAAAACATGTAATGGCTTTATTAAGGACTGGAATGGCAGTCTCAGATTGTTCTGTGATAACCAAAATATCATCAGCATATGCTGTACTTTTAAATTTGCTAATTTTAATTTTTAAGTCAGTGATCTCTGTGTTATCATTTATGGTGAACAAAATCTCGTCTAGTCCCTTTTGAGGTCTTGGCTACACAATGCTTGTGCTGTGCTGCAAGATGTATTGCCCAAGATTTATGGTGGTCTAGCGCTATTCCAATGCCACATTAGCGTTATTTTTTCATGCTAATGTGATGCTGGAAGGGTAAAAACACCACTCCATATTTACAAAGTGGCCCAGTGCTTGCATTGCACCACTTTGTAACCCCTTGCGCCACATTACGCCTGCACCAGGCATAGTGTATGCAAGGGGGCATTCCGGTGATAGGGGGCCGTAAATATGGCACAATGGAATCTATGAGATTCCTTTGTGCCATTTTATTCAGCATTTTTTGCTAAGTGCAGGCGTTAAAAGGAGGCTTGCATTGTGTTCAATGGGCCTCTGGGTGCTTTGCAGGATTAGCATAAAAAATGTTGACGGTAGTCCTGCAAAGTGCCAGACTAGCATCAAAATTTATGGCACTAGTCCCCCTGACTACTGGCATGGTGGACCGTATTTTAAATATGGCGTTAGGGGGTGCTAAGGGGAGCATGAAAAGTAGCACTGCACTAGGTGCACCACCACTTTTCATAAATCTGGGCCCTTGTTTACAATTTAGTGGGCGTACAACCCACAGCATACCATTAGTTGTTTTCATTGTGACTCTTATTTCTAATCTGTCAATTGCTTACCTACCTTAGGCTTTCCTGTGTCAGCTCCTCCCAAGTAAATGTGCATAGACCAAGTACATGTGTTCTTCCTCGACTTTTAAAACATACTATTTTGTTTTATTATACAAGCATTTTGGTAATTTTCCCAGACATGCAATATATCTTCCTACTTTTAACATGGGTATCCATATTCTTGCTTATGTTGCTTTCACCCTATCTGCCAACTCTATTGATGCTTTAGTTACTTACACCCACAGCTGCACAACTCTACACCATTCTACTCTACTCTAAGCTATTCCTCTCCACCCCATTCTACTGTGAGCCTCCTCACTCTAATCTGTGCCACTCTACGCCACTCCACTCTTCGCCACTGTACTCTACTATATGCCACTCTATGTCAATCTATTTTGCGCCACTCCACTCTATGTCACTTAACTCTAGGTCACCCTATGCTACTATACTCTATTCTACACCACTCTATGCCATTCCACTCTATGCCACTTTACTCTACACCACTCTACTTTATGCCATTCCACTCTACACCACTCCACTCCACTTTATGCCGTTCCACTCCATGCCACTCCAATGTACACCACTCCACTACATGCTATACTATGCCTCTCTACTCTGTGCCGCGCATCTCTACACACCTCTATTCTAAGCCACTCCACTCCACTCCATACCAATCCACTCCACACTGTCAATCTATGGCACTCTAGACCACTCCACTCAATGCCACAATACTCTACACCACTTTATTCTATGCCACTCTAATCTACGCCACTCCATCACTCTGCTCCATGCCATCCCCCTCTACACCACTCCACTCTACACGACTTCACACCACTTGTCACAATTCCACACTGCTCTACTCTACATCACTCCACTCCATGCCATTCTCCTCCACTCTAACCCACTCTATGCTACTCTACGCCACTCCACTGCACACCACACCACTCCACGCTAATGTAAGATTCTGTATGCCACTCCACTCTACACCACTCTACTCCAACTCTCAGCCACTCCACTGTTGTTGGGAGACCCTGGGTCAGCCCCTCTGCCCCAGATAGCTCCCTTTACCCATCAGAAGCCAGCATTGCTCCAGTTCACAAGGAGAAGATAATAATGCTGCTTCCTGCAGGCAGAAGCAATATTTAGACCTGTTTCACTGCCGGCATCACTGTGGACAGAGATCTAAAGTTCACTCCCAGCGGGAGGGAGCATTTTTAAAGCTCCTGCCATTGGGGAGCAAACTTGTTGTTTGCTCCTGCTTAGTGGGAGATTTGTAAATCTTCCAGTCAAGTGCAAGCAAACACAGGTTTCCCTGTCTGCACCATTGTGGGCAGAGAACTGCTATATCCTGGGGGTTGGCACCCCGGGTCATGGCTGATGAACCAGCCCCTGGGTTGGGCTCCCCAGTACCATTAACTGGGGTGTAGGCCATGTGCCCCCCCTCCCTTAAATGAATTGGCCCCATGGTAGAGCTCCCTGGGGCCTTTTCATGCTCAGGAGGGGGAATGCATTCCCCCTCCCCATTTTGTGAATTTTCAGCCCTGGGGATGGGCTCACAGGACCTTTAGAACCTCAGGGAGGGGTGCCACATGACCCCTTTCCATGAATAATAAGACTGGCACTCAAGGTGGGCTCTAAGGGGGCAGTAGTAGTTCGGGGTGGGGGCCAAGTGGCTCCCCTCCTTTAAAAGAATTGGCCCAGAGGATGTGGCCCCGTTCCCATTGTGTGAATGTTCTTCCTCTAGGGCGGGCTTTTAAGGGCCTTTTATAGCTCAGGGTGGGGGCAGAGGGGCTTCCCTACCTTCTCAGAATCAGCCATGGGTGTTGGCTCCCTGGAGCCTTTTCAGGCTCAGGGAGGAGGCTTTGTAACCCCCTTCCCCATGAATATTAAGATAAGCCAAGGAGTGGGCTCCCTGTGGCCTCTAATGATTTGGTGAGAGGGGCTGCGCATACCCCCTTCTCACACAAACTATTTTTGGCCCAGGGAGCGGGGGAGTGCTGGAGCCTCTGGAGGCTCAAGGAGGTAGGGCACACAGGCATTCTCCCCTTTATAAACACAGCCCCAGGTTAGACTCCCCGGGGCATATGATAATCTCGCAGGATCCCTGCACATTTTGCCTAATTTGTTTTGGCCCCTAGTGGGAGCCTAAGGTCAGGATGTCCTTACCCTGCAATTATATATCTTTTTTTAATAACTGAAGTCCCTGAGTCCTGTAATAGCTGCCAGCAACATTTTTCTCATGTTTCTGGCAGCTAATCAAAGAGCTCATTCCCTGTAGGAGTCTGACTCCAACTGGAAAGAGATGGACAATATGTGTACATTTATAAAGTATTAAATATTAGTGGAATATATTTAATTTGCATTAGAGTAAGGCTATATATCATAATACTTATTTCAGATTTACTACTTTAAACTGTTTATATATTAAAAAATCTATATTTTTGTATATTTTCAACCGATATTAGTGTCAACGATGTTTGTTTTCTGATATTTTTGTACTTACCATAATAAGTTTAGAAAAGCGATATTGTGGTGAACAATATTTTTGACACAATATTTTTGTCAACAGTATGTTTTACCACAATATTGTGTCAGTGAACGAGAGTACGATTAAACTGAGATTAATTGCAATGATCCTTCATGGGCGCCATCTTTTGAAAGTGTGCTGTTACTTGTGCAGTGGGTTGTCGCCTGGTTGGCCCCATGCAATGATTCTCATGTTGTAGAGATGTGATCTCTATATATGGATACCTGCTCCGTTACTGTTCCTGATATTTAGGCTCAGATGCAGCAAGCATTGGAATGCAACCATTCCCTGGTGGGGCCACCATAGCAGTGGTTGTTCACAGGACCAAGGTCAGCCCACACCGCAAACCAATAGCTTTTCTCACTGCAGGAATCATTGTTGAAGATGATAACACCTCTCTGGGGTCTTCAGTTTCAGAGCTTACATTTCAGCAACAAAATGTTGTCTAGAATTCTACTTATGCTGATGCAAAGGTGGTGGAGGTGGGGTGTCTGGGTACACTGCCTTGTGCCTCAGCATCAATAATTCTTGTCACCAAGTCAGGCACCTCAACGTATCTGAATTATCAACATTATTTTGATATTATTTGGATAGGATCTTAAAAAAGTCTTGAAAATCATACAGTCTTGACAATGATTTTGGTCATATCTACTTATTATGACCACCACATAATTTCTATTGAGAGGAAACCACCACCACTAACCCAACATGTTTCAAAATCTACTATTTTCAGCATAGATTCGAAAAATAACCCTGGAAGATTCTCCTCAAAGCCCCGTTTACAACAATTTCATCAAATTTGAATTATTTCCAATGGTAATTGCTGACACATTCAGATTTACAAGGCTTCACTTTAGAAAGATTTTAACAAAGGAACACCCCTGTGTAACTCACTGAGGTTGATTGCAACACCACAATGACATCATCTTAATTTGTGTCTTGAAACGTTGGCAGGTATGAAACAAACTGCCCATTGAAGAACAAAGGTAATGTTATGAATACCACATCCTAACACATATCATGTAATTTTAATAGGTCCTTTCCGTTGGCATGCCTGCAGCATACCTGGCAAAATCGGAGCAGCCTTTTTGCCACTTCACCCAATGGAGGTTAAGTGTTTCATTTGTAAATAGAAACGTGTCGGTGCCCAAAGGTCTTGTCTGAAACACACGGTTGCTGCAATCGAATGTGCGAGCACAGAATAGTGAGGTAGCATAATCCTGAAGCCATCTCGTTTGTCTTTACTCCATTTACTGCCAGTCCCTGCCCCGTCAGCTCACCCTTGCACCTTTCTGCTTTCTCCCGTTGTGACGCTTTTTCGTTTTTCTGTTCCTCCATCTTTCTTTCCCATTTGTGTCTTTTGCTCACAGTAAATGATTGAAGCAGAAAAATAAGTGCCGGCCCTCTAAAATAAGTGCCGGTGCCCTGTACCGGAAACCACCAACACAAATTAAGCACTGTGGAGGTTGCGTCATTGGAGTGCAGGCTTCAAAATTATGAGGCGCCTTTGACTTAATGCCGTCGCAGAGAGTGGTCCAAAAGAAAAATGTGTCATACTCCGAGTCAGACATGGTCAGTGCTTTTCAAAGGAATCGTGTGTCAATAAAGAGATGTGGGTGAAAGAAACGCCAGAGAAGAGTGGCCATAATAATCTTTGTTATTTTATTCTGCAAGAACGACACAAAAAAACAGTGGTCGAAGCTATAGGGGAGTGGCTCAAACGTCTGGGGGACTCACTCTGGCCTAAATAGAGCATTATTTTCACTACTACCTGGGGGAATGGGTGTCAATGTTTCTTGCTTCCATTAAGCCCCCTGGCACCTTTGATACGTAACCGAAAAGAGCATTGGAATAGTGTCCATTTTAGGTTCTTAGTTTACAGAGCACTATTAGATAGTATTGGCAAGTTCAAAGTAAAATAAATAACTTTATCTGTGGATGGAACGGTACAGAGAATTGCAATAGCACACATGAAAATATAATTTTTCTTCGGAGTTGGGATGAACAATTGAGCCAGAGATCTAGAAGTTAGAAACACTAGGGTCAGGGTTACTTGTTTGGAAGACTTTAAAATGAAAACCAGAGTACCCCCTAAGTTTGAGGGAGTGTGAAAGGTTGAGATCAGTGTTAGCAGTAGCATTTGAGTTAAGGTGATTTTCAGTGAGAACGTTTGTAACACATATTCATACCGATGGAATTTGTTGTTATGCATTTGCATGGCTGAAAATGCAGATTTTGTTACAGATGTTCTCCAAGGAGGGTTTTCCATAATGGTGTTTCTTTAATGTGTTGTTCTTCATTCACATCTAAGAGGCCTGTACGGGTGGGAAAGGTCACTGAACATGTTTTAGTTGTGACTGGCTGTACCGGTCCTACCTGCCAGGGCCGTGTCTTTAACGTTTAGAGATAGATTTTGCGACACAAACCTTTTGTCTGTTTTTTTCTGCATCAATAAGTGTGAGGTTTGTTGTCAAGCAGGAATAAAAAATAATTCAAATAAATGAAGGCATAAACACTGAGGGTATTGCTGTGTGATCGATTTCGCCTTTTGGCTCTTTCTGGCTAGAAACAGTGAGGGTGCAGAAAATCAGAGCCTCCATGTTTTTAATAACATTTCGATTTTCTTTACACTTCAGATTTGGAAAATGGCAATTTTATGCCAAGTTCGAAGGTTTTCATTATGTGCAAGTTCAAAGTCCTTGTACCAAACATTCATAAGCATAGATAATTGACTTCAATTAAATTTTGCAAACGTAGACACATTCGACCAATCTACAGAATTTCAAATATCTTCCAAACGTCCTTCTATTAGGACTCCATTGACGGCATTGCACCCCTCGCTGAATGACCTCCAAACAAATCCACAGTCATACTTGCTTTCTTTATCGCAGACCTCACCCTTCTTGCACTTGTAGCCATTACCCCTAGTTTAAAAGGCTTCACATAGGAAATCAAAAGTTGATGTGCAACACTTGGTCTCACCTCTCTCGTTCTCATCATCTCATACTCCTTGTTACACCTCATCCCAGACAACTGAGGCTGATTTCTAAAACATGGATACTCGATAATTCTTCACAATGTTTTTTACACTTTAGTGATAGTAAATACTACCTGCTCAGCCCCGTAAATAAATCGAAGACTTTAACGTCATTCATTCATTCCAAAGCTTTAACATCAGAAATTCTTCTAAAGGAGGCCAGGCACACCAAGATTTGTTAATTTTCAAGACAACTGAAATCACAATTGAAACGTCAGTACAAGACCCATTGGTTCAAATGCCCTTTTTCCAACATTAATTACATTTCCAACATTACCAACGCTCCCACCTGCTTTAAAAACACTTCTCTGACACTGAAGAGAAACCTGAACTGGCTTGTTTAAAACTTCCACTCTGTAACTTATCAAAGTTTCCAAATCCCAGGCATCCAATGTTATCTTTTGCAATGCATTCAAATGATCCCTCAGCCCGCCTCCCACGTTTGGAAGAGAACAATGGGAATGCTAAATTACACTCACCTGAGATAATACCTGACATGTGTCCTCTGATATGGTTATTCCTTGATCTCAGCCCTTTACCTCTCTGAGTAAAACCAGAAGGCTGCCTGAAATCCTCCAGAGAAAACTCTTCCTCTATAATAAAACTGTTGTACAAAGACACCTTGATGTCTACATTAATCAAGACCTGGGAAGTGACCTCACAGTCTCAAGGTCCTGCCAAAAACATGACCTGAAAATCCTTTCTTCGTGGGATACTTAACAATGTCTGAATTGGTGATTCTGACAGTGTACTTCACTTTTTGTTAAGAAAGTTGCATCCAAATAACACATCCTGCATTGTAGGCCCCTCCACTACTAAAGCCACATTCACGTGCTTTAACTCAATTCTCATGAGAATATACTTCCTTCTATCGGTTGGAATTGCATAGTTAGCATTATCAATGAAACAAATGTTGCTTTAAAACTACTCCCTAAGAAAATCAGTATCACAGGGAACACCCATGGCTATTGCCTCTTCAGTCATATTGACAAAATTAACCAAAGGCCAAGTACACCTAGCAGATAATCTTCACATATTTGTAGAATGTTTTAGGGGGTCTTTTCCCAATTTAAGGATGTATATTGCCATGTTTGGGCCAGCTCGAGAAAAGTCGGCCTTGTAAAGATCTATGAATACTAAGCCAGGACCTTGGGATTTATCTGACTTCTATTGCAAAATAGTATATTTTTCCCCGGTGTCTGAAAAATCCCCACTACTCATTCCCACACTTGTTTGGATAAGAGGAGTTAACATCTGCTGGGGATTATTTGCAGGCATTTCAGTAGCATTGAGCCTAGAAAAATGTAAAACCCACTTCTGGGCACCTATACACATGTCCTACTTATCCATACACTGGTTATACAACCAAGCTATAAGTGAAAACAGAAGTTCATAGAGTTCTTGTCCAGGTATGCTTGCTACACCTTTTCCCAAAACTTAAATCTCATCTTCAGCTTCTTTCCCATGATCAACTCTTTGTAACCTCATCTGAAACTAATAAAAATATCCTCTGAGTCTGCAACCTTTTTCTTGATCCAACATTCCTGGTCAAACCAAATCCCAATGTGATTATTACCCCTTTGATAATCAACATTCTTAGAGGTCATCAACAAGGTGGAAATCTTAACAATACTCTGCTCACACAGGGCCCTAATATTATCAACCTGTTCAGACCCCCTCTAAAATAGTTGGTCAATACTGGGCTGAATAATGTTCCTCAAGTCCTGACCATAATACTTCAATTTTTCAGGATTCCACGTAAAGGACCTTCTAATACAATGTTGGGATTTGAAAATATCACTATCCTCTCTATAAGCCTAAGAAATGGGAGCCCTCAGATTGATCCCATCATGAAAAAATAAAACAAGAGGATTGTGTTTGCTACTGGGACGAGGTACCACTATCATGTCCCTTACCATTGGTCATGCTTCACTGTTCACAAAAATAAAATCTATTGTGGATGTACCTCTACACCATAGAAGTTCGTCGCTGCCAGGACTTCAGAGAGGGTGCGGCCATTAAGCTGCCTTAGTCCACAGGTCAGCGCCACCAACCTACGCTTTGCCCTTAGGGTCTTGCTACCCTCACTACCTAGCATAACTTCTTTGGGTACTCCCCAAGAAAGGTCCTTATTAGAGAGAGGACTTCCTTGTGTGGGATACCAGCGCAGTGTTAAAATCTCCACATACTAATATAAAATCCTGAGGAAATTTCCTACTGTCAGATGTCAACACTAAGATCAGTCCTTAAGGATGTCCAATATGGATTGCCCTCTATCTATTCCCCCTGGAGCGACATACACATTAAAAATGTCTCTGGCCCTCTTCATAAGACCATGCCAACCCATCCTAAAATGTACACCATTATGGTACTTACTTATAATAACAAATTGACTTGTGATACCTTACAGTTTCAATGACAACCATATCTCTGGGCTACCCAATAGGCAGCCCATTTCCTGCTTTGTAGGTAGAACTTAATATGTACCATAGCCCTCCACATTCATTTCTGTGATTGCCCATTCCGCCTCGAAGCAGCGAATATCATTCTTCTTACTAAATGCTTGCCACTCCGAATCCTCAACTTTGGCCAATAAATCCTATAGTGCCTCCAAGGTTTGTGATTTGGCCTCCTCACATTTTTCCTCAGGGACCTAAGCAGACCTATAGACAACGGTATTATTGCATACGTTCCTCTTGCTATTAACACATACATGCAGGCCGTGAAGTTTGAGGGTTAGAATTATTCAAATACCCCTCTCATTTGGACATTGGAGGAGGTGCGGGTGGGCTTAACAGCTTGCTGGGCTATGGAAGCTGCAATCGATTTATAGACCGCAAATCCTCACATTTCTTCAAGTATTCATGCGGGGTATCTGTTTTAGCTTGCGCAAGAGAAGCCCCTGGGCCCTTATGTAGTACAGCATTTAATTTATTAAATATCCACTATGAACACCTTGGTACTACAGAGCATGCACGTTGCTTTTTTATTGTCATTTAATGTGCTTAGTTATTGTGGTCTCTAATATGTAGTTAACGCAAATGAATCAAGAGAAAAAACGATCAAATTATATCCAAAGGGGCTCAGTACAATTCGTACCACAAAAATACGATAGAGCTGTGTAAGGTAAGGTTACTAAATACGACCCCTGTTATTTCTAGAAAAATAATACTTCACTTACCTCCCTTTCTTTGTTTCTATTCATTCAGCGTTCATCCTTCCAGTCTTCCAAGCCTCACCATGCACCAGCTGGGTTCTGGTCCAGGATCTATCGAGTAGCGTGTGGAGTCTCATCGGGGCTCCTCTCCGCACGTGGAGCACTCTCAATATCTGGACAGTTCACCACAAGTTTCTCCTCCGGGGCCTCTGTACGGCGCTGTTGCACTTCACTGGCATGATGCTGTGCCGGGCAGGAGTTACCAGGCCCTTGGTGAGCCAAACATCACGTATCAGATGCCCTAGAATGTGGGGCTACAACTCAATCTGGTGTAATTCAACATTTTAAAAGTTTGACAAAATACTATAATGTTGGCAAAGATGACCACCCCTACAATGCCATAATATGCAGTTAGTTATAGTTGAATGAGCCCCAACTGTGTATAGGAATGTGTCTTTTAAAGTATTTGAATATAGCACTCTTAGGCCCATATTTATACTTTTTGACGCTAAACTGCGCTAACGCAGTTTAGCGTCAAAAAATTTTGCGCCGTCTAACGCCATTCTGAAGCGCCATGCGGGCGCCGTATTTATGGAATGGCGTTAGATGGCGCAATCAGACCGGCGCTGCCTGGTGTGCGTGGAAAAAAACCACGTAGACCAGGCAGCGCCGGCGTGGGGAAAAAATGACGTTAGGGCGTCTTAAAATGGCGCAAGTCAGGTTGACGCTAAAAAATCGTCTTAACCCGATTTGCGCCATTTTTTCGACGCCCAGACGCCATTTCATGACTCCTGTCTTAGTAAAGACAGGAGTCATGCCCCCTTGCCCAATGGCCATGCCCAGGGGACTTGTGTCCCCTGGGCATGGTCATTGGGCATAGTGGCATGTAGGGGGGCACAAATAAGGCCCCCCTATGCCACAAAAAAAATACAAAAAAAAAAAAAAATTATACTTACCTGAACTTACCTGTACTTCACTGGGATGGGTCCCTCCATCCTTGGGTGTCC